>NC_090925.1:1085415961-1086665961 GCF_040938575.1 Ambystoma mexicanum | reverse complement strand
CTGGTGCGTCCATGTGATACCAGGCTAACAGGGTGATCCCTATTATTGGGCTGTCGGCTGGGTGCCCCCAACAACCATGTGTCTGGACCCTGTGCCCTGGTCGTCCAGACATAATAATGGCGACGAGAGGGCCTGTGGCCCCGCGATGCTGGTGCGGCTGCCCGCCCTGCTTGGGAGTATGCTGCGCGATTGGAGTTTGAAGAAGATAAAAAGGAAAAGCAAGCATGCCCTCACTCTGCCATGTCAGCATTCTCTTGTGGGCACCGGGCCATGCGTGGTGAGTTTTGGAGTTCTTTGTCACCTCCACGATCTGAGCTCTATTGCTAACACTACTGTTGGTGGCAGCCTGTGCCTGCCTTGTTGGCAGCCCCAGAGTGTTCCAGGGCCCACCAGTGTTGCAAAACAACGTGCTCCATGTCGCAACCAACTTATTTGGGGGTGGAGAGGCCACATGTGCTCCCAGGGGGAAAAGAGGCTGCTCACGCCCTCTGATGAGGCAGGGCTGTGCCTGTCACCACTCTGCCATACTGGCAGCCCCATCTGCCATTATCCTGGGCCACAGAAAGTGCTGTGGTTTCGAGCTAAATGAAATGTGAATGTAGGGAGACAGGGTTGTGCGGTAGCCTGTTCACCCCAATAGTGTTCCCAGGGCTGGCCTATGCTGACACATGTAGTGCTTCATGTCAGAGCAAAGAAAGGGAGCATCAGCAGTGATTTGTCTTACTCCGAGCTCAGAGTTTTGGAAGGAAAAAGAAAAGTGAACAAAGGGCACGCGCAATGAGGTTCCTGGGCCGACCGGCAGTAAATAATGCAGCGCTCCGACGTGGAGTGTAAAATAAGAAATAACTGGAAAACACGAGTCCCGCTCATGAGAGGAATTCGGCAGTGCCTTGCCTGCTCTCTGCTGTTTGGCGCTCTCCATGTGGGCACGGGTCGCTGGGCAGTGGGTTATGTGCTCCGTGGTCGCAGCAGAGTTGCATAGCCAGGCGAGTTGTCCCCTTGAAGGGCTCCATGCAAGGGGCAAAGGAACTACAGGAGACAATAACGTTAACAAACATTTCTTCTAGTTTGCTCCAAGCTTGGAGAGGGTTTTTGTTCACAAAGGAATAATTGTGTTTTGGGAGTGCCAGCACCTAATAAAGTCAGCTCGTACCTGGGGGAGCTAAAGTGGGGTGGGGCCCAGACACCTTGCCACCAGTGCCCTGCTACAAGAGGTTTTGGGAGAAGGAAATAGCAAACAAGGTTGCAGCTCTGTACGAGTGCTTGTGTGCCCTTCTGTGCCAGCAGCCTCTTCCTGGAAGCAGGGAGTGAAATGAGTGGCCTCAGATGCCCTGCCACCAGTGTTGCTGCCATCCCCACCATCAATGGACCAGGCAGGTGTCGCCCCTGTGCCCCCAGGTGCGGCTTGGTGGTATCGACTGTCCTGAACTGATACTTGTGTAGAGGAGGAGCCAAGTACCCCCACTCCAACTGCCACGCCTACAGTACCTGAAAAATATGAACCAAAGTATGTGACATATACTGAACAGTTAAACCAGCAAAGAGAACAGCATGGACTCTGTGCAGTACCCATAAGAGTACCTATACCTAAGAGAATATGGGAGGTAAAGTACCCATTAAGGAAACCATACCTGCATACAAGACAATATGATGGCCATTTTAACGGGATTTCTGAAGAAGCAGAGAAACTAAAAGGTAAAGATGAATGGTGATGTCATACAAAATCGAATTGACACCCATAGAAGAGATATACAGACCAGAAGATGCAGACGATTTATAAACCATCAAGAAGGTATCAAGGATAAGTAACAACTTGGGATCAAGGTGAAGAAATTTATGTCACAGATCTGATGAAGATACTTAGTTTAAATGTGTACAGATGCAATGAAACGCAAGCAGCAAAGCAATCATGAAGCTAGCCACATGCTTTTGAATAGTTAGACTGCGGCAAGCTCCAACATATACCTATATAGATACATATGGACAAGTAAAGGATGGATGTTTCCACTACGCATATAAGCAGTACTGAACAAAGCAAGAAGGCCTCATTTTAGTGTTGCAGTTAAGTGTTGCAGTTGAGAAAAGCAATGGAATCAAGCTGAATAAAAGCTCAGCTAAGGAGTTGACTGAGCCAAAAAAGCCAAAGTCTTATCAAACTGGAATTGGATGACATTGGTTACAATTAACGTGAAAGAACAGAGGCTCCTGTTCAGAGAGGTCAAGCAAAAACAAAAGACGTCAGAGGACTATTGGAGAATAAAATCAAATACCTGAAAAGCTTGATTTCATGATGTCCAGTCACATGGTAAAGGAAAGTGGGACGGGCAAGATGGTCACACCTACGCACGAAGGCTGGCTGGTGCCCGTGCTCCCTAAACATTCTCAGAACACAGTACAGACTCAAGGCCAAACTTCAAACACTAATTGACACTGGACCATTGAGGTGATGATGGATGATATGCTAATTGGTGGGAAGCGGGTGCTAAGACGAGATCACCCCCACCTGGTTGTTCAGTCTGCAAGTTGCTAAGACGTAGGTGGAAAAGTATTGACGGGGGTTAGGAGCTAACCAATTGTAGGGCACCATGTAGTTGTGGGTCCTGTAGCTTGTGTAGCCAATGGGACGTCGTACATTTAGTGACGTTCATAGTGGCCATTTTAAGGGGAGGGCTTAGTTGCCACACCTGATGTTAATTATCCTACCACCTTCTTTCGTTACTCCATACAGATATAGAGCTTATACTTAAAACTTCACTTAGACCCAATCACACCCTCCGTTAGGTTTTTGTAGTTTGCCACGTAGGATGAGGTTGGTAATGACGGAGGTCAAAACGTCAATGATGACCAATTGTGGGTATAAAAGCCCAGTTTTTTATGAAATAAGTAGAGTCAGAGGATCGAGCGATTGCTGATGTTCGTTGTACTCTCTGTTTTAGATACTTGACATTAAAACAGATAAACTTTGCCAAACTATTTTTGCTGTCTTGATTTTTGATGTATGAATAAAATCTGCATCCCCATCCATCTCCAGGGTATCGCTACTTATCTTAAAGGCCTGTCTGAGAGAACACCCAGCTCACTTGTGCAAGTATAAACTGGCTTCCTGCAACCTGCAAGTGCTTAAAGAGGACTCACTAGGATGTTTCTGGATGCTGTGAGCCTACAGGTTAAGTACATCCTTCAATCGTCCCTGGTAGAGTGTATGTGAAGCTGTGCTCCTGCAGGTTGTTGGTATGCTTTATATGGTGCCAGTAGCAGACAATGGCGTCATTCTGTGTTTGAAGTTCCACTCACTCCATTTTAATTAAGGGTCTCTTAAAATGTGGTAGAACTACCAACGTGCCACCAGCAGTCCACCAACCCTCCCTGTCACCATCAATGTGAAGATAGTGCTCAGTATATGTTTTATGTTTGTAACTGCCTTAGTGTATGGCATTATTGTTTCAATTTACGAGTCTCAAGTGATCTGTGTACGACTGGTCATAACTGGTGATTCCTTGATGTCCGGTGATATTTGTATTTTGTTGGTTCATTATGAAAAAGGAGGAATGTGATGTTGTGCCCCTTTACGGAATAACAAGTCCCTCCTAAGGGCCCGTGCAGATGTCCCATATCCATGTGCCTGGCCCCTGTGCCGTGGGGGTCCAGACATAACACCCACACCCCCTAAGTGACCTGCATTGATAATGGTAAACATGACTCTACACAGGGGTGCACCTAGGCTAACATTTCGGGTGGGGGAGGAGGGAGGAGGGAGGAGTTGGCAAAACCTTCAAATTTTCGGAGAGGCTCCAACTTCAGAGACTACGAGGGAGGGGCGGACGAACTTACTTGTGTGGGCGCATCCAACTTCTTTACGCATTCTAATGAGACTATTCTGATGAAGTTGAAGATGTTACAAGCATGTAAGTCTCCCCTTCACGGCTGAAACCACACACTTAAGGACTGCTGTGAGAATGAGCTGTTTCCTGTCCACCCACTACCCTTCCTATCACTCCCCTGGCATGCAAGTACTAACCCCCATCATCATTTCAGTTGCCTAAAAACAGTATTCATATGAACGCAGGTGCTAACAGTGAAATGGTTTAGGTTGGTATTTGCACAGCCTTTGTTAACAGCAAAGCCACAGGTGTAGTTAAACGGAATCGTACTAAAATGTCCCCCTTCATTTGTGCACCCCCCCGCAGTCACTGCGACTTTGGAGGCGCACAAAATGAAGGTGATATTTAATGCGCCCAAGCAGAGCAAGGGTTGCGGGGGTGTTCCCGGCTCTACTTGGGCGCCGTAACAAGAGTCAGGGGTTGTGGGGGACATGTAAAAAAAAAAAAAAAAAGAAAAGCACCTTGCAGGGCCAGCTCTAACCCACGTTAGTGGGAGGAGCTGACGCCGCAGGGATAGTAGGGTGCAGGTGGCACACACAGAAGTGTGCCGCCATAAAGGTAAGTGTGGTGGGGGTTGGGAAGGGTAATGCAGGCCGGGGGAAGCGAGCACAGTGATCTATATGTTCACTGCGCTGCGCTGTAACTGGCGTCGGCATTTTCGGCTACGGGCGGCGCAGTGATCACATAGATCCCAGTTAAACGTCTGTGTGCTATTCTGTCCAGCCACGGCTCTGCAGGTCAGCCAGTTCCGGTCAACATAGCCCAACATTTCGGGGGGCTAGAGCCGGATCTGCTGACTGGTGTTTCGCCAGTGACTCTACAAATACCTGGTTTAAAAAGCAGAGCCGGTTGAAACGCTCACACCTGATACTTGACAGCTTGAGCTATGACTTTATATTCTGGCTGTTTTCACTTTCATTAACAAGAAAAACAGAAAGAATCTGCACGACTCGAATTCTCAACTAAAGTCCATTTGAACTGCTCCCTGTAAGGAAAATGTACTTTACATTAGAGCTGGGATAGTGAGCCAAGGGCCTTCTGTCCGTGGAGAGATGGATGGTGTAACGGTGGGGATTTGCAATGTCGGATCCATACACAGGAGTGCATAGAATGCCCCAATGAGGAGCCGTGAAGGAATTGTGAGGGGGAGGGTCAGAGACGTCTTTATGGACGAGTACAAATGTGCCAGAGCATCCGCTTTGGTAGGCCCCCCACATGACTGCCTAATAACAAGAAGCCAGTGCCCATTTTCTTTCACTACATAAATAACATGTCATGATATTGAACAGTGCACAGCCTGGAGGCGGCTGACAAGTATGTTACATTCTGAACAATGAATCCTGTTATGCATTACATGGCCACTGTAGTACATACAGTTTGTGTGCCTCCTGTGCAAAACGCAGGTAGCATTTTCACTTTTTGTGGGAGATATAGTCATAAGAAATAATCACAGCTGAAATGAACATTGATACATTTGAGTGCCACAATGGCCCAGCAGGTAACTCAGTGTGTTAAGCACTTGTTGGAAAGATCGGTGTTTATATGATAGGTTATTTATAACGCGCTCAATACCCAGAGGTTTCTAAGCACGGACGCGGGGATCGAACCGATGTTGCTCCATGTCGTCTTGCTTCCATGGCGAGCACGTTGCCCCTGAGCTATCCTCGCGAGAGCACACAGCCTTTCCTCTCTCTGATACTGATCAACATGAGCATACACATATATTTACTTTGGTGATAGTAACACATACTGTCCATCTCAACCTTTCGTCCTTGTGTCGCTGATAATATAACTGAGCTGTCCGATGTAAAATGTAGGCAAGTCCACCTATTCTGCTATGCATAACACTGCTTGTCCCCTAGATAGAACACATTTAAGTCTATTTTAAAATGATAGATAATATTAAGAGATGGCTAAATGTGGAGCATGAAGTTGTGCTGGCCAGATGGAAGTTCAGTGCCCTCTTTTAAGGATTCCTTAGCCTACGTGAATGCCTCAATAGCGGTCATGTTTTGATATGTAGTGATATAATGCTATAATGCTTGGCCCAAACTGGGACTACATATTCCAGAATGCATTCTGCTTCATTCCATACAGTGTGTTGTGGGAATATATGTTCACAATGCACTTCTGTCGGCTGGCACTGCAAATGGAGTCAGCCCTATAGACCTCTCAGCACTAAGCCTATTTTTATTTTATTTTATTGAGCATTTGTTAGGCGCTTATACAACAGAATTGTGTTTCAAAGAGCCACACAGCTAAATGGAAAGGGAACAGGGAAGAGAAAAAAACATTAGTAAAACCGTAAATGTACATTCTTGGTCATACTAGGCCTTGTGGTATTCGGACGTGCAAGTGCATTGAAGAGAAGTGCGGGAGATAAGGATGGGTGGGGGTGCAAGGAATGGACCAGTGCTGGTGAGGGGCCTGGGAGAGAAGTGACAAGTAGAAGCCAAGGAGGAGGCCTCAGACTTAGTGCTAGTGCGGGTGACTGCCAAGGGTGGGATGTAGAACCGTCAAGCAAGGGCCCGCAGGGGCAGTATAGTGGAGGTCAGAGGTGTGCTGGTATCGACTGGGTAGAAGGGTCTGGTATTCATGAGGACCAGCCCACCGGTCTCAGCAGCAGTGGGGTCATTAGCAGGGAAGGGAAAGAGGGAGACAAAAGCAGAGTTTTTAGCAGTTTCCGGAACTTAAGGACGTCCGGCTCAAGTCTGAGAGGGGCAGGGAGGCTGTTCCAAAGGGAGGCACCAGCTGCGGAGAGAGACCTGCCCCCCACTCTTTGCTTGGTGTAGCATTTGACAATCAAAGAGTTAGAGGAGTGGAGGGTTCTGGCGGGGGAGTATTTAGGGAGGGGAAGTTGGAGATAGCGTGGTCCCAGGCACCAGAAAGCCTTGTGGATGATGCAGAGGGTCTTGAATTTGATGCTTGTAGCCACCGGGATCCAGTGGAGAGATTGTAGGGCTGGAGAGATATGGTCCCTGTGCTTGAGGCCAAGGATAAGTCTTGCAGCCCTATTCTGGATTAGCTGGAGTGGCCTAAGGAGGAAAGAGGGAGATTGAGAAAGAGGCTGTTGCAGTAGTTTAGCCTAGAGAGGACCAGAACTCTGGAGACATCGAGCTTCTGGGGTAAGGTGAGGGAAGGCAGAATGCCTCTGAGTAGGTGGAGCTGGAATGGGCCTTCTTGGTAAGGTCCGTGATGTGAGGGGTGGAGAAGAGAGTGGGGTCGAAGATGACCCAAGGTTTTGGGCTTCACAGGATGGTGGGGATAGATGGGCCAAAGAGGATGGCCAGAGGGTAGGAGGAAAGGAGGGTGCAGGTGTCCCAATGAGAAAGATCTCTGTCTTAATGGCATCAAGACAGAGGTTGTTAGCTGCACACCATGCCTGAATGGCGGACAGACAATCAAGGATGAGAGAGGAGGAAGAGGAGCTAGTAGATGGAAGTTTGAAAGAAAGCTGTGAAATGAGGAGAGGAGGAGATCAGGTGATACAGAGGGGTGAGATAGATATTGAAGAGCCATGGCAATAAGATAGAGCCCTGGGGGACGCCACAGGTACAAAGTGTGGTGGTGGTGGAGAAAGGGCCCAGTTGCAAATGGGAGGGATGATTAGTGAGGAAAGAGGTCAGCCAATCCCGTGCCCAGTCAGTGATGCTGAGGGTATGACAGAGTCGTTTTAAGAGGATAGAATGGTTGACTGTGTCAAAGGCAGAGGAGAGGTCAAGGAGAATGAGAACAGCAGGAGAGTTAGAGTTGAGGTTTGTGAGCAAGACTTCATGGGTGTTCAGGAGAGCAGTTTCCATGCCTTTGGAGTTTACCCAGGAATGGGGTAGTGGAGATAGGGTGGTAGTTAGACAGGCAGGAGGGGTCAGCAGACAGCTTTTTGTAAGAGAGAGTGAACAAGGGAGTGCTTGAGGGATAGAGGGAAAGAGCCAGTGGTGAAGGAGTGGTTGCAGAAGTCAGTGAAAGCCGGGGCGAGGGAGGGGTTGTTGGGCTTAATGGTTCTAGAAGAGCAGGGGCGCACCTGTTTGGAGGAGACATTCATAGAGCAGACAGCTTTAGAGATCTCATCCGGTTCTATGGGTAGGAGGGAGGAGAGTACAGGGGCTAGAAGGCAGGGAGCCAAGGGAGGCAGGGGAGCAGGTGTGGGAGTGGAGATGGGGTGGAGGAGAGTGACTGCAACTGGATTGGTGAGTACCTTGCAGATTTTGAAAAGCTTGGCTGTGTTGTTAGTGGCTCCAGAGATATGGGCTTGGATGTGGGCCCACTTCTTGGAGTGGATAGAGAAACTATATTGCCTTTGGAGCAGCCGGTAGACCAGTTTGCCAAAGGGTAAACCCACTTGCTTATTCTTGGAGGCAGTTTTTAGGCGGATCCTCATGACAGGGGCAAGGATGTCAAGGGTTTAGAGATGGAGAGGTGCAGGTTAGCAAGGAGGGAGTCAGAGGGAGAGTCAAAGGCAGGGGTGCGATGGGGGATGAAGGCGGAAGCAAACACAGCGACTGCAACTCGCTTCATCGGTTGAATGATGCCAAAGGAGGCTGGCAGTGCTGAGCGGGGCTCGGATAGAGGGCCAAGAGGCCCCAGGTGGGAGGAGAGGACTGAGTGGCCAGACCAGTAGATGGGGTGGTGACCGGATCAGAGATAGATATGTCACCAGAAACGAGGGTATCGAGAGCGTCTGGCTGGGTGGGTCGGGCTGGAAGGTAGAATAGTGGGAGAGATGGAGTCACAGAGGGAGCAGAAGTGTGCGGTGGATGATTCAAGGGAGTTGAAGTGGATATTGAAGTCACCAAGGAGGAGGAGTTTGGAAGAAGAGATTGAGAGGGAGGCGGCATGGTTGGCCCATTCAGAGAGGAAGCCGAAGCCCAAACAGTCTGACCCCTATTGGTGGAGGCGTGGAGAAGTCAGCCTGGATGCTGGGATGGAATGCCAACAAAGGGTACTACTCACTCAGGGCAAGCAAGTGGAGGAAGTCAGAAATTGGCTGGGCAATCGCTGGCTTCTTCTTGTGTTTCTTCTCACAGGTGCCGCCCGCTTGCCATTTAAGTAGTAAGAGCCCCTTCAATAAATCCTAAATCCTAATTGGCAGATATTCAAGAACACATCCTCTGATTGGTTGATATACCATGAACCACCAACAAATAATAATGAGAGCTTCAAGCAATGCATAACAAGCATTGCCTATTGCCATGCTAACTAGATATGCTTCTTCCCAACTCTCTCTTACCTGCAACCTTCATTTTTGCAATAAAGTTGCTAATTGTTGCAAATATGTGCCAAAAACAAAAAGTCACCAGTCACCACTGCACAGAAGACTCCTCGATACCCATGCACATATTTCCTTGCCGTGTAACAGAAAAGTATATATATTTGAGGTGCTGTTCCCTAAAATGGATAAAAGGCTGTTGTATCAAGGAACCTTCTGGAAAAAGACACAAGCAATTATTAGAAGCATCACAGCAACACATAATCAAAGCAGCCTTGATTGAGGATTTAGACATCAGGCGTGTCTTCTCATCTTTATTTACAGTGACATAAAACATTCTTATACATTAAAATCAGAAATGAAACATTCAGATTTTTAAAAAATGCATTTTCTTTTTTCGAGACATCTCTGGTTAATCATGACAATTCATTATTTCTGGTGTGTGAATACTCCTTGTAAAATATTAGGTGAAGTGTTCAGTGGCAAGCCGCCATGAATTTACAGTCTGCAAATCCTTAAAATGTCAACTATAAAGGGAAGGTTTTAGTGTTTCACACCGGTAATTTGCTGGTTCGCTCAGGAAATAAAGACAGCAATTGGTTTTGATCTTAAAAAAACACACACTCAAGACGCCCATGAAAGGAAATGGGATAATCTATGGAAACGTGGGTGGTTACGTTTCGTTAAATCTAATAGTGCAGGAAAGAATGAAAGAAATAAAGCATTAAGATTATGTTGGTTCTATTTGGATTTCTTAACTGTCTGCATTTACTAAACAATTTCACTTTTATGATTTGTAACAATATGACTACAAACTCTAGTGTGCAGTGGGATAAAAACAGTTGTGAGGAATCTGTGGATGTTGTTCCTTCTCCGCTAGTGGGGGGGGGCGTTCCCATGGGGCCAGAGCGGTGCATCCACTGTACAATAGTCCCCCTTGGGGTGGTGCCCCTGAGGGAAGCCCCTTATGGGATTAGGGATGTCCATACCCAGAGAACGTGGTATTCCTCTGCTTTATTGGACCCTCCCTCCTCCCCAAGCCAAACGCTCCTTCCCTGTTATCAATCAGTGCCAATGTCATCTATTGTGAGGTCATCCAACCTGGTATGTTAGACCTGAATAGCGGCCATGAAAATATCAACTGTTTCCCATATAACTCCAATACCAGTACTGTGAAGAAGATGACCCGGAGTATGACGATCACTCCAGGGAACCAGATTGAACGGTCTAGTCTCTCACCACATTTTATTGGTCAAGGGAAATACCAAACTAAAGAGGGTAGCCAACATGGAGAGAGCCATCCTCTGACGAGGAAACCCGGAGACTCTGACACGGCGAACAGGGGACTGTTGCAGGAGACGCTGTGCACTGAGGCGAACGGGTGCACAAAGGTAGTCCAAGGAGAAGGAGCCCATTTGCATGCTAGCCAAGCAAACCTTCGGGTGCCCCAAAGTCTGGAAAGCTGCCTGAAAGCAAAGCACCATCCTGAGAAGGGTCTGGCGGAGTGACCGAGAAGAGAAACCCAGTCGTCGTTTGACCGGCGAAGGTGTTGCCGACTGCAGAGAATGCTTAAACGCTGCCAGATCCTCAGAGGGAAGCACCACTGCTTGGAAGACACAAACTATAGAAAAAGGTATGCAGGCAGACCGAAAGGTTTCAGAGGTCCGGCAGGAGTCGCAAAACAACTGCAGAACCCGAGATAAGAGGGGCTGGGACCCACACTTACATGAAAGCAGGAGAATAAGAGAGTTTGGGACCTTGAAAGAAATAGAGACAGTACAGAAGGAAGCATATGCTTGACAGGGGAGGAAACCAAGCTATTACCAAAGAGTTTTGCGAGCCTGGGACCCGTACCCATATGAGAGCCAAACAATAAGAGGGTCTGGGTCCCTGAGAGAAGCAGAGACAGCACAGAAGGGAGCATATGCTTGGCAGGAGAGTAAACCAAGCTATTGTGACCACAAATTGTGAGTCTGGGACCCACACCCATATGGGAATTTGAGAAAAAGAGGGTATGTGACACTGAAAGCAAAGAAGACAGATCAGAAGAAAACCTATGCTTGGCAGGAGAGTACACCAAGCTGGTTCAATACAGAACTCACACCCATATGAAAATATTAAAGTACAGTGCTGTACATCCAAGAAGATACAGGGTCTGGCACCCAAGGAGGTAAAGAAAGGGAAAGTAGAACTAGAAGGAATCTAGGGGAACAGAGGTAACCCCTAATCCTTCGAGTTATACATTGTGGAACATTTATTTTGTCGTTTTGATCACACGAGACATTGGGAACTTTTCTGTTGGGAAAAACTGTCATTACCACTTTACTTGCAAGAGAACACCCTTGCACATTTGATGTAGGTTATTAGTGTTAGGGTCAGAAGTAGGTCTTTGGGACATGACAGTGGCTGAATGTTTATTTTGCCATCCTGACATTTTCACTAGTTTTCTTTGAGGCAGCGAAACCTCTCTTAGCTTCAGGGACAGATAAGCTATTTTCCCAACCCTTTTCATTAAATAAAGGTGTATAACCAAAACAATGCCACCTTTGTTTCTGAGCCTTACTTCTGCACCCTTACACAATGCATAGGTGTCAAAAGATCCCAGGTCACCAGAGACCGTTTTATACAGTCCTGGCTTTTTAGGATGGAAATGTAGACCTAGCTGATGAAACAGTTCCTTACAGGCGCTCTAACCCTTACAGCACTCCGTTGCTGTCCAGCTAGATTCATACTCTAGAAGCACATTGAATACATTTAGCCAACATCACTTTAAATGCTGGAAATTGTGGGTTTATTTATTTTCTGTAAATGTTTGGGCCTATATGTCCCAGCATGCACATGGGGCAAGCTGGCAACTAGCTCACACAATGCAACCATTTGCAACTACGCACCTCTTTTCCATCCCATGTAGTTCTTTCTCAATTTTTTCCCAAACCGGAATCGAAATTTTTTCAGCTTCGGCGCGTTTCACGTGGCTTTACATAAGGCCAAGGCATTGTTGGAGCTTTTCCTTGAAACTTTGGTGCCTCGTCAGTAACTTATGCAGACCTACACGTTTCATATGTGCAAATGATTCTGGGGTGAAAACTGGGACTATGATTTCAAATTGTATTTTTTTTTTACCCCAATAAGTAATCACATGCGTGTCCAAAAGTAATACCAGCATAACATATCGACAATTTAATTATGCACACCTGTTGAGCATGCTATACATGTTGGAAGTCATTAGTGGTCCCAAAGTGGAAGGAAAAGAGAGAAAAGAAGAAAAATAAAGCCCACATAGCAAATTGCATCAATGTCACACTCACTATCCATCAGACAGGATACTATTGCGGAAGCTGCAGGAAACCTTGCATTGCAAAACATTGCAGGAACCCACATAATATACACATTTCACGAAGTAATAAAATGACATACCATTAATGGAAAGGAAGGGTGCGAAGTACGTTGAAGATTGTTGACTGAGGTGTGTGCAGCCCGTGCCCAAACTCTGCATAATTAACACAGCCAGGAGCTAATGCACGCTTCCGCATGGTGTTCACAGGAGAAGTACCCGGTGAAATGTGGTTGAAACGGTTACTGTAAAAGGCATTGCAGACAACCTTTCCACATAAAGGGTGAGTATCGACAGCCTGGCCAGAAGGGATACCAATCCATTTGTTTAAATAGAAATTGGATCTTTGCACCTTTGTGATAGCCAGCCTAATTAAAGCTATCCCGACTGCTCAATATCTACCCCCTTTTCAGGCCAATGTAGTCATACACCCAATATTCAAGGAAAGGGCGTAGAGGGAGACCTGCATGCTGTCCCCCCATAACTCTGATTCGGCAGCGCCTGCTAAAAGCACTGTAAGGATTGGTTCCAGTGGGAACACCTCTTACCAATATGGCTTCAGGAAAACATTCAGAACTGGGGTTCAGGGCCTAAATCTCCATCTGATAATGGAAGGGTACACTAAGGTGAAGGGTGGAAGAATGTGCCGGCCTTCATAGACATCTATCATGTTGCGCTCAGTGGGATATTCTATGGGCAGTTATGAGGAATATGAGAGTAAAGATCTGACTATCAGGGCTGGCCTCAGCGGCCGCAGCACTCTGTGCAGCAAAACGAAAAATGTGGCACTCCCCGCGCACCCCTGTTCATGCGGGGGGGGGAGCACATTTTTCAATAGACGCTGATGCGAAAGCATCGGCGCCCATTGTTATTAAATGCACCCCTCCCGGAGAGTGGGGCGCATTTCATTTCAATAGGGCGCTTTCCGCGGCTTCTCCCACCACGCCAGCTCGGGAGAGACGTTGAATGGCACACCGAGCGGCCGCCCGGGTGGCCCTGTCCTAAGGCCAGCCCTGCTGTCTATAGAGTATAATCATGAAGGTGTGATATGCCCTGGAATCCAGTCAGATACGGCCCCACTGCAAAAAGAACTGCCTCATTCCATTCCTCACAGCAGAGGTGTGTTCAGAACCTGCTCATTCCAGCCTCACACGTGGTGCAAGAGAGCTGTATCCTACTGTAGATGTCATTTCCCCTCTCGGCAAATGGCTGGGATGATGCACTGACAATGCTGGTTACACCCAAAGTAAAGTTTATGAGATTCAGGAATCTCAATCGTAATTCTGTGAAATCATGCCTTAGGAGTACATGCGGCAGAACTGCTGAAGCTATGCCAATTTCAATGAATTGCAGGCACTGAATTCCCTGTAGTGGGCCAACTTTACTACATTAGTCTAAGATTTGCATCTGACTTACATTGGCAAAGTCACATCCAAAATGTATCATTCCATGCTCTCCATGCAAACGGTGGCATGCTAGGTTTACTTAAATGGTAACTCTCAGCGTTATACCCTCTGTACAGTGCAGACTCTGTGCAGTGCTGTGTCCTGTAGTGGGGTATGAAGAACTGGCAAGGTGGAAAACAATAGACGTATCCAAACCAAGTTTCTAAAGAATAGCTTGATGGTCCCTAAATCCAGGATTGTTGCAGGGTGTGATTTAAATATTTTCCCAACACCTGTGTCTCGGATTAGGAGAACGTCTTCTTGCTTTTTGATGATGTTAGTAGTAAATGTGTGTCTATAAATAAGGATGTGCGACTTTTGGGATACCGTTCTTACAAAAAACAAAGAATATGTTTATGTATTTTAATACCTCTCGCTTAGGGAGACCCACTGGGCACCTGTCATCACATTTTTCCCAACATGGTCACATCCCAAGAACAGCTTGCTGTATCGCCTACTTTCATTTAAAAATGTCCAATGTTGGTTTTCCTTAATCTATGCATGTCCACTTATGCATTGTCTGTGGTGACTGTTCTATTCACCCCACACCCCCACAACCTGGTCAGAAAATAGCTTGAACTCACCCCATTGTAAGAAGCCCACTGTTTCGGTCAAATCTGATTTCGTATCTATTGTACGCTCTTTTGTGTTCACAAGAGCATTGTTCCTCCTGCATACAAATAAATGAAAACATTTTTTTTCCCATTTTTAATCTGTTAGTATGGAATCCTTGCAGATATTGGTTGTGTGCTATTTGTGTGTATTCTGTAAACTAGTGAATCCTGTATCTTGCAAATGGTTTATGTGAAAATGAAATAAACACATTTTAATGACTGGAACTCAACCAGTAGCATAATTGCTATCTAGGATATGTGAGTGGTTTTGCGGTTTCTGGTGATCTACTCATCACCCACTGGTTTGAATCTATCATGGCGAACTCGGCTCTTCTGTCTGAAATCAGTAAAATAACAACTAATGCTTTGGATAATAACTATCTACTTAATAATAAAAGGCTAGGTGTATGTTTGTCCGATGCCGTCATGCGCAATAGAGGCTGCCTGTACGCACATAATGTTCTGCTAGAGGGAGCTGTTGCTTTAGGATATACAGTGTTCCAATTTGCGTAGAGTTGTCTGTTGCCACTGCTAGAGGGAGCTGTAGGCTTAGGATATATAATGGTCCTACTGTGTGAATGAAAGCCTGCACTTTGTCCCGTGTACACAAGCCTGTACACTAGTATGTACTATTTAAGCACTAAGATATTTCAATTTGTGGTGTGCATTTTATAAATGCAGAGACATTAGATGGTGCAGTTTCTGGAAATTTACCAAATTTACCAATGCCAAAGGTGAAACAGCCAGCATCAAAAAGAGATAAGCTTTCTGGGTACTTTCCTTAAAAAGAATCAAGACACCCGGATCTTTTACTCAAAAAGAGTCAAGCCTCCCCGGGTTTTAGTCAAAAAGAATCTAGCCCCCCGCACTCCCGGTCCTTCAGTTTTAACATTTGAATATATTATTTGCACTTAAAGATATGTGTTTACCTTCATTTGTTTTTTTTTTATTTGCCCATTTAAAAAGAATCTATGTTCAATGTATTAAACCTATTATGATTCAACACTGTCCAGTCTATTTAATGTAGGGTTTAATTTTTTGTTAAATATGGGTAGGTATCATTTGCAGTTCCTCCAGTCACACCAAGCATTTTTAAGGTCCAGATTGTTGTTGTTATTATTATGGTATTTATTGAGCGCAGACCTAGTTTCGAGAAGCAACAGAGCGCTTTACAGAGCTGCACACCAATCCAGACACATAACGGGGCACCATACAGAGGTGTACAACTTTACAGATGCATAACAGAGCGCTTTTCAGTGGCAAGAACAGAAGAGATATACAGCAGGGGGGTAGGATACAGAAGGGCACATAGGAGGGGTACATCTGTACCGGGCGGTGGAGAGGAGAGGGGCAGGTGGCATTTAGCGAGTCAGGTGGCGCGAGGGGCGACGTGATGGCCTTGTGTTGAGGGGGAGAGACTCCTTGAAGAGGTGGGTCTTGAGTTCTTGTTATATGATAATCTGAATATTATAACTGTTGATCATTTGTATAGACAACCTCATTACAACATTTCACATGCAAACAGCACACACACACACACCACACACACCCCACACACACACACACGTACACAATTCAACATGGCATTAACTAAATAAGCTATTTTTTTCTTTTCAAAAGAGATTTGACATATTTCATCATTGTTGTGTAATGACAGCCATTTTAGAATCTGGACTTCTCTAAGTTACATACCCGTGTCTTCAAAGTTGTAAATTAGGTCTTCCATACACACATCAAAAGTATCGTTTAAAGGGGTGATACTGGGTTCATCAGACGTCTCCCTTTAGATCACATTTAATGGGAGCTATGGGATCATTGTTACTCACTGCAAAGAGGCTGCAGCCTGCAGCTCTCCAGATGGTTTTTCCTGCAACTGTCAGGATCCCTCACCATTCACTATATTGGCAAAGGCTGATGGGATTTGTACAGTAAAACATCTGGAGAGCCAAAGGTTTCAGACCCCTGGACTAGACCAAGCAACCTCTTCCAAAAAAAGACCCAGGTGTCTTATTAAAATGGCAGTGCCACACATCCAATACATGCTTCTTCAAAGATAATTTCAAAACTCCCTGGAAATGCCAGTGGAAGAGTGGAAGATGAGAAAACACTCCTGTTTCAATATTAATGTTTCTGAGTTCCTCATTAAATTAGTTTAGTGTCCGGACATTGCGCAAACCAGCCTGGGTCATTTGATGGATATGATGCCAGACCTGTTTGGGTAGCTACGATATCCTGGGCTGGAATATGTGAGCTGGGCTATAACCACTGCATAGGTGTCCTGTTTGCCGGCGGGAGACAATAAAGAGAACGTTAGCCCAGCTGAATGGCTCCCTGTGCATGCCACACAGAGACATGATAGACATCACACGGTACAGGTCTGACAGGGTTGCAGGCCGTTCTCGTTGCAGGCCGGGCACCGCAAAGCCCGGTATGACTCCTTAAATCGGTTGGCCAACATGGAAAACTTGCTGCCATGGCACAGAGAGCATGGGGCCGAGCCTGATCCCCGACACTGGGAGCATCGATGGACAGCATCCTCCTCCTGAAACAACCAGAGCGAGAAAAGGCGGGGTGCGGAGGGTGGACGTTAGTTAGTTCCAAGATATATAAGCCATCAAATCAATCAAACAGCAATTTACAGGGATTCAGTTCATATTTTACGTTGCAGTCATGTGCCTGATTAAGGGACCCTTACATTTAAAACATGCTTTCCTCCCGTGAGAAACTGAGACACGCTACCGCTCCTTCCCTGTTAATTCCAAACTCCAGTCCAAAAGTCACAGAAACTGTGCTGAAGTTAAAAATTAAAAACCTTGGCCAACCCTTCCCCGCCACGCCATACCTGCTTTTCAGTAAATTTTATTTGCCTATCCTCCCTGGATTGGGGTAATTATTTCCCTGCTCCTTCTTCCACAGACCCTTTTCCACTCTTGTTCCGGCAATCCCTTTTACTGTTCAGTTGGGAACCCTTGTCACGCCACTGAGTCACCCGTTTCAAAAAATTGAGATGCAAAATCCATGCTGCAGAAACATTTCTGAGGTAAAGGGACCTACTCCCACCCTCCTTATACAGTGTTTTGGCTCTCTAGCACAGTTTGCTCTTTATAAATGCATTCATGTACTATTCACCCTCTTGTTTGCAGTAATCGTAAAATGGCGGATTATATGAAACAGGAAGTATCCAGAGAACAGGACAATGTTGGGGTGCGAGAAACTCATGACCGAAAACCAAATGGCATTTGGAACTTCAGAAGGAAACCGTCCCGTCTCTCTTCTCCAAACAGTCTTCATTTTTAGTGGTCACTCCTAGAGATCAACCGCCCTATGAATAAATGGGCATACTATCACCCGCACCCAAACTAACCCCAACACCAGACTGGCTCTCAGCCACCCTGATAGGTGTTTCAGAAAGCCCCACCTTGGGGAGAATCTCTCTTTTGCTGTTGACCCATCAGCCCAAGATAGAACAGTGGTGCTAGGCGGAGACTATTGTCTCTTACTTACCGGCAAGTATCGGCTGGGTTCATATGGACCGTTCCCATCCTCCAGTGTCCTGTGACCTTCAACCCCATCTCCTTCCATCCCGACTGTGTATGCAGGCGCCACATCTCCTGAGTCCTCTTCCTTCTGCCTGAACTGTCTTGGTGGGGTGTCTCTCTTTTCTGCCGGGGTGCGGATGATCTTCAGATTCCGGGTGTAGATGATAATTTTGCCAAAATCTAAAACATCGGAAGACTTTATAGAAAACAGAGAGACCTATCAATGTTTAATTACACCAAGGGAATTGGTAATACTCATTCATATTTGCGGCAACTTGTAACGCACAGTGCATTGGTATTTGTGAAAAAAGTTTCACAAAAATGTGTTTATTGACGTGGAATCAATGGAATCTTTATTTTCGGGGTTTCCGGTAGTGGATTGTCCCTGGGGGATCCTTTTATTCATTCGTTGGTGGTCGACAACTGTTAAATGTGAACTGCTTCATGCCCGGCCATTTTGCTTCTATCTGATGATCAGTAGCCAGTCTTTCACATGCCATGTAGCATAGAACTATGCAGGGTCGGACTGGGACAAGAAACAAGCCCAGGCAGTCAAATAAAAAGTGGCCCACAACAACATAAAAGTGACCCCCATTCATGTGATTCAGCCATTTCCAACTTTTTTAAGCGTACTACTACTACTTGTGATGGTTTCATACCTTTGTAGCCACTGCTGATGAAAACCGTCTGGGAAGCCCTGTTACTTAAATGCATGGGCACCCCATTGTGCTGAAGGTTTGCAGCGTGCAAAGACCACAGACAATCGTCATGCAAATTGGCTCATGGCTACCATTGGTTCAGCAAAGGCCGCAGTAAACACTCTCTGCACATTAACTGAACAGGTTAAGCACAGGCAGCAGCACTATACACTTCCCTTGTTGAAGGGTGCAAGTTCAAGCCCTCCCTGCCACACAGTAGGAAAAGAGCACAGCAAGCAGCCTTCCCTCCTGCATAAAAAACATGAGATAAAGTGGCCATGGAAACTTTATGCACAACTTTGAGCCAGCACAAGCAACAACAGCACAAGTTACCTTGCACAGAAAGATTAGAATAAGTGTCCCACACAAAACAGAAACAGTGCAAATAACAGACAGCAGTGAAAGCTGCAACAGAGCAAATAACAGCAGTGGAGGCTTCGCTCCCACAACAGGTCCAGCACAGGCAACAACAGTGCAAGCGTCAGAATCACAGAATAAGTATAAAGTACTGCCAGCATCAGGGCAAGTATTTCCCCTACCTAACATCTGCAGTGCAGACAGCATCGGGGCAGAGTTTCCCACCAAGGAGCAGTTGTGGCACATTTAAGCAGTGTAAGCTTCAATGACAGCACACATTAGAGACCTTTCTGAATGGGACTCTTGTAGGGATTTGAGTAAACAGCAACTGTTTAACTCATTACCTTATGCCGTGTGCTGCCTTAAAATATTCCCTGAAGTCTCATGTAAATGATTATGGAAAATAGTAATATGTTTGCTGAGTCCAAATCTCTCATTAACGCAAACTCTCAGTGAGACTCTTCTGCTGAAGATTCAATGTTAAAAGCAGCCTTACCTCTCTCCTCCACTTCTGAAACCAGATCCCTAAGGACTGTTGTGTGAAGATGAGCTGTCTTGTCCCCTCTCACCCTTCTAAACACTCCCCTGGCATGCAAGTACAAATACTGAATTAGAACCCCACTGGCCATCCTTTGAACTGTTTTAAGACATTTTGGAGTTATGTAATGTTTGTATAAATTATTTTGTTTACAACATTATTGTAATATTTTCTTTTCCTATACTGTCCATGTTTTTATGAAGCGCTCTGATGCTTTTGTTAGCCATGTCTGCGTTATAGAATTTTGAAAAATAAAATAAAAAACTAGTGCTAACATCCCATCACAATTTCCATTGCTTAAAAAAGAATGCATACGAAAAAGCACAGCTATTGCTAAGAATGAAGTGTTTTACAGAAGTAATTGCCGGGCCGCCCCAGACATCATTTATTATCTGTGTTATGTCCTGTCTGCAGACAGCACTGTAGGTGACTTAGTTCACGCCAACATAGTTCACAATTTGGTGGGTGGTGGCTATAGCCCCAATTACTGTACCAGTGCAAGGAAGTGGCTCGTTTATATATAAAATGTCTCAGGAATGCTGAAACAATTTTTGGAGTGGGGCTGCTGGGCTGTCGGAATAGAAACAATATTATGCCTCCTATTGTAACAATTGTATGTGTATTGGCCTACGCCAAGTTGTCTAAGCATCATGTGCGAACAAACTCCATGACAAGGTCTTGACCTTAGAGAAAGTAATGTAAGTCGCCATCTTGGATTGAGCCGCCATTTTAGGTTCTCTTGTGATGTAGAAGTCGCCCTGAACATCAAAATGGAGGCCAAATGACATTCTGAGTAAGATTCTGGCCGTTGTGACCTCCGTACAACTGAATAATTAATATGCCTGCAGGCCACTTGTCAGGTCGCGAACTGAGACCTTGTCCTACCGTTGACCTATATGTAAATGTACAACTATATCAGTGAAACTAATCGAAATGCATATATTAAAGGATTGACCTGGCAAGGAACCCAAAGACCTGTTTCGTAGAATGGTTAACCCGCAAGAGGGTTGGCCAAGGGCTGGACAAATGGTATAAAAAGCCCGGGTATTCCAATGTGCGCTCTCTCTCACTAACACATCGAACCCTCGTTGAAGTTCGTTATGTTATTTTGAGAGCCGAATAGCTATCCGTTTGTCAATTGACTTGGTAACTGTTGTAGCTTTCAAATAAAGCACTTGTATGTTTCTTTGTAACCTGTGTTGGTGTGTTTCCTTTTGGGCTTCCCGGCCTCATATTATTTCTCTGTTTCCACAGTTGGCGCCCGAATAGGGACCCTCAAGATTGATGCCGGATCATTGAAGGATTGATGCAGACTATCGAACCGGGATCGGACGGTGTGATACTGCGGGCCCGACCGAACGAGACGCGATACCTCGGCAGCGCTGCACGATCCAATCCTTGGACGATAGTCGTGTGGTCTGTCACGGCATCTTGATGAGGGTCCATTTTTGAGCCGGGCAGATTTGTCGAAACCACCAAACACAAGGTAAAATTTGTTAGGTAAGTTCGGTAAACCGTACGGTCCTCCTTAGGTTTGGTCAGGTGTAGTCGTGACCCTACTCTTAATTTAACCCTGACAATTTGAATTTGGCGTATTGTATCTGCAGACACAATTATTGACCAGGTAACACCAATTTTTGTGAAATGCCTGGGAAATTGTCTAGCTGCTTTAGGGCTCTGTTCCGCAGCGATCGACAATCTTTGGAATTTAGCCGCCCGGCACCACAGGAGGGTTCGCCGGCGTGTACTATGTACTGTAAGCATGGCATTGGAAGTATAGTATTTAATGATATTTGGCACAGACAAACCAGACATGCCTCCAAATTTCAGTGGCCAATCAATGGTAGTTTGAGATCCCCCGTATTGAATACCTAGAATCGGTCTTGCTAAAGAAGAAGGCCAGACCTGCAGCATTTGATGTTTTGCGGAATTGGAAAAAAGAAGCGTTGCAGCAGCTTAAAAGTAGGGATAAACATGCACGCCGTCATAAAACAAATGCCGAAAAGGCATTGTTATATGATAAGGAAAAACATTCAGAGTCAGTCAAAAATATGGATAGGACTTTCTCACTCGGTATCCAGAAAATCTATCCCTCTAAAGATTTTCATGTTTCCGAAGAATTTATTGATAAATTGTTAAACGAACGCAGGCCTGGTGCCTCTGCGCCACCTCCGTATGATCCTCTCCCTGGTGCTCTGCCCATTCCTGCTGTTATTCCTGCTGTTATTCCTGTTCCCCCTGTACAACCTATTGTTCCTATTCCTCTAGTTGTTGTTCCTCCACCTACTCTACCACCCCTTCCCCTTGCGCCGATAGTCGCACCTCCATTGAATTTGCCCGCACCTCCGCTTCCGAGTGGTTCTGTACTGACTGAAGTTGATCAGGGTGCGGGGTCAAAGATTGTTACTCGAAATACTGTCTCTGCAGGAAAGAAACAGGAATTATTTGCATGGGCTAAGCATTGTATGGAGAGAGGTGATCAAGCTGACGTTTTCTCCACATTATCAAATATGGGCAATTTTCCCAAGAAAAATGTTTTTATTGAAGGTTTGGGGACTCATTTATGTGTAATGTGGGGTAGATTACATAATACGGATCTCCCACAAGGGTTGAGGGATCTGAATACTTTAGCGCTTTTGAGGGACACTGAGGAGAAAGTACATGGTCATTTTGAGAGGTTATTTGAGTATAGGAGGGACTTAGAAAGATTACGGGATGAGGATGGTGAAGACGACAGTATGTATGTACAGAAACGGTTCCTTCTGTGTCGTAAATCGGCATCTGAGGAAGTACGAATTTGTACCAAAGATGCGATTCGATGGATCTCGGATTCATCGATACCGCTGGATGAAGTATATGACACGTATAGTCAGTATACAGTAGAAATGCAGAGGAAGGTGATTCAGGTAATGGTACAGTACCTGCAGGATGAATGTGTAAGGAAGAAGGTTAGTTGTCCCATAGAGTTATTGGGTATTTGCAAAAGGGCTTTTTCGCCCGACACTTCTTCAACTGCCTTAGCGCTCGACCTGGCTCTGTTGCTTAGTAAGCGGTCAGAGTTACCTATATCTCAGTTGCCAATGAGAGAGGTTCCTCTGACATTTGTCCCAAAGGTTGAGATTCCCGCTAACGTAGGGACAGGAGCACCCGCTGTGGACATCCCTGCACATTATGTATCGCAATTTGTTCACGTCCCGTTTTCGCGACAGGAAGTGAACACTATTAGACAATCAATTCCCGATATTAGGAAAAATCCGACAGGATTCTACAAAAAGATAGAATCCGTTTTGCAGTCCTCTGTGTTCACCTTAAGTGATTTTGACTTGCTATTCCCTGTACTCCTGCCCGTAGATTTATGGAAGCAGGTTCGAACAATAGACGATGTGCCAGGGTTGGGAGATACGTGGGCTAACATGACTAGGTTTGACGGGGAAAGACCAGCTGGTGAGAAACCACCTCAGATAATACTCACTTTGCCTGATAGAATTGTTGCAAAATTGAAAACCATAATTCCTGAGAAAAGAATTATTTGGGACAAGCTTACGGCCTGTGTGCAAGGAAAAACTGAAGGTGCCACCGAATTCTATAATAGATTCGAACAGGTATTCTCTGACTTCAGTGGACAGGACTTGGGCACAGAGTCTGGGAAAAGGTTCTTTGTGGACAAATTTGTACGTGGATTGTTGCCTGACATCCAGTCACAGATTATGTCCTCTGAGAGCGCTTGGCAGGCGAAATCCCAATCTGAAGTTTTACACATGGCTCAGTATTATGAGAACCGTGTTAATAATGAAAAAGAGAGAATAGAGAAGAGGAAAGGAGATTTGAAGACTAAAGTATTGTTACAACAAATTGTTAGAAATCCCAGAGGAGGTAATTCACAGACCAGAGGTCAGTATGTTCCAAAAGGGAACGTTCCCTTGGGTCCTGTGAATATTAATCAATGTGCCTATTGCCGCCAGGAAGGTCATTGGCGTGCACAGTGCCCCGTCCTTCGACAAAGGTCAAACAACACATTTGGGAGTATGGGTAGACGACGTAGAGGTTGCCCCGGAGTGGGGGGCCCTGATAGAGGTCAGTTCTCGCAAGATCCTCAGCAACCTTTTTCACAGGAAAATCAGACTTCGAGTGTGGACACGAGAAACATATTTGATCACCCATCTGCTGCCTACTTTTCTGAAGAGCTTCCTTCGGACAACATTTTATTTCGTTAGGATTGCCCGAAGCAGGGTTTGGAACCCTCACCTATTCCCGTTAGTCAAAAAGGTCCCTACGTTGAATTGTTAGTGGGGAATAGGAAACATCAGTTCTTGATAGACACTGGAGCACAGAAGTGCTCCATTGATCATTCTCGGGTTCCAAACATTCCCCTGTCAGGGCAAACTAATGTTTCTGTAGGGTTTTCTGGCATACCAGTCGCTTGTCCGGTTTCTTCGCCGGTGCCTGTTTCTTTGGGTCCCTTTACGGACCACTGTCCATTCCTCTTGACTTCAAACTGTGGAGAGAATTTGCTGGGGTTAAATCTGTTGAAAAAACTAAATGCAGTAATTCATTGTTCCTCTGACGGAGTGCGACTGACGGTTTCACCACAGCAACTTCCCAGTTCTCAGTTTTTGACTCGACCATTGCCTCCTGAGTTTAGCGTTGTCCCGGAATGTTTGTGGGCGGTCGACGACAATGATGTCGGGGTACTACAGGTTGAACCCATTAAAATAGTTTTGAAACATGGAGTTAAACTACCACGCATTCCGCAATATAAAATATCAGTTGAGGGCGAGCGTGCTTTGAAGTGCATTGTCTCCGATTTTGTGCATCGAGGAGTGATTGAAGAGATTGCAAGTAGTTTATGTAACAGCCCGATTTTACCCGTGTACAAGAAAGGCGACAATGCAATCCCATTCCGTTTCATAATTGATCTACGTGCTATTAATAAAGTTGTCGCCCCACAATTTCCAATTGTGCCCGATGGGACAACGATACTAACGATGATCCCTGCTACAGCTACGCACTTTAGTGTTGTGAATCTGAAGAATGCTTTCTTCAGTATTCCTATACACAAGGAGAGTAGATATTTGTTCGCGTTCACCTTGGGGGGACGTTCGTTCACATTTACTCGTGCACCTCAAGGTTATACTGAAAGTCCAAGCATTTATAGTAGGGCTTTGAAAGAGCAGCTTGACACCCTTGAATTGCCATCTACTTGTACACTGCTTCAGTATGTCGAAGACTTGCTTTTAGCTGCAGATTCTGAAAGTGCTTGTAAAGAAGGCACTGTATTGTTGCTTATTCATTTGGCTGAACACGGTCATAAAGCTTCGCTAAAAAAATGTCAATATTGTTGTCAGGAGGTCGACTATTTAGGCTATCTCCTGTCAAAGGAGGGGAGAAGATTGACACCTGAAAGAATAAAACACATTTCTGGCATGTCTGTTCCAAATACACAGAAGGAAGTCAGAGCCTTAATAGGTATGGCTTCTTACTGTAGGCTGTGGATCCCGAACTTCTCACTAGTGATAAAACCGATGTTGGCCTTGACGAAGAAGGCATGGAAGTCGGAACATCAACGATCATTTGAGCTTCTCAAAACCGCGTTATGCTCTGCACCGGTTCTGGGTACTCCAAATTACAATAAGGCCTTTGTGTTGTTTGTGCATGAATGTGATGGATGTGCTTTGGCTGTGTTAACACAGCAACACGGAGGGAAGAATAGACCGTGCGGATACTACTCTTCCGCCCTTGACCCTGTCACATGTGCTTTGCCAAGATGTTTGTGAGCTGTCGCTGCTGCTGCCGCGTCTGTAAAACAGAGTGAGGGAATGGTCCTAGGCCATGATTTAATCCTGATGGTACCTCACTCTGTAGATGTCCTATTGAATAAAACCCAAACACAGCACCTCACCTCTGCACGGCTGACGAGGTATGAATTAACTTTGTTTGCCCCTCACATTCAAATTAAGAGGTGTTGTGTTCTTAATCCAGCTGAACTCCTACCTTTCCCGCAAAATACTGTTTGCGGTGACGAAGAATCACATGACTGCCTGTATACTACTGAACAAGAAACGAAGGGCAGGATAGACCTTATAGATACTCCTTTGGGCAATGCGGAAGGGGAGCTGTTTTGTGATGGCTCCTGCTTCAAACTCCCAGATGGTACATCTACAGCTGCCTATGCAGTTACTACCTTGAGTACGGTTGTTGAAACTAAGAGAATTCCGCATAACTCCGCGCAGGCCGCAGAGATTATAGCGTTGACCCGAGCTTGTGAACTCTCCGAAGGGCATACAGTAAACATATATACTGATAGCCAGTACGCCTTTGGGGTGGCTCACAACTTTGGGAGGCTCTGGTCGGATAGAGGGTTCCTAACCTCACATGGGGCCAAGATTCAGCATGGCCCCCTGATAGTGCAATTGCTCTCGGCACTCTCGCTCCCTAGTCAGTTAGCGATCATGAAATGTGCAGCGCATCGTAAGGTCATAGATGATGTGGGAAAAGGGAACGCTTTTGCTGACCAGATAGCCAGGCAAACGGCCACAGACCTTAGCGCAGACATGTATGCTCTAAGACAAAACAAAAGATGCCTATGTAATGGATGAGGGTATTGGGTCTGTGCGAGATATCCAAGCTGATGCCACGATAGAACAATCTAAAAGGTGGGCCGAAGGGATGGGGAAACTAGATGACGATGGGTGTTGGGTGGATACATCTGAAGGGAAATGGTTGCTCCCTGATTCATATGTGCTGGTGATGGTTACGATGGCACACGGTCCTACGCATGTGTGTGCTCAGCAGATCACGAAAATGCTAGAACAAGTCTGGGTAAATGATAAAATTTTGAAGATCGCACAGCGCTATGTTCAAAATTGTATGATTTGCTTACAGCACAATGTGGGGAAGGGGACAGTAACTCCAAGGGGTAGTTTTGGGCCTCCTTCTGTTCCCTTCCAGGTCATCCACTTTGATTTTATTGAAATGGAACGGTGTAACAATCTAAAATATGTCCTTGTGATCATTTGTGCTTTTAGTAAATGGGTTGAGGCTTTCCCCGTTGAGGATGCTACTGCCATGACCACTGCAAAGACTATGGTAAAGGAATTCTTTCCACGATTTGGGCTGCCAAGAGTAATTTGGTCGGACAACGGTCCCCATTTTGTTGCAGCAGTAATTTTGCAGATATGCACAGCGTTACACTTTGAAAAGCGATTTCACTCGGCTAGACATCCTCAAAGTGCTGGGTTGGTAGAGAGACATAACGGTATCCTAAAGAATAAGCTTGCTAAAACATGCGCCGGCACCAAACTAAAATGGCCGGACGCCTTACCTATTGTATTGTTAGCCATGCGTGCCACACCTCAAACTAAGACTGGGCTCTCTCCATTTGAGGTAGTGATGGGGAGATCTGCTAATATTTGGGGTCTTCCGAAGCCCAAAGCCCTGAGGGAGGTTGAAAATGTATTGCTTGTAGACTACTGTAACCAGTTGACTAAAAATCTGTACCTCATTTATCATCAGGTTCAATCAGCTTTACCTGTACGGTTTACGGGCCCAGGACACAATATTCAGCCTGGAAGTTGGGTCCTGGTGAAGGCCTACGAAAGGTCTTCCTGCCTCGCGCCTCGCTGGCGGGGACCCTACCAGGTGCTGTTGGTCACCAAGACAGCAGTGCGGGCGGCTGGAAAGAAGCATTGGATCCACGTGACGCATGTCAAGAAACTTCCTCACCCGATGCCACACGTTACAGAAGAAGCAGAACCCCTCGCTGATGCTACAATCTCAAATCCTGGGGTAGCAAATAGCGCTGTGAGTGTGTCGGAGAATCTCTCTGAGCCCGTGGAGCTTGGGGAACAGTCAATTTCGTCTCCACACTCTTTGGAAAGATCACTTCCGGAAAACGTTGTTTCAAGTTCTGCGACTTCCGTCGCCTCTGATACGTTGCTTCCCTCAGGAAGTGACGTTACCTTATTTCCAGATCAAACAGTACCGGGAATCACCAGGTACGACCTTCGACGACGAAAATAGAACTACGGCACAGGTTTTGCCTGTGCATCTGGAGAAGAAAAAGAGTCACTAAGAGTTTTTGTTCTTGCAAAAGAGAGTTTTTGAAAGAAAGGGGATTCTGCTGGCTAGGGTTAGGGAAGGACTAAGAAGTTGCGCGACCGTAGTGTTGCCAGCAACGAACATTGGGGTCGTCGATTGAGAAACTACGATGCCTGCCACCTCCACCACTGCTGCTCGCATTGGACTTGTAAATATGGGGGAGACCAACTCGGACAATGAACAATGTGCCTGGGCCCCGAAAACGTATTGCTGTGTTGTGTTAATAGTAATTGGAATTTGTATAGTTACTGCCGTGGGACTCTGGTACTTCGAAGAAATTTATCCTCTAGAGCCTCTTCTGCCAATTGAAATTGTACCCACTGCTTTGACTCCCTCTGTACACCTTCATACTTTGTCACCCAGGGACTCCCAGCATAGACGAAAGTACCATAATAACACTTTAATGATAATAATGAATTCAACGCATGCCATTTTTAATAAGAGTAATTGCTGGATTTGCACCCATTTACCGCAACATGGGAACAAGGGGCTAGGATGGTATATTCACCCTTTACCTTTAACGACTGCTTGCTATGCCTCTCTTAGAGCACTATTCTTTGGCCGTTGGAATGACAGCATCTCAGGGAACTTTGATGGAACTAATTTAAATGATTTTGAGAAACGTGAATTGACTCCCCTGGGATGCTCGCTTTTTGCAAATAGAAGTAAACCTAATGTTGCTTCTATTAGGCCATCTGATAAACTGTCTCTTCCTTTCCAAACTCTAATTTCCTTTAAAATGGCTCCGATAGGCAATAAGGACGCTCTGCCTCATTCCTACTCTATTAACCATAGCCCGATTCAGTCCCCTTCTGTGTACAAAAAAATGGCACTCGGTCAATGGGAGATTTTGAAGGTTGTGTGAACATTGTAAATTTGACCGGAGAGAACAGGCCTCTGTATGTAGGGGGGCCTGTCTATTTCATCTGCGGTAGTACAGCATTTCCCTGGTTGCCCAAGGACTGGCAGGGAACCTGTTATTTAGGAATCCTGTTACCTGGGGTATTCATAGCTAGCACATTGGAAGTTTCTAAGGCTCGCCCACGGCGGGACGAGGACGGAGATACCCCTGGGCAAATATTGGGAGATATAACAAAATCGGTTGTGCCATTTTGGGGACAGATAGTAAATTCTGAAAATATTAGGGGACTAGCAAGAGTACTGGAGAGAACCATCAACCGGACCACGGATATACTCTACAATATGACACTGGAACAGAAAGTAATAAGATTGGTAGCGCTCCAAAACCGGATGGCATTAGATGTCATCCTGGCAGAACGTGGTGGAGTATGTAAACTAGTGGGGTCCGCTTGCTGTGTTTTCGTTCCAGATTCCTCACCGACAATTTTTAAAGCAATACAGAACTTGCACGTCCTCAGTTCAGAAGTGCATGTTCCTGTGGGAGATTGGAGTATTAGTGCTTGGTTCTGGGATTCTCTACGATCCTGGGGTTCGAAGGTGCTTTCTGTTATACTGGTTGTTTTGGGAATCCTGCTATTCCTTTGTTGCTGTATCTAATGTCTACCCAGTATATGTGCAATGCTAGGGGGATGTTGCGCTCAGGCAGTGAGCACGATAGGGCACAAAATGTATGCCCCGGATACAGCATCTAAAGAGTTTGTGTTACAAGAGGTTCTGGTGAACGACCTAATGGCTATAGATATTACAGATAACGATTCAGGATGTATGGACGACAATGCATGGAGTTATTTACAAAGACATCAGAAATGATATTAGCACTTGGCATAGGCCAAAAGGAGGGTTTGTCGGAATAGAAACAATATTATGCCTCCTATTGTAACAATTGTATGTGTATTGGCCTACGCCAAGTTGTCTAAACATCATGTGCGAACAAACTCCACGACAAGGTCTTGACCTTAGAGAAAGTAATGTAAGTCACCATCTTGGATTGAGCCGCCATTTTAGGTTCTCTTGTGATGTAGAAGTCACCCTGAACATCAAAATGGAGGCCAAATGACATTCTGAGTAAGATTCTGGCCGTTGTGACCTCCGTACAACTGAATAATTAATATGCCTGCAGACCACTTGTCGGGGTCGCAAACTGAGACCTTGTCCTACCGTTGACCTATATGTAAATGTACAACTATATCAGTGAAACTAATCGAAATGCATATATTAAAGGATTGACCTGGCAAGGAACCCAAAGACCTGTTTCCTAGAATGGTTAACCCGCAAGAGGGTTGGCCAAGGGTTGGACAAATTGAATAAAAAGCCCGGGTATTCCAATGTGCGCTCTCTCTCACTAACACATCGAACCCTCGTTGAAGTTCTTTATGTTATTCTGAGAGCCCAATAGCTATCCGTTTGTCAATTGACTTGGTAACTGTTGTAGCTTTTAAATAAAGCACTTGTATGTTTCTTTGTAACCTGTGTTTGTGTGTTTCCTTTTGGGCTTCCCGGCCTCATATTATTTCTCTGTTTCCACAGGGCAATGGGATCACATCGCCAAAATGATGGGGGTTGTGAACAAATGGTGTTGCTGAATAATTAAATGTACCAGACAAGCTAAGACCTTCAGAGATGTGTGTCGTGATGGTATGTCCATTTGGGGAACCATCCAGTCTTAAAACAAAATGAGCTGTTTAGAAAAATGTATTTCACAGCCAAGTTAGCTAGACAGGGACCTCTTGAATTAATGTAATACCTTGAAATGCTCCACAGTGCCCTGGATGCATTAGTCCTCTACAGCTCCGAAAATGTTTTCTTCAACATTATGTGTGTAACCCCAGATACATGACAGAAGAAAGACAGCGTCAAAGCAGTACATGTGTTCATGTACAATTCTAAGCCACAGAAGATAAATACAGTATCAGGGGAAAATGGAAATCACGAAGAATGTGTAATGTAAAAATAAAACATGATCAGTAAATACATTGCCAAGAATAATATTCTGAACATTATTTTGTGCTTAGTAGAATTATTGCTAGTAAGCAGTTATGCCTAATGAAACTGTTCACCCTTAGAAGACCGTAAAGGAGAGCCAATTCCACATGAAGCATATGAGGATATCAATGGACAAAAGGTGTCCTGCTCAAATTATAACAATTATGTTTTTTTAGAACATCTTAAAGAATAATTGGAATGCAAAATATGTGCCCCAGAAAGAAAAGCTTGATTCATCTCCTATGATTTCTTTAGCCACACACATATATATATATATATGTATATATATATATATATATATATATATATATATATATATATATATATATATGTATATACATATACAAATGCACTGAGGAATGTCTGATGCAAAGAAGGCCCTAGACCAGTCTTTCAGTTTCTCAAGAAAAGAAGGAAAGAAGCCATCCAAAATATTTGTGTGATCACAACAGTTCACAGGGTAGCAAATCCTTGTTTGTATGCATTCCAACAAAGTTCCTTCCCCAGCAAGCATGATGTTCTTGACGAGACAACATACAATCCCAAAAGTGAGGAAGCAATACTCTTTTTCCTTCCCATGATGCTTGTATGGTAGGTTAAATCTAGTAATGCCCAATTAAATTGGGTCCAGTTTCTAATGTAGCCAGTGATCACTCGCTCGTCTCATTGCATCATCTACTCTGATTCATAGTTCATTCAGAGTCTGTGCCTTGGCTACCAATCAGGAAACCGCAGGTCCTGCCACTTGTCACTCAGCGGGCCTATCCTTCATTGCATAGATGGCTGGTCATTGATGTCATAATACCAGGCATGATTGTCACATACAAGCAATATGTCATACAGTATTTATTTCTAATAATTCAGCTAGCTTTATTTAATGAGAATCTAATGTTAATCCTTCTTGCCTCGCCTGCCATGACTGAAACAGTTAAATAATTATAGAGAATGCAATGTTTCCAGTTGGCTCCATGATCCTTCTTGTGAATTCCAATCTTGGTTGTGGTTTATTCAGGTTTTGAAAGCCACATCAGATGTACAATTGAAAGGGGAATCTCAATCAGGAGCATACAATTGTTAAGTGAGGTATCTGGTGTCCCAGATGGGCGGTCAGGATCATGCTTTTCACCATTTATTCTTTGAGGCCTTGATCACTAAGTGGCTTTCATCCAGAACAATCCAAGTCATGAGCCATCAGATGTAATTGATGAGTTCAAGCCTATCATTCCAACCAGCGGTAATTCCTTATTTATAAAAATAAACTCTTGCTAGAGTAAATGTCAATCACAGTAACGTTCTCGTGGTGATGGGGGTGGGGGCGCATTTTATAGAGCCTGAAATCTGAATTATTTTGTGATATGTTCATCTCCACAAAGTGTTAAACTACAAATGGCGGAAAAGTAGACACATGTTTCTTCTCTCACCCTGATAGTTCTAGACGTCTGAGCCGCCTACATCGTTCCACATGGGCATTTCATTCTATATACTGCTTTCCAGTGCCACAAGTGACAACATTTCCCAGCTGTATCGGTTTACCAGGATTCAGTGGTGAACATTGTTCCCTTAGAGTGGAGGGCCATGGAATAGTGAACCTCAGAATAGCAGGCAAGGAGTTGTCCATGGGCTATGTGCCATATAATAGTGTGCAGTATATATTCTGTGTAAGGGCAGTCTCTAAAAAGGTCTACACCAGGACCACATGGTATCCATTGATCATGGTTTACTGTAATGAAATTGGCCTTAGTCTTGAAAATACCCAGAGTACCGTATTTCTGTGCTGGATTACAGAGTAATTGGAGATGATTCCCTTCCTAATACTCAGACTTGCTCAGGCTAGTGTTCTCAGTGATCATGATCTATTTCCCTAGTAATAACCAGAATCAGTAATTATGATGTTCTAAATAATGCACAGACTCACCCAGAACTCTGCTCCTGTAAATAGTGAGACTTGGTCACACTATGTTCTGGGTGGTAATAGGATTCTAGAAAACGTGTATGTCTAGCCTCCTGGAGCTTTAACTCTTACTTGACAAACAAGCCCACTAAAGCAGATACTTAAGTGCTCATGTTTGCACAATAGCCCATCACAAATAGTTAACGCTTTAAGTGTGCTGGCCAGAAGTAAATTCTCTGTTATAGGGACTGAATATCGACTGCAAACAGAACGCTATCTGGCATAGTCCTATGTCACAATAGCTTTCTATTTGTTTACAGTTTATAGGTATGTGTTGACCAAAATAAACACCATGAAATGTTTAGCCAGTGTTCCATGACATGGACAAACTATATACACAGTTGTCTGCTGTAAGATTAAATAATTATTCTGAAACTGGTAGTGTCATAAAAATGCCAGTCATAGAGGAGGTGATTTTCTCGAAGGTAAATTAACCTCAAAACAGGTTTGCTGGTAATTGCTGCCAAACTATATTACCAAAGCTGCTGCTTGGTCTGTCAGCATTCCAGGTAGATTAAGAGAGGCACTACAGCATTGTTAGTCCCCATTCATGCAGTCCAGAGGAATATATGGGGAATGTAATTCCTAATAGTGGAGGATATAACTCCGGAAATAGACTGATGTAAAGTCTCCACTTTAATTTGCAGCTCGGAATTAGGTGGTGCAGTAAAACTGGTGGGAATTCCATTGCCACCCAAAAAAAGATGCGGCATTCACAGAATGACTGACAAAAAAAATGTAACGCGCAGTATTGCATGCTCCATACCAGTGTTCTCCAGAGGGTAAGTGTATATTTCAAACTCCATACACATTTAAACAAGAGCCTCTTTGCTGAGACTGATTGGGAATAAAGCAGCCCTGCCGAGGGGAACTGTCAATACCATATAGCAATCCTGCCGAGAAGTAGGTCCGATCCAATAGCACAGCAAGTAGAGTGCTCGCTTTGACATCTGTGCAGAGTCAGCCTTTCATCCTTCCGAGGTCGATAAATGAGCACCACACATCGTGGGTAATTAAGCAGCGCTCAGATACCTGAGGGTTCGTAGTGCTATATAAATGCGAAATTATTATTAATTTTATTATTACTGGCCGTAGAAAATATAGCATTTCAAGGTAAAACGTTCATATGCACACCTACTAAACTTTGCACCCTTACTAAAAGAGGGTTACTGTTCCATTGAAGAGTAGCCCAGTTGAGAAATATTGGTATGGTTCCCTTAAAAGTGAAGTAGTGTTGCTTAAAATCCTTAGTATTGTCATATCAAAGTATAGAATCCTTGTTGGGAGATGTTCATACTGAACAACCTAATGTAGGTTAGCTCTTGACAAAGGGGCCTGTACACTTCTCTGATGGGATAACGAGGTGGGACTGATTACCCAAAAAATGAAAACTAATCCAATCTACATTCCCAAATCAGGTACACTAGTCATGCTGAAAATGGTGGATGGTGTTCATTAAAGGTGTGCCATCCATGCTAAGTACACATCTAAGTTTGCTGAGCTGTACTCAAGACAGTAAGCTGCAGGTTACATACCTAAAGGTCAAACAGAACAAACTATTCTAGCATGATGCGCTCCAGGGATCCATGGGCTCAACATTGATCACTTCCAGATACCCAAGGGTTCAACATGCATCATTGCTGCCGGTACATAAACTGACTGGGCTATATATGTCAACAAGTCAATGGCACTAGAAGGGCAGGAGAACTATTGCAGTCTCAGACACATTAAATGCACATCAGGCCAGACATTCCTAGGAAATTGGCACTTACTTGTAGGCACTTGAGAGAAATATGCCAATAAAGTTGGCTGAGTGCGAGCACTTTTATTTGAAGTCTGCCCCAGCAATGCAACAGTGTCACACTGCTCACTGCTCATCAGGACAAGTATGGGATTTAGCCACCATGCCCATTCAGAGCTGTGATTCACTGGCAAGTGTTATATAACAAGTGCTGGTGTTGTAAAATAGAACATATAGCAGTACTTCCTGCACTTGCAATCTTTGTACCATATTCTAGATCATCTGAGAATTAAAGGTACTGTCATATAAAAATGACAGTAGCACTTCTGAGAAGCAAGAGCTCTGAGACATTAAAAAGTATGATACTCCTGAATAATACAGAGACACTGTTATCAAGTGTATACAGTGGCAACACTTCAGGCATGATCAGGAGGGTAATTATGAGAATCGTAGTCCGTGTTCTATATTATTTTTAAATGTTCCCATTGCAAATGTCTATTACACCAAAACTTCCACTGTGCTGTTTAGCTCACAACAGTCTTCTGAAAAGTGCAGGCAGTCTCACCTTTAAAAGGGAAGGACAAAACTAGTCTGCTCTGCTGAGAATGTAGTACTTTCCCATACTGCCAACTAGTGTGCTCTGCACAAAGGTCAGAGTACTGAAGTGACCAGTCAGTCTTTGGCCTCTCTTCTGAGAGTGGTACAGTGCCTTTATTACCTAACATACACAATCTTTTAGGTGTATTTGTAAAACATCATACTCAACACTCTAAAATCCCTCATTATTAAAAAAAAACATGTTTGGTTTCATCAGTAATGGTGCCACTAGATTAAATCTACAGAATCCCCTCTGCAGTCAGACAAATAAGTCGCTCTGAAGCCTAAAGAGATGAGCAAAACGTTATTCAAGCATGTATTAGGGCGAACTATGCCTAGCATCAGACTTTCTTTCAACATGCTACGAGAGGAAAACACTTCAGAGGCATCTGTATTGCTCATCCCCCTGCTGTGGTCCATCCAGAAATTACGGAGGTGCTCCAGCACCCCTACTTCGAGCGTTAATTAATACAAACCCTAGGTATCTGAGCGCTGCCTATTATTACCCACGGTGTGTGGTGCTCATTTACCTCAGGTGTCTGAGCGCTGCCTATTATTACCCACAGTGTGTGGTGTTCATTTATCGACCTCGGAAGGCTGAAAGGCTGAGTTTGGCCCTGCCGGGATTCGAACCTGCCTTGGCAGGCTCTGCACTGATGTCAAGGTGAGCGCTCTACTCGCTGTGCTGTTGACCATTGATTCAATCAATGCTATCCCAGTGAAGGTACACGCGTGTGCAGACACGTGCACAAACATTTGCGAGCACACACACACACTGCAGCAGTTACAGTAGATAATGATGGAAGGCAACCACAGGGCAACACATGACATGTCTGAGAAACAGTAACTCGCCCTTCCAGTTCAGATAACTATTAACAACACTTAACATTAGCCTGTCACGAGGAAAGTGGAAATGGAACTAAGGGTCCGATTGACAGAACGTTTTCTAATGGGGTTGCACCATTATAAATCGCTTCTGCGAATCAGGCCCATAAAAGTTTAAGAATTGCCACTTTCTGGAACCACTCTGCAGGAATTAAACTCGTAACCTTTCTTATTTAAGCAGTTTAAAACGTGTTACCCTCAAAATCCATCGACCGTATTAAAATCTATCAACGCCCCATAGCAAATAACAACCTTGCCATACCTCTGCCACACGGAGGGATTAAACATTACCCACCTGCTGTGAGGACGAGCCAGTGGAGTAACTTTGCTGAAAATGTTGGGGGGGACATGACAACTGAAAGAAAGGGGCAGGGTGGAGGAATGGCGGAAGGTGGCTCTGAGGGATAACACTAAACTACTACACCACAAGAGTCCATTGCCGACGCTCAGTTATAACAACTGTTCATAAGACTGGTAGCGTATCTTTAAAATTCAATTCTAAAGACACTCCAGTCTTCTGAAACATATAACACTACAGTTGGTCTTTGGAATTCACTGCATTGACAACAGTTAAAAAGCCTGCATCCCTCTATCTAAAGAGGGCCTGCAAGCAGCCTAAAGAGAGCTGGTGTGTGATTATTGCCACCAGGGCACTGACTCAAACAAGCATTTGGACATAAAACAAAATGGATGTCTGCAAGATTTTAAAACAGCACATTAGGTTGCTTATTCTGATTTCATTAATTACTTACAACATTCTGACTCATTAAAATTAGGGTATGTTTCCTTGTGTTCAAATGACCCCAAGCAGTAGCGTACTGAGCGGGAGGTCAGACCGGGACATTTGTCAGTGGGACGCCACTCCCGTGCAGCCCCTCGAAGAGGGTGCCCAAAGGAAAATGCGTCCCACTGGTAGGACAATGTGTGCCAAGCAATTCCTGCTCAGCACGCTCATTGTCCTAACAACAGGACACCTTACCCTTTCCAAATGGTAGAGGTGTCCTGCTGCCAGGACAATGTCCCAAGGAGCTTTGGGAATCAGAGGGTCCTCAGGTTGCTGTGTTAACAGAGTATTACACTGCGAGCCATTAGGCACTGATGGGAGGGAGGGGAAGACTATTAGCAGGGAATTTTGTCCCTTTAGAAATGTGAATGAGAGGGAGTGATCAGAAGTGATAAGGGTACATAATGTTGCATGCTTTATGAAATAATGACTATGGCTTTAAAACCCAAGAAGGATTTGTTAGGCTTACGTTAGTCTGCATGATGCTATTGTGAATTTTCATTCAGGATGGGGAGAATAAAACTAAAGCCATACTCTCATTCCTCAACATATTTCTATGACAATGTATATAGTGTACAGTTAGTTTACTATGAAAGGCTAGCTTATTAAGTTATGTGGTTTGCTTCCAAGCATTGCCAGAAATAATTATTTAAGCACATGAAATGTCAAGCGAAACCTTACTAAATATCTATATCAACTAAACCTGGGAAGAAGTGCAGAGTTGCTTAAATTGTTCACATGCCAGTTTCACCATTTAACCAAAGTGTGTGATCCTGGGCAAATCATTTAATTACATTGTGTATTATCTAAAGCACCTGTACGTGATTCTGATTCACTTCAAAGTTTATGTTAATATATCATGTTTTTATAATAAAAAAGCCTAATGACTATAGAGTTGCTCCATATATAACAATAGTGCAATATAGGTATTGTGCACCACAAAGTTATTTGCCACTTGTCTTACTTATGTCAACTTATTCTAAAGTCACTTCCATGGTGCCTCTATGCATCAAAGACTAACGGTGCTCCTTGCAATGTCCTTTTCTGTGAAGTCACTTCTGTTGGTGCAATCCATGTACAAATTAGGAGGTTTGCATGTATCTTGCCCCAGAGGGCCTGGACAGAGCTCTAATAGATGACTTTCCTGCATCTGAAATGATCCTGATATTTTATTTTGTTTATCTGTGAAAGTGCCATATGCCACTAATGTTACCAAAAAAGTAGATTGGGGCAGGAGTGGGCGGTTTGGGGGTGGAAATTAAAATGTTTACACACACACTGCATTTCGTGGCTCACCTCACCCCTCACTCTTGCAATGCTGGATTCTCCCCTGACCCCAAATGTGATTGTTCAAATGTGCCCCCTCACTAGGTTCAGCCTGCAGCCCAGCCCACTAACAAACATACACACAGCTGAGCTCAGCTCGGCATTATGTAATGAGACAGTACGAACCTTGCTGTGCACCTCAGCCATGCTCAAGCTGTCCTATTACATGATCAAAGTATGCAGCGGCCACAATGAGGCTCCCCAGCCCTCCCACCAAAAGATGGGGGGGGGAGACATGCTACAAAAGTTGGGGGAACTTGTCCCCTACGTCCCCCCTATAATTACACCCATAGGGCGAGCTCTACCTCGTGGCCTCAACTCTATGAAAGAGCTCAGGTTCTCAACCTGTTCCTGGGGTTCACAGGCTTGCTGCCGTCGAATGCTGAGCTGGGTTAAGGGTGGTGCCACAGTGACTGGCAGCAGACAGCACGGAGAGCACAGGGTTCCTGTTTTATTTTTCAAACTTCAAGTGTTCATTCATAGTAACAATTTGGTCCCGGTAAAACACAAAGCGAGATGATAGAGCGCAGAGCCTGGGGAAACGAAGTTGAACTCTTTTAAACTCACACACATAGAGGTGTGTGTTTAATATACTTTAATTTCGGCCCAAGTGTATACATTATCAAATCAGCCCCACCAACAAGAATATGATTCAGCCCACAGCCGAACGCCCGTTAACCCAGTCCACCGTTGGAACTATGCACCAGTTATAGAGACTTAAATGCAGTATAGTGACAAGTTCCGACATCAAAAATGCCCCCCCTCTCCTGATGGGGAGATTGTAACAGGGCTTGCCAAGAAAAAGTCTGTACCCTCCCTTAAGGGAGGAGGGGGATTCAGGAGGGCAATACAAAGACTTTCAGAGGTACTTTGCTCCCCCACCCCCACGGCAGGGTTGTAATGGAAATCCCTGAAGTACCCTTGGGCATTCCGAGATCGGAAGACTCAGGCTTCTTTTCCAAAAGGGGGTAGAGGGTAAGGTACTTCTAGCCAGACCCTCCTTTTTTCCTTCCTCTAAGTCGCTCTCTGCTCATTGACAGTCGACCCACCCTAGTTCCCACTCACCCGCTTAACCAAAGACGGTGCTCCCCTGACCCTTCCCACCCGTGACTTGCTGCTGTCTGGCCACTTGCCTGGTCTCCTCCCTCCTAATTAGTGGTGGAAATGGAAAAAATGTAAAGTAGAATCCACAAGGGCCGGGTTGGGGGTGGAGTTTGGAGGAGGGGGCGGAGTTCCGAGGAGACAGAGCTGGCAGTTGGACTCTGCTCAATGGAAATGTTAAAAATAATAATTTCAAAATGTTGTAATTTCTTTCATGCTGCTTCGTTCCAAACTCCTCACTGTACATCAATTCCACTTTAAATCACTTCTATGACAGTGGTGCACTCAAAGTACTATTGGTAATGCAGTGATTTTTACTACATTAACGGATCCATAGACACACTCTACAGTAGAAGGCTACCAGGGTAGCTCAGCAGGTTGAGAGAACATTGCTAAAATGTTATATATTCAAAATTGGTTGTTAATCGTATGACTTTTTGCAATTCCTGATAAAAGAACAAGTGCTATAAAATATGTTTGGCCAAGGCATGGGTTGGGCTGGTCGTTTGCTTATATTCAGGGCAGAGGTGGAGATATTTCTGCTCCTGTAGTGAAAATCAAAAGTTGGCACCCGTGAACCCACAGTTTAATTTCCTGATAACTACTATCAGCACAACACACATTTTTTGTGATTAACCAGTTTGCCAAGCATATCACATTTTTATAAATATAACCTTTGATAAAACACAACGGAAGGGGCACACAGATTACAGAGTATTTGTGTGGTAGTTCAGCAAATAAAGATACACATTTCAAAGAAAACTAGTGAATGCGCACAGCATTTTTGAGTTTGGAAATTAGTTTTTTTGTAAAAGGCACATTTTGGAAAACAATAATATACCCAGCATGTAGTGTTGTACGTTGGACAAAAGGGACACAGCCCCTTTAAGAAGGACTGGAGGGAAAGAGCGGGAAGAGGGAGGAAGGGGAGGAGCGGGAGTGGCGGGGAGGCAGAGATCGAAGGGAGTGAATAAAGGAAGGTTCACAGCAGCATTGGCTCCGTCTGATTATTGCGTAGTTAGACAGAGTCCAACACTGGCGACGAAGCCGATGAGACCCGTTGCATGCCGGCAGCAGTGGTAGGAGGGCGGCAAGCCCAGCAGTTGAGAAGGGCCCGTGTGCCCAGAAGTTATCGTGAGGGCCCGTGCGCCCAGAGGAGGGAGCAGCGGCTTGAGTGCCCTGCTGGAGGGCCTGTGTGCCCAGAAGCGATCGGGAGGGCCCGTGTGCCCGGTGGAGACAGCAGCGGCCCGTGCGCCCTGCTGGGAGGACCGAGTGCTCAGAGGAGAGAGCAGCGGCCCGAAAAGGGCCCGTGTGCCCAGAGGTTATCGTGAGGGCCCGTGCGCCCAGTGGAGAAAGCAGTGGCTCGAGTGCCCTGCTGGAGGGCCCGTGTGCCCGGAAGCAACAGGAAGGGCCTGTGTGCCCAGTGGAGTGAGCAGCGGCCCGTGCGCCCTGCTAGAGGGCCCGTGTGCCTGGAGAAGACCGGAAGGCCCGTGCGCCCCGCTGGAAGGCCCGTGTGCCTGGAGAAGATCGGAAGGCCCGTGTGCCCAGCGTCAACACATCAGCGAGCCGCAGCCCGCGTGCTGACTGACGCCTGCAGCCAGCGACGCGGAAGACCGGAGAAGACCTGCAGCCCGAGGAGCCGGAAGAAGCCCGCCCGTCGTCGCGGAAGACCGGAGGAGACCCGCAGGCCCGCGGCGCCGATTAACAAGTAAGGTGCCGGGTGGGGCAACTACAAAGAGGGGAACCCCGTGTCTCCCACACGTGACAGTGCCAAAAAACAAAAATAAAAAAAATAAAAAGGGGGCTGAAATCGAACGGAGTCACAGCAAAAGGAAGGAGGAACCCCGTATCTCCCATATGTGACATTATCAATACGTGACATTGACCAGATTCACGGCAAAGAGGGCAACCCCGCGTCTCTCGCACGTGACATTACCATAAAACGGGTGAAAACCCGCAACACGGCACAAGGGAACCCCGAGTCTCCGCACGTGACACCAACAAAATTTAACTACAAAGAAAGGAACCCCGTGTCTCCCGCACGTGACATTACCATAAACCACCTAAGAGTAAAAGAAGTCGCGACAAAAGACAGCCCTGCGTTCCCCCAGGTAACGTCTGATACCAAGAAGGACACAGCACCTGGAGGTAATAATAACCAACGCCCACGCACCACTGAACTAACCACAGCATACCGAGCTGCGCCATCATGTCAGCCCAGGATGCAGCAGATCCCAATGCCCAACCAATATCACCAGGAACACCCTCCTCCTATGCAAGCCTAATGAGAAGACCCGCCCCGTTCACTCTGAACCCACTCCACGACCAGGGCCAACGATGGGAAGAGTGGATGGAGGAATTCGAAGACTTTGTGGGTGCAATTGGCACACAAGAACCTCCCAACATACTAAGCATCTTTGCAAACGTCGCAGGGAGAGAAATCAAAAATATCATCCGTACGATTCCCCTACAGGACCGCACCACATACACGAGACTCCGACAAGCCATAAATGAAAAGATTGTTATCTCACCCAACCGTGACTATGAACTTTCAACCAATGTGGCCAGCTCCCTCATGAATCAATAGGAGAATTCGTCATTCGCCTTCAAAGAAAAATATCGAAGTGCGACTTCGCCAACTTTAATGACGAAGAAGCCATAAGGATACGCATCATAGAAGGGTGTGTATCCTCCATGTTCCGGAAACACCTCCTAAAGAAACCCCTATCCCTAAAAGAAGTTTTGGACCTGGCAAGAGTATATGAGAGAGTGGACATCTAGGCAGCAGCCATCGAGAACCCCAAAAAAGGAGAAGTTATAGCGGCAATGCACCCATACGCCCGACATCCAGCTCCACAGACAAGGATAAGCCCAAGGTACCGAACACAACGAACACCAAGCGACCGCCAATGTTATCGCTGCGGGTTCGAGTATCCGCACAGAGGCCCGTGCCCTGCCATCGGCCAACGCTGCATGAGATGCGGCATGGAAAACCATTTCCAGGTGATGTGCAAAGAACTACTACCAGAAGGGAGCTCGACACGGCCGCGACCCACCACCCGCATGATGGACACACACATGGAACACTCCCGACAGGGAGACAGAAGTACGGCACTGCCCACGAATGCCTATCAACGTCCAAACACCGTAAGAGCTCTTGAGGGGCTTCAGATTGAACCAGATAAGAAAGACCATGAACTATATGACATACACCAGAGTGACTTCATACAAGACCCGGAACAAGCCCCAAGCCCCTTCCAACAAGGAAGAGACTCATATCTCGACCCCCCACCCCAACATCAGCTAGCAGGGAATAAAACAGCCCGATATCTACAAGATGGGTACGACAGAGAGTACGTATGCCTCCTCAGTGCTGAAACCGAAGACACCTCAGCTCCCAGAGTAACAATACAGCTGGGAAATACCAGAAACAATTTTATCGTTGACACAGGAGCGACGGTAAACGTCATGAATGAAGATATCTACAGGGAAATAGCCTCCTCATACCCACTACAAGAATCCATGACTCACATTTTCCAATGGGGAGCGGCGCAGCCAATGAGCTCCAATGGAAAATTTCTATGTGATCTGCGACACAGGGACATCACGGTAACCGCCACAATACACGTTATAAAGAGCCCATCCATCGGCCGCTGCCTCCTTGGCTACCGCACGGCCAGAGCCCTCGCCTTAATTGATTTACACTACGACCAGTCAGAAGTAATAGAGGGACTGCCAGTATCACACAAATGCGTCAGAGCAATGATCGACAGACCTCTGGCGAAGGGAGACCTCAAGGGCCAATTCCCCAAGTTATTTGAAGGAGTTGGCATGTTAAAAGGATCATGCATCAAAATACATATCGACAATACCATTAGGCCAGTACCGCAACACCCGCGCAAGGTGGGTTTACACCTCCAAGAACAAGTATCAAAAGAAATCCAACTTCTCCTTCTCAACGACATCATAGAGAAAGCAGAAGGGCCAACGCCATGGGTATCGCCAATAGTAATTGTTCCCAAGGACAATGGTCGTCTCCGCATATGCGTTGACATGCGCATCCCAAACACGGCCATCCAGAGAGAAAGGCACCCAGGCCCGAGCCTGGAGGACATGTTGATTAGGCTAAATCAAGCGAGATTCTTTTCGAAGCTCAACCTCAACCAGGGCTACCACCAACTGGTCCTGGACCCAGAATCACGACCCATCACAACGTTTGCAACGCACGACGGCCTCTTTCGATACAAAAGACTCAACTTTGGAATATCATCTGCTGCCGAAATCTTTCAGGAGACCATCAGACGTCTCATTGCATCAGAGATGAACGCACTAAATTACAGTGACGACATCCTAGTATTTGGGAAAGATCAAGAACAACACGACAAAGCGCTGAAAACCATCTGCTCCATTTTACAAGAGGCGGGACTGACCCTCAACGAAGACAAGTGTGACATCAACAAGACAAGCCTTAAATTCTTCGGCCACATATTTTCGAGCAAAGGGATAACAGCCGACCCGGACAAGATTAAGGCCATCACCGATCTCCAAGCACCTACGACCACGGCAGACCTGCGCTCCCTACTAGGCATGGCAGGATACTGTGCGCGCTACCTCCCAAACTACGCCACAACAACTGACCCACTCCGCAACCTCCTAAAGAAGAACACACCTTTTATATGGGATACACCCTGTCAGGAAGCATTCACAAGGATAAAAGAAGGCCTCACCAACAACCGACAACTGGCATACTTTCGTCCGGACTGGCACACCATCATTACGGTCGACGCAAGTCCAGTGGGACTAGGTGCCATCCTGGCCCAGACCGACACCGCAGACAGTGCTCATCACGCGATAGTTGCATATGCCAGCCGAGCCCTGTCGCACACGGAAAAAGCCTACTCCCAGGCAGAAAGGGAGAGCCTGGCTGCAGTATGGGCATGAGAAAAATACCACCACTTTATTATTGGCCGGAGGTTCACCCTAGTAATGGACCACCAAGCTTTAATATCAATCTTCGGGAACCCCAAAACAAAAATGCCACCTCGCATAGAACGGTGGGGGATAAGACTACAAGAGTACGACTACTGCATCGTCCACAAACCGGGAGGAGACGCCAACCCAGCAGACTATCTCTCCAGACACCCCCTACCGGACAAAGACGGCACCCTAGCCCAGGAAGCCACAGAATACATCTCATACCTGTCATCAAATGCCATGCCACCAACCATCTCGACCGCAGTATTCGAAGAAAGGAGCAAAGCCGACCCAACACTCAGAGCTGCTGTCTTTCTCACTCGGTCCAACAAATGGAGGGAACGTCACACAAAGGAAACCGGGGGGGAGGATGTAAACCAGAAGGAACTAGACCGGCTGGCCAAAATGCACGACGAACTCACAGCCACTGACCAAGGACTCCTGCTACGGGGGAGAAGGCTAGTAGCACCAAGGGACTTAAGGAAGACCCTAGCAACACTGGCACATGAGGGCCACAGGGGAATGGACAACACAAAACGATTCCTCAGGAACTATGTCTGGTTCCCCTACATGGATGTAATAGTAGAAGATATGCTCAGACACTGTAGGCCATGCCAACTGGCAGCGAGAGGACCAAACCCTAACCCTCTGCAACTAACCACGCTCCCGACAAGACCCTGGCAAAAGGTCGCAATGGACTTCTATGGACCTTTAGAAGAAGGAGGCTATCTATTAGTAGTAATGGACGAATATTCGAGATTCCCTTTTGTTAAGCAAACGCCGTCAACATCCTTTGTGGAAACCGCACCCATAGTGGACGAACTATTCAGCGAATGGGGCATTCCCAACGTCGTCAAGACCGACAACGGCTCCCCGTTTCAAGGGAAAGAATTTGCAAACCTCGCAAGTCACCTAGGCTTCCACCACCAAAAGATTACACCTCTCTGGCCCCAAGCCAATGGGATGGTGGAAAGGTTTATGGCCACAATCAAGCTAACCAGACAAAAAGCAGCAGCAGAACAGACGCCCCACCCGAAGGCCATCTGCAGCATGCTCCGGAGCTACCGAAATACCCCACACGATGCCACGGGAAAGCCACGAGCTGAACTCATGGTGAGGTACCAACCCAGGACACGCATTCCCCGATGGGAGGACTATACCCCTGAGGAAGACCTCGTCATCAGGGAACGAGATGCCGAAAAAGAAGAGAAGGGCCAAGCAATGGGCCGACACCAAACGGAGAGCGAAAGAACAACAACTGGAGATGGGGCAAATGGTCCTGGTGCAACAAACCCAACGCAAGAAGACGGACACCCGATACAACTCAGAGCCGCGAATCATCACAGCCATAAAGGGGCCCATGATTACGGCAACAGGAGATTTGGGAGACATCACTCGCAACTCCTCTTTCTTCAAAAAGCTATATCTGGAGGAGCCCTAAGCACAAGAGACTCCCGACGAGAACGTCAGTGAAGAGGAAAAAGCAGAACCCCCAGTGGAGTCGACCGGCGAAAGCCGAGAATCCCCGGGAAGACCCCCTCGAACAGTAAGGAGACCAGTGAGGCTCATCGAACAGATGTAACTGGGCTCCCATGTTAAGTACGGGGGAGGTGTTGTACGTTGGACAAAAGGGACACAGCCCCTTTAAGAAGGACTGGAGGGAAAGAGCGGGAAGAGGGAGGAAGGGGAGGAGCGGGAGTGGCGGGGAGGCAGAGATCGAAGGGAGTGAATAAAGGAAGGTTCACAGCAGCATTGGCTCCGTCTGATTATTGCGTAGTTAGACAGAGTCCAACATGTAGAAAGCCTGCTTTCTGCAGTGATGGCCCCGGCCCCAGTGATATTCATGGCCCATTGATTCCCGTGGCGTCCCTTTCAGGCCAGAAGAAAGGAATTGGCTGAGCAAATAGAACCAGGAAACGCACTAATGACGGCTGGGGGAAGGAGCAGAGAGTGGATTAGATCATTCACCATGCGCCCAGCTTCCCTCGGCAAAATTTGGTCAGGACATCAGACCCGACAAGAGCCGGCCCATTGACCAGCTCTGCTCCTAATCGCATTCCAAGCAACCTTGAGAGTTCCAGATTCTCAGCATCTCCTTGGTGAGCTCTCTCCCCTGCACTTGACTTCTCCACCTGCGAGCTTACTTCCAGTACGGGCTTTCCCTGGGATTCCACCTGGACCCTTTACTGATATCAATCAAGAAATGCATATATATGCGTGTTATAGTCAGCTGTGAAGAATTGTCTCATATACTCGGTAGTCACAACATTTATCAGATTTTGCTATGCTGTGCCAAGAGAGTAACATCATTTGTCAGGTATTGCCTTGATATGCTTTGGTACTCCTAGTGTGCCCCAGTTATTGCCAATAAACGCCCAGGCCGCACTGCGACATCGCTCGGTGGATCCGAATGTCCGGATGTTGATGGCTCTAGACCCGTCTTGAATATTCTACTTCCACGCAGTTGCTCGGCAAAGACTGCAATGGTGCATTTTAGCCAGCGGAGGGAGCCCCAACCTCAAATGATGGGTCAAACAAAATGAAGATAGAAACTACAGTGTAAAAAGGCCTGACGCCAGAGGAGAGGCACCAACACATAGTTACAAACTAACATCAGTTACACGGGTGAAAGTGATAAGGTGAGCACACTGACACCTGCATGATGTCGTCTGAAGAGCCCTCTGCATCCACGCAAACCACTCCTTCGCTTTTTCTACCCATCACGCCCAGTCAACAAGAAGTACAGCAGGTGAGTGTACAGCTGCAAGGGGTGCCACCTGTCGACATCACGGACACGAGTAGCCTCAGGCCACGGTGGGCCAAGGTTGGCTCGGTGGTTGTTGGAGTTCTATGCTTACATCGACACACCGGGGGTGTGTGGCCCAAGACTTTGAAGAGGACTTTTAATACATCCACTGGGGCCCACGGTGAGACACATGGTTTATGAACTGCCTCAGCAAACTACTGTCTCGTAAATGGATGTCATTTACGCCCTGAATGCATGTTTCACCCGCATTGCAACATTGACTATGAGAGACACGTGTTCCATACCACCACGTAAGTTAATGGCGAAACTTTGAATTTGTTTGTCATGAGACTCAGGGAGAGAGTACAATACTGCAAATTCGACAATTATTCCACGGGCAAAGCCCTTGATCTCAAACAATCGCTGGGTGAGAGTCCCCTGATTTTCAGAAGAAGCATCATTAGAAGAGGGATGCAACAGAAGTACTGTTATAGACTATTGTTGTCTATTTTTCTTGTGCTCATTCATATTGAACCATGCAAACCTGAGAGATGTTGAAAAGAGCATTTGTTCGAGTTACTCCACTAGGGTCACTTGATGTGGAGCGTCTCGTTGTGGAGAATCACAGCCACCTGTTGAAAGGAAATGTGGCGATTCTGGTCATCATTTTGAACCCTAGCGGTCCTTTCACACAAGGTAACACATCCTTCTATGGATGTGATAGAAAATAACTTCTTTACACAAAGCAAAAAGACCGACTCAGGAAGTTGGCAAATAACTCAATTTTCTAAAACAGGGAGTACAACGGACATCAACGGACGTTGCACAGCATAATCTCAAAGCATCTCATAAAAGATCACCGTTATATAGCAAAACCTGGTCATATGTGATGTCATCCTACGTGGCAAACTAAGAAAACCTACATGGGATTGTGATTGGCTCAAGGGGAATGTCTAAGTATACTTTCTATATGGGATAGGATCGTGCTTGGATCTCTATAGTCAGGTGGGCGCTCATGCCCTCCCTAAGTGCAAGTCATAGTGCAAGTTATCTTCGACAGCTATTAGAAACACAACACTTCATTGGCTCTCAAACTATAAGGCTTTTCATTATATGGCCTACTACAATTGGTTGGCACTCTTGTACCCTTACGGAATATTCAATGCTCTAGCAGCACGTAAGCTGGTACCCCAGGTGCTGGTGGGTGAACTTGATCGTATCTCCCCGCCCAAGTAGCCCAACATCTCTCATCACTCATGCCGTCTGCCATTAACATTGTCTTTGAACTTGGCCTTGTAGTACCTTCTTGCGTCTGGGAATATAAGAGAGTGTGAGCATTCGCTATCTTCAGTCTGGTGCACCATGCTCTCCGTCTATTTTCCTCCTCAGCTCACGTGATCAGAGACCGTGAATTTGCTCGTATTATAGCATTCAATAGTATTTAGTGAAAAAACTTGGCCCTCATGATGTTCTTTCTTTGCAACTGAACAAGGGATGTCTCGGCTTCTCACATTTACTGTTCTTCACAAGCTGATAACCAGTTCTTGGCTGCTTCCTGTGTTTGATATCAAGCCAGACAACCTCTTTGGTCTTGCTTCGAATTCAAGCCTATTCTTTGCTGTGACACACATATCTTTCGATCCGTCTTCCTTCATGGAGACTAGCTTACTAAATTGTATCATCGAATGTCCAGAACCCTATAGACATATATGTTGGCGAAACCGCCTGCAGTCTATATACTACGTATAGCCAGCCTTAAGAATGCTTGGTGTACTCGCGTTGTAAAAAGACTTGTGTTTTCTGCAGTACTCTTCACACATGCAATCAATCTTCATTCCACACATAAAAGCTTACTCAATTCTTTATTTCCCCATCAGATTCTATATCGTCTATGCATTTTCTTCTTTGACCACTCTTCTCAGTGCGTCATGCTTATTTCTCGTGACGTCACCAGCCTCTTTCTCTCTTATTTTCATATTCCTCCAGGGACTGCATTCATTAGATCATCATCTCTTCAGGGGTACATCATATAAGGTGTTCTTAATGGATATCTTGTTTCAAAGACCTTCCTCAGAATACTCACAGTTACTGGTATCAAACTTGCCACAACCTCTGGTCTCCAGCACACAGGTAGCAGAGGGGTGGGACTTCCTGTAGAGGCATTTGGCTCCTCCTCTACACACCCCCCTCTGGTTGATTCATCTACCACACCTTCACAGGTCCCCACATCTAGACATCCCCTCTTGAAAAGGTGCTTCTTTGGGGTCCAGATCTTTAGTACTCCTTTCAGGGATCCTGCTGATTTTACATGTTCATCAATACTGCAGGTCATGTAGCTGCACTGGCCATTTAGATTACAGTAAATCATCATCCCACATACTTTTTGCGGTTTCTTGGATACAGGAACTTCATTCCCTCTGGTGCTACAATACTGGCCTTTATGTAGTCTTTGATTTCTTCATCTGTTAACTCCTTGGATCTGACTCCTGATTCGACATCGATCATGATCTTCATTACTACTGCTTTTCTTTGTTGTCTTCTTGCATTGTGCGATTATTATCCTTATCATATAGAATCCAAACATGATCATCACCAAGATTGCTCCAAGAAACTTGAAGATACTTGCCATCCAGTGTGAAATCCATAAGAAGATGGATGCAAACCAACTGTCATCTGCAATGTCTTCTGTTTCGTCTTCCATCTTGTTGTGCAGGTTTGTTAAAAGCCTTATGGCCTCTGTCAAGGTCCCATTCTCGTCATCATGAGAAGGTGGGAACATGCAACATGATGGCCCGATTTTGACGCAAACACCTCCTTCCATCGCAGTGATCATGTCAAGGACATATCTGTTCTGGAGAGTCATCAGTCTGATGGCTCTCAATTCTTCTCTGATAGCATTGAATCCCTTTATGGTAGTATTGATCATCTGCAGTAGCTCCCAGCAAGTGATTTGCGACCACTTTGCATTTCCCATCATCTGGATCCCAGGAATGAAGATAACTGTAAAGACTGAAGCCGTTTTGCTGAACAATCTGTGCTCATACGGAATAGCATCAAAGGCTTCTATCGATTTAGCTGAAAAGTAGTTCTCTCTCCTTGTTCTATTTAGAAACACGAGTGATTCTAAATAGAATTCTTTAGATAGGGTCCCCCTTTGGAAATTCACCAATGTTCATGTCACATTGAGGAATCACTAATTCTGGGACATGAATAATCACTACGGAACAAGTTCCTCCCCAATCCTTAGGCAGCTTCATTTAAGCTCTGGGTCCACAGGCCCAGTATCGATCCATCAAGACAGATGTTTCTGCTCCCATTTTGGAGACATTAACTGTAGTCTTGCAGCCTATATTAGTTCCCACATGCTTCTTTCCTTCTCTCCAGAAACACAGTGTAATATTTGTCAATGGGATCACAATCAGTGGACCCGATTCATCTTCTACCCACGTCAGCAGTTTAGCGTGTTCAGCCCATGCTTTTAAGCATTCATCATTTACTTTTTGTACTTCTTGCACATAGTCTGACTTCAACAAGTGATCTGAGCAGGACATCAGCCCTCCTTCCCATCCCTTCTTGGTTTTCACTCATTCATAGACTAACATCTGAGACCGTTCCCAACATGCAGGTGCCCAAAGTGTCTCTATTTTATCAGGAAATTGCATCTTCCTCATCTCTATTACGACCACTTCGTCTTGTCCTGCCCTAGGATATGTGAGCATCTTGCTTTTCCACGCAGGCTCCCATTCCATCTGTGTAGTTTTTATATAATCATCTTGAAACGGAAATTACTATTTTGATCTCCATCGCAAGGTAGCCCAATTTCCTTGGAACTGTCCTCGAGTCAGACATGCAGCAAGGTGAACAAGACATCTGGCATCATACTCTGGAATTTCTGTGGTGATGAAAATGTGGGCAGCATTCATGGCATAAGGTAGGAGAGCGCCAACAGAACAACCCTCCTTCGATGTTCTCTCTCCTACCTGTTTCATGTGCTGGTACCACATGTAACGACCCAAATGTGCTGTGCTGTCTAAATAATTATTTATCCCCTCATTGTCTTCCTCTGCCCTACTTTTGCATCTTGCCAATAACATGGTTGCTGTCCATGGGAACAATTCTAAATCACCTTTGCTCTAGGGGGATAACACAAAATGTCTCGCTACTTTATTAACTGGTACATCAACAGTAGTTCCTGGAGGGGGGAGAATCAAAGGGATTTCTGCTTTGCTTGAACCACAGAAATAATAGGAAAGGTGAATCATGAGAAATAAAAGAACGCAAAGCATGACCATGAACACATATATTAGAAACCAACATATCAAACCCCACCATTTGTGCCATTCTGGAATCTCTTGGCCTTGCTCATTTTCTGAAATTGTACCATTTTCAAGATTCCTCATTATGCCTGTATACAACTTTAAGGAAAGAAAAAAACTTTTAAATCAGGCAATTCAGGTAAATCAGGTAGCTGCAGAATCTGTTCAATTATCGCCACAAGCAACCTCCTTATTGCAGGGCCATTTTTTGTATCATGCAGAAAAGTAAGTATGTTGACACTACACCCAGCAAGAGCAGGATAAGCTTGAAGAATGAATATGAAAACAGCAAGTAAGAGCCTATGGGCATTATCGTTTGTCAAAACCATAGACTCAATCTAACAAGTACTCATTAAGGAATGAATTGGGATACTGCTCCCTCTTCCAATTATCAAAATTCAATTCAAAATCTAATTCAGGCATTTTTGCGATTCATCAAAAACTTTCTAAAGTTCGTTTTCAAAGAACTCTGTGGCTTAAGAAACGGATTTGCAAGCCTGCTAAAATATCTATAAGAAGTGTCCAATGAAAGCCACAGTCCAAGTGCACATCTGTACTTTTTAATCAATTTGTTGGTTTATCGTCCTTCTTCCTCATCATTGATCAAGTCTACACAGGCTGAAATTATTCTTCTTATCTTGCTCCTGAATCGATCGTTAGAGGTGCGTTGGCCTCTCCACTGCAAGCTTTAACAACACTGAGGTGAATCCATGCTCTTCTGCCTTTAAATGTTACTGCAGAAGGAGTAATGTCTTCTACTACGAATGGTCCAACAAATCTAGGTTTACACCACTTCATGGTAAAGTTCAGAATCAGTATTGTGTCACCAATAAAAAATGTAGGTGTCGATAATAGTTTTGAAACTCTGGCTGCTGAATGGTCTTCATCTGTGTTCGGAGACCGACCCCCCTGGCACTTACGTTGCTCTGAAATGACAGAGATACTAGTGGTCACACATGTTAAGTACTCATTTAATTTATTTCCTAATAGTTTTGCAGTACTCTGGGCATCACTTCTGCTCCTCGATGGAAGAGTCAAACGCATTTTCATTTGTCTTCCTGTCACTAGTTCGTGGGGTGTGAGGTGATGGACCGGACCAGGATGATTCCTTAGGGGACATAACGCTAATATAGCCGTCCCTTCTTCAGTGTCAATTCTAACTTGGCGACTATATCCTTTATGAGGCCTTTGAGTCTCTCACATATGATGTTTGCTTGCGGGTGATAAGCAGAAGGAAACATATGTTTAATGTTCATCAATAATCCTATTTGTTCAAATACTTCATTAACAAAATTTGGCCCATTATTGGATCTCAGCACTTCACACACTCCCCTTCTTGAAAAGACTTCACACACTAAAAACTTCACTGAGCAAGTGGTATCAGGGTGTGTACAAGGACCTGCTTTGATCCACCTGGAGAAGGGACACACCACCACTATCAAATACCTGTATCCACTACATACTTGCAGCATGTAAACATAATCAATATGTAAATGCTGAAAAGGACCATTAGGTAGAGGAATCACTCCTCTAATTGTTCGCAGTGTATGCCCAGTGGGAAACCTTTGACATACGATGCAATTTACTACATAAAATGCAACGTGTTCTAATAGGTTCGGTACAAACTAGTCTTCTGCGATAGCTGCAGCGAGACTCTCCCTAGTTACATGTGTAGGGTAGTGCAGCTGTTCAAGCGCTAACTTCAATAATGCTACTGGCATTACCGGCTTTCCGGTATTTTTCTGTCTTCACAATGCTTCTGTGGGGGATAAAGAACACCCCTTCGCTTCCATAATTCTTGCTCTTCCTGTGGTGCACTGCCTTGAATTTCCATTAATTGAGCTCTTGATAAATGGTTAAATCCTTCTTTTGTAACCATAATCTGAACCACTTTTTCCTTAACATCTGGAGCATCGAACCATTAAATATCAAATACTTACGCAGTCCTCTTGGCTTCTGCGTCTGAGGCTTCATTCCCGCAAGAAATAAAATCAGTTTGCTTAGTATGTGCAGAGCAGTTAACTATTGCTATGGCTACTGGGAGTTGTAGTGCCTTAAAAAGCCTGTCCAATAGTGATACGTGTTGCATTGGAGTGCCGTCCGCTCCTTTTCCAACACGCTTGCACTGCGTGTACAGTGGATGTCACATAGGCAGAATCACTGTATATCATCACTTCCTGTCCTTCATGTTTTTCAAGAGCTGCAATGGGCACTACCAATTCTGCCGCTTGTGCTGAAAAGTAAGACGTAGTCTTGCACTTGCTACAACCTCAAATTCACTGTTTGCTCTATGCCTTACTACATCGCCAACAGAATTTCTTTCCCCATGTGTTTGATCAATTTTCGAAGAACCATCAATAAAGAGAATCTCCCCCCTGACAATGTGTTTTCTTTAACACGTGGTATTTTGTCGTAGAACTCCTTATAATGTGTGCAGTCATGCACATGCTCACCCTCTGTCACTGGTCCAGCTATGAATGTGGCAGGGTTCACTATTTTACATCTGACAATTTTAATTGCTGGATTGGATATAATAACTCTGTACACAGAATCCCTCTGAGATGTCAATATACCCTTGGGTTTCTCCAAAATGGCAAAGAAAGCATGATCTACAAAATGTGTCATGGGACACCCCATTACAATACTTGTAGACTTCTCAATTGTGAACGTAGCAGCTGTCAATGACTTTTCACACGGAAAATGCCCTGTCATGACTGAGTCTAACATCCCACTATAATACGCCAGAGGTTTGTACCCCAATGTAGTTCTCTGTGTTAACACTGCTGTCATAACTGTCCCATCAGTGTATGAAAATAAAAATAAAACTCTTCAGCATAATCGGGAATTCCTAAAACAGGAGCTGTACAAATTGCTTTCTTTAACTCTTGAAATCCTTCCTCAGTCCATTCTATTTTTTCCATATGCACCTGTGCTTTCTTTTTGCGTATGAGCTGTAGTCAAACACTCGTGCTCTCAAATAATTACATGATCACAAAAACTGCTGAATCTGCTTTATCGTGTGTGGTTTTGCAGTTTTCATAATTGCTTCAGCCCTTTCAGGTGTCACTTTCTTTCCCTCATGAGAAATCAACTGTCCTATAACCTTTGTCTGCAAGGATGGTCATTAACTGGATCAAATTTTGTCTACACTCATCTTCTGTAGTGCTGCAAATCAGAATGTCATCTATGTACTGAATCACAATGCTCTTCAAATCAATATTGCCTAGGTCCATCTGGAGGACCCTATTAAAGATCCACATGGACTCACAGTGGCCTTGATGCAAACGCATGTGTTTTAGTCAAATTTGGCAAAATGAAAAAGAAGTCACGTCTTGTGAGTCTTTATGCAATGGGATTGAGAAAAATGCATGTTTCAGGTCAATCACTGTGAAATATTGTGCTTCCACCGGGATACTGCACAGTGCTACTGGAGCGGGTGGCAGGGTGCATACAACCTGCTCTCCTAGCTTGACATCCAATTCCTCTCCTACTTCATTGTCTACTCCGGCTACTACATCTCCTAACCCTTCTACAGGCACAGAAGCATAATCAGCAGTACTGTAGGGTGCAATATCCTGTTCTCCCCCCTCACCCTTTGCACCAATGGCAGCATCCCTGTTCTCCATTTCCACCTCAACCGTTCTGATAACTGAGTTGTTCAACCTAACAAGAACCTGCCCATGTCTCTACCTTCCTCCTTCTACATCCCTTACCTGTCTTCTCACTTCCTTCCACTCTTAATCTATCTGCTGCCATAACAGCATTACCTCTTCCTCTGCTAGCTATAGCACTTCCTTCATCTTTTCTCATTCTTGTGCAGCTACCACTAGTCTTTCCTCTATCCTCGCAGGAAGAGGCCTAACGTCTTCTTAATCTCTCATTTTCAATCATTCCTCTGCTCTTCTAACTATCGGCCTCACTCTTTCTTGTTCCTCCACCCTTAATTTATCTGCTAACCTATCAGTTGGGGGGAGTTATCCCCTTCCCGCTCTCTGTTTTCAACCTCTCTGCAGCCCTAACCATTGAAGGAGTGACCCTTCCACATTCCTCAAAATCCCATTTCTTAGAAATCGGAACTGATGGAGGCGTGACCTGTGTCCGTCTTGCAACCACTGGAGTAGTTGATGGGGGAAATGGTGGTACAAACTCAGGGACTTTGTACCCCTCTGCGGGTGATAAAGTCTAACACCCATATGGGGGTGGTGCAGAATACATTTCTTCACCCTCCTTTTATGGCCCTGCCCCCACAATTTCAACATTATGGCCCTTCCCGCTTTTTTTATACATCCTCCAATAATTCAAGATGTTTAACCGCTTTTCTAACTTTTAGCTCTTTCAATATCCCTGTATCATAGTATCCCTCCGTAGGCCCAGAATTTATCATGTTACCTTTACTTTTCTGCAAAAATTCCCTATAATATTTTAAAATGCTTGCCTTATAGCCGGGCAACACATGGCACAAATGATTGAACTGAGTCTCCATGCTACAACCCAAGTTATCAAAAAAAAGTAGTTTCACAAAAATCTGATACCAAGCCGAACCTGTGACACAAACAATTTTTTACCCAAGAGCCCCCCTTTAACCCATACCCAATTGCTTAGTCGCACTTCACACTCATTCACTGTACTCGCCTATACCACAATTACCTCACTTCAATATTTACTCCAATTCTACTTCTCACTGATACACAGACGATATCATCTTATCAAAAACACTTGCCAGCCAATATTTATCAGATATCCCCACCACTTTAGCATAGGAGGGGCGCAATGCTTTCCACTACAGCACAGCTGCCCTCGCTCTCTTTATCACTAATACGGCCTTCTCTACTACAAAGCCGTCTTTTCCTGACTACAGGAATTTTCCCTTCACTACTTTGACTAGCCAAAAAAATCGAGGTGAGGGGCTCCGCCCACACGGCAAATGCTAAAGAATGTCGAGGCCTACTTCAGAAAGGTATCTATACCTATCTATAGTTGGACTTACCCTAAGATACCACCCCACCTTCAGGTGAGGGCTCCAGCCAACCAGGCAAGCAAACTAAAGAGTATCCGGACCAACTTCACATTGGGCGTGTGGGTTAAGATCCCCCCTCACACCTCTAAAATAACAAAGTAGGTAAAAAACATATATAAAGGACTTACAACACAGAACAGTTCAACCACTTTATCAAAAAATACCCACTTTTCCAAACCCTGCAACCTCAACTAATTTCACACCCACACTCCAAGTCTACCCTTACCCCCCAAAAAAACAAGAAGAAAAACCCTTAAATCAAAGAAACAACCACTTTTTCCCCCTTGCTTTACACCCCCAAATGTGTACTCACGTGAACCCAAGGTGCTCCGATGTGGTGCTTCGTCAAATTGTTCCACAAACCTAAGCCACAGCACCACATCTCTGGGGAGCCCACTGACCTTTAACCAATATGGCGTCCGCAGATCTCTTTTTTACCGTGCGCAGAAGACTGGTCCCCGTGGTGAGGTGGCGTAGCTGAGAGATGTGGACAGAATATCCCCAACATCTTGAAACGCCTGGGCTCCAATTTGGCTCACCAAATATGGGAATGGGCCTTTAACCACCATAACCAAAAACAGGCCCACCACTTAAGAAGTGAGTACACAGTTCTACATAAAGCGAGTTTATTGTACAAAAGCTCTGGGGAGAGGTTAGATGGTGTTGCAGGACCAAACTAAACCAAACCAAGTCTCAACAATACAATATTAGATGGACATTTATATACATTTTGCAACAATTTAAAACACTCCCACATACTTTTATTACCATCCACCCTCCAAATATGATTGGACAAAACCTCTTCAAAGAAATCCCACCTTTTCCTAATTCTTCCATTTTCATTGGCCAGGCTTAGCTTCATCATCATCTTCAGATCATATTCAAAACACACCTTTTCTTGGGATTCGTTGTAGTAGTAGTAGGTCCTGACGTCGTTGCATGGTTAAACATTAGTACTGAAAACATAATTCATTGCTAGCAATAACCAGCCTAAGGCCTTTAATTTTGCACATGGTCCTGCTGACGTATTTTAGCAAATAGAAGAGGGTCTGCATAAACAGGATTTTCTTTGAACTACAGATTCTGATCTCCATTCCACAGACTCCTGGTGCCTTAAAAAAGACCTTCTAATTTATGCGGCCACATACAACCTCTGATGACCTGGAAAAACACTTAACCGTCGGACCATGGCCTCGGGCCTTATGTTTATTACCACCAAACAAATAACTAACCCCCTTTAAAGATTCTACCACAAGGGCAAGATAACATCTGTTCCCTTGCAAGGACTGTAAACCTTGCCCTATTCGTACGACCGTCTTACTATGTAACTAATTCTCTTTTCCGTCAAGATTGTCTTTGCTACTTTAGAATGCATGTGTAACAGCTAGCCATGGAGAAAAGCACCACATTGTGTGGATTTGTGTTTGTGTTGCATTTGCAGTTTTAATATTGTATCTTTCTACGTGCATGAAGATCTAATACTAAATAATTGTAACACTAAAAGTAACATATAATTAATTCCATTCGATTCATATGGATTTGCAACACTATCCAAGTTTGCTACCACCTCCCATCATCAACATGGTGTGTGCAACATGAATCTCTCCTAATAAAGGGGACCCTCCTTGACCACCCCAAGTGTCTGACCCCATATGGGTCTTTCAGAGGTAGCTGCCTAGCATGAACTCTCTATTTTGTAATGTTATAAACCTATAAAACTCATTGGTACTAAGTTTGGCAACATCTTAAGGATGAAAAGCAGACACAGCCATGCCTGATATCTGATCAAGTCTACATGTCTGCTATGATCTCTCATAATTGTTCATTTCAACTATACATATTTTATCAATTTCAGAAGGGGGAAAGGCTGGGTTGTGATTTTCCTATATAGTGAGACCTGTCACCTTCAGCGGTAGATCCCTCCAGAATGCCTGTGAACCTATTAAGCTCTCTTGTTGCACAGGTTCATTCACTGCCTTCACTTGGAACTATTCACTGAGCCCAGATCTCAATGGGCCTCATTACAAGGTTGCCGGTCCGGTAACAACGGTGCTGGTAAGATACCGGCCCCGTTGTAACTGGACCGGCAAACTAGGAGTTCTGCAGGCAGGTGCCTTTCTGCTTGCCAGGTCTGACCTGGCGGGCGGAACGGTACCCGCTCGCCGAAGTCGACGTATGCACCGGCTCCATTCATGAATGGTGCCGGTGCATCCGTCCTCCCCATTCCCATTGAGTCCAATGGGACTCAAATGGGAATGGGGAGCAATTTTTACCGGCACCCGGCAATGAGGAATTACCGGGACTGCCGGGGGTTTAATGCCCCGGTAAGTCCCCATTGCCGAGTGCCGGTAAAAAAAATGACTCCAGCGGCACGGCTATTGCCGGACTCATAATGAGGCCCAATGTCTGTTCTTTTTTTTCAATGTTTTTCCCACGAATCAACCCTACGGATTCATGACTGAAAAGGGGGATCTGTGCAGGTTCGGGCTGTAAGCCAAATCAGCAAATATTTGGGAATCTCAGCAAATGTCATTTCTGAGAGCATGGTTCGCGCCACACCCACTCACGGCATGAGTGACACAGCTGATGACACAGCTGATTCTACGTCTGTCCGCATTTTCTGAAATTGGCTACTGATGTTTCTATTTCTCTGCGCTCACTGCGTTTTGAAATGCTGGGAACTAGCAGAAAGGTGACTTGTTGTGGACTAAATAAAACAAATAGAGGATCATTTTACGATGAGCGGTTTGTAGCCTAAAAGCAAGGCACAATGCTTTTAAGACTTCATTTTGCAATTCAGCTCGTGTGTGCTCTTCCAACGTGTTCTGAAGGAGGGTGGCAAGTACAAAGCAGAGTTCGCATCTATGCTGTACTCGGCTCCTCAATCTTGAAAGAGTACAATGTTTTACTCCATGAGATTTTTATGCAAGCATGAAAACAAATGGATTCGTACAAAATCCGCCTCAGATCCGCATCTGCTAAGGAGCAGGTGGATTCCATAGTAAGCCTTTAATAATGCTGCCTGCAAAGCATCACTTTCAGGTGGTGTTTACTTTTTTAGAACGCAGTGAGCAAAACTAGAGAGGAAAGTCGATTTCGTCTGATTTTACCTTTCACTTTTGCTCTAGGCTTTGTAAGTGTCAAAAATTGCATTCAGGTGACACAGCAGCAGCACGCGCGCTTTCTTTATTCTGCTGTCTCGAAGTTCCGCCAGTCTCAGGATGGCAGTGTTGACAAGTTTAGAGTGAAATGATGTAATCGACGCTATTTTTGCAGCACGTCTTCCACCGCAAGCGTTTCTCCAATAGAACGTCCAGGCTGTCAAAAGTTGATCCATCCTGGGGCTCAGTCAGAAGGTAATAACAAGACGCAATGCAACCAGGCAGGAAAAAAGGCACAGCGTGAACGTACAGAAACCTGCAGCGGAAGCAGCGCCAGCCCCAGGCCCGGGCGCCATTGCACACAGCCACATCCTCTAATTCAGCTTCGATTCTAGAATGCAAATCCTTGAAAAAATGGCCCAGAGAAGCGTGAGTACCTGACGGGACCCTATATCTTCCTTTGCTTTAATGAGATGTGTTGTCCTGCTTTTATAGCGGGAAAGCAAAACTAGAAGTACAAGAATTAAGCAGAAAAATTAAAACGCGACTGGATGAGTTGCTTATACCATACCTGACATGGCACAAGGGCACGTTTTAATATGAGAAAGATGAAGTCACAGGACCACCAATATGTGTTAGGTGGTTGGTTGTCTGGCATCGCATGACATTGCTACTAATGTGCCCCAAGGTCATGTGAGTAGCCCTAATATATAGTAAACTCTGTCCCTCAGGCTGAGCTCTCTAAGGACTTTCTCACTCCTGCATCCTCTCTCGCCCTGACAGACTTGACCTCCAACTTCCCCTCTTTCTTGCCTTTGTCACACTCTCAGCAAGCTTCTAACCCTTAGCGGGGACATCCCGCAGCTGCGCCCCACCCATAGTTGCAGGCATCCAACACCTCACTCATCATGCTGGACCTCCCACCTCGACAGGCTCTTCCACCCCATCCCCGACTGGACCCCTTGGGATTTCCGTGAAATAAAGAACGTGTATGAGCTGGAGAGTCAGAGGTGCAGTGCGGTTGTCAGTGAGCGTGTGTGGGTCTGAACGTGAGTGCGAGCCCATGAGTGAGAGGTGGGGAATCTGCACGAGGGTGTATATGTATATTATAGAGACATGTGTGTATGCATGTCTGTGTGTTTTCAGTTTTGAAAGGTGGAAGTCACAATGCTGCAGCAAGCTTTATTAAAGCATCAAGCCAGGAGTTATCTTACAGGTGACCCGTTTCAACACCACACCTCAGGATTATTCTGCGCTGGGTGTGGCTTCCTAAGCACCTCCCCCCATCAGTGTCCAGAGGACCCTGCCGGGTAGACCCCTCCCTCCCTAATCATTCCCTCTCTAATCATGGCCATTTATTTACTTATGTTTTAGTTTATTTTTTTTATTTTCTTTTTCTTCATTCTTTCTTTCTAATCATGAATTTTTAATACATTTTTTCTTTCTTCACATTCTATCCTTCTATTTCTATTCCGTAGTTTATTTTTTCACATTATACCCTTTTTTATTGGTTCTCTTACTTCTCATTCTATCCCTCTTTTCATGTGATTAGTATTTCCCCATTTCTTTCTCCACCCGGTGCCCGTTGCTCCTGACAAATCCATTTCCCCTTCCGCCAAGCCCGAGTCTCTTCTAACTTCCCCAGTGCTTTCTTCCCCCTTCAGTTTTGTCAATTTCCCCTCTTTGTTTTCCTTTCTCAATTCTTTCTATTCCCCAACTACCTATCATTCCCTCCCCATGTTCTTCCTATGTCCCACATCTTAGTTCCCAAATGCTTTGCCTGCCCCCAACTCCGTCCCTTACTAATCAAATCCATCCCCAGTGCTTTCATTCTCCTTCCCCAGCTCTTCCAATACCCCCTTTCCTAAGTTTATTTAACCACCCAACTCATTCCAGACCTGAAATCCTTAATCCCCCAATGCCTTTCCATCCCCCAACTCTTCCCAATCGCCAACTCTCCCATTACCCAAATCCTTCCCATTCCCCAAATCCTTTCCTCACCCAACTCCTTCCTTGCCCCCATTCTTATCCATTACCCAAATCCCTTCCTTTGTCAATCCTTCCTGTAACCAGATTTTTCCCGTTCCCCACTACTCCCCATCCCAAGTTTCCGTTCCCTCATTGCTTTCCCTTCCCCCCATTTGCTTTCATTCCCCTTCTCCTGAGCTTCCCACACACCTCCTTGTATTGTAGTTGGAAGGACTTCTTTATCCCACAATATCTTTGCAAATTGTGCTTACCTGGCATATCACATTACCTATTTTGTTAAATGTGACGATTGCAAAACACATCACCACGACTTCTGCTCCCCCTAAAGAAACGCAGTGTTGCAAATGGAAATCATTTACTCGAGAACACCACCAGCGACGGGCGAGAGAGGGCAAATGTGCTCCTGTCCACCGTGACCCCAACCCAGATAATTAAAACATTTCTCATGATATTGATCAGGTTCAGTCCCCACATTGCCCTGCCACCCCTCCCCCAGCACTGCCACTAAAACACACAGACATGCATGCACACAAGCCTCTATAATATACATATACACACTCGTGCAGATTCTCCACCTCTCACTCATGGGCTCGCACTCACGATCAGACCCACACACGCTCACTGACAACCGCACTGCACCTCTCACTCTCAGCTCATACACGTTCACAAACACCAGTTTCTCTGTCTCACCCTTACACACTCCTTCACCTCTCACCCTTAGTTCCCACCAAACATCAGAACCTTAATATTGCAATTCCCAGAACTGCCACGGATGTCCCCACAAGAGATTACAGAGACTAAACACTGCAGTTTGAAGGATAGCCTGCAGAGGTCCCTACAATAGATTGTATAGAGGCTGAATACTGTAGTTCCCAAGACAGCCTACAGATGTTCCCCAAAAGAGATCACATGATGATCAAGACTTCCAATCAAATTTATGATGGACATTTCTCTCAAAGGATTTTTTACATGCAGTTTGAAAACTGAAGACGTTCGACTTTACTTGTTTTACAGGACTCTACTAGAACAAAAAGAACCCTCTATACATACAAATGAATACACAACAATAATGGTCTCATCCCCAAACAGCATGTCCTTTTTGAAAGAAGGCTAATACAGAATATTAAGTATATTCCAATCTTGGTGCACTTGTAAAAGGACTTATTGAAACAAATAGTAAAGACGGACAGTGGAAAGCGGGAGAGAAGAGGCTAGTCACATATCAACAAACCTTTTAAAAAATGTGCACACCAGCAATTGTTTTCACAATCGAAACACACCATCTTCATAGAAATAAAATAATTAAATTGAAAACTGAAAAACAAGTGTATGTGTAAAGTTTCGTCTTGGGTATTTTTCTAGAAAAGTGCCAAGGACGAGTATACTCGTCCTTTTTACATAGACTTCAATAATAGCCTGGCACTTAAGGGGCAAGTAATCCTGAAGCTGAACTACTTCTGCAGATTCTCTGCCCTTCTTCATGGGGAAAACCCACAGAAGTCATGTGTCAGAGATCTGAGCATGCAGACAGCATGCAGTAGGGGTTCTGAAACAGGGATTGCACCTAAGCTAAAATGTAATAGTTTAGAGGAGAGAACACTGTATGTGAATAGAATGAGGAATTTACCAGGACGAAAGAGAGTATGACAGGCGCAGGGATAAAGACAAAGGGTGCCGCTGCACTCGGACATGGCACTGGTTTCACACAATTCCTCTTATTAGAGAAAGGGGTGGACTGCCACAATACATCCCATGGCCACAAATGGACAAATATAATTTAGTTAGTAAATTGCCATCACTTTCGTCAGGGGTGGACAAATGGATCTATGAATTAGAGAGAATTACAGCTGGAATGACCTTAGCATTAGGTGACATACAAAGCCTGCTTGCTGCCATATTAGGGGAGCAATCAGATGACATTTGGAAGCAGACAGGATATTCTGGGGTGACAGCACAAAATACTTACCATGACGGAGCACCTTTTAATAACTGTGGAGCTAAAATATTGAGCGCACGTAGGGGTCAGTAACCAGATTCGTCAGACATAAGCACAATTATGACTAGTAAAATGAGGATGCAAATACAGCAAGCACCAATACAGACACAGGCACTTGCACAACAGAATGCAATGACACCATGGAACGCAAATATATTGCCACAGGCACCTACAAATAGAATAGGTGGTGTGACAGTAGTGGGAGGGAACCTTTTCACTTGCACAGGACTGGACACGTATCTACAATAGGACAGACTACAGAAAGACTTGATGTGTTCCATCCTATCAATTACACCAGACCCACAAGAGGTACCGACTCGAGCTTGTATTAAAGAAGGCTAGTCCCAATGTCAGGCATTGCCATGAATGCACAAAGATGTTCTGGGGCGACAACTATGGTTACTTTTAACAACACTATCTATTACCATTGGAGAACGCCATTATTATATCCATGCAAGACACAAGTTAACATAATAGGGAGAGACTTGATGAGTAAATTAAATATGGCAACATAATTTAATGACAAGGGGATAATATGTTGTACCCCAGGGATTCATTATGTGAATGCACAAGAATTCATAATAGCATTTTATGGTCAGGAAGCACAAAGGGGCGTGCCATTAAATTGTTATGCTGGGCCTGCAGGATACAACTTCAATAAGGAAATAACAAAGAGGCTCACCGGGACGGCAATGGTCCTGGATAGAGTTGCAAGGCCATGGTGTGACTGATGATTTTTGTGGTAGTAAGACCTTCCCAATGATCGACCCCACCAGCTAAGAGGAGCCTAAAACTAGTGCGGTGAATCACTGAGAAGGGTCTGGTATTCCTTTGCGGGAAGACCAGTGTGACAGTGCTGCAGGTTCAACTGGATTGACTCTTCTCCTTCTCCTAAAAGAAGAGGAATGGATTTAGTGTTCAACTCTAACCCCCAACCTCTCTGGGCGCTGCTAGACATAGGATTCTCCTACCTTAGAGGAAAATCGATGAACTGGAAGAATCCAAGGAAACGGGTAAGGAAGGAAGGTTTTTCAGGGACTAGAACCCGGACGGCACGAGAGACACACTAGTGTCGGGCTGGTGCACTACTGGCAGCAAAGCGTCTCTGAGTCCAGTGCACAGTTACAATGGGAAGCAAAAGCATACTCCAAGTATTTATCAATTGCAAATAATCCCAAGTGTCTGGGGAATGGAGCAATCCAGTAAGTAAATGGAAACAGGATGCTGAGCAAATAATGAATACTGCAATAGGCGAGTTACAAGCTCTACACAAGGAAAGCCTGTACTGTATTGTCCATTAGCTGAGATGCAGTAACAGCAGATGGGTTGCCGTGTAGCATGGACCGTAGCTAATGTAATGAGCTACAGCTGGATGGCATGGGTAAAATTGCCCTTCATGATTTAACTGCAGTGGAGAACAACAGCGATGAAACGGACAGGTTGCAGTCCGCCGCGGAACCAGATGAGTGAAATTCTCAGCCGCAGAAGGCAGGCGGACGATAGCGGGACACTGATTACCTGTGTGCTCAGAGCAACGGATAAACAAGGCTGATGCAGGAAAACACACAGAATGTGTTGTGACTCCCAGACGCGTGATGCACTGATGAATGCGAAGGAAAGGAAGCCTTCGCTGGGAAACTGAATTCAAATGCCGGATAAGCAGCTGGAGCAACTAAGGATTGTTGGCATGGAACACCGAAGCTTCAACCTGAAATTACTCTAATCAGAAGCACCGGGTTGAATCACTGCAGTGCTTAAGTGGGGACCGCCACGCCCCCCAAGGCATGTGATCTAAAACCACGTGACGTGCGAGTCCTGGAAAACCAGAAATTGGGAGCAGCTTCCCTGCACTAATTCCGTCTCCATGGGAACCTCCCAGATAGTTTATAACGCGAATAGTACAGTCTGGCAGCCGTTCTATGTGCGACGTGCTGTTTGAATTGGAAAGCATTCATCCCCCTGGCAGGAAAACGCACAGAAGCACTGGCAGGCATGACATAAACCCAGACGTTTTCCTTTATGGGGTACACATATTGTTAGCATGGCTTCCTAGAATACAGGACAGACTATTGAGGTTACCCACAGAATGTTTATTTCAATAAGAACTACCTATGTATTTGGAGGAAGGGCAGATAATTACAATTGAGTTAGAAGCAGTAATAGTGAGGGAAGACAGAGTCATTTTACACTGAGTTGATGAGGAAGGGGCAAACTGGAGAACAGTTATAGCTCTTGATGAAGGGCATACATTGGCTGACCTGACAGATGAAAGCTTGTTTATAGATAATGACTCCGATGATGAAGTAATGTTTAATTTAAGCCTTACATATCAGTTGAAAATGGAAAATAGGGAGATATTCAGAGAATATCATTAGTAAAGAAAGTACTGTCCTTTCTCCAGGAAGATTTGGCATATGTACCAAGCACATTGTGGACCAGCAGTCCATATGGCATTGGTCTATTAAAAGGAGTGGAGGCAGTCAAAATTAAATTGAATCAGGGAGCTATTGTATCTCGAGTAAGGCAATATCCCATGTCAAAAGAAGCTGATTAGGGTATCTATGACACTATTGCTGCCTTACTGCGACAAGGGATATTAGTGCCTTAAGGATCTCCATGTAACACGGCTGTGTACCCAGTGAAAAAGGTGACAGGAGGGTCATGGAGATTTATTCAGGACTTACACAGCCTGAACAATATTGTTTAGGCAGAGTTTACACTGGTTCCAAACCCAGTCACAATATTATGTAACATCCCATCCAAAGCTAAATATTTTACCGTGATTGATTTAAAGAATGCTTTCTTTTCCAGCCCCTTGCATGAACAGTCCCAGCATTTGACTTTGTTCACGTACCGCAGGATTAAACTAAAACATACGCAGTTATCCCAGGGGTATTGTCAATCCCCCCCGGTCTCTAACCAAGTGTTGCAGATGGACCTGGAAAATGTACAATTTGACAGCACAGTAATACAATATGTAGATGACATTTTAGTGTGCAGCAATACAGATGAAGAGTGCAGGAGAGACTCAATAACATTTATGCTAGTGTTGGTAGAGAAAGGGTACAAAGTTGACAAAGAGAAAATGCAATCTTGTCAGGAAGGAGTACTATATATAGGGCAGCTAATATCAAAAGAAGGAAGGACGGTGATACCTGAGAGAGCAGAAGCTATCATTAAGACACCAAAGCCAGGACTTTGCAATTATTGCAGGGCATGGGTTTCTGAATACAGCACTTATGTAAGGCCACTTTTAAAATGACTCAATGAGGCACAGAGAGATAATAGTGATATAGCCTGCACAGGCGAGATGACAGATGCCTTTGACGAACTGAAACTAGCGATTAGCGCAGCTCCCCTGTTAGGGTTGCCCGATTACAATGAAGAATTAGTTTTATTTTGTCACTCAAATAGACTCGTGATGACAGCTATCCTTGCACAGAAAACGACCATCGGGCACAAACCATTAGCATTTTACAGTGGGATTTTATACCCAGTCATGAGAGGTCATTGTCCCTGCGAGCAAGCATTGGCGGTAGTTGACTTTACAATTGAGAAATCTGCCAGTATAACTGTAGGATGCACAGTTGCATTATATGTTGAGCATGCCCTATTTGCTATACTTGAAAAGCCCAAAAGCACATTGAACACACAGAAAACCTCCAGTTATTAAGTAATTATATCAAACCCATCAATTAAAATTGTCAGGTGTCGAGTGGTAATCCAGCCAGATTTATAGCAGAACCAGTAAAGGAAAGTGATTATGTGCATACTTTCATTAAGTACACTGAATACTATGATGAAATACAACATGTTCAAGAAAATGCTCTAGGAGGGGAGATCAGTCTCTTAATTGACTGGTCATCGTCAATAGATCAGAGTACTGATGAAAGACACAATGGCACAGCAGTAGTGAACGTAAATTAGAATGACAGCTTTGAGACAGTGATAAGTGTGAGATTGCTAGCGCATTTCACAGCACAAGCAGCATAATTGGTATTGCTGATTTTGGCACTTGACACACATGAAGAAGAGGCGGTAATGCTCTATTCTGACTCTGCCTACGCGGCACCAACAGTACATGCAGGACTTTCACGTTGGAAGAAGCATGGTTTATTACGCGCAAATGGCACACCAGTGCAGCATGTGCCACTATTGGACAGGCTCATACCCGCACTCCATCTCCCATCGGCCATCGCGGCAACAAGGCCACAGAACTTGAAGCAAAAAGGGCAACACATTTTTCAGAGATATCGGACATTGTGACTGCTCTGAATAAATACACACATACACGCAACATGGTAGTGAAGGAGGTTTCAATACCCTACCCATGGAACAAATAACTGAACTACAGGGAAGGGCACCACTAGAGGAGCAAGAGTTATGGAAACAAAGGCGGTGCTCAATTTCCCCCACAGATGCAATGTGGCGGCAGGACAGTACTAGGAAACCAGGCATGCCCCAAGGGCTGGCCAAACTAGCATTAGACCAATTGCACCGCCCAGCACAAACATCAAGAGAGTGTCTTGCAGTACTGATTCCGGAGGACTGTGTTGTCCCGAATTTGGCAGAACATTGCACAGATTTTGTTTTAAATCATTTAACGTGCCAGAAGTTTACTGCTGGCCATACTTTGCAAACAGTGAGAGGAGCAATACCCCATCCAACTGGACCCTTTCAGCATTTGCACATTGACTATGTAGATATGCTCCAAGTTTGTAACGGCTAGAGGTATGTGCTAGCAGTCGTACGTCATTCTTTCCAATAGATTGAAGCAGGTTCATGCACACATCCAGATGCTACATGTGCTGTGAAATTCCTCATATGTGAGGTATTTCCAAGATGGGGAGCCTGATAATGAACCACTTTTGTACACGCCCATTCGCTTCACTGCCTCACCGTTCTCTGCTTCAGTTTCCCCACGTGGTCCAGGTATCTCTCCTCCAAAGTAGTTCAACGACTTGCATCTGTGATCAACAGGGTTCTCTAGTCTCCGACAACACATCAGTGCTTACCTGCCACTGGTGCTTGTCAAACGAGAGGGAAAATGATCAATTCCTCATATGTGAATGATCAATTCTTGAAATGTGAGGTATTTCCAAGATGGGGAGTGTGCAAAGTATTTTGGTCTGATAATTCAACCACATTTTGTCAGTGTCCATTCACCTCGCTGCCACCTCGTCCTCTGCTTCAGTTTCCCCACACGGTCTGGGAATCTCTCCTACACAGCCTTCCACGACTCGTTCCTGTGATCAGCAGGGCTCTCTGGGCTCCGACAACAAATCGGTGCTCACCTGCCACTGGTGCTTGTCAAATGAGGGGGAAAATTATCAAAAGATGCACTTTCCACTCTGCTACCTCTGCAGCTGCATTACCCATGAGGAGAGTGGCTATTCCCAATGCTTCCTGCAGTGCCAGCTCAGCAAATAAGGTCTTGAGCATTAAGGACCCTCTCAGGACTGGCATCTACTTCACACCCCACTGTGGTCCCGGCAACTCTGCTCACAAATGACCTCTGCTTCTGCTGCCATGAAGAGGTAGAAAATCGACCCCTCCTTCTACTACTGCTCCTTCTCATGGCCTGCACCTGTAGGTGGAAAACTGGAAGAGAAAAAGAAAGGCTCATGTTTTTTAAGGAACTGACCTAGTACTGAAGAAAATTTGGGTTCAAATGTTATCGTGATTCACTGCTTCATTCCTCTTCTGCTTAATTGATATTTTTTTATTTTGTTTCATTTAGTCTCTTTTCATCTCTTCTTTTTGAAATGTCTTTTTCTCTTTCTTGCTATCTTGTGCTATTTATTCTAAATTTATTTTAAATATGTACTATATGTATATAGCTAAAGTCTCAATTGAAACTAAAAGCTAATAATAAATAAAAAAAGAAGGTGTTTTTTATGCCTCTCAGTCCACCTCAGGTGTGGATCATTTTTCCTATTTTACTGCAACCTGCAATCCTGTGCCTTTGCAGTCCTCTTATTCGTCCCAGTACTTTGGGATTTATATGACATATAGTCCACAATATCTAAACTGGCTTTTCTAAAAGTTTCTACTTTGCAATGGGCTATTAGAAGGTTGGGATCTTGGGGAACATTTTATAAGGGGGTTTCCCATTCTTCCTGACCTGGTTCCCTCCCCCATGCGATCCTCCCGTAGAACACCACTCCCAGGGTCAGGATCAGAAAGTGTCTGCCTTTCCCTGGCCACATGAGAACGGTCCCAGGCCACGTGTCCTGGGTGAATAATCTCTGATGCATTGCACATGCCAGCTGGATATCCTTATCCAGAGAGGCTCTAGAGGAGTTTCAATGATAGATCCTGGACATGGAATCATGGAATAGCAGAGGCAATTTTGATACATCCTCAGATAAAAAAAAGTGGGGGCTGGGCTCCTGGCAGATCATTCTTCTCCAACAAAAAATGATTGTGTGAATATTAACACAAGTGTAAGTAGGGCTGCATGGGTCTGGACACGGGTGTGGCGATGCCCAATGCCACAAAGAGCAAGTAGTAAAAGAAGATGCCCTGACCAAGCATGTGCTCTACACAGTGAAACAGATAATGGGTTAAGTACAATCACATTTTCAAGCCAGAATGCTGGTGAGGAATCAACAAGAAATTAGCACCACACTGCAGTGTTGATCCCTCCTACTAAGTGGGGATACAATATACTCATTCAGCAATAAAGGAAGGACATATACAGCCTCACAACATTCTCATGTGTACCCTATAGATCAGCCAGGTAACCTAACACAAACAACCTCTAAAACAAATGTACGTTGTGCAACATAATTGAATTAACTTGTTTCAATCAGGAAACCTGAGTCTGGGTGAAGTTTCTAAGTAGTGAACACTTGAATAATTGTTTTTATACCAGTTTTTATGCTTTTGTATATTGTATTGTGACATGTGTATATGTTTGTCATATTTGGGTGATGATTTTGATGATTTTGATGCTTTGACCACAAAAATAAGAACACAATATGATGCTTGATATTAATTCAATTATGTTGCACAACCTACATTTGTTTTAGAGGTTGTTTGTGTTAGGTTACCTGACTGATCTATAGGGTACACATGAGAATGTTGTGAGGCTGTATAGATCCTTCCTTTATTGTTGAATGAGTAATCAACAAGAACTTTTGTAAATTATTTAGTCTTCTTTATTGTATGAGTGTGTAAGGCAACACTACAGCCAACACACTTTTCAACCTTTACTAGGTCTTTTTCAAGACTAGAAGTAGCATCCAAGTTAGGACCAAAAAAAGCACAAAATCCCACACAGAAAGTGTAATCATGTATTAAAATTGCCACTAGATGGCCTTATTGGAACAAAATGTGGAGAGAATTTGGTCACAGTCAAAAAAAGTAAAGTTTTAGAATGATCCTTTATTCATAGATGCGTTAAATAGTAACCGAAGAACTTATATTAGCTGAGTTTTTTAGGCTTAGATTTGCACTAATGGGCCGTGGATTGCGTGCCTGCAAACGCCCCCATCAGGGCATAACTGAGCCTAAAACACTCAGCTAATATCAGTTATTCAGTTGTTTTGAACACAAGCACTGTGTCAGGATTGGCCCTAGAAACCACGGCTTAAAATCTCCAAAAAAGCATTCTTTCACATCACACAAACCTGAAGCTTCTATTTGCAAGACAATATCCTATTCTCGTCATACTGCTCTCCACGCGAACATTCCGCATCGTTGTTTTCCTTGGACTCGCTTTCCCTCTTCAGAAACTCACGTGGCAAAGGTTGCCATGGCGACTATGGCATCCTCTCCATGCTCATCTCGTGACTCGCTCTCGGGGAGGCAGATTTCGTCAAGCTCACGGTCACCCGATATTACGCTTCTGGGTTGCTGCACTCGCCGCTTCTGATTTTGTTTGGAAATCTTGGCGAACTCTTGTGTACTACTTTGGTACTTCTTGTTCTGATCCTCCCTGTTCTTGACCATACCTGAATTCCTTTCTGAAGATCTCCTGGTTATTGATTACGGCCCGTGCTCTGACTACTCTTTGCCTTCTGATTATAATACCACGCTGCCTGCAGGTTATCGAATCCGGAACGTCTGCAACCACGCTTTTGTCTCCTGAATCTAACATTACTCTGCCCAAAAGTTATCGAACTCGAACGTCTGTGACCACTCTTCTGCCTTCTGAATATTATACAACGCTGCCAGAACATTACTGATCCGGAACATTTTGACAACCCTTTGTTTACCTCCTTCAAGATTATCACCAGTAACTTATCATCACCACGTCACACTTTGACTGCAGCATTTGCACACTGAACTTTCATCGCATTACCATCATCGCAGTTGTGGAGTAACTCAAAGAAGAAAATAATCTCACAACCCAGAGAGAACCTGCATGACCCAAAAAAACTCAGTGCATGAACTAGAGACTTTCTATTAGCGCTAGGCCGACAGGCGCCCTCGTTCCGTCGGGACAGGCACTGGACTAGAGACTACTGCACTCGCCTAGGCGTCCTCGTTCCGTCGAGTTGTCAGGGTTAGGTTGGGTTGTGCAGAGTTGCTCTTTGGATCTCTATCTCCATTCCTCACAACCTGGTAAATCAATCCTTGATTCTTGTATTGATATACATTATTCCTGTAGACTACTGTTACCCTTCTTGCTGCTACTCTCCAGACATTCTATAGCAATACAGGTATTTTCGCTCTGTGCTGATTATAGTTTTCTTCCTATTCTGCAGTCAACTGTGGTCACATCCTCCGAAGTCTGGCGTAGTGTTTCCATAAAGAACGTCCTCCGAAGTCTGGTGTGGTGTTTTCCATCTTTCGGCTAATTGATTCCTTTGTATTTAATTTGGAAGTACAAAGGGATACATTGGTAGGAAGAACTCTCCGGCTACTCTTCGAGTTCAACTACCGTGTTCTGGATCATGTTTTGGTTATTGTGATACACCGTCCGAAACTACCTTTTTTGATTTTGAGCAAATTATCTCTCAGCTTTTTGTTGAGGAATGTGAGTGTGTGTGTGTGTAAATGTTCTGGTTGGGTAGGTGCCAGTGTAAGATCGTAGATGCATTGAGCCCCACTCTCGAGGGAAGTGCAATCTCCCCTTCCTCACACCTCATCCCATTGTAAAAGATTGAGGAAAAGTCATGTACCAAAGCCTAGGACATTAAGGTGTTACGTTCAGCTCTGGGTTGTGGGGGACAACCCCTCTATTCCCTGCCCTTCCTCTGGCTCTTCTACAGCCACCCTTCCTCTCTCCTTCTCTTCCTTTCCCCTTTTTTTCTGCTGACGAGGTTTCAAGACAAGTCCGATCTATGAAAGTCTCGTCAAAACAGGTCCACCCCTGTTCCTCCAAAACTATCAAGGACCACATTGACTCCTTGACTCCTGCCCTTGCTGACTTCTGCAATCACTCCTTCACCTCTGGAGTCTTCCCATCCCCTCTCAAGCACTCCCTTGTGCACCCCCTTCTTAAGAAACCCTCTTCCGACCCTTCCTGCCCAGCTAACTATCGCCCAATCTCTATCACTCCCTTCCTGGGCAAGCTCCTGGAGAAACTGGCCATCTCCCAGCTTAATCTCCATGCTGAATGTGTTGGTAGTTTTCATGACCATCAGTCTGGCTTCAGAGCTGCCAGAAGCACGGAAACTGCTCTCCTGAACATCCGTGAGGACCTGCTCTCAAACCTTGACTCTAACATTCCATGTGCTCTCATTCTGCTTGATCTCTCTTCTGCCTTTGATACTGTCAACCATACCATCCTGCTCAACCGTCTCCGTGATAACCTCGGTATCACTGGTCAGGCTCTGACGTGGCTGACCTCTTTCCTCTCAAATCGACCCTCCCAGGTCCAACTGTGGTCTTTCCTCTCTGACATCTTCTTCTCTACCTGTGGTGTCCCCCAGGGATCTAACCTCTCTCCCTGGCTGTTCAAACAGTATCTGGCACTTCTCGCCCACCACATCGCCGCTCTCTGCCCCTACTTTCAGTGCTATGCGGATGATACCCAACTCATTTTCAGGCTACCCTCGGCCTCCTCTTCTCCTTCCCTCATCTCTGACTGTCTTTCTGCTATCCAGGAATGGTGTGCCGCCAATGACCTCTGCCTTAATGCCAGTAAGACTGAGATTCTACTCATCGGCACTCCCACTCCCTCCTTCCCTGCTGCTCTCTGGCCGGCCTCTCTGGGCCCTCTTCCTGCTCCTACATGCAAGGCAAAAAACCCTGGGGTCATCTTCGACTCCACACTCTCCTTCTCTCCTCACATATCCGACGTATCTAAGAAGTCACACTACCAGCTACACCTCCTCAGAGGTATCCTTCCTTTCCACTCCTTCCCCCAGAAGCTCACTGTCTCTAGAGCCCTGGTTCTCTCTAAGCTGGACTACTGTAACAGCCTCTATCTTAATCTGCCCGCCTCTACTCTCCGCCCTTTGCAACTCATCCAGAACAGGACTGCAAGACTTGTCCTTGGCCTGAAGCCCAGGGACCGTATCTCTCCAGGACTGAAATCACTACACTGGCTCCCAGTGACTGCGAGGATCAAGTTCAAAACCCTCTGCATTGTCCACAACGCCGTCTGGGGCTTTGGGCCAAAATACCTTCAACTCTCTCTTCCTAAATATCTTCCTTCTCGAGCTCTTCGCTCATCCGCCTCCAACTCCCTCAGGGTCAGCCGCTTCTCCAAACAACGAGTTGGGGGCAGATCTCTTTCCACTGCAGGGGCCTCCCTCTGGAACAGCCTTCCTACCTCCCTGAAACTTGAGGAGAACCGCCTCCGGTTCCGGAAGCACCTCAAAACCTTCCTCTTTGCCTCCGCTTTCTCTCCCCCTCTCCCCTGCTAATATTACTGAAACTGCACTGAATTTGCAAATGGGCCATTCACCGTTCTCGGGCCAGCCACTCTCTCCTGCACTGCCTCCACGGCAACCCCTGCACTACGGGACTGTGTCTGTATCCATACAGCCCCCCTTCCCAGCACTTGTCTGCACTTACCTCGCACTTGCCACCAGCTGGCCCTTGTTATTTATCCTGTATGCTGTATGCTAATAACCCTGTACTGCACTTTCCCCTCTCCCTTTCCCCCATGCACTTTTCCCTTCCCCTCTACCCTTGCACTTGCGCGATCTGAATGACACCTGGCCTAGTAAGATCGTTGTCTGTCTCCCCTTGTTTCCCCCCTGCCTCGTCGCGCCTTGAAACACTTGTGTATAGGCGCGTTACAAATGCCTTATCATATCATATCATATATCATATCATATCATATCATAACATGTGGTTGCTTGCCACATAACTTGAAGATAAATGCACACAGAGACATATATGGCCTCAGCTTGCACCCACACACTAGGTTTCTAGCGGAATATTAGATATATTTATAACCAGGGAATTTATGTTCATACTAAATCCTGGTCAATTATTTAATGTTCAGGCCTTGCTCGTGCAGCATTTTGCTGCTGGGTAAACAGACAGCACACACTGCCCCAGCTCAGTGCCTTTTTGGCTCGTTTAACACATCAATGCCACAGATAACGAGTACTTCTGTGTCCATTGATCTGTAGATGTTTCATACACTAGCTGTACGCTGCATTAGAGATTTTGATTATCCTGATACAAGTACTGCAATATGGATGTATACCATATAAGCCCCACGTCAAATCTGGAAAATGACATTACCCAATGTGTGATTGTGGACAAATCTCACCTCCCTCTGTGCCTCAGTTCTTAAATCTGGCTGAAATGAGAGTGCCTGGAAACACGGGTGTTAGACACATCTGAAGGTTGTGTGCCATCACTTCCTGTGATGTCACTTGGGGAGAGGTCAAATGACATCACTTCCGGTGATGTCACTGGAGATCAAGGGCCGTGTTATGTCACTTATGCTACGCCTGACATTTTGGTGAGATGACGTCCCTGGTGCTGACATTCCTTTATCTCTGAAACGTTATATGCTGGCGAGTCTCTTTGCCTCGGCTCCCTGCTCCCCCACTCCTCCACCATGTAATCTTTTTACCAATCTGTTTCACACCCACAATCCTCCCATTCCAGTGGTCAGAGTTCACGAAAAAAAGTAGTGGAACTATGTTCCCTGCTGGCCTGCCCCTGCTCCCTGCTCCCCACAAACCCCATTGCCAGGCCCCCTACCACCATATAAACCCGTAAAGAAATGCACCTGCTGTTTTAGGGAACGTGCACTGAAGTACAAGTTTCAACTTCTTCTTACACATTTATTTAAAAACGAAACCTTTGCGGAATGGTTAGTTTTTCAAATAAAAGTATAGGAACAGTAAAAAAAAGAATTAAAGTAGAGTAGCCCCGCTGCCAACCGCTCCCGCCCACTTCGTCCCATACATTTTTCCCGCTAACTCAGCCTGCCTAGTACCTGATCCCTGCTAGCAAAACCCAGTGCCGTTCCCACCCAATAATCCGAATTTCTGCCATGCCAAACCCCATTACCTTATAACATCATCACTCCTAGTGTAGGCAATTTGGTGTGAAGTTTCTCACTATATGTCCAATTCAGAGGAGGTAGAGTACAGTGGGACAAAATGGGACAAAAGGATCCACACCATTTTGTGAAACACACACCGGCAAGACATTCCCGAAATTGATCTAATAGTTGTTTAAATGTACAAAGTATTAATTACTTAAGTTAAAAAACCTATTCACATCCACTGATAAACCAGTTTACCTGCCTACGAAAAATCAATATTTGTAGTCAGAAATGCACAGTTAAGAGTACAAGGTATACCAGAAGTAAGAGGGTCCATGAAGTTATGGTGAGAATAGGCGGGGAGCCTGTGTATTCCTACATCATCCCAACCATGTCCACGCCCTTCGCCCACTGAAAGAATGTCATGTGACTTGGAGTTCTCTCGCCTGTCTGAGAATGCACCAGGTAAATCAACAGGCACATAATAATGACGCAATATCACTAATATTACAAGTGGCCTCTTTTGTTCGCCTAATCTGGGTTGCACTACTTTGTAGTGGGTAGTCCCAGTCCCGGGAATGGGCCACAGTATATTGCAATATGAGGTTCTCACTAATCTCCACCTGTTCATCCAGGCCACTTTGCTTTATGCAAAAGTAAATGTAGAGGGAAACAGTCTGGGGAACTACCTGTTAACAGGCACTGTCCCTTTAAGAGGGAGACAGGGATCACGTGGGGAATGACGTGGGAGCAGGGAGGAGAGAAGGAAAAAGTCAGCACGCAGTAAATGTTAATAAAGAAAGACGTAGAATCCTCTCTGGTGTTGCGTCCTCCTTTATTAGGCCGCTCGGCCGAACGCTACCAGACTCCTGCTTCACTCATATGATCATATTTTTTACACAGCACTTCATTCCAGATCTCTCTAATTTATAAGTAATGCAACAACATTCACAAATTAGTGATCACAGAAAATTGAAAGGGGTAGTCTGCTGTGGCGGGATACAAACCGGTGTCCAAGGTGTAGTAATACTATTATTTAATCTATTATCGCAAGGGTAATATTTTTGCAAAGGTTTTCTAAAGGGAAAACGTTTCTTTTGGATGTGCAGGCCTTTGCACGGCGTATTTGTGTAGTCAGCGAACAGTGTTTGTTGTGTTTTTCAAGGAGCCAACTTCGTAACAAAATGTCAAAGCCATCACCTGCTTGTCTTGGAAGGATGGCTCAGGGGCAACATGCTCACCTTGGAAGCAAAACGACGCTGCGCAACACAGGTCCGATCCCGGGTCTGCGCTTAGAAACCTCTGGGTATTAAGTGCGTTCTAAATAACCAATTACAATGACTCATAAAAATGTCTGCAACTGTGATAAGATTACTTTTTTCAGAGGATGTACTTGCAAGCAGGATCCGGCACTCCTGAAATTTCTTCTTGGTGGAATCCCACAATTTCAAAATATTCAAGCCAAACTTTAAAAAGGGAGTACTGCAGCACCCCTAACTTTGTTCCAATGCTTCACTGCTTTAATCTCTCCGGAAGGGGAAAGCACTGGACAGTCTAACAAGACCACTTGGTGAAGGTTTGGCAAACAGATGATTCCAGGTTGCCAGACCCCTCTTTTCTAGCCCTGGACTTTTATGCTCCAAGCCATTTGGAACCAAGAGTACTTCTAAATGAATGCTTTCCTGCTTTAAACAAAAACACAGATCTTGAAAATTGGTGCCGATGTAGCATGGATTCCTCTTCCCAGTAGTCTAAGGGCCTAATTTACAGAAGTGTTTTATTATGGCAAAACCCCATTGGAAAACGCTCTGTGAATCAGGGCCTAAGTGTGGGCATGGGATGCTGGAGATCGGTAGAGGAGGCAGCAAAAGTCCAGTTGATACCATTACAATGGGTAACAATAACATCTGTTATTATAATGCATAGAAGCAGAAGGAATCTGGCACGAAGCACTTTATATGGTGGTCTTCAGAAAGGGGCAACAGGCTGGGATACTCCACTTGGAGAGCTAAGCAGTAGTCGCCATATTCAATGTGAACGGGAAGGGAGATACAGGATACAAGACCCTCCGGCTGCTATAAGGTCAGCGTTTCCGACTGAGGTGCCCACTATATCTTAGCAGATCAGAACACTGCTTGTGATGTGATAATCCTCCCACTGATTCCACCATGATGGGTATTTCAGTTCACCATTGGGCAAGAGCATTCGACTTCCTAATTGTGCTGGACTGCCCCAGGGCAGGACAAAGACTGATATGTTTTGGAAATTTCTCCTCTGTGAAATCTGGGTAAGGCTTTTGTAACCACTAATGTCCGACAGAGGAACTCCCAAGGACCCCCCTTGTTTTTTGCATAATTTAAGGAACCTTGGGCCCCACCCTAAGTAACTATGGGAATCCAGACGTGGACCCCTTGCTCACTATTCTTAGAGAGGCACAGCTCCACCCTACTGATGAGGTCCAACCAGACTGAAACACGTGTCTGGGGTTGCTGTTGGTACTATTGTGCAGAGGAGAATTGCCTAGCATTTCAGTGCTGGATTGCCCAAGGTCCCGTCTGTGAAAGATAGTGAACTAAAGAATCTGGGTAAGGCTCTTGTAACCGTGGCAGAGGGACTCCCAGGACCCCCCTTGTTTTTGAGTGGTCTTATGTACACCCGTCATCTGCTGCATTTGATTCCCACCATTGACTCAGCCGTGCATCCTTGAGGTGCTAATCTCCCTTCATCTGGATGCCTGGATATTCCAATCTTTTTCCATCTACTCGCATCTCCCAGCCGCGTACCATTTTCTTACTAACATTTTGTGACTCATGCTTCAAGGGCGATTAGCCCTTGAAAAATGTGTGCAAGATATAAATACATTGAATTGATACATGGCACTCAAAGACAAGTACTTAATATATTGCCTACTTACCTCGTCACGCCATTATGAACTGGTACACATGCCTTTCTGACCGCAATAATATAAGGCCCTTGACACTGTTTCCCAGAAGAAAATTATGCACTCCAAAATACTTTATACAAAGTATGTTAATGCATGGTAAAAAAAGAAACAGCAAGGTTTCCCGAAAAGACTTGCTGACGTGATCTTGCTATCTTTACATTCTGTACGCAGACCCAGGCCGACTAGTTGTTACTCCGGCAACAGGCATGCATCAAATTTCTGGCACTCACAGCAGGCATCGCCGTCCAGCATCCATTACCGGGTGGCCACCATAGCACTCTGCTGTCTTTTCACTGCACTAAAGTCACATCAATTGTTTAGAGATGCTGGTAGGTTCCTTTGTGGTCTTGTCTTTTGCCAAATACACAGGAAAGTACCTCCTTCCCCAAGCAGGAACAGTGCGACAGTCGTGCACATCGATAGTATGGGGGGAGCATAAATCCAAGTCTCTGCTGGACCCGACAAAGGAATTTGGAAGTTTTTATCTTGCCCATCAAGTTAAGGTGCAGGAGGAATTCCTTCCCAGTTCTTGCAACTTGGTAGGGGATTGGCACCCTGGCAAAATCAAGAATGCCAGTGACTGGAGGCGGAATTCTCAGGTGTTTCAAAGCTTTTGGAATCAGTGGGGCCTTTTTTCAAATAGACCTGTTCTCCTCGCATCTCAATACTTGGCTGCCCTGGTTCTTTAGGTAGCGTCCAGACCCTGTTGAACTTCCCCAGATAGATTCTTTCAGCATTGCGGTCCACGGGTTTGTAACTCGTTGCCACAGTGTACATGATACCAAGGTGCTATTTAGGATTCTAGACCCAGAAAGCAAGAGTGGTCCTGGTGTCCCCTCTGACCATCACAGGGATTGTCAATTGTTTGCCCTGTCCTTCATCTGGCAGAGTCAGAGGCTTCAATAATTCAGGGAGGAATTTCAACCTCATATGGAACAGGGTAACCTTTTGTTGATGTACTGCTGCTTTTCAGGGATAGAAGGCAGTTGCCCGTTTCCTTTGGACTCTTGGGCACTATGGACCTTCAAGGTCTGCAATTGTTTCTGGGCTTTTTGGGATAGGTGGTACTTTCAGAGGAGCCCCAATCTCTTTACAGCAGATGTTCTGCAAGTTCTTTATGCTGCACAGTGAATGCAGCTCTTTCTTACAGGCATGTACCAGTAGTAACAATGATGTAGAGGAGCACACCTCTCTCAATATTACCTTCTGGTTTTAAAGTGATGTCTCGTACCGTTTTCCAAATTATTTTTTGAAATACTTAGGTGCTGACAGAGTCAGATTCTGGGCTACAGAATTGAATATGAACAGAACAGTTTTTGTGATCACTTTCACAAAAATGACCTTGGCTCCGTGCACACTTTTGAGCATAAAACTATGCAAAATGAGTACTCTCTCTCTGTTATCTTGCAATTGTTCACATTTTTTAAATTATTTTAACACAAAGTATATATGATAGTGACAGATGTCACACACCAGTTTTCAAATTTCTTAAATTCTCAAAACATAAATCATTCTCCAATTTGGCATTACCTCATGATTCATGGTTTTCAATCTAAATACAATCTCAAAGCAAAAATACTTGAGAAACATTTTCATGTAGCTCACATCTACTGTGAAAAAATGTCACACATTCTACATCTGTAAGTCCTTTTCCTTTGGCTCAAAGAAACATCAGTCCATATGTAAGACTTTATTTTAGCTTCAGGCTAGTTGTCCTTTTGTTCTTGGAGTTCTCTAATGCACGACGCGTTTCGGGCTATAAACTCCCTTAATCAGGTGCGGACAAATGCCTTATTTCAATGAATTAAGTTCTGGAAATTAAAACAAAATATATATCTGATCAATACCTTCATCCATCTTTTTTTCAAATGATATTTTTACTGATTTTGTTAATTTCGTGAGTGTAAATAAAGACCTGGTGTACCTGAAACTCTGAAGATATTGTCTTCCTTCAAACGTCTTGAATGTGTCAGTTCTATTTGTTCAATGCAAATAGGTTGTCAGCCTGCTCCCTTCGTTAAAGCGCACTGTGCAGTCTTCTGCATGATCTGTTGACAAGACGAATACCATTCATCTTATAACCGTCTGTTGTTTCAATGTGTGGGGGTTTTGTCCTGGGAACAGTCGCTAGAACATAGCGCTGTGTCCCAGTCACAGAACCCGTGTTAACTAATGTTTAAGGCAGGTTATTTATTCTGTGCCAATCTCTTTTTGGTGCTCACCTCGGCGTGACAGTCTTCCTAGGTGGCTCTTTTTCTGTCCTTTTCACTCCGTCCCGCGTCTTTGCCTCGGGTTGTTGGTTTTAATCTTCCTCCTTCTGCTCGTCCATGTTTGATTATTCCGCCGTTACACCTCACGTATCTTCTCCTGGAAACATAGCATGGAGTGCTTATGTCGCCTTGTACTGGCTTCCCGTACACGTTATTTTTGTTCGTTGTGATGGTAACCGTGTTGTAATTAGTCCGTTCTCTCTTCCTATGTCCGCATGGGTGTCTAAACCTCTATGTTTCACTGGGCGCCATCTTATGATGTCCTGATGTATTCGAAGAACACATTCTTATAATGTTTACGTTGTGGTTGACGAAATGTACACTTTGGCAGTAAAAAGCCATATTTTTTACAGCGAAAGTGTACATTTGGCAACACACAAAACTTACGTACATGCAAAGCCAGTACAAGGCGACACAAGCACTCCATGCTCTGTTTCCAGGAGAAGATACGTGAGGAGTAACGGCAGAATAATCAAACAAGGACGAGCAGAAGGAGGAAGGAGGAAGATTAAAACCAACAACCCGAGGAGAAGAAGCGGGACAGATTAAAAAGGACAGGACAAGAGCCACATAGGAAGACGGTCACGCCAAGGTGAGCACCAAAAAGATATTGGCACAGAATAAGTAACCTGCTTTAAACATTAGTTAACACGGGTTCTGTGACTGGGACACAGCGCTATGTTCTAGCGACTGTTCCCAGCACAAAACCCCCACACATTGAAACAACAGACGGTTATAAGATGAATGGTATTCGTCTTGTCAACAGATCACGCAGAAGACGGCACACTGCGCTTTAAGGAAGGGAGCAGGCTGAGAGCCTAATTGCATTGAACAAATAGAACTGACACGTTCAAGATGTTTGAAAGAAGACAATATCTTCAGAGTTTCAGGTACACCAGGTCTTTATTTACACTCACGAAATTAACAAAATCAGTAAAAATATCATTTGAAAAAAAGATGGATGAAGGTATTGATCAGATATACATTTTGTTTTAATTTCCAGAACTTAATTCATTGAAATAAGGCATTTGTCCGCACCTGATGAAGGGCGTTTATAGCCCGAAACGCGTCGTGCATTAGAGAACTCCAAGAACAAAAGAGCAACTAGCTTGAAGCTACAATAAAGTCTTATATATGGACTAATGTTTCTCTGAGCCAAAGGAAATGGACTTAAAGATGTAGAATGTGTGACATTTTTTCACAGTAGACGTGAGCTACATGAAAATGTTTCTCAAGTATTTTTGCTTTGAGATTGTATTTAGATTGAAAACCATGAATCATGAGGTAATGCCAAATTGGAGAATGATTTATGTTTTGAGAATTTAAGAAATTTGAAAATTGATGTGTGACATCTGTCGCTATCATATATACTTTGTGTTAAAATAATTTAAAAAATGTGAAAAATTGCAAGATAATAGAGAGAAAGTACTCATTTTGCAGTTTTATGCTCAAAAGTGTGCACGGAGCCAAGGTCATTTTTGTGAAAGTGATCCCAAAAACTGTTCTAGACATGTACCAGTAGCCAGGACTCCTGAATGGGAACGCCCTTTAGTAAAAATGTTTCTTTAACGAGATTCCTCAAAAAACCCCTGTACGACCTAAATATTCTTGCCTTTGGAATGCAGGTTTGATCCCAATCTCTCTTTTTGGAATGGCCACACTTCTTTTGCAGCTCTCTCATCAAAGCTAGTCCTGCTGATGTGTCTCATTCCCTTCAGAAGGATCAGTTATGTGGGGATTACTTACCAGCAATCTTCATTGCACCTAGTCCAACTCGTCCTCGTCCCAGTCCATAACATGAGGTATCCCACCTTCCCAGGCACTTGTCTATTTCTTTATGTTTCCCCTGTCCCACCCCTCCCTTCAGGATACAAGACCCCACTAGCCTGACTGGCCTCAGTTACTCTAACTATAGGACCATTCAGCCAGTAGGGATTCAGAGGCAGGAAAGAAGTACTGAGACGAGGACGAGTTGGACAATGAGTAATGAAGATTACTGGCAAGTAATCCCCACATTATCTCCATCTCCCTCTTCCTCGTTCCAGTGCATAACATGAGGCATACAAAAGGATGTGCTGAATGGGAACGATTAACTCACAAGACACCAAGATGTTCAAACCACCCAGCACTATTTTATTATCCGATACAGACAGATTCTAAGATTCATCTGCTATTAACTTCCAGAGACCCAGCACCAAAGGCACCTGCCTCCATCCTGTGAAGATTTAAACAGTAGTGCTGTCCAAAGGTTTTACAGTTAGCCCACGTGGCCGCCCTGCAAATGTCATCAATAGACTCACCTTGAGCCTCAGCCCAGGATGTTGCTATCACCCGTGTGGACCTGCCCTGGTCTCCAAGGGGGGAAGGGACACCAGAGGACTGATAGGCCAAGCAGGTAACATCCCTTACCCATCTGCTAATGGTAGGAACCAAAGCTGTAGACATCACCATATTCATTACCCCCAAAGGTGACAAAGAGACCATCTGCATTCCTGAAGGATCCAGAACATTCCAAATAAATCAAGAACACTCTGCGGACCTCTGGGTGGCTCCTACCCACCTCTTCCTGGGTTGGAGGAAATGGGAAAAAGGCAGGTAGAACCACCTCTTAAGACACATGGAGTTTGGAAAAAAACCTTGGAGAGAAAGGCAGGGTTGCAGCAAAGAAATAAGCCATCCTCCAGTAAATATGGAGGTCTACAGCTCCAGGCACATATTTCACCAAGCCGTCTGGCTGACGTGATCGCCACCATGAACGCTGCCTTGTTGGATAAGATCTTAAGAGGAACTCCTTCTAAAGACTCGAAGGGAGCATCCTGTAGGGGTTTCGGTACAAGAGGGTGGTCCCACGGGGCAACCCGAGGCCTCCATGGGGCTCTCTACAGTGAAACGTTGCAACAATCTGGAGGCCAAGGAGCAATCCCCAGACTAAAATCTTAAGAGCCTCCAAAGGCTCTAATGGCTGCCCATTGGTCCGTCAAGGTGAAAATTGCTAACCCCAGGTCAAAGCCCTCTAGTAAGAACTGCAGTACTCCGGGGCTGGACAACTGAATAGCATTGATTTCATTTCTGGAGCACTAGGCCTAGGACACTCCCTAGTGCCTGGAATATGAGTTCAGGGTGGATGGCTGTTTGTCCCTTTGGATAGAATCTACCAACCGTCTGGATAGGCCACCTTTCGGAAGCCTCTTCCTTTCAACTTCTAAACCTCACAGGACCGAACCAATCCCTGAGCTAGAGGCAGTGGAATCAGATGTTTCAGTAAGAGGAAAACTGGGTAGCCAACTAATTCCAAGAGAAGCAGAAACCAGCTCCTGCATGGCCAACACTGAGCCACCAGAATCACCAATACCTCGGCTCCATAATTATTTGTTGAACCCTCAGGATCAGGGGGAGAGGCAGGAATGTGCACAGGAGGCCCATCGGCCAAGACATATTCATTGCATCCCTCCGCATCAATCCTGGACACAGAAATTGGGAGCAGAAACTGAGAAAATGCTTGTTCTGGGGGGAGGCAAATAGATCTAATCACATGGTCCCAAACTTGCTGCAAATGGATAGAAAACAGCTTCCCAAATGTCCTATTCCCTGGATGGGAAAACCCTGCAAAGGGCTTGATTCATGGAAAAGTGTGCAGCGATCCTGAAAAGGCAGCGTGCTGAGAACGCCTCTGAGCGAGCATGCGTGCCGAATTGCTTCTGCGCGCTCCGCGTAGTCATGGAATGTTTCCCGCAAAGTGACTGTATATGCAATTCGCGGCCCGGAACCTTCCTGACACACCACATGCAAAGCAAAAAGAGACAGATACAGCTAGCTTTGCGTGCTCCTCGGGCGTGAACACATGCACCCTTGAAATAGTGTGTGGGGTCCCCCCACAACCAGATCTGCACCTCACAGACACTGTGCTGGGTCCCCCTAACTATTACCGGCACCCAGAGTACATGCGTACACATTTCCGTGACTTAGGCAAAACTCTGGAAAATCTGTGTGCGAACCCCTGTAAACCGTTCATGCACACCGCTACACAGCATGCGCGCACCCCTAAGTAAGTCCTGAGCCCCATCTGCATGCATGCACCGCTAAATCCAACATGCTATCCAACCGCGCAGAGGTGATTCCTATGTGCAAGTGTCTGCAGGCCTGCCTTCGGGTGACGGAAAGATTGAGGGCTTTGCGTGGGCCTTTTCCTGATGAGAACTTGCACAGTCAGGTCCATGAATGTGCTTGGTACTACACATTTGTGGCTGTGCGTTTGACTGCCTGCGGACCGTCCCTCGTAACGCCCACATTTTCCCATGTTCTTCCCCATTTTGCTTGTTCTGCTCCCTGCTCTGGCCTCTGCGCGGGCCACACCGATGCTCTGAGAGGTATCTCGTGCTGGGCAATCGACTGCACGCAGAGATGTGCTGAGTCCTTCCAAAGTATGAAAAAGTCCAGTCAAATCGATTCCGCTATCATGTTGTCCACACCTCTGATGTGAACTGCTCTGAAGGATAGGGGATTCCATTCTGCCCAAGTCTCCAGTTCCTACGCCAACAGGCTGAGGGCTCTGGACTGGGAGCCCCTTGCTTGTTGATGTAGGAGACTGTTGTGGTTTTGTCTAGATGTAACAGAACAGCTTTCACCCTCAAGGCCAGGGCATAGGCCCGAAACGCCCGATAAGCAGCCACTTACTCCCTCCAGTTGGAGGACCGGGAAGCCTCCCGACGACCACTCCTCTTGAAGTTACTGTATCCGCAGAACTGCGCACCAGCCCTTGATGCTGGCATCGTTGGTAACAGTGATCAGCATGGGCTGGGACAATAAAAACCCAGTCACCACCATTGTAGTTTCAATGCCAAAGATGGAGTAATCGGGATCCTCGGTCCAGGTCCTGGTCTTCTTTCTGCCAGAACTGATGTAGATTTAGATTGCCTTAATTGACTGCAAACCCCATGTCCTTTACGATTCCGCATGCCAGTTAGTTATGATGACACCACACCTCCCGGGATGCAGCCCTGATCAACCAATCGTCCTGGAAGAGGAAGACCTGGACATCTTGGATATGAAGAATGTCCACTACTGGACCCAAGACCTTCATTAAAACCATGGGAGCTGATTTCAGTCCACATGGCAAGACTTTCAATTGGTAATGTTTGCCGCCTACTGAGAAACTCAGGAATTGTTGATGACTTCTCCATAACAGTATGTGGAAATATGCATCCTGCAGATCCAAGGAGAATTCTTCTGGATTAGAGGAATCACCAGCTGTAAACATTCCACCTTGAAATGGCGGGCCACTATGAATCGGTTCAAGATCTTCAGGTCGATGATGAGTCTGAATTTCCCTTCTGGTTTGGGGCCTAAGAAGACAATCGAATATCCTCCCTGCCATCTCTCCTTCTGGATCGCAGGTGTGCAGTAGCACCTTGGAGCATATCTCATGCGCAGAGTGGAATTACCGTAGTAAATGGCCTCAGACCCAAATAACCAGACAGACTCAAAGAATATGGCAAAGTACTAATTTATTATCAGCTCAAATATAGTAGCGAAAACTGGTGATCATACGAAATGCATACCATCAAGTGGAACTACATCCTGACTCCAGAGATCTTACAGCCTTCATCACTCCTATTGGTCTCTTCAGATGTATACGCATGCCATTTGGATTGGTTTCAGCAGCAAGTGTGTTTCTAGAGAGAGGGGTCATGTGCTACCAGGATGATGTGCTGGTGTGTGGAAAGGATGAAGTAGAACATGATAAAAGGTTAGAGAGAGTGTTGAACATTTTCAAAGAGGCTGGTCTTACAGTATCTCTAGAGAAATGTATATTCAAAACTGACAAAGTCGAATATCTGGGTCATGAAATCACGGGAGAAGGTATCAAACCCAAAGAAAAGGCCATAGTAGCCATTTGTAAGATGGAAGCACCAAAATCTAAAGCAGACGTACTGTCTTTTCTTGGTCTGGTTTGATTTTATGGCAAGTTCGTTAGAGGTCTGTCAAATTTGTCAAGGAATATGAGGATGTTGACTCGGAAAGGTGTTACCTTTAAGTGGAATGAGTCATGTGAGGAGGAGTTTTGTAAGATTAAAGATGCCATTGCCAATGCACCCATTTTGAGAACGTTTGAGGAAGGTAGACATTCATTACTATTTGTCGATGCCAGTGACTATGGTATTGGGGCAGTTTTAATGCAGGAAGATCAGGAAGGTTTGCACACTATCGCATTTGCCTCTAGATCTCTCAAAGGACCTGAGAACAGATATTCAGTTGTAGAAAAGGAAGCATTGGTTTGTGTCTGGGGAGTGGAAAAATTCAAAAGATATCTGTGGTGCAGAGAATTCACAGTGTGCACCGACCATAAGCCTCTAATAGGGATATTCACCAAAGGTGGTCTGGAGGGTGTCTCCAGACGCATCATGAAGTGGGTGACTTCCTTACAAGGATTACAATACAACATGCTTCACATCAGTGGTGAAACCAATGTAGTCGGTGATGCCCTATCCAGATCAGTATTGAGAGAAATTGTGTCTGAGGAATGTTCCCCAACTCGTGAGAAGGGTGTTGAAATATTTTAGGTTCATGATTCAGTAAAGAAAGAGGAGTGGGACAATGCATGTTCTGGGGATGAAATGTACCACAAAGTGTTGACATTAGTGACGCAGAGCAGAATAAGAAATTACCTTGGTGATTTAGGTGGGTTTGCTAAAGTCAAAGAAGAACTCTGGATTGATAAAGGATATTTACATAGGGGACATTAGATGGTTGTACCTATCAAAATGAGGAAGTTAATAATTGATCTAGCTCATGTTGGGCATTTGGGACTGCCCAAAACCAAAGGTTTAGTTACAGCAGAATGTTGGTGGCCCAGTCTAGACAAAGACACAGAAGAAGTGGTCAACAGTTGTAGTGATTGTATTGAAGGAAATAAGGGTCTTAGGATACAGAAAGTGCCCATGACCGTTAGGAAACCTTCCACGGTCCCCTGGGATGAGGTTGCCTTGGATTTATTAGGTCCTTTTAACATCAGAGGTGGGAGAGATACCTATGTGTTGGTTGTCATAGACTTATTATCTAAGTGGCCTGAAATATTTACACTAAGAGATATATCCAGTAGTAGCATCATTAAATGTTTGGAGCAATTGTTTTGGAGAGAAGGATTCCCTAGGAAGTGTTTGTCAGATAATGGCACCCAATTGGTTTCCAGGGAATTCAGAGAGTTTTTGCGTAACCATGGTATAGAACAAGTAAACACCTCATTATATCATCCCCAGACCAATGGGTGTGTAGAACGCTTCAACCGCACTCTCATGGATGCCATTAGAATTGCTGTGGCCACAGGAGGTGATTGGGTGAGGACCATAATGGAGAGAACATTTCAGTATCGACTAGCCCCGCACAACGTTACGGGTGTGTCTCCTTTTGAAGTACTAAGAGGGAGGAAGCCTAACTCGCACATGTGTCCAGGCTGGATGGGAAAATCAAAATTGGTAGGAGTAGATTTGGAGGCAGTGAGGGAGAAGATATTCGAATCAGGTGTAAAATCTAAGGAGCAGTATGACAGGAAAAATGCTTGTAAAGAGTTCAGCCTTGAGGAAGGTGACTGGATTAAGATCAAACTGCCTACCAAGGTGCGCAAAGGTGCATCCCTATTTTCTCAGCCCAAACAGGTTGTTAAGGACTTAGGATCATCTGTTCTTGTCAAAGGAGGTGGGGTCTGGAACAAGGAGAGGATAGCAATTTGCAAAAATGTTAACAACACCTGGTAACTTTACATTACTGCCTTTAACCTAGTCTCTTTCCCAGTTTTGTATCGTTTGCAATGTAAATAAGAAGTCTCAAGTTGTTCAATGTATTGTTTGTTTACATGAGGTCAGCACTCATATTTTGTGTAAAAGGAAGGGAGGTGTTAGGAGGTGTCTAGACTTACCATCATTGTCATCTTCTGCTATGTAACCTAGTTACCAAGGAACCATTGCTGTTATGTCATCTTCTGCTATGTAACCTAGTTACCAAGGAACCATTGCTGTTATGATTAAGCAAGAGTTCCACATTCCACCCAGGGGGAGGATTGAGAGCAGGAGGGGAGACAGATATCTTGGCTCACAGCTGGGGGCCTTTCTCTTGGATGTATTGCTCAATAAACCTCTCAACTCAAAGGACTGCTGTGAAGTGTAGTTTATGAGCTTATTAACATTGGCGACAAGGATTGGGCCAAGGAGAAAAGGTCCCCGGCAGCAGCAATAAGTGATTATAGGCTTGGATGCACTTAGACGGAGTGTCCTGTTTGATGTGGAATTGCAGGCGAGAAACACGGTCAGTGTCTCCGAGCGGAGTGAACTACTAAGGTGCATCCTGGAGCGGAGCACGAATGCTGAGGAGTTTTGATCTGTGGATTGTGACTTGTGACTACGAGAGTCAGCGCTGACAGGACCGGCAGAGGTCCCACCCTGAGGTCAGAGTTGTTTACCTTTGAATGGAACCCGGCTGTCGGGTGAATGAATGGTCGAGAGCGAGCGCGAGGAACTCCCGCATTGGATCCCTTGATGTTGCAGCCTTGCGTCATGTCAGAACGCAATTAGAGTAAAGGACCTGGAAGCATGGCGGCCATCTTTATGTCGTGTCAGTAATACGTTTCGGCAACTGTTTGTTTAGTCGGATGCCGGATCCTGGACCTGGAACGGCGTATAAAAGTGGAAATCTACCTGGCGGGTACACACATTGTATCTTTGGTACAGGTGGTTGGGGCACCACGATTTGGAGTGTTTGTTACCTGGGGATGACATCTGCTTATCCACAGTATGGCAAACATACCAGCCCCAGTATTTTTCCTTCCAACGCCAGGTGAACCAAGAGGGCGTTGGTTAGACTGGAAGGAGGGATTTCACAAATATGCACTGGCAGCATTTGGACCCAACTTCTCTAATGAGCGCAAAGAGGCGCTTCTTTTTCACTGCTTAGGCGCTGCAGGGCAGGAAGTGGTCAAAAAACTTCCAGAACCTCCAGACATCCCTGATGGGGGGCTATATGAAAAGACTTTAGCGAAATTGGATATAATTCTTGAGAGGTACAAATTTGCTACGAGAGCTCAGAAAACTGGAGAGAGTATTGAGGAATTTATAACTGCTCTTAGAGGCTTAGCCATCAAATGTAGATTTGACCATTGTCGAGATGAGCATGTGAGGGATCAACTGATGATTAAGTGTTCTAATGACAACATCAGGAAGGAGTTATGGAAGGAAAGGAATCCTTCTCTTGACAGGGCAATTGAGATAGCGAAAATGGTAGAACATACAGATAAATGTATAAAAGTTCTCCAGCTGGATAATACATCTCAGGATAAGTCCAAAACAGATGACAATGAAGCTGCCATACAAAAGGTTTCGAGAGTGATGCAGAGAAGTGTGGCAGGGACTTTGCGTCGCCCTTGGCAAATGGGTAGGAGACCTGAGGGTCGTCAAGGTCCCTCCACCAGAGTATGGGGACAGCAATGGTCATCTACCAGAGGCCGCCCAGTGAGAATAGTACATTTAGGGGTGGCAGAGACTCTGGTTACCCGAGGATTGCTTCAACTAGGAGGTGTTTCAGATGTGGGAGTTTGTCTCACATAGCATCTGACAAAGAATGTTATGCAACACACATTGTATGTAATGAATGTGGGGTCAGGGGACACATGACTAGATGCTGTAGGAATTTAAATACCACCTCAGGTCAAATACATGAAGTCAATATGGACCAGGATTATGTTTCAATTGATGAAGCTGGTAGGGAAGGTGTTTTCTCTGTCAATGCCATTGATGGTAAGGTCAAGAAAAAGAAACCATATGCAACTGTGCTAATTGGGGGTGTGCCAGTATAAATGCTCATGGACAGTGGAGCAGATTATACATTGATAAGTGTGCATGTGTGGAGGGAGAAATTTGGATGTTGTACATTGTGCGAGAATGTGGTGAGAGCAAATGCTTATGGAGATGTGCCTATAGAAATTTTAGGGTGCTTTGAAGCCGAGCTGCAATTCAAAGACAGGAAGTCCATAGGGACTGTTCATGTGGCCAACAGAGGTGGAGAGCTGTTGTCCTGGAGCGATCAGGCAGAGCTCAAGATAAGGCTTGAAGCAAGTCACCCAGATCAGGTGTTGACTGTTGAAGGTGAAAAACCTGTCTCTAGTACTGTCACGGAGGGGTCCAGAGGGCAAACAAATGTCACCAAGTTAGGGTGCTTGAAAGGATTTGTGCATAAAATTAGTTTGAAGAGAGATGCCATTCCCAAAGTTGCCAAATTGCGTACCATTCCTCTGGCTCTTAAGAAAGATGTAGAAAGTGAATTGAGGAAAATGGAAAGTGAAGGAGTGATAGAGAAAATTGATTCCTCAGAGTGGGTTAGTCCCATTGTAATAGTGAAAAAGGGCAATGGATCTTTGCGGATATGCAAACTCACACAGTGTTCTAAGTTTTGAATACACAAAGCCTTTATACTTCAATGTTCATCAGCTATGATGTCATCCTACGTGGCAAACAGTAAAACTATCATGGAGAGGGATTGGTTAAGGGAACATATATACCTATAGTATGTATAAGTGTTAATACCATTGCTGGCTTCCCCTTATCTGGTAGGCATGCCCCAAAATACCTTAAAATATGTATAATACTGATTATAGAAATATAATAACAGCAGATCGGTTTCTGCAAGATTGTATAGCATGCCACTACATGGCCACTCATGATTGGTTAGCATACAACCTTGGACATTCGACTCGCTAGCAGCACGTGAACAAAGCGAAACCCAGGTTCAGAGAACAACGTCAGAACACTGCCCACTTTGGCCAAATAGCCTACCATCTCTCATCAGTTAGACCATGAGCCAAGGCTTCTCCTTTGCAGTTGACCTTGCTCGCTGTTTTCTTCTCTGGGGTTTTGAAGGGAGTCAGGGTACACCACTATCTTCGTCTGAGGCTTAATAAATAGATCATTTTTTTCGATTCTTGCACCACGTGTCATTAGACCATTTGTCCATTTCGACCTGCTATTTACTACTGGGTGCTATTACTCCTCTTCACCTCCAGAGACTTAGTTGGTGCGTCTTACATGTGCTTTCTTCACCCTTCATTGTCCTTTGCTTGCCATTTGTAGATGTTTTCACATCTACTTACTCTAAGAGAAATTTTCCCTTCATTCATAGCTTATCCTGGATAACTCCCTTTGTACTTTTCCAATTATGTCTTGCTGTGTCATCCTAATTCTCAGCAAAACAGATATTCTTTGTTCCTTGCATGAAGCTGCTTTCTGCAATGTTTCTGATCTGCGACCCAGTTTGTCTCTGAGGTAGTTTTGACACAAACCGACATCCATCTTTTCATCATGGCCACTTTACTCAAGTTATAGTTTCTACTGCAGCAAGCTATTATGCAGCTCATCTACCTTGCGTTTCTGCCTACACACATTCACTACTCGTCTGGTTACTTATCTTCTTTGTATATCTGGTCTCTGCATACATGTTTCTCTTGTTACTTCAGTTACATTATAATTCTGTAAACATTCACATCTCGTTTCAGTATGTCTTAGTATCTTCTCTTCATGATGTCACTTTACTCTGGACTGACTTCATTTACAGCTCTTCTATATCCAAGGGTGAATGCCGACGTCCTACCACCACGTCAGTGCGAGAGTACATTTGATACGGTTGTCTGAGTGCATAGAATCTCTCATATCTTCGGTGCGGTATTGGGATGATACATGGTGCCATGCACAGAGTCTTCCTGTTTTGCTTCCAGTATGACGGAGGGGAGGGGGCGGGCACTAGAACATAATCCCACAAGAGCTGTCTCTATGGTATACAACGACTATGTCACTGCTGTCAATGAAAGATGCGCCCCTCTGTACACCTTTCTCAGATCCCCATCTGGCTTCCTATCCATGGCCTCTTTGATAGTGTCAGAATGTTGAACCTCACCACCCTTCTCCTCACCTGTGGCTTCCTCTTGTTTATCCTTGGAGCGCTTGGAAGGCCTTCGGGGACTCCTGGTGTCTTCCTTTGCGGGTTTGTCTCTGGACTTCCTGTCGTGCAAGTAGGGCCTGGCTCGCTCGGAGGCCACCTCGACAGGGAGTGGGACCTGTCTCGGGGGGCCCCGAGGAGCCAAGGTCCCGCAACAGGGAAAAGACTGCTGGACAGTAAAAACCCTGTGTAGTCTTCCGGAGATCGTGACGAATATTATGCTCTCCAATGGTGGATGTGGCTGTTCGTGATCCGGAGTGAACCAGGAAACTGTGGATCAGGTAAGACTGACCGTCCTCCAATATGGATATGGCTTGAGGAAAGGAGGCAGGATCCGATCCGTGGGATAATAGGCAGGACGTAGGTAAGCAGATAATGAGAGAAGCTTCGTGAGAAAAGAGAAGAGGGATAACCCCGAAACGTTCCGAACCCAGAAGAAATGGTACGGATAGGAAGAAAGCTGAAAAGTCCCCACTTACCAGATACGGCAAGATCCACGAAAAGCACAGGGAGGAACGCGTAGAAACGCGACAATGGCGGCAAGCCGCTAGTGTGAATGACAAGACGCCGAGCGAAGAAAAGTTAAAGAAAGTGAAACGGACGAGCGCCGTGAAAGGGAAAGGGGTTGAAAGCAAAGCCAGAAAGCGCAAGGGTACGCGGGCGAGGGAGAGAACTGCAGAAGGCACAGGAGGTGGATAAACAGAGTTAGTCGAGCGCTGGTATCACGAAGAATAACACAGATACAACGCGCCGAGAGGGGGGCGTGGCTTGCTTAAATAATGAAGGCGGCCATGTTGGATGAGGGCTGGCCCGCTAGCAGAAGGTTCTCTGTGGCGTAAACTTCCACTTCTGCCATAGCTTCCATGGGTGGATCCTGACAGTATAACCCTTCTCTCTTTGAAAACCCCCTGGTTTTCCCGGATATCTCAGGTGGAATTCTCTCAGTAATCTTGGAGCATGCAGATGGTGCCTGGGTTCCCAGGTTCTTTCTTCAGAGGAGAAACCTCTCCAATGGACGAGATACTGTAGACTGCCCTGGCGATATCGGGAATCCACCAGGTATTCCACCTCATACTCCTGTGGTTCTACCGTGGTCGGAGTTTTGGTCTTCCAGAGCTTCCGTGAGAAGGGATCCTCCTTATACTCTTTTAGTAGTGAGGTGTGAAAAACTGGGTGAACCCTCTGGAGGTGCTTAGGCAGGTGAATTTTGTAGGCCACTGGGTTTATTTGTCTTAGGATAGGGTAAGGACCCAGATATCGTGGTGCAAACTTGCCGGTGTGTATCCATTTGGGTAAATATCTCGTGGATAGCCAGACCCTTTGTCCGGGCTTCCAATCGGGATTGGGTCTTCTACTTCTGTCGGCCCACTTCTTTTGTGATCGTTGGCTGTCCTCTAATGCTTCTCTCGCCAACTTATGTACCTTCTTTAGTTCCGATAACCGGTCATCTATGGCGGGGGATTTGGTGGGTTGTATTCCTGACCAAGGCATCTGCTGAGGATGGTACCCATAAGTGCAATAGAAAGGACTCATTCTCGTGGAGGTGTGGTAGTTGTTGTTGTAGGCGAATTCAGCCTGTACGAGATAGGAAGACCAGCTCTCTTGTCTGTTGCTGAAAAAACATCTTAAGTACTGCTCAAGACCGGCATTGAGTCTCTCTGTCTGACCATTGCTTTGGGGGTGAAAGCCGGACGACAGTGCTCGATGTATTCCCAACTGTTGACACAACGAAGTCCAGAACCTGGAGGTAAATTGGGTACCTCTGTCAGAAACTATAGTTCGAGGCAGTCCATGCAAGCGTACTATATCCCGGAGGAAGACAGAAGCCGTTTTTGGAGCTGACGGAAGTCCCTCCAATGCAGAGAAATGAGCCAGTTTACTATGTGAATCAATGGTTACCATGATTGCGGTCATTCCCTCTGACTTCGGTAGGTCAACAATGAAATCTGTGGACACGTGTTCCCAAGGCTGGGTGGGTAGGATGGGTTGTTGCAATTCACCTAATGGTTTGCCTGTTTGGTATTTGTTGGTGGCACAAATTGGACAGGCTGAAACATATCTCTTAACATCCTTGTGGAGTTCTGGCCACCAGAATCTTCGGCTTATGAGGTCCTGTGTCTTCTTGATACCGGGGTGTCCAGCGAGGGGGGCATCATGACACCAGGAGAGGATCTGTTCCTGAAGTCCTTTAGACGGGAGAAACAACCCAGTACCATGGTAGTACAAACTATCATTGGCCAGATTGACTGTGGGTGGTACGGTAGATAGCGAACCGTATTGGGTGGTGAGTTCTTGTAAAAAGAGTGAGACACCTGCCATGATCTTAAGGTTGGGAAACAAGAGATCGTGATCTGGATTATGGTTGACTTCTTCTCCTTGACTTCTGTAGAGAGCATCTGCCATCCTGTTCTCTGATCCTGGTATATAAGAGATGTGAAATTCATATTGAGAGAAGAAGTATGCCCATCTGGCATGTCGGGCGTTGGTACACTCCATCTGTTGTAACACTCTAAGGTTGCGGTGATCCGTTCGTACCTGAAATGGGTGTGCTGCTCCTTGTAACAAGTGTCTTCACTCTTGACATGCCAATTTGATGGCTAGCAGTTCTCTTTCAAGAACGGAGTAATTCCGCTCGCTCTTGGTCAGGGTTTTGGAATAATACGCCACGGGATGTGTGAGACCGTCTTCTGCTTCTTGCAAAAGAATGGCTCCCACTGCTCCCCCTGAGGCATCCGTTTCCATAAGGAATGGCTTAGCTTGATCCGGCTGTACCAATATGGGAGCGGAAGTAAACAGTTCCTTGAGCTGTAAGAAGGCTCTTCTTTGTTCCGGACCAAAGGAGTACTGAACCCCCTTCTTAAGGAGGCCTGTGATGGGTAACATCAAGTTAGAGAAGTTGGGGATGAACTGGCGATAGAAGTTAGCCAGCCCGAGGAAAGACTGGACCTCTTTAACACTTCTTGGCTCCTTCCAGTCCAGAATAGACTTTATCTTTCCTGGTTCCATCTTGATCCCTTCCTTCGAGAGGACATAGCCTAGATAAGAGACTGAGGTCACTTCGAATTGGCATTTCTCTGGTTTTACCAGGAGATGATTTGCTCGGAGTCGATTTAATACTCTTTTGACTTGTACACAATGGTCCCGTAGCTCTTGAGAAAAGATCAATATGTCGTCTAGGTAAACGACCACTGAAACAAACAGCATGTCTGAGAAGATCTTGTCAATGAACCTTTGAAAGACAGCAGGAGCGTTTACCAGGCCGAAGGGCATAACCCTGTATTTGTACAAGCCGAAGGGGGTCCGAAATGCGGTCTTCCACTCGTCTCCCCTCCTCACCCTGAGGAGATGGTAGGCCCCTCTAAGGTCCAGTTTAGTGAAATAAGAAGCCCCTCTGACGGCTTCTAGGATGTCCCTTATGAGTGGCATGGGGTAGCGATCGCGGACAGTAATCCGATTTAGTCCTCTGTAGTCTATACAAGGACGTAGCTCGGTGGTGTCCTTCTTTGGAATGAAAAACAGAGAAGCCCCCCCTGAAGACCTTGATTCCTGTATAAGACCATTCTGCAGGTTGTCATCCAGATATCTTCTCAAGGCCTGTCTTTCAGAAAGGGACAGAGGAAACATCCTGCCAAATGGAACAGTGGACTCTGGGGTCAGTTCTATGGCGCAATCCTCTGGTCGATGAGGAGGCAGGAGTTTGGGTGTAGTGTCTTCGAAGACCTCGGCATATTCTTGATACTGACGGGGAACCGACGAGACCACCTTGAGGAGGGGGGTTCCTTTGTCCGTGTCTTCTTTGACTTGATGGGTCGATCTGCAATGTTGTTCACAGTAGGGAGAATCAAAACGCACGCAATTGGTAGACCAGTTTATCTGCGGATTGTGTCTTCTAAGCCAGGGTATCCCTATCACCAAGGGAAAGTGGGCTGCTCTTATGAGGTCGAATACCAGTAGTTCCTGATGTTCTCCCAGATCCAACCGTACGGGCAACGTTTCAGATAGGATCGGGCCTGAGGACAGGGGGGTACCATCGACTCCTTCAACCGGAATGGGCCTTTCCTTTCGCCTAAAAGGGATCTGTTGCTCTCGAGCCCATCCTTCATCCATAAAGTTCCCTGCGGCACCGCAATCCAGCATGGCAAAGACCTCTACACATGAGGTTCCAGTCGTCCAAAGTTTGACTCTAAATACCATCAAACTGTTATCTTCTTTTAGTTCTGTTGGTCTGGTAAGGTTGCAAGGACTGTGTCTTGTTCCCCCGAGACCTCCCTTGCAAAGGACCGAGGGTGGAAGTTTTCCTTCCTTCTTGGAGGAACTTCAGGGCAGTCTCTGAGGAGGTGTTTTGAAGAGCCGCAATACATGCAGAGACCCGAGTCCCTGCGTCTCTTGCGTTCCGCTGGCGTGAGAGGGCCTCGGGTTGCCCCGATCTGCATTGGTTCCTCTTGGGTGGAAGGTTCCCTGGTAGGGTGAGGAATCAGGCTGGATGAGGGTTGACTGGGACGAGGTCTTCTCCTTTCCTGGCGACGCTCGTTGAGACGGTATTCTAACTGTAAAGTGAGAGACATGAGATCCTGAAATGACGAAGGTCGAGCTACCCTGGCTAATTCGTCCTTCAATTCATCCTGAAGTCCCCTCCGGAATATTGTCTGTTTCGCAGATTCCGGCCAGTCGGTTTTCGCCGCTAGTCTTAGGAAGCGAGATATATAGGTCTGTACATCTGTGTTTCCTTGTTTGACGTCTAGTATTGCTTCAAAAGTGGTGTACAGAACTTCAGGTCGTTCGAATCTGCTCTTGAAAAGGTCCACAAATAAGTCATAATTAGCCAGTGCTGGATCGTTTCTTGTCACCAATGGGGTGGCCCAGGCCAAGGCATTCCCTGTGAGATTGGCTATGAGGAACCCCACCTTGGCTCTGGCAGTTTCGAAGGCGTGAGGGCGAAAGGCGAAATATACGTGGCAGGCGTCTAAATACTCCTTTAGACCGCCCGGGTAGCCATCATATTTTCCAAAGGACAGAGGCATGGGTGGTAGGTCTCCTTGGTCGTCCCTGTGTAGGACCACTTGCTGGCGCAAAGCTGCGTTTTCGGTCTTCAAGGATTGGACTTCTAGGGTTAGTCCCTGTAATGCTGCAACCAGCTCTTGATACTGCTCAAGGGAAGCCATGTGTCTGTCTGGGCGTTGTATTCTGTCAGAATGTTGAACCTCACCACCCTTCTCCTCACCTGTGGCTTCCTCTTGTTTATCCTTGGAGCGCTTGGAAGGCCTTCGGGGACTCCTGGTGTCTTCCTTTGCGGGTTTGTCTCTGGACTTCCTGTCGTGCAAGTAGGGCCTGGCTCCCTCGGAGGCCACCTCGACAGGGAGTGGGTCCTGTCTCGGGGGGCCCCGAGGAGCCAAGGTCCCGCAACAGGGAAAAGACTGCTGGACAGTAAAAAACCCTGTGTAGTCTTCCGGAGATCGTGACGAATATTATGCTCTCCAATGGTGGATGTGGCTGTTCGTGATCCGGAGTGAACCAGGAAACTGTGGATCAGGTAAGACTGACCGTCCTCCAATATGGATATGGCTTGAGGAAAGGAGGCAGGATCCGATCCGTGGGATAATAGGCAGGACGTAGGTAAGCAGATAATGAGAGAAGCTTCGTGAGAAAAGAGAAGAGGGATAACCCCGAAACGTTCCGAACCCAGAAGAAATGGTACGGATAGGAAGAAAGCTGAAAAGTCCCCACTTACCAGATACGGCAAGATCCACGAAAAGCACAGGGAGGAACGCGTAGAAACGCGAGAATGGCGGCAAGCCGCTAGTGTGAATGACAAGACGCCGAGCGAAGAAAAGTTAAAGAAAGTGAAACGGACGAGCGCCGTGAAAGGGAAAGGGGTTGAAAGCAAAGCCAGAAAGCGCAAGGGTACGCGGGCGAGGGAGAGAACTGCAGAAGGCACAGGAGGTGGATAAACAGAGTTAGTCGAGCGCTGGTATCACGAAGAATAACACAGATACAGCGCGCCGAGAGGGGGGCGTGGCTTGCTTAAATAATGAAGGCGGCCATGTTGGATGAGGGCTGGCCCGCTAGCAGAAGGTTCTCTGCGGCGTAAACTTCCACTTCTGCCATAGCTTCCATGGGTGGATCCTGACAGATAGCTTCATTCGGTGCCATGAAAGTATGCCCAGCCTCTAGGGAGGATGGTATGCACATGAACTGTTTGGGGCAAAAGCTTCTCCTTCCCCTGGAGAGGATACAATTATGCCATGAATTGGGGAACCCTGACTTTGTCATGTTCTCCCTCTCACATAATATCGCTTCCTTGACTTCCCTCAACAGAGGGAGGCCAATCTTCAGTGTCTTTTCAAACTAAGAAGGAGGAATTCTGCCTGTGGTGTCTGCAGGCAAGTATTCTGGTTTAGTAAACCCTATCTAGTAAGTGACCTGAATCAACACAGAGACCACAGAGTCTATATCCAGATATTTCCCTTTTTGATCCCCTCTAGATCTAAGGGATTATGAAGAAGTGGAGCTGGAAGAGGAGGAGGAAGAGGAAGAGGAGGGGGAGTACAAGAGAAGGGGAGGCTGTATGCTTCTCCTCCTGAATCGCCTTCTTAAAGATCTGTATCAATGTCTTCTTAGAGAACCCAGAAACTTTCTTCCTGGGCTTTCTGCAGAAGAGGAGCTTGCTAAAATGGGCTCCACATGTTTACGTATTTTAGCATTCTACCCCATCTTGGCAGAGAAACTTGAGTCAATAATATGAGTGTTACTACAGCAGACCAAAAGGGGTGTGGTTGAAGTAAGGTGCAGTGAGCACGCCAACAGAGCAGCTGCTGGTGGCTCTGGTAACCAGGAAACTGGTAGGGCCATTGTCCTGACAACACTAGATACCTTCCTCCCACTCCTTACCTGTGCCACGGAATGACCAGAGCTGAAACCTGGACTGGAAGTGCATAGCTGTTCAGGGCTTCCCCTTACGACACACTAGGAAGTGACCCTAAATCTGCTGGGCCGCTGCTCGCGTCGGACATCATCAACGTGCACCGAGACTACGTGTGTGGATCTCAGCTGGAGCATAGCACATGGAAGCGCACAACCACAACCCCCTGCTCTTCAGGGGTTCCTGGGAGCTGTGACATGCAGAAGAATCACGGAGCCAAGTGCAGTCAGACCACCAACAGGTGCTCAATGGTGCCCCCTCGCTTTGCCAGAGAGTGAAAAAAGGATCCATCGGAGGTAAGACCCTAGGCCCAAATGGCCAAATGTAACTGGTACCCTGTAACCGCGCTGAGATGCCTCCAGGTTCTGCGCGCATTATAAATGCAAAAGTAAATATAGAAATAAGCCCTTGCCCGAGACAGGAACATTTTTAACTGAGGCCAACCGGGCTAGTGGGGTCTTATATCCACAGCGGTGGGGGGTCGGGACAGGGAAAAAAGAAAAGCATTGAAAAAGGGGTCCTGGGCAGGTGGGACGGCTCATTTTATGTACTGGGGCGAGGAAGAGTGACATGGAGGTAATGTAAGGGCTCTCAACCTTACAGAGTGTATATTTTCGAATTACGTTGTGCCATTTTGCTTGCTTCAAAGTACAAAAAACACAGGTCTAATATTGATTTAGAAACTAGCCTTTCCTGCGTTTCTAAGTCTTGTCTGGTCAGATGTTTACAATGTTACGAATAACATATTGAGGATTTGAAAAAGCCCAATTCACAACTTTTCATATTGAGGAAGGAACATGAATGACCCGTCTCTTCATCCACTTCAGCTGTATGAGTCACGTGGATCATGCCTCTAGGTAAGGTGGATTCTGCTCTCCACAGGGGTAATTCTATTTGGGTACCGTAGGAGCTTGTCTTGGCTCGGCTGATTGGTCCAATGATAGGATATGTCATATATTCTACTGCAAAACTATTGAGCATGCTTCAACTGAGGCCCTTAGACAAAAACATGCGTAAATAGAGTCTCCGTGCTGTGCTATGAAATAAAGATTGCTACTAGTTATGATGTCAGGGAGTCGAGATTCTCGCAATAGACAATGAGGCGATTATTATACCACCACTATTCCCCCACAGAATAGCCTTCATTTGACTTTTGTGGCCCTTGAGGAGATTGAAAGGCCAGTCTTCTTCTGAGGAAGTAAATGTTTGGACACAGGATTTACGGGCCTTCTGCTGCCCATTGATGGAAGAGACAAAATGTTGTCTTGACGTCCAGGTCGCCTATGGAAGAAAAGGGGACATTTTGGACTAGGTTCCTAGTTATATATCTCCAGCACTAAAGTTATGTGTGTTTCTACAATGATGCTTTATGGGAGTTGTCGTTTTTTTTTTGCTGCCGTTATTTAACAAGAAAAGAGAAAATGCATAACACTTGCCCCCATGTGTGATAAAAAAAAAAAATCTTGATTCTCGGTCATCATAACTAGGAGCAATCGGTTTAGCTAAGGTTCCATTTTTGCACCCGCCACCCTTAAAAAGTGGTCAGATTTCAGGTTTTTGAGGTCAAAATGGCACCACCTGGTACACTTCTGCTCAATGAGCCATGCTTAGCGGTAAGAATTGTTGCACTGGGCCTTTACAGAGCCACATTGTCACATATAAGAGTTAATTTTAAATGTGACTTACTCTGTCCCAACCCTGAATTCTTTCAAGAAGCCTCTGTCCCATAATCTCCAAATGTATGGGTTTATAGAGCATATTCAGTGTGTGACGTAGCCACATAAAAACTTAAATGGATTCCAACCCACAGAAGTGACAGGGGTTGTGGTTACGGAGAAAAGGAGTGTACACCTAGGGTGTCCTGATGCAGCCAGAGACCCATGCAGCCACATTAAAATGGGGGTGGAGTCCATATAAATTTCAAAGCAATGCGTAATTCCCTAAGAGGCAAGGTGGAGGAGGAAGCACGGAGGCGGGATAAAATGTCTGCCATGCTGACTTCCTCCTTCTTTTTCGTGTTCCATTTTACGCCTGCATGACGTTTTCATGCAGGCATAACTAAAATAGATTCCTATGAAGTCTGCGACGGCTTTGCATCTGCCAAAGACCCAGTGGATTCCATATGAATCCATTCATAAATGCTGAAAGCAAAACGTCATTTGCAGGCTGCATTTATTTCTTCAAGAGAAGGAGAAAAAAGAAAGAGTTAATGGGAACACACCCTATTTTACTTTTTAGTATTCCGCTTGCCTTGTGTGGGGTGACCAGACGTCCCGGTTTTCCTGGGACAGCGCCGGGAAATCGCCCTCCGTCCCGGGGTCCCAGGAGTTTTTTTATTTTATAAACCCCGTCCCAGGATTGGAAGGGTGGGTGGCCCGGCGCGACTCTTACTGCGCATGAATGGGGGCATGAATGCTTTTCACGCCCCCATTTCCTCTCCCTTCCCCTCCCCGGCTGCTTTCCTCCAATGTGAGCACCTCCCCACCCCACCCCCCAGCGACATACAAGTAGGACTACAGTTTTATTTGTGTTAACTTTAGTCCCACTTCTATGTCTATGGCCTGTCGCGTTTTTTACGTTTTTAAATCTGGTCTCCCTAGTCTTGTGCATGTTCAAAATTGAACGTAGGGGACACAACATCATGCAAGTGCTCGCGTTGCTGGTCCCCTGCGTGCAATTTGCATCCGATCGAAAATATGGAAGCTACTGTTGTAGCGAAATCCGGTAGTGTGAAGTGCCGATATATGTAGTTTTGGACCAGTCCTTTGTCCATTCTTCAATTTCAAGCAAGGTTTTCTGAGATTTTCGGTCGCTTAGGCCAGCTCACAGTTGTGCATTCCTCACCCATCTGTCTGCGAATGCTCTGGGTGGCTAATTTAAGAAACAGACGGCGGCCATGTCGCATAAAGGTAGCCCAAATACAGTGTAAACACTTGTGGATCCAGGCTAAGCCAGAAAAAGCTTCTACATCCCCTGTCGCGCCTATTTACAAAGTAAAGAACCCCCAAGTTGGAGCTCAGTGCATCTAGGGCCTCGTAACTTGCCATGTACTGGTTATGTACGTGTGTGGCTACCATCAATGTATTGATGTGTACTGTTTGGTACAGGGCTTTCATGCCTCCTGTTGGCCAAGCCATAGATCTGTGGGTACCTGGAGTGTGAATGAGGAGTGTGGGCTTACAAATGTCGCTCAGGGAAGCAGGAGACGGGCGAGAGGATGGAAGCAAAGATGGCAGAGCAGTAAAATGAGACAGGAAAGCTTATGGCACAGATGGCCAGAATGGGAGCAGGCGAAAGGTGAAATGAAAATAAACATAGGGAGTGTGAGTGGGTGCAGGGTGTGCAATGGAAGTAACTATTTATTATCAGTCAGAATTTTATATAGCGACAGCAGGTCACTGCACTTCTCTGCGACACTGTATTGGTACAGAAGTGTAAGATAACAACAACGTTCAAGGGATCACTCTGGTGGTGGTAGTGCGCGGTATAAATATCCTTTAACATAACATAACATAACATATGGAGACTGTGGCAGCTGACCGAGTAAAAAGGGCCTTGTGACTCGAGGGGTTCCCCAAAGCATTACAAAAGGAGTTAAGAGCAAAGTAGTTCAGCTTAGAAATAATGCTATAAATGCAGAATTCTCTAAGGATGTCTGTGCGCAGGTTTCCCCTTTCCCTTCTAAAAATATAAAGGTGGACGTCAGCCCCAAAGGAGTGACTGGTATTCCAATGAGTTTATGTCAGGGTGAGTGGTGTGACAAATTAAATAAGCATCAAGCCCAGTGAGCAATGTGTGCTTAGTGAAATCAGCATACATCACTTCTATCACAGATATATTTGTCAGATATAAACATTCTATGCTCTGAAAATGCTCTTTGATTTTATGCAACACGACCTGGAATCCTGATTAGTGCTGAGTGTCCCCTACCCCTTTCTTTTATGGGTATTTCAAATGCGTGCAATAGGAAATAATTGATATGGTTATTCTAAATTTTGCGAATGTACTTTTCTGAGTTAGACAAATGTCCCATTCGTATTATGAGTCCAGCATACACTGCCAGTGATCATTAGAGATGAACATTCTCAAAATGTTAAAAAGAACCAGGTTACAGGGTTAGTATAATTACATCATTACCTTTTTAAATAGCTTCTATTCTCGAGTATAAAAACAGGATGTATGTGATTTCTTCGAATATATTTCTCCTATTGGAGATTTCTCCGAATCCAATTCACGAAAAACAAAATCTTCTTTTTACTTTTTATACTTTTTCTACTGTCCTCCTCACCTGCCCCTGTGCAACACGGCGCCCTCAGTCTGATGGCAGCATTCCTGCAAAACATAACAAATGACAATGTATGGGGGTCATTCTGAGATTGGAGGTAAGTACCGTGCTTTACCGGCATGGCGCAAAGAACGAGTCTGATCTGGCCTCAGACCGCTAATTGCGGGCCATTACGACTTGCGGGCACGAGCTTTGCGCCATGCCGGTAAAGCACTTAGCGAAATGCCGCAAAAGGGCCCGTAAAACCCCTTAACGGCGTGATGTGTACCGTAAGTAACAATACCGCCATGGAAATAGCAGTGTCTGTAAATAACGGAGGCCATAAATTACGGACACCGCTAAATAACGGAACCGGAAATATCGTCATCGCACAGGAACGGGAAGGAGCGCCAAGGCCATCTTTAAAAACACAATCCATTGCCATCCTCATCAGGCAGCACCCTTGGGAGCATTCTGAACTACGGAAAAGGCCATCACACCCTGCAGGAATGCCAAAAGCCCCGGAGAAGTCATCAGACCGGCTCCGCAAGCAGCGATTTAGCCCGGAAGTGCTGCAGGCCATGGTAGACACCCTGGAGGAGCACGCTGATGTCGTGTTCAGCGGGGACATGCGCCGGGAGGCGGTGCTCCGTAAAAAGAACATCTGGGCACAAGTTGCCCAAAGGGTGAGCGCAGTAGGCACCATCCCCCGCGCCCCCAGGGACTGCCGCAAGCGGTGGGATGACTTGCGGATGAGGATGCGGAGCATCCTCTCCGCCAACCGGAGTCAGGCACAGCAGACCGTAGTGGGCCCAAGGTGCCCCACGAAACTCATGGCATGGGAGGAGACATGCGCTGGACTGATTGGAACTGCATCCATAGAGGGCGTCGGCGAAATGGAGTGTGGGGCACCGTCGTCTGCTGATGGAGGTGAGTGTCCAAAGTCAACACCGCCAATGGCAATTACATGATAAATACACACCCAAGGGCCGTCCAAGGCACCTTGTCATGGTGCCCTCCCCCCCATCCAAATCATGCTGAGCCAACTGCTACCCAAGCAAGTGCCAAGTGCAAGTACATAACGCACATCACTCATAGTGCACAAACTGGCACATCCCATGATGCACACTGTGCAGCTGGGTTGGCAGTGTGCGAGTCAGACTGCACAGTACCAGGCCAGGATGAGTGACTCCAACACCTGCGTACATCATACCAGACACATGTTGCAATGCCCAAAAGGCCACAAACCCCAAATGATTGAAATGTGAATGCAGCCATTAATGTAATTAGCGCCTCAAACAATCACTCATGCCGTCCCTCTCTTATACCCCCACAGGCAGTGAGCATGAGAGCGAGGAGACCGAGACGAGCTGTCCCACCACCTCCAGGGGCAAAGGCAGGGTCCGCCACATACCAGCCCGGAACGACACACCCACCCCGGCTCCTCAAAGGCCTATGGAGGGTTCACCACCCCCATCCCTCCCTGCATCGATGCCTGCCACAATGCCCAACCCAAGGTCATAGGAGTCAAGCATCGCTGGGGAGGTGGCAGCCACGGCCCCCCTGGAAACCGTGGACAGCCCCTTGTCCATCTGTGGGGCATCAGAGGAGGACTTCTACTCCACCGTCTACACCCCAGAGCCCAGCAATGTCCCCCAGGTGTCGTGCAGTGACTCAGGGGAGCCTGACACACCTGGCCAATGTGCACGTAGCGAAGCACCGGGAGATGCCAATCCCATGCCCAGTCCCCCAGTCGAGGCCCTGTCAGGGCATGTAAGCCCAATCCCCTGCAGGGATGAAACCCCGTCACTGGATGCACTGCGTGCGGCACAGCTCACTGCCCTCATCACTCAGGTGATGGAAGACAACCGCCAGGGCAGGGTGGAGTGGCTAGATGAACTGAGGGCAATGCGTCAGGTGGTCACGGACAGTACGAACCGGTTATGCGAAGTCCTTGGACGCATTGCAGATGCTCTTGAGGCTGCGCATCCCACTCAGCCACCTCAGCAAGAGGACACCCCCTCATCCAGTCGCTCTACCCCGGAAGCCCGCTGTGACGTTCTCTGCATTCTCTGCGCCGCCGGGACATGCCTCCCCCGGGCCCCGGGAGCATGGAGTAGTTGGCATAGCTGCCACATGTGGCCTTGCTGGTCACCATGGGACTACTGTTGCGGATTTGGGAGGGGTGGGGGGGTGGGTGAGGGTTTGTTGCAGAGTTGGGGGAGGGAGGTGGGGGGTGAGGGTTTGTTGCGGAGTTGGTGGGGAGGGGGGGTGGTGGGTGAGGGTTTGTTGCAGAGTTGGGGGGAGGGGTGGGGGGTGAGGGTTTGTTGCAGAGTTGGGGAGAGGGGGGTGGAGGGTGAGGGTTTGTTGCTGAGTTGGGGGGAGGGGGGTGGGGGTGTAGTGGTGGAGGGAATGTTTACACTTATGCATTTAAATTTACAATACACCGTTGGTGTCGCAAAGTTTAACCTGTGTGGACATTCATCATTGAGCATGTGTATTATGATGTCTGACAGTGCACGGTCTACAAGTATACACACACCCAGTGCCCTGTGTGCCCATGTTATGCCACCCTCTGCTGACTTGTGTTTCGGTTTTGATGTCCAATGAATGTTTGCCACACGACATGTCCCTCCCGTGCACCGGCTCCATGATGCTGTCTTGCCCCTTCCTCCTCCTTCTTCACTCCATCTTCATCTGGTGTTAGCAGTCCCATGTCAGGGGACAGGGCCACGTTCCAAGGGATGCACATTTTGTTCAGCTTTACACATGACATGGGGGTCTTGGACACCTACACATTGCAGTAGATGGGTCCCCCACCAGACCAGCTTCAGCAACTCATATGTGCCTTATGCAAGCCAAGTGGCTGCTTCATCTCCACGCATGCACGGGTATGGGCAGTATTGTAGGCCTCCTTGGGCCTGTTCTGTGGGTTTCTGACAGGGGTCCTGTACCATGGTGTCAAGGGACAGCCACCAACACCTGCATGTTTAGCCAATGAAGGTAAGTGTTTGGACTGTCATGGTGGAGAACTGAACTTGTCTTACATGGCAGCAGGTCATTGATGCCCATACGCACATGTCCATCGATGCATTTAGCCCATTCATGGCCCCAATATGTGTCCTGTGCAATGGAATGCTGTAGGGGGGAGCGTCTTCGAGATGGTCTATGAACAATGGCACGTACATCTCGTGGTACGTGCTTCATTGGTGCATGCAGCAGTCTTGAGGTTAGATCCATGAAGTGCTGTGTACTGTGTGATTCCGTAGTTGGGTGTGTTGGCTGTAGTCAGTGGCATATTCATCATACTGCTCTGATCCGTACTATGGTGAATTCCACCACTCCTATGGGTGTGCCAAACCGGTGATGTGGTGTGGTATCCCTGCTGCCCTCAGTTCAATCCACTCCCAGGGATGACTCTCCAGTGTGGTGACATGCTGGAGGCAGCCACATTCTGCATATGCAGTGTGTCTTCCTATATGCCCTTACGGTGTGTGGGGGCCGCCAATGAGTGGTGCATGTGTTGTGGGATTTGGCCTTGTCACATGTTGGTTATGTTGTGTTAGGTGTGTGCCTTACTCCATCAATGTGGGAATCTGTACTCATGTGCCGTTACACTGGATCTGTGGCACGGTGTTTGGTGGGGTGAGCATCGTGCACTGGCTTCATCATTTCAACCCAGTTTGCTTATGCAGGCACTCACCTCATGGCACCGATGCACTGGCATGACACAGTCAGACGACTCACCAAGCAGCCAGGTATGTCATCCTGCATGTCGCCCCATGCGGCAGGGTAGCGTGGAGTTCATCTGGCCCATTGAGTCATGAGTTGGTCCTGGATGTCGGGCCCACCGATGTGTGATGTTCTTGCTTGCGTTGCATTCCGCCTGCACGTTGGTGGAGTGGTATTGCTTGCGGTTGCGATACGCCACCTGCATGCCATGCAGGTCCGCCTAATCCACGTGGGTGCAGTCAGGGGCACCCATGTAATTTGGCATGCCTGCCAATGCACGGGGACACCTTTTGTATCGTATATCTCCTGGGTAATCCATGGTAGGGATTTGTAGCCCCTTTTGTGCTTGAGGAGGTGATCCAGCACTTGGTTCTGCGTCCGTGAAATGGACAGTTGTGATATGCCATGCATGGGCCCCACTGTGTGCTGGTAGGTGCCTGTGGCATGGGTGTGGGGCACAGGCACCACCTTCAGTTGAGCGGGGATAGCGGTGTGTATTTGTATGATGCTCACGTATCTCCTAATTTCTCAGGCCAACTATGGTGGTGATGGTGTCACAGTCAAGCTGGTAGAGGGTGTGTATCTGCTCAGGGGTTCACTTGAGGGACCGGACCTGATGCGTGGGAATGGGGGCTACTGGGGTGGTGACGGAGGCTGCACTGGTGCTGCATGCTGGGCCTGTCTCACTCTCCGTCTCCCCCTGTATCTCCTCAGTGGTGGGGCCTGGTGTTGTTGGTGTTGTTCTTGTGGTTGTGCCCTTGCAAGCAGAGCCTCCTGCTTCATGTACTGCTACCACTATTGGTATCATCTTGGTGTGGGAGGGGGTGTGGTGTGTGGGTGTCGTCCTTTTGTGCTGTGGCAGACTCCATTGACTACACCTGTGCTGATTGTGTGCACCTGTGGCTCTGGGAACTACTGCTCAGGGTTCTTTACTCCTTCTCTGAGATGCCTGTATGTACTCCATGCCGGTAAGGTACCTTACGGGCTTAAGGAGGCCGTTATTTACATGTGTGCGTTCCTTGTGATCAGCTCCGGTTTACGCCATGCCGCTAATATCGGCACGGTGTGTCGCGCGCGCGACACAAGACCGCTATTTACTGCATCGTACTTTGCGGTGCCGTAAATAGTGGTCTGGTTGGTCGGAATGGGCCGTAGCGGTATACGATGCCGGTAATCACTTACCGGCATAATTTTTCCCTTTACTCCAACCTCAGAATGACCCCCATTATCCCGACGACTCCATTATTAGATATTCAATCCTATTCTGAGAATCAGGCTTTGAGAACGACCTGTTTAGGTCGAAACACGTGATGGTCGGCTGTTCATTACCTGATTACATTTTCTTTTGCCAACCAGTCAAGTGTATTTGAGGCCATAACATGATTTATGTAAATAACACAACGATTTGTAAACAGGATTGTTTTGCACAAAATAACCTTTTTTGGCAGTGCGTGTTTCAAGTTACTTCCAAACCAATCCTATCCACTTATACTAGATCTGGGCTTTGTTTGGGGGAGTCCAGTGAAAGTACACAGGCAGCAGGCTGTCCCTTCCACTCACCCTTTTTCCTTAGAATTTTTTTTAAGTGGAGATCTTAGCGCACCGGTAGCCTTTGGCGTACAGCCTACATCCTTACTCTTCAATTATTACACCCCACTGCACCTCCCCTCCCATCAGAATGTAGGCACTAAACCATTAAGTCACTAATGACACATCATTAGCGGTTTCGTGCGCTCCATTCTGGTTGGAGGGGCTGCTCTTGGCTGCACGGTGCCTTAACAGCTTTTCATTGTTGTGTGGCAGCATTGATTGCGGCCCTGTGTGTGTGCTGTGCTGACGGACACAGCACTGGTGACAGTGCAGAGAAAGTAGCCCAGCTGAGGTGGGGGAAGATACAAGGGAGGGGCCAGGATTTCAGAGGAGGGGCCCAGGTCCTCAGCCCAGACCCTCCTAGCGACGCCACTGTGTGTATCCTTCTGGCCTGGTGTGGCCATGCCAAGCCCTGATGAACACTGTGCCTCATACCAAGTTCAGTAGCGTGGTTCATTTTTGGCAGTACATCTGTTACCACCACTTTTTGGCAGTAGCAGAATTACCACCAATGATCCTACAATGCCAAATTCCAGGATTGGAGGTGAAGCCGCAGAGTCATTGCCAGCATGAAGCTGGATGTGAATCCTCCCCTTTACTGCCGAAAATTGGCAGATTTACTGTGGCGGAATTACTGATTGGGGTAAATTTGCATAAACATTTTGTAGGTCGATCACCATTTTGAGGATCAACGTTGCCTTACAGCCACACATAATCGAGCAGTAATTCTGCCAGATGAAGTGACAGTAACAGTAAAAGAGTTTGGCTGTAATTGCATAGAAAAATTGCAGAATGAGTGCCCACCTCATAATGAGTCCCACTGAGTGTGTCCCTTGCTCGGCATACCTTTTTCCTGTGCTTGTCTGGGTAAGGAGAGGAGCTATGAGAGTCAGTGTCCACACACACCTGTCTTCGTCCGCAGCCAAAATGGCCTTCTTATGTAGCCCTATGCACTTGTGAGCAATGCATTTGTGCACATTAACTAGCCAATTCAGCCATAAATAACCAGCAAAATCAGCCACTAATCTCTAAGAAGGAGTAAGGAACATCCAGCCCACATAGGTTTGCAGGTCAAAACGAAATCCCCACACTCAGAGGAGGTGAGTAATTCGGAGGGTATAGCATCCCGCCAGCACAGGCCAAAAGGTGACCTGCTGGTGTCATACCAAAAATAGATTTTAAAAAAAAATGAATCTGCATTCATTGCATGCACGAATAAACACTTTGCTGTCTCCCATTTTGTGCGCTGAACTCTTACTATCACCTTTCTTGCCCTATTCTCCATCTTTGCACACTTTTCCATCATCCCTCCTTCTCTTCTCAATCCCCCCCTCAACGGGACCCCAAAGCACTCTCTGAAAAAGGCCAATAGACAGTGGTATCATTTAAGATCTATTAAACAGGGGCACACTGGACTCCTTTTGTAGGAGCACACAACGCTGTTATAGAGCCAACGATATCATGAAACACGCATTGGCAATGCCAACAGTTTGGGCTTTTGTGAAGGCATGGGAAAGGAATTTGCCAGGCACTGCTGTTGTGGTATTAATTGGCCATTGATGGTAGCAGATACAAAATGGTGCTAACAGCTGAGCATACAATAACAGTGTCTGGCAAATGCCTAATACTTTTACACAATCCAAAACTGTTTGCTTTGCCAGTGCTTGTTTTTAACAGGATTTCAGTGAAGGACACACGTAGTGCTTATAAATGGTGTGGCTGAAGGCAGAACTGATTGACAGTCTTAATAAACCAGTAGTGCGTTTACAGCTCCTATTAAGTCAGTAACTCTCAGAAAACTGCTTTGAAAAAGCACTGGGGGACAGTTTGAGCTCAAAGTTCGATGGTTAGCCTTCTTAACAGCGCCACGATGCCTGAGGGAAGTTGTGCGCTTTACAAATGCAAATAAATAAATAAAAAATAAATAAGGCTTGATAGAGGTAGCTCAAACAGACCCCAGAACGATGTGTTTTGGGCGGGGAGGGGCAAGAAGTGGGTGTGAATGACCATAGGGATTAGCATGGCCATGGGCAGGCGATGGGTGGGCAAATAACCAAGCAACACATACACGCTTTGTGTCCTTCCCCATGTGCCATTTCTCCCAAGCTCGACTCTAATGCAATCATTTTGGTTTATAGGTGGCACAAGTGGCACCTAATAGGCAAAACTAAAAAATGAGCTGGGATCCTGCCACTACTCTTGACTGATGACCTGCATGCCCTAACCCAAAGTCAATCTGAATTACACTCATCAGCCCCTGCACGTCTGCTGACAAGCAGTACCACTCTCTGCACACCCTCATCTATGCTCTGCCACCCCCAACCAAGACCACATATCCTGTGCCATGCTGTGCACACGCCCAGACATACTCCACACACCTAGGGCAATGTTCTGTACATCTAAAACCATGCTCTACATTTCTCAATGCATACTCTACCCACCCTCAGTCAGACCCCCCACACAGCCTCTGCGTTGACTACAACCCCACAGTCAAGTGCTGCATATCCTCAAGCCCACTTTTTCAATCCTCTGCCATGTTCTCCACCCCCCCTGTCCCCGGGCTCACACCAGCAGGCATGCTTTGCCCCTTGTCGGCAATGCTCTTCACTGTCCTCGTCAAGCTTTACTCCGGTTCAGCTACGCTTCGCACATGGTTACCAGGCACACACGCACGAGCTCACCCCTGACCCGGACAGGCTCGTCCCCAGTTTGCCCACCGTGAATCAGGCGCTACTCACCTTCATTCTTGATTTTCTCACTTTCCGTCACGCTACCTGCGGTGCCCTGTATACACTCAGTCATGACATTCTGCATTGTGTAATTTAGTAGAATTTTGAGGGGAGGCTTTAGAATAGGAGGGATTAGATCTGGAATGTGGAAGGAGGGGGAGCTTGTGAGAGAAAGTGTCAAATCCATGCGAAGGCACTCGGGGTTTGAACTTCATGATAAACAAACCTTAGTAGTTGCCTTTCGTTGGTGCTCAATGCATGCTATTACACCTGAACCCCAACACTTTGCACTCAATCTCCCCAAATTGCACACCTACACTCTGGATGCTACATGCCCTAGACACTGTCAGCCATGCACACTCAGGTCCTCTGCTGATCACCACAGGCATTCCCTGCACACCTTCTGTCACATGCTTCGCTCTGAGCCACGGAGCAAGACATTTCGACCCGGCCGGTTCAGCGCAAACCGATTTGGAGCAGCCGGTTTGGCGCGGCGGCCCGTGCCGAACTGGCCACACCAAAATGAAAGGATTCACAGCTAGGTGCTACAGGGGGGGAAGGGCAAACACTTTGCCCTTCTGCCCCTCTGCATGTGTTTCCTTCGGTCTAGACTTTCCTTGTGGCTCTTTTGCCTACCCAGCATTCTCCCCTCCTTTTAGTTGTATTTCTATCTTTCTTTTTGTCCCTCCTAGTTTTTTTCTGTTTAGCAGGGCAAGCAAGTCCCTAACGTGTGACACTAATAACTAGAGAGGGGGCGCAACTTCACACGTGGTGCCAACAGATGGAAGGCATGGACTTTACGGTGACAGCCCATTTTATACACGGTCTTAGCCAAATGATGAATTCGATTAGCATAGGCTGGGTAGTGTGGGTTCACCTTGCTGCTCTTACCAGATCCCTACCTAAATAATAAATTACAGACAACTTGTGTGTATGGAAAAATTGTAGGCCGTAGGCATTTTATTTTCTTACAGAAAATCCATCATAACAAATCATTACATAGACATATGCTTTTGGGCACATTGTGTCCAGTTTCGAAGGCGCTCAAGGCTCCTTCTGAGTCTTTGTTATCCCTGAGCCTTCGTTCCTGGGCACATGCCGCCTACGACGTTTCTTGGACCGTGTACCGAAAGAGTACTCAGCGTTCTTCTCTACTGCCTATTCCTTCTTCACTTGGACTGTGTACCGAAAGAGTACTCGGCGTTCTTATTTCCGCTTTTGCACCCTCTTTTTGTACCGTGTACCGAAGGAGTACTCGGCGTCCTGGCTCCTGCCCGCACACCCCCACCTCTTCCGTTTCTCTTGTAGGGTGGGTTGGGTGGCAACGTTTTTCCTTTCCCTTCTCCAGGTACCAAGAGCCTACCCGAGAGAGGTGAGCTCTTACCTGGTTTGTGCCGCCTCTCCTTTCCCAGGCTTACTTATACCCCCCCGGCCTTTTGTTCCTTCCTGGGGGCGGCCGGGTTACCCCCTGACCTCTTGTTGTTATATTTTGCACCTTCCCAGGTGCTGTTTCCTGCCCTTCCTGGGCCTTTGTTTCTTGTGGCGCCATTCGGACGCCCCTCCCTACGCTTTCGCGCCGTTTTCCCCCCACCCCGCGCCTAAACTCCCAGACCCTCTATCGTCCCGCATTTCATGCGGTCCGGGGCCTGGGTCATAGGCTGAGTAGTGTGGGTTCACCTTGCTGCTCTTACCAGATCCCTACCTAAATAATAAATTACAGACAACTTGTGTGTATGGAAAAATTGTAGGCCGTGGGCATTTTATTTTCTTACAGAAAATCCATCATAACAAATCATTACATAGACATATGCTTTTGGGATATTGTGTCCAGTTCCGAAGCCGCTCAAGGCTCCTTCTGAGTCTTTGTTATCCCTGAGCCTTCGTTCCTGGGCACATGCCGCCACACCTGAGTGGGTGTCCTTTACGCCCGCTCAGGTCCCCCCAAAAAAGCCCCCTACCTACAGCCTCTTGCCTGAAGTGCCCTAAAAATGTTGTTGGAAAAACCCCCATCCCAACCTTTGATAGGTGCACTCCATCTTGGTGAAACATGTCCAGGTTGTTCCGGTGTAAGCCATGTCTTATGAAATGCAGACCTGTACTCTTGCAGTACTTCTCTACTGATTTATTTAACTTCTTTCTCGCTATCTCAATTGCGTGTCTCTTTTGTGCCCCATGCCAGATCCTTCTAGGTATTATTTCTGACATAAAAATCTCTGTCTTCCACCAGCTGCGAGCTAAGCTATGCAGTGACTCACAGATCTTTCTTTGCAATTTGCCCCTGTTTGTGCTCACCAGATCGTTCCCCCCTAAATGTATAACTAGGTACTCGGGGGGTTCCCTGAAACCTATTAAGTCCGATAGCCTGTTGTGGATGTCCACCCAGTGCATCCCCGGGAGGCCCCACCATGACGTAATTGTGTTCCTGAAATGTAATCCTTGGTTCACCTCTTCCAGCCACCTGCCTGCCCGTGTCACAAAAGAGTGCCCCACTATCCAGGCCGATTTGTAGGGTCCGACCTCTGTGGAAACGGGAGAGATAAATATCATATCAGTTCCTCCCTTATGTATCTCTTAAAACATTGCGACTTCCATCCCCCAATTCGTTTCACCCCCTTCGTTCCCCGGCCCCCCGCCCACGCAGAGGTTGCTGCCCCTATCCTGAAAGAGTGTGTCCCGAACTCGGCTGGATCCCATCCCGCCTTTGCCGCCGCTTGCTTCAATACCGCCTGAAACTGGTACCTGCTGAGCGCGCTGCCGTCCCTCTGTATCAATAACTGCCCGTCAATTTCTGGTCGCAGATCTAAAAATTCCCTGGTGATGCATCTGGGACAGTGGTCCTTCTCTCTGATGCAATTGAGATCTATCGCTCTCCCCCTCCCTGTTTGGTCTGTCTTAGATTTCCTTAGCATTATCGACATCCCTTTGTCGCCCATACTGATGTCTTTCCTTGCCAGGCCGTCTCCTGCCACCGTATTCCTGGCCACCAGTTCCCCTATTCTGAAAGCCCCATAACACGCTAGCGCAAATGCTGCCCTGAACAGCGCAGTTTCGTATGTGCTGCTGCATGTATTTGGTAGCACTTTCAGTAAAATTATCAACTTCCCAAAATTGACCGGCCTTCTGCTATCTGGCTTCTTCCCCTCTAGCTTCGCCCATCCCCTCATCGCATATTTTATTTTATCGCTGTCAGTCGGGTCCGGTATGCCCGCCACTTTTACGGTATATGCCACCGCCGCTAGGTGCGCTGCTGCCCAGCTTTTCTTTTTACCTTTGGCAAATGCCCCTTCTAGAAATTCACAGATTTTTTCCGTCGATATTTTTTCCACCACTTTTACACCTGTTTCCAACAACACATCTTTTACACTCTTTGCGTACTGCTTACCCGTCTTGTATGTCAGGGCATTCCTGGTCAGCTTGTCGATGACCCTTTCCTTTTTCCGCTCTTCTTCCACCACTTTTGAGTCGACCTTGAGGCCAACCGTGCTTTCCTTTCTAGTGCCTCCAATGGGACCTATGCCTTTCGTGGCGTGGGTGTTTTTTCCCTGTCGGCGTCCGGTCTCTGCTCCCTGAATTTCTCCCACTGAAAACGAGAGATTGCATCAGCCACCACATTTTCTTCCCCTGCGATATGCCTCGCTTTTATGCATGTATTTAATTTTAGGCTTTCCAGTGTGATTGCCCTCACCAATTCCAACACTATACTGCATGATGCACTTCCCTTGTTTAACACATGCACTACTGCCATGTTGTCCGACCATACCGCCAACTCCTTCTTGCCTAGCTCCTTCCCCCATGCGCATTACGCGACCCATATCGGGAAGAGCTCTAGTAGGGTTATGTTCTTTGTCCATTCCGCCACCTGCCATGATTCAGGCCACTCATCTGCACACCATTTTCTCCCCAGTATTGCTCCAAAACCAAAGCCACCGGCTGCGTCAGTAAACAACACTCTTCTACCTTCCGCGTTCACTGGCGAGCGCCATATCACTGTACCCCTGAAGTTTTGCAAAAAATCGGCCCAGACTTCCAAGTCTCTCCTGATTCCCCCTCCTAGCCTGACCCTGTGGTGCCCTTTGGTAGCACCTCTTGTCTTCAGCTCGATCCTTCTCTGGAACACCTTTCCCTGCGGTATGACTCTTCCTGCGAAGTTCAGTTTCCCTGCCAGTGCTTGCAATTCCTTCACGGTTGCCTTGTTTCTTCCTCGTAGATCCTGTATTGTCTTGAGTAGCTCCGTCACTTTGTCCTCTGGGATCCGACACCTCCCCTTGTTCAAGTCGATTTCTATACCTAGAAATTGGATCACCTATGTTGGTCCCGTCATTTTCTCATCTGCCAGCGGAATGCCCCACTCACTCGTTATTTCTACGAATTTGTCCAGTGTTGCCTTGCACATGTCTGCCCCTTTGGGGCCGACAAATAAAAAGTAATCTAGGTAATGCACCATCATGGACTCCCTCATCTCCTGTGCCACTGCCCATTGTAAAAATGAACTCACCCTCTCGAAATATGCGCATGAGATGGCACACCCCATTGGGAGGCAATTGTCGATGAAGTATTCCCCCTCCCAATGCATACATAGCCATTTTTGTGATCCGCTGTTGACTGGCAACAGGCGAAATGCCGATTTAATGTCCGCTTTCGCCATCCATGCCCCTTCCCCTGCTTTTCTGACCAATTCCACTGCCTCTTCAAAATCTGAATATGTTACTGTCGCGTCGCTCTGAGCGATGCCGTCGTTCACCGAGGCCCCCGGGGGGTAGGATAGGTGGTGTATCAACCTGTATTCCCCTTCCTCTTTCTTCAGCACCAGCCCTAGCGGAGAGCACAAGAATTCTTCAAAGGGTAGGGCCATGAATGGGCACTCCACCCTCCCTAGTTCTACTTCCTTCCTGATCTTCTTGGTCACTATCTCTCTGTTTTCGATTGCTGATTTCAGATTCCTGGGAATGTCTTGCGCTCCTTGGCCGGTGAACGGGATGCTAAACCCCTCCCTAAAGCCTCGCCTAATCTGCTCTGCTGCTTCTTGATCGGGGTAATCTCAGAGCCACCTTTCCATTCTCTCGATCTTTACCGGCGTAGCCCCTTTCCTGCCCCAGTTCTTATTTCCGTGTCTCGTGTCTTCTGCCGCTCGGAGCTGCGGCCCTTGTGCACTTGGAGCTGCTGTGGTCGCCTTTGCATCTCTCGCATTTGTGTCTGAATTTGCACTTCCAACCCCAGCTGCATGGTACCCCTTTTTCAAAGCTCCTGCATTGCCCTGGTTCTGTTCGAGCCGTACTCGGGCTCCCACTGCCCCCACCTTGTGTTGTCGGGGGCAGGCTGCTCTGCCATCCTCTTTGTGGCCCGTAATTTCCGCTCCGAAAACTCCGTTCCCTGTATCTGTCGTAACTGGAGTCGTATCTTCTGTTACTAGATGTATAATCTGTCTTGTAATCGCTCTTCCAGTACTGCCTTCTCTGCTGACCACCTGTATTCCGCTCCTTGGAATCCCATTTTTCTTTCAGCACATTAAAAATGTAGAGGTTAAAGTTTTCTTCGTCCCAGCCCATGTCCGGGAAGCAGTCCATCTCCTTTCTGAACTCATGGTCGTACTCCAGCCATGCGTCCCCACCAAACGCTGCATGGACCTTCAGCACCCTCTGTTGATAAGCAACTAACGCTACCCCGTCCTCCGGGAATTTCTGTAATATGATTGTCGACATTATGGTAAAGGCCGACATCCAATTATCGAAGTTCCTAACTACTGGCCCCTTTTTGAGTAAACTCTTTTCATCCTCTTTCATGTCTTCGACTGCTACATTCATCCCCCTTTTTTGGCAATCTAATAACGTAAATATATCGATCAACTCCTTTCTCCAAATTTGTTCCTTTACTTTGTCATTTATGTACCAGGCCATCGCTTTCATTGACCTGCCCTGTGCGTCTTTACCCATGGTTGGCCTGCCATATTTCGTCATGAGTGGTGCCTCATTTTCTACTGCTGCCGCTGCTGTTGTTGCCCCTGCCCCTATGTTTGGACCTACCGTCGCGTTTTGCAGCGTCGGTACAATTGGCGCTCCTTGGGGCACTGGGACTACTGGTGTCCCTTGCAGTGTCGGGACCGGAACTTCCTTGGGCTCATCTGGTGCCCCCTGTGGGGTAGGGACCGGGGCCTCTCTGGGTTCTATCCCTGCCCCCCCTACCCCACTCCGCTTTTCCTTGCTCACCACTCCTTTCCACTTTACCCAAGCCTTTAGATGATCCCTTTCTTCATCCTCACTGCTGGATTCCTCTGAAGAATTACCCAACCATTCTTCCCTGTTTTTCTTCCCGCGTTTGCTCTTCCTGTCGTTGGTTCTGGGCGACTTACCTGAAACCGTGACGCAATTTTTTAACATCTTTACTATTTTATTCCCAACATTATTATTTACAGTACCTTTCTTTTTATCTTTCCTCTTTTTCTTGATCATCGTCTCCGTCTCCTCCTCTGTTCTTCCTGATTCTGCTCTCCCCCTCTTCTGTCGTTGTGGCACTTCTTCCTCGCCTTCGCTGCTGCTGTGTTCGATGAACAGTAGGGGGGATGTTGCCTTCGCCCTTTCCTCTTTCTGCATTACTTCCAGCACCCATTGGGCTCCATACTCCTTCTCTGCTTTTCTTGCCCATTCTGAGAATTCTCGGGCCCTCTTCGCTCTCCCATCCGCCATCCTTCTTGTCTGAATTCTGTCGGTCACGCTTCCGTTTGGCAACTGCAACGACTATCCCTCTCGCCCGCTCCGGTGCCGTTTCGGTTGCCACGGTAGTCTCAAGCGACGAACGCTGTATAAAATGCGTGAACCCGCAAGAGCTCTGCTTATTGAAAGGGTTGAAAGCGCGTGAGCCCGCAAGAGCAAATGTTTTTCCTTTCCTTTCTCCAGGTACCAAGAGCCTACCCGAGAGAGGTGAGCTCTTACCTGGTTTGTGCCGCCTCTCCTTTTCCCAGGCTTACTTATACCCCCCCGGCCTTTTTTTCTTTCCTGGGGGCGGCCGGGTTACCCCCTGACCTCTTGTTGTTATATTTTGCACCTTCCCAGGTGCTGTTTCCTGCCCTTCCTGGGCCTTTGTTTCTTGTGGCGCCATTCGGATGCCCCTCCCTACGCTTTCGCGCCGTTTTCCCCCCACCCCGCGCCTAAACTCCCAGACCCTCTATCGTCCCGCATTTCATGCAGCCCAGGGCCTGGGTCAGTAGAACAGGTTTACTATTCTGCCACATGTTAAAGTAACTCGAGGTAGAAATTCTAAATTCAAATAAAGGTAGCAGTTTGCCAAACCACTGCCCTCTTTTCTTACCTGACATTGCCTTATCGCTCACTTCTGTTTGCGAAGCCCGTTCTTTTGTCATTTATTCGCACGGCAGGCATGTACTGCCGCGCCAAAACATCCCAGCGCCAAATCCTCCCGTCACCGAACTGCCCGCACTGAAATGGCCACGCCAAATCAGCCCACGCCAAAGCGGCGGCGCCAAAGTGGGGTGTAACGCTGAGCCGTGTTTCGCTGCCTCGAAAAGCAGCACATCACAAGCCATGCTCAGCGTATCCTCAACAATCTTTTGCACACTTATGAAAAGGTCAGGGCAGCACCCTCGTGATTTGGTTCAGAGTTTTTAATAGTGTGCCTCTTTTTAAAACTTTTTATATTTGCTTTCCAAGGATTTGAACAGGGGGTCACGTCAAGTAACCCGACAAATTGAGCCACAAACTAAGAAAGGCCATGCACCGCCGGTATCATGCGAAAATGTAGGGAAAAAAACCTGCATGTTCGTTTACTGCGCATTTGCAGTAGATGAAAATGCCAAAGCCCCATTATATCCCAAAAGGGGGTTGGGGGTTGTTAGGGTGTGCCCTGCTCTCCTTGTGCAGTATAACTGATTCAGGGCTTGAGGGGGTGTCTCCCGCACTTGCAGGGCAGGGATTGTGTCAATCTACAATGACACAGATCTCTATGCATTTTTGCATTAGGAATTTCCGAATGCGGTATTTTCAGGCATGCAGTGATCACATAGATCCGTACCACCACCTATATTCTTTGAACATCCCCCAGTCATGCCATGCATACTGCCCACCCACATTATGCCTTTCACTTTGGGGTTATGTTTTTCAAACTGCCAGTCGATCCATTGATTTTATGCAGGCAACCACACTGTTGTCCCTTTTAGTGGACCACTGGCCAAGAAAAAAGGAAGCCAAGGTCTGCATTTTCCTGAAATAGTCACTCATGAATGCCAAATGGAAGAGTGTAAGTTTTGTTTTCTTTTTGGTTAGCAAGAAACTAATGTATAATGTAAATGCGTTGCATGGTACGCTTTTTGATGGAAAACAAAGATGGAGGACAGTGGTGACATGAAATAGATCAGAGGGAGACCAGGGCTTCATTAGGAGCCATGTGTGTTTAAAGTCAGAGTTTGTCTAGTTGCCTCAGAAATCCTCTCTTTCCTGAACTTGAGGAAAGGGACTATGACTTTTTATGGAAATGCAAGAAAGCATCTTCCCTCAGAGGTGCCACCTACAGGTGATGCAGGAGGGGTGGCGGATTGGTGAGTAGAGAGTGCTCCGCGCATTCAACTATGCCCTGCTCTTTGCTTGAGGATAATTTATCATTTTTGCTCTCCAGATGGTAAAATAAATGTCAGGGAGTGGAGAGAGGAAAGGGGAATGGATTCACAGTATTGACTCTCAGGCCCTGATTAATGGAATTAATTGCGTGGTAATTCGGGACATTCCGCGCCAAATCGCGCGTGAAACCCTGTTCGTCAATTCATGGAATCGAACTGCACAGGACTTTTTTGCACTCAGTGTAGCCTTCGTGCAGTCTCAGCACGTCTCTGAGAGTGTCCGAGTGCTTTGCACGAGACACCTCGCAGAGCGTCGCATGGCCTGCGCATAGATAGTAGTTTGCTGAACTCGCAAAATGGGGAAGGTCAAGGGAAAATGTGGGTGTTACAAGGGACTGCTGCTGGCAATCCATCGCACGCACATAAATGCGTTTATCCAAGTGTATTCATGAATCTGTTTGCGCAAACTCTCGTCAAGAAAATAGCCACGCAAACATTCGATCTATCTGCCACCAGAAGGCAGGCGTACAGACACTGGCGCATAGGAATCACAGCGCAGAGGTAAGATTGCATGTTGGATTTAGGGGTGCGTGTACGTAGTCAAGGTTCCGACCGGACTTAGGGGTGACCGTAAGCAGTGTAACGGGGTGCAGACACGGTTTATGGGGGTTCGCACACATATTTAACATAAAATTACAGCTTTTATGATACATTGTATGGATGGTTTGAGGTTGCTGTGTGCAGTTACGGGGGAGCCTATAAAGTGTCGCAGGGGTGTTGGCTTGGTTGTGGTGGACCCCACGCAGGTTTAACGGGGTGCATGACTTCTCGACCGAGTACTGCGCATAGGTAGGTATTAGTGGCAACATTTGCTTCATGTGGGGGCGTGTAAGGGGCGTGTCACGGGGTCCGGCCACAACGTGCGCATAGGGTTACTTTGCAGGGAAGATTCAATGAATAAGCGGATCGTGCCTCATGCGTGAGGGGGCATGCAAAGTCATTCTCGCCGCACAAACTTTGCGGGGTCTGTTCACACTTTTCAATTAATCGGACACTCAATGTCTTAAGGGAGCTGGAAGCAGTGGGTTCTTGGACTGAAAGATTACTGACATTTAGAATTGAACCTCTGGTTGAAAAAGGGACAGGCATGGATCAGCCCTTTTTCCCGTAGCAGCCTATGCACTCACCCTGGTTTATGCAGGTACTATAACTGGCTTTGGCAAAGCAGGGGCAGACCTGCTTAGACTCTCACCCAATGAGAGCATTTGAGCCATGAGGGAAGGCTGCCTGTTCTCAGAACTAAACTATGCAACAACTTCCTGCCGGAGCACAGAGCACAGGAAATAGCACAGCCTTAAAGACTAAGCCGTCCAGCAATCCTTCCCAAGACCCAAAGGAGAAGCCATTCAGACCCCACGGCAGACAGCTCCAGCACTCTGCAAGAACGATGCACACTTTCAAGGCTATGGAATGCGTCCAATGCTTAGTAGTGAAAGAGCCTCCCACACCTTGAACTACGCTACACGGAAAATGTGCAAAGCTCAGCGTGCCTGAGTGTATATCCACCCGTTCCCAGTGGCCAAAGTGAGCGGGAGCGGTCGGGAGCGGTGCTCCTATACTTTTTTAAATGAGCTTGTACAGATCCTATATTTTTATTGTAAAAAGAAACCGTTCTGGAATGGTTTTGTTTTAAAATAAATGTGTAGGAAGAAGTTGAAACCTTAACTTTCAGTGTACTGCACTGAACATTCCCTTAAACAGCAGGTGCAAGTGTTTAGGGGGGTGTATTGTGTGTGGGAGGGGTTGTGGCAATGGGGTTTGTGGGGAGCAGGGGCAGGCCAGCAGGGAACATAGCTCCACTACTTTTTTTCGTACACTTCGACCACTGCCCGTTCCCCTTTTTTCCTCTAGGTCCTTGGAAGCAGCTTTGGTTGGCAATGTAGCGCAGCATAAATCACCCATAAGAAGACGTTACAGTGCCAGCCGCCAGGCCCACAAACTGGTTTCACTGGCTTTCCCTTTGCTGCTCCGAGAGCTGCTCTTGTGACGCATGGGGTCAGAGGTTGCAGTGCGTCTTCTGGTCACCGCAGGAAAATCGACAATGTTTTACAAAACTAAAAACGCGTGTAAAATAATGGTCCGAATGAGGGTCCCTGTATTTTGTATTGGTATTTGTTTATTATTTGTATCGCGCACCTAACCCTGAGTTTAACTGGGCGCTGATCTATGGGACCGGAATGTCGACCACTGAACAACCATTTTCTTCCCCTCCTTTCTTTGCTAGCCGAGTTGACTATTTTGATAACCAGTTGGTATGGATCGAACACCTGCACTGTGCTCCCAAAGCCTGCACTGGCCTGGTTCATGATGCACAAGAACCACAAAGAAGCGAACGCATACACATATCCCTGTTTTATACTCCCCATGTCTGATGGATCTGCAATTTCTAAATGTAATTGTTTCAGAGTGCATCAAGAATGGAAGATTGCGAAAGATAGGCCATGGGGAAAAATCAGGGAACGGGGTGTAAATGGCAAAGAATCTCTGCAGCAGCAATGCACATGGCATAGGATGGCATATGATGGAATAGGATGGCAGTACCTGAATATTGGCGACTGGATCTTGCACGTTATGGCCATACCTGGCTTAGGAGGCTTTGCCTGCAATAAGAGGGCAGCACTTGGGCAGTTGAGGCTGTACTTGGATATGCTGACAATACCCTGGACACTTGACAGGTGAGGATTGTTATCCTCTCGCAATGTAGTCTCGCCATATAATGTGCAGGGATATGGTTAGCAGGCATACTATGAACAATAAATCAGGAGCGGACACGCGTGGGTGTTAACGGGACTTTAATCAAAACTAAACTGACTCCCGGAGGCGGTAACCCCGCCTCCTCGATCACGTGGGGCGCAGCCCACTATCACTTGCAGTGAAAGAGGACTGTTCCTCTGAACGTATTAACACTAGAGGTAGGACATTACATCTCCCCCCTCCTTAACTAAACACTTCGACGACTTTCAATTAACTTCTTCAATCCATCTGATGGGTCTGCGAATGACCCTCTTGGACGGACTGCGTACCTGGTTTGGCTTTGCTGGTGTGCTGTCGCTTTCACTGCCACTGTCGTCAGCGTCTCCTTCTTCTTCATGATACTCGGAGTCCGTGTTTGACGAGTCATCTGTCGCTGTTGTCGAGGTATTGACGGTGGTGTCAGTGTTGTTGAAAGCCTTGAAAAAGGATGAATTTCTGGTGATTGTGCCACTAGGGCTCACGGCAGTTATCATTGACCCATGGATGTGAGTCACTGTCATGGGGTCTGGCTTGAAGGCAGGCATGTCCTTCGTGAGCTGCTTTTGCCGTACTAGTACTTGGTCCCCAATGCAAAGAGCGCTGGGTCTAGCGTGTCTTCTTGCATCTGTGTATTTCTTCATCCTGTCTTTACTTTCTTGATCTTTGCTTCTGGCCTTCTTTGTGTGCGTGGACTCATCCTTTGCTCGAACATGGTGTGGAAGTCTTGTTTTGATGACGCGCCCGAACATGAGCATTGATGGACATTCACCGGTTGAGCTATGCGGTGTGTTCCGATATTCTCGTAGTAAGGTGCAGATGGCTTGCATGAAAGATCCATTTGTGATGGAGCAGATTTGTAGTGTGCGTTTAAGGTTTCCCATGAAACGTTCCACCATTCCATTTGCCTGGGGCCACAGTGGTGTGACTTTGTGGTGTTGGAAACCTAGATGTTCTGCGAACATGGCAAAGTCATGGCTCGTGAAAGGAGGTCCATTATCAGATTTGACCCTGGAGGGGATGCCATAGTCGGCAAACGTCTTGTCTAGTGCGGGTATGACGGAGTGTGCACTGGTTGAGTGGATGAGGTGTACTTCTGGGAATCGCGACATTTCATCGATGATCACCAGCACGTATTTGCCGTTTGCCAGCGGTCCAAACATATCCACTGCTACCTCATCCCACACTTGCAGCGGCATCTCCGATGTTTTGAGAGGTTCAGGGAACGTACGCGGGGCCACTGCCTGACATGCTAGGCATTTTCGTAGTAGTTGTTCTACCCGTTCGTCTATGGATGGGAACCATACCTTTGTCCTCAGTTGCCTCTTGGTGGACACTATTCCTCTGTGTCCTGCATGGGCGATGTCTAGTACCTGATCTTGGAGGGTTTCTGGAATGACTATTCTGTTTTCTTTTAATAGTAGTCCTTCTGGTGATGTGGATAGTGTGTGACGGATAAGTTTGAATGTGCGGAAGTGTAGTTCTTCTTCCGTGGATAAGGAAGATGTCCCTTTTGCTCTGATCTGCCATTGATTCGATTTTAGGCAAGATTTCACTGTCTGGAGCAGTATGTCCTTTTGGGTTGCTTCCACCAGTTGTGCCGTGGTGATACATTTGGGTAGTGCACTGCTGATTAGGTATCTTAGGTATTGGTTTGCTTTGTGTGATTGACGCTCATCTTGAGCTGGAAGTGGGTAGCGTGATAAGAAGTCTGCGGGATTGTTGTCCTTGCCCGGTCGATGTATTATCTTGAAGGAGTACTCTTGTAGCCTCAAACCCCATCTGGCAATTCGTGGTGGCATTCTTGCTGTCGGTTTTCCATAGATGGTGGTGAGAGCTTGGTGGTCCGTGACTATGGTGAATGGTCGTCCATAGAGGAATAAGTGATAATGCTCGCACGCCCACACTACCGCTAAACTCTCTTTTTCAGGTTGAGAGTAAGCGCATTCTGTCTTGGACAGGCTGCGGCTGGCATATGCTACAATTCTCTTCGGTGAGTCCGGTGATGCTCCGCGTCTGGATTGTGCTAGGATTGCTCCTAGTCCCACTGGGCTAGCGTCTACTGTGAGTTCCGTGTCAAAATCAGGGTCGTAATATGCCATGCATGAGGCCGTTGCGATTCTTTTCTTGATTTCTTGGAATGCTTCTTCACATGTATCCGACCACTTGAATTCTTCGTGCTTCCCTGTTAGCAGCCGCAGGGGCGTGCTCACTGAGGCAAAATCTTGTATATATCGGGTGCAGTAGCTCGCCATTCCCAGGAATGAGCGTACCGCTGAGGCTGATGTGGGTGTGGGAGTCTCCACTAGTGCTTGAACTTTTTCCGGATCTGGTTTTAGACCATCTTTTGAGAAGATGTGTCCGAAAAATTTTAGAGTGGATTTGCTGATTTCGCACTTGTCCGGGTTGAGTGTGAGGTGGGCATTTTCTAATGCCATGCAGACTCTCCTCAGTGTGTCATTGTGGCTCTCTTGCGTGGTGCCGAAAATTAGAATGTCGTCGGAGTAATTTAGACAGTTGGGGATGTGTTTTATTACTTGATGGATTTCATTTTGGAAAATTTCGGCAGCCGACGATACCCCAAAACTGAGCCTTTTGTATCTGAACAAGCCTAAGTGCGTTGAGAAGGTGGTGATATACCTTGAAGTTGGGTGTAATTCTAGCTGGTGGTATCCCTTGTTTAAGTCTAACTTGGAGAATACCTTGGACCCATGGAGTAGGTGCATCATATCGGTCATTCTTGGAGCCAGATGTCGTTCTCGCTCTATGGCTACATTAGGGGCCCTCATGTCTACGCAAATGCGAATGCTGTCTTTGTTGTCTTTTTTCGGCACTGGTACAATGGGAGACACCCAGGGGGTTGGTCCCGATGCTGGCTCTATGATGTCTTGCTGCAATAGTGACTGAATCTCATCTTCCACATGCCTTTGTATGTTTAGGGGTATGCCTCTGTAGTGCTGCGCGGTCGGGGTTACTTGAGGGTTAATGTGTAGCTTTATTTGCTTGTCCTTTAATTTTCCCAACCCTTTAAATAGGGAGGGAAACATTTGTTTTATCATGTCCTTAGGGCTGGTCGTGTATGCCGACATCAGCTGATACATGATTTGAATGAGTCCCATTTGGATTGCGGACTTGAAGCTCAAGATGCTGCCACCTGGTACGTCGCCTTTTATGACATATATTTTAATTTTTTGATGCTTGTCTTTGTACTGACAGTGTGCCATGAACATTCCCTGGCAGTTGAGAGGCTTGTTGGAACCATATGAATATATTAGCGTGTCTGCTTCCTTCAATGATTTCTTGTAGTTGAGGCGTTCATAAGTCTCATCATTTATGACATTAACTGTTGCCCCCGTGTCGATCAGGAATTCTTTGTTTTGTCCATTTATTTGTAATAGCAAAGTGGGACTGTATTCAGCGGCAATGCTGTTTCCAATAGCGTGCACGTATCCCCTTTTCCTGTCCCCACTGGATGAGGATGAGTACGAGTCTCGTCTTCTGAGAGGCGAATTTTCTAGGTGTCTGATTTTCTGTCTGGAAGATCTCCTTTGTGAATCATGCCTGGTGCTAGTATGGCTCGCGTGTTCTCTTCTTTCTTCTCGCCTTCTGTCCTCTCGTGGTGTCTCGCGGGATGAGCTTTGGAGATGGTGTCTGGATAGTGTGGGTGACTGTCTCCTGCGAGATCTCGGGCTTTCTCTTGTTGAAGGTCGGTCTAGCTTCCTCGTGTTCCTCTGTGTTTCTGTCGGCTGGAAGAAATTTACGTTTCTGCACACAGATTGAAAATGATTTTCACCTCCGCACTTGTCACAGTTGTGTCCGATGGCGGGACATGGACCGACATGCGGAAATTTGAAACCGCACCTGTAGCATTTCTTTTGTTCAGTGGTGTGTGATACTTTTGATGTTCTGATGGGGCATAATGATGCAGTGGGACCAGACTGTGAGATTTTGATGTTATCAAGTGATTCTGTCTGTTGCGTGAGGGCAGCATCAGCTCGTGCGAGTTGTAGTATCTCTTCTAGTGTCCTGTTCTTTTGCAGTAGTTTCTTTCTGAATTCCTGAGATGCGCAGCCGGCAATGGTTTGGGACTTTATTGCTTCTTCTGTCGAGTATCTGTCAAAATCACAGTATTTTGCTCTTTTTCTTAGACGCATCACAAAGCTGTCCATATTTTCACTGCTGTCCTGTGTGGAGGTGTGGAAAATATGTCGTTCGTAGTCAACATTTCGCAGTGGTGCGAAATATGCATTTAGCGCATCAATGATGCCTTGAAACGTGTCTGTGTTAGATTCAGGCATTTCAAAAACGATGTCCCGTACAACTGGTCCTAGGGAGTGGAGTAGGATTCCTCTGAGTCGTCGCTCCTCCCTTACTCCAGATGCGTCTATGTAGACATGCAGCTCTTTAAGCCATCTGGCCCATCTGGGAGCGAGGCTGCTGGTGTCTGTCATGTCAAATGGTGGCACGGCTAGTAGTTGAAGTGATTCTGAGCCATAATCCTCTTTGTGAGTGGCTTGGCGGGGTGTGGAGCTGGAAGAGGGGCTCAGGGTTCCACTGTCTGGGTTATCATCAGACATGGTTGCTTCTTGATCCCTGCCAGTGGCACCTTGCTTGACTGCAAATTAGCGTGCAACTTTATAATGAAGGCTATTTCTGCCAGTGGCACCTTGCTTGACAGCAAATTAACGTGTGACTTTATATTGAAGGCTATTGGGAAGGAGGGTGGTCGTGTGCAGTAGATTGTTCTGGTGCAACACTATTTTTTTTTTTGAGTGACAGGCGCACACGTACGTGGTTGGGCCTGCGAGCCTTGCCGTGTGTATAGAAGCGGGCCGCGTGCTTTGTGGAGCACGCACGCGTGGCTGGCCCTTGATGCTCGTGTAGTATTAGGATTCCTCGTGCTGGGCCTGAATGCAGTTCTTTGAACGCGTGTCGGGGTGCACGCGCTGGCGCAGCAGGTCTCCACGTGTATTACGCGGCACGCGTAACACGTGGGTTAATGAATTGTACCTGCTGGAGCGAACGCTGGTGATGAGCCGGGGCTTCTTATTCTGACGGATGCTTGCGCCGCGTGTGTAGCGAAACGGCTCCGGTGCTGTAGCTCGGATGGCAGGAGTCCTGAAGTCGGCGACAGCAGCTGGCAGGACTTTCTGGCTCCGGCGCCGTTTTAGGAAGACCTCGTCGCCATTGTTATCCTCTCGCAATGTAGTCTCGCCATATAATGTGCAGGGATATGGTTAGCAGGCATACTATGAACAATAAATCAGGAGCGGACACGCGTGGGTGTTAACGGGACTTTAATCAAAACTAAACTGACTCCCGGAGGCGGTAACCCCGCCTCCTCGATCACGTGGGGCGCAGCCCACTATCACTTGCAGTGAAAGAGGACTGTTCCTCTGAACGTATTAACACTAGAGGTAGGACATTACAAGGATCACTTCTGCATATAGGGATTAGGCCTGGCGTATACTCTACTCAGCATAAGATCACAGGCCTTTGTGCTTCCTCAGCCAGGTTTGTGCTGTAGGCACATGTAGGGAATACATATGTTGGCATTTGAGGCTGTACCTGGCATATGATGAATACACTCGGCATGTGAGGCTTGCCGCAGACAGCTGAAAGAGCACTCCAAGATAAAAAGAGGATTTCAACTGCATTCACCTGCAACCATTCCAAACAGGCTCCGGGGGATGTGTTAGCTTTCTGTGCATTTTGACGTGCATCCTATGTGTGCAGTCAGTTGAAATCAGCAGACATGACCCCGTATTTGCACAAACGCATAAAGGGCAGTGAAACATGGCATCAGATGTCCGCATCATTGTGAATGATGGTGCAATTTCAGGTGCAAATTCAGTAGCACAGGCATAACATTTCTAGATCTCATTAAATCTCATTATCTATGTAGAAGAGATGAGACTTGCCACCACCTTGTACCGCAAAAACACTATTCTACATGTCTAGATTTCTCAAGATTTCACCCACAGGCTCTCAAAAACAATAAGCAGACGGACAATTCTTCAGTTTAAGGAAGAATTGTTCCACGATTTCAGACTTCAAAATACAGAGGAGCATCCTGACGAGCAGGCGGAAGGTACCCCAAAAACTCTTGAAACATTCATTCATAAGAGCAAGTGTAGCTGACAGAACTGAGCTCCTTGAATCAGATAGGCCCAAAGGCAAAGCTAACAGTCTGGTGTGTGTCACGACATTCTGTGCCGATACTCCAGCAATTAAGAAATGAATTCTAAGAATCTGCGTCAACACCTGACACATGCTACCAGAAGAGTGATCACAAAAGAAAGCAGGTTTCCACAAGTATGGGGGTTACCCAAACCTACAGGCCATTGGCCACGTGGGGTGTGTAGCATCTGTAGTTTCTCGTTAAGGACTAGTACTTTTGACCAGTGGAACCTGGACCAGCTTACCAATTGCAGAACAGCAGCAGTGGTCAATGGGCCTCATTACGACCCAGGCGGAGGACCATGGTGCTATTATCACCATGGTCCATGCCGGTGTCCGCCATGGCGGAATGGGGAATTACCACCCCATTCCAAGGTTGGCGGGGCGGTAATTCCCCATGCCGCCATGGCCCTTCCCCATTCCCATTTTTGCCCCATAGGGCTCAATGGGAATGGGGAAGGCGCTAAGCACGGTGCCACAAATTGCGGCACCATACTTAGCACCAAGGTCCCTTTGCGGGTCCCTACTATAACAGCTGGTAAAACCAGTCATTAAGGTCGGGTCCCGCAAAGGGACCTCGTAATTAGGCGCTAATAGGTTAACGACGCCGCAGCCTTTTACGGCGCCGTTAGCCCATTAGCGCCTGGGTCGTAATGAGGCCCAATGTCATTATATGAAAAGTTGCAACTGTGCCTGCACTTATTTGCGCCAAGATAAATTACTGGTGTATTTCCTTCTGCTATGAATGACAAATCCAAAAGTTCTGTTGTATTTGACAAAGTTTTTTATTTTGAATTTTCAGCCCCTCTTGGATGACACGTGTTTCGGCGTACAACCTGCGCCATTTTCAAATCCAAATCCACTGTGCAGTGCCTTTTTCAAATCCAAAGCCAACACTGGGATCATAGAGCAGAGATTGTGCATTAGAACAGAGAAAACAAATGCACCTCTGGTCCAGCACTTTAAAGACAATGGGCATACTGAAAATGACTTGCGCTGGTGTGTTCTCAAAAAAGTACAGACCAGCATGAAAAACAGACCAATCGCCTCAATTTTGGCCCAAAAAGAACACGTCTGGATGTACAGACTGCAATCATCTTCAAAAGGTCTAAATTATATTGAGGAGTGGCACAGATTGGGACGCAGACAGCAGTGGCATCTTTGATAGCACTGCACAGAAATGCAGACTAAGATGGCGCTCACAATGTAACATTGCGCTTGGCATGCCGTTTTGAGAAGTGTGTCTTCTATTGCGACCATCCGTATTTGAACAACATATAGGATGCAGATGGCCATGTGAGTGCACAGAATAGAAGACCGAGATGGGCACAAGGTGAGCAGGTAGCACTTTAAGAGCCAATTGAAGCAGTAAGTAAAGAGGAGAGTGGGCCGGGATTAGCCAATGTACTTCATGCATTTCACTTGAGTTTGATCCATTTCAGTCTAGTTTCGAGTGTGTGTGTGCATGCACGCACAAGACAGGGGGTGTTATGGGGCCTGGTGGTCCGGGTCCTTAGTGGTGGAGGGGCATTGAGGTGTAGGCCCTCTGCATGCTGCGCAGTGCCAGCGCGTGCCAAAAATGACACGTAGACAGCAGGAGTCATGGTGCAAATTGCCTGGCGCGTGGGAAGCAGATCGCCTCTTTATTAACAGTGTAACGTGGGGTTTCCCATACGTATACAACACATAACTGTGCCTGATCCCAGGAGGGGCTTAGTCACAAAATCCCATGCCAGGTCTATAATACAAAATAACGATAATACAGTGAATAGTAACATTAAGTTGTGGGGTTGCACCATATATTTACAAACATACTGCTAGTTGATAACCTTGGAGATATAGGGTATAACTGACAACGACAAGTGCAACACCTTACTGGCTCTACTTTAAGCATGCGGGAGCATGCCGGTCAATAGCTTCCCACCACACATTGTTCATCGGGTATGGGGGCCACACATCTTCCACACTTTATTAATTCATTACATTGGGGGTCTGCAGGAAAAGCTGCACCCGGGTACGTCGGGGGCCACATTTGCCACGGGATGTCCAGTTGAGGTAACGGGGCAGTGGGCCAGGCACATGTGATGCTCAGCCAGCGTGGCACATGGTATTGCACGCACCACACTTTGTTAGTCTCAGAGGAATGTTGCATCGCTGGTGCTTTTTCCACTGAGCTCAGATTGAGCCCACGGGCAGCCCACAGGCACACAGCTTCCGGAGACCCCTTTGCTATGACCACTTTAGGCGTGCCACCCCTGAACAGCGGACCCAGCTTTAAAACAGTACCTCTGCAGTCTCTGGTCTGGGTGCAACATGTGCAATGTGTTCCGGTCGGCCTTGTGCTGTCTGTTCCTGCATGGCTGCAGCCACTTCATTCCCTTAATTTCTCCCCGGGGGCGGGCTGTCCCTCCTGCCCTGGTGAGAGCCCCCAACTGCGCTCCCTCGCAGCAGTGCAGAAGTGGGGTATGCTTTTCTTCTGGCTCGCACAGGATACCAGCCCTGTGGCAGATGCTACTCTCTTTCACCCCCCAGGGGCATCTCCCTCAAGCTACGGCCACCTCCCCCAGGCAGCAGAAACTCTCTCTTAGTTCAGGCATTCTCTTGCGGCAGGAGGCGGATAACTTGAATACCGTGGGCCACATGTAAAAAAGGGCTGCATGAGCACTTTCCTCTAGGAGAGCCTCGGCCTGGTGGAAGCCTGGCAGGCCAAACGGGACCGCAGGAATCCTCTGTCGGATTCCCACCACTTGTCACCCTCTCTCTGCTTTCTTCTCTTTTGGTGTGTGCGGGCGGCTTCCCAACACTTTTCTCTGTGTCTTTCCGGGCCACGCCGCAGGCAGCCCTCACGGTTCTTGCGGATAGGTTAAGGTAACTGTTCCAGCCATGCCACTGAATAGATAAGCTCTTTTCTGTGTGAAAGAACTTCCAGAATATGGTGGGGCACTGCCTGCTCAAACCCAGCTCCTATCAGCTTCGGAGTACATCAGGGGGTCTGTATCTCCCAGCCCTCTTCAACATATATATATAAAGCCCCTATGCGAGTTATAAGAAGCAAAGGATCTCCACTTCAGTAATTACGCAGATGATTTTCAGTTTATCATGGATCTAAGTGGTGACTATCTTACTGATACTGCTAAGCTGAATGACATCTACCTATTCATCCAGGAATGAATGCTTAGCCCCTGGATGTGTTTAAAGAGCTCAAAGACCGAGTTTATGATCTTTGGGACAAACCAAGGTAGAAATAAGCTCAACTCAACTTATGCCAGTTTTAAACTTGACAACTGCCCCATTAAGGTAGTTGAAAAAGTTAAGACACTTGGAATAGTACTTGAGGCATCTCTGAACTCAGACGCCCACGTCAATGATATTGCCAAAAATACACAGCATCATCTTAGAGTTCTGAGACAAATAAATCCACTTGTGTTGCGAACAAATTGTGAAACCCTAGTGGGAGCTGTCATTTTGCCACGGCTGGACTATTGCAATGCCTCTTAGTAAGTGGATCCAGCAAAAGAAATATGCAGAAGTCGCAGATCATTCAAAATTATGCTGTCAGGATAATACACAATGGGGGTCATTACGAGGTTGGAGGTAGCCATGGCGCTATTAGCGCCATGGCTACCCCCTTACCACATTCCGGGTCCGTGTTCCCGGAATGGGGACTTAACGGGTCATTCTGACCTTGGAGGACCCGGTAAATCCCCATTCCGGGAACCATTCCCCATTCCCATTTGAGCCCCCATAGGGTTCAATGGGAATGGGGATGGAGCTAATAACGGTTATTAGCTCTGAAGTCCCTTAACGGGTCCCTTCCGTAGCGTCTGGTAAAACCAGGCGTTAGGGAATGGACCCGCTAAGGAGCCTCTGAATAGGGTGGTAAGGGATTACCGGCACCGGTGCCCTTACCGGTGCCGGTAATCCCTTACCACCCACCTCGTAATGACCCCCAATGACTTCAAATAGCCTCTGTGAAATGCTGGATGAAGAAAAGTTGGTCACAAAAAACGCCTGTCAGGAGTCGGTGACTTACTGATAACATTCATTCGTATCGCGATGAAAGAAGCTCGCCTGGTGAGTGCAGAGGAAGAAATCTATAGCACCAAGAGATTGTTTCTTCAAATCGCGCGGAGAAACGTGTAACGTGCCTCTATTGGCGTCTTGGATGCTGCTTGAGAACGGAGTGAAAAAAGGGTTAGATCCGGGTGTGCCAATTGGTGTGCACAAAAGATTCTTTTCAGGAGTGCTTCTGGCATCACACATTGCCCTTTTATAGGCGCCCCCTTACTTTTGTCTGTGGGCCCCCCTACTTTTGTCTGTGGGCCCCCTCTGTGCCCCTCCTGAATTTGATTCCTGCCGATGCCACTGGATAGACAGCAAAAGAGAAAGGCAGACTGTTCCTGTGTACTCACTGCACAGTCAACACACCTTTCTTCATATTATGGGCCTGATTTCGGCAACGAGTCAGTAAGTTTGAATTTGATGGACGTGGCATGACTTGCAAGGAAATTGTAATGAACCAGTTCCTCAAAAGAAATCCAATTGGGCTCTTCTATTCTATCGGGTTCGTAGTCTTGTTTTCAAGACACGCGCGTTGCCCCTGAGCCATCCTTCTGCCATGCACTGACCAGACTTCAAACAATAGACGATGGAGTACCATGGTAACTAGAGTGACGAAGTGTTTTGTTGTGGGGGTGGGGGGAACGAGCAGTATACACCAACATTGTGCCTTTTGTATTCTCCTTTCAAAGTAACTTACTGGCAGCTCCATTTTAAAACAAATGCACTGGGCGGTAGGGGATACCGGGCACCGGTAAGGAGACTGGTGCCAGTAATCCCCTACCGCCCGATTCCGAGGTCCCCTAACAGGACCCATAAGGTACGTTTGGTCAGACCAAACGTACCTTACGGGTCCCGTTAGAGGACTAGGGCGCAAATAACAGGCTTGACATTCGTGAGCCCGTTATTTGCGCCCCTCCCCATTACCATTGAGCCCTATGGGGGCTCAAATGGGAATGGGGAATGGTTTGGTCAATGGGGATTTACAAGTCCCTCCAGGGTCGGAATGGACCGGTAAATCCCCATTGAACCAAACCGGAGTGGGTACCGGTATGGGATGCAGCCATGGAGCTACCGCCATACTCGGAATGACCCCACTGTAAGCAAGAAAATGGACAACGACTTCTCCTGAACATTCTGGCATTCTTACCTACCTTTCTCAAAGTAAATGAGACTTTACATTGCTGCACAGTCTATTTTGAGCACTATCTAATTTGGCCTAACCATGGCACATAGGGCCTCATTACACGGACGGCGGTAAGGGTTAACGGTCACCGTTAATGGCAACGGTGACCGTTAACCCTTACCGCTGTACTACGAGGTCCCTTAGCGGGTTGGAGTTTTAACGCCTGCTTTTTGCAGGCGTTAAATACCAACCCGCTAAGGGACCTCGGAGCTAATTACGGCACCGCAAAATTGCGGTGCCGTAATTAGCGCCTTCCCCAGTCCCATAGAGCCCTATGGGGCAGAAATGGGGAAGGGCAATGGCGGAAAGGGGATTTACCACCCCTCCAACCTTGGAATGGGGCGGTAAATCCCCTTTCCGCCAAGGCGGTGCCGTTATTTTACCGGCATGGTCCAGGGTGCTAATAGCACCCTGGACCACCGCCTTCCGTGTAATGAGGCCCATAGTGATACAGTGATGGGACCAAGATCAACTCACGTTGCCCACGTGAGTGGGCCAAGATTGGAATGCATGTAGTTTGATTCAAATATGGATACGAGGGATGGATGGACAGATGAATAGATGGGCGGACATATAGTGTGTATAATGGAAGGATAGAGGTATAGGATTGCTCTACAAAGTGATAGGGTGGGTGGCTAGAGAGAGCAAAAGAGTGCAAGTAGAATTAGATTGATGATATGATATGGCATTTATAGTGCGCCTATACACAAGTGTTTCAAGGCGCGATGAGGCAAGGGAGGGGGAACAGAGGGAAGACGGAACGACGATCTTACTAGGCCAAGTGTCAATGAGATTGCGCAAGTGCAGGGGAGGGGGGAAGGAGAGAAGTGCGAGGGGAAGGAGGAGGGGGCAGTGCAGTACATAAGATAACCATAAAAAAAAAATCAAAGATAAATAAATGAATACAATTAAGACAATAAATAATAAGTTTGGCCAGCTGGTGTCAAATGCAAGGGTAAGGACAGACATCAGGTGTCAAGTGCTGGTAGGGGGCTGTAAGGATACAGAAACAGTCCCGGAGTGCAAGGGTTGCCAAGGGGGCAGTGCAGGTGTGCAATTTGTGGGGATGGGACCTGGGCCCGAGATCAGAGGGTAGCCAGGTAAACCATTGCAGGTTCATTTTCAGCCAGGAGATCAGCAGGGGAGAGAAAGCAGAAGCAAAGTGGAAGGTCTTGATGTGCCTCCGGAAGCAGAGATGGTTTTCCTCAAGTTTCAGAGAGGCAGGGAGGCTGTTCCAGAGGGAGGCCCCAGCAGAAGAAAGAGATCTACCACCAGCTTGTTGCTTGAAGAAGCTACTGACCCTGAGGGAGTTGCAGGCGGATGAGCGAAGAGCTCGAGAAGGAAGATATTTAGGAAGAGAGAGTTGAAGGTATTGAGGACCCAGGCCCCAGGAGGCCTCATGGACAATGCAGAGGGTTTTGAACTTAATCTTCAACGATTTTTGTCCTGGAGAGATACGATCCCTGGGCTCGAGGCCAAGGACAAGTCTCGCAGTCCTGTTTTGGATGAGTTGCCGAGGGGGGAGAGTAGAGGCAGGCAGATTTAGAAAGAGGCTGTTGCAGTAGTCCAGAATAGAGAGAACCAGAGCTCTGGAGACAGTGAACTTCTGGGGGAAGGAGAGGAAAGGAAAAATACCTCTGACGAGGTGCAGCTGGTAGTGTGACTTCTTAGAGACATCAGAGATGTGAGGAGAAAAGGAGAGTATGGAGTCGAAGATGACCTTGAGGTTTTTATCAGTGGGAGCAGGAAGAGGGCCAAGAGAGGCCGGCCTGAGAGTGACAGGAAAGGAGGGAGCGGGTGTGCCGATGAGGAGAATCTCAGTCTTACTGGCATTAAGGCAAAGATCATTGGCGGCACACCACTCCTGAATAGCAGACAGACAGTCAGAGATGAGAGAAGGAGAAGAGGTGGCGGAAGGGAGCCTGAATATGAGTTGAGTGTCATCCGCATAGCAGTAAAAGTTGGGGCAGACAGCGGCAATGCAGTGGGCAAGAAGTGCCAGGTATTGATTGAACAGCCAGGGAGAGACGTTAGACCCCTGGGGAACACCCCAGGTAGAGATAGAGATAGAGGAAGGACCCAAGTTGGACCTAGGAGGGTCGATCAGAAAGGAAAGGGTATCAGAGATGATTGAGCAGGATGGCATGGTTGACAGTGTCAAAGGCAGAAGAGAGATCAAGTAGGATGAGGATACAGGGGGTGTTGGAATCATGGTTGGAGAGCAGGTCTTCACGGATGTTCAGGAGAGCAGTTTCCATGCTTCTGGTAGCTCTGAAGCCAGACTGATGGCCATAGAAACAACCAACCGATTCAGTGTGAAGATTGAGCTGGGAGATGGCCAGCTTCTCAGGAGTTTGCCCAGGAAAGGGGTGATAGAGATTGGGCAATAGATGGATAGAACCAAAAGATGGACAATGGATCGATACAATGGATGGACAGAACATTTGAAATGTTGGAAAGATGGCTGGATGGGTAGGGTGAACGTGCAGATCACTATGCTTACTCTCTACTATACACCATCAGATAACTAGAACACAGCTATACCCTTGATGAATTCGGCCTAGCTGTTCACACACAAACACTACCCCATGAACACCTTATCACCCTAATAAAACACAGCTATCCCATGACATTCCGGGCTAGTTGCACACATAAACGTCCTTCAGGCCTAACGCAGCCAGACACCAGTCTGGGTGTCCACCCACCAGACTGCACACACCCAACTGATATTGATACCACCACACCTAATGCTAGGACGCAGCTACTATCTGACAATTACATCAGCTGCACACATAACTGTTGCACCCACGCACCCTATGACACTATCTCTCTCTACTGACCTGAACTGCGCTTCCAGAGGGCGCTTAACCTACCAGCGATTTGAGATCATACTAATGATATATAGAGTGCTATGTAAATCGCAAGTAACATAACATAACATAAACAACATAACATAGCATAAGATATCATAACATAACAGATAGCATGGGTGGATACTTTAAAAAAAGGGATGGAAATAATCGTGAACAGAAATAATGAATGGACACAAAAGATAAAAAGACAATTAGAAGGATAAATAGAAAGTGGAGATAGATTCATTGGAAGGGTTGAAAGAAAGATGGGAAGCATGGAAGGATAGATGGGAAGGGTAGAAGAAAGGCTCCAGAAAACAGGACGTTTGAACTGAAAGGCGGGAAGGAGAGGAAAACAGATGGCTAGAAGGAATTGAGGCGTGAAAATATGTTTAGGTTCCTCCCTCCTTTTCTACCTCTTGTATTACTGTGCTTTTCCTTTCTGTCTCTTTTTCTTCCTCTGTAACCTCATTGTCTTTCATCCTGTCTCTCATTTCCTTTGTTTCTTTTGATTATTCCCTTCTCATCGTCTAAGTACTTCCTTCCGCCCATCTGCCTTTTCCGTCCTCTTATCTTTCTCCCTTCCACTCATTTTTATCACTCTCATGTCTTCCCTTTTTTCACTGCATCTCTTTTCTTTCGTGCTCTTTCATCCCTCTCCTTATTGTATCTCCTCTTCTAACTTGCATTCTCTCCTTCCTTTTTTCTTCCCCTGCATCTCATCTTCTTTTGTTCTCTTGTATCATCTTCCTTCCGCTCTCCAAATCTTTTCTCCCTTCTTCTCACCCCATCGTTGTTCACTTACGTCTATTACTTGCCTCCTTTTATCTCATCCCTTCCCTCCTGCTTCTCTTTCATCTGAAGAGATTACTTTACCACTCAGATAAACTTAAATGCTAAATTCAAGAGTTCAGTCGACCTTAGATAAGACTTTTGGGTGTAAAACTAAATCCTTACTTTCTGCATTGTGAAGCGTATAATTTCTTATTTACACCTAGACACTTTGTGAGTTGTAATTCAACATAATCAGTAAGCAAACTTTTGTGTTTATACATTTCTGTGGAGGAACAAGTGCAACCTGAAGCCGAATTGTGCCGCCCATATCCCTTGGGCTAGTACCAGTGCTTAATTTGTGAGGTGTTTGCCAGGGCTCAGCCCTGGCACTTATTTTTGGGCCCCGCCACTTATTGTATCTGAGTCACTTTAATTATGAAGTGGTGCTAGCCAGTGCATCCATCCATCACAATGTGCCGGTGCGAGCTGTAGTGCCACCCCATGTATGTCGCCACTGTGGGGAGCAGCTATGGGTGGTGGCAGCAGTGGTGAGGAAGGAGTGCTAGAAAATATTTGGACCCCTGCACTTACTAGTGTAGAAAAAAAGTTCAAGGTGGACCCTGTTATAGTGCTTTCTTCTTTGATTTCCCTTCCATCCCGGCCTGACCTGTGTTCTGCTGTGAGGCCTTTCTCCTGCGTGCACCTCACGCCTTGCATGCTTTCAATGCTGCTAAATCGGTGTTTCTGAATACATTTGCCTCCAGCTCTGTTTGGGGTGTGTTCCTTTTAGGATTGCTTCAGGCACGCTTTTTCTGTATTCGGGTAACATTGAGAGTACCCCTTTTGTCAGCTGAGGGCAATTTGTGGTCACTGAATCTGATTTTCTCTGAACATTTACCACTGCCCGCCTCGCGGCATATGATGTGTGACTTTGCTGTTGTGCCACCTTGCCACAAAATACTGGACCATGATCGGGTTAATCCAGTTCACGTTAATGGGACCGGTGCTTCCGTAAGGCATGACACTTGGTGGTTGAGAGTATGCTTTCTGGAGAATTAGTGAGCCACCTGTGCCTTTTGGCATGCAGCCATGTCTCTCAGTTGCAGAGGTAAAAGGGCCAACATACCCACACACATATACTGGAGCGCTCCCCAGTGCTGTCGCCCCTTTTGCACTATGCTAACCTCCTTGCTGCCTCCAACTGGTCTTCCATAATTCCAACCTCTGCTTGTCTATCCGGGTCATTCCCTTAGCGCCAAGAAACCACTTGTGGTGTAAGGTGCATTTTACAAATCAACTTACAAATCAACTTACCATAGCACAACCTAGCACCTACACCTCTTCCTCCTAGCCTCCTCCTTCTCCACTGTTTCCTCCCATTACACACCTTCCGCACCTGCACACCCACTTCAGTTGACTCTAGCAAACCATGTGCTTACCACTTACCAAAAGCACTGTTTCCCTCCCTCCCTAATCCCCTCCCTCCCTTCTTCCTCCTTCTACTTTCTCCAGCACTTTCTTCATCATCTCCACATCCAGCCATCTGGGTTATTGACTTCAAATTCAAAGATACTGCTGTTACAGAAATAAATCAACATGTTTCACCCCTTCTCTTTATGTAACTTTATGTGTTCATCAGAGGACACATCTGAAGTCTAAAAATAGTGCTGTCATTAATATTTTCTTCATTCAAATTCTTATGTCGAACATACCCATGCTGTTTAAAGAAGCCATGTCTCTTTCACCCTGCTACGGTGGTCTTGAGGTATGGAATTTCTCCATCATGAATACATTTTAACAAATGCCTCAATATCTGATTTTTGAGATATCTTATGTGCACTTTTTGGTATGCAGTGAACTCACTTGATGGTTACTCTTATTTCTCTACCGCGCAACAATCTCTTTACATTAGTAATCTCTCATGCCCCGCACACTGACCTGGTTCTAAGCCTTTTAAATATTTCTAACCAGGTGTTAGGTAGAGTAGACAGCTAGGAAGAACCAGCAGGGAGTCTGGCCCCTGCACCGACTGCATGACGAATGCCTTCTTGCTCTGCCCAAGGCAAGTTCTGCCCTTGATGGACAGATTTCGAGCAGGCCACTCAGCACAGCACCTGAGCTTGCCAGAGTAAGGTTTGAGGCATCGCTCAGCCTGCCAACTAGCAAACTAAGCGAGGCATAATGGGGACAGCGGCCCTCGAATTTCAAGCAGCCCTTTCTCTGAACAGAGGACCTCTCCTCCAATAGCCATTAGCAAGTAGCTTATGTCAATTGAGTGGAGTTTCCAGACGGCCCCTTCCCCTCATCTACCAGCTCACAGATGCTTGTTCCGTTGACCATGGGATGCAAATGATCTATTAGAGAAAGAGAGAAGAAAGAGAGCGAGAGAGAGAGAGGGTGGGGGTGTTGGTCAGGGCAGCGTGAACTAGTAAAATTGGTCTCCTCCGAACTTACTCTGACTAACCAACTCCACTCTAAGATCTCCTACCACCTTACACTGCACACACACACATACACTCCCACAGATGGTCCCCACAGGCCTCACCATTAGCACATCAACACTAACCGAAGTATGACAAAGCTCTCCTTTTTAGCCGTATCCTACTCTCCCACACCAGCACCTAACAGACTTAAAGCACTGTAGTCTATCAGATCTTATGCTCTTCCCTATGGATAACATACTCCAAACTAACTGCACAGAAGCCATATAAAGCAGATTAGCACTCAAGAGCAGGTTACCTCTCACCTTAACCTATCAACACCACGGGGTTTGCTTCTGCCTCTTCCACTGTCCCACTAACGATACCCCCATTTTCTTACAGAGCCAAGTGTGGCAATGTCACAAATAGTTGCAGAAAGGCACTATACAAAACAGCTTACATTATATACTACCCTCCATACGGTGTATACACCATTTTTATTTTAAGCAACCCTATAGAATAATAAAAAAGACTCCCTTTTTTTCCCAACATTATTTTTATTATTTTGGCATAACAAGTTATACAGGTTCTCTGAGTGTTTCATACTTAGTAGGCTAGTTATAGCATTCATGAGAGAAAAGCGGCGCTGGATGTGACATAGTCATAGCAAGTTATGCATTAACTTTACAAAAACAAAATTGATAATAACAACTGAGGAGGGGGAACTGGGGAGGGAAGGTATGGAGCTTTATGCACAATAGGAACAGAGGACTTCTTAGTTCAACAATGGCGTCGTTTCAGGGAGTCAGTGTGGCTCTCCGGCTGTGTTTTGGACCGGATTTCCAAAGTGGGCTCGGCCCAGTTAGGGGGCTAGATTAGTTGACTGCTAGTGGCAGGAGGGTGTAGAGGAGCCCTGTCAGGCCTCGGGCCTAGTTTTAGACATGTTTTATTTTTCAGTCCTGATTTTCCATCCAGTGCAGAGTTGGGGGCTGTCTTGCCATCCCCGGGAGTTGCTGAGCATAGTCCATGAAGGGGGCCCATGTGCGTTCAAATTTGGGCTTGTTGCCTAGTCTGATGGCCGTGACTTTCTCGGCTGCCACAATTTCCCAGCATTTGGCCCACCACACGTGTGTGGATGGGCCCTCTGGATCTTTCCAAAGTCTGGCGATGGCGATTTTGGCGGCTGTAAGGAGGTGAGAGCATAGGTCTGCTAGGCAGCCTGTGAGGGGGAATTGGCCGTCTCCTGTAGCCCCTAGTAACACGATTCCTGGGTCCCAGGGGATGTTGAGCCCAGTGATTGCTTTAATCTGTTCTAAAATGTTCTTCCAGAATAGGGCGGCTTTTGGGCACGACCAGAAGAGGTGGAACAAGGTTCCTCGTTCCGAGCACCCTCTCCAGCACTGAGCAGGGATCGATGGGTTACACTTGTTTAGTATAGCTGGGGTTCGGTACCATCTGTAGCAGACTTTAAATGTGCTTTCTTTGTTTATTAAGCATTTTGAGCTTTTTTGTGCTCGGGACCATATATGTTGCCATTCCTCGGGTTCAATCGGTCTTCCGATGTCTTCTTCCCATTTCAGCATGTATGGTTATTTTTTAGTAGGGTCTGATCTGTCCAGCATTTTGTACAGAGCAGAGATTTTCCCTTTCGGGGGATTTGCTGTGAGGGTGAGTTCTAATGCCGTTAATTGTCTGCTGCCCTGTTTCCTGACTTGTGGGTTCGACAGCCAGTGCCTCAGTTGTGCGTAGCGGAACCTTTCAGTTTCCGGGATCTTGAATTTTGCTTTGCACTCCTCAAAGTTTAGGGGGTGCCCGTTCTCGAAGAAATCCATCATGGTTTCCAAGCCGCCGGCCCTCCACTCCGTAAACTGGTTTGGGGAGACTCCCGGGATTGGTGTGAGGGGGCCATTGAGCCCCTGTAGTTCCACCGGCGGGCTGCCTTTTTCCAATTGGCAACCGTGTTCCTTGTTGCTGTTAGGGGGCCCAAGTCTTGGGTCCCATTGGGTTCTTTGGAATGGGGCAGAGCTTGTAGCGGGGTCTTACTCCAATCTTCTTACAGTTGTAACCACCTGGGGCGGTTAGCGCTGAGATTCCAGGCAAAAGCTGGGGCCAATTGGGCTGGTAGACAGTATCTTGCCATGTCTGGGACCCCTAAGACTCCCAGGGCTGAGCTTCGCAGCATGATGCTTTTCGGGATACAAGACTTCTTTCCTTCCCAAACGAGGTTCAGGATCTCTCTTTGGAGCTTTCGCAGGGCCTTTTCCCGGATCGCCAAAGGCAATGCTTGTGCATAAAATAGCAGCCGTGGGCTCAGATTCATTTTTATTGCCGTGATACGGCCAAACCAGGAGATTTCTTGTGTTTTCCAGCGGTTGATGTCCGTTTTCAGGGCTCTGAAGAGTGCCGGAAAGTTTGCTTTATACAGCCTCTCAGTTTTGTTGGCTATCTCGACTCCTAGGTAGCTAATGCTGCTTTTTGCCCAGGGAATTCCGAACTCCTCCTCGAGATTGGATTTGTGCGTGCTTGGGATGTTGATGCCAAGTGCTACTGATTTGGCTATGTTTATCGTAAACCCTGAGGCTGTTCTGAATTCTTCTAGGGTTCACCATAGGGCTCTTATTGATTCAGCTGATTCGGTGAGTGTGAGGAGCACATCGTCTGCATATTGGGCGATTTTGTAGGTTTCCTTTTTGAACATGAGGCCATGTATTGATGGATTTCGGCGGACCCTGTCCGTGAACGGCTCCATTGATAAGGCGAAGATGAGTGGGGAGAGTGGACATCCTTGCCTCGTCCCCCGGGTTATGTTTATGCTGCCAGATTTGGCCCTGTTGAGGCCTAGACATGTAGACAGCTTTTAATAGATGGCTAGGACCCATTTTATGAAGTTTGGACCAAAGCCGAAATGTCGTAGGGTTTCCTTTACATAGCCCCAGTCGAGCATATCGAAAGCCTTGTGCGCGTCTAAGGAGAGGACTGCTAGCCTTGTGCCCAGTCTGTTTGTTGACTCTATGATGTTGATGGTTCTGCGGATATTGTCTTGGGTGCCCCGACCCGGGATGAAGCCCGGTTGATCTGGGTGAATGATCGCTGGGAGGAGGGGGGCCAGATGGTTTGCCAGGATTTTGGCGAATATTTTCGCATCGTTGTTTAGCAGTGTTACGGGTCTGTATGATGCACATAGCGTTCTGTCTTTCCCCGGCTTTGGGATCAGTACTGTTATTGATTCATTCATAGACGCTGTCGTAGAGCCCGTGGAGAGGAAGGAGTTGAATAGGTTCGCCAGCTGCGGAGCTAGCAAGAGAGCAAACTTCTTGTAGAATTTTGAGGATAGCCCATCTGGCCCGGGCGTTGTGTTTTTCAGGTGACGGATTGTTTCGCGAACCTCTTCCACTGATATTGGGCTCTCCAAGTCCGGGAGTGAAGGTGATGGCTGCGGTTTTGGGATGGGGGCCAAGAATTGAGTAATGGCTGAAGTTGACGTCGGAGGTCCAGCCATAATTTCCTTGTGGTGCTGCACCATTATCGCCAGCTTGTCAGGGTCCCGGTGGTGTAGGGCGCCATTTTTGTCTAGCAGGGCTTGGATGTGGTTCCTGGTTTGAAGCTTTTTCAGCTTGTGTGCGAGGAGCTGGTTCGCTTTGTTGCTGTTAAGACAGTAGTACTGTTTGGTGTAAGTTAGTGCTCTGGCGGCTCTGTCTGCCAAGTGGATCTCCAGCTCTGTTTTTGCTCTTTTTAGTTCTCATTGCGTTGTTTTCGTTTAACCCTGTTTGAGTTTGTTTTCTAGCTCTACGAGTCTGTCCTCTAGCTTTCGTTGCTTCAGTAGATTCTGGCGCTTGAGTCTGGCTGAGGAATCAATTTGCCACCCCTCGGATTACCGGCTTCATGGCGTCCCATACTGTTGCTGTTGAGGTGTCTGGGTTTGTGTTCTCAATGAAATAATTCTGAATCGCCTCTGCAAGGCCGGTGATGGCCGCTAGGTCAGTGAGGATGTGGTCTTGCAGCTTCCATTGTCTCTGAGTGGGTTCGGGCACTCCGTGGAGAAGCAGCGACATTGTGACTGGCGCGTGGTCCGAGATTGCTATGGCCCAATTTGGATGTTCTCCACGCAGGGAGCCATGGAGTTAGCGACCAGCAGGAGGTCGATCTGCGAGTAGCCTCTGTGTACATGTGAAAAGAAGGTGTAGTCTCTTTCTCCCTGGTTGCGTAGTCTCCATATATCTATTGTCTCGGTTTCCCGCAGGAATTCGACTAGAGCCAGGGATTTGCCGAAGTCTTCCCTGGAAGCTGGGAGTGTCTTATCTACACTCGGGTCTAGAAGGAGGTTGAAATCTCCTCCGATTAGGAGGTGGCCTGAGGAGAAGGCCGTGATGGTTGGGAGAAGGCTCCGGAGGAATTGGTCTTGTTCTTTGTTTGGTCCATAGATTGCCACTAAGGTAATCTGTAGTTCGACTAGGAGACCTTTCAGGAGCAGGAATCTGCCTTCCAGATCTCTTTTGATGTAATCTGTGATAATGGGAGATTTTGGCCTAGGAGAATAGCGACTCCTCTCTTTTTCTGTGTAGCTGAGGCGAAGTAGCATTTCGGGTAGCGCCAGAATCGTATCGCTTTTCATCTTCCACGATCAGGTGGGTTTCCTGGATGAAGACGATGTCAGTTGCTAGTTGGTCAAGTTTGTGTTCCACTGATTTGCACTTTCTTGGTGCGTTGAGCCCCTGAACATTCCAAGTTGTGATAGTGAGTATTTTGTCTAGAGATCCCATCTTCTAAGTCCTACGTAGAATGTTCCATAGTTTTCCCCCAAGGATTTCCTGTTACGTGTCTTCGGTGTTGGGTACCGCCATGCTCCCCTCTTTATGAGACTCACCCCCCCTCCTCGTCCCACCCTCCATCCCCTCTCCCCAACCCCCCATCAATAACTAGGTTTCCGGACCAGCCTTTAACCAACGGGGCACTCGGCCGGACCAGTGTGGTCGCTCTGCTTGGAGGCAAACATTGCCTCCTCTGTTAACCAATAAAGTTCAGGATGAGGTTACCGAATTTGTCTGATGAAGTCAGCTTGAGGTCTTTCAGCTTCCCGCTCAAATGGGCCCCGAGGCCTGCGGCGCCCCGCCACCCTGACCCAGGCTCTGGTGGGGTCTCCGTGGGATCTCCCCTAGGCTTCCGCAGTTTCGGCGGTGGACCTCTCCTCTTCTTCCGGGTTCATGAATCGTTCGGCTTCTCTAGGAGAGGGGATTGTCCAAGGCCTGCCTTCCCAATTTAAGATTAAAGCTGTAGGGAAGCCCCAGAGGTAGGTTGTTTTCCTCTCACTTAGCCATTCAGTGAGGGGCTTCAGGACTTTCCTTTTTGTGAGAGTGGACGCTGCCAGGTCTTGGTATAGGGATATTTCGGCGTCTCGTAAGCTAATTCGGGCTGAGCTTCTGGCTTCGTTCATTATTTCTTCCTTGACTTTGTAGAAGTGGACTCTCGCTAAGACGTCCGGCGCAGAGTTTGCATTTTGTCTGCCCCTGACTCTGTGAACCCTATCTAGTTCCAGAGGGGATCCATCTGGGAGCGTTAGGATAAAGCGAAATAGGTCATTGACATAGGAGTTCAGTTCTTCGCCGGGGAGGGAACCTGGTATGCCCCTCAAGCGGATATTGTTGCGCCTGGATCTATTTTCGGCCTCTTCTTGTTTGTTCTCGAGGGCTTCGCATCTGGCCTCTAGTGCGGCGAGTCTGTCAGCCCCTTCCCCAATTTCAAACTTTTGCTCGAACAAGGTGGTTTCAATTTCTTCAGTTCTAGTTTCGACTTCCCCTACCCTTTTGTCCAAGGACACTATTTTGCCTTTCAGTTCTTCTGTGCCCTTCTGGTACTCCTTGGTTATGGCGGATAGGAGCTCTTGGAGGTCCGCTTTCGTCACTCCTTGGGTTGGTGGGTCGTTCTGGGTGGCTGGAGGTACGCCCGCCATGTCGTTACGCTCCCCTTTCTTAGATTTTTCACCTATAGTGGTAGATAGTAGGGTCTCTATGTCTGTTTGCTTGGATGCTTTCTGATTTCTGGACATTTACTTCTTGTGACACAGGCGGGAGTTTGACCGTTCCACACCCAAGATGGGCTGTACTGGGGCGCTCAGGGTCTCCCCACCACCCCCACCTATCTGCTGGGCAGTTTTATGTAATGATTCTGCTTCGGGGCGAGTCGTGCGGTCAGCCGTTGTGCTTTTTCAGAGTCTTGGGGCTTGGTGGGCCGCACTCGGGCAGCACGCTACTTCTGGGGATTGAGGTAGTCTCTAAGGGAGGGCTTGAGGAAATCTGCCGGACTGTGGGATTCAGTAGTCGGAGACAGAGGCCGACTCCCCCTCCGATTCGTGTTCCGGACTCACTGCAGGGCAGGTTCACAGTCAGGCGGGCATCTCCCCTCCACAACCAGAGCCGGATTGGGGAGATTGGTTTGCTGGTCCGGGAAGCTCTTACACTGTGCGGCAGGTGCCACCCTACCTTCCTCCAGGAGTAAGCCTCGGAGCCTGCACCGCCGGGGACGTTGAAGGGCCCCTCTCTCCCCACTGAAGACAAACCAGTGGAGGGCACACTCCCTCGCCCCCAGCTCCGGCTAGGTCACAGGGGGCCCCGGATCACCCTTGGGCTTCCGCAGGCTGCAGACGATCATGTGCAGAAGAGACCAGGAGGGGGAGGGAGCAGAGCTCCGGGCCACGCTCCTCCCTAGTCAGGCCACTCCGCCGCCACCGGAGGCACCAGGACTTGGTGAGCTGATTCTCCCGCGCCTAAGCGGGGCAGGGAGGCCCTCGTAATGCGCTGGGGGAGTAGCCGTGTTAGATGCTGTTCGTGGATGGGACTCAGCCACGGTAGGAGAGAAGCTGGAAGGTTCGGGAAGGGGGGCCAGGCTCCGTGCCTAGGCCTGCCCTGCTGCGACAGATGGTAGTTAGCTGTTTCCCCGCGCCGGGGCAGGGGGCTCGCTGGGATTCATCTGGAGGTGGGACTCGCTGCTATCCGTTCCGGGCCCCGTTGGTGAAGCTGTCGCGGGAGTCGCGGAAGATGATGCACCCCTGGCCTTGATGTTGCGGCGCCACGGGCCTCGGGGACCCCCGGAGGCAAAGCCCGGGGAGAGAGCTGCGCTCCACCACACTCTGTGCCAGGGGGGAGCCCCGCCCTAAATTCTGGTCTTCTGGCTGGGAGCCTCGATCCTCCCGCTCCAAGATCGGGGGGCTCGCGGGGCCCTGTCCGGAGACGGAACACACAGCTCTTGTGGTTGGGCACTGCACCAACCTAGGCGCAACCCCGGGCAGGGGTGCCAGAGTCTCTGTCTTTTGCCGAAGCAGGAAGAAACACTTGTGATTAGCTCCGGAGCGGGCGCTCACAGGTCCCACTCGGCCCGGGCGCTGGAAAGAGGGCCAGATTACGCCGTTCCACTGTCCGCCATCTTGGGATGCCGCCAACTTCTCCACATCTCGCTGGCGGAGATCGCCTCAAGCTCGGTTCCCTTTCAGCTTAGGGCGGCAGAAATGAGGCATGGGCTGCCGCCGCCTCACGGCTCTGCAGGACGCCGACTTTGGTCTTGAAAGCCTGAACTTTACTGGGGCATTACGGGCAAGAACACGGTCGCGGCCGGGAGCTCTCACTGGACCCGACTGTTCGCCATGGCGCCAAGCCACGCCCCCCCAAAATACTCCCTTTTAAATCACACTTTTTGGTCAATATTTGTATAATATTAACTATCGCTAGTTCACTTTTTTTTTCATTTTCACCCACCTCGTCCATTATCATTGGTGGGATACTCCGATTAAAATGGCAGATAGATGATTGAAGTCGCCGTTGTTGAGATCAACATTTTGGGCCTAATTCATGGAAGCCTTTTACAATGGCAAAACCCCATTGGAAAACATTCTGTGAATAAGAGCCTTTATTTCTTCCCATATGCTTCCCTGTTCCTCACAGGAGTTATGCAATGGCGTGAAAACGAATGCTACCATATCTTCTATATCGAGTTACCGGTTAGACGTCATCCCGTTCTCAGGTCCTTTGCTTTGAATACATAAATACAGCCGCTTTCACAGGGACGCTACCTCCCATCTAAACTTTCATTGTTAACTTTTAAAAAATATATATTTTTATTTAAACTTGCACAGATTACATCATCATCTCATCAGTTTTACAATGTTATCATTACAGTTAATCAACATCTTTGCATATTGGGTACGCTTCGCATTAATGATTACTTTCCATCTGTGTCTTCTTCTCCTCCACATTTATCGGGAAGATATTGCCTGTATCTGCCCCATATGTCTCTGGGACAGTTTGGCGTGGGTAATAGACCGGCATACACTTCTTCACAGTCATTCGCCCATGTCATATCTTTTTCACAATCACCCATTGTGGGTGGTTCTTTACTTTTCCAACGCATCAATATTACTCGTTTTGCCAATAATACACTAAGATTGAGAAACCTGCGCCACATGTGGTTAATTCTGCGCACTGCTCCCTACAGAGAGAATCCTGGATCCCATTCTATAGGCTGATCTGACATCTCATCCAGTGCGTTGCACACGTCTTTCCAATATTCAGTTAATCGTATACACGACCATAGCACGTGTAATGTGTCTGCTTCCTCGCTACAACATCTTCGGCACTTTCCATCTGCTGTAGGATATATATACTCTTGAGTCTGGTGGGGGTGAGGTGGGTGATGTGTAGTATCTCATAGTGTATCAGGTGGTATTGTGAATTGTAGGATATGCTCTTCGTCAGTCCACATAATTGTGACCAGTGAGTTTCTGTAATGGGGTGTTCAAGATCCTGTTCCCACTATCCTCTAGCACCTGGAGTCAAGGGCCTCCCTGGTTAACAGTGCTTTTTTGTGCAGTGTGGAAGCAGATGTCTTAATTATACTTGTGGTGAGGATATATCCCAAGCCTGGGTGTGGCTTCGGTTCTGTTGGAAATGCCTCCCAAGTGTCCGCCATAGCAGAGCGCAGCGGGAGATATTGTAACCTCTGTAAAGGGTTATTCCCTATGGTCGCCTTGATCTCTTCCCAGCTAACAAATTCTTTATCAGGAAATAGGTCCCTGAAACGGTTTATCCCACTATCTTTCCAGTGTGTGGCAAATGTTATATGCTGTGTTGGGGGGAGGTAGGGTGCATCCCACAGCATCATATTCGGGTTGTATAAAATCGCGTGTCTGGGGCGACCTGCCATCCTGGTCCGGCCGTTGCATGTTACCAGTGCCAGGTTAGTGGTGTTGGCGTTATCATTCCTGGTTTTCGCTTCGGCTGCTCTATGTAGGAGTTTCGTTGAGCCCAGTGCATGTATCTTAATAGTCGTGTGTGGAGCGTGACTTTCATTGTTAACTTTGTATGAAATATCGCTCTTACCGTAATATTTAATCATAAAAGCCTGTGATATGAGTGCCAGTTCTTTAAATTCGCCACTCAGGGGTGCTAAGTCTGGAAAAGATCTGGTGCTGCGCTAATATCAGGACTGTCGGGTCTCAAGGCTAGCTAGCCCTTTATTGTAGCCCATGAGCTTCTATCCGGGGCTAAAACCAAAACACCCCGGGCAATAGCCTCTGTAGGAAAGCCCCCCAGATGCTCACACCAGAAACAACCCACTAGGGAAAACAGCCCAATACACCTCTTGCAAGGATAACAAGTTGTATTTCCACACAAAAGGAAAAGTACCAACAAAGAACTCTGTTGCCGCGGAACGTTCTGGCGAAATCTGCATGAGCGGTACAGCATCATCAGTGATGTCATTACATACAGTAGAAATTGCAGCAGCTGGTTGGTGAGAACCTACACATAGGTCACCTGCTACACAGGGGATGCCATGCCATTTGTCCGAGCCCTGATGGTCCATCTTCTTCCATGTGGGCGATGCCACGCAGGCAGCCAAATAACAATTATATTGTTAACTTAGAAAGACACATCTATTTTTATGTAACAACGCTCCATGTTTCAATAGTGACCTACACATGGTTTTCAATTAGTCACCTTTGTTACTAACATCACATTGGTCTAAATGAAAAGTCGTATTTCTGTATAATCACTAGATTTGTGTATGCATTGTTTCTTTTCTCTTCAAACGCAACCAGAAATCTGCTTTGTAAATGGTTTTTAAAAACTTTATTGATATGTATATTAATTAAAATATGTTTTTCCACAATATCTGTTTTTTGGCTAATATATATTCTGTGTAAATAGCCTTGTGCAACAACTCTGGGAGCTGTTCATCTGCAACCTGTGTTTTGGAAGCAGGGTAGCTAGTGGTGGGATTGCTTGCTTTTGTTATACCTGGTACGAACTGACAGGGGCCCAGGGGGAAAACTGAGGTCATACTAACTCATACACTTCACTCGCTCCCAGACAGGCTGGCATTTGGTCTCTCACCCCCGTTCTGTGCTTAAGTTCATCCCTCCCTGCACCTCACAGCACAAATCACATGACTAAGGATTGAAGACAGGAATGCCCTGCTTTCTGATCTTTCTGGTCAATCGAACGTCCAACAGGTTTATGGTCAGTGGTCTGGGGTTATCTGGTACGTTGACATTCAGGGGTCCTAAAGCCAGGGCAATGGGGTGCTATAACTTATGATTGGGGCTGCTGGTGGATGGAGGCCTGTGCCCTCCTTCTCATAGGATTGCACCATTCACAGACAGTCCTCCTCCCGTGGCCTTGCAGGGCACATTCTTCCTAGGGCGCAAAGTTTGGCAACATTTTAGGACAATGAAGGGTTTTATGGGGCTGTGCAGCTCTGGCCTTTCTGATTGATGTGTGGTATACAACCTATTCCCTTGCTCATGCTCGTGGCCTAGGCCTGGAATACTGGCTGTCGTGTTACGTTTTAGATTTGTGCCACAATATGGCTGCTAATATCTAAGATGGCTGCTATTCCTGCATGTGCTCTACACATACAAAACCTGCAATAATGTAATCATGCAGAAGCCCTAAGGGCAACCCCCTCCCTTCTGGTCTCTTACAGTATCTGTGGCGGTCTTTGCATTATCTGAAAATGCTTAAGGGTGGGAGAAGATCGTGTTCCCTTCCCAACACTCCCTCAGGCTCCCCCTAGTAACGCCTCTGCTGCCACTGCTTACTTTTCAACATGATCTTGTCTATGTTTTGCAGATGATTGATTACAAGTCACTTTATCTAGTACAGTCCATTGAAATTCGTGCTCGATAACCTGATGATTAAAACTGCTGATCTTATATGCATCCTCCTTTAAAGGATGACAATCCGTTTGGAATTAAGGGTTTTTGTTGTCACTCATGACCCACTAGGTAGGTTTAATCCGTTGCTGGCGCACAGATGCTGATAGTAGTTGCAGCATTCAGATTCCGGGGTGCATCTGTGTAGACACATGGATCGCCCCAACTCCCGGGTGTCTCCCTTTAAGCATTGGTTTAATCTTTGCAAGAAGAGCCAGATTGGCATCTGATCTGAACCTGTGGGTCTCGGCAAGTGAGACCCGCACAGAGAGAGATCCCAATTCTGCCGGCCTACACGTTCCCAGAGCTCTGTGCATCACCCACCATGTGAGTACCTCTATTTTGTTTTCAAAAGTCCCTTTCTTCACTATGGATTTGAAGAATTGGAGGTTTGAAAATGAATGTAAATAACATGCATCAAATGACTCACCAAACCTTCAAATGGAGGGCTGGGAGGGTGACCTACATTTCCCACACATAGTACTCAGAAAAAACGTGTTTCCCCAACCGTCTATAACATTCCTAATGACAGATGAGTGTTCAGGAGCTGCTCCGCTGCTCACCTTAGTTACAGACATCTAACAATATAATAAAATGCCAGATGTATGTGTGTCCTGCATGTTTGTCCGATGCAGTCAGGCACAGTAGAGACAGTGCCAATTTGCATAACTTTGCCTGTTGTCACCACTAGGGTGAGCTGTTCCCTTAGGATATATAGTTGTCCTATTGTAATGTCAATTCGCATAGCTTCGCCTGTTGTCACTGCTAGAGGAATCTGTTGCCTTGGATATATAGTGGTCCTACTGTGTTAATGAAAACCTGCACTTTGGCTCATGTACCTGGGCCTTTAGACTAATCCTATATCCTATATAAATGATTATCATAAGATGCCTGTGCATTGGGGACTGGGCATGGCATGGGCACAGCTGTCCTTATGCGGAGGTCGCGCTTCTCCACCCAGCAACTCCTCTTCTAAAATTCTGCAAGGATCGCAATGACAGGTGTCACAATCATTTAATCCTCACATCAAAATCCTTGCACTCTCCCAGTGAGTCTATGTCGCAGGTTGTTAAAGACACTTTAGTGCTGGGGTGCGTGTTGAGAAAAGAAAAATGAGCACCCAGGCCAGGGTGCATTGTATACCTAGTGGTTCAAGCATCTAACCCTTTTATCACAAACATATGTGTCAAATATAAAGACCTGTGGTCATTCTTATGTTTCTTCTGATCCCTTATAAGATCTCTCAGAGCCAATACACCGCGACAGAAGTGACCCACATCCCCGCCCTCCCCCTGTACAGACAATGCGCCCTCAGTTTCATGGGTGAATTCCTGACAAACATGATACACATCTACGTCTCCTAATGCCAGGCTGATCCCTCAGAGAGAAACCTCTGTTGCTGCTGCTCCCTTTCTACCCCCTCCATCCAGCTGTGTGTGTGTTTTCTCTGGTTGCTTTGCTGTTAACAGTCGCTGGGATGGCGGAGGCAAAAAGGGGCAAGCGATATGTTGGGGATGGGGGATGGACAAGGAGCAGCCAAGTGGTCTTCACAAGCAACTACTACCCCCATGATGGCCTGATGAGAACTGGCAATGTGGGTTACTGCTCCAAGTTGCTCTTTGCACATTGGCTTGAATGCCAGGGTGGAATAATAATGCACCAGCACATTTTACATTCAGTTAGCAATACAAGTTATGAATTTGCTGCCAAGGTTATGCACATGGCATACTATATAACATTCTATGTCTACCGCTATCCCTGTGCTACTGCAGTGCTGGCAGCCAATGTCGAATTGGAGTCCTACTTTTATGTTGGTGGACTGGTCCCGTTTTTGACTTTTCCAATGTGGACCTCTTATCTATGCAGCTGCGCCTTTCCAAAAGGGACCACAGTTCTTTACCTTGCATCCCACACCACAAGCAATTTCTAAAATACATCCCGGCTCTCTAGACAGCTACAGCCCTGCGCACCCACTCAGACCCAAGAAAGAAAGAGAGAGAGAAAGAGAGAGAGAGAGAGAGAGAGAGAAAAAGAAAGAAAGAAAGAAAGAAAGAAAGAAAGAAAGAAAGAAGCAGAGAAAGAAAGAAAGAAAGAAAGAAAGAAAGAAAGAAAGAAAGAAAGAAAGAAAGAAAGAAAGAAAGAAAGAAAGAAAGAAAGAAAGAAAGAAAGAAAGAAAGAAAGAAAGAAAGAAAGAAAGAAAGAAAGAAAATGACACGCTGGGTAGAGCTAATTCCTAATTTCTGCTCATGGGTAACTCGCAAATAGCTCATGGTATAGGGTCACCTTCAGCCAATCCTGACTTTTTAGACAACAGTACTTTGGATTACAGAACTACTAGTTTCACTTTTTATATGCCTACAAGTCCCAGCATGCAGAGTTCTGCTGGGAAATAAAAAGAGGTGTGGTCGAAGGTTGCCTTCATGAGAAGAGCACATTAGTAATGTTAGCATGTGCCATTGTCTGCACCAGTGTGTGTTTATCGCGCTACCGCTTTGAGGTAAAAAGCTTTTCTATGTCTATTATGGAGTATGTTATACCATGTTATGAAGTATTTATGCTGCACCAACTGACCACCATAGTGGCCTCAGAGAGCAGAAGCTTCTCTGGAAAAGGGCATATTGTGCCCCTGCCAGGGGTGTTCGGCTCCTACTGTGCAGAGGAAAGAGCTAAACTGATGAGGGGTACAGTAGGGGACATATAAAATGAGAAGGGGTGGCGGGATAATCTTTCCGATACTCTGGGTGCATGGGAACCCTCCCAGGTGGACTGAGAATTCGCAGTGCAGAACATTGTAGAAGACAATCTCGAAATTGTCAGTGGCATCAGGGAGTACTTACATGAAAGAAGTTTTCAGAAAGTTCAACATTTGTGTATATATCTATATATAGTGTGTGCCCAAAAATATTCAACCATGTACCCGAAACCTTACATGCATTTTCGATAAAAAAAATGTTCTAAAATGTTCGATATGTGTTCATTCTTTATCAAATATTCGATATAAAGACTGCATCCCCCTGGCACCTTGGTTGCATGAAATCCTGCGGCCTGGCACATAATGACAGTAGGCCCCAGGAGGGCTAGTTTAATGAGCTCCATCCGGTAATGATGGAGCTGTAGCTGAAATGAATGTAATACTGGCCTAGTAAAGATATCGAATTGGGTGAGGGCACAATGTACAGGGTGAGGTACAGAATGGGAATGGAGCCATCTCAATCGTTAATAACACAGAGCAAAATGGTGGCACTGCCCCCGGGCATGTTAAGTCGTGTAGCGTGAGGACAGAGACCTGTGAAGGTGTGTTTGTCTGGTAGCACTGCCTGCTTCCCCACAAACCGTATGAAGAGAAGTCTCGGCAGGGCAGTGATGCAGCATCGGGGCTTAAGAGCTCAAAGATCATGTGAAGCTCTGGCTTTACAGGGTAGTAGTTATCGACCATCGTCATCAAGCGACTACACTGGACACTCAAGGCGCTCGCACAAGATGTCCATGTGACGCCATGGTAGACGCACAGGTAGCTGGGCTTGCTGTGTGCGCTGGTCCTAAAATGCATATTCTAAATGATGCTTTGCAGTTTGACTTTAGTTGTGGACGCGGGTGGGGGGTTGCCCTGCGAGGAGGAGGATCTGATTTGGCCATGCTTGAAAATGTTACTTTCCCGTTCTAAAGCCCCCAATTACACTTGCTCGTCTCTTTATTCAAAGAGCACAGCGCTGGTGGCAGATTAGAATGGGCATACAAGGTCGAGAGAAGGGGCCAGTTCTATGGTGTTTCCTGGGGGCAGGGTGGCGTGCAAAGGATCTCGCCTGAGAAGACGAGGAGTTCCAAGGTGTGAGTAGAAGCAGAGAAAGGGGCTGTCCTCTAATCTTGCCCCTGCGCTTTAACAGGTCCATGGTTCAACCCGTGCCACGTTGAAACTTTATGGGTCGCCCAATGCTATCGATCTTGCTGGGATGAGGGTGCTAGGGGGTCGGGGGTGCTTTAGCAATAGATCTCCTTCTTTTACTGGCCTTCACTGGCTCTGCTGTCACCCCTTTTGGTTCAGGGATATGCCAGCCAAGCTAGAAGGCATGTTATCAGGTAATAATATTGCCACATATATGGTCGCCGTAAATAATATCGCCGGGAAAATGTCGTGGCGATATTATTTGGGTGACCATACATATGGCGACAGGGGCAAAAAAAAAATACAAAAAAAAAAAAACATTTGGGGGTTGCGGGGGTGTCCCCCGCATGTTCCATGCAATAATGTTGCCACAAAACAAAACAACCATTTTTCGGCGATATTTTTGCATGGCGATATAATTGTGGCGACATTATTACATGGAACCGAAGGCATGATTAAGCACGGTCACCAGTATCATCAAAATGTTGATTACACCCATATCTACTGTATGTCTTTTTTTAAATGTATGTATTTATTTATATGTAGTTCATAAAATTAACTTTTACAAAATCTTTTTTTAAGACAGTCCATCAACAACTTTTAGCTTCCTGATAACATATTTGGCCAAAGTGGACCCCTAAACTGACACAAATTGTCAAAAGTATAATAACTAGAGAAGGCAGACTGATGACCAAAGGATCCGAGCACTGGCAGAGCATGTGTTAGGAGGAGTGGGAGCTACCATGTGAGCTAAAGTTTTACATCCGCTCCACATCACTTACGTGGCCAACCTCGGCGTCACCTTTAGCGCTGGTCTAGACATGCAATCTTATTGAGTCGCAGCTGCTAGAACCGTTTGTTTCTATAGAAACGCTCAAGGATGTACAGGCACTATTGCGGATCGGACTAGAAATCATTGTTGCATGACTTTGCGTCACCCCGACTGGACCACTTGAGTGGTTCATGCATCAGTGTACTCTCATACCCGACAGGACGGCTGCAGCCAGTGCAGAAGGCAGCGGCTCGGGTCCTGAGACACATCTCTGGCGTTCAGCACCCATCTACCACTCTGGCCTAAACTGCATTAGTTACTTGGGTTCTTAGGTGGGAGATTCGAGCTAGCCATGTTGGCCTTCCGGTGTTTGCCGGGTGCTCTGCCTTTCTGTTTGCACCTTGCAAGCTCTGCATGTGGTCAGTGACTACAGTCTGACATCCTCAACGATTGTCCTTACACACAGACCCGTGATGTTTCTCCTGCTTTTAGGAGGTCCTTCATTCGGTATATCGTTCTTTCATCGACAGTCGTCGTTGGTCCGACTCTTTTTTTTACAAGTACACTTTATCTTATTTATTTATTTTATTTGTTTGCATTTTTAAAGCACCCACACAGCCTGGGGGCATCAAGGCGCTGTTAGAGGAATATGTCTTAGTTTCATATTTATAATGCGCTTAATACCCAGAGGTTTCCAAGAGCAGACCCGGGGATCGAACCTGTGTTGCTTCATGCCGTCTTGTTTCCAAGGCGAGCACGTTGCCACTGAGCTATCCCCTGGGACGAACTTTGCCAAAATAATTCATTGAAATTTTGGCGGGGTGTGGGAAATGGCAGATAAGGGATTGGGGGTGTCTGGAATAGTTAAAAATAGGTGGAGCAAGGGGGTTTGGAACCCTCCAAAAGTAAAAAAAAAAAATGTTGATGACTTATTTCAGCAAAATGTATTCATAAAAATTCCAGTCCTAAAAATGACTGGCGATGAAATGACATAGAACCCTTAATTCTTCAGTGGTGTGGAACTCACTCCCTCTACACCTGCGCATCAAGTCTCCCCACACTCTTCTGGTTCTGCTGGAAGAACTTATTTTCCCTACTTTCCCTATTTGGATTTTCTTTTTTTTTTGCTTGACTTTCATTACTTATCATGCAAAATATAGAGGTGCCTTCTTGCAACTAAAATGAATGTGCCCCAGAAATAGGAGATGAATACACGAGCAATGGATAGTTGGATATGTTTATGATCTAAGGTGTCGCATAAGGTCATAGGAGGCGGCTCTTCTTGCCAAACCATGGATTCTCGGTCTCTGTGCCTGGAAAGTATGACGGTCCTGCGGCCAACTGTGCATGCCCATCGTTTTTGCACCCTTGCCCTAGACCAAATCTGGCCTAAACCCAACTGCAACATCTTTTAAGCCTCTCTAAAAGAAAGCTCTTTTCCATGTTTCCCTTAAGCCCTACTTACAGTTTGACTTTTTGTTTTTAATTGTCATAGTTTCAAGTGAAACTTTTTTTACAAAACTTTGTCACTAAAAGAAAACTCTCATACTACATGCCAAATTTACAACTCCTCAAAAATAATTTACAAAAAAGAAAACTTTCAATTTTTCTCTTGTCATAATTGATCACTCAACGTCTCAGCTCTCTCTTAGCCTTTTCTCCTTCTAGCCCTAATAGTCTGTCTAGATAATTGATAACTGCTAGTTTGACTTTGGAAATGGTTTCATGATAAAAAGGGTACAATGTTCATCCATCGCCCGCTGCACTTTTTGCCGAAGAAATCATCGAAAAAATATGGAGGGGCGTATAGGGAATAAATAATAGGGGAGAGGGTTTGGGGGAACACCCCCCACATAAAAAAAAAAACTTTGCTGCATTTTTGGCAAGAAAAGCGGCGGAAAAAAAAAAACTGGCGATGAAGGAACATAGAATCAGAAACAAGTGCTCCTGGTCGGTGTCATGGAGGTGGCAGTTGTCCCTTCATTTTAAGTAATTACAATAAATGTCCAAAACAGTTTTTCTGGGAGGCAGATGTCTGGCCTACCTTCTGGTCATTTCCTGGGTACTCTGGGAAGAGCGATGGACCACCAGCCAGGGTGTAGGAGCTCCCCTGTCTGAAGACACTTATCCTCTGGGCGGTGAGGCTCGCTGTGGGGTAGAAATTGGCATCCGGGGCACCTCTGCCACTGAAAAGGTGGTCGGCTGGGTCAAAGCACTTCTGGATGAAGGTGTGAGGGTAGTCTTCCTCGGGGGACGCCAGCTCCTGGCCATCTTCATAGACCTGCCTCAGCACGCGCCCGCTGTAGGCCGATGATACCTTAAACCTGACTTTGCGGGGTCTGGCATCGTACCTCTGGCCGAGCATCCTTGCAAGTGTGTTCCTCGGATTCAGGCTCAGAGCAGATGCTCCCCCAAAGCCATCTTGCTGAATGAATCCTTCAGGTGTGCAATGCCCCCCTCAGTGCGATGCATAATTCAGATCCGGTGTCTGGTCTCCCGCCCAGCAGCCGAATCCACACCGCCTCATGAAACATTGATTGCAGCCGTAGATTAGAACCGTCACCGCGTTGGCCTGTGGCGAGGAACACTGCAGTCGTCTTCCATTACAGAAAGAGGGCTCCGTTTACAAATGGGCAAATAAGGCGCCTAAAATTAGGTCGGCATGAACCCTAATAGGAAGGATAATTGCGCAAAAAGGACCGTTTTGCTCAAGGCTTTTGCACATGAAAGACACATTCGTAATTTTTTTGCAAACTGCTCTGCAAACAGATGCACGCCTGCATTGCAGAATAAAGGAGGCTGTCCTATTTCTGAGCCGCCAGTCTGTCGCTTCCTAATTTATAGTCCATTGGAATAATTTGTTGTAAGATATAATTTCATGGCTGCTCTATTGACTCCCCAGTTCAATGCATGTTAATAAATCGCAGAAAAACAATCCATGTCCAAGGCAGGGTGGTCAGGCATGCCTCGAACACCAGTGTGCGTCTTCACTGACATGGCACAACACAGATATTGCCGCTCTTTCTTACCTTGCCCATCATGATGTGTGCCCTTCAAGAAGTTCCAGGGGTTTTTCAGACTACTTAGCGCCTATGTGAGGTAGTAGGCACTTTCTGAAACTTCTCAGTGCCCTTCAAAGGTGCTAGGTGCCTTGCAGATTTCACAGTGGCACTCTCAGTCTCTAAGTGCTATGCCAGGTTTCTCAGTGGCCCTCTCAGGGTCTGTGCTGTGACAGGTTTCACAGTGGCACTCTCCGTCTCTAAGTGCTATGCCAGGTTTGTCAGGGCCCTCTCAGGCTCTGTGCTATGCCAGCTTTCACAGAGGCACTCTCCGTCTCTAAGTGATATGCCAGCTTTCTCAGTCGCCCTCTCAGGCTCTGTGCTATGCCAGGTTTCTCAGGGCCCTCTCAGGCTCTGTGCTATGCCAGGTTTCACAGAAGCACTCTCTGTCTCTCAGTGATATGCCAGGTTTTTCAGTCGCCCTCTCAGGCTCTGTGCTATTCCAGGTTTCACAGTAGCACTCTCCGTCTCTAAGTGCTATGCCAGGTTTCTCAGTGGCCCTCTCAGGCTCTGTGCTATGCCAGGTTTCTCAGTGGCCCTCACAGGGTCTGTGCTATGTCAGGTTTCACAGTGGCACTCTCTGGCTCTAAGTGATATGCCAGGTTTCTCAGTGGCCCTCTCAGGCTCTGTGCTATGCCTTGTTTCACTGTGGCCACCTCAGGCTCTGTGCTATGCCAGTTTTTTCAGTCGCCCTCTCAGGCTCTGTGCTATGCCAGGTTTCACAGTAGCACTCTCCGTCTCTAAGTGCTATGCCAGGTTTCTCAGTGGCCCTCTCAGGCTCTGTGCTAGGCCAGGTTTCTCAGGGCCCTCTCAGGCTCTGTGCTATGCCAAGTTTCACAGTGGCACTCTCTGTCTCTAAGTGATATGCCAGGTTTCTCAGTCGCCCTCTCAGGCAGTGTGCTATGCCAGGTTTCACAGTGCACTCTCAGTCTATAAGTGTTCTCAGGCTCTGTGCTATGCCAGGTTTCTCAGTGGCCCTCACAGGCTCTGTGCTATGCCAGGTTTCACAGTGGCACTCTCTGTCTCTAAGTGATATGCCAGGTTTCTCAGTCGCCCTCTCAGGCTCTGTGCTATGCCAGGTTTCACAGTGCACTCTCAGTCCATAAGTGCTATGCCAGGTTTCTCAGGGCCCTCTTAGTCTATAAGTGCTATGCCAGGTTTCTCAGTGGCCCTCTCAGGCTCTGTGCTATGCCAGGTTTCTCAGTCGCCCTCTCAGGCTCTGTGCTATGTCAGGGTTCACAGTACACTCTCAGTCTATAAGTGCTATGCCAGGTTTCTCAGTGGCCCTCTCAGGCTCTGTGCTATGCCAGGTTTCTCAGTGGCCCTCTCAGGCTCTTTGCAGGGTGTCAGTGTTCTCAAGAGCTTCTTCCACCATCAGCCCCCACGTGTGCCAGCCAGGCTTTCTCCATCAGCCGATCAGTACAGCAGGTTGATGCCCCCACCTCCAGCACCAGATAGTATGACTTACTGCCCCCTGCACTCCTCCTCTTCTTACCTCATCTAGAGCCCCGACTCGCAGGGAGCTTGCCTCCACTATCTTTCAAATTCAGTTTCAGCCCCCGGCCCTTTCCCCCATCATGCTCTGCTTTCTAGCTCCCATCGCAGGACGAAGGAAGCAATATAAACCTGTATATTACGCCTGTGTGTGTTTGGGGAACTGCTACTTTGATGGCCAAAGAAATGCCGAAATGCTGTGTTTTGGGCAACTCACCATTTGCACTTCCTGCTTTATGGGCGCTTGGTCACAACCGAGTGAAATGGCCCTCAAGTGCCCGAGTAGCCAAGAACTTCAGAGAAACAGCGCGGACCCTGGGCACCAGTTTGGCTAAATATTGATGCACCAGGAATGTAAGCTTCACCCTAGGCTTGCTGAGAACGGCTATTCAAGGAGATGTTGGCCATCAGGCCCCATTGACCTTGGGGCTGTTAAAGCCATAATAACCACCCCAGGGAAAGTAGTTTTGATTTACTTATGTTTGCTTATTCATTGTTTATTTATTTAAAGGTAAAATGTAAGGTGTCTGCAGGTGACAATTTGCCTTGCGGGGACATAAGGGTAGGTGGTGGGAGGCAAGCCTATCAAAAACGGGGAAAGAGGAGTAAAGGGAAAGGAAACGATGAGCCAGAGAAGAGATAGGGGACAACACAACCATTTGCATTAGTAATCATGGCCTTAGCAATTAACACCACGCTGTAGATCATTGTTCTCAAGTGTCCAGTGGTATGAGTTGATCTAAGTTGCCAAAGATTCGTCTGAACAGCCTAGTTTTAGTGATCTCCTGAAACTTCGCATGATGGTCTTCCTTGCTGACATTGAGCCGGACGCCATTTCAGAGTCTGGACCTTAACACAGCACTTCCTCCCGCATTAGCCGTAGAGTTCTGATGGAAAAATCAGGGAATTATCCTCCTGGGCACCGTCTGCCACTGCATGGATATGGAAAGTGTGGGATCCTGAAAGGGGAACAGGAAGTCAATGATCCCTGGTCATTCCAGAGTCTGGGCCCAACTCCAGGGTGTAGACATTAACACAGCACTTCCTAGCGCAACAGCAGTAGAGCACACACGGACTTATCCTGGGCACCGCTCGCCAATGAATGTGTAGAGAAAAAGCGAGATGCATGTGCCCGGATAGCGATTGGGAAGTAGATGAGCTCTGGCGATTCAGTCCCAAATACTGGTGGCACCTCCATTCCTGGCCAGAGCATACTGAAGCACAGGTGATACATATCCTCACTTAACCACGCTAAGCAGGGCTCCTTCCAAGTAATCCAAGTAGTGCCATCTCACCACAACATAGCCCAGCCCCCTGGTCATCTAAATTAAAAGCATCGTAGACTCAAGTGAAGATGCTTCTTTTCTGGAAAGTTTGATCCACCCCACAAGCCCATTAACGGAGAGCAAACGCCCAACCCCGAGGCCATGATTGATGCTGTAAACTAAACCTCTGTTAAACCAAATAGAAGACAAGTTTAAAAGGGTTTGTGACAGCTTTAAATGTGGTTGGGTTTGGCTGAAATGCGTCCCTTCATACCTTTGGATTTGAATGTCGGTAGCCAATTAGAGCACTGGCATCCACTCCTTCTGCCCTTGGCTCTGACCCTAGGCTATAATTGCAAAATAAGAACAAACATGTGAAATGGGGCAAATGGGGAGTAAGTAGTCAACCCTACATTTATTCACTCGCAGGTTCCCCAGGCCTTTAGTGACAAGTGAGGCAGGGATGGCAAGGGTCTTATTTTCTATTTATTGAGGATTATAATATATAACAGATCATGTCGAGTCACTCCAACCAATCCCCTCTGCATATGATAGACTCCATCTAACTGTCTACATCACCCCGGGGGAAAGCAGGTGTGGTCCTTGGAAGATACGGACCCACCGTCTTCCCCTCTGCCTTTCTACCTTCTGTGGTCACGTCACCCACCTGCACATGGCCAGTCCTTGGTGCTGTCACCAGATAACCTTTATAAATATCCCCCAGCTCAGAGAGAGAGGATAAGCTGGGAGCCGTCAAGCAGAGTGACAGAGAGAGGACAAGCTGGGAGCCGTCAAGCATAGTGACAGAGAGAGGACAAGCTGGGAGCCAAGCAGAGTGACAGAGAGAGGACAAGCTGGGAGCCGTCAACCAGAGTGACAGAGAGAGGACAAGCTGGGAGCCGTCAAGCAGAGTGACAGAGAGAGGACAAGCTGGGAGCCGTCAAGCATAGTGACAGAGAGAGGACAAGCTGGGAGCCAAGCAGAGTGACAGAGAGAGGACAAGCTGGGAGCCGTCAAGCAGAGTGACAGAGAGAGGATAAGCTGGGAGCCGTCAAGCAGAGTGACAGAGAGAGGACAAGCTGGGAGCCGTCAAGCAGAGTGACAGTGAGAGGACAAGCTGGGAGCCGTCAAGCAGAGTGACAGAGAGAGGATAAGCTGGGAGCCGTCAAGCAGAGTGACAGAGAGAGGATAAGCTGGGAGCCGTCAAGCAGAGTGACAGAGAGAGGACAAGCTGGGAGCCGTCAAGCATAGTGACAGAGAGAGGACAAGCTGGGAGCCGTCAACCAGAGTGACAGAGAGAGGACAAGCTGGGAGCCGTCAAGCAGAGTGACAGAGAGAGGACAAGCTGGGAGCCGTCAAGCAGAGTGACAGAAGCTCTCCTGTCACTCTTCTTGACGGCTCCCAGCTTATCCTCTCTCTCTGAGCCACGGGATGTTTATAAAGGTTATCTAGTGAGGAAGCCTCCACACTTCGAGGGCACACTTGAGCACATCTTGAGTCTATAGCACACCCATGATCTGACCAACTCGAGCACTACTCTGCAAGGAACTACAATCTACCCTTACAGGAAAGGCTTAGCTTTATTGGGCGGGTTTAGTCCATTTCCTCCGACCAGCAAACTGTCCCATCCATTACCAATGGTTGCACGCGCACTCCCAAAATCAAATACCCTTTCTCTCATCCACATTGTGGCTTTCCATGGGTCTGTCTATTGGTAGCCTTTCTCTCATCTTTGCCAGTTCTCCTCTACCTCAGACCATGGCCTGGTGACCATGGGCAGGAGCACAATAAGCCACTACTCGCACGCGCTTCACCGCCTTGAGACCTCTGGGTTGGTGATTGGCACAGTATAAATAACGATTAACATAACCTGTCAGAAAACTAGCATCGAGGTCTCCTCTGTATATTAGTATGTCCAAAAAGCGCCACGGGTGGACTGGCCTATAGCAAACTCTGGAGATTTCCTGCTAGGCCTGCACACCCAGGGCCTCTTTCGGGTGGTAACCTATTTTATTTCTAAATGTTCTCATAGGCAAAGTGTTGGGTTTGCCCAGAATGTGGCAAATGGGGCCACTTTGAACATCATTTCCAAGGCCATTTCTAGGTACCAGTCCGCCCCTGGATGGTGCTATATCAGAGGGACACAGTGTTTTCACCCCTGACCTTTCATTTAAGAAAATAATGCATTTCAGGAATGAACGTTTTGCCTCATTTTTAACTAAAGTGCCAAACTGAAATGGATTGTGAAATGAAAGCGTCAGCACTAGGAAAGTGGCGTCCCCGGTGAATCGGAGTTACACGGTCACCATGGACATATATAATGCGTCTTATGTACACACTCATGTGTTGTGTCTGACGCGTACGTTCCACGTGAGCACTTGCGCTTTAATCATCTGCTCCTTAGAGTTTCTGCCAGCTCATGACCTGAATTTGGAAATTCCTTCATATGTATCCTCCTGGAACATTCCATTCCAGGGATTGCCAGCTTCAGCTGACCTGCCAGACACAGTGTTTCCCACACTAGTGAGAGTTGCCTGCTAGGGTGGAGCAAGCAGGCAGTCATCGTGGATTCCACTGGCGTGAATCAGTTCTCTACCACTGAACAGAGAAGGCTACGCGGCAGCTGCCATGCAGCAGAAAATAGCTCATAACTCATGCAGTGAATTAAAAATAAGTAGGGCCCTGATGATAATTATTGTTTTTATTATTGTTATTATTTGTGTTATGGTTTTTATTGAGCATGTACCTACCAAGCTTTGCGAAATAAAGGAGCACTTTACAATTCATAGGAGGAAGTGCACTGCAAGGGAAGTAGATTGCAATGGATCAATACAAGGAGCGAGGAGCTAACATCTGCAAGGCCGGGCAATTAGGCAGCAAGAGATCTACGAGCAACCAGGGGAGAAAACAGGGGTGGGGAGTAGATCATAAGTGGGTGTTACAAATCAACTTCTGGGGCACAAATGGTCCAGGGATGAATATCGGTTCCTAAACCATCAATCAACCCCCACACCTCTAGTACACCAGAAGGGGTCCGAAAAGATTGGAATACAAGTAAATGATACGACCTCCTTGACCAATTTTGGTAATGTAGACAGAACAGCAGGCTTATTTTTACAAGGTCATGGATCGTTGGTTAGTTGCAACACTGCTAAAAATACAAATATCTGCTTTACTATTACTACAACAGACAGTTCTAGCACACTACAATTACAACCCACACTGTAAAGGAACACAGAGGACAGTCAGTTTCACAAAGGAAAGGGATGCACTCTGGATACTGACAGGAGGGTAGTTGGTAAAGTAATCAGTCTAATAGTTCAAGATTATTTGGTTTCAACACCAAAGGGGCAAAGGGTTATAACTGTCTCTAAGGGCCTTCAGAGAAGGACCATGGAGGCAGAATCACAATGTACCTGGTGCTGAAGAAGATCTTGGTGCTCGACAGCGTCAAGGCAGTTCCAGGGTGCTTTGCAGCACGTGAGACAGAGTTAGTGGCGGGAGACAGCTGCGGTAACCAGGCAGCAGGCAGTTCAGCAAACGAGGCTGGACGGACGTCTGCAGGCTGTCTCTGTGCTGGTTGGCGATCTGGAATGCTGGTCAAGGCACATCGGACGGCTCTGGTGACTGTGGCATGACAACAGTCGGCAGTGCAGCCGTAAGTGGTTCGAGGACTTGACGTCTCGAAATTGTCCTTAAAAAGATGGACGCTGGATGATGCTTGTGTTGCACTCCTCCTAGACTCTTCGCAGGGCCCGTGTCCTTTCAAGGTGGACGGCCCAAAGCTCAGGACAGTAATTGCAGCAACAGCCTTGTCCTGTGTCCAGAGACTCTCTGACACTTCCCACCTAGGAAGCTTGCTGTCAGAACCTAACAGGGCATGCTGTGCGTTGGCTGGGTACCGGTTCTGGAGTTGCTGGACTGGTATCTCCCTCTATTCCCTGGGAGATGTTTAGGGGAGGGATCTTGCTTCCTTCTTGGCAATCCTGCCCTTCCTTCACTGGCGGAAGATGTAACGTAGACTGTAACTTCAGCTCAGGTCAAAATGAGTCATTCTTCTTACTCCTTGCAAAGTCTTCAGATGATCTGATCAGTGGGTGGTTCAGCCCTCTTTTAAAGCCAAATGGGCCCCAGCAATTGATGTAGGCCAAGCCCACCTTAATGGACCAATCCTGAGTCCCCACCAACAATCTTCAGTGATGCTTCAGGTCAGAATCAGAGCACTTGGCAACAAACAAGGGAAGGATGACAACATATACTTCTAAGTCCCACCCATCTTCCTGTCTGCTGTACATCAAAGTGTCTCCCTAATTACCTGAGTGTTATCCGGCACTTGGTCACAACATGGGCCTCCTTTCAAGTAGGGGGTTGCAGGCAGACCTTCGTCTCCTGCAATTCAATACTTCCCTCCTCTGAAAGGAGTGGTTCCAGACAGGACATTCACTGCCCTTTCATACCAAGGAGGGGTGTTGGTACCAAGTTGACACATTGCATTACAAAGAGGTGTTGGTCTCTGGTCTGCATTGTCACTTCCTGCACCGAGGTCTTCCCAGAGGGCTTCTAATTAACATTCTTCAGTATTTGCCAGCACCAGCAAGGTGCAACAATAGAGATGCAAATCCATGGGGCCTTGAAATGCTAATAAGGCTGCCCACAGCCAGAGGCGTTTGATGTACCCACAGCTCTCAGGTGTCAGCTACACATGACAGTGGAGGGTGGCACTAGTAAGTTGTGTCCTCCCAGAGTACATGGCTATTTTTCTGCTGTGCGGTGAGCGAGGAAAATATGTGTGGGAATGGTTTGCAAAGGTAGCAGGCGCCCCTCTCTCGACAGTTCCCCAGTGGGAATGGCCCCACATATTTTCCGGAGGTTGATCTCCCACCATAGATTCTTTGAAATAAACAAAAAATCAAATAGCCCAGGCGAGTGCACTCTCCCTGTGCGGATGGTCGAATTCCTCACATTGGGTCTAAAGCACCTTCCTGAAATGTAAAAGCTAGGGGTCTGGTGTTGACAGGGAGGAGATTCCAGAGTTTTCCCTAGGGACAAGAACCCAAATTACACCATAAGCTTTGACCCTGAAGAAGTCTAATCGATATGAAAACTGGGAAATGTTGGGGTTGGTTGGTGTCACCGAAAGAGCAAGAGGTGACAAATTAACTTCACTAAATTTTGTCTCATGGTCACCTGCAATTCATTCCTAAGTCCTACATTCATTTGTCTCTTTTGGTGATCACATTAAAACATCATAAACAGGTCTGGTGCTCTATGGGAAAAGAGATAGATGGAGATTAAAACGGCCTGCTCAAAGGCAGACATAATGCATGCAGTGGTGGCAGGGAAAGGCGTGGCTCTCGTGTGTACACTAGTCTTTTGACACTGCTTTTTTCCAAATGTAGATAAAGTTGTTGAATGGGAATGAGTCTTCATCACTTAGCTGTAACTTACCTTACTATAAAGTTAAATGCAGGTATGTTGTGTAATGCTTTATGGGCATCTATTGTTATGTTTGATGTGCTCTGCTATGTTATGTTTGTTTCTGTTATGCAATGTTATGTTGTTATGCTATGCTACGCTAGGTTATACATTTGTGCCATGCTATGCTCTTCTAGAGTATGTTGAATGTACTTCTTTCCTTTTAATTTGCCTGCCAGTGGAACTGGGCCATTGAAGGCTGTTTGACACTCAGAAATGAAGTAGGAGACATTTACTGTATTTTCTCTGGGCATTGCCAGAGCACAGCATAGCCCCATTTCTTCCTCCCGAAGTGGCATTAAGTGCATGAGAATTAATGATGAGCTTAGGTTAGGAGAGATCCCATGTTCCTGTTGCTTGGACTGGCAGTTGCTCAGTGCTTACATGCTCCTAGTGTTTGACGGTGGGGCGCGGGAAGCTTAACTTTTGCCCCATAACAAACCAGAACAGGACGGACCGTTTCCAGTCTGAAGGATAGGGCCGCATCCACTTGTGATCACTCCACTGTTCGGACTGCACACTCACTCCATGCAAGGCCCATCAGTGCATGGTGTGTGTGTGTGGTGAGGAGAATCTGTGCAGGTGGCACAGTGCAGATTTGTGGTTTCAGCCGCAACACACTGCCTTTGAAATCCTGGAAAATCCCGGTTTCCTTTGCTGTATTACATCACCCAGAGTTCATGGGTGACGACCACATTGTCGAAAGGACACAAATGGTGGATGCAAGTCTTGTTTTTGTGAACTCAAATATGTTTAATTGAATAGCCTTACTCTGGTTTCATGGTTGATTTAATTTTTAGCCTCAAACACTTCTGATGACGGACTACCGACCGAAACGTGTCTAATAAAGAGGAAACACATAGGTTCTCCATCAGAGGCTACTGATGATCATTTGTGAACCACATAACAATTGTTCATTTGCTTTATGTTTTGAGAACTACTGATGGACCATATATATATATATATATATATATATATGTATATATATATATATATATATATATATATATAGTTATGGTTAAGTTGCTGTTTCCATAGGAAGAGCACTTTTTGGGCGGCTTATAACTTCGCTCCCCCTGGACGGATCCACATCAAACTATATGGCCCACTCTGAATTCTTTTGCAAAGTTTGGTGAGGTTTGGACCAGGGTGGGCAAAGTTATAGGGGGGGTCCCACATTTTTTTTTCCCCCCGCTCATGGCATGGCCCGTGTCTTCCCTGTTCCCTCCCACCTCGCGCTCATGTTCCGTGTCTGTCCCCCTCCTTTTCCCCCCACCCCCGCTCATGGCCCGTGTCTCCCCTGTTCACCCCACCCCCTGCTCATGGCTCGTGTCTCCCCTGTACACCCCCGGCCCCCCTCCTGCTCCGTGTCTGTCTCCCTTCTTCCCCCCACCCCCGCTCATGCCCCATGTCTCCCTTCTTTCCCCCCCACCCCCCGCTCATGCCCCGTGTCTCCCTTCTCCCCCCACCCCCGCTCATGCCCCGTGTCTCCCTTCTCCCCCACCCACCGCTCATGCCCCGTGTCTATCTTCTTTCCCCCTCCCCCTGCTCATGCCCCATGTCTCCCCTGTTCCCCCATCCCCGCTCATGCCCAGTGCCTCCCTCCTGTGCCCCTCAACCCCCACTCATGCCCCGTGTCTCCCTTCTTTCCCCCACCCCCACGCTCATGCCCCTTGTCTGCCCTGTTCCCCCACCCCCGCTCATGCCCAGTGTCTCCCTCCTGTACCCCCCACCCCCTGCTCATGCCCCGTGTCTCCCTCCTGTCCCCCCCACCCCCCGCTCATGCCCCGTGTCTCCCCTGTTCACCCCCACCCCCTGCTCATGCCCCGTGTCTCCCCCTGTTCCTCCCGACTCCCGGCTCATGCCCCGTGTCTCCCTTCTTTCCCCGCCAAACCCCCGCTCATGCCTCGTGTATGCCCTGTTCCCCCACCCCCCGCTCATGCCCCGTGCCTCCCTCCTGTGCCCCCCAACCCCCACTCATGCCCCGTGTCTCCCTTCTTTCCCCCACCCCCACGCTCATGCCCCGTGTCTGCCCTGTTCCCCCCACCCCCGCTCATGCCCAGTGTCTCCCTCCTGTACCCCCCACCCCCTGCTCATGCCCCGTGTCTCCCTCCTGTCCCCCCCACCCCCTGCTCATGCCCCGTGTCTCCCCTGTTCACCCCCACCCCCTGCTCATGCCCCGTGTCTCCCCCTGTTCCTCCCGACTCCCGGCTCATGCCCCGTGTCTCCCTTCTTTCCCCGCCAAACCCCCGCTCATGCCTCGTGTATGCCCTGTTCCCCCACCCCCCGCTCATGCCCCGTGTCTCCCTCCTGTACCCCCCGCTCATGCCCCGGGTCTGCCATGTTCCTCCCACCCCCCGTTCATGCCCCGTGTCTCCCTCCTGTTCCCCCCACCCCCCGCTCATGCCCCGTGTCTCCCTCGTGTACCCCCCACCCCCTGCTCATGCCCCAATGTCTCTCTCCCTCGTTTACCCCCCACCCCCTGCTCATGCCCCGTGTCTCCCTCGTGTACCTCCCGACCCCCTGCTCATGCCCCGTGTCTCTCTCCCTCGTGTACCCCCCACCCCCCGCTCATGCCCCGTGTCCCTCCCACCCCCCACTCATGCCCCGTGTCTGCCCTGTTCCCCCATCCCCCGCTCATGCCCGTGTTGCCCTTCTTTCCCTCCCACCCCCCGCTCATGCCCATGTCTCCGTAGTGTTACCCCCCACCCCCCGCTCATGCCCCGTGTTTCCCTTCTTTTCCCCCCACCTCCCGCTCATGCCCCGTGTCTCCCTTCTTTCCCCCCAACCCGCGCTTATGCCCCGTGTCTCCCTTCTTCCCCCCAACCCCCCGCTCATGCCCCATGTCTCCCTTCTTTTCCCTCCACCCCCGCTCATGCCCCGTGTCTCCCTTCTTTCCCCCCCGACCCCTCGCTCATGCCCCGTGTCTGCCTTCTTTCCCCCCACCCCCCGCTCATGCCCTGTGTCTCCCTTCTTCCCCCCACCCCCCACTCATGCCCCGTGTCTCCCTTCTCCCCCTCCACCCCCCCGCTCATGCCCCGTGTCTCCCTTCTCCCCCCAAACCCCCGCTCATGCCCCGTGTCTCCCTTCTTTCCCCCCCACCCCCGCTCATGCCCCGTGTCTCCCTTATTTCCCCACCACCCCCGCTCATGCCCCGTGTCTCCCTTCTTTCCCCCCCACCCCCCGCTCATGCCCTGTGTCTCCCTTGTTTCCCCCGCACCTCCGCACATGCCCCGTGTCTCCGTTCTTTCCCCCCCACCCCCCACTCATGCCCCATGTCTCCCTTCTTTCCCCCCACCCCCCGCTCATGCCCCGTGTCTCCCTTCTTTCCCCCCCACCCCCCGCTCATGCCTGTGTCTCCGTCGTGTCACCCCCCACCCCCCGCTCATGCCCATGTCTCTGTCGTGTTACCACCCACCCCCGCTCATGCCCCGTGTCTCCCTTCTTTCCCCCCACCCCCACTCATGCCCTGTGTCTCCCTTCTTTCCCCCCACTCATGCCCCGTGTCTCCCTTCTTTCTCCCCCACCCCCCGCTCATGCCGCATGTCTCCCTTCTCCCCCCACACCCCTGCTCATGCCCTGTGTCTCCCTTCTTTCCCCCACCCCCGCTCATGCCCTGTGTCTCCCTTATTTTCCCCCCACCCCCCGCTCATGCCCCGTGTCTCCCTTCTTTCCCCCCACCCCCACTCATGCCCCGTGTCTCCCTTCTTCCCCCCACCCCCCGCTCATGCCCCGTGTCTCCCTTCTTCCCCCCACCCCCCGCTCATGCCCCGTGTCTCCCTTCTTTCCCCCCACCCCCACTCATGCCCCGTGTCTCCCATCTTCCCCCCCACCCCCCTGCTCATGCCCCGTGTCTCCCTCCTGTACCCCCCACCCCTGCTCATGTCCCGTGTCCCCGTGTCTCCCTCCTGTACCCTCCACTACCCGCTCATGCCCCGTGTCTCCCTCCTGTACCCCCCACTCCCCGCTCATGCCCCGTGTCCCCCTCCTGTCCCCCCCACCCGCTGCTAATTGCCTGTGTCACCCCTGTTCACCCCCACCCACCGCTCATGCCCCGTGTCTCCCCTGTACCCCCCAACCTCCCGCTCATGCCCCGTGTCTCCCTTCTTCCCCCCCCCCCCCGCTCATGCCCCGTGTCTGCCCTGTTCCCCCCACCACCCGCTCATGCCCCGTGTTTCCCTCTTGTACCCCCCACCCCCTGCTCATGCCCCGTGTCTCCCTCGTGTTCCCCCAACCCCCGCACATGCCCCGTGTCTCCCTCGTGTTCCCCCACCCCCCGCTCATGCCCCGTGTCTCTCTCCCTCGTGTCCCCCCCACGCCCCGCTCAAGCCCCGTGTCCCCTCCACCCCCCACTCATGCCCCGTGTCTGCCCTGTTCCCCCCACCCCCTGCTCATGCCCCGTGTCTCCGTCGTGTTACCCACCACACCCGCTCATGCCCTTTGTCTCCCCTGTTCACCCCCACCCCCGCTCATGCTCCGTGTCTGTCTCCCTCCTTTTCCCCCCACACCCCGCTCATGGCCCATGTCTCCCCTGTTCATCCACACCCCCCGCTCATGCCCCGTGTCTCCCTTATTTCCCCGCCACACCCCGCTTATGCCCCGTGTCTCCCATCTTTCCCCCACCCCCGCTCATGCCCCGAGACTCCCTTCTTCCCCCATCCCCCGCTCATGCCCCATGTCTCCCTCGTGTACCCCCCCACCCCCGCTCATCCCCGTGTCTCCCTCCTGTCCCCCCCACCCGCGCTTATGCCCCGTGTCTCTTTCCTGTTCTCTTTCCTGATCCCCCCACCCCCCGCTCATGCCCCGTGTCTGCCTCCTGTCCCCCCCACCCCCGCTCATGCCCCGTGTCTCCCCTGTTCACCCCCACCCCCCGCTCATGCCTCGTGTCTCCCCTGTTCCCCCCACCCCCGCTCATGCCATCCCCCCCACCCCACCGCTCATGCCCCATGTCTGCCCTGTTCCCCCACCCCCGCTCATTCCCCGTGTCTCCCTCCTGTACCCCCACCCCCTGCTCATGCCCCATGTCTCCCTCGTATTCCCCCACACCCCGCTCATGCCCCGTGACTCCCTCCTGTTACCCCCCACCCACCGCTCATTCCCCCTGTCTCCCTCCTGTACCCCCACCCCCTGCTCATGCCCCATGTCTCCCTCGTATTCCCCCACACCCCGCTCATGCCCCGTGACTCCCTCCTGTTACCCCCCACCCACCGCACATGCCCCGTGTCTGCCCTGTTCCCCCCACCCCCCGCTCATGCCCCGTGTCTCCCTCCTGTACCCCCCACCCCCTGCTCATGCCCCGTGTCTGCCCTGTTCCCCCCACCCCCCGCTCATGCCCTGTGTCTCCCTCCTGCTCCCCCACCCCCGTTCATGCACCGTGTCTCCCTCCTGTTCCCCCCACCCCCCGCTCATGCCCCGTGTCTCCCTCGTGTACCCCCCACCCCCGCTCATGACCCCTGTCTCTCTCCCTCGTTTACCCCCCACCCCCTGCTCATGCCCCGTGTCTGCCCAGTTCCCCCCATACCCGCTCATGCCCGAGTCTCCCTCGTGTTCCCCCTCACCCCCCGCTCATGCCCCATGTCTCCCTCCTTTTCCCCCACCCCACGCTCATGGCCCGTGTTTCCCCTGTTCCCCCCACCCCCCGCTCATGCCCTGTGTCTCCCTCCTGTTCCCCCCACCCCCCGCGCATGCCCCGTGTCTCCCTCGTGTACCCCCCCACTCCCTGCTCATGCCCCATGTCTCTCTCCCTCGTGTACCCCCCCACCCCCTGCTCATGCCCCGTGTATCTCCCACCCCCGCTCATGCCCCATGTCTGCCCTGATCCCCCATGCCCGTGTCTTCGTCGTGTTACCCCCCACCCCCGCTCATGCCCCGTGTCTCCCTTCTTTCCTCCCCACCCCCCGCTCATGCCCATGTCTCTGTTGTGTTACCCCCACCCCCCGCTCATGCCCCGTGTCTCCCTTGTGTTCCCCCCCACCCCTGCTCATGCCCCGTGTCTCCCCTGTTCACCCCCACCCCCTGCTCCGTGTCTGTCTCCCTCCTTTTCCCCCCACCCCCCGCTCATGGCCCGTGTTTATCCTGTTCACCCCCACCCCCCGCTCATGCCCCGTGTCTCCCTTCTTTTCCCCCACCCCCCGCTCATGCCCCGTGTCTCCCTTCTTTCCCCACCATGCCCCGCTCATGCCCCGTGTCTCCCTTCTTTCCCCCTCACCTCCCGCTCATGCCCCGTGTCTCCCTTCTTTCCCCCACACACCCCGTTTATGCCCCGTGTCTCCCTTCTTTCCCACCCACCCCCGCTCATGCCCTGTGACTCCCTTCTTCCCCCCATCCCCCGCTCATGCCCCATGTCTCCCTCATGTATCCCCCGCTCATGCCCCGTGTCTCCCTCCTGGTCCCCCACCCACGCTTATGCCCCCTGTCTCTTTCCTGTTCCCCCCACCCCCGCTCATGCCCCGTGTCTCCCTCCTTTATCCCCACCACCCGCTCATGCCTCGTGTCTCACCTGTTCCCCCCACCCCTGCTCATGCCATCCCCCCCACCCCACCGCTCATGCCCTGTGTCTGCCCTGTTCCCCCCACCCCCCGCTCATTCCCCGTGTCTCCCTCCTGTACCCCCCACCCCCTGCTCATGCCCCATGTCTCCCTCGTATTCCCCCACCCCCTGCTCATGCCCCGTGTCTCCCTCGTGTTACCCTCCTCCCCCCGCTCATGCCCCGTGTCTGCCCTGTTCCCCCCACCCCCCGCTCATGCCCCGTGTCTCCCTCCTGTACCCCCACCCCCTGCTCATGCCCCGTGTCTGCCCTGTTCCCCCCACCCCCCGCTCATGCCCTGTGTCTCCCTCCTGTTCCCCCCACCCCTGTTCATGCCCCGTGTCTCACTCCTGTTCCCCCCACCCCTCGCTCATGCCCCGTGTCTCCCTCGTGTACCCCCCACCTCCCGCTCATGCCCCGTGTCTCTCTCCCTCGTTTACCCCCCACCCCCTGCTCATGCCCCGTGTCTGCCCTGTTCCCCCCACACCCGCTCATGCCCGTGTCTCCCTCGTGTTCCCCCCACCCCCCGCTCATGCCCCATGTCTCCCTCCTTTTCCCCCACCCCACGCTCATGGCCCGTGTTTCCCCTGTTCCGCCCACCCCCGTGCATGCCCCGTGTCTCCCTCGTGTACCTCCCACTCCCTGCTCATGCCCCATGTCTCTCTCCCTCGTCTACCCCCCCACCCCCCGCTCATGCCCCGTGTAGCTCCCACCCCACGCTCATGCTCCATGTCTGCCCTGTTCCCCCATCACCGGCACATGCCCGTGTCTCCCTTCTTTCCCCCCCACCCCCCGCTCATGCCCGTGTCTTCGTCGTGTTACCCACACCCCCCGCTCATGCCCCGTGTCTCCCTTCTTTCCTCCCCACCCCCCTCTCATGCCCATGTCTCTGTCGTGTTACCCCCCACCCCCGCTCATGCCCCGTGTCTCCCTCGTGTTCCCCCCATCTCTGCTCATCCCCCGTGTCTCCCCTGTTCACCCCCACCCCCTGCTCCGTGTCTGTCTCCCTCCTTTTCCCCCCACCCCCCGCTCATGGTCCGTGTTTATCCTGTTCACCCCCACCCCCCGCTCATGCCCCGTGTCTCCCTTCTTTCCCCCCACCCCCCGCTCATGCCCCGTGTCTCCCTTCTTTCCCCACCACGCCCCGCTCATGGCCCGTATCTCCCTTCTTTCCCCCTCAGCCCCCGCTCATGCCCCGTGTCTCCCTTCTTTCCCCCACCCCCCGCTCATGCCCTTGTGTCCCCCCACCACCCGCTCATGCCCCATGTCCCCCCACCCCCCGCTCATGCCCCGTGTCTGCCCTGTTCCCCCCACCCCCTGCTCATGCTCCCTGTCTGTCTCCCTCCTTTTCCCCCCAACCCCCGCTCATGGCCCGTGTCTCCCCTGTTCATCCCCAGCCCCCTCTCATGCCCCGTGTCTCCCTCGTGTTCCCCCCACCCCCTGCTCATGCCCTGTGTCTCCCTCGTGTACCCCCCACCCCCCGCTCATGCCACTTGTCTCTCTCCCTCGTGCCTCCCCAACCCCCCGCTCATGCCCCATGTCCCCCCCACCTCCGCTCATGCCCCGTGTCTCTGTCGTGTTACCCACCACCCCCGCTCATGCCCCGTGTCTCCCCTGTTCACCCCCACCCCCCGCTCATGCCCCGTGTCTGCCCTGTTCCCCCCACCCCCCGCTCATGCCCTGTGTCTCCCTCCTGTTCCCCCCACCCCCTGCTCATGCCCCGTGTCTGCCCTGTTCCCCCCACACCCGCTCATGCCCGTGTCTCCCTCGTGTTCCCCCCACCCCCCGCTCATGCCCCATGTCTCCCTCCTTTTCCCCCCACCCCACGCTCATGGCCCGTGTTTCCCCTGTTCCCCCACCCCCGCTCATGCCCTGTGTCTCCCTCCTGTTCCCCCCACCGCCCGCGCATGCCCCGTGTCTCCCTCGTGTACCTCCCACTCCCTGCTCATGCCCCATGTCTCTCTCCCTCGTGTACCCCCCACCCCCCGGTCATGCCCCGTGTCCCTCCCACCCCCCGCTCATGCCCCATGTCTGCCCTGTTCCCCCATCCCCCGCTCATGCTCGTGTCTCCCTTCTTTCCGCCCCAACCCACCGCTCATGCCCGTGTCTTCGTCGTGTTACCCACCCCCCCGCTCATGCCCCGTGCCTCCCTTCTTTCCTCCCCACCCCCCTCTCATGCCCATGTCTCTTTCGTGTTACCCCCCCGCTCATGCCCCGTGTCTCCCTCGTGTTCCCCCCACCCCTGCTCATGCCCCGTGTCTCCCCTGTTCACCCCCACACCCTGCTCCGTGTCTGTCTCCCTCCTTTTCCCCCCACCCCCCGCTCATGGTCCGTGTTTATCCTGTTCACCCCCACCCCCCGCTCATGCCCCGTGTCTCCCTTCTTTCCCCCCACCCCCCGCTCATGCCCCGTGTCTCCCTTCTTTCCCCACCATGCCCCGCTCATGCCCCGTGTCTCCTTTTTCCCCCCACCCCCGCTCATGCCCTTGTGTCCCCCCACCACCCGCTCATGCCTCATGTCCCCCCACCCCCCGCTCATGCCCCATGTCTGCCCTGTTCCCCCCACCCCTTGCTCATGCTCCCTGTCTGTCTCCCTCCTTTTCCCCCCAACCCCCGCTCATGGCCCGTGTCTCCCCTGTTCATCCCCAGCCCCCTCTCATGCCCCGTGTCTCCCCTGTACCCCCCACCCCCGCTCATGCCCTGTGTCTCCCTCGTGTTCCCCCCACCCCCCGCTCATGCCCTGTGTCTCCCTCGTGTACCCCCCACCCCCCGCTCATGCCACTTGTCTCTCTCCCTCTTGTCCCCCAAAACCCCCCGCTCATGCCCCATGTCCCCCCCACCTCCGCTCATGCCCCGTGTCTCTGTCGTGTTACCCACCACCTCCGCTCATGCCCCGTGTCTCCCCTGTTCACCCCCACCCCCTGCTCATGCCCCGTGTCTGCCCTGTTCCCCCCACCCCCCGCTCATGCCCCGTGTCTCCCTCGTGTACCCCCCACCCCCCGCTCATGCTACTTGTCTCTCTCCCTCACGTCCCCCCCACCCCCGCTCATGCCCCATGTTTGCCCCACCCCCGCTCATGCCCCGTGTCTTCCCTGTTCCCCCCACCACCCGCTCCTGCCCCGTGTCTCTGTCGTGTTACCCACCACTCCCGCTCATGCCCCGTGTCTCCCCTGTTCACCCCCACCCCCGCTCATGCTCCGTGTCTGTCTCCCTCCTTTTCCCCCCACCCCCGCTCATGGCCCGTGTCTCCCCTGTTCACCCCCATCCACCGCTCATGCCCCGGTTCTCCCTTCTTTCGTCCCTCACCCCCCGCTCATGCCCCGTGTCTCCCTCTTGTTCCTCCCACCCCCGCTCATGCCCCATGTCTCCCTCGTGTACCCCCTAACCCCCACTCATGCCCCATGTCTCCCTCCTGTCCCCCCACCCCCACTCATGCCCCGTGTCTCTTTCCTGTTCCCCCACCCCCCACTCATGCCCCGTGTCTCCCGCCTGTACCCCCCACCACCCGCTCATGCCCTGTTTCTCCCTCCTGTCCCCCCCGCTCATTGCCCGTGTCTCCCCTGTTCACCCCCACCCCCCGCTCATGCCCCGTGTCTCCCCTGTACCCCCCACCCCCCGCTCATGCCCCGTGTCTCCCTTCTTCCCCTCCACCCTCTGCTCATACCCCGTGTCTGCCCTGTTCCCCCCACCCCCCGCTCATGCCCCATGTCTCCCTCGTGTACCCCCCAGCCCCCGCTCATGCCCTATGTCTCCCTCGTGTTCCCCCACCCCCCGCTCATGCCCCATGTCTCCCTTCTTTCCCCCCAACCCCCGCTCATGACCGTGTCTCCCTTCTTTCCCCCACCCCCTGCTCATGCCCCGTGTCTCCCTTCTTTCCCCCCCACCCCCCGCTCATGCCCCGTGTCTCCGAACTTTTCCCTCACCCCCCACTCATGCCCCGTGTCTCCCTTCTTTCCCCCCCACCCCCCTCTCATGCCCCGTGTCTCCCTTCTTTCCCCCCGACCCCCTGCTCATGCCCCGTGTCTCCCTTCTTTCCCCCCACCCCCGGCTCATGCCCCGTGTCTCCCTTCTTTCCCCCCCAACTCCCGCTCATGACCCGTGTCTCCCTTCTTTCCCCCCACCCCCTGCTCATGCCCCGTGTCTCCCTTCTTTCCCCCCTCACCCCCCGCTCATGCCTCATGTCTCCCTTCTTTTCCCCCCACCCCCGCTCATGCCCCGTGTCTCCCTTCTTTCCCCCCGACCCCCCGCTCATGCCCCGTGTCTCCATTCTTCCCCCCCACCCCCCGCCATGCCCTGTGTCTCCCTTCTTTCCCCCCACCCCCACTCATGCCCCGTATCTCCCTTCTTTCCCCCTCACCGCCTGCTCATGCCCCGTGTCTCCCTTCTTTCCCCCCACCCCCGCTAATGCCCTGTGTCTCCCCCTGTACCCCCCACCCCCCGCTCATGTCCCGTGTCTCCCTCCTGTACCCTCCACCCCCCACTCATACCCTGTGTCTCCCTCCTGTCCCCCCCACCCCCCGCTCATGCTCGTGTCTCCCCTGTTCACCCCACCCCCCGCTCATGCCACATGTCTCCCTTCTGTCCCCCCCACCCCCCGCTCATGCCACGTGTCTGCCCTGTTCCCCCCACCCACGCTCATGCCCCGTGTCTCCCTCCTGTCCCCCCACCCACGCTCATGTCCCGTGTCTCTTCCCTGTTCCCCCCACCCCCGCTCATGCCCCGTGTCTTCCTCCTGTTCTCCCTCCGCTCAAGCCCTGTGTCTTCCTCTTGTCCCCCCTCCTATGATGCCCCTTTTTGACCTCTTGTTCCCCACACGCCCCGCTGATGCCCTGTTGTGTTCTCTTTATACACTTCGCCTTCCCTTTCCATGGTGGCCATCTTGGTAAAAGATTTTCCTTCCTACACCGGGATGCCGCAGGCGTCCCGGTTTGGGAAGAAAAATCCTTTTTTTACCACCCTTGGTTCCCACTTTGAGGACCTAGGATGCTAGTGGTCTTCATCTATTGAAAAGGACGTAATGGTTACGTTGCACTAATAAAAACCTATGAAATTCAATGAAAACACTTTGTTAAAGGGACGTTATGGTTAAGTTGCACTAATAATAACCTATGAAATTCAATGAAAAAACTTTGTTAAAGGGACGTTATGGTTAAGTTGCGCTACTAAAAACCTATGAAATTCAGTGAAAAACCTTTGTTAAAGGGACGTTATGGTTAAGTTGTGCTACTAAAAACCTATGAAATTCAGTGAAAAAACTTTGTTAAAGGAACGTTATGGTCCCAAGTAAAACAGAAAAACCCTTGAAATTGGCCAGTTATGGTAAGCTAAGCAACCATAACTCACGCCACCACCATGCACTGCTAAGACTAACACCCAGGACATCAAAGATGACACCACAAATATCATTGATGACATCACTGATGACATCACATGTCTAGCCCCTTCTTTTTTGTTCATTGCCATATCTAGGCCATGTGGGTTTATTTACTGACAGTCAGAAACCTAACTTTCTAAAGATATTACATTTATAGATATTGCTATTCTCACATATTCTTACACTACTTTCCTTAGAATGTAATCGCATCTTATGATGTACATATATAGGGGTAGAAGCAGGCCTGAAACACAGCAATCATTTTTGTGCGTGAATACAATCATGTAGATTATACACCTTTGCTAATGGTACTGCCTCTTGTTTGCTTACTTTACTCTCCATATATAAGCCCCATATTTACTACTTACTAATATCATACTTACCCAATATAGCAATGTTTGTGTCCAATTTACAAAGTGTCACCTTAAAACTGCAATTTCCCACCTTCTGGAATAATTTTTAACACTTCCATACACTTTTTCTCAACTATTTCAACTAGTTTTGCATCCGTAGATCTCTACGAACATCTGACTTCATAGCGGACCTTCCGGAAAGTTCCACATGACCATACGCTGGCGCGTGGCATGATGACATGTCCGATAACCCGTCCGCACTTCAAAACAAGATCTCTGCTGGCGAATTTCTGGGGTTTTTCGGTTTTACTTGAAACCATAACGTCCCTTTAACAACGTTTTTCATTGAATTTCATAGGTTTTTATTAATGCAACTTAACGATAACACCCCTTTAACAACGTTTTTTCAGTGAATTTCATGGGTTTTTAAGAGTGCATGCTATTTTCCTACACCTTACTAATATCATACTTACTCAATATAGCAATATTTGTGTCCTATTTACAAATTGTCACCTTAAAACCCTGCCATTTCCCACCTTCTGGAATCATTTTTAACACTTCTATACACTTTTTGCAACTAATTCAACTATTTTTGTATCCGTATACGTCCACGTACATCTGACTTCATAGTGGACCATACGGACATTGCCACATGACCATACGCTGGCGTGCGGCATGATGACATGTCCAAGAACCCGTCCGCACTTCACGATAAGATCTCTGCTTCGTGGACAGTTCAGAACTGCATTTTCTACTGATCTAGCAACTTTCAACTTCAAAATTTCCCTTGCACAGCTCCAACACCTATTCCTACTCATTATCCATTATCAATCTAGTACACAATACATACTTTTAGCAAAACTGCTATTTATCTTAAAATGGCATCAGCTAATGCCATCCCTCCTCCCCAAGAGCCACCACCACTGCTGTAATCAAGGAGCATGAGAAACACTGCCCCCTACCTTAGAAATGACACACGCTCAACATTTTCCCTTGTCTACCTACCTCTCCATATTAGTGTTTGGTTCTCTTCCCTCATTTCCCTCCCCACCTTTTGTTCTCAGCTCTCCTGCCAAAAAAAAATACATCCAAAAACAACAAAAGACATATTCCTTTAGGAGCCACCTTTCACAGTTAAAAAATAGAACTTAAAAAACACGTATAGACTCCATCTACTTTATATTTCTCAGTAAAGTACATGGACTCAATAAGATTTTCCAACATTTCCATTTACATTTTGTGTTATGCTAATGGGAATATTGTGGCGTTCATCCTCTGTTCCAGGGACTGGAACGGTGGATACCGGCCCAGCAGCCCAAGTCATCAGCCCAAGCGTAGCGAGGGTGGATAACGAGGTCTCTGGACCATTACCCCCCATTCCAGCCCCTGAAATGGGGGATGAAGGCCATTAGCACCCTAGGTTCCCAAAGAGGGAACCCGGGGTGCTAAAAAAGAGGATTTTTCTTCCTACGCCGGGACGCCTCCGGCATCCCGAGTTAGGAAGGAAAATCCTTTTCCAAGATGGCCACCATGGAAAGGGAAGGCGAGGGTTCCATACAGGGCCCCTCTTCACTTTCCATGGCAGCCTGCAGAAGGCAAAAAGAGAACCCTATGACCATATTACCACAAGCACATTTTTCTTCCCTTTCAGATCTATCCTAATTTCGAATAACTTTACCAAAAAGCCAGTCCCAGGTGGACATGGCCACTTTAATCCTATGTTTTGTCCCTTGTGGTCATGGCCAGTAGCCAGATTGTCCGGATCATGACCTTATTCCATGAACCGGACAATCTGGCCACTGCCCATGGCCACAAGCTACCCCTCAGTCACTAAAGGTATACCGCTATTTTTTGTAGCTACATTATGACACTTGTCAAATAATAAAACACTGGCACATTTGCAAAACCATGCTTGTAGGTCCTTGCCTATGCTCCTTACGCAGGTTTGCTGAAAATCCACCCATGTTTTATTTTTTCAAAAGTGTCAAATGTATGCACAGACAATCACCATATAACCTAGCCCCCACTTGACAAAATCCATTCAGACTTTACGAAAACATCTATATCTAGATCTATAATCGTTTTGCAAACCTTTGTGTAGATTTGTCAAATGGCACCACATTTATAAGCCTTTACAATATTTTGGGACCCCCCCTCTAATTTTGCTCCCTCTTGACAGAATCCCACCAAATTTGCATAAACATGTATATCTAAATGTGTTATCAGTTTCCCCAATTTAGAGTAGATTTGTCAAATAGCACCTCATTTATAAGCCTTTACATTATTTTGGGACTCTCCCTCTAATTTTGCCCCCTCATGACAGAATCCCACCAAACGTTGCATTCTCACTCGGAATCAGGTCAGGAATATACATGCAAAATTTCATGCAGCTCCATTAAGTGGCGCCAAAATTATAAGCCACCCAAGAACTGCATTTCACCAACCCTGTAATGCTGAGGTCTTCGTAAACTTTTCAGGACTGTTCGCGAACATCCGAACTGATCGCAAACTTTTGCGGCAAAAACACCCATTGTTTTTGCTTCCTGCAGCCATATCCCATCCATCCTCATCACCCCTCACCTCCCCAGAGATTATTTGAGAAGTTTGACAAGTGCAATGTTGTGTTTTTTAATATGTTTTTACCACGATGTCCGAGGACACCGGCCACTGTCCGTGAATCCAAAATGGCGGACGTTTCCTAAAATCTGACGCTACTTCACGCTCTTCACCATCCAATCAGCGAACACGTTGCATGTCCGTGGACATGACGCAAGCCGATTAACCAATCGGTGTCTTGTCCACGGAGCGAACAGGGAAGTGCGGAGCGGACATAGATATGATTAATTTTTTGTGACCTACTTTTTGGTCATTTTAAAAAGAACGACTGGACAGATTTTATCCAATTTTTACAAAAGCACGCTTCTGAGACCAAGCCGCTGCTCCTGCCGCAAATTTGGTGAAAATCTGTCCAGTGGTTTTGGGGTGTAGGCGTGAGCAAAGTTTTTCCCCATTCAGTCTATGGGAAAAAATAAATTTTGGGACCCCCTTATAACTTTGCCCCCCCTGGAGCAAACCTCACCAAAATTCGGAGTGGCCCATATACTTTTTTTGCAAAGTTTTGTGTGGATTTGTCCAGGGGGAGCTAAGTTATAAGCCACCCAAAAAGTGCTCTTCCTAAGGGTTTAGCAACTTAACCATAACTACACGGCCACTATCGTGGTCTGTGTAATATATATATATATTATACGGCCCACGATAGTGGCCGTGTAGTTATGGTTAAGTTGCTAAACCCATAGGAAGAGCACTTTTTGAGCAGGCTATAACTTCACTCCCCCTGGACGAATATTCACCAAACTTTGCAAAAAAAGTATATGGCCAATCGGAATTTCTTTGCAAGGTTTAGTGAGGTTTGGTTAAGGGGGGCAAAGTTATAGGGGGGTCCCAAAATATTTTTTTTTCCCATAGACATAATGGGAAAAAAATTATTTTTGTTAATTTGGTGTAAATCTGTCCAGTAGTATTTTTTTTAAACAAACAAAATATAAGGCAAAAAGATTAGTGATATCTTTCTCCGCTCCGCGGACACACTTCCCTGTTCGCTCCGCGACATGACACCAAATGGATAAACGGCTTGCGTCATGTCTGCGAACACGTGACGTGTTGTCTGATTGGCTGGGATGAGGCGTGAGGTGCGTCAAATAGTTTCGATGTGCCTGGCATAATGGATGCGCGGACATGAGCTGGAAGGGAGCATAAATCCAATTTTGGGGAGTGTGTTAGTGTGTATGAGTGCTTGGAGAGGGTGGGGGAGTAAGAGATGGGTCAAATGCTGTATTTGTTTAGGTGGGAGAAGGTCATGATGTGTTTGCGATGTCCGTAGTCACTGCGGTTCTCCGCGGACCTACTAACACTCAGACATACTAACACTGGGCACACTACTGGCTATTTTACTTTGGTATGATGTTGGTTTTGGGTCAGTAAAAGAGCATTGGGTGAAGAGGGTATGTATTGAAGAGTTTGTACGTCGGTTGTAATTATTTTTTAGAATGTTAATTGAAGTGGATAGTTTTGAGTTGGATGTATTATTTTTTTGGTTTGTGGTCATTTGTTAGGTGTTTGTTTCCATGGGTGTGTTATGCTGTGGTGGTTGTGGCCAGGGTCTAGAGTCTTGGGTGCATGGCCAAAGGCTATTGTTAGATAGCTGTGTGTGTTGTGTCTGATTACTAATATAGTCATTTGTAAAGGAAGTTGAAATGATAGAATGTATTGAAATATGCAGAATGTATAGAAAGGAAAATGTATGTACATCTTATGAATTACAATGCATGAAATGCTATCATGCTTGTAATGTGGTTAAATAAGTGGCAGTGGTTACAGAAATTATAGAATGAATGAAGAAAATAACAGTTTGCACATTGCAGTTAATAATATGGGTAAATACAAATTTGGAGAGCAGATAACTTTGCCAGTGACACTTGATCATAGCAGATGGGAAAAATGACAGTAAGCTTGTTTTACAGGTTGCACAGGGTAAGTGGCAGTTACTCTGTTTATATGCATTTATAGAAGAGAAGTACATGTACCATACGTGCCAATCCTCCCGATTTTGGTGGGAGACTCCCGATTTGTCCGTGAAAAATATTGTTATTTTTTTCACGTTGTCCCGCCGAAAATACATTTTTGTCCAATGCATTCTTATGACACAACTGTTGTCTCCCGATTTTTCAGAGGAAATGTCCCTTCCAGGTGGGTCGGAATGTTGGCATGTATGATGTACTGTGCAAAAAATATTCATACCTGTACTTTGTGTTCATGCATGTGGATGTGCATGAATCTGCAAGTAGAAATGTTGGAGAGTTTACTAGTAGTTGCTGTAGGTGCTTTGCAGTTACAGCGCAATTGTACTCGAAGTGATCAACAGTACATGTAAAGTGCTGAATTGTGATGATCGAGCTAGATGTAGAGGTCTTGCATGTGATTGGTGGATGGTTGTGTGACTGCCTAACAGTGGCCAATGAGGGAATGGTGCAGAGAGGAAAGTGGAAAGGGTAGAAGGGCTGCCCCAGTGTTACTTACGCGCTCAGCGGACAGCGTGGCTGTTCGCAGACAGGACATGCATTTTTTGGGGCATCGGAGCATGAAATGGGTTTGTATTTTGAGGATTAGCCAATCAGGTATTGAGGTTCTGCTTTGTATTGAGAGAGGCTGTGTGTAGTGAAGATGGCAGAGGTGGAGAAAGACAGGATGGTGGTGCTTGGAGATATGTTCGTGAATGGTTTGGAGCAGTATGCAAAATGTGTGGAAAACAATTTTGATGTAAAAGGAGTGGCGGTGGAGTGGAGCACTGTGCCTGGTTTCAATTTGCAGGCAATGGTAGAAATGTGCCAAGATATGGCTAGGGTTAACAGTCCACATGTGGTTGTCCTGCACTGTGGTGTTTTGCATTTGGGCTATGTCAGTAAACCTACTTTTTTAAAAGATCTAGAAAACTTGGTTCAGGCAGTAATGAAACTACTTCCAAATGCCAAGGTATTTTTTTCTGGATTGGTACCTAGGGCAATATGGGACAACAGTTCTGTTTTTTGTCCTCAGCAAAATATTGGTAGGTGTTTAATCAACCGAGGCATGTTTGCTTTTATGCTTAGAGCTGGCATGTTCTTTTGGAACAATGACAGCATTGACTCTGGTAATATTGATTACTTTAAAGAAGATGGCATGTCTTTACCTTTTATGGGAAATGCCATGCTGTTTTGGAACATAAGGGTTGCTTTGGAGAAGCTAATGTAAAGATTTTTGGAGGAAAATATGGAAATAAACACACCAAAATATGAAATAAAAGGTGTGTATGAAGCATCTGCAAAAAACCCAAAAAAGGTTCTTTTCAAAGCCAACCTCAGAAGGGAAATGGGGCACACTATTTCAATTTTAATTCCCCACGCTCAGATTTTACGATTTGTCCGCGGACATCTGCGCTGTCCCTGGACATTTCGAACACCAAGAAAGGGCTAAATAAATTCCAAAAAGTATGCAGTTCACCAGGGACATAGTGTGGGACATGTGAAAGGGTGAACATTCCCAGGAGAATACCTTGGATTGCTGAGAAAAAAACTTTTTTAGATGTCCGGGCCCGGACAGTGTTTGTTACGCTTAGCGCGGGTGCGCTCACATCATGACATCGAGGACACGTTGTTGAATGGGACGGCTGTCCATAGGACACCAAATGCGCGGGGTCGGGTCTACGCATGCGTGCAGGTGTTCTATGGACAGTGTTCCAGTCCCGAACTAATTAAAAGTGCGACACACGTGCGGCGGACAGTTGCGGACAGGCACGATGTTCGTAAGGGCAAGGGTGTGCTACGCGTGTCCCCGAACAAAACAAATGTGTGCTTCAGAACTTTGCGGACAGGCGGGTGGGCTTTGTGTTCTGAGGACCTATTCATTCTGGTTATGGACATTGCGAACAGGGGAAATGTTCTTAGGACACTTTATTTTGCATAGCTAGAAACATGCAGACATCTTTAGTGTTCTGCGGATACCCCTATTTTGACTACGGCCAATTCAAACAGGTATAGTGTCCTTAGGATACCCCCATTTTGGTTAATTACGGACAGGCAGACATCTTGTGTGTCCTAGGGACACCTTCATTTTGATTGCCAACAATACGAACAGGTATAGTGTCCTTGGGACACCCACCTTTTGTTTAATTGAGGACATTCCGGATAGCTGCGCAGCCCGCGGACACCCTAAATGTCTTTTTTTTAAAAAATGAGACACAGAGGAATATACTAACAACACACTTAATATTTTATTATTGTATAACAGTATAAAAATTATGAAAGCGAGGGGGAAGCAGAAACTGAAACAAATGCAGCGGAAATAGGGGTTTGGACATGATGGATGGGAGGGGAGGAAGGGATGGAAGTCTCATCGTAATGTTTTTCTTGCTGGGGAGGGTTTGGGGATAGTTGGTTGGGACATGGAGAGGGGGAATAGGTACATGTGGGACAGTGCTATTTAATTTTTTCTTTTATATGGTCCTCCACAAAGTTTTTTATAATAATAACATTTTTCATTAAGAGATCCATTTTTAACTCCATTCGCTGCAGAGGATTGTCTAACGTCTCTCTTGGTATATTATTTTTAATGTTTGTATGGTCTGTTAAAAAAAAATTGTTAAGTGCACATAAAGTAATGGTTATTGATTGGCTTATATAGAGAAGTGTAGTGTCTACCATTCGTATCACTGTCTTGACTCATTTCATCCGGAGGAAAAGTTTCTTCCAGCCATTCCAAAGTACTAGACATTTCTGTGTAAAAAAAAATATTAGTTTTAGTGTACCTAATACAGAAAGTTTATAAATATATACAATATATGTAGTGTACTCACTAGTTTCTTGCTAAATTTTGCTGTTACTGCTCCATAAGTGTCTTGTTGATTTTTGCTGTGCAATTTCTGTGAGGTAATTCTGTTGGAGGCATATTTACTGTGTGTTTTGGCATATTCCACTATGTTGCTTATGCTATGTAATTGGACTGTTAGTGTCTTACATACACAGTTTCACTTCTTATTTATTATTGAATGTAATTTTTTTATGTGCTGCTTTTTAAACATGTTTAGTGTTTTATTTGGATGATATAACAATGTCAGATACCTCCTGAGTTTTTGGATAGTGTTGATGTTGTCTGAGTCTGTCCGCGAACAGGCGCATGGTCCGCGGTATGTTCTATGTTATATGTATATAAACTAAGGGCATCCTAGTAAACATTTATCAAATTTACATTATCTATATATGTAGATTCAGTGAAAAACTTTGTTACAGGAACATTATGGTTAAGTTGCACTAATAAAAACCTATGAAATTCAATGAAAAACATTGTTAAAAGGATGTTATGGTTACAAATAAAATTGAAAACCCCCTGAAATTCACCAGTTATGGTAAGCTAAGCAACCATAACTCGCGCCACCACCGTGCACTGCTAAGATCAAAGATGACATCACAAATATCATTGATGACATCACTGATGACATCATATGTTTAGCCCCTTCTTTTTTGTTCACTGACATATCTAGGCCAGGTGGTTTTATTTACTAACAGTCAAAAACTTAACATTCAAAAGGTATTACATTTCTAGATGTTGCTATTCTCACATGTTCTTAGACTACTTTCCTTAGAATTAAATCGCATCTTATGATGTAGATATATAGGGGAAAAAGCAGGCCTGAAACACAGCAATAATTTGTGTGCGGTAATACAATCATGTAGGTTATACACAGTTACTAATGATACTGCCTCTTGTTTGCTTACTTTCCTCTCCATATATAAGCCCCATATTTGTATGCATTGTAGTCTATTTATGTTTTGTGTGTATTAGTCGAAATATGTAGTAAGTGATGCATTATTAGCTACTTAGTATATGTTTCACAGTAGAGAAAAGTCTGATACAGAAGCATTCACCGTTTCATTATATAACTTTGGAAAATTACAAATATTTCACCTCTATGGTGGATGCTGCAGCCAATACCTACATTTCTGTATGAGTAGGTTCCTGTACTAGAAAGAACACTGCAATGGAATGTTCTTTAGAACACTACATTGCACAATGAAGTATGTAGTTTAGTACGCATCTCCCGATAAGTCCTGATACTTTGTTTGCCAACATTACATTCACAACCCCTTGTATGAAAAGTAAATGCACATGTGATGTCAACAGTGGTGTCATCAATGATATTTGTGATGTCATCTTTGATGTCCTGGGTGTTAGTCTTAGCAGTGCACGGTGGTGGCGCAAGTTATGGTTGCTTAGCTTACCATAACTTGCGAATTTCAGGGGGTTTTCAATTTTACTTGTAACCATTTTTTACTGAATTTCATAGGTTTTTAGTATTGCAACTTAACCATAACATCCCTTAAACAAAGTGTTTTCATCGAATATTTATATATTCAATGAGAAAACTTTGTTAAAGGGACGTTATGGTTACAAGTAAAACCGAAACACCTCACAGATTCACCAGTTATGGTAAACTAAGCAACCATAGCTCTCGTCACCACAGTGCACTGCTAAACCAAACCCCCAGGACATCAAAGATGACATCACAAATGTAATTGATGGCATCACTGATGAGATCACATATCTGGGCCACTTATTTTTGTTTACTGACATGATTAGGCTAGTTTATTGTTTTTACTGACAATGAGAATTTCCAAAGTTTAAAAGGTGCTATATATCTACACATTAACCTTTTTATATGTTCTTAAAGTACTTTCCTTAGGGTTTGATCTAAGCTCATGGCGCACATACATGGGGCAATAAGCAAGCCTCAAACACACAATGTATTTATATACATGAAGATACACTTTTTTTATTAACATTTTCTGGTGATGCTGTTTCTTTCTTCTTTACTTTAGTTTCCCTGTACGTGCCTCTGATTTTTATGAATTGTGGGTCTTCATACGTATTGGTTGTACTAGCACAAGTGTGTAGTAAGTCTTGAATTGTTAGCTAGTTATAACATGTTTAACATTACTCCAAACTCTGATAAGGTAGCATTCATTATTCATTTTACTATCCAAAATTACAAGATTATAAATATTGTACTTCTATGGTGCATGCTGCAGCTATTGCCTATGTTTAAGTATGATTAGGTTCCTGTATTAACAACAACACTCTAATATATATATAATGTTTTGCTTATGTGAGTACATTCTTTTGTAGATTGAGTAGTTTGTAATAGGTCTCCCGATCACCCCTAACATCTTGTTACCAATATTATGAACACAACCCCTTGTAGGGACTTTTCATCAAAAATTAATTTCATATGCAATGTCATCATTGTTGTCATCAATTACATTTGTGATGTCATCTTTGATGTCCATGGTGTTAGTATTAGCAGTGCACAGTGGTGGCGCAAGTTATGGTTGCTTAACTTACCATAACTGGCGAATTTCCGAGGTTTTTCAGTTTTGCATATACCCCTAATGTCCCTTTAACTTTTTTTCATTGAATTTCATATGTTTTTATTAGTGCAACTTAACCATAATGTCCCATTCATGGGTTTTTACTAGTGCCTCTTTAATCTGCTACAAGTTCCCTATATCATACACCCCTTGCCCCAATATGGCATGTATACAGTCCAAGGACAGCACGGTAGTACGCAAATGTTGGGTGGCATTAACAAGGCTCAGAATCATAGGGGAGACCTAAAAAAGATGTACCCATAAACCAACAAAGAGATATACCTAAAATCACAACTACTGTATACAACATGTAAAAATACCTTTTTGTACAATCACGTTCAAAAATAACAATTACTTTTTATATAACACACATTATAATGGAATGCACCAATCAAAAACCATAATTGTACACTTCATATCATTTCCTCACTACAACTCCTTCTACAGATTAAGAAATACCAGGCGCTTATTGGACAACACATCCCCACTAAATAGTAAGCGCATTGTATTTATTTTTGTTTTATTAGCTTTCATTACATAAACATGTGTTTAAGACATAAGCTCTTTTTTTCTCACAGAAACGGCAAGTACACTTGAATGGTTAGAAGAGAACTTCCCAAAAGAAGAAATGAGCGATGATAACATCTCCAATGGTATACAATGGATATGGCTGTAGGTCAAAGAATAGAAAAAAAAAGGGTCGAATGACAAAAGGGTCGAATCAAAAGGACCGAAAACCAAAGGGTCGAATTATTATTATTATTATTATTTTGTTTTTGGGGGGGTCCCGCCAAAACCCCCTATTTTGTGGTAAAAAGCACTTTTTTTACAAAAACGGAACCCAAAAATTATTTTTTTTCTATTTTGTGGTAAAAAGCACTTTTTTTTACAAAAACGGAACCCAAAAAAAAAATGTATAAAAAAAAAAAATTCAACCCTTTTGTTTTCTAAACTTTAACTGGACACCAATAGATATTGTAATGTCACTAAATAATGTATTTTGTACACACCATACTAAAATAATAATTTGTATTTCTCTTACAGTACCTAGTTTTCATGAAGACCCATGCCTCATTCACAAAAAATCAGAACGAGAAGTCCTATTGTCACCGGGGTCGGTGATATCTTCGTCCGAAAGTGTGGATTCTGAAATCTCCCCCTCCCCCGACTCCTCACCTTCTTCTTCCTTCCAAGAACACTCCTTTTCCTTTCTTCGAGCTGGCACCTTTTTTTTATGTAGATAGGGACGACCCCGGAAGGAAGCCACCATGCCCCCCCCCAAGAGGGGAGACCAGGGGGTCCCTCCCCCGGGATCGACCAAGAGGGGAAAAAGCCCTTAGGCACAAAAAACCCCTGTATTATCGTTGGGTGTCTTGGAGGCGTGGAACCAGGAATACTTGAAAGGTAAGAGCTGGTGGAAAGTGTCTGGAGGCAACACGTGGAGTGAATACTCCAGAACACAGGCAGTCCAGTAAGCGGTCCGAGGATCTGGTACACAAGGCTAGAAGTGGAAGTAACAAATACAGCAAGCAAAGGCAGTCCAGGGGAACAGGCCAGAGTCTGGTACACGGAAGGTCACAGCAAGCATGGGAAAACCACAGGACAAGGCAGGGTACTGGAACACGGAAGGAACGCAGCAGAGCGAGAGGAAGAAGGAAACAGAAGAGCGGAATAAGCTGAACAGACAAGAGGAGAAAAAGCGGTAAGTGAAGATGGGAAGGAGGGAGGGTAAGCAATTGGAAGGAGGGCAAGGGAAGCGGGCGAATGAACACAAAACCAAGGGAGTGAGAGAAAGGCAGATAGGACTGGCGGAAGGAGGAAGGAAGTACAGAAGGGGCCGGACAGGGTACGAGGACCCGACCAACAGACAAGCGAGAAACTCGGAAGATAGCCACAGGCAGCAAGCAACTCAGAGCTAACGGACGAAACCGGAAGCGTTGTGACGCATCCGTGACCCGGAAGTGGCTGGTTAAAACACCGGGCCGCGGAGCGCCCAACCAATAAGAATCGGAGGAAGAGAAACCAAGAAACAGGGGGCGTGGCCGAAGCGAACGGAGCTAAGTTCCGCGTCGCCAGCGGCTCCAAAGACGCCAGGAACTCGGCGGTATGACAGTGTGCCCCCTCCTATAAGCTCCTCCCCCTGGTTTCCCTGGATGAAACAAGTGGTACTTGCGAAGTAGGACAGGAGCATTAATGTGTGTGATGGGTTCCCAAGAGTTTTCCGAGGAAAGGTAGCCCTTCCACTTAACTAAATATTCCAGCCTGCCCTTATGATACCTGGAGTCACAGAGTTGGGCGACCTCATATTCAGCCCGAGTGGAACCCTGAGGAATCGGGGCCTGTCTAACCTGTCGTGCCCATGTGTCAGCATGAAATGACTTGAGTTGGGAAGCATGGAAAACAGGGTGGACCCTTTTGAGGTTGTTGGGTAGTTTTAAGCGAAAAGCCACAGGATTGATTTTCTGTATGATCTCATATGGCCCTAGATACTTGGGAGATAACTTGGAGGGATGTACCCAGCGAGGTAAATATCTAGTGGAGAGCATGACTTTGGTACCCACATCCCATCCTGGTACAGGTCTACGATGTTTGTTGGCTTGAATGCAATATCAGGCTTGGGCTGACTTAAGGCCTTCCTCTACCTTCTTGTGTGTCTCTCTAAGGAGGGAGAGGGAAGAATCTACTGATGGTACGTTAGTAGAGAGGCCCGAGACAGGAAGAATGGAGCGAGGGTGAAAACCATAAGTACCAAAAAAAGTACTGAACCCCAGAGCGGCATGTGTGGAGTTATTGTAAGAGAATTCAGCTAGAGGGAGTAGCGTGCACCAGTTGTCTTGTTGGGAGTTGATAAAGCACCTTAAGTACTGTTCCAGGGTTCCGTTCAGGCGTTCGGTTTGCCCATTGGATTGTGGATGGAATCCAGAGGTGAGAGCTCTTTCGATACCTAGTCTGACACACAGGGCCTTCCAGAACTCCGAGGTGTACTGACTACCCCGGTCTGAAATTATCTTGTTAGGTAGACCGTGTAACCGGAATATGTCTTGGAGAAACACTTCCGCCATCTTGGCTGCAGTAGGGACGCCAGGCAATGGGGAGAAGTGAGCCAATTTGGTAAATGAATCCACTATTACCATGACACAGGTGCATCCTTGAGACGGGGCAAATCTACTATAAAATCAGTAGAAATCATGCTCCAGGGACCCTTGGGTACAGCACTTGGTTCCAGTAGACCATTTGGTTGTTTACGGGATGACTTACTCCTCAGACAGACGATACATGACTGAACGTACCGCTCTACATCCCTTCTCATTGTAGGCCAGTAGAAATATCTTTGAAGATAGTCGTGAGTGCCAGCCACTCCCCTGTGTCCTCCTAGTTTGGAATCATGACACCAGACAAGTGCGGTCGTACGAAAAGCCAGAGTGGGTAGATAGAGTTTTCCTCCTACAAGGTAAAGGCTGTTCCTGATTTCATAGGCCAGATCTTTAGAATGTCTTTCAACTTCAAAACGACCTCCAGAATCCTCCTGTACCTGCTGAAGGAATTTAGAAATAATTCCAATAGTCCTGGACTGGGGAACCATCCGTTCAAGATGCGTCTCTGTCTCTGGCAGGTAATCACTCCGGCGGGAAAGAGAGTCGGCTACAACATTTGTTTTGCCAGGGATGTAGGTTATGTGGAATTCGAATTGGGCGAAGAAGTGAGCCCATCGGGCCTGTCGAGTATTGTAGCACTCAAACTGTTTGAGAACCTGCAAGTTCTTATGATTGGTCCTTATGGTGAACGGGAACCTTCCTCCTTGAAGCAGATGGCGCCATTCTACACATGCCGCCTTCATGGCTAGAAGCTCTCGCTCAAATACCGAGTAGTTCCTTTGACTGGAGTTTAGGGTCTTCAAGAAATAAGCCACCGGATGTTCTGTACCCTGGATCTCTTGAAGAAGCACCGCCCCTATTGCGGCTGAAGAAGCGTCCGTCTCTAGAACGAAGGGTAGATGTTGGTTTGGTTGTTGTAAAATGGGTGCCGAACAGAAGGCTTCCTTAAGATTACCAAAGCTGTCTTCCGCCTCCGCTGACCATTTGAATGGAGTTGCAGACTTCTTTAAGAGTGAGGTGATGGGTAGTATCTTTTGAGAGAAATTAGGGATGAATCTCCGGTAGAAGTTTGCTAACCCCAGGAATTTCTGTATCTCTTTGACTGAGGTGGGTGAGGGCCATTCAATGATGGAAGACACCTTGTTAGGTGATAACGTGGTCTGACAGAATGTATCCTAAATAAGGAATGGAGGAGGCTTAAAACACACATTTGGCGAGCTTAACAGACAACTGATTTCTCTGTAGCCTTCTGAATACTTCCCTGACATGTTCCACATGGTCTTCAGGAGTGCGAGAGTATATCAGAATGTCATCTAAATAAACCAATGTGGTTTGGCACAGGAGATCGGAGAATAGTCTGTCCATAAACCGTTGGAATACCGACGGGGCGTTTACCAACCCGAACGGCATTACCTGGTATTCAAAAAGTCCGAAAGGAGTCCGGAATGCTGTCTTCCATTCGTCTCCTTTCTGCATCCGGAGTAGGTGATAAGCATTCCTCAGGTCGAGTTTGGTAAAGATGGTAGCACCCTGTACAGCCTGTAGGATATCGGTTATCAATGGCATAGGATACCGGTCCTTTATGGTAACCTTGTTTAGACCGCGATAATCTATTCACGGCCTCAACTCCTTTGAATCCTTTTTAGAGATGAAGAACAGGGATGCCCCTGCAGGGGACTTTGAAGGCCTTATGAGCCCGTTTTCCATGTTGCTGTCCAGGTACGTTCGGAGGTATTGTTTTTCTTCTAATGACAGTGGAAACATCCTACCGAAGGGTGCCAATGCACCTGGGGTGAGGTCAATACAACAGTCTTCAGGCCGGTGTGGAGGGAGCTCGACGGGTATCTTTTCAGTTGCCACTTCATTGAACTCCTTCAGGTAGTGTGGGAGACAATGTACCGTTCTGACTTCGCAGCTATTTGTGGTCTTGACGGTCTCGAATCTTGGTTCTGGCAAGCATTCCGATTTGCATAGTGAGGACTGAAAACTAAGTAAGTTTCTAGACCAGTCAATACTGGGGTTGTGTCTGCGTAGCCAACAGATACCCAGGATAAGAGGGAAGTGAGCAGCCCTGATGATATCGAATGTGATACTTTCGGTGTGTTGTTGGATGGACAAAGTAAGTGCTTCAGTGGTGTGAGTGATCAAACCCGAGCTCAAAGGTTCGCCATCAACTCCTTCCACCTTTTGATCTTCTCGTTTGGCTATCCTCTTGACTCCATGTCGTTCTGCCCAATGGGTATCCATGAAGTTCCCTGCTGCTCCACAGTCGAGTAGGGCTAAAGTGGTTACTTCCTTGGGGCCTACTCTGAGAGAAACTGTGAGCACCATCAACCGGGAGTCCTCAGATGTTTCTGTAGAGGATACAGAAAGAGGCGCGTAGGGACTAAGAGCAACGCCTCGGTAATGCGTCCCAATGTTTACCGAGGGCGAGCGTTTCCCGACCTTCTGGGCGGTACCTCCGGACAATCTCTTAATAAATGTAATGAAGATCCACAGTACATACACAAGGAACCCTCCCTGCGCCGTTTCCTTTCTTCTGGTTTGAGCGGGGCTCTGGTGCATGGGTTCTTCTTTAGCTGTCCGTTGGAAGGGTACAGATGCGGGTGAGTGAGTCTCCACGAGAGGGGGTACACTTAACCTGGTCTTCTTCTTTTCTTGACGTCTTTCCGTCATTCTGAAGTCAATTCGGAGGGTAGCTGTCAGGAGTTCGGCAAAAGACACCGGTCTTTCTATTCGGGCTAGTTCGTCCTTCAATTCCTCCCTTAAACCTCGCCGAAATATGGCATACTGAGCCTGCTCCTGCCAACCTGCCTCAGCTGCCACCTGTTTGAAAGTGGTGATGTATGTCAGTAGATCAGAATTCCCCTGACGGATGTCAAGGAGGTCCTCCGAGGCCAAGTATGTACTCTCTGTTCACAGAAAGGTTTGTTGAATCATGGCCTTAAAGGCATTGTAGTCCTGTAAAACCGGGTCTGGCTGGTTTACTAGAGGGGTAGCCCAAGCCAGGGCATTCCCGGTCATGTGGGTGATCATAAACCCCACCTTGGCGTGGTCTGAGGCAAAGGTCTGAGGGCGAAAGGAAAAATGAAGATTGCATGCGTCCAGGAACTCCTTAGCCTTCTTTGGGGATCCATCGAACTTCCACGATACTAGGGGAAGTGGAGGTAAATCGGTTAAAGGTCTTTCCCTGTCTGTCAGACGCTGTTGAAGGGTGGCGTTAGCTGTCTTAAGGTTCTGCATCTCCAGACTTAGACTTTGTACAGCGGCTACGAGTTCTTGTACCTGCTGTCGGGTGGCCATCTCTTTTTGGCGTCGCAAACTGTCACCGGGGTCGGTGATATCTTCGTCCGAAAGTGTGGATTCTGAAATCTCCCCCTCCCCCGACTCCTCACCTTCTTCTTCCTTCCAAGAACCCTTCTTTTCCTTTCTTCGAGCTGGCACCTTTTTTTTATGTAGATAGGGATGACCCCGGAAGGAAGCCACCGTGCCCCCCCCAAGAGGGGAGACCAGGGGGCCCCTCCCCCGGGATCGACCAAGAGGGGAAAAAGCCCTTAGGCACAAAAAACCCCTGTATTATCGTTGGGTGTCTTGGAGGCTTGGAACCAGGAATACTTGAAAGGTAAGAGCTGGTGGAAAGTGTCTGGAGGCAACACGTGGAGTGAATACTTGTCAGGCTGAGAGGTCCTGTATCCGCGGAAGCTGCTGAACCCCCGACAATCCCCCTGAGATGTATTTCCCAGAACTAGTTTTCAATTCAGCTCTGTAAACTACACCCCAAAGGGAAAGGGGGAATGGGATAACAAAACAACACCAGGCAGACTGCGTCAAGGCTAATCAGTGCTGAACCTGCAGAGGATAAAGAATAGCATATACACTTCCTTAATTCACTTACTTAACCTTATGAATGGGAAGACATTAATCCTTAACTAATAATTAAGAATCATACCTGGTTCTTCTCTTGAAATTTCTTGAGAAGCAGATAAGAAGCTGAAAATCTCTCTTACTTGAGATACTTGAAATTCACAGCAACTTCTTACATTAGGCAAACTGGAAGTCTTAGTTCTTTGTTTGTCTTTTTTCCAACATGCAATGGTAGTACAATTAGATTGTCTTTAAAATTTTCTTTCTTGTCATTTCAAAACTTTTCAAACTATTTATAATTATCTTGAGTCTTTGAATCCTTGAAGAAAGAGGAAACACGTGCTAAATGCACACGCAGGTTATTTCCATTTAAATTATCGATGAACTTCACATAGAAATCTTCCTGGTTGAAGAACACGTGCAAACGGATGTAGACGCGCGATCAAAATAATCCACACGCGCAAAAATCCACACGCGCAATAATCCACACGCGCTATAATCCACACGCGCAATAGTCCACACGCGCAATAATGTTCTCCTGCGAGACACGCGAAATAAAAACACCCGCGCTATTGAGTTCAAACGCGACAAAGTGATTCTCACGCGCAAAATCACTCGCGCTGGAAAAAACACATGCGATCCTTGTTCCATACGCGACGAATTGATACTCACACGAAGAAACACTCGCGCTATGAAATACACGCGCACTCACATGGCACGCGACGAACAGATACTCGCGCTTTGAACACCCGCGCTAAAAATCACACGCGCTTTGAATTTCACACGCGCTTTGTAGTTCTCACGCAGCGTATAGTTTCTCGCGCTAAGGATCACCCGCGCTATGAAATCGCACGCGCTCTTTAGTTCACACGCAGCGTATAGCTTTTCGCGCAAAGGATCACCCGCGCTATAAAACACACGCGCGTTTAAAATTGCACGAGACCAACATCTACTCGCGCTCGGAATACACACGCTAGAAAGCACGCGCTCACTTGAATTCGCACGCGACAGTCAAAATCTCGCGCTAAGGAACACCGCACTGGAAACACAAGCGCACTCCGGGAGTTCAATAGTTTTAGTAGAAACACTACTTTTAACGAATTTTCAAGGAGAATGTTATTAAGATGAACAGATTTACAGTAAAAATAAAGTCACTTATCTCCTGAGCGAATTCACAAAGATTTCCTGCTTTTCCTATCTTCAAAAACGAATTCCTGCCAGCTGATGACTTCTCCTGTAACCCCTAAGAAAGTAGCCGCTCAACTGCTGAGATCTGAAGGATAAAATCCACCAGGCCTAAGACTAAAGCAGGAGCAGCCACTAAACACGTCCTCTCAGATGGGGTTTTGATGATGAAAGGCACAGAGTGACAGTTTAGAATGTTCATTGTTGTTCAGCATTGTCTTCTAGCCAATCAGAGCTGTCACTGTGAGGCTCCATCTTGCCTTGGGTCAGAACCAGGATTCTGAATCAGCAAGTTAAGGCCTAACCAACTATAATGGAAAACTTCCCACCCACACAAAGCTAATCTGAAAAGGATAAATAATAAAAAGGAAACTTGAATAAGAGAAGGAAACCTGACAGTACCCCCCTCCTAATGCCCAGTCTCTGGGCATATCTTGTGTGGGTTTTTAGCATGAAACTTAGCCACTAAACGGGGGGCATGTACATCAACTGAATCTTCCCAAGATCGTTCCTCCGGTCCATATCCCTCCCAATCAATCAAATACTGCAACCTTCCCCTCACTTTCCTAGAATCCAAAATTTGTTTAACCACAAATTCCTCAGATGAATCCTCCAAAATCACAGGGGAAGGTGGTGTTCTGAATCTAGTTCCTGAACAAACTGGTTTTAAAAGACTAACATGAAAAGTAGGATGTACCTTCAACTGCTTGGGTAATTTCAATCGTACTGCCACAGGGTTGATGATTTTCTCTACCTCAAAAGGGCCCACAAATCTTGTACTGAACTTATTCTTCCCCTTAATTTTCAGGTATCGGGTAGAAAGCCAAACTAAGTCTCCCACCTTATATTCAGGTCCAGTTTTTCTTCTCAAATCGGCATATCTCTTATATTTCAACTTATTTTCTCCCAGAACCTTTTTTGCTCTATCCAAGTTATTTTTCATGATCAACAAACGATCTTCCACTCTAGGATTCCCTGAATCTTCCTCCAACACCTCAAAACTTAGAAAACGAGGATGAAACCCACGACCCAACAAGAAAGGGGACATAGAAGTAGCATCTTTTCCACAATTGTTGTAAGAGAATTCTGCCAACCACACCAAATCCACCCATTCCTCTCTAGCTTGTAAATAACACCTTAAAAACTTCTCCAATTCTTGATTTACTCTCTCCACTTGTCCATTACTTTCCGGATGATACCCAGAAGTCAAACTAACTTCCACTCCAAGTTTCTTACAGAAGGCCCTCCAGAATTTTGAAATAAATTGAGATCCCCTGTCAGAGATAACTTGACTTGGGAGTCCATGTAGTCTAACTACACCTTGCAAAAAACTATGAGCCAGTTTTTCCACGGTAACCTCTCCCTCTATTGGTAAAAAATGTGCTTCTTTAGTAAGAAGATCGACCACAACAAGAATGGTAGTACAACCCTTATCTTGAGGGAGATCAACTATGAAATCTATAGAAATTGTGTGCCAAGGACGAGGAGGAACAGGTAACGGCTCCAATAAACCATGCGGCTTCCCAACTTGACTTTTCGCTTGTGCACAGACTACACAAGTTTTAACAAAATTCAATGTGTCTTGGCGAATTTTTTCCCACCAAAAATTCCTTCGAACCAGTTCCAGAGTTTTTCTGAACCCAGGATGTCCTGCTAAAATGGATTCATGACAATTTCTCAAAGCCTTTTCTCTCAACTCATCAGTAGGTACATAAAGCTTGTTATCAAAAAAAGGAAGATTGTCTTTCAACTTTCTAGCTGGATCCAGTCTCACCCACTCCTCCATCTTCTACAAGGACATATTTTGACGAACTTCATTCAAAAAATCAATTTCTTTAATGGCTCCAGCTAACAAAAAACATTCTGGAGCAATTATAGGTTCTGGTTCTATAATCTCTTTGTCTTCACTTCCAGGAAATTGGCGAGATAACGCATCAGCTTTTTTGTTTTGACTTCCGGGTTTAAAAGTCACAATGAAATCATAATCTGCAAAGAACAAAGACCAACGAAGTTGTCGTGGAGACAAAGTTCTTGCAGATTTTAAAAACAATAAATTTCGGTGATCAGTAAGGACCGTTACTGTATGTCTTGCTCCTTTAAGAAAATGTCTCCATTCTTCAAAAGCGGACTTTATTGCTAACAGTTCCCGATCAGCAATTGTGTAGTTCACTTCAGCAGCAGAAAACTTTCTAGAAAAAAATGCAACTGGATGTATTTGACCAGTAGTTTCATTCCTTTGAGAAAGCACCGCCCCCAACGCTAAATTTGAAGCGTCCGCCTCCACAAAAAAAGGTTTAGAAAGATCTGGATGAATTAGAATTGGACTAGAAGTAAATCTTTGTTTTAACTCTTGAAAAGCCTTTTCTGCTTCAAGGTCCCAGTCAAATTTCACTCCTTTTTTTAAAAGCCTCGTTATAGGAGCAACCAGCCGAGAAAAACCTTCTATAAATCTCCTATAAAAATTGGCAAACCCTAAGAAACTTTGTATTTCCTTAACCTTAGTAGGAGGGGGCCATTCAAGAACGGCTTGCACTTTTTTAGGATTCATTTCTAAACCCTTAGGTGAAATTATAAAACCTAAAAACTCCACAGAATCGGTATGGAATTGACTTTTTTCCAATTTGGCAAACAAATGATTTTCTCGCAACTTTTGTAACACCAAGCGCACATGTTTCTGATGTTGATCTAGGTCAGAAGAGAAAATCAAAATATCATCGATATAAACGACAACAAAAATATCCAAGTATTCTCTAAAAACCTCATCAATGAAAAATTGGAAAGCCGCTGGAGCATTACATAGACCGAATGGCATAACTTGATATTCAAACAGCCCAAATCTGGTCTTAAACGCTGTCTTCCATTCATCCCCTTCCTGCACACGTACAAGATGGTAAGCTCCTCTCAGATCTAATTTTGAGAAAATATTTGCTCCTTGTATTTGATTAAGCATTTCTGAGATGAGAGGAAGAGGATACCGGTTCTTAATAGTGACTTTGTTAACTGCTCGATAATCTATGCAAGTTCTAAGCGAGCCATCCGGTTTTGGTACAAAAAATAAAGGAGAGGCCGCAGGTGACTTAGAATGACGAATAAATCCTTTGGCCAAATTTTCTGACAAATATTCTTTTAAATAATCATTCTCTTTCTCAGTAAGAGCATATACCCTACTACTAGGCAAAATTGTTCCTGGCTCCAGTTCAATTTTACAATCAAAGGATCTATGGGGTGGTAATTCTCCTGCCACTTTCTCATCAAATACGTCCCAGAAATCTTTGTAACACTGGGGAAGTTGACCCACTACAGCTCCCACATCATGACCTCCAATTCCAGTCTCAGCCAGAAAACTAGACACGGAATTACTTTGTTTTACCTCTTCCTCTAAGAGACTTCCTGAAAAGCAATTCTCTTTACAAAAATCGGATTGCATGTCAATTGTCCTAGCACTCCAATCAATTAGGGGATTATGGAGAGTAAGCCAAGGCATGCCCAAGATAATCTTCAACAAAGGGGCATCAATTAACTCAAACGAAATTATCTCTCTGTGACCTCCTGATAACTCCAAAGTTAAAGAACCAGTTCTATGAGTAATAGGACCAGAGGATAAACATGTACCATCAACAGCCCTAGCCTGCTCTACAACCTCCTTCAGAATAATTGGAATTCCCAACGATTTGGCCAGACCCCAATCCATGAAATTCCCAGTCGCACCCGAGTCAATCATTACAGGACCATTTCCCTTACACTCCAAATCAAAAAATAAGGATACATTTATGGTTATATGAGGAACCGCTGTCTGCACCGTATTAGCGATCTGTTGTACCTTGACTGCTGAGGAAGAAGTCTTCTTGGGAGTGTAAGGACAGTTTCCTAAAAAGTGCCCACCTCTTCCACAGTATAAACACAGATTATTATCTCTCCTCCTAGTCTTTTCCTCCACTGTTAACGGGCCTCTGATTCTTGGAGATGAATTATTCCCTTTGGATTTACTCTCTATTTTAGGTCTATCTACTATAAGTATAGACTTTACATCACTCTGACCATGACGTCTCTCTGCCTTCCTTTCACTCAAACGGAAGTCCAATTGAATAACCAAATCAATCAGACCTTCACAAGTAGGAGGGCGTTCAACTACTCCAGACAAAGCATCCTTTAACTCATCTCTAAGGCCCCGATAAAACAACGAGGCCTGTTTAACCTCGGGCCACTTGCTTTCTAACACAAGGGACTTAAATTGTGTTATATAAGCAATCAAGTCTCCATTACCTTGTTTTAATTCTAAAAGTTCACCATCTACTTCCAGAGATAACTGTCTTCTATCAAACATTTTTCGGAATATCTCTAAAAAACTGGTATAATTTTCTAAAACCGCACTCTTTTGACTCACCAACAACCCAGCCCAAGCAGATGCCTCCCCAGAAAGATATGACAACATAAATGTTATCTTAGAAGCATCCGATGGAAATAATTCTGGTCTACTCATAAAATGTAATTCACATTGGCCCTCATTACGACCCTGGCGGAAATCGCGGTGCTAAATGCACCGCGGAGCACGGCGGAAAGCTGCCGATAGCGCCATGGAGGTTGGCGGATTTTCCGCCCCATGCCGACCTTGGCGGGGCGGTAAATCCCCATTCCCCATTTTACCCTTCCCCATTCCCATTTTTGCCCCATAGGGTATAATGGGAGTGGGGAAGGCGTTAATTGCGCCACCGCAAAATACGGTGGCGTAATTAACATCAAGGTCCCGTAGCGCCATGGATTTCTCCGCCCGGAAAAACCAGGCGGAAAACGTTCCATGGCACTACGGGAACTCGTAGTAGGGCGGACGGGTCCGCCGCGAATAACGCTGGCGTAAACCCACTCCGCCAGGGTCGTAATGAGGGCCATTGTGTTAAAAACACCCTAAATCTCTTGGAATCCCCATAATAACGTTCTGGGGGCGCCAAAGGAACTGGCATAATTATACTCCTTACCCCTTCTGCCACTGAAGGCGCCCGTTGTATGTGTGGTAACTGATCTTCTCTTTCTAACTCAGGTGGAGAACCTGCGCCCCCTGAAACCTCATCCTCTCTCCTTTCTCCCCTCTGTTGAATTTGTGTAACTTTAGCACTTAAGTCATCTACCTTTTGACTAAGTAAGGCATTTTCATCCCGAGAAATTTTCAACTCCTCCCGTAACTCCCTAATCAAAGATCCTAACATCTCCATGGATTCATCGGGGTTCATGACAGCTCGGGCGGACTAAATTATTGGCCTTTCATTCTGTCAGGCTGAGAGGTCCTGTATCCGCGGAAGCTGCTGAACCCCCGACAATCCCCCTGAGATGTATTTCCCAGAACTAGTTTTCAATTCAGCTCTGTAAACTACACCCCAAAGGGAAAGGGGGAATGGGATAACAAAACAACACCAGGCAGACTGCGTCAAGGCTAATCAGTGCTGAACCTGCAGAGGATAAAGAATAGCATATACACTTCCTTAATTCACTTACTTAACCTTATGAATGGGAAGACATTAATCCTTAACTAATAATTAAGAATCATACCTGGTTCTTCTCTTGAAATTTCTTGAGAAGCAGATAAGAAGCTGAAAATCTCTCTTACTTGAGATACTTGAAATTCACAGCAACTTCTTACATTAGGCAAACTGGAAGTCTTAGTTCTTTGTTTGTCTTTTTTCCAACATGCAATGGTAGTACAATTAGATTGTCTTTAAAATTTTCTTTCTTGTCATTTCAAAACTTTTCAAACTATTTATAATTATCTTGAGTCTTTGAATCCTTGAAGAAAGAGGAAGCACGTGCTAAATGCACACGCAGGTTATTTCCATTTAAATTATCGATGAACTTCACATAGAAATCTTCCTGGTTGAAGAACACGCGCAAACGGATGTAGACGCGCGATCAAAATAATCCACACGCGCAAAAATCCACACGCGCAATAATCCACACGCGCTATAATCCACACGCGCAATAGTCCACACGCGCAATAATGTTCTCCTGCGAGACACGCGAAATAAAAACACCCGCGCTATTGAGTTCAAACGCGACGAAGTGATTCTCACGCGCAAAATCACTCGCGCTGGAAAAAACACACGCGATCCTTGTTCCATACGCGACAAATTGATACTCACACGAAGAAACGCTCGCGCTAGGAAATACACGCGCACTCACATGGCACGCGACGAACAGATTTTCGCGCTTTGAACACCCGCGCTAAAAATCACACGCGCTTTGTATTTCACACGCGCTTTGTAGTTCTCACGCAGCGTATAGTTTCTCGCGCTAAGGATCACCCGCGCTATGAAATCGCACACGCTCTTTAGTTCACACGCAGCGTATAGCTTTTCGCGCAAAGGATCACCCGCGCTATAAAACACACGCGCGTTTAAAATTGCACGAGACCAACATCTACTCGCGCTCGGAATACACACGCTAGAAAGCACGCGCTCACTTGAATTCGCACGCGACAGTCAAAATCTCGCGCTAAGGAACACCGCACTGGAAACACAAGCGCACTCCGGGAGTTCAATAGTTTTAGTAGAAACACTACTTTTAACGAATTTTCAAGGAGAATGTTATTAAGATGAACGGATTTACAGTAAAAATAAAGTCACTTATCTCCTGAGCGAATTCACAAAGATTTCCTGCTTTTCCTATCTTCAAAAACGAATTCCTGCCAGCTGATGACTTCTCCTGTAACCCCCAAGAAAGTAGCCGCTCAACTGCTGAGATCTGAAGGATAAAATCCACCAGGCCTAAGATTAAAGCAGGAGCAGCCACTAAACACGTCCTCTCAGATGGGGTTTTGATGATGAAAGGCACAGAGTGACAGTTTAGAATGTTCATTGTTGTTCAGCATTGTCTTCTAGCCAATCAGAGCTGTCACTGTGAGGCTCCATCTTGCCTTGGGTCAGAACCAGGATTCTGAATCAGCAAGTTAAAGCCTAACCAACTATAATGGAAAACTTCCCACCCACACAAAGCTAATCTGAAAAGGATAAATGATAAAAAGGAAACTTGAATAAGAGAAGGAAACCTGACAGTACTCCAGAACACAGGCAGTCCAGTAAGCGGTCCGAGGATCTGGTACACAAGGCTAGAAGTGGAAGTAACAAATACAGCAAGCAAAGGCAGTCCAGGGGAACAGGCCAGAGTCTGGTACACGGAAGGTCACAGCAAGCAATACTGAAGGTAGGCGAGGGAAGACCACAGGACAAGGCAGGGTACTGGAACACGGAAGGAACGGAGCAGAGCGAGAGGAAGAAGGAAACAGAAGAGCGGAATAAGCCGAACAGACAAGAGGAGAAAAAGCGGTAAGTGAAGATGGGAAGGAGGGAGGGTAAGCAAGTTGGAAGGAGGGCAAGGGAGGCGGGCGAATGAACGCAAAACCAAGGGAGTGAGAGAAAGGCAGATAGGACTGGCGGAAGGAGGAAGGAAGTACAGAGGGGGCCGGACAGGGTACGAGGACCCGACCAACAGACAAGCGAGAAACTCGGAAGATAGCCACAGGCAGCAAGCAACTCAGAGCTAACGGACGAAACCGGAAGCGTTGCGACGCATCCGTGACCCGGAAGTGGCCAGTTAAAACACCGGGCCGCAGAGCGCCCAACCAATAAGAATCGGAGGAAGAGAAACCAGGAAACAGGGGGCGTGGCCGAAGCGAACGGAGCTAAGTTCCGCGTCGCCAGCGGCTCCATAGACGCCAGGAACTCGGCGGTATGACACCTATCCCCAACTGTAAATACTCAAATGATGAACTTGTCTAAAAAATTGGATGAACTAAGTAATGGTTTTAAGCGATCTTTACAGTACGTCAAAAATTATGTCATTAAAAATGTTCCCTACCACTGTCAGTGCACCTATACCCATTGTCACCAACAATCAGCCCCATCAAATTCTGAACATTTTAATCAAAGACGATTTGATGGAACCTATTGTACACAAATTCTTAATTCTCCCATTTATGTTTCCCATACTGATACCCCATCCCTTTCTTAAATAAATATATTTTTTGTACTACAAATGCTTTGTTTATTGTTGTGTGGTATTACCTTCTTTTTTTACAACTCCCATTATGAGTCGATGGACTATGCGACTGTCCGGGCTGTCCGCACTCAAAATGGAGGTGCTCCCGGACAGGCACACCGTCCAGACATGTCAGTTTTCGTGTGGTACATTTTTAATTAGCCTGTGGACAGTATGGCTACCTGGCGGTGTCCGCACTAAAAATGGAGGTGGGCCCGGACAGGCAGGATGCCTGGACATGTCTGATTTTGTGTGACGCACCTTTAATTAGTCTGCAGACACCATGCCTGTTCTACAGACATCCTGTGCATGCACACTGCAATTACTGGCTGGAGGGTATCCAGGGAGGGACGTCGTGCCTACGGATGTCCAAGGACATCATCATGTGACCGCGCCTGTGCGGCATGACGGCGGTGTCTGCAAATGGTGTCCGAGGCCGCGGACAGTTTAAAAGTGGTTTTCCAGCCAATCTAGGGTCTTGCAAGTAGAAATGTTGCCCTTGCACAGCTTTCAGACACATTCTACGTTGATCTGGCAACTTTCTACAACTTTTCAAGGCCTTTTTGCGACTCGGTAGTCCCCACATAATACCATGTATTATCCATTGTCCATGGACGGTTCCGCTAAAGGGACCCACCCATTACTTTTCCTCATTCTTAATCTGGCTATCCAGGAGACAGCACCTGCTTTGGAAAGCTATTAGAGAGATATGCAATCTTGCTGAAAATGGCATCTGCTAGGGCCATTCCTCCTTCCCAGCCAACCCCCACCACCACCACCTCAACAACCTGGAGGGCCTGGAGAGGGGAAAAGGCACGGTGATACAGAGGAGGATCAAGAAGAAGAGGATGAAGTGGAGGAAGTCCCTGTCACCAGTACTCTGAGTGAGTTCTGGGTGTGGCAATGCTTCACGACTGTTCGAAATGTCGCAAAGGCTCGTGCAAGCAAGGTTTGATGCACTGAGTGCAAAGTTGTACTCAGTCATGGGAATCCTGGCTTGTATGTCTATGGGACTACTTCTATGAGGCGCCACACCAAATCGGCCCAACGGAGTGCTCTGATGAAGGCAATACCTTTCTCAGGTAAGCGCAGGTTGACCTCCTCCACCCCATTATCTTCATCTGCTCCTGTCACCACAAATGATACTCCTTTTGGGCAGAGGATCCCAGCTGTGGCTTCACAAGCCATACAGAATGCTGTTGACCCTTACCTTTCGAGGGTCAGAGTGCTACGATATGATATGATGTGGCATTTATAACGTGCCTGTACACAAGTGTTTCTGGGCATGACAAGACAAGGAGGGGGAAACAAGAGAGGACAAACTAAAGATCTTACTAGGCCATGTGTCATTCAGATCGTGCAATTGCAGGGAAGAGGGAAAGGGAGAAGTGCCAGGGGGAGGGGAAGGGGGAAGTGCAGTTAACTCACAAGTGCAACGAGCAGGTGGCTCATAAGTGCAGAGAGAAGGGGCTGTAGGGTTGCAGATACAGACCCGTAAGTGCTGGGGAGCCCGGAGGCAGTGCGAGGGCAACTGGACATGCAGGACCCTGTGCCCGAGTTCAGAGGGTGACGAGGTGACAAGTGCGTGGAGCAGTCAAGTGCATCAGCAGGGGAGAGGAAGAGAGAAAGCTGAAGCAAAAAGGAAGGTGTTGAGTTGCTTCCGGAACCGGAGGTGGTTGTACTCAAGTTTCAGAGTGGCAGGGAGGCTGTTTCAGAGGGATGCCACATCCGAGGATATAGATGTGCCCCCAACTCTCTGCTTGAAGTAGCGTCTGAACCTCAGAGAGTTGGAGGTGGATGAGCAGAGAACTCGAGAAGGAAGATGTTTGGGAAGAGAAATTTGGAGGTAGAGCAGTCCCAGGCCCCAGAAAGCCTTGTGGACAATGCAGAGGGTCTTAAAGTAGATCCTCACAGCCATTGGGAGCCAGCAAAGAGATTTCAGAGCTGGAAAGATACAATACCTGTGCATGAGGCCAGGAACAAGTCTTGCAGTCCTGTTCTGGATAAGTTGTAAAGGGCAAAGAGTAGAGGCAGGAAGATTTAGAAAGAGGCTGTTGCTATAGTCCAGCCTAGAGAGGACCAGAGCTCTGGAGACCGTGAGCTTCTGGGGGAAAGTGACAAAAAGAATACCTCTGAGGAGGTGCAGCTGATAGTTTGACTTCTTAGAGATGTCAGAGATGTGAGGAGAGAGGAGAGGGTGGAGTCGAAGATGACACCAAGGTTCTTAGCCTCACAGAAAGGAGAAGGAAGAGGGCCCAGAGTGGGTGTCCAGAGAGAGAGAGAGAGAGAGAGGAAAGGAGGGAGCTGGTGTCCCAATGAGGAGGATCTCAGTCTTACTGGCATTAAGGCAGAGATCATTGGCGGAACACCATTCTTGACAGTCTTGTATGAGAGAAGAAGCAGAGCTGGATTAGGGGAGCCTGAAAGAGAGCTGAGTGTCGTCCGCATAACATTGAAAATTGGAGCAGAAAGTAGCGATGCAGTGGGCAAGAGGTGCCCGCTAGTTGTTGAAGAGCCAGGGAGAGAGGTTAGACCCCTTGGAAACACCACAAGTAGAGAGAGAGAGATAGAAGAGAGGAAAGACCCCAGATGGACTAAGAGGGTCGGTCGGTGAGAAAGGAGGTCAACCAGTCCAGGGCCTGATCAGTAATACCAAGGTTGTCCCAGAGACGATTGAGCAGGATGGCATGGTTGACCGTGTCCAAAGCAGAGGATATATCAAGAAAAATGAGGACAGAAGGGAGATTAGAGACAAGATTGGAGAACAAGTCTACACAGGGATTCAGGAGAGCAGTTTCTGTGCTTCTGGAAGCTCTGAAGCCAGACTGGTGGTTATGGAGGCAACCAACAGATTCAGTATGTAGATAAAGCTGGGAGATAGCCAGCATTTCCAAGAGTTTGCCCAGGAAAGGAGAGATGGAGCTTGGGCAATAGTTAGCCGGATAGGAAGGATTGGCCAAGGGCTTCTTTAGAAGGGGGTGCATAAGAGAGTGCTTAAGGGGGAGGGGAAAGTTCCAGTGGCAAAGGAGTGATTGCAGAAATTAGCCAAGGCTTAAGCAAAGGTGTTGATGTGGTCCTTGATAGTTCTGGATGCAGGGGAGAACCTGCTATGATGAGACTTTCATAAATCGGACTTGTCTAGAAACATTGTTAGGGGTGAACAGGGGAAGGGAGGAGGAAAGACGGCCTCACACAGGCCAGGAGTGGTTGAGGAGGAGGAAGAGGAGGTAGAGCAAGAGAGGGTGGACAGGTCCTGTCCTGAGTTTTAGTAGTGAAATGAGAGGCCACGGCAGTGCAGAGGGCCTGGGAGGGAACAGGAGAGGTAGAGACTGCAGCAGGATTGGCCAGCTCCTTGCAGATTTTGAAAAGCTTGGCTGAGTTGTTAGATGCTTCAGAGATGCGGGCTTGGATGTAGGCTCTCTTCTTAGAGAGGACAGAGTGTCTGTGCTGCCTCTGGAGCAAGCAGCAGGCCAGTTTGGCAGGGGGTGCACCTGAGGCCTTCCACTTCCTCTCTGCTGCCCTATACTTGTGTTTAAGTATGGTGAAGTTGGAATCGTACCAAGAGTTGCACTTGGATTTGGGCTTCAAGTGGATCCTCGTGACAGGGCTAAGGACATCTAGAGTGTTAGAGATAGAGAGATGAAGGGTAGAGAGGGATGTGTCCGGGTGGGAGTCAGCCAAAGGTGCAGGAGGAGGAGAGAAAGTAGCAACAAACGCCTCAACTGACACACGCTTCATGGGTCAGATGCCCGAAAAGGTAGGTGGCAGTGCTGGAGTCGGCCTGACCTGCAGGGAAGAGAGAGAAAGGTGGGACGAAAGGAGAAAGTGATCTCTCCAAGAGAGAGGAGTGGTGAGAGGGTTAGAGAAGTGGAGGTCTGAGGAGATCAGAACATCCAGGGTGTGCCCTGCAGAGTGAGTCAGGCCAGAGGGAACAAGAGAGAGAAAGAGAGAGGAAGAGAGAGAGAGAGAGAGGGAGAGAGAGAGAGAGAAAGAGAGGTAGGGAGCGAGAGATAATCACAGAGCTTGTGAAAGAGTCCTGAAAAAGGGCAGGTAGCATCCAGGTGGGTGTTCAAGTCTCAGAGCAGAAGTTGTGAGATAGAGGCCAGGAGCAAGGAGGAGAGGTCAGCCCACTCAGAGAGGAAGAGGGCAACCTGGCCAGGTGGACTGTAGATAGTGCCCACAGTGAGAGAGAGGCCAGGAGAGTTGGAGAGCCTGCAGACCAGGCATTCAAAGGAGGTGTAGTGCTGCATTGGAATAATAGAAGCAGGGATACACTCTGCGTAAATCAATGGTACACCCCTGTCGGGACGGTTGGTTCTGGATTCAGAGAGGATCTTGTAGCCACCAGGAAGGAGAGTGTCAAAACTCGTGACAGAGCTGGCCATGAACCAAGTCTCGGTGTGACCGAGTACATCCCAATCAAGCTTTTCCAGAAGATGGTAGATGTCAGAGGAGTGCTTGACAGCTGAACAAGAGTTGAGAGTAGCGACGTGGAGCAGATTGCCACATTTGAAGGACTTCCGGGTAGGAGTGCAGGACAGAGGTACATCCTGCAGAAGTGTTAGAAATGCCAGAGGATGGGCAGAGGAGGGAGGAAGAGAAGGAAGGGTAATCAGAGAGGGATAAGAGACTGCCAGAGGGGTGGCACGGGAGGGAGGATACAGGGTGGCTAGAGAAGCATCAGGGGGTTCTGAAGAGGTGGCAGAGGAAGGAGGTAGCAGAGGAGCAAGAGAGGGGTAAAAAGGGATAGCATGAGAGGAAAGGAAGTTGATAAGGCGCAGGAAGCATCTATCAAGGAGGAGGAGATTGGCCTGAGGGCCCTGCACCAAGACGGTGCCATTCAAGTAGACATTAATGTTGGTCTTAGAGGAGTGGAAAGGGGCCATGAGGGCCTCCCACTGGGTGCCACCAGTAATAGGAGAAGAGGAAAAGGAGAGACAACAGAGACTATATGTCAGTCCATATGTCTGGAGAGGGAATAACAAAGAGTATGTCGATAAGGGTCTGTCTGGAATGCATGTACTGTAAAGCACTGCTCTGTAGGGGGGAGCAATTTCAGAGTGCTTTCGAGGCTGCGGTGAAGGAGCATGAGAAACACTGCCACCTACCTGATTAAGGCCCGTCCAACATCTTCCTCTCTCCACCTGCCCCTTTGTCTCTGTGGTTGGTGCCCCTTCCGTGCCTCCCCTTCAGTCCCTTACCACTCTTTAGAAAAAATGATAAAAAAAATACAAAATTGAAAAAGTACAAAGGTTAACTTAGAAGCCACCTTTCACAGTTAAAAAATAGAGTGTGGTAAAAGATTGCTGACCCCTGTGCATCCTGCAAAGTCTGCGGACAGCGCAGTAGTTCGCGGATATCCAAAGATTTCGGGCGTGGAACAATTGGAATCATTTTAATTGTTTTACTTTCAAAAAGGGTTGCTCTTAACGGGTTTGGTTTTTTGCTTTTATATATTTTTCTTTATTTTTGGTTTTACAAACTGAACTAAGAAAACATTTAGCTAATTTTCATTTTTTCTTCTCACTTTCACAAAAACTGCTTCAAAGCATTTTGAATGTTTTCCACAAAAATCTGATTACCCCACATTAGTTTGATTTACTCCATCATGCCGAAAAATGTTGCACCTATCAAATGTAATGTTCTCATTGTGAAACAATGTCTTGCAAACATCGCAAACAAAAGCACACGCAGCTTTTTTTACGTTGCACCTTCCTTTTTCCATTTGTGGACCAAATGAACTAGAACACATCCACATCTGTGTCTGCGTTATGCGTTATTGCATTATTTCCTTCAACTTTTCCAATGTCTCCTTCATTGCAAACTGCAAAGAAATTCCAGTCACGTTCCCCGAACTGTTCCCGACCACAATGAATGATAATAAAGTCCGGATGTTTCAATTGAACAATATTTGCACAAAATGGGAGCAAATCCACCCACTTGATGCCACGCACTCTATAGCAGAACACTTCCAATTCAGGGAATCTAAGAATTTTGGCTATTCCACAATGTTCAGCATACAAATTCACCCAGTGGACCGAAGAGTCTCCCAAAATCTAAACACTATGCCTGCTGAAAGACATTGCCCTGGCCATTTTCAATCCTCTCATAACTCCTACTAACAAAACACCTGCTACCCTCTCTTCCTGTACACCACAACCAAGAAACCTGCTGATCCCCTGATCTCCGTGGACACCTCGACTGTCCGCGGCCTACAGAGTCCCCTTTCCATGGCAGGCAACCTCAAAAGACCCGGATGTGGCAGGTGCCGCCCGTGGACTCCAGCAGTGTCCACGGACAGATTGTCCAATTGATGGGGGTGGGGCGGTTCCCACTTAATTTAAACAATTTATTGTACACTGGTGGCTCTTAAATGAACCCTTTTTTGTTTTTTTCAGTTTAGATTTTTTCTTTGCTTTTCTGATTTTTATTTCCTAAAACTACTTACAAATGTTTACATATGCACTATACTTGTGTTTCACATACACCTCTTCTCAGTGCATTTTGAATATTTACAAGGAACATCTGATTCCCATAATCAGTAAAATTCACTCCACCACTCAGAACATTGTTTGCAGTATCCACCTACATGTTTTCATTTTCAAAAGATGCCATGCCCACACCATTCAAAAAAGCACATACACCTTTATTTACAAGGTGTGTACCATGTTCTAGTTGTGTACAAAATACATTTGGGTATCTCCACAGTTCCCTTGGATGTATTTCTGAAATAAATTACCTTTGCACATGGAAATAGTTCCATTAACCCTTGGCACATATCTTTTAATGCAACCTGTAAATATAGCATAGTAACGTATCCCAAACTATTTCCTTCAAAATGCAAAAAGAAGAACAATAATATGTGGGCATTGAAAGTGAGCCATACTCTTACACAATGATAGTAGACTCACCCAGTTTAGTCCAGACATTGTATACCAGCAAACCTCTACTCCCTCCAAACTAATAGTACCAGAGATGCCACAAAACTCAGTACACCTTTTTAAATTATTCACCCAACAATCTCTCACCATCCACACAGTGAGCTTTTCTTGAGCACTAGCCACATTCATCTTCCCTACACACAACAATCAAAACACCTACTACCCTCTCTTCCTGTAAACCACAACCAAAACACTTCATTGGCTAATCCCCATGGTGCCCTTCCCATGCCAGGCAACCTTTAAAGACCTGAATGTGGCATGTGCCGTCTGCAGACAACCAAGGTGTCCATGGAAGTCGCGGCCAATCAAAAGGAAGGGTGAGAATTAAACACAATGGGCCTCATTACGACCCTGGCGGAAGACCATGGTGCTATTAGCACCATGGTCCATGCCGGTAAATTACCGACTCCGCCATGGAGAAAGGAGGAATTACCACCCCATTACAAGGTTGGCGGGGCGGTAATTCCCCCTTCCTCCATGGCCCTTCCCCATTCCCAATTTTGCCCCATAGGGCTCAATGGGAATGGGGAAGGCGCTAAGTACAGTGCCGCAAATTGCGGCACCGTAATTAGCACCAAGGTCCCTTTGCGGGTCCCTACTTTAGCGGCTGGTCTACACCAGCCGTTAAGGTCGGGTCCCGCAAAGGGACCTCATAATTAGGCGCTAATAGGTTAACGGCGCCGCAGCCTTTTACGGCGCCGTTAATCCATTAGCCCCTGGGCCGTAATGAGGCCCAATTTAAGTTATTTTATCTTTAGTGGGGCTTTTGTTAACAAACACCTTTTTTCCTTTTTTTTGCTTTTATGCACAATAGTACTGTACACTCTACATCTTCCTTGACAAGTTCCTTACAGGAACTTCTTCAATACATTCCTAAGACTGTAAAGAAAAATTACATCTCTGACATCTGCAAAGTGTACTCCATCGGGATAAAAAATTCACACCATGAGAACTGATATTATAATTCTCAAAAGATGACATTCCTGTAGCAAATAAAAAAGCAGTTTCAACTTTATTGACAATCTGCCTTGATTGTTCAATTTGAGGACTAAAAAAATGTGTTGGACATCTCCATGTGCGCCTCTGATTTACTTCTGAAAACATAATCTGAGCAGCAGGAAACAGTTGCATTAAGCTTTTTTAAAAATCCTTCAGCGGCAACTTGCAAAGAAACTGGAGTCACAAACCCCAAACTGTCCCCTGCACAATGGACAATCACAATGTCTGGACATTTAAAGTGAGCCATACTGTCACAGAATGAAAGCAAGCTTGCCCAGTTTAAGCTACATCGAGCATGCCAGGAAAACGCCCACTTCTGGCAATCCAATATTTCCAAGGATGCCATGATTATCAACATACACCTTCAATGACTGAATTGAAGAAGCCCCCAGAATCCACACAGTCTGTCTTCTCAGATGCATAGCCATAATCATTGTCACTGCTCTCACAACTCATGCAACCAAAACTCCTACTACCCTCTCTTCCTGTACACCACACCCAGCCAACCCGATTGGCCGATCCCCACAGTCTCCAGGCATCCTCAAAAGACCTGGATGTGGCACATGCCATCCATGTCCACAAACCCCCATATCACAGTGTCAGCCCTTCCATCCTTTCCACTTTCATGTTCTTAACACTCCCTCATTGGCTACTTTCAAAGAGTCACACATCCATCCACCAATCACATCCAAAACCTCTACACCTAACCCTGTGATCTCACTGCAACACTTCAGATGTACACTTGAACTCTCAGAGTACATATGTCCTGTCAATGAAAGACACCTGCATCAAAAACTACTGTGCAGCTACCCAAGATTTCTCTTTCCAGATTCAACAAGATCAGCATGTAACAAAATATAGTACAGGTATGCTTATATTTTTTAAAGAAAGTGTTCTTGACCTGTTTCACAAATATGTAGTTATGGTTGAGTTGTTGTTTTCATAGGAAGAGCACTTTTTGGGAGACTTGTAACTTCTCTCCCCCTGGACGAATCCTCACCAAACTTTGCAATAAAAGTAAATGGGGCACTCTGAATTATTCTGCAAAGTCTGGTGATGTTTGGTCAAGGGAGGGAAAAGTTATAGGGGGTCCCAAAACGTCTTTTTTCCCATAGACTGAATGGGGGAAAAACTTTGCGCACGGCTACAGCCCAAACCACTGGACGGATTTTTACCAAATTGGCGGCAGGAGCTTGGTCCCGAAAGCGTGCTTTTGTAAATTTGGTGCCAATCCGTCCAGTACTTTTCTTTAAAACGACCAAAAAGTATGTCTGAAAAAATTAGTGATATCTATGTCCACCCCACGGTCAGGCTTTCCTGTTCGCTCCGCGGACAAGATACCGATTGGCTAATCCATAGCGTCATGTCCGCGGACATGTGACGTGTACACTGATTGGATGTTGAACAGCGTAAAGTGCATCAGATTGTTTCGTTGTGCCCGCCATCTTTCATTTGTGTTTTGGTGTACGCGGACATCGCCGCTAACACATATAAAAGAAAACAACATTGCACTTGTTAAACTTATGAAATACTGTCTTGGAAGGTGAGGGTTAATGAGGCTGGGATGGGATGTGGCAGCAGCTAGGCAAAAAATGGTGTTTTCTTGTCACCAAAGTCATACGGTAAATTGGAAGTTGCTGCTCAATATAGTGTCCATTAAGTACAGGCGAAGATTTACTGCGTCTGTGTTACAATGCATTTAAAATAATATTGCAGTCTGACTGGCGTCCTAGAGTTTGAAATCTGAGGCAGCCACCTGCAGTGTTTGATGGAAACAACGGGTCTGCAAGTATATGGGAGTAGCACTTCTCATGAATGCGTTGAGACATGTTGTTGAAAAGTCAGAATGTATTTGCATTCTGAGCGAAGGTCACTTGCTTTGGTTTTTTGGTTGCAAGCTCAGTAGGCCCACGCATCTGACTGAACCCATAAGGGTCAATTGTTTTTTGACCTTGAGCGAAAGGGAACATTCAGTAAGAATGCGGGGAGGGAAAGTTTGCAAAAAATACCATTTCATAAGGTTATGTATTCAAAACGTTTGTAAGGCACATGTAATATCAGTTCAAGAAGATTCTTTGGTGCAAGTACAGTGCTGTGTTAGTTTTATGAAGACAATGGAGACAGTGAATATCGTGTAAGTTTACTTTTGACGACTCTACACCGGAACGAGATTTTATTTTTTATTACCAGAACATTATTTTTGCCAATGTAACCGACGTGCTATCTTTCTGTGTAGTTGTCATTTTTTTTTTACTTATGGAGAGTGCAGATTCTTGGCGTTTGTAGGCTATCACTAGATTCACCCATGTTCAATGCTAATATTTCTTTAAAATGTCATGTATGACCATATCGATTTGTGTATCAGTTTCCCCGATCTTTTTGTCTTTTTTGAAATCACGAGATTTAATTTTTTATTACCTGAAAATTAATTTTGGCAATGTGACTGAAGGACTACCTTTCACGTTCCTTTTGTCTTTTTTGAAATTGTTTGGTAAAGGTTGGGTATTGATACATATTTTCTGTTATGTTTTCTGAACAGATACATCCTGCCTTACTGTGATTGCCATTGCTTCCAGATGCCAAGTGATGGTTTTTTTGCACGCCAAATGCACGTACTCGTGACCGGCTGCCTAACTGTGACTGTTTTGTGGGACGATCGCAGAGGCCCCTTGTGTCCCTACGCTGCACTGGCGCTTAGGAGTAACATAACATCTTTTATGGTCGTGTAGGCCGAAGTTCATGTCGACGTCTTGGAAATCACTGTGCGACCGAAGCGGTTGCTTTATCGAAAATGAATACTTTGTGTATGGGAAAAGAACAACGTGTGCCTCACGATTAACATTTTCTCTGACATACTAACCCAACTGAAAGAATCAATAGAACCACAGAGAAGCTATAGATCTGCAGAGGAGCGTACAATTCTATCCACCACCAACTGGGTGAACTTTGACCCAACTATAGCTCGAGCCAAATGGCAACTGTGACGCACCATAAGTGAAGTACTATACATCAGTTTATATCCCTTCCCCCTGCTGAGATCACCCAATACAAAAAAAAATCAAAGCAAATCCATCGCAAATGGGTACATGAGTACAAGTTAAAATGTAATGCTGACAAGTGGAAATCAATCGCCCAATTAGCTATTCAAAAAAGATAATACCAATATATGGTCTAGCTTGAGGGCCACTGAAACACGAAAGACAACAATAAATGGTGTAATAGAACCTGATTGGGTCCTCCATATTGCCTCTACCCTGGGCATTGTCCTTCCGAATGACAATCCTTTCCCTCTTCCGGACTGCCCTTGGTCCTGTAAAGCATCCACCTTAGATCTAATCCACACCATAGAGCACTTAAACAGTTCGAGAACAGCTGGCCCTGACAGCATTTGTAACACCCTAGTAAAACAATCTCCCGGAATGTGGGCACATGCGCTTCACTTGCTGTTTACCCATATAGGCGTGTCTGGCCATATAACAGAAACATGGCATGAAAGCCATATTATACCTGTGTATATAAAGGGCTCTTGGAACCTAGCAACCAATTACAGGATGCTGGCAATTTTAGATGTTCCTGCAAAGCTGTTTGCGAAAATCCTGCTCCAACCAATGGATAACAGAACACAATATACTCCCTCCAAATCAAATGGCTTTTATAAGGAAAGCAAGTACGTCTCATAACGTAATAATTTTGGTAGCCTCTATAGAATATGCCTGGAAGTACCGAGCCACTCCTGTTTACTGTGCATTTGTCGATTTCTTGGCCGCATTTGACTCTGCTATACGAAGCAAACTATGGCATAAAATATCCCAATGGAACATCCCTTTAGGCTTATTTAGGATGCTGATGTTATTGTATGCAAATACCTTTGTCAAGATAAGGATAGATGCTGAGGGTAGACTTTCCACTTCAATGCCAACACATTGTGGGGTTAAGCAGGGGTGCATTGTGGCCGCCACTCTATTTAATCTGTATTTAGCAGATCTTTGGACTGCCTTTATCGATCTACAAGTGTGCCCTGTAAGAATGACCCAGCATAGTACAAGTTGGTTAGCCTATGCTGACGACTTGCTTTTAATCGATCATTCGGCAAAAGGACTTCAAAACTTGTTCTCTGCATTGGGAATATACGCCGCCACAAATGGCATCACAATTAATATAGAGAAAAGTAAAATCATGACGTTCCCCCTAATCCTAACAAGCGCAAGAACATTACCTGCAAACTAAATGGCATCCAAATGGAAAGTGTATACTCTTATAAGTACCTCGGGTTGCATGTAGAATATTCACTGAAGTGGGCCAAGCATTGGTCGGAACCGAAAACGAAATGTAACAAAACAGTCCAAGCAATCTGCCAATTTATACAACGACAAGGAGGAGTTTCTGTAATGACTATCTTGCTCCTTTATTCTACAAACATCTGACCAATTATATGTTAGGGAGTTGAGATATGGTGGCATCATTTAGAAATTGAAATGAAACGTTTTGAAAGCCTGATAATACACAGACTGTTCCACATCCCACAAACATTACCAATCGAACACCTGTATCTTGAATTTTAATTTAACACTATTCTGCAAGATTTCATTATGAAAATGTTCTATGATACATTACAAAAACTGAACAACGGCACAATGATGGTGGGCTTTATAAATGCATTTCTTGCTATTGACAACTGCAAGTCAATGGGAACATTAGGGGGCCTCTGTTCCCTCCATTCACAATGGCAGGTTGGGTGTAGTAACTTATCATTCGGAGGCGTGACACACATGGTTAAATTTCGTTTGAAAAAAAGGCTGATAACATTGAGTCAAAATGAAAACCTTAACTATTTGCATACAAAACAAAACAGCATGTAATTTTGTGAATATATTGGTGCCCACTTAATTAAACCAACTTACCTTGTAGCCTATCCTAATAGTCCAGTAGCCAGACAGTACATGCTTTTGAAATTTAACATGTTATGTTATGTTATGTTATTGAGCTTATACCGCGCCAAAGCCTGTGGGGATCCAGGCGCCAAGAGATAGTTGTGTGCAGAAGGAGAGTTGAGGAACATTTATGCTAGTTAAAGAGGATCGTCTTCAGTTGCTTTTGAAAAGTGAGATGATTCTCCATTTTGCGCAGCTGTAAGGGCAAGGCATTCCATGCCCTGGCCCCCGGATATGGAAGGCCTGACCAAAAGCTCAGGCTCATTTTACCCGATGAAGTTCCAGTATGGAGCCCTCAGCTGATCTTACATTTTTCTTAGGTTGGTAAAGATTGACCTTGTCCTTCAAGTAGGCTGGGGCATTACCATAAAATGCACTTGTGGTATATGTATAACAGTTTAAACTGAATTCTAGCTGCCCCAGGGAGCCAATGTACCTTTTTCCTTGCTGTGGTCGTTGGCTCTGATCTTTTCATCTGAAAGATGATACGTATGGCTGCATTTTGAATTTTTTGCAACTGTTGGACTTCGGCCTTACTTGCACCTCCTAAGAGTCTGTTGCAATAATCAACACGTGGGACTGCTCTCACGAGTTTAGTACGGTTTTCCATTGAAATCAATTTAAAGTACTTTAAAGTGATAATTGATGCTGGTAGTAATAGCTGATACGTGGGCTTCGCAATCTAAGTTTGCTTCCATGTCTGTGCCCAACGTCTTCACCTTCTGTACTACCTTGATTTGGCTACCATCAATAATAAAATTAACATATCTCTGATCTAAATTGGTTTGTGCCTGCCGAGGGCCAGAAAGCATAAGCTCTGTCTTGGCCGCGTTCAAACAGAGCCCATTAGTGGACTTCCAACATTTTATCGTATGGTATTCCATGTTCAACATCTGTTGGTCCTTCTCATGATCACCAGTAATATCTAGAACCAGCTGGAAATCATCAGCATAATTACAAAAAAAAGCTGATATCGTCCTAGATCACCACATAGAGGGAGGATATAGATATTGAATCACAAGGGGGAAAGACACGCCCCCTGTGGCACTCTGCATGTTATAATTTGTGAGTCAGAGGCACTGTCGCCCCAATGCACTTTTGACTGGCGGCCCTCTAGGAATGATCGAAGCCAGGTAATGTCCTCCTTAGAGAGACCGCCGACAGTTGACATCCGATCTAATAGTATTTTGTGATCTAGCAAGTCAGAGGCTGCTGATAGATCTAACAGTATCAGCAGCCCTAACTTGCTATACTCCAACTTGGAGAGCATGTGCGTCTGTAAGTACAGAAATGCAATCTCTGTACCGTGGTAGCTCCCGAACCCTGACTGTTTTGCATGCAGTATGCCAGCTGCCTGGACGTTGGACTGTAACTTTATGGTAGCCGCTTTATCAACAAGCTTAAGAAAAAAAAAGATGTTGGTAATAAGTCTTAAGTTAGCTGCCTCAGTAGGTTCCGGTCCTACTTTCTTTTAGCAACTATGTAACTGCCACGCTCTTTATAGACTGGGGGATAACGCCTGTTCGGAAAGACGAGTTCACAAATCTACAAAGAAAGGGAACAAACAAGTCCATGTGTTCCAAGATATACTTTGACGGGAGTAATTCTCCCGGACAGCTAGCAGGTTGCATGTTTTTAAGTATGTTAAGCATTTCAGATATGGTAGATCCTTAAACCTGAACCCGGTGGGCTGCTCTAATTGAGTTGTAATTACTGACTTCTAATTTAACAATTTTGTTAAGGGATTGTCATAAATTTCTTGTGTCTCAATTGGGTTTTGGTTAGAGGTCAGAGCTGGTAGGGAGGGCACCAGGGCCTCCTTCTTGATTTTGTCTTGTGCTTTCAGTAATATGAGGCATTGATTACACAAGGTGCCCATATAGGCCTCGCACGAGAAGCACGTTTCTGTGGCTTATGTGGCTCCTGGGCAATAGAAACTATTGAACATTTATTGATGGAGTGTAGAAGTTTCCAACATTTACTAAACAGCTGTATTAAAAGCTATAATAACCATTTTAATTCTAATAACCTAACTGCACTGTGGGTGTTGTTTATGAGCGGGTGTGACCATAATTTGATTTACCATATGGTAAAATTCGACTGGAAATGTGCAGAAGATAAAAAATATTATCTAATTGAGTTTTAATATTGAATAAAATAGCATTAATCTTATCCATGGCTAGATTATTTTAGAGTAATTTAATTTTAGTAGTGTGTAATCACTAAATTGTTTTAAATGTGTGTTGTAATATGTATCTTTTTGTCAAATTATAAGTCGTTTTTGATTATTATAACTGTGCCAGTCCGGTAACAATGGTGCCGTTAAGCCCACCAGCACTGTTCTTACCGGACCGGCACAGTACGACTCTGTGGGTGGGTGCCGTCCCGTCCACCAGGGTGAGACCTTGCGGGTGGATCAGCACCTGCCCACAGAGATTTATGGAAGCCCCGGCACTGTTATTAACAGTGCCGGGGCTTCCATGGTCCCGGCCGCTAGGGTTGTAATACCCCGGTGTTACCGGGAAGTCAGGTGCTGGAAATTCTTTTCGGGTCTGGTGGCAAGCCGCCAGTATCACCGGCAGTCTTACCGTCAGACCCGTAATGAGGCCCATTGTGTTTGACTTTTTTCTTGTATATACGAAACCTTTTTGGCCATTAGTATATTTCAAATAAATAAATAAATAAATAAAAGTAATAGCAGAAAACATAGATTTGCACACCATTTGTAATTGGCACTCAATGTGTGCCAGTTTAATATATTAACAGTACATGTATGCTTCCTAACATAACCCATCCCAATCTTCAGCTGCTTATGCAGTCATACTTTTTTCTCTACGTTCTGTGACTTGTACTCCAACTTTCACAATGGAAAAATTGAAATTACAAGTCCCATAATGCAAACAAAAATCTCGGACTACATAAACACTTACAGACTAGAATGCATCATGTTGTCAATTATGCATATACTCCACACACATTAAACTTCTAGACACCGTCTGCCATTAAAAAGTGTACTAAAAATATCTTCCATCAACTTTTCCTTTCTTTTACAAAATGTTACAAAGCTTCTGCAAATGCACATACACATTTCTTAACTTTCATGAAAATACTCCTAAAAGCAACCATTTTTAACCATCCACCAATTTCATTAACTTTTTCCCCACCACTCCTCCTTCCATTGTAAAAGTACTTTGCCATTTCCACATATCCCCACTGACTTTCTTTTCTAATTACAGGAAAGAAGCACATCACTGCAATCAACAACCGAAAAATGAATACCCTTTGCATCCGACAAAGTAAGTACATTAATGTACCAGGTATATGTATGTAAATATAGCAGTACAGTACCACTATACATATTACCCCAGACTACTCTTTTCAAACCAACATTTTTTTCACTCTATCCCATTATATTCCACCATTCACACTCCTTCTATTCCCATCTGCACACTACCATTGCAACCCCCACTCTGTTCCTCAAAACAGCACAATCACCATACATATTCCATCACAACACCACTGCCTTCCTCACTAACCCAACACCATCACACCTCTGTACACTCGTATTCTCAAAGCCTTCCCACCCACACCTAATATACCACCTTACAATCAAACAGCACAGGATTCATCTCTACAATCACACCCACACATCGATGCACCATACATGCGTATACATTGCACAACTTTACAGCGCAACCTTTTTCTTTTCCCAACAGACACAACAAAATGCTTACTAACCAGCAACTCTGTAGAAAAGAAAGAAAAAGAGAAGCAGATAAGATTAAAAGTACACCCCATAGTCATCCACCTCTAAAGCAATGTATAGAAAAAATTAAAAAAAAAGAGCTAGTAACCTCACCGAACAAAACTAAACTAGCCACACCTAAAGAAAGTAACGGCACTCTTGCAAAAACAAAAAGTAAAACATTATGTACAAAGAAAAGCTGACCTACTAACGAACCCAATCCTCTATCAGCCAGTGTTAACGTAGTCACAGGAAAGCAATCCAAAAAATGATGTTATAAACATGTTTCCACCGTAGAGTACTTCGCAATATTTTTAAAAAACATCTGAAAGTCACAATCTTCCCTTAAAAACTACCACAGAAGAGTAATCCTGCAAGCTCTAATTGGCAGTGCTTTTCTACTCAACAGAACATTTTTGTATTGATTTTAAATAGAATGAAACCATTAACTAAATTAATCAATAAATTGCAACAAGATCTTCTAAACATGTGCTGTGTCAATATAGAGACCTTTTCAAACTTCAGTGATGGTAAATGGATTCACACAAGTAGCACAGAACCATACTTCAAAAACAACAAAAAACAATTGCCATAGACAATAGTGGTCGAGTGTATGAAATGGTGGAACAAACCATTATGGCAAAAGAAACCCCTATAGAAAAAACTTTCCCAACAAACTTTGACCCAAATGCTCCTTTCACCCAAACAAACCGTTCAGTGTACAAATGGACATGTAGCTCAATGTGTAATGTACACCAACAATCCTTTAAATCTGTATGACAGTTCCTCAATCACTATGTCAAACTAAAAGACAAAATTAAAATGAAAACTTTACAAACCATAGACACCTGTCCAGTGCGCAGCCACACTGGTCTACGAGGACCTTCATTGGCCTGCATTTTAGAAACTGCTTGCAAAAGCAGTTCCCATCACATCAAAATGTTAGCGACACACACCATTCTACTATACGGAATCTTGTGCATCGACTATACTGTGCAAAAGGTCCTGCTCTAGAACTGCAAAATTGAAATAACATTCTCCTACACGGGACACCCAAAGTACTCCTTCAAGAAATAGAGCACATACAACGTAAATACTTAGGAACTGAAGCTGACTTAGAAAATTCTGTACCTTTAGGAAACATTGCCAGAAACCTCATAAGCACCAATGTCCTAATAAAGACATACAAAAAAAGAAATAGCTAAGTTTCAAAACACATGTGCTGAAATACCAGACCAAATATGTATCTATTACCATAGTACATGTTATAAAAAGAGCACACAAATATTTGATCTAGCTTACAAAATAGAAGATAATGAAGAATCCCAATGTTTCCAATTAGCTTAATATCTAACAGCAGAAGGTAAATACAAAATAACTAACCCATCAAGAGTGTGCACATACTGCAACACAAAGCTTGACAATAACCAAATGCCAACACATGCTATCACTAATAATTTAGAAATATTCCCACTTCCAAAAGCTCTCCCTCAATCTTAACTTGTACAAGAGCAACATAATACAAACAGTGCACCCATTTCAAGATATAATACACCTTGAACCAAAATTAGCCAACTTAGCTCCATCTGAGCTACTAAAGGGCATCCATGGCAAAGTAGTATATTTACAAGTGGATCTAAAAGAAAATGTTGAAATTTTAGGACTGCAACAGCCAATAGATCAATCTTTGATTGTACTAGTTAATGCTGAACCAACAAAAGACAAAAGAATTTGACAACAACTAGTTGACTTAAACAGAGTTAGACAAGCCCTACAGTATCTGAAAGAAAACAATGAATACTACAAAGTTATAAACATACAGGAAAATGTAAGAGAAACCACCCACATTGTTCAAGAGTCAACAGAAACTGGCCAGTTTGAACGTATAGATCCTGTTACAGCAGCCAACATTTTAGACCAGTATAACATTCACCGAGTGCACTCCAAAGACATAATTGATGGTGCATTGGAAACATACAAAATGCATCAAGCCAAAGGATCCCCAATGAGCATACAGGAAAAAGTGTAGAAGCACATTCTTTTTCTCTACTCTTTCCTACAGGAAAAGGAGTAAAATATTATGAAAGATCCATACACATTCGTGCATCAGAATATCGCTCTTTACGTATATATTCTGAAGACCCCAGATTCAGACAAAATGTCAAATACATTTTCCACCTCCTCTTCGAAAGTTAAATAGCTATGTTATGGAGTTGCACACACATTAAAAACAGACAAACCTTTTAAACATATCCGCTACCCATTTTGAAGTCAAGTATCATAAATCTCTTGGCAAATAAGCGTGGTACAAAAGAATACTGGTTCCGATGTCACGTGGATGTACAATGTATGCTACGGATCCTAGACCCACCCACATGGTTTGTTAGTTTAAGTTGTCAGAGTACGCAAGGGATGACTTGCACAACTTCATATGCACTGCAAACCATAATAAAGAAAGAATAGACATAAAAACACCAGGAGAACGCTGTTGTCTTGACCCTGTAAATGTATCAAGGTACTTTTACCATCTCTTCCATGCTATGCTGAATTTTATCTTCAATAAAACTACCCCTCTGCTCTGAGAAGTGCAACACTTCTTTTGGAGAAAAGAATATCAATTCAGAGAAGCACCACAAACCCACATGCTTTTGTGGATAAAATATACTCCAAAATGTGCCCATGATAGTGACACCACTGTTTTACAGTTTATTGAAAAATACTTTACCTGCGACATCCCTTCAGAAACCACAGATAGCGACCTACATACACAAGGTTTACACTTCCAAAAACATAAATGTGGCAAATACTGCTGACGTAGATATAAAAACAAAGGAAAATAATATACCAACTGTTGCTTTGGCTTCTCTAGACCAGTTTGCAAAAAAGGGCAAGTAAATAGCTTGATGTCTTCTGTTAAAACCAGTGTAAAAAAGCAAATCCCCTAAAAATACATACAACATTAAAAGGGACAAAGCATCCAAGTACATCATTGATTATAATGCAATCATTGCCTTCTTGTGGAATGCAAACATAGACAAGCAATACATTGCAGACAATGCCACTACAGTTGCAAGATATGTCACAGCCTGTCTCACCAAAGCTCAGCAAACAGAGCTAAAGGACCTATAGGATGGCATATCATCTGACAAAACACTATCACAGAAATTGTACAGCTTCGGTATGCAAATGCTCTCCCTTAGAGAATGCAGGTCCTACAAAGCTACAGACCGTTTAACTGGTACAGTCTTATATTGCAAATCTGAACACATAGTCTGGCTGAACCTTGGAGCAGCTTCATCCTGAAAAAGAGTACTCACATCCTACTAAGCGATAGAAAACATAACCACAAATGATCCCAACAGCCAGGGCATTTTAAAAACAATGTACTTGACACATAATACACAAACAGAAATACTGCTGTGGAAAACGTGTCTGTTTGACATTGTCCAAAACTACACCTACAAAAACAATGTCACACCAAATGAGACAACAGGAAAATATTCACTTTCAACTTGTGAAGGAAGCCTAGTAAAACTCACCAAACCCAGTCTAATTAATCATTTAAAGTTATCATTTGAATCTCCACAACACAGAGAACTGTATTACATGGCCCTACTCCAACTTTTTAAACTTTGGAGAAAAGAAAAATTATTATTAGATGACTATGACTCATTTGGAGCTGCATTCAAAGCAAATGAAAGCAGTTTAACAAATGACAATTTCAAACAATAAAGCAAATGTTGGACAATGAACACCAACAAGAGGAAGAAATTGAAGTTCAATTGGACAAAGACAAAGACACTACTGGGGGCAGTCAACCTTCCCTTACAGGAAGACAAGACCAAGTTGGAGAACCATTCATTCTAAATGAAGCAGAAATATCCATGACTGAGGTAGAAAATACCATGTATCAATATAAACAATCTGAGGAAGACTTGTCAGTTCTGGAATCTCAGCTAAATGATGAACAACTCACCATTTAGCTAGAAGTCACTCAAGAAATTGAACATGGTTTGAAACATGAAACTAAAATATGTAGCTGTAAAATTATAAACCTCTGCTCCTGTATGTTAATGGCATAGCTGGTTCTGGCAAAACATTCTTAATTAAAATAATCAGCAAATTGCTACAAAACTTAACAAACAATTACCTTTTGGTTGTAGTTACAACCCCCACAGGTTTAGGTGGTGTAACTTTACACCGACTACTACTCCTCCACATAGAACACCAAAACAAATTACAATACCACGTATTGTCAGCAGAAGCTGTTACAGAGGTACGCAGAATTCTAAAACAAATGAAAGTGCTCCTGATAGATGAAGTAAGCATGGTGTCCAACCTCATGCTGGCTTTAATTCATCTCAGAATGCAAAAAGTCCTAAAAACCAACTATGAAGAACTGTTTGGAGGAAAACATGTTATTGTTTTCGGATACCTCCTACAGTTAACGTCAGTGAAAGGGCAACCTATTTTCAAAACATTAGGACACAAAGAATGCCGCAATACTCTCATCAGCATTGGAAATGTAAATCTCTGGCAACACTTTCACTACAGAGAACTAACTCAAAACATGAGCCAGTCTGCAGACCTCACACATGCTAACATTTTAAAAAGCATTAGAACTGGTCTGCTCACTAAAGATGCTAAATCCATCTTAAATAGTAGACTAATCCATGAGCTATATGAGTGAAACACATCTACTCCTGATGTCATGGAACAATTAACTCAACAAAATCTAAAATGTATGTCCTTAACGCCAACCCTTGCAAGCTGTAGTCAATTCAACAAGACAATGTTGAAAAAAGAAAAGCAACTCATACTGCATATCAGCTCCACAGACAAACTAGAAGTGCACGGTATGAGGCTTCCTATGTGTCAACAAGCAACAGCATGACTAAATAGCTTAAAAAAATGTATTTCCAACACAGCCAGATTGGAGTAAATACTGAATTTGTGTCTGAACTGCAGAGTATTTCTAAAACGTAACCTTGAAGTAGAACAAGGCTGAGTCAATGGTGCAGTTGGTACAGTTGTTGGCTTCCAAACATATCCGCATGCCAACAACATTCAGTTTGTAAATATCTACTTTGACAAACTTGTAGAAGTTAAAACTTAAAAAGAATTGGCCGGTCAATCAGACTTTTCCTTCTTTTCAAAGACATGTACGCTCAACTTTCTCTATCTCTTGCATATGCTGTCATTCTTCCACATATCACAAGTTCTAACCCTAGACCAAACATTGATTAACATTGGCAGCACGGTCTTTAAAGAAGGTATGTGTTACGTAGCAATTTCACATCTCTGAACACTCAATGGTCTATTCCTAGTTAACTTTGATGTAAACAAAGTCAATGTCGACATTCCTTGCATCCTGGAATACAACAGGGTATGGGCACGATATACCCCCCATCTAGATATGTACCCTGTACATTAAAAAATGAAACCTTTTAAAATACAAATAATAGAAACAGAAGCTATAGCAGCTCAGACCAGTTGCGTTTACTTATGCTCCCCCTTCACAGAAATGCCAGAAATAACACAGACAAAACTTACAGTGTCTCATGTATAAGGCACAAATTGGACTATAGTGCAGGAATGGTCAAATGTACCATAAACAAACAGGATGATCCACAAAAATTCCTAATTTACTTACTACAAACCAAAAACATCCCTATAAATTAAATCTTTCAGATTTCAAACACGTGGAAACATTCATGCACTATCTCTGCAACTATGTTTCTCAAGACCACAGCCCTAATGGCCAATGTGTATATGTATCCATACCAAATTCTGAACCCATTCCATTTCACCAACTTCTGCAGAAAGCAAATCATGGCATATTATGCCCTTTTTGCCATTCAGATAGTTGTTCCACCATACAAATAAACTCACATAGCCAATGTGGCATACTAATGCTTCTAAGGTACAATGCAGATAGTACCAAAAATATCTGTAAGCTTACAGGTTTCATACACAGCTTAGTATCTCTTGGAAAGAAAACCACACATTTTGAGAACCCCCTATAACTTTTCTCCTGACTAGACGAAACCTCACCAAACTGTGCAGGATTCATCTGACAGGGCCATATACTTTTTTTGCAAAGTTTCATGAGGATTCATCCGGGGGGGTGCAAAGTTATACACCACCCAAAAAGTGCTCTTCCTATGGGTGAGCAACTTAACCAAAACTACAGGACCGGTACTGCAGGCCCTCTAATTAGGAAGAACACTTTTTGGGAGGTTTATAACTTTGCCCCTCCTGGACGAATCCTCGACAACCGTGCAAAATAAGTATATGGCCCAGTCAGATTCATTCTGGGAAGTTTGGTGAGGTTGAGTGCAGAAGGGGGCAAAGTTATAGGGGGGTCCTAAAATGTGTGTTTTTTCCCATAGACTCAATGGAAAAGAAATGTTGCTCACGCGTAAAACCCAAAGCGCTGTATGGATTTTCACCAAATTTGTGGCAGGAACTACGGCTTGGTCCCGGAAGCGTGCTTTTGTATAGTTGGTGTAAATTTGTCCAGAAGTTTTTTAAAACGGCCAAAAAGTAGGCACAAAAAAATAAGTGATATCTGGTTTCGGTTCGCTGACCCACTTCCCTATTTGGTCGGACATCGGATGTGCCCGCTCATTGGATGGTAAAAGCATAAAGCGCATCATATTTTTTAACTGCCCACAATGTTGGATTTGCGGACAGCCACCGATGTCTGTGCAAATCACGGTAAAAACATATTAAAAACCACAACATTCCACTTGTCAAACTAATGAAACAATCTCTGGGGAGGTGAGGGGTGATGAGGATGGCATGGGACATGGCCATTAAAAGTCACAAAACTGGTGTTTTTTCATCTCCGAAGTCTGCAAATTAGAGTATAGTGGAGACTGAGTTAGGATGCAGGGTATGTGAAGTGAATAATAGGGGTGGTTTGGTGGGGCTGGCATCATGGTCAAGCCTCATGTCAAAGGCAATTGAACGATGGTTTGCATCCCCAGCATGCACTCCTGATAACGACAGACATAAGTATGTGTTGACAACGAGGTTTATAGTTCATTGATATATGGAAAGATGAATTATTAATAATTTATACACAGTGATGTAATATCATGAAATATTTTCACTTATAAAAACCTATTAAATTGACAGAAGAAAAACTTTGTTAAAGGGATATTAGGGTTAAAATGTATCCCACCCCTGGGACTACTTGGATCGAGTAGTTAGCTAGTGCGTCACACCTTGGCATTCCTTGGCACTTCCCTCCTAAGTTCTCATGAGCACTTGCCCAGCCGTACTGCCCCTTCTTTTATGCACAATGCACAGGTGCATTTATAGGAGCACTGTGTACAATATTTTGTATAAGTAAGGGAAATGCTGATGCAAAAGATTCGTAGACGTTTGTTAAGTGGTAGTTGGTGTGTGGAAGCTTAATATGTTCATAGGGTTATATGTACAGTTTTTGGAAGTGATTGGTGGGTGGATTTGACTGTTTGAAAGCAGGCATTGAGGGAGTGTTACAAATATAAAATTAAAAAAGTGTGGAAGGTCTGCCCTGTGCAATGGTGTGCATGTGCCATCCGGGTCTTTTAATGATCCATGGCCTTCAAGGGGATTGGGGAAACCACAGATTGTTATAAAGGCCCATCGAATATGGTCCTCATTTTATGCTAGAGAAAAGTATTTGGGACAGAAAATTGTTTCTGTCCTTTTATATTTTTCTCTAGTATACAATTGTTCTTTATTTCCATTGGCATATTAGAAAATGCTAATGGAAATGTTGTAGAATCTCATTGAGTATAACTACGTTAGTGAGAAATGTAAAGTAGATGGAGTCTATAAGATTATTTTTGTTAGTTGTATTTTTTAACATGAAATGTGGTTCTTAAAGGAACCTTTTGTAATGTTTTTGTTTGCAAGATATGTCAGAAAGTATGAGGAGAAGGAAATGAGGCAAGAGGCACCAACCTCAAATATGGAGGGCAGGTGGACAGGGGAAGATGTTGCGTGTGTGTTCCATCTAAGGTAGGGGTCAGTGTTTCTCATGCTTCCTGATTACAGCTCCAAAAGCACTTCAAAATTGCTCCCCCCTGCAGAGGCGTGTGTTGCAGTATATACAGAGTACTGTTGTAGTCGGAAGCTATGGATCAACAGCCTCTTTTATCGCTTGCAAGGTAGCTGGTGGGATTTTGTGTCCCACAGAAGTAGTTTGTGTGGTTACAGTATTGGTTGAGGACGATGAGGTGGAGGAAGACAGCGTACTACTTCCTAAGGAACAAACAGCCTTTCCGAGAGCATTGTAGTGGTTCTATTTGGTGTGGTGGCACATGGAGGTGGTGCCGTAGGAGTACTATCCAGCTAGTCCGCGACTGGGTACAATGTTGCTTTCAGTGGGCCCCATTACGACCCTGGCGCTCACGGAATGAAGGGGGCCGGTACGGGACCGGCCCCCTTCATTCCGTGAGCGCCGATTATGAGGTTCCCTTTGTGGGACCCGGACCAGACGGCTGGTAAAACCAGATGTCTTTTCTGGGTCCCGCGAGGGGAAGAGGGAGGTAATAATGGGACACTTGTAATGTGCCCGTTATTACCTCCCGCCCCATTCCCATTTGAGCCCTATGGGGGCTCAAATGGGAATGGGGAATTGTTTCCACAAGGAGGAATTACCGGATCCTACTATGTCGGAATGACCCGGTAAGTCCCCATTGCAGGAACCCGGTAATGGAGCCCGGTTTGGAGGTAGCCATGGTGCTTATAGCACCATGGCTACCTCCAAACTCGTAATGAGGCCCAGTGCATTTGACCTTGGTAGCTTTAGCTTTTGGTACATTCCCAACCATGCTAAAGAACTGTTACACCGATGATTTTCTCTGGGTGCTAGAGGTAGGCACTTCCTCTACCTCATCTTCTTGGTCCTCTTCATTGTCTTTTGAAGTACTGCACTTCTTTCGTTGTGTAGGTCTTCCAGCTGGTGGTGGTGGCTCTTGGGGAGGAGGGATGGCAATATCTGATGCTATTTTTCAAATAAATAGCAGTTTTCTAACATTCTTCCAAGTATGTGCTGTGTGCTAGATTGGTAATGCATAATGAGTAAGAATAGGTGTAGGAGCTGTGCAAGGGTACATTTTGAGCTTCAATGTTCCTAGATGAGCTGAAAAATGCAGTTCCGAACTGTTCGCGAAGCACGGACCTGTTCCTGAAGTGCAGACACGTTCACGAAAACGTCATCATGCCACGCGCGAGCGCGTTGTCCTGTGACACTGTCTGAAAATTCTGCAATGATGTCCGATATTCGCGGACGTCAATGAACACAAAAACAATGGAAGAATTTGCAAAATGTGTATAGAAGTGTTAAAATAATGCTACAAGGTGGGGAATGACAGAGTTTTAAGGTGAAACTTTGTAAATTGGACACAAATGTTGCTATATTGGGGTAAGTATGGTATTCGTAAGTTGAGGGAAATTAAGGAGCACTGGTAAAAACCTAAGAAATTCACTGAAAAAACGTTGTTAAAGGGGCGTTATGGTTAAGTTGCACTAATAAAACCCTATCAAATTCAATGAAAAAACTTTGTTAAAGGGATGTTATGGTTACAAGTAAAACCGAAAAACCCCAGAAATTCGCCAGTTATGGTATGTTAAGCAACCATAACTCATGCCACCACCGTGCACTGCTAAAATGAACACCCAGGACATGAAGATGACATCACAAATGCCATTACTGGCATCACTGATGACATCACATATTAAATTAATTTGAATAAAGAGTCGCTTCGAGGGGTTGCGTTTATAATGTTGATAACAAGACTTTATGGTTAATTGGGAGAGAATCATGAACTACTTAATGTATTAAAGAATGTACTCATGTAAACAACACATTATATTCTAGTGTTGTTGTTAATAGAGGAACGTAATCATACATAAACATAGGCAATGGTTGCAGCATGCACCATAGAAGTACAATATTTTTAATCCAGTCATTTCTGATAGTAAAATAATAAATGCTAATTTATGAGCGTTTTCAGTAATGTTAAACATGGAATAATTAGGTAACAATTAAATACATATTAAAATGCAAAATGCATACAAATTAGAGGCGCATACAGGGAAACTAAAGTATGGAAGAAATAAGCAACAGCACCAAAAAGTGACAATAGCATTAGAGTTACTCATCATGTACATAAATTAATTGTGTGTTTGAGGCATGCTTATTGCCCCATGTATGTGCACTGTGAGCTCAGATTAAACTCTAAAGAAAGTACTTTAAGAACATATAAAAACATTAATTTGTAGATATTTAGCACCTTTTACATTTTAGAAATGCTGATGGTCAGTAAAACAAAAAAACTAGCCTAATCATGCCAGTAAACAAATACAAGGGACCCAGATATGTGATGTCATTGGTGATGTCATCAATGACATTTGTGATGTAATCTTTCATGTCCTGGGTGTTAGTTTTAGCAGTGCACTGTGGTGGCGAGAGTTATGGGTGCTGAGTGAATTTCTGGGGTTTTTCCGTTTTACTTGTAACCATAACGTCCCTTTAACAAAGTTTTTTCATTGAATTTCATAGGTTTTTATTAGTGCAACTTAACCATAACGTCGCTTTAACAAAGTTTTTTGAGTGAATACATATGTATATATATTGCAAATATTTTGCAAGTTTAAAAATAATGCTTCCTTAAAAATACCTCGTGTGATTGTGTATCTCCAGATTGACATTACTAGATATATACTGTACTTTAACTGTATGTATAATATTTTTGAGTAGAGCATCTATGGTCTCCCAGAGGTGTACGCCAGCCTGATCTAGTCATTTAATGTTTTTATATGCCTGTATAAAAGGTAGATTACCTTTACTTCCTGGGGGAAATGCCCACTGCACTTTTGGTTTTTACTGTAACATTGGTAGTCAGTTTAATATTTAAATCCGCTTTGACCATTGGCTGAGAGTATGCTCTGGGCTTCCATAGGCTTAGAATTTGGAATTCTGAAACATTAGTAGGATATACTAGTTCATGTAGTAGTAGTAGTTTGTCACTTATATAGTACCTTTATCCCATCAGTATGGCCTCAACACGCTTGTGGGGGTGAAGACCCTCGGGGGACCAGAGTCCAATGTATGAGATCTCTAAGAAGGAATATTATGCGTGTGCGCGTTAGGGTGACATAGGGAGTTAGATGGCCTGGCCGTGTCCCATTCTCACATGTTGCCCAATGAGAATGCTTAATAAATATTCCAAGAACTTTAATAAATCTTTATTGACCTTGTCCCTCATTACGACCCTGGCGGAAAGTGACTGACCGGACCGCCACAGCGTAAATAGCGTTTCCGCCATTGCACGATGGAGCAAAGTGCGGCCCATTCCGACCCATCGGGCACGAGCACCACGCCATGAGGGAAGTGCAAAGTCCGCGATGGCGGAAATGACCCCAAAACGGCCCACACCGCCGCCGTACGGCGCCCTAGGTGCAATACCGCCACCCATCTTAGCGGACACCGCAGTGAGCGCCAACCGGAAAGTACGGTGACCGTAAATATACGGAAACGGAAGTAAAAACATGGGCCCGGAACGGGAAACATCCCGCCGTACACCTATAAAACCACAAAATCCACACAACCACTAAAAACACTACCCTGAGACACACCCCAACCCGTCATCCACCCTAGCGAAACCAAGAAAAATGGGAAAAGTAGCGAAGAAAGCGTGCGACCGCAAGCGGCAGGTCCACTTCTCCCGTGAGGAACTCACCGTGCTAACAGAGACCCTCCAGGAGAATGCCGCCGCCATCTTCTCCACGCAAATGACCAGGAAAGCACTTGCGAACAAGAAGGCCATATGGGCTCTGGTGGCACAGCGGGTAAGTGCGGTGGGGACCGCACCCCGCAACCCACAGCAATGCAGAAAGCGATGGGACGACCTGCGGATACGCGTCCGTAGCATACTTTCTGCCAACCGCAACATTGCCACAGCCACCGGGGGAGGATCGGAATCACCCATCAAGTTGACCCCCTGGGAAGAAATCTGTGCCTCCACCATTGGAATGGAGAGTATAGAGGGAGTCGGAGGGATGGAGAAAGGAGTGCAGACATCCGAAGAATCAGGTAGGTGGCCCAAATAAAACAATGCCAAATCCACAATGTCCAATCATGTGAAGTACCATGTGTCCACATAGTGCAACAGAAACACATGGCCAGGAGGACGTCCACACACATTGGCCTGATAGCGCACTTTAAAACACACAATAAATACATAAATAATTAAAAACCCCAAAAACACCCACTACACGTGCAGCAGGCACACCCTAACTGCAGGCTGCCAAACAACTGCACCCTCACTCCACACACAAATGAAAGCACCTCCAAGGCCCCGACCCAAATCATCCTCAGGTACCACCCCAATGCATGTGATACAATGCCATTCCAATTCCCACAGACCCATTAATAACCCTCGCCCTCCTTTACTCCACCACAGGGTCCGATCCAAACGACGAGCTTCAGGACACCCCTACCAGCACACCTGCAAAGAGGGCCAAGACCAATGGCCAAAGACCCTCCACCTCAGCTGCACGCATCAAGACACGGCAGCAGCACAAATCAGGTGGCAGCACAGAGGAGGGAACATCAACAGGCACCCCAGCAGCCAGCATGCCCACAACAGCAGCACCACAGGTCCCCCCAATGGATGCCACAGAAGGCACTGCCTCTGGTGGCAGCAGCACCATAGGTGACACCCCATTGATGGCAGCATGCTCCGACACAGAAGACGGGGATGTCGAAGTCAGATCCATCCATGACCTGTCCCAATCCCCCTGTCTGTCCCATCCCGTACAACATGAGGATACCACGCAGGGGCACCCACAAGACGACGACTGGCCATCCCCCACAAGCCCTGTGCCAGGGCAACATGAGGCGAACAGCCACTCTGTGACACCACCGCAAATGGCCATGGCCCAGCAGAGGCAACAGTCCCTCGACCAGTTAATCGTGCAACAGCAGCAACTGGCCACGCTCCTCAAGGACCATGCCGATGAATGTGGGGGCACTAAGGCAGACATAGAAACATCAACTGAGACACTTAGGGCAGAAATGGAGAGAAGTACAGAGACACTAAGGGCACAAATGGAGAGTAGCACCGAGTGCCTGAGAGTCCAAATGGAGAGTAGCACCGAGAGCCTGAGAGTCCAAATGGAGAGAAACACCGAGAGCCTGAGAGTCCAAATGGAGAGAAGCACCGAGAGCCTGAGGGGGGAACTGCATGCGACGTCCAAAGACGTATGTGCCGAACTTGCCGCAGTGCGCCGTGTGCTCACTGAGCTCTCACAAACCCTTAGGGACATGCATGGACGTGAGCAGGCAGAGACATCATCCGTTGCAAGTTCCGTCCAGGGCAGCCCCCAACGTAGATCTGGGAGGAACCTGCGCTCCACAGGCAGGGTTGCCCCTGATATCCGCAGAGGGGGCTTGCAATAGCGACAGCCCACTGACAATGAGCATCTTTGGACACTGGTGTTCGGGGGGGAGGTAGGAGGGTGGAGGGGGTGTGTTGGGCTCACTTGGGTGGCGGGTCGATAGGGTGTTTAACATGATATCACATATGCCATAAACAATGCACGATCAACCAATGAGATGTGTGGACAATGATCTTTGTGTACTAGGCCATCATAGGCGTACAGTCCATATTGTGCATGTACCAGACACACACAGTGCCACGAGTACCGTGTCCATGTATCAGCCACCACGCGTGAGTGCTAGAAGCATGCATCAATGAGATGCTGACGAATGTCACGGCCCTCCTGTGCCTCGCAGACTCCTTGAGGTGCTGCCACATCCCCACCCTCATCATGACCATCCTCAGGTGCTTGCAGTTCTGCGTCAGGGGGCATGGGCACATTTCTACGTACGCACATGTTGTGGAGCATGACACATGCCATCACCATCTTTGCAACCTTCTCATGGCGGTACAGGAGTGCCCCGCCAGACCTGCTGAGGCAGCGGAAACGAGTCTTCAGTAGGCCGAATGCCTGTTCTATGACTACACGGGTACGTGAGTGGGCATGGTTGTAGTCCTCCTCATGCTGGTCCCGTGGGTTCCGGACTGGTGTGAGGAGCCATCTCTTCAGTGGATATCCAGCATCACCTGTATGTGGACGATAAACGTATAATGTGGAATGCCATTGCTACGTACGCACACACACCCCCCCCCCTTCCTGCCAGGTCATTGCCGAATCACATACCCCACATCATCATGCATGAAATGAGACTCACCGAGTAGCCAGGATCTGTTCCCTGCGTGTCGCTCCATGTAGCGTGGTATTGTAGAGTTCCTCAAGACCATAGAATCATGGGTTGATCCAGGGAATCGGGCACAACAATGTGTAATGATCCTGTTGGAGTCACACACCATTTGTACATTCAGAGAATGAAATTGTTTTCGGTTGCGGTACTGGGCCTCCATGGCATGTGGGACGACCAATTCCACATGGGTGCAGTCGATGGCACCAAGGCAACCCGGTATGCCGGCAAGTGCATGGAATCCGACTTTTGTGTTGGTAATTTCCTGCTCCGAGCGTTGTAGAGAGATGTAGTCGTCTGCGTGCTGCAGGAGGGCATCGAGCACTTGCAATAGTGTCCGTGAGAACAGTGGCTGAGAAATGCCATGCAACTGTCCGACTGTGTGCTGGTAGGTGCCTGTGGCCAGGAAGTGGAGTACAGACACCACCTTCAGTAGGGGTGGGATGGCGGTTGGGCTATCTATCATGCTGACAAGGTCAGCCTGTGTCATGTCCACGATGGCGGCTATGGTGTCCCGGTCCAAACGGTAGAGGGTGTGGATCTGCTCATCAGTGAGGTTGAACGGATGTGCTCGGAGGCGTGGGATTGCGGGCTGCCTGCGTGGTGGTAGTGGCTGTGCTGGCGGCCCTTGCTGGCCCTGCCTTGCCCTCCTCCTCCTCCTGCGTCTCCTCCGTGCGGCCGGTTGAAGTTGGTGTTCGTCTTCTTCTTGGAGTTGGAGTACTTGCAGTGCTATCAGGTCCCCCAGGGCCAACATAGCTAGTCCTGCCGGTAGCATTTCGGAGTGTGTGTGGTTGTGGGAGGAGACTGGGTGTGCAATTTATGTGTTTTCAGGCTGTATGGCCTCCACCTGTGGTGATTCATTCCACCTGTGCAAGCTGCTCTCCCCTTTGGCCGAGCACGTCCCGCACACAACGCTGCAATTCGACGCATGGCATCTTGCTAATGCAATCATGTATTTGTACCCGATGGCCGTGTAACATTGGTTGATATGTTCATTCGGCTATGGTCCCATTGTTTCACATGCAATCTTTGCAGTCGCGAACAGACTTGTGAGGGGTCAGTGGAACGTAGTACTCGAGTAACGGTGGGCCCTCATGCATCACTGTACCGAGTTGCAACGACGGGCGGGGCGTCCCATTTGTGAGTGAAGGCAGTTGCCATTTTCACACACAGCCGCACTAGATGGATTAATTTGTGATTTCAAGCGGCCACAGATGCCTTTTCGACGTGATGTTGCAAATGAGGAATTCGAAGGGCGGCGCTTTCGGTTATCAGCTAGCGGCGAGGAAATGCCCACAGGTCTGACTGCAAATATAACGTTCTATTGTTCAATGTCCTTGAGACAGGGGCCATGGCGAGGATGCAATGATTGATATGAATAGTTTGGGATGCGCAATAGCGACGTGGGCGATGAGGCCGGACGTTCCCAAATACATGTTACTTCACAACACTGGAATTACGGGCTGGGGCACTGTGGATTTTGCAGGCTGCATAACGCACAGACTCAATGGATATTTCTAATGTTATGTGAGTAAATATTCAGGCGTTTTTATCCCGGGATGAGGGAATGATGAATGGATGCATGGACAGATGATTTGATACAGAGTTTGCCATGTACGGGGCTTCTTGGAATCTGTCCGCCTCCCCTGCGCTATGTGATGCAGGGCTGCCATAGTGGGACCATCGTCTGACTGGCCTTGTTGAGCCCTCCCTGTCTCGACGCGCCCTCAGACACTTGTGTCCATGCACGTTACCAATCCCATCTGATGGATTCTGTTTTCACAGACTCATGCACAGGTACACTCGTTTGTGATGGTGTTTACACCTCGATATAGATAGTTATGAGTCGCAAGTGGTTTTGGGGTGGTGATGATCCTTTGGAGTGGGCTAGCATGCATATGGCTGTGGATTTAGTGTGATCACTGAAGTGAGTTGTTCGAATGTAGTTCTGATGGCCATTCTGTTCTTTTTCTTTTCTTTTGGTTGCCAGGTATCTCCTCCCCTTTTGCCACTGCCATCTGTATGCCACTCCTGCAGATGGCTTTTACTCCCGACACCTGCTGCTTCGTGTTAATCAGTGGAGCAGCATTACGATCTTATGGGACGATCGCCAATGGGCCACATGCCCTTACGCAGTACTAGTGGCTCAGAGCAACATTTCGGCCTTTCAGCTGGACTAGTGCCTCCCCATTGGGACGGCCCTGCGGTTCTGTGCGCTTCCATGTTGCCTTTTCGTACGTGAATGTGGCTCTGTGTACCATGATGGAACAGGGCGTCACACAAGAAGTAGCTGGTCATTTCTTGCGGATGCAGCCCACAATGGTGAAATGTGTTTTGGAGTTCATGGCCTAATGGCTGTATGGGCTTGGTGATTTTGTTGTGCATTAAATTTCTATTCTGATATGGGCCGTGTAGCGTTCTTCTTTGCAAGTGATGTGGCATATTCCTATTTGGGGAGCGATGTATTGTGAGGAGATCTGCATTGGGTTCCAGCTTCGGAGTATAGTTGCGTGGTACTGTGCTGGGCGCGTTTGCCTACGAAGCCCAGTGAGGTCAGGGATGAGGGCTGCCAATATGACTGTTTGAATGATGTCATGCTCAGGGGCGGGGGATTAGGTTTTGTGTAACAGATGCCGGTCAGCCAGGTGGACTGGTGGAATGATGTGATTTTCGAAATATTGCTGGTCACAGGTGCCTGTGTTTGCGTGCGTTTCTTGGTGGGGGACTGTGGTCATGTCCATTGGAATGGCTTCTGTATTCGTGCCATCTGTGCCCTGCAGCTCCCATTGGCCCCTCTTGTGATTCTTTTGTTCGTTGGCATGCATGGGTGACTTGTACATTTCACTGGTTGCATTGTGACTTCATTGCACCTACGGGGAGTTGTACTATGTGGGCAGGGAGCGGTGTACAGGCACTCAGTGGGGCCGTTTACGGTTGATTCGCGATGCCGTACTTCTCGCCATGGCGGAATGGTACTTTCCGCCGTGCTTGATGGCGTTAGGTACATGTCCGCTAGGGTCGGAATTCGCGTACCCTTGCGCCATGGTGGTATTTACGGTTTGGCATGGCGCGCGCGCGTACTTGGTGCAGTTAGCGTTGGCGTTCACTACGGTGTCGCTAATGGCATCGTACTTTGCGGTGACGGGTCATAGTCGCACCGAGCGCTATTCGATGGCGGTATTGCATTTCCGCCATCGTTTTTCGATTTCCGCCACGGTCGTAATGAGGGCCCTTGTCTGTTAGTCATAGCAGTCGTTAGGAGCAAGATGATTGAGATAAACGCCAGAGCACAGTGTGGTTGTTTAACAAGGATTGTTGTCCCACCACACCCGGAAATTGCCCGAGGGTGGGGTCTAAAAAATTATTATAACTCACGTTGCTCTTGATAGTCTGTAGTATATATGAGCATTTAGAAATTGTTTGTACATAATTTCACCTAGGAAGTCTCAGGGAATTGGTTGTGTGTATTCTCTGCACTGCTGGTACCATTAGAAAATAGCATTCTGAACACTCTCGGGGCTATATGAACCAATCTGCCTTCTATTTTGGTTCATATTGCTCTGAGATTGTTCAATGAGAATGGTCTGTGAACATTCCAAGAAACATTAGCACTGGACGAGGGGAGCCAGCCAATCAGATGGCTAGGAATATAGGCTTGATCCGCTGGTACAAGTCTGCATTCTAAGCCGCCTGATGGCCGGCTGCCCCCACCACCATCTTCCCCACCCTCCGTCCGATTTCTTTTCTTTTTTTTCATCCCCCCACCCCTCTACTTACCTTATTTCGGTGGCAGCAACCACTCCTTCCCTTTACCTCCCACAGGCCACCATGATCTTTCCATGGTGCCATCTTGGAAAAGGATTTTCCTTCCTACAGCGGGACACCACGCTCTTCTAAATTCAACTTTTCATGAAAGCACCAAAAAGCATCAAAAAACGGTCAATGCACAGGTTTAGAGGCACTTCTAATTTCAACGTTTCAGGAAAGCACTAAAAAGATGCAAAAACAGTCAATGCGCAGGTTTAGAGGCACTTCTAAATTCATCTTTTAAAGAAAGCACTAAAAAGGAAGCAAAAACAGTCAATGTGCAGGTTTAGAGGCACTTACAAATTCAACCTTTCAGGAAAGCACTAAAAAGCAGCAAAAAGAGTCAATGCACAGGTTTAGAGGCATTTCCAAATGTAACTTTTCAGGAAAGCATCAGAAAGCAGCAAAAACAGTCAATGCACAGGTTTAGATGCACTTCTAAATTCAACTTTTCGGGAAAGCACTAAAAAGATGCAAAAACGGTCAATCTGCAGGTTTAGAGGCACTTCTAAATTCAACTTTTAAAGAAAGCACTAAAAAGGAAGCAAAAACGGTCAATGTGCAGGCTTAGAGGCACTTCTATATTCAACTTTTGAGGAAAGCACTAAAAAGCAGCAACAACAGTCAATGTGCAGGTTTAGAGGCACTTCTAAATTCTACTTTTCAGGGAAGCACTAAAAAGCAACAGCAACTGTCAATGTGCAGGTTTAGAGGCACTGCTAAATTCTACTATTCAGGGAATGCACTAAAAAGCAGCAAAAACAGTCAATGCACAGGTTTTAACAAGGATCAAGTTACAGGTTAAGAAACAGCAGAAGTCACAGAAAAACATTCAGATCATCGTGTTTTTGCATAAAGTTTGCAGAGAAGGGAGGCATAAGGTGGAGATTAGACCAGTGGGTGCCAGATGGACTGAGGGGAGTTAGAAGTTCCAGGTTAAGTTTGAGTTTGGAGGATGGCATGTTGTTGAAAGACTAGGGAGCAGCAAGAAGGCTGCCAGCATGCTATAAAGCTGTGCCAGGATGGTGGGAGGAGATGGACAGTGTGGGCAGTGATGGAAGAGGAGGTAGGGGCCGTCCCGGCCCCTGTGATGATAGCAGGAGTGGAGGCAGCGAGGAGAAGCTAGTATGGACCTCTTACCTTTTGCACACAGAATAAAGGTTGCACAACCACCAGTTTGAATTTAGGTGTGCAGAACGCCCACCACTTTCTTTTGATGGTCTTACCTGATATAGATGGGTAGGTCGAACAATGTTCCAGGAAGCCTCATGGGATGGAGCTCAAGGCAGGGTGCTTTTGTAATGCCAGAGAGGGGCTGAGACGGGGAAATGGCAGACAGGGGCCTTAGAAGAAGGCCTTGGTGAGGGGGCCGGCTCTCACCTGCTGGCTCCCTTGTATTGGCCCAGAAAAGGCTGATGATGGCCAATCAGTGTGGTTGCACTGCAGGCACTCTGGGGCTATGATGCCTGGCTGCCATTTTCAAATAGAATTTGGGCAAGTGATTGAGGTAGACCAGCTGGGCTTCACAAAGTGCAATGAGCACTAATTAAAGTAGTAACGCTTTTGCACACAGAATAAAGGTTGCACAACCATCAGTTTGAATTTAAGTGTGCAGAATGCTCGCCACTTTCTTTTGATGAAAAATGCTCAGCCAGAGACCCAAGCCCAACGGATCTTACCTGATATGGGTGGGGGGGGGGGTCGATCAATGCTCCGAGAAGCCTTGTGGGATGGGGTTTGAGACAGGATTCTTCTGTAATGCCAGAGAGTGGCTGAGAAGGGGAAAGGCCAGGCAGGGGCCTTAGACGAGGGCCTTGGAAAGGGACTGGCTCTCGCCTGCCGGTTCTCTTGGATTGGCCCAGAAAAGGATGATGATGGCAATCAGTGGGGTTGCAGTTCAGGCACTCTGGAGCTACGATGCACAGCGGCCATATCATGGCTATTATCAATGTGAGTCGTCCGCTCTCCTACAGGCCTAATTCTATGGGCATCATTCCTCATATGAAGAAATAATCCATTCTGGCCACTGAAGAATCAACCATGATAAAGTGAGTATACCTTTTCTGCCTGATGTAGAGTTTGCCAGACTTCCGAGAGGCCCAGTGCCTGCAGTAAGTTGCAGGCACTTAGGTTTCCCTTACTCACTCCGTCCCACCTGATCAGTCCAGATTAGGTATGATAATGCCAATGAAATCACCTATCATTAGTAGTGAGTCTACGTCCATCCCCAATCGAACCTTTTGCACCTCACCTACAGTCTCTGCCAGCAATGGTAGGGCTGCATCAATATTCAAGGTCCATAGAGTCCCTCCTCTTAGCGTTCCCAACACATGATGTATTCCCCACTCACATCCATTTCTGCCCTATTCATGTTAAGGGGGGGGGACAGATCATCAGCACGACTGTAACCCCTTGTCTTCCCCTTAAGAATCCAGGATGTTCAATTCAGGTGTATTGTGAGCCTCCAAGGAATTTACAATCAATTCCCTCTAAATAGTTTCCCTGTCACAAAACCGGATCTATGAAGTTTCCTCAAATTTGTTTGTCTGTATTACGGTTTGCCGGATTTTGTAAACTTTTTACTCCAGACTCCCCAAAACCACCCTCCCCTACCATCTCACATCCACCTTTCCATATACCTAACCCAAACCCACCATCTAAGTTTCACGCTAAAATAAAATGGTAACACATTTTTCAAAAAGATGGAGGAACTGGAATACTGTACCCTTCTTTACTTTGTCACATAGCCTATGGCCATTCCAGGTTATGCACGTGACGTCTCCCCACAGACTGGTGTTGTGATGAGAAGTTGCCACAATAACTTGATCTCCTCAGGTGTTCCAACAATGTCCTCTGTGCATCCAATCCCTGTGCACACAAGCCTACTCAGTTCTGAACCCTCTCTGGTAACTATTACAATAGTAAACATCCCAACACCCTCACATACACACTCCCTGAACACTGACAGGATCTGTCACCCAAACAGCAACTACCTGTACAAGTTCACAATATAAAATGGTTGGCTCAACCCAACAACAGTTCACAAGCCCCGGGGATCTGCATGAAGGTGAGTCATTACTGAGGCCCACACATACACAACCTTCTTCATCCCATCAACCAGCAGAATACCAGACACGTGCCTTTTAATATGCAAAAAGACTCCATCTGTAGGCTCCTTCTGCATTCTTCTAACTGTGCCAATCTCACAATTAATTCAGGATCGAGGCACTAATACCCTGTAAGAGTATGTAAGGGGAGGAGTTAATACAAATATCACACTTTTGTACAGCACTTAAAGCAAGATTACTCCACTACGAAATGCTCCAATAACATAGTGTTAATGGCCAGAGGGGTGGGCTTACAGGGCTGATAGCTTAGTTGATTAGGGGGGCCATCATCAAGGTATTAACATTGGAAAACCAGGGGCCAAATAGCTATTTTTAAAAGAATTCCACTTGACACTTAGCATGCTTGCCAATTTCCTTTAAAATAATGTCGAAACAACATGGCTGTCAGAGAAATAATAAAGGCAGCTTTAGAGTGAGTCCCTTTGTGATGTCCATGGCGGTGAAGTGCTTTGTGCTGAGGGGGCTGGTAGTTTTGAGGACAAGGAAGTGGTCTGCGTGAGCAAATGAGAGTGCACTTCTGCAGTTAGTTGGGGCCTGAGGGCTCTATGATTGACAACAAAAGATGGTGGCCTGTGGAAGAGGCACCAGAGGGCAGAATTGACCAAGATTGTCATTGACCGCTTCAGCCTGTATTCATGGACATGTGATTGACAGGTGTGTCTCCGGCTGATGCCATTTGTTGTTATTACACAGTTTGAAAGTACTCAATTTATCAGCCTTGGAAGGATGGAGTGCTGAGTCTGCCCTGACAGCTGCGGTTCCAACTTGTAAAGTAGAGTCAGGCCTCATGCCTAATTTAAACACTTAACAGGTGAGCTATTCACTCAATAGTTAAAAAAGTTAAAGAGTTTAAGCTTTCAATGTCGCTTTACAGTTAGAAAAGAATGGATCAGTACTCACTGTAATATCCTTATTGTCATCTAAATGTATATTGCCTTTCATGTCGTTCATGTCTTTGCTTCTTTGCAGTGTACACCTCAGAGATCACATCTTTTTTACATTGGTTTATTAAACCCTTTAAAAAGAATACGCAACAGTAAATATAAGGGATATCACCATTTTACACAAATACATAATGTTCAATTCTCAAAATTCCATAAACAAATTCTGGAAGTGAAAACGTACATTTAATATCGTTTAAAATCCATTATACATGTAATTCTGTAAAGATAGAATCACTACAAAACATTAAGCTTAATATATTTTAAGAAACGTAAAACTGCCAATGTTAAAGAAATTCAAGAGGCCGAAAAAATGTGATCCCATAAGAGAGTAGATTCTACAAAGTCATGGTTAAAAACAGACCCCCCCCCCGAAAAAGTCAATACCAATCCTAGGGATCAAAGGTGTGGGACACAAAACAAGCATATGTTTCAGTGTCTTAATCTTTGGAGAGTAAATCTGCCATCTTTATGGTTAAGAGATTTCATTCTTGGAATAATTCTTTCAGTTCTTATTTGGATCTCACTCATCAAGGCAGTTTTATATCCCTTGCAATAAGGGGAATACCCAAATAGGTGAATTGTTTAATTACCCCTAAAGGCATAACCTCCACTTCCTGTGTAAACCCTATTTTTCAGTTAGTAGGAGATAATCTCATAATTTTGGTCTTGTTTTCATTAATTATGAGATCATTGATTTTTGCGTAATGGCAGAGGGGTGTCAAGTGCCAATGGGAGGGTGATCCAAAAGTACCACGTCATCCGAATATGGCAGACAGTAATGACGCAAGTTACCCAGGCGTGGTGTTACGAACAAGGAGGGGTCTTGGTACTGAACCAAATCAGAGACATAGATGTCAAAGAGGCAATGGGCATTTCCCTATGTTTGGTATATTACAATAATTAGACAGTGGGAGTAGGTTTGATTTGGAGCATTTAATACATCAGGGACCCTGTGTTTTTGTGGTTTGTGTATGGAGACAGAGGGAGACTGCAAGTGGAGAATCCTTCATTTCCCACCCTTCAGACTATTCCCACCGCCTAACGGACCCCCTCTGCCCTAAAGACATCCCACTGTGATCTATTTGAGCTAGCTCTACCAAGTCGACACATACAACTTTGGCCTACCAGTGTTATTTCTAAGCACTCTCCCAAGAGTTAATGGCTTCATTGCAGTTGTAAATGTGCTGCTGCTGTAATGCAAATGTCTTAACCAGGTGTGCCTTCAGCGACTTGATGTATATTTGTTCCTTGCACAGAGGACCTGAAACACAAGCAATGACCAAGACAACAATTTTGGCTTCTGTATACGCATTAGATAGGCATTTGTCACACCATTTTCCAGTGATTGCCACTTATGGCCATGTAGTATAGTTATAGCAATGCTGGCAAATGCCTATCCCATGCCTACATAAAAGCCAAAACGGGTTGCTTTGCCAATGCGTGTTTCAATAAGGGCCAGACCAATAAAAGTTCGGGGAAGGCCGAATGACTCATCTGAAGCCAGCTCTGCTGACTCAGCTTTTACTGTGGGCAGTGCTGAGAACATGCTAGCGATGTGGAGTCATTTAGTTTGACAGGCGGATTTAAAAACCCCTCCCTGCCGGCGTATGAGTGGGCCTGTGTGTCACAAAGCAACATTTCAGGGCTGAGGCATGAGGATCAAATGGCAAAACGTGCCATTCTGAATGAGCAAACAGACACAACCTGAAAAACACGGAGGCAAATCTCTAAATGTAACTCGTTCTCAGGAACATGAGATCCTGCGGGGGGAGGTGCCGTAGGTCAGGCATCCGCCTTTGCCCACAAACTCTGGGTGGGGTGCATTTGCTAAAATACAGTAACGTCCAACCTGACAAGCAGGGTTTGTTAGAAGGGTTCAAATCCCAGGGCCTCTTTACAAGTTTGGCGGTATTGGTAATGCTAATGGCACCAGACAAAACTACCATCACCACGTTTGCTTTCTCCTGTCTCCCATATCTACACAGGGGGCGTGATACTTCTGGACTTGGTTATGATATGTTATTTATAACGCGCTTAATACTCAGAGGTTTCTAAACGCGAATTGGGGATCGAACCGGTCTTGCTCCATGTAGTCTTGCCCCTGAGCTATCCTCCAGAGACTCCCGAGGTTACAGGGGGCTTCTGTCCTGATGGAGAAGGTGGGATTCACATCTCCCCAGGGAGAGGATGAACTTAGACAGGGGACTGTTTTGAATGGGGTTGGATGCAGGAATCCGGGATGCTGACATTGGCTTGGTGATAAATTGCCATGTCACAGTCTCAGAAGTGGGGCCATCATTCACCTCAAACCCCAGGATGAGGCAGTGAGGTTCACAGGTGTGCAATACGGGCGACCGGCTATTTGCAGGGGCGCAATGGACAACCATGCACTAACACATCGGGGCTCAAGTCTTAAACAAAAAGTGGGGGGATGGTAAAAGGTGAGACAGTTACTGAGCCCAACCATGCTAAAGAACTGTTACACCGATGATTTTCTCTGGGTGCTAGAGGTAGGCACTTCCTCTACCTCATCTTCTTGGTCCTCTTCATTGTCTTTTGAAGTACTGCACTTCTTTCGTTGTGTAGGTCTTCCAGCTGGTGGTGGTGGATCTTGGGGAGGAGGGATGGCAATATCTGATGCTATTTTTCAAATAAATAGCAGTTTTCTAACATTCTTCCAAGTATGTGCTGTGTGCTAGATTGGTAATGCATAATGAGTAAGAATAGGTGTAGGAGCTGTGCAAGGGTACATTTTGAGCTTCAATGTTCCTAGATGAGCTGAAAAATGCAGTTCCGAACTGTTCGCGAAGCACGGACCTGTTCCTGAAGTGCAGACACGTTCACGAAAACGTCATCATGCCACGCGCGAGCGCGTTGTCCTGTGACACTGTCTGAAAATTCTGCAATGATGTCCGACATTCGCGGACGTCAATGAACACAAAAACAATGGAAGAATTTGCAAAATGCGTATAGAAGTGTTAAAATAATGCTACAAGGTGGGGAATGACAGAGTTTTAAGGTGAAACTTTGTAAATTGGACACAAATGTTGCTATATTGGGGTAAGTATGGTATTCGTAAGTTGAGGGAAATTAAGGAGCACTGGTAAAAACCTAAGAAATTCACTGAAAAAACGTTGTTAAAGGGGCGTTATGGTTAAGTTGCACTAATAAAACCCTATCAAATTCAATGAAAAAACGTTGTTAAAGGGATGTTATGGTTACAAGTAAAACCGAAAAACCCCAGAAATTCGCCAGTTATGGTATGTTAAGCAACCATAACTCATGCCACCACCGTGCACTGCTAAAATGAACACCCAGGACATGAAGATGACATCACAAATGCCATTACTGGCATCACTGATGACATCACATATTAAATTAATTTGAATAAAGAGTCGCTTCGAGGGGTTGCGTTTATAATGTTGATAACAAGACTTTATGGTTGATTGGGAGAGAATCATGAACTACTTAATGTATTAAAGAATGTACTCATGTAAACAACACATTATATTCTAGTGTTGTTGTTAATAGAGGAACGTAATCATACATAAACATAGGCAATGGTTACAGCATGCACCATAGAAGTACAATATTTTTAATCCAGTCATTTCTGATAGTAAAATAATAAATGCTAATTTATGAGCGTTTTCAGTAATGTTAAACATGGAATAATTAGGTAACAATTAAATACATATTAAAATGCAAAATGCATACAAATTAGAGGCGCATACAGGGAAACTAAAGTATGGAAGAAATAAGCAACAGCACCAAAAAGTGACAATAGCATTAGAGTTACTCATCATGTACATAAATTAATTGTGTGTTTGAGGCATGCTTATTGCCCCATGTATGTGCACTGTGAGCTCAGATCAAACTCTAAAGAAAGTACTTTAAGAACATATAAAAACATTAATTTGTAGATATTTAGCACCTTTTACATTTTAGAAATGCTGATGGTCAGTAAAACAAAAAAACTAGCCTAATCATGCCAGTAAACAAATACAAGGGACCCAGATATGTGATGTCATTGGTGATGTCATCAATGACATTTGTGATGTAATCTTTCATGTCCTGGGTGTTAGTTTTAGCAGTGCACTGTGGTGGCGAGAGTTATGGGTGCTGAGTGAATTTCTGGGGTTTTTCCGTTTTACTTGTAACCATAACGTCCCTTTAACAAAGTTTTTTCATTGAATTTCATAGGTTTTTATTAGTGCAACTTAACCATAACGTCGCTTTAACAAAGTTTTTTGAGTGAATACATATGTATATATATTGCAAATATTTTGCAAGTTTAAAAATAATGCTTCCTTAAATATACCTCGTGTGATTGTGTATCTCCAGATTGACATTACTAGATATATACTGTACTTTAACTGTATGTATAATATTTTTGAGTAGAGCATCTATGGTCTCCCAGAGGTGTACGCCAGCCTGATCTAGTCATTTAATGTTTTTATATGCCTGTATAAAAGGTAGATTACCTTTACTTCCTGGGGGAAATGCCCACTGCACTTTTGGTTTTTACTGTAACATTGGTAGTCAGTTTAATATTTAAATCCGCTTTGACCATTGGCTGAGAGTATGCTCTGGGCTTCCATAGGCTTAGAATTTGGAATTCTGAAACATTAGTAGGATATACTAGTTCATGTAGTAGTAGTAGTTTGTCACTTATATAGTACCTTTATCCCATCAGTATGGCCTCAACACGCTTGTGGGGGTGAAGACCCTCGGGGGACCAGAGTCCAATGTATGAGATCTCTAAGAAGGAATATTATGCGTGTGCGCGTTAGGGTGACATAGGGAGTTAGATGGCCTGGCCGTATCCCATTCTCACATGTTGCCCAATGAGAATGCTTAATAAATATTCCAAGAACTTTAATAAATCTTTATTGACCTTGTCTGTTAGTCATAGCAGTCGTTAGGAGCAAGATGATTGAGTTAAACGCCAGAGCACAGTGTGGTTGTTTAACAAGGATTGTTGTCCCACCACACCCGGAAATTGTCCGAGGGTGGGGTCTAAAAAATTATTATAACTCACGTTGCTCTTGATAGTCTGTAGTATATATGAGCATTTAGAAATTGTTTGTACATAATTTCACCTAGGAAGTCTCAGGGAATTGGTTGTGTGTATTCTCTGCACTGCCGGTACCATTAGAAAATAGCATTCTGAACACTCTCGGGGCTATATGAACCAATCTGCCTTCTATTTTGGTTCATATTGCTCTGAGATTGTTCAATGAGAATGGTCTGTGAAAATTCCAAGAAACATTAGCACTGGACGAGGGGAGCCAGCCAATCAGATGGCTAGGAATACAGGCTTGATCCGCTGGTACAAGTCTGCATTCTAAGCCGCCTGATGGCCGGCTGCCCCCACCACCATCTTCCCCACCCTCCGTCCGATTTCTTTTCTTTTTTTTCATCCCCCCACCCCTCTACTTACCTTATTTCGGTGGCAGCAACCGCTCCTTCCCTTTACCTCCCACAGACCACCATGATCTTTCCATGGTGCCATCTTCGAAAAGGATTTTCCTTCCTGCAGCGGGACACCACGCTCTTCTAAATTCAACTTTTCATGAAAGCACCAAAAAGCATCAAAAAACGGTCAATGCACAGGTTTAGAGGCACTTCTAATTTCAACGTTTCAGGAAAGCACTAAAAAGATGCAAAAACAGTCAATGTGCAGGTTTAGAGGCACTTCTAAATTCATCTTTTAAAGAAAGCACTAAAAAGGAAGCAAAAACAGTCAATGTGCAGGTTTAGAGGCACTTATAAATTCAACCTTTCAGGAAAGCACTAAAAAGCAGCAAAAAGAGTCAATGCACAGGTTTAGAGGCATTTCCAAATGCAACTTTTCAGGAAAGCATCAGAAAGCAGCAAAAACAGTCAATGCACAGGTTTAGATGCACTTCTAAATTCAACTTTTCGGGAAAGCACTAAAAAGATGCAAAAACGGTCAATCTGCAGGTTTAGAGGCACTTCTAAATTCAACTTTTAAAGAAAGCACTAAAAAGATGCAAAAACGGTCAATCTGCAGGTTTAGAGGCACTTCTAAATTCAACTTTTAAAGAAAGCACTAAAAAGGAAGCAAAAACAGTCAATGTGCAGGCTTAGAGGCACTTCTATATTCAACTTTTGAGGAAAGCACTAAAAAGCAGCAACAACAGTCAATGTGCAGGTTTAGAGGCACTTCTAAATTCTACTTTTCAGGGAAGCACTAAAAAGCAACAACAACTGTCAATGTGCAGGTTTTAACAAGGATCAAGTTACAGGTTAAGAAACAGCAGAAGTCACAGAAAAACATTCAGATCATCGTGTTTTTGCATAAAGTTTGCAGAGAAGGGAGGCATAAGGTGGAGATTAGACCAGTGGGTGCCAGATGGACTGAGGGGAGTTAGAAGTTCCAGGTTAAGTTTGAGTTTGGAGGATGGCATGTTGTTGAAAGACTAGGGAGCAGCAAAAAGGCTGCCAGCATGCTATAAAGCTGTGCCAGGATGGTGGGAGGAGATGGACAGTGTTGGCAGTGATGGAAGAGGAGGTAGGGGCCGTCCCGGCCCCTGTGATGATAGCAGGAGTGGAGGCAGCGAGGAGAAGCTAGTATGGACCTCTTACCTTTTGCACACAGAATAAAGGTTGCACAACCACCAGTTTGAATATAGGTGTGCAGAACGCCCACCACTTTCTTTTGATGGTCTTACATGATATAGATGGGTAGGTCGAACAATGTTCCAGGAAGCCTCATGGGATGGAGCTCAAGGCAGGGTGCTTTTGTAATGCCAGAGAGGGGCTGAGACGGGGAAAGGGCAGACAGGGGCCTTAGAAGAAGGCCTTGGTGAGGGGGCCGGCTCTCACCTGCTGGCTCCCTTGTATTGGCCCAGAAAAGGCTGATGATGGCCAATCAGTGTGGTTGCACTGCAGGCACTCTGGGGCTATGATGCCTGGCTGCCATTTTCAAATAGAATTTGGGCAAGTGATTGAGGTAGACCAGCTGGGCTTCACAAAGTGCAATGAGCACTAATTAAAGTAGTAACGCTTTTGCACACAGAATAAAGGTTGCACAACCATCAGTTTGAATTTAAGTGTGCAGAATGCTCGCCACTTTCTTTTGATGAAAAATGCTCAGCCAGAGACCTAAGCCCAACGGATCTTACCTGATATGGGTGGGGGGGGGGGTCGATCAATGCTCCGAGAAGCCTTGTGGGATGGGGTTTGAGACAGGATTCTTCTGTAATGCCAGAGAGTGGCTGAGAAGGGGAAAGGCCAGGCAGGGGCCTTAGACGAGGGCCTTGGAAAGGGACTGGCTCTCGCCTGCCGGTTCTCTTGGATTGGCCCAGAAAAGGATGATGATGGCAATCAGTGGGGTTGCAGTTCAGGCACTCTGGAGCTACGATGCACAGCGGCCATATCATGGCTATTATCATGGTGAGTCGTCCGCTCTCCTACAGGCCTAATTCTATGGGCATCATTCCTCATATGAAGAAATAATCCATTCTGGCCACTGAAGAATCAACCATGATAAAGTGAGTATACCTTTTCTGCCTGATGTAGAGTTTGCCAGACTTCCGAGAGGCCCAGTGCCTGCAGTAAGTTGCAGGCACTTAGGTTTCCCTTACTCACTCCGTCCCACCTGATCAGTCCAGATTAGGTATGATAATGCCAATGAAATCACCTATCATTAGTAGTGAGTCTACGTCCATCCCCAATCGAACCTTTTGCACCTCACCTACAGTCTCTGCCAGCAATGGTAGGGCTGCATCAATATTCAAGGTCCATAGAGTCCCTCCTCTTAGCGTTCCCAACACATGATGTATTCCCCACTCACATCCATTTCTGCCCTATTCATGTTAAGGGGGGGGGGACAGATCATCAGCACGACTGTAACCCCTTGTCTTCCCCTTAAGAATCCAGGATGTTCAATTCAGGTGTATTGTGAGCCTCCAAGGAATTTACAATCAATTCCCTCTAAATAGTTTCCCTGTCACAAAACCGGATCTATGAAGTTTCCTCAAATTTGTTTGTCTGTATTACAGTTTGCCGGATTTTGTAAACTTTTTACTCCAGACTCCCCAAAACCACCCTCCCCTACCATCTCACATCCACCTTTCCATATACCTAACCCAAACCCACCATCTAAGTTTCACGCTAAAATAAAATGGTAACACATTTTTCAAAAAGATGGAGGAACTGGAATACTGTACCCTTCTTTACTTTGTCACATAGCCTATGGCCATTCCAGGTTATGCACGTGACGTCTCCCCACACAGTGGTGTTGTGATGAGAAGTTGCCACAATAACTTGATCTCCTCAGGTGTTCCAACAATGTCCTCTGTGCATTCAATCCCTGTGCACACAAGCCTACTCAGTTATGAACCCTCTCTGGTAACTATTACAATAGTAAACATCCCAACACCCTCACATACACACTCCCTGAACACTGACAGGATCTGTCACCCAAACAGCAACTACCTGTACAAGTTCACAATATAAAATGGTTGGCTCAACCCAACAACAGTTCACAAGCCCCGGGGATCTGCATGAAGGTGAGTCATTACTGAGGCCCACACATACACAACCTTCTTCATCCCATCAACCAGCAGAATACCAGACACGTGCCCTTTAATATGCAAAAAGACTCCATCTGTAGGCTCCTTCTGCATTCTTCTAACTGTGCCAATCTCACAATTAATTCAGGATCGAGGCACTAATACCCTGTAAGAGTATGTAAGGGGAGGAGTTAATACAAATATCACACTTTTGTACAGCACTTAAAGCAAGATTACTCCACTACGAAATGCTCCAATAACATAGTGTTAATGGCCAGAGGGGTGGGCTTAAAGGGCTGATAGATTAGTTGATTAGGGGGGCCATCATCAAGGTATTAACATTGGAAAACCAGGGGCCAAATAGCTATTTTTAAAAGAATTCCACTTGACACTTAGCACGCTTGCCAATTTCCTTTAAAATAATGTCGAAACAACATGGCTGTCAGAGAAATAATAAAGGCAGCTTTAGAGTGAGTCCCTTTGTGATGTGCATGGCGGTGAAGTGCTTTGTGCTGAGGGGGCTGGTAGTTTTGAGGACAAGGAAGTGGTCTGCGTGAGCAAATGAGAGTGCACTTCTGCAGTTAGTTGGGGCCTGAGGGCTCTATGATTGACAACAAAAGATGGTGGCCTGTGGAAGAGGCACCAGAGGGCAGAATTGACCAAGATTGTCATTGACCGCTTCAGCCTGTATTCATGGACATGTGATTGACAGGTGTGTCTCCGGCTGATGCCATTAGTTGTTATTACACAGTTTGAAAGTACTCAATTTATCAGCCTTGGTAGCATGGAGTGCTGAGTCTGCCCTGACAGCTGCGGTTCCAACTTGTAAAGTAGAGTCAGGCCTCATGCCTAATTTAAACACTTAACAGGTGAGCTATTCACTCAATAGTTAAAAAAGTTAAAGAGTTTAAGCTTTCAATGTCGCTTTACAGTTAGAAAAGAATGGATCAGTACTCACTGTAATATCCTTATTGTCATCTAAATGTATATTGCCTTTCATGTCGTTCATGTCTTTGCTTCTTTGCAGTGTACACCTCAGAGATCACATCTTTTTTACATTGGTTTATTAAACCCTTTAAAAAGAATACGCAACAGTAAATATAAGGGATATCACCATTTTACACAAATACATAATGTTCAATTCTCAAAATTCCATAAACAAATTCTGGAAGTGAAAACGTACATTTAATATCGTTTAAAATCCATTATACATGTAATTCTGTAAAGATAGAATCACTACAAAACATTAAGCTTGATATATTTTAAGAAACGTAAAACTGCCAATGTTAAAGAAATTCAAGAGGCCGAAAAAATGTGATCCCATAAGAGAGTAGATTCTACAAAGTCATGGTTAAAAACAGACCCCCCCCCCCCCCCGAAAAAGTCAATACCAATCCTAGGGATCAAAGGTGTGGGACACAAAACAAGCATATGTTTCAGTGTCTTAATCTTTGGAGAGTAAATCTGCCATCTTTATGGTTAAGAGATTTCATTCTTGGAATAATTCTTTCAGTTCTTATTTGGATCTCACTCATCAAGGCAGTTTTATATCCCTTGCAATAAGGGGAATACCCAAATAGGTGAATTGTTTAATTACCCCTAAAGGCATAACCTCCACTTCCTGTGTAAACCCTATTTTTCAGTTAGTAGGAGATAATCTCATAATTTTGGTCTTGTTTTCATTAATTATGAGATCATTGATTTTTGCGTAATGGCAGAGGGGTGTCAAGTGCCAATGGGAGGGTGATCCAAAAGTACCACGTCATCCGAATATGGCAGACAGTAATGACGCAAGTTACCCAGGCGTGGTGTTACGAACAAGGAGGGGTCTTGGTACTGAACCAAATCAGAGACATAGATGTCAAAGAGGCAATGGGCATTTCCCTATGTTTGGTATATTACAATAATTAGACAGTGGGAGTAGGTTTGATTTGGAGCATTTAATACATCAGGGACCCTGTGTTTTTGTGGTTTGTGTATGGAGACAGAGGGAGACTGCAAGTGGAGAATCCTTCATTTCCCACCCTTCAGACTATTCCCACCGCCTAACGGACCCCCTCTGCCCTAAAGACATCCCACTGTGATCTATTTGAGCTAGCTCTACCAAGTCGACACATACAACTTTGGCCTACCAGTGTTATTTCTAAGCACTCTCCCAAGAGTTAATGGCTTCATTGCAGTTGTAAATGTGCTGCTGCTGTAATGCAAATGTCTTAACCAGGTGTGCCTTCAGCGACTTGATGTATATTTGTTCCTTGCACAGAGGACCTGAAACACAAGCAATGACCAAGACAACAATTTTGGCTTCTGTATACGCATTAGATAGGCATTTGTCACACCATTTTCCAGTGATTGCCACTTATGGCCATGTAGTATAGTTATAGCAATGCTGGCAAATGCCTATCCCATGCCTACATAAAAGCCAAAACGGGTTGCTTTGCCAATGCGTGTTTCAATAAGGGCCAGACCAATAAAAGTTCGGGGAAGGCCGAATGACTCATCTGAAGCCAGCTCTGCTGACTCAGCTTTTACTGTGGGCAGTGCTGAGAACATGCTAGCGATGTGGAGTCATTTAGTTTGACAGGCGGATTTAAAAACCCCTCCCTGCCGGCGTATGAGTGGGCCTGTGTGTCACAAAGCAACATTTCAGGGCTGAGGCATGAGGATCAAATGGCAAAACGTGCCATTCTGAATGAGCAAACAGACACAACCTGAAAAACACGGAGGCAAATCTCTAAATGTAACTCGTTCTCAGGAACATGAGATCCTGCGGGGGGGAGGTGCCGTAGGTCAGGCATCCGCCTTTGCCCACAAACTCTGGGTGGGGTGCATTTGCTAAAATACAGTAACGTCCAACCTGACAAGCAGGGTTTGTTAGAAGGGTTCAAATCCCAGGGCCTCTTTACAAGTTTGGCGGTATTGGTAATGCTAATGGCACCAGACAAAACTACCATCACCACGTTTGCTTTCTCCTGTCTCCCATATCTACACAGGGGGCGTGATACTTCTGGACTTGGTTATGATATGTTATTTATAACGCGCTTAATACTCAGAGGTTTCTAAACGCGAATCGGGGATCGAACCGGTCTTGCTCCATGTAGTCTTGCCCCTGAGCTATCCTCCAGAGACTCCCGAGGTTACAGGGGGCTTCTGTCCTGATGGAGAAGGTGGGATTCACATCTCCCCAGGGAGAGGATCAACTTAGACAGGGGACTGTTTTGAATGGGGTTGGATGCAGGAATCCGGGATGCTGACATTGGCTTGGTGATAAATTGCCATGTCACAGTCTCAGAAGTGGGGCCATCATTCACCTCAAACCCCAGGATGAGGCAGTGAGGTTCACAGGTGTGCAATGCGGGCGACCGGCTATTTGCAGGGGCGCAATGGACAACCATGCACTAACACATCGGGGCTCAAGTCTTAAACAAAAAGTGGGGGGATGGTAAAAGGTGAGACAGTTACTGAGCCCAGCTTTTTCAACTACCACAGAGTATGTGGAGGGGTATATTGATGTTCGTCGTTTAAACAGCCATGCATGGCCTCAGCACATCCTACATCCCACTCCCTACTCCCACCCCTAAAAGAACAGGCACACCTAACAAGGCAGCAGCCCACTATTCACCCCGTAAATCGCGCACTACTAGGTATATCTTCACTTCTCTTCCAAGGCGAGTCACTCCTAGCCGCAGTTAGAGTGGCTTGCGTCCTGGGCCACTAAGGCCTAGAGGAGAAAGGCAGCACATCGAGGGATAGGTGAGGTGGGTAGAGGGCAGATTTTTTTAGCACAACTGGGGAATACGATTCTGATCGGCAGATGGGTTTTACAGCAGTTAGTAAAGGTAATCAAGACTTGGCCACCTTGCTCTGTTATGAGGAGGCCAGTGTAGGCTGCTCACAAGACGCGACCAGAAAGTATGGTTCATAGGCTTTATCAACAAAAGATTATCAATGAGCCAAAGGAAAAGTCCAAACAGAAGTAACTCTGTCCATGATCCCTTAAGGAATCTAGTTAGGCATGTGCTTTCTAGGGACCCATGCCCACAAGGACTATCCACAGCCAAGTTCCTGATCCACTGGTTCCCCACAGTGTCTTTCAACAGTTCATGCAAAGGGGTCAATTTCTCAAGTGGTTGAAACTGCAGCCACCCGTCCTCTTCCCCTACCTTCATGCTAGTCTTCGGCAATTCCCTCACTCAGTCCTCACAATTTGGGGCTTCCTCCTCTGGGGACCCTGACTGTGCCTTCTCTGGCATCCTTGCCTAAAATGCGCTCCTCCACCGACCTCAATGGGCTCACCTTTTTTGTTCTTGTAGGACCTAATCTAAAGGAGGCATATCCAGGATATGTTTCCATAAGGGCACTGTATGCAAGAGGAATTACTCCTGCAATATAAGGTGTTGATGACGCAGGGCATTTTAAGGTATGAGATATCATGTAAGCAACATATGAGAGCGAACGTAACCAAATTAATTTACAATAAATTGCAATGTGTTGTTTAAATACGGATGTTCCCCTAGTGTGTCTCACATAATGAATGAACACGATGGAGTGAAACATGGTCACATTGAGATAAGTTTGCAGAAGTATGCGCAACACATTTTATGGTTGTATGAGCAGTTTGTAGGAGTCGGGATAGTATATTGTTTAATGTTTCTTTCACGCGTGATAAGAGTTGGTAGGTACACTACGTTATGATGAATTTAGTATTATACACGTGGGTGATACACTGTACTACTGTATCATATGTTTGTATTTTGTATGATATGATATGATATGGCATTTGTAACGCGCCTATACACAAGTGTTTCAAGGTGCGACGAGGCAGGGAGGGGGGGAACAAGGGGAGACAGACAAACGATCCTACTAGGCCAGGTGTCATTCAGATCGCGCAAGTGCATGGGTAGGGGGGACGGGAAAAGTGCAAGGGGGAAAGAGAGAGGGGAAAGTGCAGTACAAAGTGATTAGTAAATACAAGATAAATAATAAGGGCCAGCTGGTGGCAAGTGCAGGATAAGTGCAGACTAGTGCTGGGAGGGGGGGCTGTAGGGATACAGAGACAGTCCCGTAGTGCGGGGGTTGCCAGGGAGGCAGTGCAGGGGAGAGTGGCTGGGCCAAGGGGAGAGTGGCTTGGCGAGTGGGCCAGTTGCTGATTCAGTACAGTTTGAGTGATTTAGCAGGGGAGAGGAGGAGAGAAAGTAGAAGCAAAGAGGAAGGTTTTGAGGTGCTTCCGGAACCAGAGATGGTTCTCCTCAAGTTTCAGGGAGGCAGGAAGGCTGTTCCAGAGGGAGGCCTCTGCTGCGGAGAGAGATCTCCCCACAACTCGTTGCTTGGAGAAGCGGCTGACCCTGAGGGAGTTGGAGGCGGATGAGCGAAGAGCTCGAGAAGGAAGATATTTAGGTAAGAGAGTTGAAGGTATTTTGGCCCAAGGCCCCAGAAGGCCTTGTGGACAATGCAGAGGGTTTTGAACTTAATCCTCGCAGCCACAGGGAGCCAGTGTAGCGATTTCTGTCCTGGAGAGATACGGTCCTTGGGCTTGAGGCCAAGGACAAGTCTCGCAGTCCTGTTCTGGATGAGCTACAGCGGGCGGAGAGTAGAGGCAGGCAGATTTAGATAGAGGCTATTACAGTAGTCCAGCTTCGAGAGAACAAGGGCTCTGGAGACAGTGAGCTTCTGGGGGAAGGAGAGGAAAGGAAGGATACCTCTGAGGAGGTGCAGCTGGTAGTGTGACTTCTTAGAAACGCTAGAAATGTGAGGAGAGAATGAGAGTGAGGAGTCGAAGATGACCCCGAGGTTTTTTGCCTTGCAGTTAGGAGCAGGAAGAGGGCCAAGAGAGGCCGGCCAGAGAGCTGCAGGGAAGGAGGGAGTGGGTGTGCCGATGAGTAGAATCTCAGTCTTACTGGCATTAAGGCAGAGGTCATTCCTGGATAGCAGAAAGACAGTCAGAGATGAGGGAAAGAGAAGAGGAGGCCGAGGGTAGCCTGAAAATGAGCTGGGTATCATCCGCATAGCACTGAAAGTTGGGGCAGAGAGCAGCGATGCGGTGGGCAAGAAGTGCCAGATACTGGTTGAACAGCCAGGGAGAGAGGTTAGAACCCTGGGGGACACCACAGGTAGAGAAAAAGATGTCAGAGAGGAAAGATCCCAGTTGGACCTGGGAGGGTCGATCTGAGAGGAAAGAGGTCAGCCAGGCCAGAGCCTGACCAGTGATGACCAGTGATACCCAGGTTATCATGGAGACGGTTTAGCAGGATGGTATGGTTGACAGTATCAAAGGCAGAAGAGAGATCAAGCAAGATGAGAACACATGGAATGTTAGAGTCAAGGTTCGAGAGGAGATCCTCACGGATGTTCAGGAGAGCAGTTTCTGTGCTTCTGGCGGCTCTGAAGCCAGACTGATGGTCATGAAGGCTACCAACAGATTCAGCATAGAGATTAAGCTGGGAGATGGCCAGTTTCTCCAGGAGCTTGCCCAGGAAGGGAGTGATAGAGATTGGGCGATAGTTAGCTGGGCAGGAAGGGTCGGAAGAGGGTTTCTTAAGAAGAGGGTGCACAAGGGAGTGCTTGAGAGGGGATGGGAAGACTCCAGAGGTGAAGGAGTGATTGCAGAAGTCAGCAAGGGCAGGAGCCAAGGAGTCAATAGAGGGGGGAGGTGATAGGAGGAGAGTGAGGACAGGATGTCCTGAGTTTTTGAAAAGAAGTGGGAGGCCTGTGCCATACAGAGGGCCTGGGAGGGGACAGGAGAGGTAGATACTGCAGCAGGATTGGCCAGCTCCTTGCAGATTTTAAAGAGTTCGGCCGAATTGTTAGATGCCGCAGTGATGCGGGCTTGGATAAGGGCTCTCTTCTTGGTGAGAACGGAGAGCCGGTATTGCCTTTGGAGTAGCCGACAGGCCAGTTTGTCAGAGGATGAACATGAAGCACGCCATTTCCTCTCTGCCACCCTGCACTTGCGTTTAAGGGTGACGAGATCAGAGTCATACCAGGAGTTGCATTTGGCTTTGGGCTTCAGGCGGATTCTCATGACAGGGGCAAGGATATCAAGAGTATCAGAAATAGCAGAGTGGAGAGAGGAGAGGGCTGTGTCAGGATGGGAGTCAGCCGAGGAGGGAGGAGGGGGCGAGAAGGTGGCAGCGAAAGCCACAACTGACACACGCTTCATGGGTCGGATGACCGAGAAGGAAGGTGGCAGTGATGAGGGTGGCTTTGCCTGTGGGGTAGGGAGGGTGAGGTGGGAAGAAAGGAGAAAGTGATCACTCCAGGAGAGAGGAGTGGAGAGAGGGACAGAGAGGGGAAGGTCAGAAGAGATCAGGGCATCTAGAGTGTGCCCTGCAGAATGGGTCGACCCAGACGGGAGAATAGAGAGTGAGAGAGAGTCGCAGAGGTCGCGAAAGAGTCCAGAGGGGGGACCGGAGGCATCCAGGTGGATGTTGAAGTCTCCAAGAATGAGGAGTTGAGTGGTTGAGGACAGGAGTGAGGAGGAGAGGTCCGCCCACTCGGAGAGGAAGGAGGAAATTTGACCAGGTGGCCGATAGATAGTAGCCACGGTGAGGGAATGGCTAGGAGAGAGAGAGAGTCGGCAGACAAGACATTCGAAAGAGGAGTAGGTCTGCGTGGGAATAGCCGTGGCAGGAATCCACTCAGGGAAGATAAGGGCCACACCCCCCACAGCACGGCTGGGCCTGGGCACGGAGAGGATCTTGTAGTCGTCAGGTAGGAGTGTGTCAAAGCTGGTGATAGAGCTGGCCATGAACCATGTCTCAGTGAGACCGAGTACGTCAAGGTCCAGTTCCTCAAGAAGGCGGCAGATATCAGAGGAATGTTTGACGGCAGAGCGAGAGTTAAGAGTGGCAATGTGGAGAAGGTTGCCATCTTTAAAGGACTTCCGCGGGGTACATATCAGAGGTACGCCCTGCGGAGGTGAAGAAGGAGCAAGGGAGGGGGCAGGGAGGGAGGGTAGAGGCAAGGTAGCCGAGGACAGAGAAGGGGGGACTGCAGGAGAGGAAAGGAAGTTGATGAGGCGCGGGAAGCGTCTATCAAAGAGGTGAAGGTTGGCCTGAGGGCCTTGGACCAAGACGGTCCCATTAGCGTAGACATTAATGATGGCCTTAGAGGAGTGGCAGGAGGCCAAGAGGTCATCCCAACGGGTGCCGCCATTAATGGGAGAAGAGGAGAAAGGAGAGAGCACAGAGACCATACTAATTACTTTATTTAGTAAGGTTTGTCAAGCAGGTTATATTCTTATGTCTTGGAGACAATCTATATGATCCCAGTCTTAAAAAAGGAAGTAGAAGTACTGTCTGTGTTGGACGTGACTAGCAAATGTTTTGCCATTCTTGTGCTTAGGGAGCTCCAAAGGTGGGCTGATTCATCCCACTTAATAGGAACATTCCAAATGTGAATCCAAAGTGGTTGAGCTACATTGCATAATATGTTATTGCTTGACACTCTAATTGGAAGAGCGCATTTAAAACGTGCACCTGCTCTTTATGTACTGTATGTTGACCTGAAAGCTGCATTTGACACTGTTAACCGCCTGAAGCTTTGGCAGAAGTTAAGGAGCCATGGTATACCAGCTTGGTTATTGCAGGCAATTATGCAGTTGCTTGAAAGAACAATGGTTCAGGTACAGTTGGAGACTAGTGGGGACAGCACTTCTCTTATTCCCACTAATAGGGGAGTTAAACAGGGTTGTCTGCTCTACTTTTCAATGTATACATTGCTGACTTGCCGGGCCGCTTAAGAATGGTAAATTACAGTCCTCCCAAGCTGGGTGTCGTGCAAGTGATTTGGCTGTCCTATGCGCACAACATTGTTTTATTTGACCATACATATGTTGGTCTGCATAGGACAGCCATGGAACTGTGCAGATATGGTCATGATAATGTGCTGCTCCTAAACACTGCAAAGACAAAGTGGATCTGTTATGGCAATAAGAACTGCAGGAAATCTCCATTGCATCTTGCTGAAGGTGATGTTGAATTAGTGCAGGTGTACAAATATCTCGGCCTTGAGTCTGGTCACGGAAAGTATGCAGAGTTGATTGCTGAGAAGGTCAATAAAACAATCTCACAAACGGCTTTGATTAAAACATTTATAGCAGTAATGCTGGTCATAGCTCTAAAGGGATAGCTATACATTGTAAGTAGAGTGTTTGTCTTGCTATAACCTATGAACTGGAAGCCAGATTATCATTGGTTGAAAGTCTAGAAGGCACATTTTGGAGCACACTATTAACTCTGTCACAGTCTGTTTGGATAGCATCATTGCGCCTGGAATTTGGTTTGAAATCTCTAGTAAGCTTGGTGCTTAGAAGGAAAGGGGTCCTTTATATAAAGGCTATCAAGGAACCTAAGTGTCAACTATTGAATCTTGTAGGCACCGATTTGTTAAATAACGGCCATAACAGCAAGTTGTATGGGGAAATCAATGAATGACATGTTCGAGCAGATTAATTGGATGCCAGATTGGACTGATGATTTTTATCAATTAAATTGGAATTCGAGAGTAAACTGGATATGTGGTACTGGGTCTTAAATTGTAATCATATGGGATCACTTAAGCAATATTTTAGACAAAGTTATTTAAATTACTTATATTTGAGATCCCAACCTCACTTGATTAAATGCCCATCCAGTTCAGATAGAAGATTTTACTTATTATTGAGGATTGATCATCTGCCTACATTGACTGGCAAGGGACAGCAATTGCATGTCCATTCTGAACTTCGAAGATGTTGCATTTGCAAATCACCCAATGTCCTGGAAATTGCTGAGCATGTCTTGACATGTTGTAAGGTATTGACTCTGCTGTATTTAAATAGATTATCCTGCTTCGTACATAACTATGAAGCCATCTGTGGTGATGATTTTTGGCATTACTGCCTTAATTCAGGAAATGTTGCATTGTTTATTCCTCTATTTGGCATTTGGAAGGAAGTTGAGGATAAACACCTTATTGCTACAGGGATTTTAAGGTAAATTAAACTTCTGCACTAGACTTTTGCACTTTTTACACAAATGAATCTCATTTGATTTGATGTTTTAAGAAGATATTGTTATACATTTTAAGATTGGATTAGGTTTGATGTTCATATGAAATTGAACGTGAATGTGTTCATGTGAATTGTATTGCATTTTTATAATATTGCTGATGTAATGTATGCCTTATTCTGTACATTTTGTTTGTACATATGTTGAAAGATCTGCAGAACTAATATCACATTATAATACATTTAAAAAAAATAACAGGTTATTTGATTTTGCTCCTTCTCAATAAAGTGATGTTAAACTTTTGACAATTGTACAAGTGCTTGTCTATACATCTTGAGTTAGTAAGTGCAATCCCGACATGTAGCCCTTGCTCTTTGTTCTTAGAAATACTCTTTTGCTCAGCTGCAACTTAGTGATGATGCATAACACATCTGGTGTCGCAACTGTAAGTTATGCTCATGTAAACTCCCACCAACCATGGTCAGACCACCACCTCATTACCTTCACCCTTGAAGCTATGCCTACGAGAAACAAGAAAAACATCACAGTGGAAAAACCCATCCCCCTTATTCTACGGACTCTGAACCAACTCCTCACCACCTCGTGGAAGGTTATGACAAAAGCATGCACTCAGCCTTACACTCTATTGCACCGCTAAAACTGAGAAAATGCAAACCGAAAATACACTTGAACACTTGGTTCTCTACCCACCTAAAAGCTCTTAGATTAGAGAAACTCAAAAAGAAACAAGCCTGGAGACAAGCACCCACAGACAATAACAAGATGATCCTCAATAAAATAGCCTCCACTTACAAAAAAGAAATCATAATCGCCAAACAAGAATCATATAACCTGAGAATATCACAAGCCAAATCTAGTACTAAGGAACTGTTTACCATCATCAAAAAGCTGGAAACACCTGTCCCAGTCCCAGATACATGTGTGAAAGATAAACAATGGTGCACGAGCGTCCAAACGCCCTTTCCAACAAAGTCGCAGGCCTACAAATCAAAATCAAAAACAAGAAAGAATCCCTAACCAACTCTACTAACTCCACTAACACCCCCCCACGCCGTACACCCCAGAGCCCTATACCCAACCCACCCACCCGCTTCAGCTTCTCCAAAGTCTCCACGCTAGAAGTGTAAAAAATCATCCTCTACCTCAAACCATCAAACTGCCAGGGTGACGCTGGCAGTTTAAAGACGCAGTTAGAGACCTCTCCCCATTCATTACCAAACTCATTAACGCCTCGTTCTCCTCAGGTTTCATCCCCAACAATCTCAAAGAGTCTTGGGTTCTCCCTCTCCTCAAAAAACCCTCCATAGACCCTTCTATACCCACCAACTACAGACCCATCACCACCGTTCTCTTCCTGTTCAAAATATTAGATAAGACAGCCTATCTACAAATACAAAAATACCTCGAACTAAACCATCTTCTGGGAATCCGGCAATCAGGCTTTAGACCCCAAAATGGGACAGAAACTGCCCTCATTGATCTTAAGGCTCAAATCGACACCTTGAGAGATAATGGGAAAACTGCCTTACTGCTTCTTCTAGACCTCTCTGCAGCATTTGATTTAGTAGACCATAAAATCCTATGCAACCACCTGGACTCGGCAGCCCATTTCTCTCAAGAAGCCATCGGCTGGATTGAATCATTCTTGAGTAACAGATCCATGCGTGCCTTCTCCACTTCAGCTTCCGCTGACCCCATCCCCATCAGATGCGGGTCCCTCAGGGATAATGCGCCTCCCCCACACTGTACAACGTGTTCACAAAGCCCCTGTTTGATGATCTTGACGGTCTGGGTATTACCTACACTAATTATGCGGATGATACCCAGATCCTAATCCCATTGACGGGAGATTATAGCAAGGATTTGGCCTTGGTGAACAGGGTGTACCTCATCAACCAGGCATGGATGGCTTCCCACAGTCTATGTCTGAATGATCACAAGACAGAATTCATCATCCTCAGATCCACCCCTAACCTAAACAAACTGGATCACAACTACAACAGCTTCATCATAGATGGCAACTCCATCAAGGTAGCCAAGGAAGTGAAAACCCTAGGAATTTACCTAGACTCTTCCCTCTCCTTCCACAAACAGGTTAGCTCTATGGGTTTCTCTACAGCCTACACATGTAAGATAATAAGAGCAGCCAAACCTTTCTTATCCATCAAGAGCTGTATTACCCTAGACAGAGCCCTTGTACTTTCAAAACTCGACTATTGTAATGACCTCTACATAGGAACCAACAAATATATCACAAACAAAATCCAGACTCTGCAAAATAATGCTCTCAGAGCAGCGCTTAGCATCCCCAAGAGAGAACACATCTCCAACTTCAGAAGAGCAACTGGCTAACTACCACCGACAAAATCCTGCTTAAAGTAGCTTCCTTAACACACAAATGCCTCAATAATGCAGCCCCCCCCCGCTATCTTGCCGATAGAATAAAAAGATTCATCCCCAACAGACCCACTAGAACTGCCAACGCTAACCTGCTCACAGTTCCCAGGTTCAAACGAACCAAAACGGGCGGCAACAGCTTCCAGGTGAAAGCAGCTCAACACTGGAACTCCCTGCCACCTTCCTTAAGAACACCTCAAAACTGCCCCTATTTTAGACGCAACTACATTCAGTAGATAAAGGACAATGGGCCTCATTACGACCCAGGCGTTAAGGGTTAACGCCGTCGTTAACCCTTAACGCCTGATTCTGATTTTAACGGCTGCTTTTAGCAGCCGTTAAAATCCATGGCGCTAACCTGCCATGATGCTAATTACGCCACCGTAATTTACGGTGGCGTAATTAGCGCCTTCCCCACTCCCATTATGCCCTATGGGGCAAAAATGGGAATGGGGAAGGGTAAAATGGGAAATGGGGATTTACCGCCCCACTCACCTTGGAATGGGGCGGTAAATCCGCCATCCACCATGGTGTAAACATAGTTTACACCATGGTGGTAAAGTTGGCGTACTTACCGCCTGGGTCGTAATGACACCCAATGACCGTTAACTTACCTTGCCTTTGTTAAGTATGTAAATATGTATATATGTTAACTGTTTATCACTACATATATCGCAACTGCCTTAACATATGTACACACTGTGAATTACTGTACAGCACTGTAACCAAGCTGAGAATAACCTTGTTGCTCCTGCGCCCTTCTACCCTTGGGTCCGGTGCGCAATATAAATGAATAAACTAAACTAAACTAAACTAAACTAAACTAAACTAAAGATTATTTAATTTAATGTGATGCTCTCTAATAGACGATGCATGATCAGAATGATACTTTACATGGAATATCAAGTAAGTAATGTTACACAGAGAAAAAAGTAAAAGTGCAATTCATCATTCATATTTCTCTAAGAAAAACTAACTATGCTTGTAGACTTTAGAGAAATAAAATTTTAACTTTAATTTGCTTCAGAATGTTTGCCGCCATTTGAAAGATAATGGAATATAATTGTACAGCTTGAATTGTACTGTTGTACAGGGAGAAGGAAAGAGAGTAACGCTATTTAAACAGTTAAAATGTCTATTATAGATCACACCATACCTGTTGATAGAACCATCTGTTGTTTGATTGCTTTTATAAGTAAAGACAGTTTATATTTTAAATGTGTATGTTAAATGGCTGAACTATTATTATTATGCTACATTGACATTCTGTGAACATTCAGACATCTGAAAATATGTGTTCATGCTGAAACATCCATCAGTCAAGCTCTCTTGTATAGCCAGAATGGCCATACTCCATTAATATACAACTCAATAGAATGATATATATTTCAAGTCTTCAAAAATAACATTAAATACAAGTGTTACATTTATAATTCAGCCGAGATCATGGGCTTGTGTTTTTTAGCTAGTCTATAAGACCACCTTTTCAAAAGATGTGTGCCTGGTCACTAGTTAGATGCAGCTTCAGAGAAACCGATTCATAGTAATGCCACTGACCTTTAACCTTGGAAACCATAAGGCCCCATGAACAATCTGCATCTGCTAGGCATCAAGCAGCCTTTTTAAATTATTCTTTGCTCAAAAAAGTGTCTGTTTTCTGTTGATAAAGTGGAAGGTCACACACCAATTAAATGCAAGTTAGAAATATACAGCACAAAGTCAATTTTAAATGGTATCGGACAAAGTGACAAAGTGACAATTGGAAATACATTATTAGTTATATGATATATTTAAAGGTATGATTTATGAATAATTTGCATGTGTTAATACTTCCATCATACATGTAGTGGAAGCAGCATACATCATGTCTCCATACTCACCCATTTATGTGAATCTTAATACATCATTTTCATGACTATTGCATGCCCATGTAAAGCATTATTTCAAAAATGATTATTCCTGTTCAATTTTGATTCCTTATTCCTGAAGTTGCTAGTTCATAGCTGCTGACACATAATTCACATGGCATGTAGAATTCAATTGGCCAATAGAAGCAATGATGGGGGCCTTTGTGGGCGTGACAAAGTGAAGGGAACTTATCACATACTCCGGCCAATTTAAACTGTTGTATCTGTGTAGCGTGGGTGAATTTTAGTGGTTATTTAAGTTCAAAGGCATAGAAAGAATAGAGTATTTTGGGAGAAAAACAGAAAAGCAATAAAGTCCATTCAACAGAAGAAAAGAAGACTTGATACCAGCTGGATGCAACTGAGGGGGAATCTTCCCACATTGAACTAAATGCACAGGCCTTTGTCAGACAGGCAGTGTCAGAGTACCTGAATGGGATTTGAGGAGCACGGCTGAAAGGAACAGCATATCTGGAAAAGCTATTGGAGGCCTGTCGGTGTCCCTACCTGCCGTGGACCCAATAACCTGACACATGCCAAGAGAAGGGAGGGACACTCAGTGCGGCATAGTAACAGCAAGATGCTGACCTAATTTCCAGCTGGGACCATCACAAGGACTAACAATTTTGCTGCAAAGTAAATGGGGTGGAGATTAAATGGAATTCTTATGTCTTTGCACTAAAAAGCCCCACCTGGGCGAAAAAAGACAGATATTATCTGCTCCCCGGAGTCAGGTGGAAAGAAAAGCCAGTGGGGTGGTGCACAAAATACCAGAATGATGCAGATATAAAAAGCCAGTGCAGACCACAGAGTGTGTGGGGTGTTTGGGTGAAGTGAGATGGCATACAGGTGGCCTGGGAGACCAGAAGTAAGACCAAACGTGGAATGGAGCACTGAGAAATCTGTGGAGCAGCTGGATAGGAGTGTAGGTGAGGTGTTGTTTGTGTGAGAGAGTGGTACCTAGTGTAAAAGCATCACTGTTATTGGGTGAGTGTATGTGCAGTGAATGGTAGTTGTGGGAGGGGGAGTGTAAGCATGTAGGATAGAGGTAGTGAAAAAGTTAAACTGAAGAAGGGGAGAGAATGTGAGAGTGGCAGGGAAGGGAGAGAGACTGGAGGAGTGAGTTGAGTAATGAAAGGTATAGGGTGAATAAGGCAAGGGTTGTGAGAAGCGTGAGGAGGAAATGGTGCTAGAGGTAGGTCAGAAAGGAGAGTGAGAAGGCCAAAGGGACAGAGGAGGGAAGATGTGGGAGGAGAGAGAGGGAAAGAGAAAGAGATAAAAAAGAGAGGGATGGAGAAGGAGAGAAGAGGAAAGAGCAGAAGAGGTAGAGAGAGAACAGGAGCCGAGTGCAGGAAAGAGGGAGAATAGGAGAGGATGATCAGAGGTAGAAGGAGGTGAGAGGAGAAGTTGGGGAGGACAGCAGGAAGAATTAAGAAGGAGTAGGAGAAGGAAAGGGAAATAAAATAGGGAGATGGCAGATCAGGGAGAGGAATGAATGGGAGGGAGAGCGTGCACAGAAGAGTGAATGAGCAATTATCAGCACCATTCCTTTCTGAAGGCCATCCTTTGCATATGGGTAAAGTAGGGTACCTCTTAGTCCCAGAGGAAGTTAGGAAGAGAAGGCCTCCGTCTTTAGGCCGTCCTGCATTCGAGAGGTTGTAACAGATAATAGGGTTTACCAATCTCTAGCGCTCAAGTTAACCTTGGCTAGGAATATCTGGGCTGGGGAGGCTGAGAGAGCTCCTAGATTACCCCTTTCGGCACCATTTATTATTATTCATTTCAATGTATTTTTTATTATGTTACAACCGAAGTTCGGTTTTTCACAAATACAAAAACCAATAGAACGTATTCACAAAATTGCATACAAATGAATTACATACAAATTACAAATATATATTAATTAGCATTGCACGATCAACTTAAATACCAACATTTCCCTGAATTTAATATCACACCATAGAAACACCTTTAACAATGTTCTATCAGAAAAAAACCTAGCCTATTGCAGGACCTGCACTACATTTATAGTCAGTGATGTTTCATGGCTTGCTATCAGCTTATCCCAGAACATTGCTGCAGTCAGTCGTTGCTCTGACTCTAAAAAGCGCTGAAAGCACCTCAGTCTTACCTCCCGAGTCCCCCCAAATTCCAGCAGGATGTGTTTATTAGAATGCCTGCAGAGGTCCTCACAGCCAGGACACAGTTCCGTTGCTTCTCCATCCCGCCCCCAACAGGAGAACACCTCCCCAGTGTGAACCAGATTCAAGCGGAGTCTTAGGAGGTTTTGTCTTCCTTTCCAATCTGGAAACATTCTCAAATATAATTGATGACTTGCGCATATGATCTATCGTATGTATCCAAGGCATGCACATGTACTTGTTTTACCTTCATTGGATTGGCTTTGAGGGTTTCCATGTCACTATTACAATCAACCAATGCTCTGAATGGCAAATTCTGTAGTTTAGACAATAGCATTGACCTTGAATGTTCTAAGTGCACCTGTAAATCCTCAGAGGGAATTGGCCTGTTGGGTCACAATCTGTCAATATGGGGATAACAACTTCCATTCTGGTCGTGATTTTAGTGACCTTAGGCCTAGCTCAGACCTTAAGGTAGCCAGAGGGAGACTCTGAGGGAGACCAAGGACCTTTTTCCAGATACTACCCTCTAATTTCTTCCAATTAAATTCCCAGACCAGAAGAGTTTTTGCTTCTATCCCATAAAGAATTCTTGGGATCACTTTTGCTGTATAATACTTTTTCACGGGCAATATGGAGAATTTATAGTATTTCCCCAATATTTTGTTCATTTGGGATGAGGCTTTTCTGGAAAAGTCTTGATTGTTTTGTCCCACATTCGGGACTGCTTATAGGGTAAAGCCTAGATAAGCAACTTCCTCTACCACCGGAATGATCTGATCTCCCAGTGGCCAGATACATTTGTGACCCTGTCTGCCATATCTCCTAAAAGCTACTCTTTTGTATTTCCCTGGGTTGATAGATAGATAATTCTCATTTATAAATGATTCTAGTGAATTTAACAACCACTGTAGACCCACCTCTGTATTATCTAGAAGGACAATGTTGTCCGTATACGCAAGCCATCTAATAGGGTTGATACCAATTTTAGGGCTCGCCAGAGCTGCAGATTCTATCTTCATTCCCATATGCGCTAAGTAGAGGTTGAATAAAAAGGGTGCCACCATGCACCCCTGTCTGCCTCCCCTCTTCACTTTCACGTATTCTGAAAGTGAGCCTTCACTGTCCGATCTTATTCTCACTGTGTTGTCCTTATGGAGAGTGGCCAACCTGGACAGCAGTGGTTTCGATATTCCCCAACTTTCCAGTTTTAACCACAAGCGGGCTCTGTTGACCAAATCAAAGGCACTGGATAAATCTATTCATGCACCATAGAATGCTGGTCCCACTTTTAGGCTAGATTTGTCACTTAGGGTAGCTAGTATTATACAATTTAATGATGTTGAGAGACCTTTACAAAACCAGTTTTTAGACACAATTCCTCAAACCCAGAACACCCCAAAACACAAAAGTTATAACCTATTTTAAAACCAACCATTGAACCACATCCCAAATGTATGGGTTTCTTGTAGCTATCTGTGGCACATTTCAAAGTATTGTGGGGAACCCTTTTCTAAATCGGTATCACTTAAAAATGGAATGAAGCAAGGTGTATGCGCTTTGATGACTTATATTTAAAATTGGAACCCTAGGAAGCAAAATCACAATAGAGATTTTCTCTAGTAATCTGGGATTTCTGGAGGGCTTAGACATCTCAAATTGAAATGTTGATGACAATAATTGAAATGTATTCCATGAAAACACAGGGCACTGTGTTGTTGCAATGGTGAGCATGATGTCTTCAAAATAGAAAAGCTCTGCTCTCTTAGCATTCCAAAAGCAACGGAAAGACTGTTAAACCCCAAGCCTGTACACTTATCTGCCACCAATCCAGCATCAAAGTCTATCCAGTAGTATCTATGCCCAACTAAGAACCCATAGCTTGTCATAAATAGTGCCCAACATTTTAGATTTAAATCAGGAGGTGATGGTTCAAGTAGACATAATTCCCTATCCCGTCGCTTGATGCTTTCATAAAAGTTAAATCAAAGAATGTCAATTTGTGTGTCTATCGCTAGTAAAATATGTGTACTTATTTTCTAGGCTAGTCATTCATATTTATTTCTCTATACATGGATATTGGTGCAATAAGGAAAAATAAGTTGGATATTGCATTTTGAATGAAAACATTAGTGCAATCCTTCATGCTAATACTACCCCACCTCTCCACTCTTACGACTCCCACCTCTGGTCTACCACTCCACTCACCTTCACTCCACTACTACTCTACATCCACACCCTTACCGCTCCCACCCCTACCACACTGCTCCTAACTTCACCTGACCTACTCCAACCCATCTTCTCAATCACCCTCCTTTCACTTCCCCAGTTACCCTTTACTCACTCCCTACTTTCCCACTACCCCTTCTACTCACACACCTTACATGCACACTCACAACACCGTGACACTTTCTTTCACCTGCCAATATCTCATCGCTCTATAAACCACTTTCACCCTCCTTAAACTGTTCCTTCTTCCTTTGTGTATTTTGGTCTGCTGCCTCTTCCTTCTCTGACTTTACCCGAACAACCCACACCTTCTTGTTGCCAGCTGTCCCTTATATCATCCTCCTGCCCCCATTTGCTCTCTCTCCTTTTGGTCCCCCGAGGCAATCATTCCATGCCTTTCCCACCTGGGAGGTGTTACAGCTATCAAAACACATAAAAGGGGGTGTAAGTCGCAGATCATCAATGGAGGCTCGCTATTTTCAAAGTCCCAGTTCGTTTGAGGATCCAAGTCCTGGGCATGGGAGTCTTTGCTAAAGGGCTGCTCCATGGATATTTTACTGGTAATTAGTTGCCTTGATTTAAGTGGAATACAGTCTGTTGTAGCACCGCTCAGACAGTCTGTTGGAACACTGCTCAGGGAGTCTGATACAGATGAAAATGGTTATTGCAAGGAGTGGATGGTTGCCCAAGCGCTGACACTTGGTTTAGTCTGTTATCCCTGCTCACATAGAGGCTTCATGATGTTGTGCTGTCGATGGAGCTGCCCTGACCATGGGTAGCCGTGGAGAGGATTTTGTAGAACTGTTGTCTCTTTTCTCTGGTATCTGAAGTACCTGAAACAATTAGAAATAAATTGGCCAGCATTGTTTAAATGGAGGTATGGGGTGATTAAGAATGTTACAATTTTCAATCAAACAACACATAGAGGTGTGGCAGGTTCTGGGGCCCTCCCAACTGCTGCCTTCCCTCTCTGTGGTAGGAATGCCTCTGTCATAGATCTTTGTAGGCATCCCACCCCAGGTTGAGAAGGGTCCCTGTGCCCTCATGACAGGTTCAGGTCACGGACCCTGCCACAAGATATCTAGTTCGATACAAAATGGGGGCTGGTGCCGAAGTGTGGAAGTTACAATGTCACTGATGTCAACACTTGAAAGCATTGTGTAATACAGGTTGTGTGATATCTGGGAAGTTGTGTTGTTATGTTGAATTAGATGGTTCGTTGGGAACAATCTCACAAATGGTACAGGTTGCTCTTGGACTAAGACATATACAGGCGAATTTAGAATTGTGTTATGTTTTTGTGGAATTATGGTTCGATAGAGTTTTGAAGTGAGAAATATAATTCCGATATTTTAATTGCTCAATTATTATCAGCAGGTATTAACTGTGATTTGTGATCAAATATCCAGCCTAAAAATGCCTAATGCAGTGATTGATTAAAAAAATTAAATGGACCATGATCATGTGCAGTGCAGATATTTTCTGCAAGGGAAATGGGTGTGGCAGGATCTTATCCTAAATCCTGGAAAGACAAAATAAGGAGAGAATAGAGACTGTAGGAGTAAATATTTAGGAAATTCTTAACCCATTAGACCAGTCATTAAAAAAGCTGTATGTGATTTATACTAAAAAATAAGAGACAAATATGACTGTGAACATTTCAGCCAAGCTCCTTTTACACCTCAGGAATCTGGGGGAGAAACTAGCTAAAAGGGAAACTTGCATGAACACATGCAGAGCAAATGAATTCAAACGCACTCAACAAGTCCGGGGCTAGTGAGAAATAAAACAGTTATAGGAGGTTCTGAAAGGCAACCGGACTTTCTTGCAAAAACCACATTCTCTCGTTGTGGTTAGACATGATGAATTGAAAGTGAGCAGAGAAGCCAACGAATGCAAAGAAAAAGAATTGGTGTGTATTAATGATGCTTGTAGTCAGTGTCATAGCACATGACAAATTAAAGAGCAATATTAATGATGCTTGTAGTCAGTGTCATAGCACATGACAAATTAAAGAGCAATATTAATGATGCTTGTAGTCAGTGTCATAGCACATGACAAATTAAAGAGCAATATTAATGATGCTTGTAGTCAGTGTCATAGCACATGACAAATTAAAGAGCAATATTAATGATGCTTGCAGTCAGTGTCATAGCACATGACAAAATAAAGAGCAATGAATGAAATGTAAAGGAAGAGTGACCATTAGCTTAAAACAAAAGAATGAAATTAACCAAGAAACCCCTAGACACGGGACCCAAAAAGAAGAAAATAAAAATAAATCTGATTGGGAGACCGAACAAAAGTGCATCCCTTCATCTCCAAACTTTTTTAGAGACCTCTCACCAGACAGATGCAGGGGCTTCGAACTTGAGGAAGCTCAGACGTGCCTATTCCATTTGTGATGTCAAGATGTATTTTTACACCCTTACACCAATGGTTTATCAGACAACATGATGACTCTAAAAATACAACTTAAAAAGGGACCAAATAAAAGCTTCAAAACACACAAAAGAGATGGATTAGCAAGCTGGGTTTTATCAGTTACAACAAAATTTAAACATAATTAAACAGCAGAGAACCCAGCTTGCCCGAGAAAGATACACTGCTATATAAGGAATACACCAAGACACTTTACAATTGACATTGCATTTTGGCATGTATTTACAGCGCACATAATCTGTAGGTATCTAGGCGCTAGTTTCATTGTGGATGGGCAGGTTATTTATAACGCACTATTTTTTTCTTCACGCGCGAGTCTGGGATTCGAACCTGTGTTTGCTCAGCGTGGTCTTGCTTCCAAGACCCACGTGTTGCCACAGAGATATCCTCCCCTCCCACATTAGCACAGGAACAAGGTGAGCGGACTAAGGCATCTGCACAAGCGTTAGTAACAAGGAGAGAAAAAAGTGTGGCATCAAGAGATGAATAAGAAAAAGTAATGAAGGATCTTGCTGATGCGCTGCCGCAAAAAGCCCATCTGCTTGACCTTGGAAGACAAGGAAGGCAAACTAAAAAGGTAATTCTAAAAAACCTTTCTACCCAAGGGATCAAAGGAGAATCCAAAACCACCTAAGTAGACAGGGGAAACACTGATTTTGATCAACAACAAGAAGAAACACCACATTAGCCAACTCCTTAGAAAGGACTTTGGGCCCATAACCTAGAAGAGCATTGGATATAGGAGAAAAGCGAGGGCCCAGTGTCCCATCCACATACGTAAGCTTCATACAGTCTCTATGACAGTTACAGAAAATATGTCAACAGAGAAGGGGTTCAACTAGTGGCTCTGACTATGTTGAGGGAAATTGAAACCATAGAAAAAGATCAAGGCCACAACAAATTGCATGACCCGTTTTCATAAAATGTGAAATATTCTCTTTAGGAACATTTACATTTGTACTAACAGTTGACAGCATCATTTAGACTGAAAAATTACCAAAATAATATTGAGTATATAAAATGGACCTCTCCAACCCCTGCCCCCCAATTCCTGACTCCCAGAGTGTTCTAGTTTCTTTGCCGATCTGGAAGACCAAAACCAAAATCACTATAAATGGTCCTCTTACAAAGCGCTCATTGAAAAATATTTTTCAACAAATAGAAGTCTGCAACAAACCCACAAGGTAACTTATAACTTAAAGTGTGCAGCGGGTCACTCAAGAACTAAAGCGTTCAATTGCTGAAATCTTTGGCCATGTCGATAACAAACATCAGGACTTTAAAATTACTTTCTTCCATGCCCTTTCAAAATAAGTAGAGACTCAGCTTGTCCACAAGTGTGATGAGTTTAGATCTTTGGACTGGATTATCACCCATGCACCTATAAGCTGCAGAACCCAACACTTCCAAAAACAAAGCAAAGAACCCCAAACAGATGCCTACACCAGCCCCCATTAAGGTAGTTGAGGTGAAGTGTGCCCCTTCAATAGAGTTTGTGATTTGGGGGGTAAAGACCTACTCTTCTGCTGTTAAATAAACTAACAGGTAGAGAAGACATCCTGTTTAAAGCGACTAGCCCTCCAACTGACAGGCAAAGCACTGATCCAACGAAACCAGAGTCTTACATTAGTCCTTGTTACCTAGATTCTAGGCCTACCCTGGGTATCATATATACACCACCTGCAGAGAGAGATAATCAGAACCCAGGTTCCCAAAGGAATCCAAACTAAACATTTTCTCGGGATAGAAACCAATAAACTCCTCCTAGAACAACTATCAAGATAACTTTCTACTTCCTCCTCCTAGGTTCCAGTGTAATAATAGATCGTAGTACGTGGGTCAGTGGAGGCCAGAGCAATACATATAACAACAATTATCAGAATGTCTAGAATTACTCCCCTAAAAGAGAAAATGATGTACCCAGGGAGGAACAGATTTATGAACAATGACAGCCCTGCAGGCAAAAGGGAAAAGAAAAGATTTTTCAGTTTGAGTGACAGACCAGACAATTGACAGAGAGCATTGGTCAAATGATAAGATCCCAACAGGGGAACGCAAGTACTAATGCTCCTAGTGATAATGTCCAAACTGAATCAATGGGTCAAAGTGGACAATGACAGGAGCAAAAATAATCCAAATAAGAAATACAAGGAGAAGAGGGAAAGAGGGGATGGGATAGGGTGTAGGAAAGGTATGCTTAGCCTTAGTGGAAGCTTCTTTTACAATCTATGAAAATACCTCTGAGTTTGCTGAAAAAGTGGAGGAGACCAGTAGTGACACCTCTTTATTCCTTGAGTCAAAATCAAATAAAACAAGAAAGTGAATTTCAAATAATGTAGCAATCACATTTGAGAAAGAGCAGGACTCAGTGTAGATACAGCCAGGAGTTTTCTCTTTAAAAGGTGGATTTCCACCTCTAAAAGAACAAAGGATGAAACTTAAAGTAAGAGTGACCAATAACTTAAAGGAAAATAATACAATTAACCAAGAAACCCCTAGACACGAGACTCAAAAAGAAGAAAATAAAAATAAACCTGATTGTGAGACTAAAAAAGGAGAGTATATCCTCATCCCCAAACTATTCAGAGTCCACAAACCACCACCTGAACTTGTGTGTGGGGAAGGTTACCACACGGTGGCAGCCCAAGGTCAACTTAATGAAGCTCCAAACATGAAAACGATACATTTAGAACTATAAGCTCATTCACAATTTATCTGTAAATTGTAAGTCAGAGAATTTCTTTTTTTCACACCTATCAACAATCGGGGAGATTGTGACTTACAGGCTCTCTCAGGTGTAGGTTTTCAGGCGACCCTAATCTCTGGGGGAATTCTCAAAACTTTGCGCCAAGGAAAAGGTGAAAATCATAACATTGCCCACAAACTCCTCCTTGGAGAATTAAACAATTTTGATGGAAAATAGATTCCTGTAAATGGCGACACCAAATTGGAAATCAAAATAGGACAACATCGAGACACTCCATTGATAGTCGTGACTCCTCGGGGCACACCTTTCTTACCGGGGAACAAGTTACTTCAAAGGCTTTTACCTCTTATCCGACCCTCGAGGATATTGCAGTAGGAAATGGAAAATGTTGCGTAAAAATGCACATTTTGCAGCACTAAACTGTACATATTGCAGCATCTTTGCAGCCCATTTTTCGACTGCAGGGTGTGAGATTGGCACATTGCAGGAACGAGACAATGTACAAGGCAACATTTTCCATTTTCTGGCGCAATAACTTTGAGGATCTAGAAACGTATGAATGGTACTCAACCATGAAGCTCAAGGTTGCTCTGCTGCCCACAAGGAATGAGATCTTGAACAAGGCTTTGCAGTCTTCCTGTGCCTGCTTCCGTCCTTGGTGCTGCTACTATTGCTTGTTTTGTAAACTGCTTAAAGGGAAGAGTGTGATACGTCCTTGCTTCATACAAAGACACTCTGAAATAATGACAACTAACTGATACATTTTATCATGTATTCCCACGACACAGATTTAAAAACTCGTTGCTCATCAGGATCATATATGTACGGCCACATCTGTGATGGGGATCAAAGTAACAGACACACTCAGAAAATGTAAGGTTTAAGTGATTTATTTCAGAACTTGTATCATGAGGGTAATTGTAATTGGTTATTTATAAAGCACTTAATACCAAGAGGTTTCTAAGCTGGACCCAGGGATCGAACCTGTGTTGGTCTGCGTCATTTCGCTTCCAAGGCGAGCACGTTTCCCCTGAGCTATCCTCCTGATACCAAAAATAAAATAATAAAGGGGGAAGTCATAAATCAACTGAAATATCAGGACCACTCAGATAGCTGGAACTAAGTGAAAGCTCAAGGAGACATTAAAAATTTCAAATATCTTTTCTTCACCCTCAAGAGGTTCTAGGGTTCCCTCCCAGGAAACTGACAGCAACACAAAGAAAGTCTTTCTCTAAAGCCTGTGTCATGCAAAACGCCTTTAAATATCGATGTCTCAGGGTACCACAGTGCTTAGAACTTGCCTTATCCTGGCCCTTATTCAGTTCTTAATTAGCTGTTCACACTAGGACATCTTCCCTTGTTTCCTTCGTCCACTCTGAGATTTGTCGTTCATATGCAATAATCGATTCTACTTCTTCATGTCCCCCTGGGTATGTTCCAATTGGTCAACCACCATGGAAATGTCTGGGCACCGGGTCAAGATAAGGTGTCTGGGTCGAGGTTGTGGAAACTCCCACAGTCCTGGATGGACCAGTGTGGCACAGGGTATGATGATAGGCAACTATTCTATGATGTTGACTTGTAGCATCAGCCTTTTGTCCCCATGCTAAGGCGTCTCACTCTTCTTTGCAAACCATCTCCATCTCTCAGCTTCCCAGGCTTCCTCCGCTTCTACTTGTTGCCATTTCATCCCTTTTCTCTGAAACTCTGTTTCCCCCTCTTCAATGGTACACTCTTCGATCAGTACCGAAACAAACCTCCTATCATTCGTATTCAGGGCTATCTCTTTCTGTAACACCCTATGACCTGAAAACTACCAATCCCACTTCTCTTCCCACCTTCTTCACCGCTTTGGGCTATGCTGTCACTGTCTCCACCTTCCTCACTCTCCTTGACACTGCTGTCACTGTCCTCGGCTTCGTCACCCCATTGGCACACAGCTTTCACTGTCTCCACCTTCTTCACTCCTCTTAACACTACTGCCAATGTTCTCACTTTCTTCACTCCTGTGCCCACCACCCTATCCTACACCACAATCAAGTTCTTCACCACTCTGGGAAAACATCTTAATTCCTGTGAACGCCCACCCTCCTCTTCATCACTGTCACCCTCAAGATCATCACCCCTTTTGGCATCTTTCTCAGTTGAGCACCACTATCTGCTGTACCATTGTCACTCTCAAACTCTTCACTCTTCTGGACACCTTCTTTGCTCCACTGAGCACACCCTTCTTCTTACAACGGTCACCCTCTTTGCCTGCTCCTCTCGACCTCCTGGTTTCTTGCCCCAGTAGCTCTTTTAGGGTCTTGGTCTCCAGTGCCAGCCCCTCTCTGAAGCTCTTGGTTGCCTGCTCCAGCCTCTCTCTGGTCTCCTCCTCCAGGCCTTCTCCTGAGCACGGGGTCTCGAGAAGCCTCTTGCTCTCTCCAAGCAGCTTCAAAATAGCACTCTCCAGTCTCCGGCTCCTTTGCCCAACACACACAATGACAGACTAGGGTTGTGTGCTTTTATAGTAATGTGTTCTCTTGTCGAAATGAAGAAGGCTTCAATGTAGCTGTGATGAAGGACACAAAGTCATTGCCTTTTAGCTGCATTTTGGGTGGGCAGCTATTTCATTTTCAATTGTTTGCTATTGCTGTAGTACAGAGGACAGTGGAATGTTCAGGCGCTGCAGTGACCCTGTCAAACACATGTAGGTTTGAATCATATATCAAAAGACAGCAGTTTGCATTGCTCACAGGTAAATAAGCAATAGCTTAGTGAGAGCGTCCCATGCTTCCCCCAGCAGATGTGGATCAGCTTTACTGACAGCCTCTCCACAGCATAGGGCATCTTATTTAGCCGCTCTTTTCTTTAAAAGAGACATAGCATCAGAGGAGCAGTTTCTTTCTCCCTAACAGGTCATGCTCATGGTTAGACACCTCAACAGCTCCCATTTGATCAACCTCAGAAGGTTCAAGGATTGAGTGAGTTTGGCAGGATTTGAGCCTGTGACCATGAAGGTCATCAAAGATCTCAATGGGAAAGGTGTCCGTCCGCTGAGCCACAGAAGCCACGCGCATGCAGTAAAGTATGTTTCCGCATTGCTGCAGTGTGAACATGTGACTCATACTGCAGCAATAACATGCTGTAAATCTGCAGTGGTTTTGAGAAAATGTTTACCATACTGTGCATGCTTCACGGTGTGGCAGGGGCTTAGCAAATCATATCTGGGGGAGCTCTACTATGTCTTAGCAAATCATATCACGGGGAGCTCAACTATGTCTTTGCGAATCAGATCCCCGGGGAGCTCTACTGTGTCTTAGCAAATCATATCCTTGGGAGCTCTACTATGTCTTAGAAAATCATATCTATGTCGCAAAAATAGCTATGCACCTTGAATAGTATGGAGTTCACCATATCACAACATGTTTCCGTGAAAAAAGAAGCATTGTCAAAGTGTACATTTACTTTAAATTCCAGTTTTTAATATGTGTTTACATCTGCAAAGTCCTCCTGCATTTTGTACAGAGTCTTGTGCTAATCTAGGCAGGGCAATACTTTGGTAGGTCATCAACGCAAAGATATCTGGAAAGTGTTATTTTAAAATGTTGTATACATTTTCAATTTGGCAATTTTAAGATTTGCAGCATATGAAGTTCAAGCTTGTCTTCATAGATCAAACTCTACGAATATATTAAAGACCAGGTTTCTCTTGTGATATTCCAACTGCAACAGGACTCCAAGATTCTCATCGCAACTCCAAACCGCACCAATGCAGGGTTTTTCATGCTACAGTAGTCACCGTTTCTCCACTTTTTTTCTACAATAAACAACCAGCCACTTTCATCCAGCCTATTCCAAATCTTTCTGTACATATCATAGTTGGGAAAGGCTGGCATTCCCAGTTTATCCAACCTAAAAGAAAATCCCACATTTTTCTAGAGTTACGTGTTTGGATAAGAATGGGAAAATCTGACTAAATAGGATTTCTTGGCAAGTGATGCCTTTCAATAAAAAAAAACTTGGAAGAGGACCCCTTCCCAGCTCAGTCAGGATGCAATCCCACCCAACTACTAGACTGGACACCTCCCCCACCAGCTAAGGGCATATATTCTCCATTCACTCTAAGCACAGGAGTGCCCCTCTTCAACCATCACAGGACCTCTTCAAACAACCGCAGGCCTTGTCTGACACCCTCAGCACATGGAGCTATTGATGCCACACACACGCACACGCACACACACACAAACACACACACACACACACACACACACACACACATGCTTCACCAAGATGTTTCCTAAATAACCAATCAATTCACAGCCATGTATGCACACACACGCCGCCCAGATGGCAGCATGGTTTGACACAGACTACTAGAGCAAGAGGCATAGTCACCTTGCCAGACAGTCAGGTACATGGGTGTAGTGAATGCTCACTGCAAAGAAATATCAGAAAAGCTTCCTGTGTGCAAAGCGTTACTGACTTGCCGTCTGAGACAGCTGGGAACATGACAGGTATTCCGCACCCCTGGGCCTGTCTGGGAAAATCTCCATGGGCACAGAATGTGCACCTTTAGCAGTCATTCCCTTCCCTCATGCCACCAGCAATATCCACCGAACCTGAAGGCCCCTTGCCTACTTTCAGCACTTTCAGGGTTTCTTTTTTTATAGTCTTTCCAAAGTTGTAATGTGTCCTCCAATCTAAGAGTAATGATAATTAATGTATTAGTGCTATGTCGTCATTAGGTGCTGGCTGTGTGTTGCAGGTGTAGGTGCTGAGCTATTATGCTGTGCCATGAGTGAGGCCGCTGCCTGTGATGTCACTGTTGGGGGAATGTTGGAACGTGATGTCACTGTTAGGGAATGTTGGAACGAGGAGGTTCGGAAGAGGACAGTTGGAGATTGCTGGCTGGTGGGGTGTCCGGTATCTGTTGATCACGGTCCATCTTACATGTAACAAATAAACCCTGCAGTATGGTATTTGAGCGTGGTGTCTTTTACTTACCCCGCTACTTCATGCTACTTTACTGGATGTTGTCTCTGAATAATAATTCATATATACATTAACGACTGTGATCAGCTGTGGAATTATTTGAGGAAATTCACTCTGCAACCTGTGCATTTTGCGATTCGCTCTTGTTGATAATGTGTTTCAGTGAACACGGGTCATTTCTTTTTAGGAATATCTCATGAGCTGTTAATCTTCCTGCCAACAGTAGAGTGTGAGTGTTTTATGTGCTATGTTCCTAAATGAGGGCTCTGTTCCTTAGCGAGCAGGCGCTTTGGTTGGGTCTGAGCGCTCTCCCGTTTCAATGTACATCTTTGCTGTACTCTGGTTATATTTGTCTCAGTTCTGTCATGTACCATTTGCGTTGGCGGGAATGCCTTGGTATGCTCGACTTGCACATTTTCTGCACTTGTATCCTCTTTGTTAGTGCCTGAGTAATTTAGGGCATAAGGGGCGTTGCTAGGGGGGGTGGGGGGGGTGCTAAGGAGGCTATAGCCCCTGATTTTTGGTTGTAGCCCCGGATAGAATCTCAGGAGCTACAGCCAAAACACTAGCTAGCCCCCAGTCCCAACAGTTCTGACATCAGCTTAGCCCGGGTCTTTTCCAGACCTAGCAACTCCCCTGTAGGGCATCATTCAGCTTCAGAGGCATGCCACGGCAGCATGGCAGTGAGCGTGTACAATTAAAAATCCACCCACCCCCACAACATGCTTGCATGTTGGGCGGGGTTTCATTTTATTTGTGAACACTGCTTGGTAAGCACTGTTCACAATTGAAATGAAACCCTCCCTGAGGTGCTCGCATGTCGGGGAGGGTTTAATTGTAATTGTGAGTGCCACTTGCCATTTGAGCATGGCAAGCGACAGTCACAATGAAAACTAAACGGCGCCTTTTGCCCTTTACATTTGCGCCCTGCAGTGCAAATGATGAAAATGTGGTGGTGGGGAGCCGTTTACGTTGCTATGCAAGCATAACGATTATCTGAGGCCACATTACTAGTTTTTAGCAAATGAGCTCCACTGTGTCTTTTACCTATGCATCTGTTGGCACATTTAAACAGATATTAGAGGTGTCTTGCCCTCGGGAACAGTTGCTGACAGGGTGCAGAATGAACCAGCTCCCTGTGATGGGACGCCTCGCAGCCAGCTCCTGTCCACGTTTTTTTAGTGAGTTTCCCGCTATCTGCTATGCTGTAATCTCTGCCTGCCCATCAGCCATTTACAGAGCACAGCCTGAGCATTCAGCCATGTTGACAAAGTTGATCCAGGCATGTTATGCTATGTTATGTTAATATGTTTTCATACTGTGCTAAATCTCTACTGTGGCAGTTTCAGACTGCCTATCCTTTACCATAAAGTGTCACAGTCTTTTCCACGGAATCCTATCACTTTAAACTAAATTTGCATATGCCTAGGCTCCAGACAGTCTAAAGCGAACCCCAGTTCAACTCCCCTAATCTCCTGGGAGGGTTCACCTCAACTTCCAGTCTCACAACCATATTTACAATTCTATCTCAACGCAACCGCATCCCAGCTGCACTTCCGGCTCTCGCGGTGAAATGTGATCACATTCCATCTGCACTCTAGATTGTTGGGTTGGTAATCTGTATCATAATGCCCTGTACCTCAAATCCCTATGTTTTCATACTCGTGGCACGGATTTATTATATTCAGTTCTGACATTTGCACTGGCAAATGGCTCTTGAGAAAGCCGGAAGATTTTACTCAGAATGGGAAAGACACAGAGCCTCTGATGTAATAGTGCATCTTTTTAAAAAATATGGAGATCTAGCCATTCATCAGATGAACCATACAAAACCATTATCTACTTGTGACTATTTTCTTGCATTCTGAAGGTTCTGTTCCTATGAACATAAAGTTTGTAAATGTAAAATTATTTCAAAATCTAATTTTCTACATAGATGTTTCATGTTCCAGCTCTTAAGAAAATGATCTCGTACAGTGAGTCCATTTTGCAAATTCAGATTGTTGTGTTTAGGTAGTGTCCTACAAAAAACACCTACATTTTTTAAAAGATGTATACTTTATGATAACTCAACGTCAGAATGCACACACACGCCGCCCAGATGGCAGCATGGTTTGACACAGACTACTAGAGCAAGAGGCATAGTCACCTTGCCAGACAGTCAGGTACATGGGTGTAGTGAATGCTCACTGCAAAGAAATATCAGAAAAGCTTCCTGTGTGCAAAGCGTTACTGACTTGCCGTCTGAGACAGCTGGGAACATGACAGGTATTCCGCACCCCTGGGCCTGTCTGGGAAAATCTCCATGGGCACAGAATGTGCACCTTTAGCAGTCATTCCCTTCCCTCATGCCACCAGCAATATCCACCGAACCTGAAGGCCCCTTGCCTACTTTCAGCACTTTCAGGGTTTCTTTTTTTATAGTCTTTCCAAAGTTGTAATGTGTCCTCCAATCTAAGAGTAATGATAATTAATGTATTAGTGCTATGTCGTCATTAGGTGCTGGCTGTGTGTTGCAGGTGTAGGTGCTGAGCTATTATGCTGTGCCATGAGTGAGGCCGCTGCCTGTGATGTCACTGTTGGGGGAATGTTGGAACGTGATGTCACTGTTAGGGAATGTTGGAACGAGGAGGTTCGGAAGAGGACAGTTGGAGATTGCTGGCTGGTGGGGTGTCCGGTATCTGTTGATCACGGTCCATCTTACATGTAACAAATAAACCCTGCAGTATGGTATTTGAGCGTGGTGTCTTTTACTTACCCCGCTACTTCATGCTACTTTACTGGATGTTGTCTCTGAATAATAATTCATATATACATTAACGACTGTGATCAGCTGTGGAATTATTTGAGGAAATTCACTCTGCAACCTGTGCATTTTGCGATTCGCTCTTGTTGATAATGTGTTTCAGTGAACACGGGTCATTTCTTTTTAGGAATATCTCATGAGCTGTTAATCTTCCTGCCAACAGTAGAGTGTGAGTGTTTTATGTGCTATGTTCCTAAATGAGGGCTCTGTTCCTTAGCGAGCAGGCGCTTTGGTTGGGTCTGAGCGCTCTCCCGTTTCAATGTACATCTTTGCTGTACTCTGGTTATATTTGTCTCAGTTCTGTCATGTACCATTTGCGTTGGCGGGAATGCCTTGGTATGCTCGACTTGCACATTTTCTGCACTTGTATCCTCTTTGTTAGTGCCTGAGTAATTTAGGGCATAAGGGGCGTTGCTAGGGGGGGTGGGGTGGGGTGCTAAGGAGGCTATAGCCCCTGATTTTTGGTTGTAGCCCCGGATAGAATCTCAGGAGCTACAGCCAAAACACTAGCTAGCCCCCAGTCCCAACAGTTCTGACATCAGCTTAGCCCGGGTCTTTTCCAGACCTAGCAACTCCCCTGTAGGGCATCATTCAGCTTCAGAGGCATGCCACGGCAGCATGGCAGTGAGCGTGTACAATTAAAAATCCACCCACCCCCACAACATGCTTGCATGTTGGGCGGGGTTTCATTTTATTTGTGAACACTGCTTGGTAAGCACTGTTCACAATTGAAATGAAACCCTCCCTGAGGTGCTCGCATGTCGGGGAGGGTTTAATTGTAATTGTGAGTGCCACTTGCCATTTGAGCATGGCAAGCGACAGTCACAATGAAAACTAAACGGCGCCTTTTGCCCTTTACATTTGCGCCCTGCAGTGCAAATGATGAAAATGTGGTGGTGGGGAGCCGTTTACGTTGCTATGCAAGCATAACGATTATCTGAGGCCACATTACTAGTTTTTAGCAAATGAGCTCCACTGTGTCTTTTACCTATGCATCTGTTTGCACATTTAAACAGATATTAGAGGTGTCTTGCCCTCGGGAACAGTTGCTGACAGGGTGCAGAATGAACCAGCTCCCTGTGATGGGACGCCTCGCAGCCAGCTCCTGTCCACGTTTTTTTAGTGAGTTTCCCGCTATCTGCTATGCTGTAATCTCTGCCTGCCCATCAGCCATTTACAGAGCACAGCCTGAGCATTCAGCCATGTTGACAAAGTTGATCCAGGCATGTTATGCTATGTTATGTTAATATGTTTTCATACTGTGCTAAATCTCTACTGTGGCAGTTTCAGACTGCCTATCCTTTACCATAAAGTGTCACAGTCTTTTCCACGGAATCCTATCACTTTAAACTAAATTTGCATATGCCTAGGCTCCAGACAGTCTAAAGCGAACCCCAGTTCAACTCCCCTAATCTCCTGGGAGGGTTCACCTCAACTTCCAGTCTCACAACCATATTTACAATTCTATCTCAACGCAACCGCATCCCAGCTGCACTTCCGGCTCTCGCGGTGAAATGTGATCACATTCCATCTGCACTCTAGATTGTTGGGTTGGTAATCTGTATCATAATGCCCTGTACCTCAAATCCCTATGTTTTCATACTCGTGGCACGGATTTATTATATTCAGTTCTGACATTTGCACTGGCAAATGGCTCTTGAGAAAGCCGGAAGATTTTACTCAGAATGGGAAAGACACAGAGCCTCTGATGTAATAGTGCATCTTTTTAAAAAATATGGAGATCTAGCCATTCATCAGATGAACCATACAAAACCATTATCTACTTGTGACTATTTTCTTGCATTCTGAAGGTTCTGTTCCTATGAACATAAAGTTTGTAAATGTAAAATTATTTCAAAATCTAATTTTCTACATAGATGTTTCATGTTCCAGCTCTTAAGAAAATGATCTCGTACAGAGTCCATTTTGCAAATTCAGATTGTTGTGTTTAGGTAGTGTCCTACAAAAAACACCTACATTTTTTAAAAGATGTATACTTTATGATAACTCAACGTCAGAATTAACCCATGTACTGTCGCATTCAGAAAAAAAATAACTTCTAGTTGTAGGTTTGGTCGAGAAGCAACATAGGACATTTTGTCTAAATCAAAAATCTGTTTACTGAGAGCATTTGGTACAGATAAGTCATCTTATATGCAGGACATAAAAACAGGTTAAAAGTTGTTAATTTTTTAATGAGGCTTGTATGTGTGTGCGCAGCCACACTTGCACACATCTTAAACTGAAGATAGCTGGCCATTCACAAGTTCCAGAATTGATCTCTTTATAGGGGAAAACTGTTCATGAAATATTTAAATGTAAAATTATACTTTTGTCTACTAGATTTTTAAAGTTTGGCATTTAGTTATATAATATGACGAATCCTGAGGTATTGTTAATTATTTAGATGGAGAAGCCCCTCCCCCCCAATGAGGTCAGGGTGGTGAGACCACTATCTGATAGTCCTCCTGGGGGTGGTAGTCAGCGGGGGAGCTCTTGCGGAGGGAGGACCCCATTGAGTGTGGTGACCACGTAGGGATACTGCAGTATCCCTTTGACCCTCGCACCTTTCCTCAAACCCCTTCTCTTACCCCTTCACCAAGTGCCACAATGTACTATTGTGATACATCTCTAGTAGAGACCACTGAGGAGAAACACACTCACAAGGTATCCAATGGCAGTAATGGACAATGAAGTGGCCAAGAGCAATGAGGATCAGTACCAAGAAGCAAGACATGCAGTCTAGTTCTTCACGCCAGCGGATTGTACACCTGTCATTTAAAACAGGAGAGGGAATGGAGAAATGGCGTTTTCCAGCTCTCGGCACAGATCGAGATTTCGGCAGGGTACGCGAGGGAGATCCATGCAGGTAAGCAGATGGAGAAAGGAATAAGGGTTCCAGGAAGCAGGAGGCTTCCCGCAGACATAGACATTTTCTTGGCGAGAGCAGAGACCGCCAGAGCGAAGGAAAAACACTGTCAGGCTGCTCGGGAGGCTTGCGAGAGACAGGAGGAGCCTCTGAGTAGCTGGAGAAGCCAGAGAAGAGACTTGGAGACCCGGACGCAACCTGAGAGCGGTCACCAGCACCCTGCAGATAATAGGGTGGCTGGCAGTGAGTCAAATCAAGGCCAATTCAGATGAATATTTGCTGCCACATAGTAGCAAGGTGAAGGGGGCCTAGGACCTGTGTGGGAATTTCATACCCAAATATATGAAAGAAAGAAATGCAAACTTTACATTTACAAATTGTCCGCACAGACCTTGGCAGGTGAGTAAACGAAGGCTGTGGGAGGAAGGAAAGTCAGATAGAAAGTACTGTGGAAGTAACCAATTGAAATTTGTCTGGGACTCACACAAGGGAAGTGCAACCCGAAAACCAGTACAGAGGAGTACACAGTTCAAGTGTACAACTGACACTCAGACCTTGGCAGGAGAGTAAACCAAGGCTGCGGGTGGTAGGGAAGTCAATCGCTGAGAACGGCATCAGTGAGTACCCTACTTGGCCAGAGAGTGGACCAAGAAGTGGGTAGTGATAAAAAATGGGTCAAGGACCCTGAGCACAGCTTGGTAAAAAAGCCAAACCATTCTTCCTCGTCTCAGTACCAGGGACCTGCGCCTGCTCACAAGGGGTCTTGGACCATCAGCACCACGTGGAGAAAAGTGTCCAGGCCATTCTTCGTTGTCAAAGGGTGCTTGGGAGTCAGACATATCAACTGAAGAAAAGGAGATATCCTTGACCATTGAAGATACAGAAACCATTTTTGAGTGTCACATGAAAGGCGTTGGGGATAGGGAATAAACCCCACAAGCCTTGTGAACTTGTGTTTGCTTTTCTACACCGTTTTTGAACTTTCATTTGGAACTGCAAAGCTGTGCTGCAGAGCGGCAGCCAAATGACATTTCTGTTTTCACCTTATATTAAGTTTAGTTGTGAGGGACAGGTTACGATTTGGGCACAGGACGGTGAAGTATTCATACATGGACAGGTAGGTAGCTATAAAATCACTGTTTATTACTAGTATTGTATCATGATAACAGACCCTACAAATACATGCTATAAGCTTAACAGCTACCATCCAACTGTCCCTCATCAAACTCCTCCACATTCTACTACCCTCAACACTCCATATTCTATTACATCACCACTGTGTATACAATAGCAGTGCTGTACTAACCAGCAAGATAGAACACATCCACCTACCCCCAATACAACAATGCTAAAGAAAAAGAAGAAACACAAAACTATCACACAATATAAAGAGTACCTGAAAGAAAAACATGCATGTTATACCTGATAAGGTACTACATGACCTTGTGGTGCAGGGTGTATCTTGCAACCACTAGAAACAATGTACATATCACATAATAACAGTCCTTCAAGAATACCTGAAAGAAACAACAGAATGATATATACATCATGAATTCCTGAAATCTGCTAGGTAACCTACGCACTCTATGACTTTTCTTAAAAGTCATACTTGCGTAGTTAACTTCCAATCCCACATTGTCATTGCCATTCATACCTAAGTGACCATCGTCATTCGATACAGGAGAATAGTCCCAATGATCGCATTGCCTCACAACAATATCATTGTTCTTCTTTGCTCGGTCTCCCAACAATATAAACACCTGGTTATGACTCCAAACCGGTCCACCTTCCACTCTGATGTCTTTCTCAAAACACTCTATTACTTTTATAGGATTGGAAAACTTGGAAACTCCTTTCCTACCCATTCTTCCTTTATGCACTTTTACCACAACACCCAGCCGGAATTGTTCATGCTTCCACACAATACTACCTTTGCACTTCCTATCATGATTTTGTTTAAACTTCTTCTGAACTTCCATCATCTTATCAGCCACAGAATTTGTATCTACCACCTGCACACCCAACATCTTATTTAACCAAACTGGACATAGCTTACTGTTTGGGTCATGGCCCCTAATCATCCTGAACGGTGACACACCAGTACTATTATGTGGCATCACTCTCAAACACCTTAACAAATCACAAGGATTATCTGTCATGCACAACAAATCATTTACACAACCATGCACAATATTGCTTGACACCCCGACACACACTGCTAGACTCCCCGGGTCACAGTCTACCTCCCAAGTCATCACTTCACCTATGGTGCGAGGGAGTCGTCATCACCGGCGAATTCGGGCCGTGCACAGAGGCCGGCCCGGTTTGTTGCATCGTTTTCATTGGCAACTCCTGTGGAGACTGCTTTCGGGCTTGAGCACCCGATCACGGTTACTTCCTGGTTTCGCGACGGTTTCCCGATCATGTGTTCAAGTTTCCACTCACGTGACTGGGAGCCGACGCACGTATAAGCCGGGAAGTTCAAGTTGCTCAGCGCTTCACAGCTGTTTCACAATTCTGTTTGGCGCTTTCAGGATTTACGTTATTTGCTTCATCGGATTTTGGACTCAGGCTCACGAACCACGGATTGGCTTTCTTGCTCCACGGATATTGTCACTCGGAACTCTGTATGGATTTTGATACTCTGGACTCTTTTGCTACGCTCAACGGATTGCTTTTGGATTTTCCCCTTCTGGCTTTTGATCTTCCGACCATAGACTTTGTGATCATCTTCAAGTTCCCTTCGGCTATGGAAGGGCTACAGGTATCAGCCGGTACCTACCATCTGGGACACGGCTGTCCGGATCTTTGACTCTCCCTCGCATCTGACCCTAGGCACCCTAGCTCCATCCCGCTAGATTTAGGTAAGAAAGTTTTGCACACTCTTTTATATCAAAGAACTGTGTTTGCCTGTGCTAACCCTAACTTCCTTTTAACAGCCTCTGGGATCCTTGGCGTCATCAGATCCAGCGAATCATCAAACCACCTGTGGCCTCAAATCTCGCACAGGGAGTTTCTTTACTCTCTCCCTGTGGGTGATTTGTGGACAGAGGCCCCTTTACTCTTCACTACGCGGCAAGTCACGATAGACTGTGAAGCCATTGCGTTGTGATGAGTATGGAGCCTGAAGCTGAGGATCCCGTGGCTTCCTTGATACAGGCGTCGAGCCCATGCAGATAGGTGGTATTCGCAGCCCTATCACACAAGTAGAGAGAGACCGCAGAAGAACGGACCATGCTTGTTTCTATTGCGGCCTGAATGGTCATTTTGTAAAGTCATATCCTAGACGCCCTAAGCTCAAGAATCCGGTTTTTCGGAATGCTGGACCCTAGATCCGGGGGCCGGCTCGAGCAATACTTCCATTTCCCCGGACAGGTACCCCAACTTTGGCAGGATTAGGCCAGTGTTAGTGCAGGCCACGATAAAACCAACACCCAATATTGTTCACACTGTCTCGATTTACTTAGACTCAGGCGCCAGGGCCACTATATTGACATTAAACTGGCTGGGTCCTTAAATTTACCTCTGATTACCAAGGAACGTCCAGAGCCGGTACAGGCGGTGGATGGCACAGCACTGATTTCAAGCCCAATCAAGCAACAGACTGCCCCGGTCACCCTAACTATCCAGAACACGCATCAGGAAGTTATCTCATTCGACCTGATTACAATGCCACAGTTCGGGATCATATTGGGTCTCCCTTGATTGCAACAACACAACCCTTTGATTGATTGGAAGTCTGGGCAGGTTCATTTCGAATCCGAAACGTGTCAGAACTTTTGTCTCACCGCACCTGACGACACTGAATCACCCCCACGAGCCCTAGGGGCCATAGCGCAACTCACATTACACGAAAACGCCCCTATGGCCATGGAGCCTCATGTGGTGGGGGCTGTTGCCAGTGGTTTTCCTACAGAATACTGGGATTTCCATGAAGTCTTTGATAAGGGTTCCTCGGAGGTACTCCCACCACACCGTTCCTACGACTGCCCCATCGATTTGATTCCTGACTCTGTGATTCCCTCAGGTCGCATCTATTCCTTGTCTCCCTCGGCAGAACAAGCATTAAAGGAGTACATACAGGTAGCCTTGAAAGTCGGTCATATACGTCCCTCCACCTCACCGGCAGCTAGCCCCATCTTCTTTGTCCCCAAAAAAGAGGGCGATCTGCGGCCTTGTGTGGACTACCGCCGAGTAAATTCTATTACCATCAAGAATCGATACCTGATTCCTTTGATTACCCCATTATTGGACAGGTTAAGCCATGCCACCATCTTCACAAACCTTGACCTCCGTGGGGCCTGTAACCTGGTCAGAATCCGTTCCGGAGACGAGTGGAAAACGGCCTTCTGCACTCGCTACGGATTGTTTGAATATGTGGTCATGCCCTTCGGGCTTTGTAACGCCCCTGCTACCTTCCAACGTTTCATGAATGAGATCTTTCACAACTTGTTGGATGTGTGTGTAGCAGTATACCTGGATGACATCTTGATATACTCACAGAACATGAAGGACCACATATCACATGTCTGCGAAGTACTATCCCGTCTCCTCCAACACTCACTCTATGCCAAACCTGAGAAATGTCAGTTCCACACTGAAAGTGTGGAATTTCTGGGTTTCCATATCACCCCTCGGGGTCTGGCAATGAACCAGTCCAAGGTCCGTGCAGTTTTGGACTGGCCAAAGCCCTGTAACATTAAGGCCCTACAATCATTCCTTGGGTTCTCGAATTTCTACAGGCGTTTCATCCAGGATTTCTCACCCCTTGTAGCCCCTCTTACTGCCCTGACCAGTCCCAAGTCACCTTTTGTCTGGTTGGATAAACACCAAGCTGCTTTTGACGCCCTGAAATTAGCGTTTACCACGGCCCCCGTCCTGAAGCACCCGGACCCAGAACTCCCGTTCATCGTGGAGTCTGATGCTTCCTCCTTCCCTGGCCCTTGGTGCGGTCTTGTCCCAACGCTGTCCTTCTTCGGGTCAGTTACACCCGGTGGCATTTCATTCTCGGAAGTTCTCTGCTACGGAGTTGCACTACACCGTCACGGAGAAGGAGCTGTTGGCCATCAAGGATGCCTTCCAGGTTTGGCGGCATCATCTGTTGGGGGCAAGGCACGCTGTCACTGTGTTCACTGACCACCGTAACCTCCAGGATTTGGTTTCACTAAAGTTTATTAACAGTCGGCAGGTGCAGTGGCACTTGTTCTTCGCGGCCTTTGACTTTCAGATTAAACATAGGTCCGGTTTGTCCCATGGGAAGGCGGACGCGTTGTCTCGCTCTCCGGGTGGGGTATCCTTGGCTGTTTTCCCGGAAAAACTGTTAGATCAGCATGTCATTTGTATTTGCACTCCTCCTCTGCCTTTGTTGGATTCCATTCGCAAATGGGTTTCACTACATCCTGATCAGGTTACCGAGTGGGATCCAGTGTTTCATGACGGGCTCCCGCATATCCAAAACAGATTGTGGTTACCAACGACCGACGCTCGCAATCTTGCTTTGGAATGGTCCCATGATAGCGCCATCAATGGCCATCCCGGACAAAAATGCACGTTGGTCCTCCTCAGACGTTGGTGTTGGTGGCCCTCCATGAAACACGACGTAGAAGGATACGTTAACACCTGTGCAATATGCGCCCAGTGTAAGCAACGCAGAGGGCGTCCGGTGGGGCTCTTGCTTCCTTTACCCATACCCCCCAGGCCCTGGCAGACGATATCCATGGATTTCGTAACAGACCTACCCCGGACCAAGGGATTCGATACCATTTGGGTGGTAGTCGACTCCTTTTCCAAAATGGCTCGTTTCATTCCCTGTTCCGGAATCCCTTCAGCCCCGGCCTTGGCCGATCTTTTCTTCAAATCGGTCTTTTGTCTCTTTGGGTTACCCACAGTTATCATCTCAGATAGGGGTCCCCAGTTCACTTCCCATTTCTGGTGAGCACTCACGGTCCTTCTAGGTATCGATTCCCGTTTCTCTTCCGCATATCATCCGGAGATGGACGGCCAGACTGAGAGGGTGAACCAAGCCATGGAGCAGTATTTGCGTTGTTTAGTGTTGCAACACCAGCAGTCCTGGCTGGGTTTGCTACACCTCGCTGAGTTCTCCTACAACAACGCCACGCATTCCTCCACTGGCTCTTCTCCCTTTTATGTTTTGTATGGTCAACACCCTCGCACATTGCCTATCCAGGACCTTGCACCTTCTGATAATCCTGCTGCTGCTGCTGCCTGTGCTCGCGACTTTATCGGCCGTTCAGGCTCGAACCCTTACTCACCTTCGGGAGGCCCAGGAGTCTACGAAGGCTGCAGCGGATCGGAGGAGGACAGTGGCACCTTCCTATGTTGTGGGAGACAGGGTTTGGCTCTCTTCTCGCCATCTCAGGCTTCCTGGTTGTCGCAAATTACTCCCTCATTTTGTGGGCCCTTATAGGATTTCCGCTGTAATCAACCCTGTAGCCTATCGCCTCTCAGTCCCTGCCTCGTGGCGCATACACCCTGTTTTCCACACCTCTTTGTTGAAACCTTGCCCTGCCCCTACCCGTCTCTGGTCTACGCCTGGTCCTGTTTCAGTGGGTGACTCGATGGAATATGAGGTCTCGGGTATATTGGGTTCCCGTATGGTTCGGGGTGGTCTCCAGTACCTTGTGGATTGGGCGGGTTTTGGCTCCGAGGAGCGTTGTTGGGTCCCCGCGTGTGATGTTCATGCCCCAAGGCTTGTTTCACGTTTTTACCGGGATCATCCTTCCTGCCCACGTGGTCGTGGGCCATTGAGGGGGGGCTCTGTCATGCACAACAAATCAGTTACACAACCACGCACAATATTGCTTGACACCCCGACACACACTGCTAGACTCCCCGGGTCACAGTCTGCCTCCCAAGTCATCACTTCACCTAGGGTGCGAGGGAGTCATCATCACTGGCGAATTCGGGCCGTGCGCAGAGGGCGGCCGGGTTTGTTGCATCGTTTTCATTGGCAACTCCCGTGGAGACTGCGTTCGGCTTGAGCACCCGATCACGGTTACTTCCTGGTTTCGCGACGGTTTCCCGATCACGTGTTCAAGTTTCCACTCACGTGACTGGGAGCCGACGCACGTAAAAGCCGGGAAGTTCGAGTTGCTCACCGCTTCGCAGCTGTTTCACAACTCTGTTTAGCGCTTTCAGGATTTACGTTATTTGCTTCATCGGATTTTGGACTCAGGCTCACGAACCACGGATTGGCTTTCTTGCTCCACGGTGTTACGTTTCCCACGACATGCCCTGTTCCTGCCAGACAACCCACAGGCACACGTGCTAACCCCATACGTACCAACTCCTCTACACTTCAAAACAAGGGTATCCCACGCACACATTCTGGCTTAAGGAGGTTGCGGCCTCTCACCCGTTATGCCAGGACATGGTCTTTTGGATCAGTTGTTTACCGGCCTTCGCATCGCTGGCGTCTACAATGGAAACATCTGCTGGCCCGCAACGTTACACGTTGTCAACGAAGATCTACACGTCATGTGATCGGGCCAAACGTCACATGACAACAACATCTCACCTGACTGCACCACCTGACGCACGTCATATGATCATTCCAGCATCAGGTGACCTTCCCTATTGGGTTAAAAGGCATCCTGAAATCGATAGCGTTGCTTCACAGCTGTTTACCTTCAGGACTTTACGGTGTTTGTTCGCATGCTTGAATCTCGTTACTACGACCTTGGATATTGTCTACTGGATTGCCTTGTCTTACCGGACTGCTTTGTCTACTTCTTGCTTCTTACACGTTACTAAACCTCGGACTCTGTCTACTGGATTTTTTTGTCAACCCCTGGCATTTGTTACCCGACCTTGGTTTTTCGGAATTGGACTGCCTTACGGATTTCGTTTTTTGGATTCAGTGACTTTGGCCATTGGCCTTCTGCTAGGCGGTTGCCTGACCTACATTACCACAAGCCACGTGTGTGCCGCCATCCAGGGTTTGGATACCACCCACATTCCTCACCTATAAGCTCACCAAGCCCTCTGTCCCGGGTTTCACTGCCTCTTCCATCAGGGTGTCACCTTCCGTATTTCTAGGTAAGAGGTGCTTTATCTCCTTGCTGGGTATACCTTGTAGCAATCGCACATTATCTGATAACCACTCATTGCCTTACAGCGCTCAAGGGGTCCTTCTGGTAGTTCCCGGTTCCAGACCTGACAGCTCACAAACAAAAACCTGTGGCCTCAAAGACTGCACAGGCATTCTATACCAATTGTCTGTGTGGTACTTGGGGACGGAGGCATTATTAATCTGCACGACCATCAAGATCTTAACACACAGATACTGTCACTCGGAACTCTGTACGGATTTTGATACTCTGGACTCTTTTGCTACGCTCAACGGATTGTTTTTAGATTTTCCCCTTCTGGCTTTTGATCTTCCGACCATAGACTTCGTGATCATCTTCAAATTCCCTTCGGTTACGGAAGGGCTACAGGTATCAGCCGGTACCTACCATCTGGGACACGGCTGTCCGGATCTTTGACGCTCCCTCGCATCTGACCCTAGGCACCCTAGCTCCATCCCGCTAAATTTAGGTAAGAAAGTTTTGCACACTCTTTTATATCAAAGTACTGTGTTTGCCTGTGCTAACCCTAACTTCCTTTTAACAGCCTCTGGGATCCTCGGCGTCATCAGATCCAGCGAATCATCAAACCACCTGTGGCCTCAAATCTCGCACAGGGAGTTCCTTTACTCTCTCCCTGTGGGTGATTTGTGGACAGAGGCCCCTTTACTCTTCACTACGCGGCAAGTCTCGACATTATCCTTCCAATTCAACCCATTAGCCAAAGCTAACTGCACACAATCTCCAATGACCATGTTCAGTCTCTCGACCATCCCATTGGTGTCTGGGTGGTACACCGAAGACAATTTCCACTGGAAACCCATCTTCATAACAAATTCACTCATCTCCTTGCTCCTAAACTGCGGACCTCAATGTCACTCAATATCACGTTAGGAATACCTTCCCTCCTAAACATATTCTCCTGGAAATCAATGACTTTACCTGAAGTGACTCAATCCAAAGCAGCAACTTCAGGCCATTTCGTGTACCTGTCAATCGACACTAATAAAAACCTATTGCCCGTTCCGAGACCTTCATAAGGACCCAAAACATCAATAGCTAATTCCAGACATGGACCATCTGGGACCGGTATAGGGGTCAGCGGTGACATCTTAACTACCATATTTTTGTCACAATTATTACACGCAGCACATGGTATCACTTCTCTTTCAATTTGTATATCTATGGCATGCCACCAAAATCTTTCTCTAATCTTCCTTTTCGTTATAGTCACGCCAGGATGTCCTTCATGTGCTAACATTATAATTTCCTCCTTCTCCCCTTCAGGAGGTATCACCTTCATACCTTTCAACATTCAGTCTACCTCAATCGTCAACTCATCTCTGACCATGAAATAACCTTTAAACGTATCCCCCAAAAGTTCTCTCTCTGGCCACCCATCCACTACCCATTTCTTCGCCTGGTTAAGGGTTTCATCTTCAGTATTACTTTCACTACATTTGCTTGACTTAATGTATGCAGGACTCTGCACACATGTTCCTGCTCATCCGTATTCCTATAAATGCCACAGTCCAGATCTTCATTATTACCATTACATGGCATGCGGGACAAAAAGTATGCTATGCAATTCCTCTTCCCTGTAAAATATTCTATGTCACAATTGTACTCCAACACGAGATTGTATTCTAGGTGTGGCCTTCAACATACCTTTCACAGTCAACACGTCAACCAGTGGCTTGTGGTCTGTTTTAATAGTGAATGGTTCACCCCACACATGTTGTTTAAATTGTTCCACACCCCAACAACATGCTAGCAATTCTCTCTCTATCACCGAATAATGTGCCTCAACATCACTCACCGAACAAGTTGCAAACATAGTTATCTTCTCTCGGTTTCCTTCCATTTGAGACAAAACAGAACCCAATCCCTTACCACTGTCATCCACAGTGATAATTGACCTCCTCCCTGGCACAAAGCCTCCTAACAATGGTGCTTTCATGATACATCCCTTTATCACACCCACAACTTTTCCATGCTCATCCGTCCAAATATTCCATTCCATTCCTTCCATTCTTCTTCATAAGCAGTCTCAAAGGTTGTGTAATTTCAGTAAAGTGTTCCACAAACTTGTTATAATATTCATCTAACCCCAAAAAGGAACGCAACTCCTCCTTTTTGTGTGGATAGGTGCTTTTTTGATAGCCTCAATCGCCTTATATTTTGGTTTATAACCCCCTCCTGACAATTTGTGTCCCAGATAGTCAACTTCGTGGCTACCAAATTTACATTTACTGTGCTGCACAGTCAGACCTTTATCATCCAATTTTTCCCAAACTCTAACCAACCTCTCGTCATGCTCTCCTGTTCCTTGTCTGTGAGCATATGGCCCTTTAGTAATGTGCACGCAATCCATGGGATTGGAGAGTAATTCTGAGTCCAAATAATCGAACCAACTGGGGAAGAATGCAAAAGTACTGTTTTATTAACAATTATCTAAAACTGCGAGGTTACAATGGACATTAACAGATGTTCATTCAGGTTCTCATGATTTTCTCATAAAACATCCTTATATGCAAAAAAATACATCAGAGGTGATGTAATACTACATGGCAAATAATAGAGAACCTATCACCGACTGTGATAGGCTTAAGGGGAACATCTGAGTATACATTTCATTGGGACTAGGATTGTGAGAATGAGATGAGCAGCCACTGAAGAATTGTGCCACACTTGTCTGGTATAAACCTCAAAAGAAAGCCCCTTATTACTTGTTTACACGTGTTTCGGCTACTCAAGAGCCTTTCTCAAAACAAAATAGGGCATTGACAGGGTACACATCATATTCTATTTACATAATTATTTTTCAGTGTTCATATATTGTACCCAAAATGGTTCAGCAAAGATTGAGGGTTGTTATGAGATTAATTTACAGATATGTGAGAGGTGAATAATGAACATTACAATTGCATTTCACCGCAGTACATTTGTTAGAGTGTGCACACCCAAATCACAATACATACAAACAGAAATAAATAATAATAATCAATGAGAATAAAAAGAAACAAAAAAATAATAAATATAAAATAACAAGAATTGTTTTAGCATAATTAATCTTGAATAAATCCAAAATTTGATTATTTATAGTTTCAGTTCAGGCATCCTCATTTAACATGAGTTCTCATTTATTACTTGCAATCTGTTATATCATGTATTAAAGTCTACATTTTATTATTCCTAGTGGATTGAAGGCATCTTCCATTCGACACTTAGCAATAAGTGCACGTGTGCAGGCAAAATAGGTGAATAACAATCTGGACTAGGATTGTGATTGGCTGCCCACTGTCAGGTGGACAAATTATGCATACCTCTATAAACATCTTTAACACTATTAAGTACACAGTTTATCATTGGTCTTCCCACTATAAGGCCCTTCATTATACAGCCCACTACAATTAGTTGGCATGCTCGTGCCATGTCTGGAACATTCAGTTCACTTAGCAGCATGTAAGCTCAAACCTAGGTTCCAGGAGGTGGACTTGGCTTTACCTCCCCACCCAATTAGCCCAACATCTCTCATCACCCATGCCTTCTGCCATGAAGGCTGTCTTTGAACTTGGCCTTGCAAAGTATCCTTGTCTGTGGGAATATATGGGAGTGCAGACTCTCACTATGGTTGTTCTAGGACTTCAAGCTCAACTCTATTTCCATCCTTGGCTCACGTGACAGGAGACCAGGATTTGGTCAATTGTGCAGCATTTAAATGTCTTAAATGAATAAAAATGTCCACTCTTGGTCTTCTTTCTTTACACCTTAACAAGAGATGATTTATCGTTCGCGCATTCACTGCTTTCAAGAATAGATAACCGACCATGACTGCTTCAGTTTTGATACCAGGCCAGACAGCCCCACCAGGCGCTTCCACAATCTGAGCTCATTCTTGTTGCGACACAATTCTCAGCCTTTCCTTTCCATTGGTCCGGGCTTATTAAATTAATGACACTGATGTCCAGATTGTATACAACGACAGCTTTGCCTGCAATCTAATCACTACATATAGCCAGCCGGAAGTCCCGTCCAACCTGACCAGACCTTGACGGCTTATTTCAAAAATATAGTGTGAGTACTCACTGTGCCAAAACCAATCTCTTAGTTTAAAATAATCTAATGATGACTTAAAATAATCTATGATGACTTAGTCTACTTGTGTTTCAGCATCTGTACAATTATTGAACAGTTGATTTTCTGCAGCACTTCGCACATGTGCAATCTTCTTTTTGCATATGAAATTTTACTTGATTCTTAACTTCGTCATCAGTTTCTGTAAGATCCATGCATTCTCTTCAGCCAGTATTCTCGGGGCATCAATCATGTTGGTTGTGAGGTCACCAGCTTCTCTCTTCGCTCCTTTTCATATTCCTTCAGTGAGTTCATCCCTCAGATTTTTGTATCTTTGGGGATACATTTGACAGGGTTTTCTCAGTGGATACTTTCTTTTGAATATCCGCTGCAGTATTGGCACAACTGCTGGTGTCAAACCTGGCACAATCTCAGGCCTGCAGCATATAAGAGGTAGGGGGTGGGATTTCCTGCAGAGGCATGTAACTGCTCCTCTACATCTGCATACCAATATATAATCTTGAAAGACATACACTCCCGGCATACCCTTCAACAAATGTGTCATGGTCCTTTGCGGCAGCCAAAGCTAACCCAAATAACATCCTAATATATCAGTACATGCCAAAAGGCGTGATAAAGGTAGTATACATTTTGGAATCCTGGTGCAATTATATCTGATGATATGCAGCTGACAAATCAATCCTAGAAAATGTGTCTGCATCAGCAATTAAATTCAACATTTCCGATATCACTGGCAGAGGATATTTCTCAACAATTATGACCTTATTTAATTCCCTCAAATCCATACATATTCTTACTTTCCCATTAGGCTTCCTAGCTACCACAATAGGAAACACCCACTCTGACCCATCCACCTCCTCAATCACTACTTCACTTTTAATTTTGTGCAATTCTGTTTTAACATCTACTCTCAATGATACAGGTATGTGCCTTACAATATGCGACATTGGTTGAACTCCCTTCTTCAACTATATTTTATGCTTACATCCATGCAACTTTCCAATACTCTCATTAAATACATTGGGGAACAACTCCTTCTCCCATCCTCTGACATATTTAATTTCCCTCTTCTCACAGTTAGCGACGGCAATTTAGATAGGCTCTTTACTACATGGATTTAACGTAATCTGAAGTTGTGCCTGGTCCTCCCAACCTAAGCCATTCACTCCCTTGGACACCACATAAACTTGGCGAATCTGTGTTTGAATTTAATAAGGGCAAGCCTATAACCCAAAATCTTTATTATCGAACCTTCAAATGCACCTTGATATCTAATATCAGGCTTTTTCAATACTGGATCATATCCCTTGTTGCACAGCTGTTCCTGTTTTTCTTTAGTTATTATAGTATATGGTGAACCAGAATCTACAATAAGTTCCGAAACAATACCATCAATAGAAAACATACTCTTGGGGGCTTTCTTCTTGTCACCATTTCTCACCATGGTAACCACGTCTACTTATTCCACCTCCACATCATCTTCTTCCTGCACACATCTTATCTTTTGATTAGTCTTCTTGTTTCTACAGACATTGCTAAAATGGCCTTTCATGTCACAATTTGAACACTTCTTGTTCAATGCAGGACAAACTTGAGAATTTTCATAATGCCCCTTCTTTCCACGTCAGAAACACTTCCCTAAAAAACTCTTTCTGCCACTGCCCTCTCTACTGCCATCCACTGTGACTTTCGTTGCTTCTTTGCTTTTCCACTCTTTATTTCTGATCATAGTCGCCTTCTTAAAATTCTCCTTAGGCTTCAAAGAATTCCCCTTAGTCACCCTGGCCGCCAAGTCCCTTTCTCGTTCCTTTATCGCTTTACTGCACATCATTGTGTGCTCAACCTTTTTAGCAATTGCCATAGCTTCATCCAGGGAGGGATCCCCAAACATCCATAGTCTCTCTTAGTCAATGTTGTTATACATATGTATGATCATCTGGTCCCGAATTAGTTCCTCTTGCGTTACTCCTCTGAAAAAGTTAGACGATACTGCTAATTTCTTAAGAGCATTCACATACTTATCCACTGTTTCATTGCTGTCTTGTTTCCTCGTGTAGAAATAATATATGTTGACAACTACATTGGTTTTGGGCTGGTAGTATTCATCTAAAGCTCTTAACACTTGTTCATAATTGTCCATGCCTTCTCCATTACCTCACTCGCCCTTCGAGGTGGTAATTCTCTGTAAATCCTGTGCCCTTCAGGAACCAAAGAGTGTGGAAGCATTTTTTTTCTTGATAGATGTGAAGCTATCATTGCCAATGGCATCCATATAGCTCCCCCAATACTCCTTCCATTCCTTCCATGGGATGGGGGGGTCACCTGCCATTGCCTAAAATGGCTGAGGTGGATGGATGGTTTCCCTTGCATGGTTGCACAATGGCCACTAGACAGAATGTCTAATCTCTTTAGTCCTACAGGCATATGCCTCAAACAGTGCAGTAAAATGTGCCTTAAATTATGCACACGATGCAATTCTTCAAATTGTATAAGTGGATGCAACTTTTTAATTGTGCAGATAAATGTGCTTAGATTGTACAAGCACTCTCCAAATTGTGCAGGGCAGAACTGTGCAGGCAAATGCAACCACTTAATTGTGCAGGCAGATATGTTTTATATCTTGCAGGCAGATGCAACTCCTTAAATCATGCAAACATGTGCATACAAATTTGCTTGAATTGTACTGGCAGATGCAATTATCTGCTGACTTCTATCATTAACATGCACCTGTAATTCGTTCTCTGTATTCAAGGTACTTGTGATGATATTATTGTATCACCTGGAATACGTGTCACCTCATAAATTCCCTTTATAGAAATGCTCCGGTATCTGCCTGGAGCAGAAATGGCCCCACGCAATCTTACGTCAGCAATCATGTCAAGGGTTTTGACCCATGTTGAATCCTTAGACTGGGTAGATGTGGGGATGAGCTGTCGCCACCCACATTCACGCCAGAATCCAGGAGAACTGCGCAGTTGGCACAAGACCACTCCAAAGATACAACCTTCTTGTGGGGGGTTCCACATCACCACTCTACTGTAAGGATGCCATCAAAACAATGTTAAGCAAGGGTCCTATACTATCAAGCAAAATACCACTCTATTGAAATGCAGTAATTCAAGACAGATCCCAAAAATGGATGCAATACCGGTACTCACCACTATCAGAAAGCCGGCGTTTTAAAACCACCAGACTTTTGTGTAAAACTGAACAGAGGAACCCAAACCAGGCCAAGGAAAGACTTGCTAAGAGGTGGATACAATGTAAAACTATGTTCTGAAATGACTTGAAGGAAGTCATTATTTAATGTATATATAAAAAATAGCTGCATGTAAGTTGGATTTGAATGTAGAAAACTGGAAACTAAAGTGACATTTAGCTGAATTCTGCCTGACAACTACCCTCGACAGGAGTTGAACTGGCTCAACAACTCTTCCCAGGCCTGGCTGCATCCTGCTGGCCCCACCAAAAGGAGATCACATGGCCCTGTTGATTGAAAGGGGAGTGGCCCCTGGGGACTACAGGGAACTGAACAATGGGCCTTCTTTGGCTCAGGCAAATGTTATATTGGGGGGGCCGTAAAGTGGCTTCCTCTTGGGAGAAACTGGGAGGGGCAGTGCCTGTGAGAGCCAACTGAGCTTGGGGGAAGTCGATAAACCAGTTATTCCACCATGTGATGTGGGAATCCACACCCCTTTTTGACCAGGGCATAATTTTAAAAAGATAGATAACTCATAGTGCGGACTGGTCAAAATTATATAAATAATATCATTATTCTTGGGATTTTTCCGTGCACATTTTAAAAGGTGTTAGGACCCTGTGGTGTATTCTGGGGGGTTACAAGCGGAAAATAGGTTGTTACTCCAAATGTCTGCATGTTAAAAATCTGACACTTCATCAATTAATGTCCAAACTCCTTGCGCACATTTGTGTAATTTTTGGTAAATGTCCGATATTGGTAAACCGACCAAAAAGCGCAAAATGTTGTCATTTTTTAATGCAAGCCCCCAGGAAGATCAGAGGCGGACAAGCATGGACCATAAGGAATATATAATGTGTACATGTAATTTCAACAAATTGTGTATCTGGGAAATATGTATTTGAATCAAATATAGATTTGTGGGCAAATTGACCAGGGGAGGATCCTCTGACCCATAAACAGACCTCATCATGATGACAATCCATTTCCTTCCCCCAATCATGGGAGAGGGGAGAATTGGGCCAATGACAAGTAGAGAGGGGCAGGCTTAGCTATGCCCAGGCACACACCCATTTTCAAAACACATAAAAAGGGCCACTGAAACCCAGGTAGGGAATTCACTTTCCACTTTCTTGCGGGACGCTTTGCCGGGAGACTCCAGACTTCAAATCCATCAACCTCCAGAGACCAGAGATCCAGGGAGACCAGAGATCCAGAGAGACCAGAACTGTGCAGTGCTGTGAGCAGAGCCGGTGCTTGACAGACCCAGAGAGCAGAGCTGACCCAGATAGCCGGGACTTCACAACCACCCGCCGGAAGTCCCGTCCAACCTGACCAGACCTTGACGGCTTATTTCAAAAATATAGTGTGAGTACTCACTGTGCCAAAACCAATCTCTTAGTTTAAAATAATCTAATCCAAACTATTTTAGCCTATTAGAACTGCCTCCTAGAATCGTGTCATTCTGTCATCTTTAAAACTGAGAACTGTCATCTGTCATTCTGAGCTTTAAAATTTCAAATCCGAAAAACTACTTTCACAAAACCGTCCGTATCTCCGGAACCGTTTGTGCTAGAGATTTAACTTTCATCTTAAAGCTAAGATTCTAGGCTTTCCAACAAACCTAGAACCGACTTGCTACTCCTTATAGGGCCTCCGTAATTACGCTCGACTCACACGATTAAATTTGCCGCCATTTGACATTTTGCACAATTTCAGCCACGTGTAAAAATCAGCAGCTTCTTGTTTTCCTTTGCTAAAATTCGTTTTAAACTGCTGGTTACACATAGAGCATTGCTAAAGTGAGCCTGAACTAATATAAACTAGATATCACCCACCCTGAACCCCTAGAGGGAATTAAAAGCATTTTAGCACATTTCTCACTTCATTGTCATCACATTCAAAGCATTTTGGGCCTGTGTTTCAAACTTCTACCTGTTTCCTCTAAGCTTGCTGGGGGTGAACTGAATTTCGTATTGTATTTGATTGCATTCCTGAGAACTGTGTGCTCCTCTTTCCATCTCCTTCCATTTCTTACATTGCATAGTGGGGGGAGTGAATTGTCAAGGAAAAGTGATTACATTGTCTTTTGTTGAAGCCATATCAAGTTATTTTCTGTACTGCATTTCATTCATCATTGCGTTTCCTTGAACCATATAAAGCATTCTTTCCCACCTTATTCTTCTGTTCCTATTCATAAGTTACCTCTTGCTGATTACTGCTCATATTCACAAGTGTAATATCCATTATCAATTTATTTATAGAAGTGTGATACATATATATATATATATATTGTTTACATTTTCAAATAAACCTTTTAATTTGCTAAACAACCCTACTTCTTGGCTCAGTGCGGTCAGGGGGATTCTAAGAGGGGGGTGTTATACAAGGGTTGTCATCCAGAGTACTGAACTGGACATGAAAATACATCAATAAGGGTTTTCCTCAGCATCCCAGCGTTAATTCCAATCCTGGGCAAATCAAACTTCTGAGCAAGTCATCGCAGGTACACATCTATTTGGAATATGACCGGCAGGAGCTCAGGAAAAAATAAAATAGAACATACCGGTAGAAGTACTGTGTGGCCTGACTTCACTGGGCCAAAGGATCACCATGGGCATGGCGCTGTTTGCATCCCATCCTCGTCGCCATCTGAAGTATTCATATACTGATCGGTAGGTAGTTATACCTTTCTTTGGACATTCTGGCACTGACAGATTCATTAGCTAGTTTTGTTGAAGCAGTGAAATCCGTCTTAGAGGTAGGGATTGCTAGGTTTTCCTTCAACCCCCCTGCCCCATTTATGTTGTGAATACATGTTTTTGCCAATCATCATGCCACCCTTGTGTCCGTCTCTTAGTCATAGACCCTCACAATACATTGTGACAAACCTCCCTGTCTGACCCTATGGGTGGAAGATTGAGCAGCCAAGGGGGCTGGGGACGGCCACCCACTGTGTGATTGTGGCCCCAGAGGTAGCATGGGGTGGATTGCATGGATACCACTACCATGCCTCAGGTGGAAGGCAGGGCCCTGTCATATGGACCCTCATTCTTGAAGGGAATTTTGCATGGTGACAATGTTTCTCAAAAAGCACCAGGTATTATTAGCAGAACCAGACATGAACCATGGATACACCGAGTGGGATTTGTTAGTGGTCCCCAGAGAGATGCCCCTTCCTGTTAACTCAGGGAGATTGAGTAGACAGAGAAGGGGAACAGAGAAGGGTGAAGAAAATGAGGAGGCACAGGCGACCATGTATGCGGTTCTTTGAACAGTGCGAGAGATCCTGTCTTGCATCAAGGGTCCAGAAGCGGGAAGTGAGCAATAGAGTCCTGAGTGGTGCAGTGTCCTCGTGGTAATCCTTCTCTGTGCATGTGTGGATTACTGATGCATGACAGCAGATAACTGAGATATTCCATGGTTCTGCAAGATAGGATAGCATGGTAAAAGGGAGGCCACAAGGGCAGCCATGCTAAGATTTTCAAAGCAAATATTGAGCAGGGTAGTTCTCAAGATATGTATGTATGTATGTATTTATTTTTATATAGCCCCGAAAGCCCGAGGGCATCAGGGCGCTTGAAACAATACACACAAAGAGGGCTACGTAAGCCAGCATGGTGATTCAATTACCTTCTAATCAACCACTCCGCTGACGGCATACTCCTAGGTTTTTATCTAAAAAGATATATGGGACTAGCACCCTATAAGGCAGGCAGGTTTGATCAGAGAAGAAGGGGGGTTTGGAGACCCAGCAGGAGTAAGACCGTAGCATACTGGACAAGGGAGAAGTGTTAAAGGAGCATAGGCAGACAGAAAAAAGGCTGAGGAAAGGTGGTCACAAGACAGAAGAGAATAAAAGTGCTTGAGAAAGGAGGAGGAGGGAAAGTGAAGGTGGAAAAGAGCAGAGAAAACATCAGGAGAGTTTAGGAGGTGAAGGGAGGTGTAACGGTTGTCACTAAGAGGAGATGGGAGGAGAAATTCAAGAGTAGGAGAAGGGTAGAGAAGGAGGCTAGAGGGAGGGGGAAGAAAGAACATTGGCAAAAGACGAGAGGTGAAGAAGGGGGTGGATCCCCCTTAAGGAGAGTAGGAGGTGAAGGAGTAGCTCAAGGGATTAAGGGAACATCAAGGGAAAGAAGGAGTAAATAATAGAATCCAAGTAGGACAAAGTGAAAAAATTGTGAAAAGAAGGAGGAGCGAAGTAATAGCAAAAAGAAGCGAAAAGGAGCAAGAGGACAAGAGGTTGACATTAAGGAGAATAGAAGGTGCTTGAGGAGAAAGTAGAAGTGGAGATATCCATCTATGTTTAAAGGAAGTGAGAGGAATTGTGGAGGTATGAGCATCTATCTAAATGGCAACGAGGGGCAGAAAAGTTCAAAACAGTATTTAAGTCAAATTAAAGGTAGTGAGTAAGTGAAGAGTGAGGAACAGTGAGAGGGCGGAGAAGGACTGAGAGTTGATGCCTCAGAGTAGAAGGGTGAGCATGACCATCAACCAAGCGTCCAGTAACACATAACTGTCAGGCCTCCTGGTGGCAGCTCTAGGACTTGAGCCTGCATTTACATGCAGCAGCTTCTATTGTCGCCTAGACTAGCAGGTGCAAGGCAGATACGAGAGTCCACCACAGAGAGTACACCAGGAGAACAGTAGCCAACATCTAACCTATGACCTGAAGAGACAATAAAGCACTGCATAGGCAGCCATAACCCCAGGACTGATGATGATTTGTGTAAAAGCTGGGAAGCAACCAGGGTGATTTCAGTCAGAGAGACTTGCAATCATTTTCATGGGGAAGTTATGATCCTGTTTTGTGTTTGCCCCTCCACCCCCAAACTTGACAGCCCTTGGCAAAGGAAACCTGAGTTTGCTTTCCCTATCTCAATTAAATTGGGAAATTCCAAGCAATAGTTTTTCTGGGACAGTTTATAGGGGAATTGAAATGTCTTGTTTTATTAATTCAGTTGGTAATCTGTAATAAACCATATCTCAACTACAGAGAAGTGTCTTGGTTCTGTGTTTATTCTATGCAGCCTCTTGAAACATTAATTTCCCTATATTAAAAAAGATTACTTATAATAGCCACATACATGCCAACATGCCCAATTCAATTTGGTGATGCTTGTCCAGTCCTGATTTATTTTTTGTACCCCTGCATTTCCTGTTATCAACTCAGGACTAAGTCCTGGGATGCATCAATAAAAAGAATTGACAAACATCTCTCAATTGTAGTGAGACATGTTTGGATGTATGCACCCACCATACATATTACAACCAAAGGCGATCTGCTAGATGTTAGAATATAATAATATTATGCATCTTTCTTAGCCTTAAGCTAATGTCTTTTTCACAATCAAAATCCTGTTATTTTAGTAATATTTAAAATGGGGTCGCATTTGTCAGTCATTGAGTAGAAACAAAATAGAAATGTGTTCTTGGCTTCCTCTGTCAGTCATTACAAGAAAAGACTGGGTCCATGTAGTGGGCATGTTTTAGCTGCCTGACCTTCACTGATAAACTTAGGTTAAAACAACATTAAGGACAGGTCTGTCTATCTAGCAAAGTAGGTTAGGCTGTTCCAATATGGCTCTATTCTCTTCTTTAAATGCTGACTGCACCAAACAGACGTTAATACCACATTGAGTCATTGTTCAGCCCTTCCACTTTGTTAAATGCACAAAAGGTATCTTTTTAAGGTTTTACAAATAGGGTGACCATTGTTGGAACAGAGGGCAAGTGGATTCTGTATTCAAGGCCTCAAACATAAGTCACCCTCTGTGAAGTGGCAGAAAGAGCTTATAATTAAATTAATAAGTAAAGTGATATAACAATAACATCTGTTGAATATGCAATTTTTTCTGCCTTCGGGGGATTAGGGCATTATTATGTATGTAGTCTGAACATATGTGTGTTGTTATCTCTTGCAGATTAATAACAAAATGACCTATGCTGATGCAGGCTTAATTTTTTGTATAAAAGGAGAAGTCATGTACTATTCAGGCACTTCACTTCACCACTCTCCATGAAATACTGGTTGTTGATGAACCTGAAGTCTGCTCGAGTGTATGATATGCGCAAAATAAATCTTACATTGCAATTTTGAAACTCTGTCTCAGATACCCTACTTTGTTTGAATTATAGTACTTAGAAGTCTCAAAAATGCCACCCAAAGTGGGGCATCACTGAGGTTGAGGGCACCTTGGTTAGACGTGTTGGAAGGTACCTGCTGAATGGACGGCTTGGTTGCGGGAATCCCTGCCATCATATTTACTTGCAGCTGACACCAGCCTCCATCGGCAGACTTCTCGCCATAGACGCCCTCTCCCGGTTGGGGCCCTCGAATTGCATGTAATATTTCACCCAGAGCAACTGAGACAGAACTTTGTTAGTAAGTATGGCTGTTAGGCAGTTAAGATTTGGTTGGTGGGGTTAAACCGAAGATATTTGCAAATCCCTTCTTTTGCCAGGAAAAATCCGAAGGTTTTGTGATGCCTGGTCCCAGTAAACTTTGTAAATGTTGGTCCGGACTTTTGTTGCATTCACTCTTTGAACTACTTAGAATTTGGTCAGCCTGCACCCCCAGAAGGTACCCCAGCATATGAGATGTATGTCAAATAAGGGTTAGGGGCGATTGTATTTAACAGTTCATGGCACAAACAGCCTAAAGAAATGCCTAGCTTGCAATGGCCAGAAAATTGCTCTTTTGATATATCTATAATTCAGCATTTAGAATCTGTATTATTAAAGAATAAGGCTAGAACCTCTGTCTTTGATGTTATCCGTGATTGGTGCAAGGAAGCCACGCAGAAGATCAAACGCGAACAGAAATTTGCTTGAAGACATATGTCACAGGCTGATAAGGTTTTGGTTCATGATCAACACAAATACCAGCAAAATAATAGAGAGATAGACAGAGATTGTCAGGTACAAAGAACAGGAATGTACCCTGTTATACTTACTATTGCCCAAGATCCCGTAATAGAACCGATCCTTAATAACCCTCAACAACATCTCCTTCCATCTGTGCCTCCTCCTCGGTATGGTCAACCACAGAGGCCATTAGAACTTCCTCCCAATTTCCAGGATCCCCAAAATGTGCCCCCTCAATAGAAGAAGATGATGTATCAGATGCCAGTATAGAGCCTCCCAGTGAATATACACATGGCCCGCTGATTAAAGAAAAGGCACAAAAATTAGATCCTTTTATTAGGAATACACGAGCCGCTTTAATACCTACCCAACACAGGACATTAAGGGAGCAGGCTGTGCGGTTAGCATCAAGGGTAGTCAGACAGAATGTGGTTGAGGAAGTACTTCAAACCCAAGGTCCTGAGCCACTAATTTTGTTAGAATGTTTGGGTGATGAGATTCGCATCCAGTGTGAACAAAAATTGCCTTAGGAAGTTCCTAGGGAATTACAAGATTTGAATTTAGCCGCCTTCTCTTGTCATACGGAGAAGGATGCATTTTCACATGATAAAAGACTTTGGGAGATATTTGTTGAAATTAAGGGACTAGAGAAAACCTGATTGGAATCAGAAACTGAAACTAATACTTCTGGATATGTCCAACCACCTATTATCGTTACAGCATGTAAAGAATCTTGTGTGTCAGATGAAAAATTACAGTTAATAACACATACCGCATTTAGATGGGCCACTACTTTGACCCCTCTTTCAGTCATTTGCAGTACTTTTTGTCAGCATGTCCCCCAGATTCAGATGCATGCTATGAGAGTATTTTTGGATGCAATTATACAACAGAATGAAGAAGGGGAGTTAGCAAAATCTGCAGAGCTGCAACACTTGAAACTTATAATAGATAATGCATCAAAAATGAATATCCCTGAGCTACTCATTCACTTAACGGCACATTTAAAATTATGAAAACTATCTAGTTGCCAGCACCCTGTGCGAGACGTGCCGCCTGTTTATATACCACAGCAGGCTATACTTGAGGCTCAAGGAAGTATGTCCTTGATAATCAAGGGAAGCCAATTATACCAGCTGCTAAAGATGATACCCAATTCGTTCACTTACCCTTTTCCGGCCAAGAATTAAATGCATTAAAACAGACAATCCCTGATGTTAGGAAAAATCCCACAGGGTTTTATAACGCATTGGAGGCTGTTTTAAATACCTCTGTCTTCACCAGTAGGGATTTGGAATCTTTGTTCTCAGTAATTTTGCTATCAGATACTTGGACACCAATTAGAAATGTCACTGACCCTGCAACTTTGGGGAAGACATGGGATACATTTTTACAGCTTGGCGCTAACCAGACAGCTGGCGAAAGGCCCGCCATGGCAGTACTTACCCTTCCCACTATGATAGTTGCACAGCTCAAAAGGGTGGTACCCGAGAAAAAGATGAATTGGGATAAGCTGGCCGCATGGGTCCAGAATAAAACTGAAGGTGTAACTGAATATTTTTAAAAGTTTGAGCTTATATTTATTCATTTTTCAGGACAAGAAATGACCACGCCGTCAGTGAAACAATGATTTGTAGATACATTTGTCCGACAATTGTTACCTGAAATTATCGTTCTTATAATGCAATCAGAAAGTGCTCAGCAGACTAAAACACAATCGGACATTTTGCACATGGCTCAATATTATGAAAATATAGAGTAAATGTGGAGAAAGACAAAGCAGAAACGAAGAGAGTGGATCTTAAAACAAGATTTTTAATACAGCAAGTACAACAAGGAAATAGGGGAGAGCCACTTATTGGCTGAAGAGGAAGAGGTGTTGGTCCATTTGTACCATTTTCACCACCAGGGCCTAATCAGTGTGCACATTGCAGACAGGCAGGCCACTGGAGGGCACAGTGTCCAGCCTTTTTGAATAGGGAAAGCAGGTGTATCAAAGAAGGGGAAGAGGACATCAGGGAGGACAGGTAGAAAGTAGGGGTGGATTGGTACCATCTGGCCCGGAGATTGGACCTGCGCCAACTAGTACAGTCCCTATTAACCCCAATGTTTTCGATAATCCAACTGAGCCTTTTGTCACTAATCAATACAATATTGAGGATTTCTCTTTGGATTTCTCAGAATAGGACAGCCCTCAAATGAAAATGGAACCAATCCCCATCCGTGTTGGTCAGTCAGGACCCTACGTTCACATGAGAGTTGGGAGACAGGAGCATTGATTTCTAGTAGATATAGGGGCGCAAAAGAGCGCCATAGATCATGCTAAGGTTCCAGATATTCCTTTGAGTGGGCATACTAATATTGCAGTAGGGTTTGCTGAAACACCTGTAGTTAGTAAAGTATCAGCCACAGTGCCTGTCCTTTTAGGACCAGCAGCAAGTGAGATACCATTTTTATTAACTACACAGTGTGGAGAAAATGTGTTGGGGTTACATTTGTTGAAAAAGTTGTGTGCTACTATTTATTGCACACCAGACGGAGTACACATTACAGTATCTCTGTGAAAAATGAATCAGTTTTTAGCAAAACTTTTGCCACCTGAGTTTGATAACATCCTTGATAATTTATGGGCAGTATCAGATAATGGCATTGGTTTTATGGATATTTCCCCAGTAAAAATACAAATTCGACAGGGAGCAAATTATCTGCATATTCCTCCGTACAAGGTATCCCCTGAAGGTTATTCAGCTCTTGAAACAATTGTCTCAGACTTAGTAAGAAAAGGGATCATAGAAGAAATAACGGGAAGTGTGTGCAATAGCCCCATTTGACCTGTTTTTAAAAAAGGGGACAGAATTCTGCCATATTGTCTTGTTATTGATTTAAGAATGATTAATAAGTTTGTAGTACCTCCGTTTCCAATAGTTCCAGACATTACTACCATTCTTGCCATGATACCGCCATTTGCAGAATATTTTTCAGTAATTGACGTAAAAAATTATTTTTTAGTATACCATTACATCCAAAAAGCAGATTCTTGTTTGCTTTCTCCCTCGGTATGAGAGCGTATACTTTCACTAGAATACCACAAGCTTATACAGAAAGCCCAAGCATATACAGTCGGCACTTAAGGAACAGTTGGATTCCTTGATATTGCCTGAATCTGTTACATTGATTCAATATACTGCTGATTTGCTTATAGCAGCTCCCACTGCAACTATATTGTTATTGTCATATCTAGCCTCCCTTGGTCATAAAGCTTCTTTGAAGAAATGTCAGTATTGTAGACAGGAGGTAGCTTATCTTGGGTACCTCCTGTCTAAGGAGGGTAGGAAACTAGCACCTGATAGAATACAAACGATTTCTAAAATGCCACAGCCAAAAACAAGTTAGAGCACTTATAGGCGCTGCCTCCTATTGTAGACAATGGATACCCAATTTCTTGCTTATTTTCAAAACTTTAATACAACTCACAACTAAACATGTACAGGATCCAGTGCCATGGATTGTTGAACATCAAGAGGCATTTGTTTTGTTTCACACAGCACTTTGTTCTGCTCCCGTTTTAGGAACTTTGGATTATAACATGGAATTTGATTTAGTTTTTGATTGAAATTGATGGATGTGCTTTGGCTGTTTTGACACAGGAGCATGGAGGAACATGGAGGAAGGAATAGGCTGTGCTGCTATTTTTCCTCCATGTTAGACCCTGTTGCAAGTGCTTTGTCTAAATGTTTGCGCGGAGTACCAGCTGCACTTTTGTCTGTAAAACAATGTGAAGGTATGATTTTAGGTCACTCTTTAAAGTGATGGTATCTCACTCGGTCAATGTCCTTTTAAATAGGACTCAGATACAATATATGACTACGGCCCGATTTACCAGATATGAATTGATATTGTTTGCACCACATATTAAAATTAAGCACTGCAACACACTCCACCCCGCTGAACTATTACCCATACCAAATCAGGGTATCTTCACAACTGAGGAAGACACCAAGGGGCAAATTGATTTGCGGGAGACCCCCCTTCCGCAGGTGGAAAGAGAATTATTTTGTGATGGATCATGTTTTAAAATGCCTGATGGAACTACAGCTGCAGCCTATGCAGTTACTACTTTAAAAACTATAGTAGAAACTAAATGAATACCCTTTAATTCAGCACAAGCAGCAGAAATCATAGCTTTGACTCGTGCTTGTGAATTATCGGAAAACATTTCTGTAAATATTTTTACTGACAGTCAGTGCGCCTTTGGAGTAGCACATAATTTTGGAAAACTATGGGCGCAAAGGTGTTTTTTGACCTCAAAAGGAACTAAGATACAGCATGGTTCCTTAACATTGTGACTTTTGTCATCCCTAATGCTACCAAAGAAACTAGCGATAATTAAATGGGCTACCCATCAGAAAATAGTGACTGAAATTCATAAAGGAAATGATTTTGCTGACTCCATAGCTAAGGAAACAGCGTTACATTGTACCTCAAGGATGTATAATGCAGAGAATTTTAGAAGGGCTCAGGATTTAGGATGTATGGAGGAAACCTCTCTCAGTATTAAAGAGATACGAGCAATGGCCACTGAAGAGAAAATAAGGGGGGAAGACAGCTTTGCTATACAGGATGAAGAAGGGTGTTGCATCACAGGGTCTAAAACACAATGGATTTAACCTAATGCTTGTGTACCCTTGGTTGTGCGTGTGACCCATGGACCCGCCCACATACATGCTAAAGATATTTGTAAACAATTGGAAAATGTTTGGTGTAATTCATTGATTACCGCAACAGCTGAGAAAGTGGTTAGGAAATGTGTAATATGCCTAAGCCATAAAGTAGCACGAGGGACTATGGCCTCTACAGGAAATGTTTACCCTCCTACCTTTCCATTTGAAGCATTGCATTTGGACTTTATCAAATTGGAAAGATGTAATAATTTGAAATATGTGCTAGTAGTAATCTGTGCCTTTAGCAAATGGGTACAGTATTTTCCCTTGAAAGATAATACTGCCATCTCCACTGCGAAATTTATGTTGGAAGAATATTTTCCCAGGTCTGGATTACCCAGGGTAATTTGGTCTGATAATGGCCCCACTTTATTGCAGAAGTAATACGAAATGTGTGTAATGGATTGCAGACCAAAAAGAAGTTTCACACAGCTAACCATCCTCAAAGTGTGGGGTTAATTGAGCGCCACAATGGAATTTTAAAGGACAAAATAGCTAAAGTTTGTGCACACACAGGACTTAAATTGCAAGATGCTTTACCTTTAGCATTACTCTCTATGAGGACTACAGTTGCGTCTAAAATGGGCTATCCCCTTATGAAATTGTTATGGGCAGACCAGCTAATGTTTGGGGTCCTCCTAGACCAGAAATTATTGAAAGACATTGAGCACCCACTGCTTGTTGATTATTGTAAACAGCCAATTGCGTTCCATCCACCAGCAGGTGAAGAATATCTTGCAGGACAAAAATTTGCAAGAAGGACATTGGGAGAAGCCTGGCAACCTGGTGATGGTCAAAAGCTTTCACCGAAGCACTGCAACCACATTGGTTAGGACCATACCAGGTGTTATTCTCCACCCTAACTGCAGTTTAAGTAGAGGGAAAAAGGGAATGGATCCATGCTGCTCACATCAAATGTGTTCCTTTGTCCTCACCCTCTGATGAACATCTTCCTCTTTCATCTGAAATAAAGGATTCTTACACCCCTGTGAGTTTGTCAAAATCTGAGATAAAATTTCAATACAGACACCCATCTTGTTTGAATATCATACTATTCTGGGAGCAAATAGATACAATTTAAGACCCAGGAAGGAATGGGAGTGCCCACTGGAAACCTACAAATTGCAGATCTGGTACTGAGGTCAGACTGTGCTCACTGGAAACCTACAAGTGTGGGTTTTATATTGGGGTCAGCCTTGCACCTACGTGAAATCAGCGTGCCCTGATCCCTGTGCACACCAGGAGGTAACGGGGTATGAAAGGACTGAAGAATAAGCTGCATCATGGAGTTGTATCCATTTGGTGATCAGAATCAAATGAAAAACAATGATCGGACTCTACCTTCTCGCTCACAAAATTTATGGACAAAGGAAGATCAAATTTTAATATTGACATTTTGTATGATTTTAGTAGTAGAACATTCTGCCTTTTTCTTTTTCCTTGAACATGATTATGTGCATCTTTTAAAGACACCTCTCGCCAATGACACTGAGGTTACTACCGAGCGCCCTGTTATCCCCCATGTCTTAACCCACACTCGTCACCCCTTGGATGTGTTACAAAGATATGGTTACTGTAATAATTCATATGTGCAGGTTTTGGATAAAGTACAAAAAGTTATTAATGGAACCAATTGTTGGCTTTGTTCACATATTCCGTAGAGTGGAGATGGTGTAGGGATACCCTATTATGCAGTCCCAGTCAATAGATCAATATTGTGTGCTGTACTTTCTTTATCTCACAGTAGATTGATACATGATTGAGATAGAGCACGAGCTCCTCCTGGGAGGATAATGCTTAACACTACTATTAAAAACCCTGAAATATGTAATAACACCCTTAATAGCATTCGTTGAAGTCTTACAATGGTGTCTAACCTCCCATAGTGATCCTATACTTCTTATATGAATGTTACATATCCTTTATTCCAGGTGACCCATAGGATAGGAGAACCTCTGTTTGTTATAGGTAGGGATAAATATAGTATGCAATCCTTTGATACTATTGTTGATTATACCAATTATACTAATTCCATCCTTCCTTATGGGAATTGGTATTATGTTTGTGAGGACGGGAAAGTGTATACGTGGTTGAAGAAGGGTTGGAAAGGTGTATGTTATCTTGCTAATATGTTCCCTGGAGTTTACGTGGCCTCCATAGTGAATATGTACCAGCATGTAAAACTGCAGAGAGGGAAAAGAGAGGTGGACCAGACTGATACTAATACCCAGGTAGCAGCAGATTTTGGGAAATGATTAATGCTATTGTTAGCGGTTGCTCCTAACTCGAGAAGCATTAGTAGACTCAGTAGAGTGGTAGAAAGTATGTTGAATGAGACTGCAAATATATTTGTGAATTTAACAACTGAACAGAATGCTCTTAGATTGGTGGCACTTCAAAATAGGATGGTGTTGGACATTATCACGGCTGTGAAAGGAGGTGTTTGTAAATTGGTGTGCTCGTCCTGCTGTACTTACACACCTGATAGAGCTAGAGATATCTTTGATGCTATTGATCGATTACATATGTTGGGAGAAGCAGTGCATTATGAGGTGGGACAGGAGAACAGCTGGTCCCAATGGTTGTGGAGTTTTCTAAAGGATTGGGGATGGAAATTACTGTCAATTTTGTTAGTGGTTTTTGGGTTAATGTTAGGTTGCTGTTGTTGTCTTCAGTGTAGTCCTGTATGTTGTTCTTTAATATCTCAGAGTTGTGTTAGGGGAGTAAAAAGAATTACGCCCCTCCCCAAAACTAGTAATAGAATTAATACTATGATGGAAGAAATGCAAATTCAGAATTTAATGGACCTAGATATTGAAAGTCTAACCAATTTGGGCAAAAAAGACTTAGCTTAGGCTAAAAGGAGGGTTTGTTAGAATATAATAATAATATGCATCTTTCTTAGCCCTAAAAGAATCCGTTTTTCGGGATCAAAATCCTGTCCTTTTAGTAATATTTAAAATGGGGTCGTATTTGTCAGTCATTGAGTAGAAACAAAATAGCAATGTGTTCTTGGCTTCCTCTATCAGTCATTACAAGAAAAGACTGGGTCCGTGTAGCGGGCATGTTTTAGCTGCCTGACCTTCACTGATAAACTTAGGTTAAAACAACATTAAGGACAGGTCCTTCTATCTAGCGAAGTAGGTTAGGCTGTTCCAATAGGGCTCTATTCTCTTCTTTAAATGCTATGTAAATGCTGACTGCACCAAGCAGACATTAGATACACATTGCGTTATAGTGTTCAGCGCTTCCACTTTGTTAAACGCGCAAAAGGTATCTTTTTAAGGTTTTACAATCAAGGTGCCATTGTTGGAATGGAGGGCAAGTTCATTCTGTATTTAAGGCCTCAAACATAAGTCACGGTCCTGGAACTGGCAGAAATAGCTTGTAATTAAAGTCATAAGAAAAGTGGTATAACAATAACATCTGTTGAATATGCAATTTGTTCAGCCTTCTGGGGATGGTTCCATGTCATTTCATCGTGCAATGTATTTTCGCGGGGTTCTTTACCCCGATTTTTTTAACAAAGAAACCCTTCGAACTTTTTAAAACTTATTTTGGGGGTGGGGGTTCCCCCCAAGCCTCCCATTCCCTTTAATTTTTTATGTATTCCCAAACACACACACACCATATATATATATATATATATATATATATATATATATATATATATATATATATATATATATATATATATATAACCCCCCTAACAAATTCAATGTTTTTTTTGTTAAAAAGTGTGTGGTAAAAAACCCAGTGGAAAAAAACACTGCACGATGAAAGGATATCGTACCCTGGGGATTAGGGCATTATTATGTATGTAGTCTGAACATATTTGTGTTGTTATCTCAATATTGCAGTATTACCAGTGTAAACATACACTCATATTGGCTGTGCAAAATAATGCTAACATTACCATTGTAAGAGGACAATTTCATGCAGGCTGTATTAATTAGGTCAGCATTGCCCCCACAACACTTTGTCATGCGGCCTATTTCCAAAATATGCAAGGATTGGAAAGACATTCTCATTACCTGCACCTTTCCAACCCTTATCATTCCTTCTCCCCTCCTACAAGTCAAGCACCTGCCTCCTAGCACCCTGACAAACATTCACATGTGCACACATACATCTAGACAAACCGCCACATGCACACCTACACATACATGTAATGTTTTATTATTTACATGTTTTACTAACCTGCATCAGGATTCAAATGCACCAGAACAGAATCACTACCACAGGATGTCTGTATGAAAGCAGGAATAAGGAGAGGTGCCAATCATCACCTCTCCCGGAGTCTTCATTTCTAAGCACGCCGTGGAGCCATAAAGTAAGCATCTGGTGAGTCATGAACTGCCATGGAGGTGCTGGAATGTCCCCTTACCTAAAATGTGTCTATATTACCCCAGCCAGCAGGCCAGCTGAGACACATAACCTCAGCTACAGTTGGGGGAGAGGTCAGGTTTCACTTGGCCTGCCCTCCTTTGGCACATCCATAATTGGTGACAGGGCACTGATATATTGTCCAAAATGAACAAACCGCCTGTAAACAGCAACCTCAATCTCAACTGCTGACTTGATCCAACAGAAGTAGCCTCTCGACTCGACTCAATCGGCTGGAGGCCATCAGCTTGCACATCTTGAATGCTGACTTGACCCAGTGGGAGAATCATCTTAACCTGACTTGACCGCCGCCTCGACCTGTTGGAATCCTCTGACGCTGCTCGCCTCAAACACCAATTCGACCCACTGAGAGCCTTATCTCAAAACTGTCTCAACAGCGAATCGCCACTGTTTGGACTTTTGTGTTAGGCATGGGAAAGGCACTTGCCAGGCACTGCCATAGTGGTATTAATTGGCCATTGATGGTAGAAGGAGGTAAATTGTGCAAGTACCTGGGCATCTGGTATCAGTGTCTGGCAAATGCCTAATATGTAAACACAAGCCAAAATGGTTGGGTTTGCCAAGGTTTGTTTTAAACAGGACTTCAGTGAAGGACACGTATAGTGCTTATAAATCGAGTGGCTGAAGGCAGACCTGGTTTAGACATTTTAATTATAACAGTAGCTTGTTTACAGCACCAATTAAGTCATAAACTCTCAAAAGACTGCTTTAAAAAAACACTGGCAGGCACTTCGAGTGCATGATTTGATGGTAAGGCTTGAATAAAGCGATCTCAAAGAGTTCCCATGAGGAGGTGTTTGTGACGGGGAGAGATAGGAACTGGCTGGGAATGGCCATAGGGATTAGCATGGTCATGGACAGTCAATGGGTGGGCAAATAACCAAACACCACCTAAAAGCTTTGTGTCCCTCCTCATATGCCATTTCTCCTTATCTGTACTGTAATGCAATAGTGTCAGCTTATAGGTGACTCTGCCACCTAACACCCCAAATTAAAAATGGTTTGGAATGTTAGTGGGGTAGAAAGAAAGGCAGGTGCAGACACCTGTGGTGTTGAGTAGTGCAGGTCCTTAGCATCAGTTACCTGTGTGCCGGTATGGATTCTGTCTGTTCAAGGAGGGGGTGATACGCTGGCGCAGGTTAACCATAAAGGTTGCCCCAGGATTGAGAACGCAGTGCAGGTTGCAGTGTTACGTTAGTTTAGTTTTTATTGGTAGTTCACAGCTCAGATTCCCACGTTGGCAAGTGTTTCATCTTGCAGACAATAACAACAACCTCTGTACGTGTGGGCAGGCTCATGGGTGGACAAGCTGCAAACCCAAGATCTATAATTTATGCCAACCTTTTCATTGCAGCTGCTTTCTCTGAAGCATTCGTGGCAGGCCTGCTGTTTTAACAAAGGTAAAACGTACAAGGAAGGGATCAAGTTGCTGGTATTGGGGATACATTTCCCATGGCCTGCAAACTAGCACAAAAGGATTGTTCTGTGAATTGTTACTTCTATTATATTCTGACCATTCTGCTTTTATTTAATGCATTTTAAAAAGCACGGAAAAGGCATAATTTTGTATGCCAGAGAGTATTATTGGAAGCAGGGCTCAAGTCTATGGTACACGCGGGGCACCTTGGTATGTTAATTGCTGGTGAGGCCACATTCAATTGGTATGCAAAAATGAATCCCCCACTTTTATTTTTAGGGCTTGACCCCTAATTGGAAGGAATTTACAGCCCAGTTCTGATGGCGCTGGAATAGGCTGGGGCTGGGCTGTGGACCGATGGTATACCATTCGGGAGACTTCTGTTCCAGCAGGGGTGGACACAGCAACTGGACCCCTGCAGAGGGCTGACGTGCAGGCACCAAATAGCAGGGCACATGGGCAGCAGGCAGGCAGCAGCAGATGGCCGGTGGGAGCGTGCTCGGGGCTCTGGGGGGCAGGAAAATGGCCTTCTGGGCAGGAGCATGGTCTTCCGTGTGCTGTCGCGTGGCCATCTTGATACGGAGTGATTTGACACGTGAAAAAACTGCACGTCAGTGTGTAAATCGAGGAAAGGCCCTTAGCGCATAAGCGCGTCTGTGATGTTACGTGTGTGGGTGTTTTCCTCATGACGGGTGCATAGTGATTCAGCACGTGAAAAAACAGCATGTTCGCGTTTTAATGTGTGTAATCCGAGGAAAGGGCCTAAGCGCGTAAGTGATGTGAAGCACGTGGGCGTTTCCCTCAGCACGGGTTAAAGGTGAGCGGGGCCAGTAGTTCGCTGTACGTGCCTTTCGTGGAGACCGACGTGTGTTTTGCTACTTTGTGTTGTTTCGCGCACCATCACAACTTCACAGCGGATCAAGGACGTATCTCTTCTTTTGGCGGGGGTATTGGCTACGCATGTTTTTCATTATCACACTAGTCTGACGGTGAGTCACGCATGCTATTTTTCCCCCTGCGAGTGCCCCTGTGTATTGCGTACCCGTATTCGAGGTCATAGTAGCCTGCGTGTCCCACGTGTACATGTTTTTCGTGTCCCTGAGTGCCACCGCGTACTGCGGGAGGTTAATTCCACACACGTGGGCTACCGGGGGGTTGCGTGCACAGTTTTACTGCAGTTTTGGGGTGCCTGAGCATTGCGTGACCCGTCACTTCATCACCGGGGTCACATACAGCCTTGCAGGTACAAGGGTGCTTTTAACATCTTGTATCCCACACTCTTCACCCCAATTGCCCAGGACAATTGTCGTGTACAACTCCCATTGGCACTACTACATCTGTGCCGGCACTACTCCATCTGTGCTATGGCTGGGAGGGCACGAAAGGTGAGGGGCGCCTCAGCTGGGCATACTCCTCATGGCGGGCATGGTCAGGGATGTGGCCAGGGTGACCAGGGAGTAGGGGTACTCCAGGGTGTCCAGGGTGGCTGCAGAGGGGGAAGAGGCAGGGGTGCGCCATTTTGGCACGATGTTCTGCCACGTGTTGGTGCAGACATGCTACCACCCCCTGTGGCTCCAGTAGATGCAGTTCTTGCTCTGGCACTGGCGCCCATGTGACCTGGCAGTCCGTTTCATCGACTGCCACGGGCCCAAGGGTAGTGGTAGCTGCAGGTGCAGCTGTGGACACCACCACCCAGGCTCAGGGTCTGCCAGCGCAGGCTGCGTTGGCACTTGAAGAGTCCATGGAAGATTCCCAGCAGGTCAGGAGGCACACCGTAGGTGCACGCAGGGCTGCCCGGACCAAGGCACGTGTCCCTGGAGCAGTAATGTCATCTGCTGCCCCAACCAGCCGGGTGTTGGCAAGTGCAGGGGCAGATGCAGCCAACAACACCCCGGTTGTGAGTCTACCAACCAGGACAGTTGCGATCAATGACCCTGGCACAGCGGATGTTGCTATGCAGAGTCCATTCCAGGGTACCCAGCAGCCACTGATGCAAGTCAGGCCTTCAGTCGTCCTTCCACCTGCCACTCCCTTGGTTCAATCCACCGGTGCCACTGGCCATACTGATCAGGGCGGCATTCGCCAGCCATGGTCCGCACCACTATCCAAGAGGAGGAAGGTTGCAACTGCAGCACAGGCTGGGACCCCAGACACAGCCACGGCCTCCTGCACGTTAAGGAAGAAGCCTTTCTGTGAGCAGGAACTGGACTCCCTTGTGGACTACGTGCGGGACCACAGCCGTGACATGCTAGTGGGGCTGAATTGTCAAACTACAGCTGCTCATTGGAATACCCACTGGAATCATGTCGCAGATAATGTGAGTGCATTCCGCCATGAGGTGCGCACAGCTGCCGAGTGCAAAAAGTGTTGCGATGACCTCAAACGCAGCGCTAAGGTGAAGCATGCCTCTAATTACAGCATGACTCTGGTGACTGGCAGTGGGCCACCACCTGAGGAGGATGACCTCACTCCGCACGAGTCACTCGTTGCAGAGTTCATACCGGCAGAATCGGTCGAAGGAGTGGGAGAGATGCAGAACTTTGGTGCCCCGTCCAGTGAGTGTTGTTGTGTGTATGTCCAGCCCATGTGTGGTTTGCCTGTGTGATGTGTTGTGCTTGACTGCCACTACATGCTATGTGTACATGGTTCTCATGTGCTAGTCATGCAATGCTTCACTGATGCGTGCATGCTGTGTAGGATGGTGGACATGTAGAGCAGACGGGGACTGTCCTCATCACCACACTTGCACCCTACTCACATGCTAGTCACCCAGATGCCCATCCAGTCCATGTTCCAGCTCACTGGCCCTTCTGCATGTAGCCAGGGGTGTCTTTCCTCTCAGCACTGGGACTATGTCATTGCATGACTGACGTGCATGTGTCCTCTGCCTGCATGAGGGTAATCCACGTAGGCATGACCCCTTGCCCCTCCACCCCCCCTGCACCCCAATTACACCATTGCACTGGTGTGCATCATTTTGGCATACTGCAATGGCCTGTTCAAGCCTCCTGTGTACATGCTAACTTCCAACAGCCAACCTGCCAGACACATGCAGTGGGGTACATCCTCTGCCCTTCATGCAGGGTGTCTCACTTGGACTGTGCAGATTGCAGATGCTCCGCAGGGACATGAGTGCCCATACATGCTCCATGTGCATTCCATGCATGCCCCTATGTGTCCTTGACTGGATGATCATTGTAGTACGTGTCCAGGATGAGCTACATTTCATTGCATTTCTTCAGCCATCCCATGCCCACTCTGGCTCAGTCCTGCATCACACACATGTTTAGGGTGTCACAGTCTGTGTGGGGCACAGTCCTCCCCCTGTTTCAGGCCCACTGACTCTGTCCAACTGGTATAGTGGCTTCTGCACACATGGGTGTACTACTGAGGGTTCATCATGTGTCCTGCTTACTGTCCCATCATCATCTGCTGTGTTGTCAGTTGACTCAGATGATGCAATTGATGCTAGTCAACACTGTCTGCCAATACACAGGTCTCTGGTCACCCTTTTGCTACCATTCAAGGCATCCCTGCATTTTCACTCAGGGTGGGGAGGGGGGTTTGCTTGCAGCCATGCAACCCATTGCATGCACATTGCATGTGATGCCTGAACTTGCCCTTGCACTGCCTTCAGGTTTTTTGATACACATCATGAAGTACTTGTCCATGTAGATATTGAGTAATGTACACAAGTTCTGCATGGCATCAACCCACTTCTGAGCCGTATAACACCGTTCTACATGCCTACTCACTGATGCAGTGTCAAATTGACCTGGCATGCATGGCAGGTTCTCTTTTGTGTGTGACATGTCTGCTTCATGTGTTGCCTGTCTGTGTGATGTCTATGTGTGTGTGTGTTATGTGCTTCTAACCTGTGTAATAATGTTTTTTCTCTCCACTTTTCAGATGATGACGCAATGGAGCCAGAGGATGGTGTTGTCATGCCAGGCACAGGGTTGTTATCACGCAGTCCAGATGACCACTCTGACGTCCATGTCGAGTTGGATGTGCATCATGTCCATAAGTCAGGGGTGAGTGATTCTGATGTGGACACTCCTCTGTCCGTGACACCTGCACTGAGGGGCCACACAGTGGGGGGACCTCCGCCTGTGGTGGATCGGGACGCAGGGTCACCCTCTACACCAGTCGCTGATGTGCCTGGGCCATCACGTCGACGGGGGCATGTAGTCGTGCAGCCGCGGGCGGTGCCAACCCAAAGAGGACAGCCGGTCCTTGGGTCCTGCAGGTGTCAAGCCCAGCAACGCAGTGGCCGCGTGCCACCGAGGTATACTGAGTCGGAGCAAGACATGACTGCCAATTCAGAACGGCAGGGGGCAGCAATTGATAACATCGCTGTGAGCATGGAACGTGTGGCCCAATCGGTGCTCCCCCTGCTAGGCAGGTGCTTCTCCAGCAGCAGGCGGCACGGTCCACGGCCTGCTCGCTCAGGCTGGGCATGGCGGCCTCAGACAGGGCACGCCAGACTGAAATGGTGTCTTTGCGTTGAGCAATTGCTGTTCACGCAGAGGCACACATGGAAGCCATGAAGGTTGAGTATGCTTCCCTCAGATCCACTCTGGGTGTGCTCATGATGACTCAGAGGGAGCAGGCAGAGGAGAGGTTTGTGCAGCTTGAGCGTACTATCTCGGCTGAGCTATGTGCTTGCCGGGAGGTGCATCAGTTGTCCAGCCAGGCCTTGCAGGAAGAACTCTGTGTTACACATGTTACCTTGCAAGAGGAAGCACACGTATCACGGGATGTTCTGCATGCAGACCTACGTGTCATTGCCGCACAGAACTAGCCTCACCCATCCGGCAGACTTGCTGCTGACGAGGGGCAAGCTGCGCCTAGGCGTGGTCAGGCTCCTGTGCCACGTCCTCCTTTTCAGGAAGAGCCAGACTCGGACAATGAGATATCTCCCACACAGGTCGTGGTGTGCAGCGGTTGAGCCCATGGAGGGTTTTTTTTGTCTCAACATCATCGCATGTGGGTGTTGAGGTGCACCTTCTACTCCCCCGTCCTAGGTGCCCCCCCCCGGGTCGTATGTGGCCATTTTTGATTTTTGTTTGGTTAGTTAATATTACCTATTTGATAGTTATTTTAATTAGGTTATGTAGGTTTTTCATTGTTAGTTTAATTAGTTAATATAGTTTAATATTGTTTGTCTATTGTGCATTCATGTGACGGTGTGGTGCTTTGTGACTTTTGAAAGCATCCACTGTCTGTTCCAGCTGGGCCCTTCAAGCTTGTCTCGTATATGTGTTTGCAGCTTCGGGTCCTGACTCACATAGGCCACTCCTGCTTCCCTTATCCATGGGCTTGCTAGGATGGTTCGGTGTAACAAACATTTACAAAAGGGCTTTGGACTTTCGTCATAACTGTGGCCTGTCTGCTGCTGTACTACTTGTGTTAACACCCCTAGTGGGGATTGGTAGCGTTTTATCCACCACATGTCTGTAATCAATTTGGGTGAGTACGTGATTGATGTCTCCATTAATTGATGTGGATTGTGATGTATGTTATTTGCTTGCCTGTATATGTGCTTGATGCACTTCATGCTGTAGACGGTAGCCTGCACCCTTGGCTTGTCAAAGTCACACTGATGGTGGGAGGAGTTTGGATGTAGGTCTGTAACCTGGCCCAGTGACAACCAGCATGAAGACACACACACAGGGAACTTTCCAGCCTTATTAATATCTTTTATGCCCTTTCTGCAGGAAAATGAGCCTCCACACTACCTTTGGCAGCAGACACAGGGACGAGTAATCCTGATAACTGGCCATGTTTGGTGGTGCAGAAGTGTGCATGTGTGCGCAAGCAGAAGCACAGGGCTTGTGCTCAGACTTCCGACAGAAGCAGATGTGTTTCCAGGAGCTCCAGGCAAGGTGAGCAGCACAAGGGCCCACACCGCAGCCAACCTTCCACCAGGCCACTTGCACATGCATGCTAAGTGGCACCAGTGCTGGGGAGCTTTGCCAGGCATTGTTTGTTGGAGAAGCGCACGGTACAGCTGACATGCGTTGAGGGCCAAATGCCAAGTGGCTTTATAAGTTGTCGGGGCACACGCAGGGGCCATCAAACATATCCTCGAGTACCCCCTGCTCCATTGAAGCAGAGTTATTAGGGCAGTAGCGTTCCTAGCCAAAAACTGATCCAGTGCACAGGGACACCCAGCGAGGCACAGACTCGTGAGCAGTGCATATCATTTGCATGTGCAAATTGCCACGTGCACTCCCTATTGAAATCTGCGGCTGCCAGAACACAACTTGTACTGAAGTTGCACCTCGCTATACGTGTGTAGCAGCTCACCCAGGGACCATTGTATCATGTGTGATTCTTGACGCAATGGTCTTCCATTTCCTGCGCGCCCACATGTGCCTGCCTTACTGCATTGACAGTGTATGAACCATGAGGGGGCCAAGCTAACGTATGGGTACAAAGCAGCAGACAGGAGTGTTTGTTTGGGGAGAAGTCACTTACTTTGGGGCATGGATGGTGTTGTGTGTGTGTTGTTAACACACATTCAGATTAGTAACTCACGCTCTTAATGCAGCATTGAACTGCTCCTGTTACCAGACCTGAGAGTGCGCAGGCAGGAGGCTAGCACTCACCCCACAGATAAGTCTCTCTTTGGCTTGCATTTGACTCATTTGGTACAATGTGCATGATGAACATGTTTTCTCTGATTGAGTAAGTGTTATTGTGAATAGTAGTTTTTTGTATTTTGACTACTTTCCTTTGCCAACCCAACTCCCCTCTCCTGCCCCTCTTTCCGGTTATCCTGCATACCAATGCCTGTCCAAACAACATATCCCTGACCCTCCTTCCCCGCCGGGGTCTCAGAGGCCTGTGTAAGTTTGACCTTGCAGGCGCCCAGACCACGGAGGGCGTGGTTGGTTCGTGCCACTCCTGCGCCTGGACACCGGAGCTGTGACACTACCCATCAGTTGTTGCATCCTCATTGTATGTTATGTACCGTAAATGGTACCCATCCTGTTGGACCATTGTTCAACTGTGCTACCTTGGTTGTTCTATCATTGTGCTTGTACATGTGCTTTGACATTTCCTGCTACTTCAAGTCATCTACTGGAGACTCTTCCGGGGTATTTTGGTGCCTAAAGGCTTTTTCCCTGGTTTGGGGGTTTGGCTCCTTGGAGTTTTCTGCGATTTGGTATTTTTACCAGTCAAGGTGGCCTCTGAGGGGGCTGGACCCTATTTACACGCAAGCTGATAGGGTGATCCTGTAGCCAGGTAGACTTGAAGGAAGAAGGCTATATACCCCAGACACAGTTGTTCAGAAGGTCACAGTGATGTGTAAATGAGGGAGGGCCTTTTGTTGTTGGACAATTGGCTTGGGCACAGTGTTTTGGGCACTCTGACATTGCAATTGTGGGGTACTACGTACATGATGTGTTCTGCTGGTCAATGCCTGTTCCTGTGTTTACTTTTCAGGTGTCAGGGGATTGGTGTGGTTTGACATGCTGGGTTGTTCACATGGGCAATGTTCACATGTGATTTGTACAGGACACTGAGGGTCACTTGATTTCACATGCATATATTGAGTGCATGTCCCTAATGACACACACAGTTGCACAATGATCCACCACACGTACAACCACCCTTCTATGGCCACAGGTGCACACAGATTGCCTTCTTGGGCCCGCTGTGTCCCTGCAGCACATGATGTATTACCATTTGGGTATCCTGTACATGCGCAATTTGGTTATTTATTTGATTTGTCCTTTTCATGTGATGCTCAAGGTGTATCTGCAACACAATGGCTGCTCACTGTGCTGTGTGCTGAGCAGTGTGTTGCAGGAGACACACATAGTGCACGGGTTTGGGAGTAGGGATTTTGCCGTGCCCAATGTGCATGTGAACAGGCATTCGGTGTTGTGTTCATGCTACGACTGGTGGAAAGCATTTGTGTCTGACTTTGTATGTGTGGGAGGTTGTTGGTCAGTCATTTCATCTGATTCCATGTCAGGCATCATTGTCTCAGGCCAGTTTTCATTTATGACATGTCACTTCGTATCTCATTGGTCATGTGTTGGGCTTTTGCTATTGCATGCCATGTCATGGTGTGGCAGACAAGGGTGATGTGGGTTGGGAGGGTTTGGTTGACATACCAGAGATTGTCATGGTCTGTTTTGCGGGGGGTGTGATACACACCTTGCATGTGTTCCTTTTGGTCACACAGGATTGGTTATGTTTAAGTAGCTAGGGATGCACACAATGTAGCACTTCCGTGGCAACATTCTCAGGGTGGTAAGGTTGTCTCTTTGTCATCATCAATTGTCACCTGGTATGTGCCAGGCCTGTGTGCACTCCGCAGGGGTGGGAGTTTAGGTGAACAATGTGGCCACAAGCCGGGTCTGGGCTGCCTCGCCATGTGCCCTTTCCCCTCCCATGGCCAGCGCCTGTGCCTGGGGATGTGGGGGCACCACCATGTCCACCGGTACGTCCTGCCGTGTTGCAACATTGTGCAGGACACATACTGCCACAATGATCCTGCACACTACTGGGGGTGCATATAGTAGCTAGCCGCGAGAGCGGTCAAGAGAGCGGAAGCGTGACTTGAGCACTCCGAATGTGCGCTCCACTATGCCCCTGGTTGCAATATGGGCAGCATTGTATCTTACCTGGGGTGGTGTGGTTGGGTTCCGGATTGGCGTCATCAAGTGGTTGCTCAGAGGGCAGGCACTGTCCCCTGGGGAGGTGATAATGGTTGTGATTATTGGGGTTTCTGTATTTGTCTGTGTGTGACATGCATGCATGTGCACAGGCATTTGTACTCACCTAGGAGCCATGTGTCGCCATGCTGGCCAGCTTCCAGGGCCCGCCTCAGGGCGGACATTCTGTATATGAAACTGCCATGGGTAGAGCCAGGGTAGTTTGCATAGACAGAGGTGATGATTCCCTTTGCATCGCTTACGACCTGTACGTTAATGGAATGCCAGTGTTTGCGGTTTCGATAGATGTGCTCAGTGGCCCTAGGTGGACGTAGGGCCACATGGGTGCAATCTATGGCACCAAGCAGTTTGGGGAAGTGTGCCACCCTGTAAAAGTCCTGGACCACGGTCTGCCTTTCTGCAGGTGTTCTGAGCATGTATATGTGCCTGCGGACTGAGGGGCGCGCAGTGATTATTGCCAACACCTGGTGTAGGCGCGTGACTGCGTGGCCTGTGAGACCCCCCCACTATGGCAGTTGTCCGCTGAAATGACCCAGTGGCCAAAAAATGCAGGACATTGAGAACCTTCTACAAGGGGCTCAATGCTTTGGAGCACAGGGTGGGGGATGGAAGGTCATCTCCCCAGTCCCTGACCAGGTCTGGGATGATACGGGGTGGAAACCTATACCTGCCATAGAACTGGTCGTCAGGCATCCCAAAAAGGCTAGTCCGGGGAAAAAAAATGCGGGCCCTGGCTATTCTCGTCCTCCTGCGGTGTCCCACAATCATTGCTGTGACAAATGGGGCATTCATCGTAGCTGGATATAAGTGTTTGAAGTTTGCGCACACTTTTATACTGTGCGCGGGGACGCTTCCGCCTGCCTTCATGTGGCGGACATGTTGACACCTATGCGCGTCTTTTAGCATGTGTGGGTTTCCCGTATTCCATGAATACATGTTGTTTGCATGTGTGTGGGCATTCCGTGTATTTCCCTGCAGTACTTCCCCAGTTACACCTTCTTTTTCACATGTTGTTCCCCATTCCGCGTGTTACACCCCATGTCCCGCCCCCTTTTTGGTATGTGTGCCGACGTTGTGCGCTTTCCCTGTGCGCGTCACACATGGCGTTCGGGATGTTGCAATGACGTGTGCACCCGTGTGCGCCACGCACGGGTTTGGCGCACATCCCGAGGGAAACACGCGCAGGGACTTCCAAAACCTTTTTTCACGCTTGCGCCAGCTTTCGCCAAGATTTTTGGCACACGTTTGTTCCATGAATCGGCCCCTACATCTCTCTCTAGAATTTCTCTGGGCCCTCGTCGCTGCTTTGCACAGGCGACTCATATGGCGGATTACTGTACCCTGTTGCTGCTTTAATGGGTACAACCCATCATCTTTCTTATGATCACTGTCTGCTTCAGGTCCGGCGGGGAGAGCAGGAGGCTCCTCTCCCCCCTCTTTGCATATATTCAATATCCAGTCTTCAGGAGGTGACCCCTATTTTTCCTCCTGGTACATTTTCCAGAGCTCTAAGTTCACTAATTACTTATCTAACTTTTTTCCCGTTTATGCTGCATGCAAATATGTTGTCATATGCTGCAAAACTTCCTTTGATAGTGATCCCTCTTGTGGCCATGGCATGAACATCTTGTCTGGCGTACCCTTAACCCACTTTGCACTGTACTGCTTAGGTTTGGGTGCGTCCTTGGGTAACTTCTTTTAGAGATGTATAAGTGGAGTAATATCCTCCATTTTGACTTGTCACACTTGACTGTCAATACTCACCTTTACACTTTGCAAATTTTAAAAGTATGTTGCAGAAAAACAAAACAATATGAGCGTGCACCAATTGTTGCAGGCTACAAACCCTCTATATCATGTTTTTTAATTGAATCTATATTTTTACTAGACACCATCAGTTCAATACCAAAAAATTAATAATTAATTCTTAAATCTCATGTCTTCTTTTTCACGTCTATCAATTCCTCTATTGTTTTTTCACCATATACAGTCACATAAAACGAACAGACAAACGAACATACTCGACCGGCCACATATATCTCCGTCTTCTCTTCATGACTTATCCTACCCTCTAAAAATACCCTGATTTGGATGTGACCCGTCCTGTTTAAACTTGTCTTTAACCAAGTTTGTTGGCTATGTCACCTGTAAATAGGGCTCTCGGAACGGTTCCTTCTGTTACATCTTTACGACGCAGGGCATACTCTTTATCGTGGTACCTTCCCTCACGATAGCTCTTAATTGCTTGGCCTCTCCTCAAGTCAATTACTTAATAGCTCATTTGCTTTTGCCTCTCCTCAGGTCAATTTCTCTAATATTAATACTCATCGTTCTCATGTTACTTTACCCCAACCTCCCTCCTTTACATCCCGAGGGAAACACGCGCAGGGACTTCCAAAACCTTTTTTCACGCTTGCGCCAGCTTTCGCCAAGATTTTTGGCACACGTTTGTTCCATGAATCGGCCCCTACATCTCTCTCTAGAATTTCTCTGGGCCCTCGTCGCTGCTTTGCACAGGCGACTCATATGCCGGATTACTGTACCCTGTTGCTGCTTTAAGCTCCCTTAATGGGTACAACCCATCATCTTTCTTATGATCACTGTCTGCTTCAGGTCCGGCGGGGAGAGCAGGAGGCTCCTCTCCCCCCTCTTTGCATATATTCAATATCCAGTCTTCAGGAGGTGACCCCTATTTTTCCTCCTGGTACATTTTCCAGAGCTCTAAGTTCACTAATTACTTATCTAACTTTTTTCCCGTTTATGCTGCATGCAAATATGTTGTCATATGCTGCAAAACTTCCTTTGATAGTGATCCCTCTTGTGGCCATGGCATGAACATCTTGTCTGGCGTACCCTTAACCCACTTTGCACTGTACTGCTTAGGTTTGGGTGCGTCCTTGGGTAACTGCTTTTAGAGATGTATAAGTGGAGTAATATCCTCCATTTTGACTTGTCACACTTGACTGTCAATACTCACCTTTACACTTTGCAAATTTTAAAAGTATGTTGCAGAAAAACAAAACAATATGAGCGTGCACCAATTGTTGCAGGCTACAAACCCTCTATATCATGTTTTTTAATTGAATCTATATTTTTACTAGACACCATCAGTTCAATACCAAAAAATTAATAATTAATTCTTAAATCTCATGTCTTCTTTTTCACGTCTATCAATTCCTCTATTGTTTTTTCACCATATACAGTCACATAAAACGAACAGACAAACGAACATACTCGACCGGCCACATATATCTCCGTCTTCTCTTCATGACTTATCCTACCCTCTAAAAATACCCTGATTTGGATGTGACCCGTCCTGTTTAAACTTGTCTTTAACCAAGTTTGTTGGCTATGTCACCTGTAAATAGGGCTCTCGGAACGGTTCCTTCTGTTACATCTTTACGACGCAGGGCATACTCTTTATCGTGGTACCTTCCCTCACGATAGCTCTTAATTGCTTGGCCTCTCCTCAAGTCAATTACTTAATAGCTCATTTGCTTTTGCCTCTCCTGAGGTCAATTTCTCTAATATTAATACTCATCGTTCTCATGTTACTTTACCCCAACCTCCCTCCTTTACATCCCGAGGGAAACACGCGCAGGGACTTCCAAAACCTTTTTTCACGCTTGCGCCAGCTTTCGCCAAGATTTTTGGCACACGTTTGTTCCATGAATCGGCCCCTACATCTCTCTCTAGAATTTCTCTGGGCCCTCGTCGCTGCTTTGCACAGGCGACTCATATGCCGGATTACTGTACCCTGTTGCTGCTTTAAGCTCCCTTAATGGGTACAACCCATCATCTTTCTTATGATCACTGTCTGCTTCAGGTCCGGCGGGGAGAGCAGGAGGCTCCTCTCCCCCCTCTTTGCATATATTCAATATCCAGTCTTCAGGAGGTGACCCCTATTTTTCCTCCTGGTACATTTTCCAGAGCTCTAAGTTCACTAATTACTTATCTAACTTTTTTCCCGTTTATGCTGCATGCAAATATGTTGTCATATGCTGCAAAACTTCCTTTGATAGTGATCCCTCTTGTGGCCATGGCATGAACATCTTGTCTGGCGTACCCTTAACCCACTTTGCACTGTACTGCTTAGGTTTGGGTGCGTCCTTGGGTAACTGCTTTTAGAGATGTATAAGTGGAGTAATATCCTCCATTTTGACTTGTCACACTTGACTGTCAATACTCACCTTTACACTTTGCTTATTTTTAAAAGTACGTTGCAGAAAAACAAAACAATATGAGCGTGCACCAATTGTTGCAGGCTACAAACCCTCTATATCATGTTTTTTAATTGAATCTATATTTTTACTAGACACCATCAGTTCAATACCAAAAAATTAATAATTAAATCTTAAATCTCATGTCTTCTTTTTCACATCTATCAATTGCTCTATTGTTTTTTCACCGTATACAGTCACATATAACGAACAGACAAACGAACATACTCGACCGGCCACATATATCTCCGTCTTCTCTTCATGACTTATCCTACCCTCTAAAAATACCCTGATTTGGATGTGACCCGTCCTGTTTAAACTTGTCTTTAACCAAGTTTGTTGGCTATGTCACCTGTAAATAGGGCTCTCGGAACGGTTCCTTCTGTTACATCTTTACGACGCAGGGCATACTCTTTATCGTGGTACCTTCCCTCACGATAGCTCTTAATTGCTTGGCCTCTCCTCAAGTCAATTACTTAATAGCTCATTTGCTTTTGCCTCTCCTCAGGTCAATTTCTCTAATATTAATACTCATCGTTCTCATGTTACTTTACCCCAACCTCCCTCCTTTACTCGTTTTTTCCCTTATCACTTTCTTCACTTAGTGCCCATTCACAATTTTGCCACCTCACTCAGTTTTTACTCACCATTCGCTTTTTCGACTCCGACTTTCTGGATCGTCCACTTCTGTACCAGCCTCTTCAACCTTCCGTTCGTTTAGCTTCCTGTAGACGCCAGGAGGGGATTCTGTCTGAAATCAGGGGACCAGTCTCACCGAGCTTCCAAGTCTAAAGTTTTAAACATTTTTCAGCTAATACTGGCCACCAGGGGGTGCAGAGATGTTCATGGACTCTGCGTGAGCTCCGCTGCAGCGACCCTGAAAGATGGACTGAGCCCCCACTTTTCAGACCCCCCCACGGCAGAAAAAGCGTGAGGCTGCAGTCGGAATACCTCCTCCAGCACTGGGAGAAATCCTGAGTAAAAACGGACCTGGGATCCCCACAAAACTTGTGTCCCAAATGGCGGCCCTCTGAAACAGGGCGAAAACGAAACCAACCTGCCACACGTGTGCTCCAGGACATTGCCGGGAAACCCCACACCACGGACCAGCAGACGGAGCCTACAGGACCTCGATGCCCGCGGCACAGAACAAAGAACTGGCACAAACACGTCAGTGCCCCAGATCTGGATGCACCCAGACCACCGCTCAGAGGACCTCACCTTCCTAGCACCTGCGTAAGATCCACAACGCAAGGTGAGCTCCATTCGCTACCCGCCTCCCTACAGCATCCGAAAAGCAGCCGCACAAGAACGGTGCAGGGCCACGCGACATCCGCGCCCCCCCCTCCCGGCCCGCATCAGATAGAGGCCGCTGGCCTACTTCTCAGGGGTAGTCTGGGGCTCAGCACCTCGCCTCGCCCCCCCCCCGCAGTCCCCTGTGATCCTCCGGTGAAGACCAGCCCTGATTCTGCCGTCCAGAGAGATCCCGGGCCTCCGGAGAGGAATCAGCGGCAAAGCGGAGCTGGCGCACTCCGTACTGAGAGAAGGCCCCCGCCCTGAGCGACCAGCAGACCGCCCGGGAGCCAAGCATGAAGAGACCGCGCCACATGCGCAATTTAACCCTAGAAGCGGGGTGCACTCACGGCAGTCGGGTACATGGAGACGACCATCCCAGCCCACAACCTATCAGCTCCATACCTCACAGCCCCACGGACACTCTTGGAGGATGCTGAAGGGCCCCCTGCTACCTTTAAAAGAACCCTACCGGTGAACCACTCACACTCCCAAAAGTGATCCGTGCAGCCCAGCAACATTATACAGCACCTTGAACCCACAATCAGCAGAGGTGAACAGGACAACCCCCACTAACACTCTGGCACTTAAAGCCACAACAAAGAGACCTCACCCTAAACATTGACACGAAATGTTCCCTGTGGAACATCTCAACAACGAACACGAAATGTAAAACGGGGAGACCCTCGCAACACCAGAGGTACATCTGGGGGTGAGACCCCATAATTTGGTTTGTGAACCCTCCACCACTTGGACGACGAATAAGGAGCCAAACCGTACCGTGACCCTCCTGAAAACACGCACAAGACATCTCGAGTTCCGAGAACCCCCCGGAGGTACATCTCGCTTGATAAACGGGCACCACACTGGACGGAGGGTAGGGCCCCTGGATACAGGGCGAGTGTCACCTCCAACCACGTGAACCAACTACACTCCTGCCACCATCACCCCGGCTGTATACCCCCAATATCTTAACCTAACGCTCCACCCAATTCATCACCGCTGAAAGGGTATCAGCCTATGTGCCCTGTAATGGACCACCATAGAGAACAAGGCCCCCAAACCACCAAAGACCCGTATGAACTTTAAACACAAGCTCCTGCACTTCGCCTACACCCCCACTCGTCCCACCTTAACTGAACATGCAATGGCGAACAACATTACTACGGGAAATGACCTAGCAGCGGCAACAAAGGGCGATATCGCTGCCCTTTTGGGGGAAATATAAGAACCTGGGCACCAATATAGGAGGCAAAATAGACAGGATCACTCAGAGCCTGGACAGCACGGAAGATAGACTCGAAGGGGTGGAGAACAATCAAGCCTCCATCGACACCCTCAAGGCACAGCTCGACCAGAGAATGACAGAGTTAGAGCATCGAGAGGAAGATTTCAAACTTAAGCTTGATGACTTAGAGAACAGAGAGAGACGGAACAACATCCGCATTTTTGGAATCCCGGAAAGAGAGTGTGAAACAGAAACGGACTTGAAGGAAACACTCCACAACATTATTAAGCTTCTAACGGCAGATGATGACGTGAATGAACCAATCACGGAATGAGTACATAGAGCAGGAGGTCCCTCGGGAGGACCACGATCAGTCCTAGCCCAATTCCACAGCTTCCGGGACAAAGCCCGAATCCTCGATAAAGCCAGAAAGTGCGACACGATTACGTTGGGAGGAGCTCAGATCTCGATCTATCAAGACTTGTATCCTTTGATGCTCGCCCTCAGGAGGATGTGCGGCCCCCTCACCAAGAAACTCAAGGAGAAAAACATTAGATACAGATGGGGCTACCCCTTCTCACTAACATTTGAATATGAAGGAACCAGATACAGACTAAGATCCGAAAAAGAGATAAAGGCATGCATCCACGACCTTCTCGGCCCTCCAGGAGAAGAGCCAAATCAGAATGAGACACATAGAGAAGACCGAGAATGGCATATCCAGGGTGCTCGAAGAAAGAAGGTGAAGAGATCCCGAAAATTCCAGAGGGGCAACCTCTCCCAAGAAGGGGAAAACTGAAGACCTCATAAAACCGGTAAGATCAAACCAACACAGTGAATAACATGATATATACATGAGACATTAGCATAGACTCAATCCTGCAACCCTAATGGATAAAATTAGGGGGTGACCATGGAAAGGCTCAATTCAAATAGAGCTGGTACACTTGGACAAGGGGCGTGATGTAACGGTCCCTACAGGTGGTTCGACACCGACCCGGTGCTGTTAACCGGGAGCAATCAAACGCCACCAATTGGGAATGGGGGAGGGAGGGGGGGAATAAGGGAGGGTTTGAGTACCGGTTAAAGGTCGAAGCAGTACCCACAGACCTGTGTGAATATCTACGCAGTGCACGAACTAGAGCAGACATGCACCAACAAGCAGCCAGTAAAAGACATCTTCTTACAAAAATGATCAATGGCAAAGAACACTAATGCGGGGCACACTCCCCCCCTTGAGAGTGGGAACACTCAACGTTAAAGGCCTCAATTCTCCAATGAAATGCTCACTAGTAGCTAGGGAGTTCCACAGAGCCGAACTCGATATTCTTCTTCTACAAGAAACAAAGTATATGAAGGGTGAAGAGCGACGAATCTTACCGAAACGAGTGGGAATAGAACTCTGGGGCTCTGGCCCATTGAGAAAAGGAGGAGTCGGGATTCTTCTCAGAAAAGGCATAGAATTCGATCTCACAAAATTATGGTCCGACATAGAAGGCAGAGCACTCCTAGTCAGCGGCCGTATAGGGAAAATAAACGTAACGATCGCCACCCTCTATTCCCCGAATACGGGTCAGACCAGATTCCTCACTAAAATGTTTCCGACGATTCTATTCGAGGCATCCGGCCATATTATTCTAGGGGGTGACTTCAACCAATGGGTAGACCCCATCAAAGACCGTAAACCTGGCAACCCTGACCTGAAACTCAGTGGTAGAACTGACCAAACCGAAATGGCTAGTATGATGGAAACATATAACATGAGAGACGCGTGGAGAGAGCACCACCCAGACGAGCAGGGCTTCACCTTCTACTCAACGCCCCACAACACATACACCAGAATTGACTATGTATATGTATCCCGAGAACTTGCAGAAATGATATCGCACTCAGAGATAACCCCGATAACTTGGTCCGACCATGACATGGAACGTATAGACATCCAGTGGACTAACTTACCAGTTAAGAATGGGAAATGGCGATGTAACGAGACCCTCTGGAAAGATGCAGTCTTCAAAGCAGAAATGGAGACTGAAATCTCCCAGTTTTTTTAAATCAATGATAATGGCGAGGTATCCAAGCAGATTATATGGGAGGCCGCTAAAACCACCTGGAGGGGGATTCTAATAAGAGAAGGGGCGTCAAAGAAAAGGGAGAGAAACATTATCGAACACAGGTTACGAACCGAAATCTCTCAATTGGAATCCACTAAACGGAGAGTCTCAGAGTCTGGTCGAGCAAGGCTGAACGAGGCAAGGGAGAAGAGAAATGAGCTAAAGCTCTTAGAGCATGAACAGATAGTACGCAAGCTGAGATTCCTGAAACAACAATTTTATGAAAAGGGGGATAAGGCAGACGCACTCCTTGCCACAAGACTCAGAGAACAAAGAGCTGAGCGAAGAGTATTACAAATATCCAACAACACCCCCCCCAGCTGTCACTCCCCCCCCCCAATATCCCAGAAACCTTTCCTCACTTCTATGAAACCCTATACACCTCAGAGATAAACCCCGACCAACCGGAAATAGGATCCTACCTGTCCTCAATACACATGCCCCACATAACAACCACGGACGCCGATCTGCTGGAATCCCCCATAACTGAATTGGAAGTCCAGGCCGCAGTAAAGAGACTCACCCTGGGTAAGTCACTGGGAGAAGACGGCTATACAGCTGGATTCTATAAAACCTTTACTACTCTCCTTACCCCCTTCCTAACAGAACTCTTTAACGAAATAATCAACAATGGGAAACCCCCCGACTCTTTTGTCAGGGCACTGATCATGGTTATCCCGAAGGAGGAGAGGGATCCCACGAAATGTGCCTCCTACCGCCCCATCTCATTGCTCAATCTGGACGCGAAAATGTATGCAACGGTTCTCGCCGCAAGGCTCGAGACACTAATACCCTGACTCATACATTCCGACCAAGTCGGGTTTATACTTGGTAGGCAAGGAGCCGACACAATGCGTAAGACCCTGCATTTGATACACGCATCCCAGACCACAGCCAATGACCCAACTCTCCTATCCATCGATGCAGAGAAGGTCTTCGATAGAGTGGAATGGGGATTCCTAAAGGCAGTCCTACGCAAGGTCGGAGTAGGCCCAAGGTTTAGAAAGGCAATACACGCGGTCTACACGGACCCCAAAGCAGCAATATTCGTAAATGGCGAATATTCCAGATGGTTCAGTCTAGAACGAGGAACTCGCGAGGGATGCCCCCTTTCCGCAATTCTTTTCGCACTCTCTCTAGAACCCCTCGCAATTACAATGAGAACTGAACCAATAGTGAGAGGCATACACCTGGGGCCGACGGAGTATAAAATGGCCCTATACGCAGATGATATCCTCCACGTTACCAATCCTACAATTTCAGTCCCCCGGGCTCTCCTCCTACTAGACGAATATGGCAAACTCTCAGGGTTCAAGATAAATAAACAGAAATCCACCCTCTTCCCACTCCAAGGCCAAATAGATGCGAACATCTCTAAATTATCCACCCTAGGTCTCAAAATCGAGCATGTAAAACTACGTTACTTAGGGATTTTGATCACTAAACAACTGAGTGACCTTTATGAGGTGAACTTCCCTCCCCTACTACAACAGTTTTGAGCCGACTTGGCGAGATGGGAGAAACCCACGATATCCTGGCTGGGCCGACTTAATGCAGTTAAAATGGTATCCCTTCCCGGATTCTTGTACCCCTTCCAAAAGCTACCCATCAGAATCCCAAACAGCTTCTTTGTTGAAACCAAAAGAGCCATTCTCAAATTCCTATGGCAGGGAAAAAAGGCAATGATCGCGTACAAGACTCTGATACTCCCCAAGGAGAAGGGCGGGGTCGGCCTTCCAGACCTGCGAAAATACTATGAAGCCTCCTAACTCAGAGTCCTCATCCCCCATCTACGCAACTCCACAAACACTCAATAGATCAACATGGACAATCACTACTTTTCGCCTGCCACAGTATCTGAATGGCTCTGGTCCCCCAAAAAGAGAATTTGTAGAAAGCTTAAAGACCACCCAATACTCAGTACCATATGGGACATTTGGACTCCAGGCAAGAATATGCAAAACATCACCAAATGGCCCGCTCCTCTGAGCCATCTATGGTCTCCTGGAATCAATGACCAAATTCCGAACGTAGGAAGGTTCCAAACATGGTATGAGGCCGCCCTGGAGAGAGTTGGGCAACTACAAAAAAAGGATTCTTTCATATCCCTTCCAGAATTAACAGAGGCTCTCGCAATTGGCCCCCTGTCCACGTTCCAATACATCCAAATAAAAGGCGTCTTGACGAGACCAATATGGAAGCCCTATTTAATGAGAGACCTCACACCCTTTGAAAAAATATTAGACTCGAGAACTGAAATGAAAGACCTGATTTCAACAATGTACAAAGAACTGATAGAGGGGGTGGGGGAAACACGGATCTACTAAGAGATAAATGGGGAAGAGACTTTGGTGAACAGTTCACCCTGGATCTTTGGAGAACTATATGTAAAGCAACTACACAAATCTCTCTCACAAACCAATACAAACTCCATGCTATCAAATTGCTCTACAGATGGCAATATGACCCCACTAGATTATTCAAAATGTTCCAAACATCTAGCCCTGAATGCTGGAGAGGATGCAGAGAAAATGCAGACTACTGGCACATGTGGTGGAACTGCACCTGTGTAAAAGTCTTCTGGAATGAGGTCTTAGGCTGGATAAAAGAGATTGACGGTATCACTAGATCATTGGATCCTTACCTCATCCTGTTTGGCTTAGAGCAAAACGAAGACGATTGGATCAGAGTGCGAAACTTGGCCCCACAACTACTGCTCGCAGCCCGAGCCGTACTGGTTACGAAATGGAAATCCACCTCACTCCCCACCAAAAATGAATGGACGCAGGACCCAACCAGAGACAACAAGTTTGTTAATCCGATTATCTACCACGCCAAATCTCACTGATATGTCCTGTATCTTAAAACTTAAATTGTTGTTGTACCATGACTTATGTTTCTAATCCAAATAAAGACAAATAAAAAAATAAAAAAAATGTTCAGCTATCTACAGGGAGCTTCACGTCCTTTCAACCGAATGGCAGAGGTTGTGCGATATTTCCGGGACCCCAAAGCCTACTCTCGCAATGGATTTTAAACCATCATCTCTGTATCCACGTGAACTGGAGGCTTCCAGCCCTTTAAGACGAGGTAGCAATACCCTTGCGATGAATGGGGATGCAGAATTTACTCAAACATCAATAATCAGAACGACTCAGGTAGTTGGCAACTGCTACCACATGAACTGCAGGCTTCCAGCCCTTTAAGACGAGGCAGCAATACCCTTGCGATGAATGGGGAGGCAGAAGTTATTCAAATATCAATAATCGAAACGACTCAGGTAGTTGGCAAAAGGGTAACTGTTTTAATATCAATTATCTAAAACAGGGAGTACAACGGACATCAACGGACGTCTCAGCGCATGATCTCTCAATGCATCTTTTATGGCAAAAAATCGGCATTGATGACATCAACCTATACGCAGATGATATCCTCCTCCATGTTACCAATCCTACAATTTCAGTCCCCCAGGCTCTCCTCCTACTAGACGAATATGGCAAACTCTCAGGGTTCAAGGTAAATAAACAGAAATCCACCCTCTTCCCACTCCAAGGCCAAATAGACGCGAACATCTCTAAATTTTCCACTTTAGGTTTCAAAATCGAGCATGTTAAACTACGTTACTTAGGGATTTTGATCACTAAACAACTGAGTGACCTTTATGAGGTGAACTTCCCTCCCCTAGTACAACAGTTTCGAGTCGACTTGGCGAGATGGGAGAAACTCACGATATCCTGGCTGGGCCGACTTAGCACGGTTAAAATGGTATCCCTTCCCCGATTCTTGTACCCCTTCCAAATGCTACCCATCAGAATCCCAAACAGCTTCTTTGTTGAAACCAAAAGAGCCATTCTCAAATTCCTATGGCAGGGAAAAAAGGCAAGGATCGCGTACAAGACTCTGACACTCCCCAAGGAGAAGGGCGGGGTCGGCCTTCCAGACCTGCGAAAATACTATGAAGCCTCCGAACTCAGAGTCCTCATCACCCATCTACGCAACTCCACAAACACTCAATGGATCAACATGGACAATCACTACTTTTCGCCTGCCACAGTATCTGAATGGCTCTGGTCCCCCAAAAAGAGAATTTGTAGAAAGCTTAAAGACCACCCAATACTCAGTACGATATGGGACATTTGGACTCAAGGCAAGAATATGCAAAACATCACCATATGGCCCGCTCCTCTGAGCCATCTATGGTCTCCTGGAATCAATGACCAAATTCCGAACGTAGGAAGTTTCCAAACATGGTATGAAGCCGGCCTGGAGAGAGTTGGGCAACTACAAAAAAAGGATTCTTTCATATCCCTTCCAGAATTAACAGAGGCTCTCGCAATTGGCCCCCTGTCCACGTTCCAATACATCCAAATAAAAGGCATCTTGACGAGACCAATATGGAAGCCCTATTTAATGAGAGACCTCACACCCTTTGAAAAAATATTAGACTCGAGAACTGAAATGAAAGACCTGCTGATTTCAACAATGTACAAAGAACTGTTAGAGGGGGAGGGGGAAACACATATCTACTAAGAGATAAATGGGGAAGAGACTTTGGTGAACAGTTCACCCCGCATCTTTGGAGAACTATATGTAAAGCAACTACACAAATCTCTCTCGCGAACCAATACAAACTCCACGCTATCAAATTGCTCTACAGATGGCAATATGACCCCACTAGATTATCCAAAATGTTCCAAACATCTAGCCCTGAATGCTGGAGAGGATGCGGAGAAAATGCAGACTACTGGCACATGTGGTGGAACTGCACCTGTGTAAAAGTCTTCTGGAATGAGGTCTTAGGCTGGATAAAAGCGATTGACGGTATCACTAGATCATTGGATCCTTACCTCATACTGTTTGGCTTAGAGCAAAACGAAGACGATTGGATCAGAGTGCGAGACTTGGCCCCACAACTACTGCTCGCAGGCCGAGCCGTACTGGTTACGAAATGAAAATCCACCTCACTCCCCACCAAAAATGAATGGATCAACGTCGCCACCAACATATGCATAATGGAACACATTACGGCATCACTTCACGGAACATCAGCACCAGTCGAGGCCCTGAGATCAGACTACAAAACTAAATATCTTCCTGACAGATTTTCTCGAGGTTCAACCACCAACCTCCCCCACGGAGACCCGAACACAATATAGAAATGATCCACTGTTCTGTACTGTCCTACTCTCATCGTTTAAGCCATTCCTATAACACACAAGAGGCCTTGATTTCTATTTGCATAGCACTGCAACGATTGAACTTAAAACTGTACGACCGACCGGGGGGTGGGGGGTGGGAAGGCGGGAAAGGGACGTCAGGTACTAACACAGGACCCATCCAGAGACAACAAGTTTGTTAATCCGATTATCTACCACGCTGAATCTCACTGATTTGTCCTGTATCTTAAAGCTTAAATTGTTGTTATACCATGACTTATGTTTCTAATCCAAATAAAGACAAATTTAAAAAAAAAAAAATGTTTCAGCTATCTACAGGGAGCTTCACGTCCTTTCAACCGAATGGCAGAGGTTGTGCGATATTTCCGGGACCCCAAAGCCTACTCTCGCAATGGATTTTAAACCATCATCTCTGTATCCACGTGAACTGGAGGCTTCCAGCCCTTTAAGACAAGGTAGCAATACCCTTGCGATGAATGGGGATGGAGAATTTACTCAAACATCAATAATCAGAACGACTCAGGTAGTTGGCAACTGCTACCACGTGAACTGCAGGCTTCCAGCCCTTTAAGACGAGGCAGCAAAACCCTTGCGATGAATGGGGAGGCAGAAGTTACTCAAATATCAATAATCGAAACGACTCAGGTAGTTGGCAAAAAGGTAACTGTTTTAATATCAATTATCTAAAACAGGGAGTACAACGGACATCAACGGACGTCTCAGCGCATGATCTCTCAATGCATCTTTTATAGCAAAAAATCGGCATTGATGACATCAACCTACAAATTACTAACGTCATCCTACGAGGCAAACTACAAAAACCTAGTGGCTATTGTTATTGGGTCTAAGGGAACATCTAAGTATACGTTCCATACTAGTCTAGTAACGTGATAGGCTTCTTAACATCAGGTGGGGCAACTAAGCCCTCCCCTTAAACAGGTCACTATGAACGTCACTAAATACACAACGTCCCATTGGCTACACAAACTATAGGACCCTTAATCACATGGCCCCCTACTATTGGTTGGCATTCTAACCTTTGTCAGTACTTTTCCACCTATGTTAACAGCACACAGACTGGGCTTCCAGGTGCTGGTGAGCTAGTCTTAACCATAGCTTCCCACCAATTAGCATAATCATCTATCATCTGTCAATTAGGACATTGAACTTGTCCTTGTGAGTGTTCTTTTGCTCTGGAGAATTCAGGGGAGTGAAAGCACGCTCTGCCTCCGTGTGTAGGTGTGGTCGTCATGCTCGTCCAACTTCATCCTTCCACATGACTGAAGACCACAAAATCGAGCTCTTAGTGCATTTAAAATACTATTTTCTAATAGACCTCTGACGTCTTCCTTGTTTTTGTCCATATCTTTGAACAGGAGTTTTGTTCTTTCAAACGATTTGTATCCAATGTGTGCTCACCCCAGCCTGATATGGCCTTGGCTTCTTGGCTCATCCAGCCTCGTCTTTCTGAGTTTCACTCCTGTTAATTCAATAGTTTTTAACTGTGACACACTGGAAAAGAGGCCTTCCTTCTTTAGCCCACCTCTGCTATAATATGTAATGGAAACATCCATTCTTTACTCACTCCTATATATATGTATACGTTGGCGCATGTTGCAATCTATTCACTATTAAGCTAGCCTCAAGAATACTTTGTCTGCTTGCGTTTCTTTCCATAGGTACACGTGTAAAATGACTTGAGATCTTCATAATTTCTGTAGCATAAGTTTCTTCGTCTTGATCCCAAGATGTCACTTATCTTCGATACTTTCTTGATGCCTTCTAGAATATCTGCATTCTCTTGTCTCTGCATCTCTTCTATATGCATCAGTCTTGCTTTATGTGTGACGGTGATGTCACCAGTCTTCTCTTCCATTCAGCTGTCCTGTTTCTTCTGGGATTTCATTCAAATGGCCATCGTACTGTCTCATATGCAGGTAGGGTTTTCTCAATGGGAACATTGCTTCCAGGATTCTCTTTGATATCAGTATCTTCAATGGGTTTGCTCGTGTCTCACACTCTGGTTCCCAACAGAGAGGCAATATGGGTGAGGTGGTTGGGGTGGGGGTACTTAGCTCCTTCTCTACGTAAGATTTTTGGTGGGGACCCAGGATTGGTTCATTAAGATAGACTTAGCCTACAGCAATCACTGCGGCCCATTTGGCTTCAAAAGAGGGCTGAACCCCTCACTTAGCAGATCATCTGAAGACTTTGCAAGGAGTAAGAATAAGGACTCATTAGGACCTGAGCTGAAGGTAAGGTCTACTTTACATCTTCCGCCAGTGAAGGAAGGCCAGGAGTTCCAAGAGGGAAGCAAGATCCCTCCCTTAAACATCTCCTGGGGAACAGAGGGAGATACCGGACTCAGAGGACCCATCCAGCAGCTCCAGAACCGCTACCCAGCCAGCACACAGCATGCCCTGCTAGGTTCTGACAGCAAGCTTCCTAGGAGGGAAGTGCTGGAGAGTCTCTGGGCACAGAACAAGGCTGTGGCCTGCTAACGCTTTGGGCCGTCCACCTTGAAATGACACGAGTCCTGCGAAGAAGTTAGGAGGAGAGCCACACAAGCATCATCCAGCGTCCATCTTTGTAAGGACAATTTCGAGTCAGTCGAGTCCTCCAACTGCATCCGGCTGCACGGCTGACTGTTGTCATCCCGCAGTCACCAGAGCCGTCCAGGGTGCCTCGACCAGCATTCCAGATCCACCAACCAGCACAGAGACGATTCTTGGCCCCAAGCTGCCGTGCCGGACAGCCTGCAGATGTCCGTAGAGCCTCGCTCGCCTAACTGCCTGCCGTCTGATATCCGCAGCTGTCTTCTGCCACTAACTCTGTCTCAAGGGCTGCAAAGCCCCCTGGAACTGCCTCGACGCTGTTGAGCACCAAGAATTTCTTCAGCACCAGGTAGATTGTGGTTCTGCCTCCCTGGTCCTTCTCCGAAGACCCCTAGAAACAGTTACAACCCTTTGCCCCTTTGGTGCTGGAAGCAAATAATCTTGAACTATAAGACTGATTTCTTTACCAACTACACTCCTGTCAGTATCCAGTATGCATCCCTTTCCTGTCTGTCCTCTGTGTTCCTTTACAGTGTGGGTTTTAATTGTAGTGTGCTAGAACTGACTGTTGTAGTAATAATAAAGTAGACATTTTTAGACAACCTTGACCAGACAGTCCCTTTCATCATTGGGTAATAATTGTATTTTCACTATGATGAAACTAACCAACGAGCCACAATCTTTCAGATATAAGCCTGCCATTCCGTCCACGTTACCAAAAATTGGACGAGGAGCTCTTATAATTCACTTGTATTGCAATCTGTTCGGATCCCATCTGGTATACTAGAGGTGTGGGGTTGATTGATGGTTTAGAAAGTGATATTCATCCCTGGATCACTGGGGCCCCGGAAGTTGATTCCTCACAATGTGGAAACAGGAAAGTTGAATTTCCAAGAGTATACCTTTGCTTTAAGTAGAAAGAAAAAAAGGCTGATCACGGGTGGTATATTTCATTTGGTTTCTATGACATCTGTGAGGAGTGCATGCTAGTGAAACTTCAATTGACATCAAAGAAATGGTTTCTACTGGACCCAGTTGTAATATATGGGTTTTTGAGATTAAATGAAATCGCCCTCAACTTTATTTGATAGGAAGTCAGGAGATTTGCAGAAACACCCATCTGTGAGCAACTCGAACCAGTAGAAACAACTTGGAAATAGTCAAGTGGAATTTATAAAAAAAAAGACCAGTGTCTTCAGCTAAAAGGCATGATCTAGAAAAGGTTTATTGCAGCAGTCGTGGGATGTCTGTATTGGCTTCTACTGGATCCCGTTATAACATATGAATTTATTTTAATAATGGAATTCCCTAGATCAAATAAAATCCCCCCTTTGAATTCCTTGTTATACATCCAGGAGTTGCACAGGCGCCAATCTGTGAGCAACCAGTTGAAGACATTTGAAAAAAGTCAACTGGAAATTATTCAAGGGCACTGTGCCTGTAGGTGGAAAGCAAAAGCCAGCAAAAGCTAATTTCGGCAATGGTGGAGTATCTCGCGTGTTTTCTACTGGTTCTTGTTGCTGACATAAACTTTGTTTGCCAATCAGGTAACATATTCAAATGGCAGAAAACAAATGAGCACCCTTTAAAAACCATCACAAAAGAATATGGATGCCAAATATTCTTTCGCTCGCGACACTGCCTGGGCAAAGGCCTTGATTGCTTGGCTTTCAATAAATGTGACTTGCTTTTTATTTCTAATTGTTTACATTTGCAAAACCAGAATTTTGAGACATTTGTCAAAAGTAGTCAGAGCGTATGCTCATAATATTTTTCGCAGAGTTATGATGTACTCCCCCTTAGGTAGCTGGTGAAACTACTACCTGACTCAATGACTCTCCTTTTATCAGCCTACCTCAAATAAAAGGCTTGGTAAGCCCACCTTCTGAAGACGAGGTAGATGAGGGTCATTTTACGGTGGCAATGTATTCATGGGCTACCCCTGCACCCATAATCCCTTCTGCTCCTTGCACCCCCAGGCATGCTTGAATAAACAAAACCTAAACTTCAGGGTGAGAGGTCACACAGTTCCAGCATTATAACAAATATAACAGTCATTTCTTACTGCATTTCTTTTCACAAAATATATTTTAATGACATCTGGATAATGTTGGTGGGAATAGAGCACCCAGAGATATTTAGAAAAAACAATACATATAGGTATGATCCAGTAAGACAGGCTGGATCTCAATGCAATAACAACAACGGAAAACTGCTACTATTGATTGATCATTTCAATTGTGCAGTCACAGGAATAAACATAAACCCACATAAATGGACATATATACAAAAAGCACATTAACAATGCTTCAAATGTGCACTGTTTAAATGGTGATATTGTCGACACAAAGGTGTTTCGGCCTAGAAGAGCTGTATAGTGCAGCTTTGTGAGCAGGCCTTCATCAGGACATGTGATGGAATGGATGGCAGTCCCGGGGTCTCTATCTATGAACAACAAATGGGAAGTGGTAAGTGGAACAATGACCTCAAATAAAATGATAATTCACAAAGCTCCCATAGGATGCTTCATTAAAAAAGAAACTAGAAAACTCCCTTGTAGAGGAGCCTAGATCTTACCAAATACTTATCCAGTGCAAGGGTAAGTAAGATAATCCATCATGGGTATAGATATCTTTAGGGCATTCAATGAGCCGTTGAGTGAATGGAAAAATGGGTAAAATCTTACCTCAAATGGTAAGATGTGTCTTCTTGGTTCAGAATGGTGGAGAATTAGGGCTCTGCCAGGTCCCCTAATTTTCAATCCCCCAGGCATGCTGCCATGTTGTATTTTTTTAGTTTTACTGATTTTGTTTAATGTTATTATGTTTTGTTTTAATGCAGCAGTAAAGTACCCCGCAAACCGACTGGTGTGGTAGGACGACCCAGGACCCACCAGCCGATGCACATATCTCTGCAGCAGACGCATGAACCCACTGCGCTTTCTTATCGTCGAGCAGGACACGTATCCCCTATATTACTCACGGAAATAGGCCTCTCACTTTGTTGCATACCTAATTAGGTCAGATATATGCTGAAAGGCAAAAGCGCAGTGAAGAGATAATTTGAGAGTTATATTTGGAACCATTTCATTAAAAGCAAGCGGGATAATCATGGGTTCATTCCATTCACTCCAGTGCCATTAATTCTGCTTCTGTAGCAGGCGGAGGATTGAGAAAGTGGGTATTTTAAGGGGTTCGTGAGCGAGACAGTGGCATAATAGAAGCAGAGGTTGCCATCGTCATGTTTGACAGGATCTCCATGAGATTCCGCTTAACTCCTGTGCACACTTAAAAGCAGCAGTACTATGAAAAACATGTCCCACATAGCGAGCCAGGCTTAATTGTTCCTGAATCATGTTGCCTGGCTGAGCTGCCGTGGAGTGCAAATGTGAAGGGCAGAAAGGCGTAGACTCTCGTGTGCCATCTTTTGGTCCTTTAAATTTGCACGCTTCAGTGCAAATGACCAAAATTTGGCAGCAGGACCAGTTTACGTTAAAGTGTAAACGTAACGGCTCCCCATTGCCAAATGACAGATTCTTTCTAAATGAGCTCCATAATGTTTAGAAAACTTTTATGGACATGCCAATAATATACTTACGTATATGATAGTCATAAAGAAACTGCTTGATATATACTTTTTATATTGGCATATGTGAAGTAGAAAAAGACTGGTGTCTGTACTGTGTGCCTCACGGCCAGGCAGGCTCTATTTCCCTCTTCCACTGGGCACCGGTACTGCCTGCAATTTTCTGTGACCCGATTCCGGGAAGTCTGATGAACACTGAAAAGTTATTCAAATTATTCAACAAATCCTTTCTCAGACACGAGGTGTGGCTGTGGTGCTAGACTGAGCCTGAAACAGTCAAAAGTATCAGGGATTCTGCGTATGTGGGGTAACCAGGGGTGGACTGGCCTATAGGGAACTCTGTAGATTCCCCCGGTATGCCTCTCCACCCTGCGCCCTTTTTGTGTGGCATTACCACATTTTCCCATAAAAAAAAGCGTTGGGCTTGTTGAAAATGTGCAAAATAGTGCCACTTTGAACATTATTTCCAGGGCCTCTTCTGATTCCCAGTCCACCCCTTGGGGTAACGTCACATGGCATCCATGTAAGCATCACCACTCCTGTGCTGATGTCATCCGGGGCGCACACCAGGCCACCTGATTTGCTCTGCTCACCCAACTGGAGGGCAAACCAAGTAATTCATAACGTGAGCATCGCCAGGGTCTGGAGTGGCCCTAGGAGTCAAAGCATGAGCAGGCCATTAAAACAGTGCACACATTAGACAACCTTACATTTGGTGCATTGCTGAAGAAGTATAATGGAAAATGTTGTAAGTGCCATCCTTATGACACACAATAGCGATAAACTAAAATGTTCGGAACAGTATTTTTTGAAATATATTAAGTAGAGTTAAGCTTTGTGCTTTCTCTACATGTTCCGCTCCATCTGCAGCAGGCCCTTGAAAGGCCTGCTGCAGATGGAGCATGTGCACGTCCTGATGCTGATGCTACGTCCTGGTGCAGGTGGGTGCCCCCAGCAACCTCCTCACCAACTCCATTTTCTTGCTTTCCTTTTGTAATTCTGTTTTCATCCCCATCCGGCTCCGTTTCCTGTGTTTCCCACCCTGATCCCTCCCCTGTCACCTCCTGAACTTTGCTGCTCTCCATGATTAGCTATTCTGAGGATCTTTGTTTGCTGTTTTTTGTGGATTAATCTTTCTAGTATATAGAAGTCTATGTGCGATTTACTTGACACAATATCAGGTTAGTGTGTTAAATACTGGTTGCACGAGCTTTTTTGAACCATAATATCTAAAGTATCATTTGTAATCAACAGATACAGTAAGCACTTAACATCCCTGATGAAGAAGTATTAATTCGAAATGCATTGGATATAACACTTTAACTGCTTGAGCTTGGTGAAATTCATTTGAAACATGACCCAGGGAGGTCCTACTAAGTATTGAAATATTCTTTTGTTGATATACTATTTATTTGAAAAGAAACATTTATTTATAAAAACAGTGTTCAATCTTTGCAAATTTGAATCCATTAGAAAAATTATGTTAGAATTTTGATTGAAATAAACTGGTATTTTACTGATCATTATATCATTATAATAAACGTATTCCTTGATACATGATTGAATCCTATAATTTAGTTATTTGATGAACTTGTTTGAAGAGTAATTAGCTCAGTGTAGAGTGCAGGAAGCTCAACCCCCAATGCTCCTGAGGGCTGATTTCTTCTTTTGATTTCAAAGGCTGTAGCCAGAGCTGGCTGAAGGCAAGTGGCTGCACAGTTCAGAATCCTGCATAAACCTGAGGTGACCAGTACACACACATGCTGCTCCTCGCATGCGCTTCCAATGCCATCATGCTGATGCGTATACAGTAACTTTACTACAACAAGGCCTTTAGAGTAACTACTAAAGAGATGTGCTTCAAATGTCAATTCTTCTCACCTTAACATGAGCACAATTGTTAAGGAAGGATGGGGACTCTATTGACATGAGAGACTTTAATTATTCATATACCAAGTGTGGCAGTGTAATTGCTGAGCAGAGTAAAAAAAGGAATCTTGGTGTGACCTTCCATCAGGGATGTCTAGTAGAAATTGAGTAGCAATGTCAAAGAGTTGCATGTGTGTCCATTTGTAAATATGCATACATTTAGAACACATGTGTCATCAGCCACTGTAATATTCAATTTGTTTGACTTGTTGTGCGTGAACCATGACTCAAAGTGATACTGTCATGAATGAGCAACGCACTTAACATTGAGCACTGCGTAAATGGTTAACATTATAATTATATATGGCGCAATGCTGTAATCAAATGATGCCTGAGTGAGAGTTTCTCTGTAGAACGTAAAACATGGGGTCAGTTTTGGGTGCTCCCAGTTTTGGTATTCAAGGGAAAATAGGCACACTGAAATAAAGTGATTCACTGGGGATCACATAACGTGTCATGTGGGAAGCTGGGTTTTGGGACCTGGTTTCCGGGGTTCACAAGGTACAATTAAAACAGTATAGTAGACTGTTACATCTTCAGTTTTAAAGCTAAAATACAATATTATGTATCTTTCACAGGCTAAACTAGGACTCTTTTCAATAAATCTGACTTGCAAAGCTGCAGCTCTTGATAAACCAAGCAGATGTTATACAAGAAGCCACAAAACAGGTTTGCAAAAATAAGTATGATTTTCTTCTTCAGAAATAGGAAAGTGGGTGAGTGGCCCCCACAAGAATGGAAATTGTTCCAATGCTTTAGAGGTTACTTACAGGTCTCAGCAACAGTCACACGACTTTCTGAGTTACCTAATATTTAAAGGCAAGGGGAACAATACCCGAAAGAGCAGATGTGTGCACAGCAACAGCTTTCAGGTCTAATCCTGGATGTGTCAGTCCACAGGCCATCCCGCGTTTGTGCACGCGGTTTCCAGGCAACACAGTGTCCAGGCAGGTAGCAGGGCTGTGATCTCTCTGGGAGATCAGCGGTGTTCATAGCACGTGTGCAGTTCATCTGTGCCCTTGCTGACTATAAATGCAAGTCTAATGACTGTTCTCTTTGGCCACAGTAAAAAGCAAACAATGCATGACAAGGGTGTGTTCCATGCACCGCTTGCCCTGCTAACATCTGCATACCTAAACACTTTATTTACAGTCAATACCAACTGCGGCTCAAAGAGTGGGTGGGCGGGTGAGGAGGGAGGACATTATAAAGGGCAGTCCAGGACCCTATCCCTAGAGATGCCACTGCTGCACGTTCAGGTGGTTTTCCCACTTATCGGTTTAAAAATCCAGCTCTTTTTTAAAAATATCTTTTCATTTATTTTGACCACAAAACAGCACACAATGCACCTCAACATGGTGCAAAAAAAACCAAACAAATATTAACACCCCCACCACCCACCTCCCATCCCACTGTCCGCGAGTCCCACAATCACAACTTCAATCCACTAGTCTATAACTGGTCCATCTTCTTCACTATCCGGGGTGCCGTTAGCTCCGGGCTCCTCCAGCCCAGAAGCAGTTAACGATGCTCCTAGGTGTAGCCAAGCCGTTAGCATCTCAGCTTCTTCATCGCCTCCTCTGCATACGGCTTCCCGCAAAACCACTGTTTCAACATCCGCCCATTTCAGTAAATCCCGCCACCTGGCCTCCGCACTAGGTCTCTTGCTTGCCTTCCATCCCATAGCTATCCTGCGCTTTGCTAATATATAGGCTAGGGGCCTCATTACGGGATGCCCTATTACGAGGTTCCCCTGCGGGACCCGCTCTGGACGTCTGGTCAGACCAGACGTCCTTAGCAGGTCCCGCAAGGGGACCAGGGCGTTATTAGCTCCCTCCCCATTCCCATTGAGCCCTATGGGGGCTCAATGGGAATGGGGACGGGTTTTTTCAATGAGGAATTACCGGGTCCTCCAATGTTGGAATGGCCCGGTAATTCCCCATTGAAGAAACCCGGAGCTTGAACCAGGTATGGAGGCAGCCATGCCCTTGTTAAGGGCATGGCTGCCTCCATACTCGTAATGAGGCCCTAGATCTTTAAATTTACTCACTTGTTTATGTTTGCATGGTCTAGGGAATCCGCCCATTGTACATGCCCACAGAGAGTCCAGTATCAATTTGATCCCCTTGTCCGCCAGTGTGCTAGCAACTTCTCCCCAAAACTTTGCAACTTCTGGGCACGCCCAAAACATATGTATCATGCCAGCATCTACTAACCCAGCTCTTTTGTTCACTTGGGTGATGGCTACCTGGCTCTGCATCATGCCTTCTAGTTCCTGCTGTGGAGCCTGGTCTCTGGAATGTGTTGGACCTTCCTCACTAGGAGACTCATATTACCGACCCACTATCTATCTATGGCTCTCTCTTAGTGCTGCCAGTCCATCTGATATTGAGAATTCTCAGCCCAGCCTTTCCTTCTGCACTGGCATGTCATGACAGCTATGTGGTGGGTTGCCACCCACAGAATGACAGTGGAAGACCTGGGGTTTCCTAGCCTTCATCATCATCGTCTTCAGCCAAAAGGACCAAGAGCGCCCTGTCATGTAGATCAAGTCACGTGATATCTAGAGACCATGCACTTCACGTGTTCTCTGCTAAGCATCGCTGTGGGCACTAACAGCCAATGCTAGAAGTGCACCCCTAGTGTGGGAGTTCTAAGGGGATTTCTCACTGCAGTTCACCTCCTGCTCGGATCACCCCAGTCCAGTGGGTAATTGCTCATGATTATTGGTTCTGCTTCACCTGCCTTTCCTTTTTAGCTGCTGCAAAGAAAAAAGAACCACCTGCTCAGTTGTCATTTTTGTCATAAGCATTGGTTTTTTACAGTTTGCTCTGTTGTGCACTTGCAAGGCCAGGTGTGCCATTCCAATGTGACTGCCCCGCCAGGTACCCTAGCTATCTGCACTATTCTGCCTTTCAGGCTCTCTAGATATCAGCTGAGGCACAAATACCCAAATCATCACACATCAGGGTGGGAATGCCCCAACTAATGCTCCTTTTTCACCTAATCCTCCATCCCCGCCTCCAACAGGCACTGCCCCCACAAATTGCCTGTGCTGCCCCTCTCTGCCAAAAAGAGTGGTTACACCCTTTGACTGAGGGGCCTTGAATGAGTTCCAATGGAAATGAGGACGGATATATACATTTTAAGGGGTTAAAAAGAAGGCCTTCAGACTGATTCAAACAGAGGCACAATGCGTGTCTCAGCTGGGAAGGTAGCATTATAATTAGCCACTTGCCACAGGGCCTTCCACATCTTCTCCATGAGGCAACCATGTTCACATGAGACTTAGTACTCAAACGTATCTGTCTACTACTTAGCAGATAGGTGGCAGTGACAATATATAGGTGTAGTGTTGGTGGTCCCAGGAAACAATCAGGAGGCAGGGAAGACTCAGAAGATAGGAGGTGTGGAAGTTACTGGCTTTATTGTAAATTGCAGGGAATAAGATAGGGCATTTGGGGCGCAACAAGTGAGCACATCATTACTGCCTCATCTCCCATCCTGCAATGACCAACCATCACACTTAGAACTCACAGGAGACACAGAGTTCTAGCTACCCTCACATTCCATAGAATGCACTGCTTGGCGTGACCCCAAACCAATACTACACATCCCGCTTCCTTCCAAAAAATAAATAACAAAACCTTCATTTAGACAACACACACACAAAACTCAAACAAGACAAACAAACACAAAACAAAGAAACACCAAGTGAAATGCTGGCGGAAAACATCATCAGAATTGACATATGCAGATTAACATGACCTGAGAAAATGTTAAAATAACAGAAGGCAACGCATTCACGAGACTGGTAATTAGGTAACTGGTAACACCTAACGTCTCCCATACTCATATACAAATTAACCCTAGCATTTATTGCTGATGCTGGTAGTGAAATACCATTTATATCGGCCACGTGATATTAGCCTCTCCTAGTGAAATAGGCTTTATAATATCTAACCTCTCATAAAGATACTAGTAGCGAGATAATATTTGCGAAATACACTACCCACGTAATGTTGGAAAACATACATGCAAGACACAGTACCCATGTAATGTTGGGTCTACTCTCCTGATATTAGTAGTGAATATAACATTTATAACATTGGCCTCTCCCACCGATATTGGTGACGAATTAACATTTATAATATTGGCCCCTCCTACCGATACTGGTAGCAAAATAACATTTATGACATCAGCCTCTCCTACCGATATTGGTATTGGATTAACATCTATAATATAGGCCTCTCCTACCGATATTTGTAGTGAATTACTATTGCTTCTCCTATATTTATAATATTGACACTGGCAGAGAAATAACATTTTACGAAATACACCACCCGTGAATTACCATTCACAATATTGGCCCCCTCCTACCGATATTGGTGGTGTATAACATTCATAATATTGGCCTACTACCGATATTGGTAGCAAAGTAACATCCATAATATTGGGCCAATCCTATCGATATTGGCAGCAAACTAACATTCATAATATTGGCCCTTTCTCTATTTATAATATTGATACTGGTAGTGAGACAAAATTTTATGAAATACATTAACCCGTTAACTGGCACTCACGATATAGTCCCTCTTCTACCAATATTGGTAGCGAATTAACATTTATAATATTGGCCTTTATAATATTGGCCTCTCCTGTGTTTATAATATTGATAATGGTAGTGAAATAACATTTTACGAAATGCACCACCTCATTAATTCTTTTTCTTCTTATCTTTCTTCCTTTGGTTATGATTGTCCAGCTTGTGTAAATGGCATGATCGATAATTTCAACTCTGTGGTTCTATCATCTCTTGACGCACTTTTTCCTCTGTTGCCATTTACTCCTAAGGCAGACCCTCCTGTCCCAGGCTGTACATTTCCTTGAAACAACTAAGCATTTGTCTACATAGTCTACGGAGATGGCCAAAGCATCACACCAAAGCCAACTTTCAGGTTTATTTCTTCCCTCCATCAGTCCTTCTCTATTTCTTTAACACCAGCTAAATCAGATTATTTCAATTCTCTTATTGAGTCCCAGAAATCCTCTCCTAGATTTCTATTCTGTCATCTCAATAAACTTCTGGCTTCTAAGCCTACTCCTTCATTAAAGTCTTGCCATGATTCTAATGATTTTGCAATTTTGTTCTTAAGAAAGATTCATAACATTTGTTTTCTCTCGACCATTTGGGCTCCCCACTGTCATTCTGTTCTCCTTGGGTAATGAACCCACCAATTTCAGTCTCTCCCTTTACTTCTGTCCTAAATAGTGATGTGTTAACCATAATTTCTTACTTTGATCCTACTTCTGCTCCCTCCGATCTTCTCCCAGCTTCCTCAGTTATTCTTTCCTTCTTTTATTCCCTTTTTTTACCTTTATCTTTAGTTTGTCCTTATCATCTGTCTCTTTCCCAGCTCTACTGAAAAAACACTCACTGGATGCGTCAGATCTTGCTAACTTTCATGACTTTTTCACTCTTGCCTCATCTGTCTAAAATTCTAGAGCGCATTGTTCATCTCCAACTTATTTCTTATTTGAGTTACCATCATCTTTTTCCCTCACATCAATCTGATTTCCATCCAGGCCACTGCACAGAAACGGGCATTTTGTCTATTCCTAATTCATGCACAACTCCTTAAGCTTTCTTCCTTTCTATTTGTATTAGACCTCAGTTCAGCATTTGATACAATAGACCATTCCATGCTGCTTTCTACTTTATCTTCTTTGGGTATCTCGGGTTGGGCCCTTCAGTGGTTTTCTTCTTACCTTTCCTGTTATTCCGTCACTGTGTCTTGGAATAATTCTTCTTCTCAATTGTATCCTCTCTTTTTTGGTGTACAGCCAGGGTGTGTCCTTGGGCCTCTTCTTTTTCTCTTTACACCCCACCTTTGGCTTCTTTGATTTCTTCTCATGGGTTTCAAGTGCACTTTTATGCCGACGACACTTAAATCTTTCTTTCCTTTCATTTCTTTGATGATACCATCCACCATCGCCTTTCTGACTGCCTTCTGGCAGTGAAAATCTGGATAGACTCTCAGTTCTTATGTCTCAACCCAAGAAAACAGAAATTCTTTTATTTTTTGCTTTTCCATCTGTTATTTCACCTCCTATTCATTTTCCTCCTCATGATCTTTCTATTTCTTTTTATGCTTGTAATTTGGGATTCATTTTTGATTATGCATTTGCCATTCTAAATCAAATCTGTACTATTTCTCAATCTTGCCGCTTCTATCTTCATAACATCAGTAAAATCTGTCATCTTTTAACCTTTTCTATTACTAGACCACTATTACAAATCTGTGTTCTCTCTCGTCTTAATTATTGTTGTTCCTTGTGCGTTGGACACCAGCGTACGGTCTTTTCCCACTTCGTTCTATTCTTCATTCAAAGTCAGACTTGTGTTTAGACTGCAGTAGTCTTCTAACATATCGCCTCTTCTAATTCAGCTTCGAAGGCTCCCTATTAGATTTAGATTTGAATTTCATTTTCTTTGCTTTGTCTTTAAATGTGTGCACACGCTGGCTCCTGATTATCCAGCTTACTTAATTTACCTCTATCACCCTTTAGGGTTCTTCGCTCTTCACGCCAGTTTCTTCTCTCGCCCCGTGTGCCTCTTCCCGCTTCCGTTCTTTTCAATTACTTGCCCCTAACTCATGGGATTCCCTTTCTCTTGACATTCTATCTTGCTCTGCATTAGCTTATCTTGGTGATGCGTTTTCCTGATTTGTGGCTGTCTCACGTTTTTTTCATCCTTCCTCATGCCTTAATTGTCATTTTTTCAATATTTTTTTGTACTGTTTTATCTTTTACAGCGCGTTGGATAAAGGTGCTATATAAATACCATAAATAAATAATACATTTCTAAAATCCTGCAAACACTCGGTGATCCTAGAGAGAGGCTCACGGATGTGAAGGAAACAGTTTGCTGCCCATGATCCGGGCAGAGCTAAGGCTATTTTCTTTCAGGGCGCCAAAGCACACATACATCATCTGGCTCCTAAATTCTCTAGGACCGACTTGTCTGCTGAAAGCTATCCTGCCAGAAATCATGGCCAAGGCACGTGCTGACATACCTAATTTTGTAGTGGTCAAAATACATCAAGACATTACCTTAGTAATGGCTGTGAACACCATCAGTCAAAGAGATCTTGGCAAATTTGTACCCAATGGCCCACAACAAGTATCGGCCCATTGCACGTCTCCCACGGCTTTTGGGAGGCCTAGGGAAAGTAGTAGTTAATCAGCCACTAGAGATTCTCGAAGAGGAGAACTTCTTGAGTCCGCATCAGTCTGGTTTTAGGCCTAAGCATGGGACAGATCTAGAGCTGGCCACGCAGCTTGATGACATCTTAGCGCAGGACAATGAGGAAACCCACCAAGCTCATAATGCTGTACTTCTCAAGAGCCGGTGATTCTGTACCTCTTAATGTCTTTGTACATGGTTTTCTCTCAATCACCTGAGTCAGGGGCTAGCTCCAGAAGTGTTTTCTTCCTTCCAGTCACAAATTGAACAGTTGATTAAAATGGATCCCGTTGAATCACCCAGCTGGCGGATTATGTGATATGCAAGTGGTCCCCATACCTCCGCTATCACTTAACATCCATGTGAAGCCGCCAAAGACTCAGTATCAGAGTGCCTCAAATTGGTATCTGAATGTATGAATACAAATGAACACCCTTTAGGTGCATCACAGTAAATGACCTGGCCAACAGGCATTATCCGCTGGTGTGCTGCCCGAATTCCGCACCGTCAGATTGGAGGTACACATCGCCTGCTGTAGGCAATATCCTGCTTACTTGCCACTGCTTCCCCTTGTTCTGCCTGACCCTTGCCCTCTTCGCCTGCACCGGTGCAGAGACTGCTCTTTCACCTTACTCTCTGTGGCATTATGAGGAAAGGCTCCATACTTCTCCCACGCCCCCCTCTTCTTCTAGTAGTATGACATTGCATCCCTCTCACTCTATGCCCATTGGCTATACTGCCTAGGCTGCACCAAACGTTTGGTGTGTATATACCTTGCACTCTTGGTTTCTTTCCACCTTTTTTAGTTTGGGCTATTATGTGTCACTTGCAACACCTATAAGCCGAAACTGTTCCATTAGTGTATGTATAGGGAGGAATGACATATGAGGAGGGGCACACAGCCTGTAAGTGTTGTTTTGCTATGTGCCCACCCACTGGCCAGGCTACCCAGAGCTATTCTAATCCCTATGGACATTCCCACACAGGTCCTGCCCATGCCTGCCCAAAACACCTCCTCATCGGAACTCTTTGTGCTCGCTTTAATCAAGCCTTAGCAACAACTTTTGCACTTGAAGTGGTGCCTGCCAGTGTTTTCAAAGCAGTCCTCTGAGAGTTAATGACTTAATTGGAGTTGTAAACCCGCGACTGGTGTAATAAAAACGTCTTACCAGGTCTGTCTTCAGCAACTCGATGTATGTGCTCTCTGCGTGCCCTTCACTGAAGTCCTGTCAAAAACAAGCATTGGCAACGGCAACAGTATTAGTAATTTGCCAGGCACAACATGTTATAAGATGCCCATGTACTCGCACCATTTTGCACCTGCTACCATCAATGGCCAGTTAATTCCACCTCGTTCGTGCCTGGCAAGTGCCTTTCCAATGCCTACACAAAAGCCCAAAGTGTTGCGTTGCCACTGCTTGTTCACATTTAGCGATGTTTTGCATTCCCGCTAAATGTGTCAAAAGTGATAATGCCTGCTTTTGGATTAGGTACCGTCCTGGTAACTGCCAGCCTCCCATCATCACTTCTCTTGGGCCATTGCCTTGGCCTTTGGCGGGCTGCTCCTCTTGCGGTCCCTTCGCTTACTGACAGAACACATGTATGACCACACACCGGTTTTGTTATAGGCATATTCTTGTAAGCAAATAAAAGAGCTGGGAATTATTATTACCTCCAAGCTAGTGAGAACCATTCAGGGCACTTCCTTTCAAAGGGAACAGTTGCAGAGACCACTCCCATTCCTTCTTGGGGAGAACCATTCAAATCGTGGTTGGTGCACTAATGAACTCCAAACAAAATCCTACAAATGCAATGCAATGTGGGATTCCATAGCGCCAGTTACAGTATTTATAGGGAATGCAGAATGTCTCTGCATGCAAATATTTGTTAAAAGAAAGAGAGAATTGACCAATCCAGCACCTTGCCTGATTTTTAGGGGTTTTATCAAATATGATACAACATGTTTATGCTATGCTAGATTGCTACCGGGATAAAATATTAAACTAATAAGATACCTACAGAGACACCCTTGTTCCCGACGGTCTTTGCCGACAAATATCCATCGAAAACACGCATCGAAATGTATTTTGTTTAAATCTGGGGGGGGGCTTAAATCCCTAGTTGTCCTATGTTGTTACCCCAAACCCAACCCCCTCTGCACCCCTTTTATACCTTTGCCCATCCCATATACATTTCAATTAGGTTTTTCAATTGATTTTTTTTCAACAAAAAATCCATCGAAAATATGACTGTCGGTAAAAGGACAGTATACGTTTGGGCAGCCTTTCTAAAGTCCAAAATGTACCATTTTCATGGTCAATCCCCGCTGACGTCTGCCCTGGCCTGGGGTGGGTTACCATTAGGTAGTTCTCTAATGTCGCCACTTCCCCAAACCCTGGAGCAGGTTATGAAAGGGCTTGTTTCCTCATGGCGGTCAGGCCTTGGCCTTGCATCCTTCTCCTGATGCCTGGGTGCCAGCGGGAGTTTACCTATCAATGTGGTTGGTAGGCGTGGTTTCTTGTTTCAGGGTTGCCAGGCCTGGAGGCTTTCTGTGGCTCATGGGGGTTAGTCTTAGTCAGCATTATGGCAGGGGAGCCTCTGCTGGCCCAGCTTTCAGACCGTCTGCAGCATCTAGTGAAAGTGGGAAAAGGGAGAGAAGGCGTATAGAGCTTATACGGGTTTTCAGCATTTCTGGTGTCTGGCGTAGTGTAAGAGCTTCTATTGTCAGTGGCCGATTGGTGTCGAGGTTTGGCCATAAGGTGTGTTAGGTTATGCATGTTGGTCGGTGCGGTATCTGAGAAGGTTTCTAGAAGTGAAGATGGAACATGTGAGAGCGAGGGAGGGGTAGGAATGGGAGTTGGTGAGGTGCAAGGGTAAAAGAGTTGGGTATGGGTGGCATTCTGGGCTAGAATGGTTGTTTCTGATGAAGAGTAAAGTAGCTTTCTGGGCCAGAATGTACTATGTGGGATGGGGCTGAGTAATGTATGTACAAGGAGGACATGTTTTCTGCGGGTTGAACAACGACATTGAAGTGGATAATAACGTGAATGTTGGGGAGGATGGGGTGTCATGAAAGTGGCAGATATAGATGTTGGAGTTGATGTGAGAGGTGCTGTGAGAAATGTTAGTGCTTTTGGTGGGTCTGTTGCGAAAAGCCCTCAAAATGTTTATAGTGATGGTGTTACGCAGGGTGAAGGTGATGATGTTATTATGTTAAAGGGATCTATGACGCACACCTCAGTAGCACTGGTGAACCTTCTCTTCTGATTGGTGATGTGCTCGATGTGTTACAGATCTCAGTAAAATAGGTGTGATTAATTGCCATCTGGCAAGGGTGTGAAAGCCCTGGCTTTTTTTTTTTTATTAAATAATAAAATGATGCGGATAATTCCATCTCTGGAAAAGGAAATCTGCTAATTAGATTCCCCTTTCCTAAGCTCGATGCCTACTTGTACCTTGCTGCATCAGTGTCATGATTCGCAACACCTGTTCTACCAGTGGCACAGAGCAGGTTCAGAGGTCATAGGAGCCCTCTTGACAGCTGCAGTGACACCCAGGTCTCTGCAGCGCAGGGGCTGCATTTAAAATATACACCTTTGTTCCAAAAACAATGTAACTCTGAAGATGTTGTCTTGGCAGCACATACAACTGTAAATATATTGTTATTTATTTATTGTGGTTTAATTCCTTCAGGAACATTTCACAATTTGTTTACAATCATACTTAAAACAATTTACAATTTCTACTTTAAAAAAACAAATACTCTTCTAAAACATGTCCTTAAACATACCAACATACAGACAATGTACGTACAATTGTTACAAATACCACACAAAGCATATATAATAATAATAATAATAATAATAATAATAATAATAATAATAATAATACAATCCTGAGTTAGGGTATGATGGCCAGCATTTCTTAGATTTATCCCAGCCACATTAAATTGATATTGCAACTATCAGCCATATTGGACTAGTTCAGCTGTGGAAGGGTTATATGTATTCCCCCTGACAGGCTGGACCCTGCCCTATTAGCAGTAGGGCAGCCTGGTGGGGTACCTCTCTGTGTTCTTTTGTAAGTGTAGGAAACACCCTTCTCCCTGGGACAGCCACTCCAGAGGACACTGGCCTGGGAGCACAAACCAAGAGGCACACACTTTCACTCAAAGCCAGGCCCCACAGCAGGTGGGCTGCATTTCTAAATGCCTTTGATCCTATTGAGAAGGAAAGGGGGTGGAGTTAGTTGAAGCCAGGGAGACATCTGTACAGTTTGTGGAGAATTCGGCCATTTTAGTTCTCGCTCTTTCCCTTTTCTGTCCCCTCTACTTACTGTAGCACAAAGCATTTTGGGTGTGAAATCATAAGGGAAACATTCACACATTTCAAAAAAGCAGGATTGGACCCCTAAAGCAGGCTAACTTTAGGCCAATCAACTGGGGACTTTTTCCAATAGAAGAAGGGGTCTCCCACCACTTTTTTGAATCACCTGGAATCATCTTGAACCAGCCTGAAGATTTCGTTGGAGCTTTGTGAGAAATCAGTCCTCTCTAAAGTCCTCCAGTTGTGAGCTGGTGGCAGGTGTTCCAAGGCAGAGACCAGCTCTGTCCCCTAACAATCCCCATGGTCTATCGGGGATGATCTGTGTAGCAGCCTCTCCTGTGTTTGGAAGCCTGAGGACAAGGACCCATCTTGTCCCTGAGTCCCTGCAGTGGGACTCACAGCAACCTAAGAAGTGACCTGCTGCTGAAGCAAGACCGCCTCTCTGCCAACCACAGCGGTACCCAGGACCTCACCATCTTGGAGGACCCCTGCAGTTGTGTGCCAGCCTCTCCGTCTTTGGGAGCATGAGAAAGGGACTCATCTTGTCCCTGAGACCCTGGATTGGGACTGACTCAGAGCACCATGACAGCCAAGATAGCCAGGATCCTAGTGTTTCTCACCATTGAACTGCTCGGAGCGTGTTTCAAGAACTGTTCAGCACATCTGAACCAGCAGGACCATCCATTGCTGACTTTTGCTCTCTTCTAATCTTCGCATAGAGCCAAGAAGTCTGGTTTGGTGCTTCCGAACCACCAAGAACTGCAAAGAGACTGCTAACTGCCCCCTTGGTCCATTTCTGGGCCCTAGAGACTAGTTAGGTCACTTTGAACCCTTTTTCATCACAAGTACATATCCTTTTTCAAGAACATTGTTGATTTTGCTTGCTTTCACCCCCAATTCATCGCCCAGAGTGCTGCATCTACTATCTTTGCTTATGCGGTGTTCTTTCCTCAGTGGTGAGTTTCATGTAGTGTTTTTCTAGTTAGTAATTATTGTACATGGTGTGTTTAATTAAAGTGTATATATATATTCATAGCACCTTGATTGGACATTCCTTTATTTTGGACTCTTATGCTTTGCAGTTTGGGTTTCTACTGAACCACATTTGCACCCCTCCAAAGGGTATAGCCTACCCTCGCTCCACGTAACTACAAAAGGCAAATGAGTTATATCGCTTAACTCTTCCTGTTTTGCCTTTATGATTGCGTTGGCTCTTGGTTTGTAGAATTGTGAGGGCTGAGTGGGCGTTTTAGCCTCTAGTCATTCCGGTACTCCTGCAGGGCAGAAGTCAATTCTTCACAATATGCCTCCATGTATGCGTGAGCTGTCCTGGGGCTGGTGGTCAAGTAGCGATAGCGCCTTCTCTTCTACCTGTCTCGGAGTGCTGCAGTGATGTATGAGCTGTCATTTGTGCCAGGGCTGCCAAGTGCTCAGCCCGGGGACTTGTGAAGCAAGGGTCGAGCGCCAGCACTTCTGACAATAATGTTTCACATACTGGTTCTGCTGCTCACACTGCTGACTTCCTCCCACCCTTTGCAATTCGTCTGCTTTTGAAGAACAACAGAATGCTTTTGATGGGTATATCAATGACATTATTTTCTGCTTTGGAATAATATTGTTTATGGCTTCTGTGCCATATCTTAAAGGATTATCCTGTTAATTGAGGCCCCCTTCCTATGTCTCTCAACCCGATAGCTATTTAGCCAACGTAGTAAAAACAAGTTGCTTTCAAATGTCGAATTTGCCCCAATTTATTGGAATCTTGCTTGCTATTCTCACTCAGTTGATCCTCTTCAAACTTAAGTGCACAGACACCACCAAAAACACATTCTCATAAAGGAAAAATAATAATTAGCAGAAATGTACTCAAAAGCACGAATGTGTTTTCCCTAGTAACACAGGCCTGCCTTATTTGAGGTATCAGCCAATGAACTGTCTGCAGTGCTGAGTATTCGGTTTTGTTGAATTCACTAGGCCGAACATCTTTTTAAGTGTACCGTTTTGTTTCACATTCTCACACAGATACAATGGTACATAAAGGTTTAACATGTTGTGTCGTAGTCACACGATCCAGAACCAAGCCCTCTTTTTCGTTCCCTCTGACACGCTTCCAGTCTTCTCACCAACAGGACAGTACACAGCGCTGGTGGATTAAGTGAAACAAATGCAGAGCCCCGGCACATATTGCTGTACTTTTTAAGCATGGGGTGCGAGCATTTTGTAGCAGGTTGGTGCCGGTAGGTTGGTGCGGGGTTGTACCTTTGTGTGTCTGTTATTTTGAACAGAGATGGCAGGGGAATAAGACATTGAAGCCATTGGCCATTGCTTTTGGTTGGGTTATATTGGATGAGTGACCTCTGATGTAGGTGATGCGGGTGGTGATGTGGTAGTTGATGGTGATGTAAAGGGAGGAAAGAGGGGTGTTGTGAACAAAGACACAGAGCAGAGGGTGTGTGTGTGTGTGTGCGTGTGTCTCTCTCTCTCTCTCTCTCTCTCTAGATAGTTGGGCTGTTGAGAGATGACTGGAGTGGAAGAAGAGGTAGTGGGGTAATTATGAGGAGGGAGGGAGGAAGACGTTAAAAGGTTGAGTTAACAGGAAAAATGCACATTGGGAGAAGTTGGGGAGGCAGACAGGTCTTGTTGTGGAGTCACAGGTAGGGCAAAGACAAAAGGGGGAGGCTGAAAGGGGCAGAAGGGCTAAAGCAGTGAGGCAAAGGAGTTATAGATGGTAGTGTGAGCTGGAGTTGGAGGGAGGGATGAGGTGGGGTGAGGACAACGCAGTTGAGAGGTGCAAGCAGATGGAGGGAGCTTTGTGCTGGAGGTGGGGACGGCCAAATGGATCTTGCAGGGGCGGCAAGCATAGAGAGGAGGCACAGGGTGAGGTGTGAAATGGGAAGGAGAAGAGAGGTGACCCATAGTGGGTGGTTGAGAGGACCCCAGGAAGGTGTAAAGCGGTTTGTGAGCATGATGCAGTGGTGAAGGGCCAGTGCCTGGGGGTGAGCTTGGGATGCCAGGTTAGTGGTTGAAGCAGGAAGATGCTTGATGTTGGTGAGGGTGGTAGGTTGTGTGTGGAGAGAAGGGAGATAATCCTGAAGGGCTTGGTGTGTGAGGTAGTGTGAAGTCAGTGTGTTACATGGTTGTGTGTTAACGGGGAACTTCATGGTCTGTCAAGGTGTTGCGCAATTGTTGTTAGGGTTATTCAGTGTAAGATTGGGTGAGTTGTTGGATCTTTAGAGGTTTATGCCGGTTCTATTTAGGTGAGTGAGAGACAGGTATTTGCGTTCTTCCTATAAGGAAGGTGGTTTTGTCATCATCATCAACTTTATTGTGTTATCAGACCATCAAAGCACATCCCAACACAATACAGAAGTAGAAGCACCCTTGCAGTGCAATCTGGAGCAATGCCCCATGGCTCCCCGGGTTACCAACAGCCAACCCCTTACTGCATGAAGCCAGTGCATGCATTTATTTCGAAGCTCATGTCATGGTTCTCGCTGATTAGGTGGTAACGTAGGTACGCCATGCAAAAATACTGTACCCCCTTTAGCCCCACTCGTGCTTTGTTGTTAATCAGGCCCTCCCAGGTACGAGATCTCAGTACACTATAGTAATCAGATGTGGGTCCATAATTTTCCATATTGTTGTCGTCCCTTGCGGCCCTTGTGCCTGTATTAAATTGGGGCATAGTGGTGTGTTTGCTTCCTTACGTGTGGGCTGCTGAGTAGACTGCTCATTTCGGTTCCATGGCCTTGGGCGGGTACATGAGGCACACGCTGAGTTGGGGCCTGGGGTTCTTTATTGGTGGTGACTATGTGGGAACCATTGTTTTTCCCAACAATCGGGTGGTCGTTATTGGCATAGATTTGAATTGCCTCTGGTGCTTTGTAAGACCTACAGCATCTACTAGGCCAGCGATTGATTCTCCCCGCCGCCCCGTCCTCCTCTCCCTAGGGCTTCGATTAAGGCCGATAGAAGCCTTTTTATGTCTGCAAGCTTGGACAGAGCTTGCTTACAATTACAACCATGGTCAGAGCGTGCCTCCTTGGTGAGCAGGTCAGGATTAGGCAAAGTACATGTGCCCAGTTGATTTCGGACAAGAGAAAACAAGATGGGGGACTATTTACTGGGCTCATGTCCATCAAGTTTGTGCGCCAAACCACAGCCGTGGCTTCTGTTGGTTCCATAGGTTCAAGTGCGCTGGGTTCTGGGGCACTAATGGACTCTTGCGGGTGCGCAGGACTCCTTCGCCACTTCGGTGAAGCCTGACGGGGTCATAGCCTCATGGACCAATCGTTGGGATATGGGTTGGCTAGATGTAGGAGCCAGCCCCATTCCTCCCAACGCAAGCGCCAACCCTGGCTCCTGCGCGTAACTGTTTAAGTCAGATGTCGGCTACGGGGTATCATCACTGGAGGAAACAAAGGGGAAAGCAGGAAGCTTGTGGGGCAGGGGAATTTCAGCAGCCAAGGATGGCAATGTGGATACGGGACTAATGCTAGGTCCCGTGTTACCAGCCACGCTAAAGTCACTACCTGAGGATATTAGCAGTTCTTTCTTCAACGGCAGGGCAGTCCGCTCTTTGTTAGTAAAATTATCCATATCAGCTGCATTAACCAAGTCCTCTGGGCCACTTGTGACCCCACCCCCACCAATGTTAGCATGTCCGCTCCTTGATGGAATTGTGAATGTTAGCATGTCCACTCCTTGATGGAATTGTGAATGTTAGCATGTTCTTAGATGGAATTGTGAATGTTAGCATGTCCACTCTTAGATGGAATTGTGAATGTTAGCATGTCCACTCTTAGATGGAATTGTGAATGTTAGCATGTCCACTCCTTGATGGAATTGTGAGTGTTAGCATGTCCACTCTTAGATGGAATTATGAATGTTAGCATGTTCCACTCTTAGATGGAATTGTGAATGTTAGCATGTCCACTCCTTTATGGAATTGTGAATGTTAGCATGTCCACTCCTTTATGGAATTGTGAATGTTAGCATGTTCTTAGATGGAATTGTGAATGTTAGCATGTCCACTCTTAGATGGAATTGTGAATGTTAGCATGTCCACTCTTAGATGGAATTGTGAATGTTAGCATGTCCACTCTTAGATGGAATTGTGAATGTTAGCATGTCCACTCCTTGATGGAATTGTGAGTGTTAGCATGTCCACTCTTAGATGGAATTATGAATGTTAGCATGTCCACTCTTAGATGGAATTGTGAATGTTAGCATGTCCACTCCTTGATGGAATTGTGAGTGTTAGCATGTCCACTCTTAGATGGAATTATGAATGTTAGCATGTCCACTCTTAGATGGAATTGTGAATGTTAGCATGTCCACTCCTTGATGGAATTGTGAATGTTAGCATGTCCACTCCTTGATGGAATTGTGAATGTTAGCATGATCTTAGATGGAATTGTGAATGTTAGCATGTCCACTCTTAGATGGAATTGTGAATGTTAGCATGTCCACTCTTAGATGGAATTGTGAATGTTAGCATGTCCACTCCTTGATGGAATTGTGAATGTTAGCATGTTCTTAGATGGAATTGTGAATGTTAACTTGTCCACTCTTAGATGGAATTGTGAATGTTAGCATGTCCACTCTTAGATGGAATTGTGAATGTTAGCATTTAGAAGTACGCCGGATAGCCCTCTGAGAAAGATACACTAGAATTTGCATTTAGAAGCTGTCCCCAATTAGCCTCTCTGTGAAAGTTGAATTTAAAATTGTTCCCACCTGCATTTAGAAGTGTTCTCAGTTGCATTCAGAGGCTGCGCCCGATAGCGTCTCTGTGAAAGTTGAATTTAGATCTGTCGCCACCCGCATTTAGAACTGCTCCCACCTCCATCTAGAAGTGTACCCAATTGCAGTTGAAGTTGCGCCGGATAGCCTCTCTGAGAAAGTTGAATTAGAATTGTTCCCTCTTGCATGTAGAAGTGTACCCAACGGCATTTAGAAGTGTACCCAATTGCATTTAGAAGCTGCACCCAATAGCCTCTCTGAGAAAGTCGAATTTAGAATTGTCCTCACCTGCATTAGAATTGTACCCAATTGCATTTAGAAGCTGCGCCCAATAGCCTTTCTGCGAAAGTTGAATTTAAATCCGTTACCACCCGCATTAGAACTGCTCCCACCTGCTCCTGGAAGTGTATCCAATTAGAGTTGGAAGTTGCGCCGGTTAGCCTCTGTGAGAAAGTTGATTTAGAACTGTTCTCTCTTACATGTAGAAATGTACCCAACGGCATTTAGAAGTGTACCCAATTGCATTCAGAAGCTGCACCCAATAGCCTCTCTGTGAAAGCTGAAATTTAGAACTGTTCCCACTTGCATTTAGAAGTGTACCCAGTTGCACCTGAAAATTTGCACCCAATAGCCTCTCTGTGAAAGTTGAATAAAGAACTGTTCCCACTCGCAACTAGAACTGTACCCCGCACCTCCTCAGAGAAAGTTGAATTAGAATTGTACCCTCTTGCAATTAGAAGTGTATCCAACAGCATTTTAGAAATATACCCAATTGCATCTAGAAGCTGCACCCAATAGCCTATCTGATAGCTGATTGTAAAACGGTTCCCACCTTAATTTAGAAGTGTACCCAATAGCATTTTAGAAGTGTACCCAGTTACACTTGAAAGTTGCACCCAATAGCCTCTCTGTGAAAGTTGAATTCAGAACTGTTCCCAGCAGCGTTTAGAAGTGTACGAGGGTGTGAACTAGACGATGATAATGACTGAACGAATGTGTGGAGCGGACGAATATGAGGAACGGACGAATTTGTACAACAGACGATGCTTAATATGCTTTGGAATGAAGGAAACACTTGAAAACATACATCATACCACACCCCACGCTTACTCTCCCTCTTACACCACCACTCATCTAGAACACAGAGATACTATGACACCATTCGGTATAACTGTTCTCATATCCACATCTCTCTCTTACTCCACATCACTCTAAGTAATCATTGCTGGATTCACACCCCCCAGCCAGGCGTTCTCCTCAGGCCTAACGCAGCCACACTCGTTCTGGGTAAAACCGACCAGAGCAAACACATACTCCTGACCTCTCAACCACCACACGTACAACTAAAAAGCAGCTACCACTCGATTTCCGCACCAGCTGCACACATACCTAGTGCGCACACGCACTTTTGGACTCCCTCTACTCTCTATACTGACCTGAACTTCGGTTCCCAAGGGCGTTCAACCTACCAGCGCCTTCAGACCATACCAATGGTATATAAGGCGCTATATAAATGCAAAATAACAATAACAATAACAATAACAATAACTGTCCCTGCTGTCACAGAACACCCCTGTGGGAGCGAAACCCCCACCCCCTGCCCTGGTTTCCCTGCAGGCTTTGGCCCTGGCTGACCTCAATGCAGGAGATAAGGAAAAGGTGCTGAGGCCTGCTGCTCCGTGCTTGTAGGGTGGTATCCTGCAAGAAAGAGGACGGGTTGGCTAGTGAAGAAACAATGATTGGACAGGTCCAGAACCAGGAGAAACTGGCGTCTGTGTGTGTTGACTCGAAGATGGTAGGTTGCGTGCACCGCCTTGTATCCGTACGGGTAAGCTCCAATGCCTGGGATGTTTCTATGTGGCTGTTTGTTGTGTTTTTATGTGTAGATTGATGGTATTTAGGGCTCTGGCTTGTTGTGTCTGTACGGGTAAGGAACAATGTCTGGGTTTGTTTGTTATAAGTGTGTGTTGCATGCGTTGGGTGTGTGTTCGGGTATAGGTTGGCTAGCCCAGTGGGCATGTATAGTGTTTATGTGGCCTATTTGAAGAAGTAGAAGCGGGGTGGTTAGTGATTTGGCTACTCGCTGAATTCTTCTATGTGATTAGTCTACACAGTCCTATCTGTTGTGACAAATGCCTAATCTCCATAATTCTATCTAGGTGTGACGCATGGTTAATCCTCACATTTCACTCTAAATGTGATGCACGGCTAAACTTCACAATTCTAAGTGTGACGCATGGCTAAACTTCACCTGGCCAGAGGGTGAACTTCTAAATTGGAGGCACAACAGTAAATGCAAAACACAGAGATGTTAGATATTTGGATGGAGCGAGAACACCTACATATGGTATACAACAGTAAAATAAAACTACCTAAAGGTTGGTACACAGCAGTGATAGAAATAATATTTACTAGCTTGCTCATTTTGGTATTCTATGCTATGTAGGTAAGAAGAGTGGCAGGGCTTTTTGGAATACAGTGATTGTTGTACTACCCACCAAGACCACAGTTACCCTGTCAGTCACTGCTTATTGACAGCTGGCTACTGGCTTTCCAGGCGAACACGGACTGGAGCTGCTTCTTTGAGAGCTGCCCTTTGCCGTGGGGCCCTTAGGCGATGGGCTGCCCGAGCAGGGGCTGCCCTGAGGGACACTGTTAAGAAGCACCTCCCTCTGAGGAGGACCCAATCAGGTGAAGTGACAATTGAAAGTATGAAAGTAACATTTCACTACAGTGACATTGCCCACACACTGCTGCTGCTGTTCCCGGTGCAAATGCTCAACAGGTCTTCACAGCACTCTTTCCAACACAGCTTTTCTCTTGCCCACACACATGACAGCTTTGCTGAAACAGGAAGAAATTGATTGCTTAGAGGAAAGTACCTACCTTTCCTATGAGACACCAGAGTGGACTGGTAGACATCCATATACAACATAAACCTGTACATGGGCGACAAGCAACCAAGGGAGAACATTTCACCTCAGGGTTCAGAGTCACATCACAGACATCTATCAGATGTGTCTCTGAATACCTCAGTGGAATCATTTCCCATGCTTGATAGTCAATCATGTCAAATTCCATGTGTTTCAACTCATAAACATCCCTTATTTAACAACATTTTATGTGGTAATACAACTTTTTATATCTTTCTGCAAGATTTATCAAGGACTTTTCCCTATGTTCATACCTAATTATTTATATACAGCTGTTAACGCATTCCTGTAACTCATGATGTGGGTGGTGATGTGAAATATGGAGAAGGTCATTTTCTTACTTCATGCCCCATACCTCAAAATCTGTAACGAGTGCCACTATAGGCAAGGACAAACACCTTTCCAGGCATTGACATGATAGCATTCAGCAGACAGGGTGCATGCTATAGGCAAACATGGCCTCCGGTTACACACTATTTTCATTAAATGTGCACCTGAAAAGAGGAATTGTTTGCATACAAATCCACGATATCACACAGTGAGAAGTAATACATACATTCCCCAAAACAGTTACTTGTTGCCTCTAAGTGAATCAGGGTTTCCACTGTAGGACACGATACCCTTTGATTACACCACTATGAGGAATCAGCAACAGGCAGAGCTGGAAACATGCATCCTTTGCATGCAAAATATTCCGAAAAGACGTACAGGAAAGGGCGCAGCCAGCGTCACAGGTTTGGGGTGGGGGGGCCTGGATAACAGTTGTCAAAGCTGGTCATGAACCCATTGGGCCGTCAACCCCCCTTTCTCCTCCTTCCCTTTGGTCCAGAAGATACATGTTGCATCCCGATTCAGAGGATGTGTAGTTTCACAAAGTGATGCTAATCATTGGAGGCGTGAGACATCTAAAAGCTGAGCCCAGCCGTTAAGCCTTTGGCTTCATCATATGAGGTGTATTGATGCCACCTCGCAGAAGCCTATCTGCCAATGTATGTTTGCTGCTGCTCCAATGTTAACGTAAATACTCTGACAGGCAGGACCTTGCAGTAGCGTACCTTTCCCATCACTACCGGGGCTTGGCGTCACGGCAGAGTGCTCTCTTCTGCCTTCAACCTCCTCAATGTGGGAGGGCTTATGTCCCTAAGTACAGGCGGCAGTGAAAATGGTAAAACCCCAGGGGCAGACTGGCCCATAGGGAACTCTGGAGATTTCCCGGTAGGCCTCTACACCCTGGGCCTCTTTTGTCTGGTATTTTCAAATTTTCCCATAGGAAAAGTGTTGGGCTTGCTGAAAATGTGTAACACGGGGCCACTTTGAACATGATTTCCAAGGGACTCTTTTGCTTCCCAGTCCACCCCTGTAAAACGCCTCTACTCAGGGGGCGTGACTCTAGCATCATATTCTTGTGGAACATTTTCCGCGGTTTTCTGCTTTCAGAGATGTGCTGGATGGTGTGTACACAGCAAGGCAGATGCCACTAGAGGCCACAGCAGAGATGAAGCTCTCAAGCAGCAGGACACTTGTAGGAACACAGGGAAGATACACAGTGGGAAGGAAAACATCCCATCCCAAACAGTTACATAATGAGGCGTTCCTGCATGCCTTGGAATGCTGGACTGCTGTTATAAAGCCGTTCCTAAGCACGAGGCGTAGCCGAAGGAGCTTGAGGGATGTGGGGCCAAAAATGCACCGCCAGTCTAGCGAGACAAGCTGTAACATCACTATTACATGAACAAAGATGTTAAAAAATGACGAATTTAAGCCAAAAAAGAATGAACGTGCAGGTCGGGCTGCGGGTCCAGTCTGCATTGTGACACTGAGGGCCGATTCTGAAGTTGGTGCATTGAGCGTGCTAAAGAGGCCGAATCACTGCGCCAAATCAGGGCGCCCAGGCTGCACCACTATTCTCAAGTCGGCCTTGGCATCCTTGCAGTGCACGACAGTGCACTGTGGTCATTGTGCCTGTTTTTGGGCACAACGGGCGCCATGCAGAAATCTCGGCAGCACTTTGGTAAAATAACAACATAACCGTTATTTTACCAAAGTGATGCTGAGAACACGGTTGTACGTGCAATGAAGGCATGGGGAACTGCAGGGGCATTTCCCACAAACGTCATTCATTTGCATAATGCAACTTTTCCTAGCTCAGACAACCAGTGGCTTTGTTTTGTGACAGCAAAACAGCAAGAAGGGAAAAGGGCGGAATGGAGATCTTTAAACAGAACGATAATGAAAGGCATGCAGAAAAGCCAGAAAATGAATCGGATAGATCATTCCTACACTAGTAAAAAGAGTAAAAGCGGGTGGGTCCAGCTTCCCCTACCTCGCGCCCACCCTCTGGAATGCCCTACCTCCCACCATCCGTGGCGAGGACTCCCTCACCACCTTCCGCAAAACACTGAAAACTACCGTCTTCACATAAGGACCGGCACATCAGCACAAATACTTATCATTTAGGTTTGTAATTTATGCCCAAATGCAATAGTTGTAACAACAGTATGATTTCCTGTACTACTCATAATGTGTCAACAATCGCTATCATATGTACCATGTAACTAAGTTATTGCAAGTAACAGCGCCTCAATGCCCCTGGGCTGCTTGCGCGCTATATAAATTTAAATAAATAAATAAATAAATAAAACTTGCATACGTACCCATTGAGATGTTGCAAGAAAATGCGTTTACTATTTCATGGTGCTTATTATATAGGCTGCCCCCAGTCCAAGCTGCCAAGTACACTAAACCAAGCTACCAGAATATTTTATGGTCACCCTAACAGCAGCTTCAACGTTGTATCTTGCCCTGACCCAGGACACAACGTTGAAGCTGCATACTTTACTGGTTTGCCCACCCACCTGCATTGCGACCGTCTTCCTGTGCCACTCCTCCACAATACCGGCACCAAAATGGTACCCTATATGTTCGCCACTTTAGCACACATTTAAAAGTGGAGGAGTGCCACAAGAATACCTGTCTTAAGTGGCAGCTAACAAATGTGGCGGTTGCTAGGTTGGTTTTCCATCCATCCTAGCAACCGCCACATGTATTCTGAAAGTGGTGCATTCATACCGACTTCGGAAGTATGCGCCACCATCAGAATAGGTCCTAAGTACTGAAAAAGTCGTTAACGCTTTTAACGCCCTTTACGGTACTTAACACCCGCTTGAGGATCGGGCCCTGAGAGCAGGGAAAACCAGCAGAAGTCTGCAGCGGAAGACTGAAGTGAAGTGGGATAAGTGGGGAGATGTATACAAGAAAAGGGGGCACTGGGGGAGGAGCAACCACGCCACGAGACCCAGCAGGGAAGAGCGGATGGTGGGATCATAGTGGCAGAGGGGCCTGAACAGGAGAACAATCCACGCAAAAAAGAGGCAGGTAATGGGGCAGGTGGTATCAATCACAGGAAGCAGAAGAAGGGGACGGAGACAGGCTACGGCGGATGACCAGGAACAGGGATGTTATCAGGGCCTTTCAACAATTTCAGTTTAAAGGAGCCTCTGGGGGGGCAGCAACTGCCCATTGTTGACAGTCAGCAGTCTTATGACACAGCAATCTTTGTCTGTCACCCTTTACTGATAATCGATGGCTATTAACGCCCTTGTCACCATTCTAATGTATGCACCCTACGGGTGGCTCAGACTTTTGTTCTCCTTTCTAAGCAATAGGGGCCACTGTCATGTTGAAATGGGCCCCCAGAGCCTTTTCAGCCAGCCATGTATTGGAACAAGGCAAATTACAAGGATTGGGTGGAACATCGGCTGTGAGGCAGCAGCTAGCCTTATATCCCTTACACCATTTGTCATAATGTTACAATGTTTAAATTGCCACTCAGAGCCTTACCTGTCTGACAAAATGTCCTTACTACGCCACTATTAGAAAACCAAGGCTACTGGAAGCAGGAATTAATTATGAATGTGTGGTATCATGTTATACATGTAAAGTTATGTCATGTCAATGTTGTTGCAGTACAGGCTCAACAAAGTGTCCTTTCTTTTTTCTGGGTATTTGACTGTGTGTTACGGTGACTGGTGGTACCGAATGTTTCAGACAAAATCGACATCCTAGGGCTAGTGTTGGGGCGGGATGTTATTTACATTGCCATAAATTAACAGTGTACGTTAGCACTGGGGCAGAAGTGCTCGTTTTTGGAAAGCTGGACTAAGTTAGTTCCTTCTCCAGATGGGGGATCTGTTTCCAGCCCGTGCCAAATGGCCACGAATGTAGAATGTCCCTCTATATTTTGTTTTGTTAGTTTGTTTGTTTATTTTATTTATTTATAGTGCACGCCATACCCTGGGGCATCGGGCGAAAGACATAAGAATATGTTAAACTTGGTTACACAGGTAAATGCAGTACATCAGGAATCATAGGGATGGAGAAATGTACGTGAGGGAATAAGTAAACAGTAATAAGAATTAGTATACATAATAGTGTCCAAAAAGGGACTAAAGCACAGTAAGCAAAGCAATATACAGTGGAATGTACAGTGTGGAGGAATATTAACAGTCAATTACATAGTTAGCAGAATACTAGGGATAGCCTCTATGGTTTGGAGGCAGCTGAAGTAATACAATATCATCGCAGATTACTTGTCGTTATCTTTCAGCCAGTTAGTCAATTCTGTCTAAATTTGACAAAGGTTTGGTGTTCTCTTAAGTGGGCAAGCAAGGAGTTCCACAGTTGAGCTGCCTTAACTGGGAAGCTGTGTCCCCCAATGGTGGACACGTTAAATCGTGGTACTAAGAGGCAGTTGGAATTGGCTGATCTAGTTGCTCTAAGGGAGGTTTTTGTGATAATCCTATCAGTTAAGTATGGAGGTGCTTTATTATTCAGACATTTGTAGGTGAGGGTGGCCATTTTGAGTCGAATTTTGTCAAAGGTAGATAACCATTTGTATTTTCTCCTGGTGGATGAGATGTGTTCCTTTCTATTTATCATAAGTGCTGCTCTCAGAGCATTATTCTGGAGTACCTGTATTTTTTGGATGATGTGTTTACTAGCACCAGCATACAGGGCATTACAATAATCCAATTTAGAGAGTATGAGGGCTCTAGAGAGAATTAGGCAGCTGTTTGTGGATAGAAATTGTTTGCTTGCTCTGATTAGTTTGCACGTATATGCAGTAGCAGATGCCATGGAATTGAATTGTTTAGTAAAGTTATGGGTGGCATCTAGGTAAAAGCCTAGGGTCTTCCCCTCCTTAGCTACTTTGATGCCATTACCATCAATGGTGAAGTGGGCATAATACGGGCTTAGTTTGGATAGGTGGGCCGTAGTGCCTAGAATAATAAGCTCTGGTTGATCATCGTTCAGGCATAGTCCATGGGTGGCCATCCATGCCCGAAAGATGCCGTAAATTCTATTCACCAAGGCCAGGTCCAGAGAGTAGTCTCCAGTGAGAGGAAGGAGGATTTGGGTATCATCTGCATAATTTGTGTAGGCGATACCCAAATTGTCAATTTCATCAAAAAGGGGCTTAGTGAATACATTGTAGAGAGTCGGCAACATGCAGGATCCCTGGGGTACACCGCAGGTTATAGGAATAGGGTCTGCTGATGCCGAGGGTGAGAAGACTCTCATAGTTCTGTTGCTCAGGAATGACTCAATCCATATTATGGCTTCTTTAGAGAAGTGTGATGTGGAATCTAGGTGACTGCATAAGACCTTATGGTCAACCAGGTCAAATGCAGGCGAGAGATCTAGTAGGAGGAGTAGAGCAGATTGGCCCTTATCTCTAAGTTCATCTATTTGGGCCTTAAGGTCAATTAGAGCTGTTTCCGTACCATGTTGAGGACGGAAACCAGATTGACGAGATCCTAATAGGAGGTTGGATTCCAGGAAGTTCTGGATTTGAATGTATGCCACTTTGTCTAGGATTTTTAAGAGGAATGCCACAGTTGTTATAGATCTGTAATTTGTGGGTATGGATGGGTTGAGGGTTTGCTTTTTAAGGAGTGGTAGTCCCCAAGATTCTTTCAAATTGTTGGGGACGGTACCAGAAGTAAATGAGGAATTAGTAAGTTTGGATATGAAAGGCGCAAGTTCTCTAGCAGCGTCCTTGAGAAGTTGTGCAGGGCAATGGTCGCCCTTACAGTTGGATGGTTTGAGTCCAAGTATTACCTTCTCCACCTCAATAACAGAGACTTTAGTGAAGCTGAAGTGTGTTTCTTGTTTAAGGTGTGGCAGAAATGCTTTGTTAGGAGTGGTTTGAGGTGCTAGTGAAGCTTTCTTGTGGGCGATTTTAGTTTGTAAGTTAGAGACTTTATTAGTTAGTGCGTGCTGGATGCTGGAGCACCACATTTTGTCTTTGGTACAATCTTCTTGCAGTAGGATAGGTGTTTCTAGTTCTTTTAGAATTATAAACAGTTCTTTGGTGCTAGATTTAGACTGTGATATTCTGTTGTTGTAAATCTCTTTTTGACTAGTAGGATGTCTTTTTTGTATTGGGATGAGATGTTGGTAAGGTTGATTTTATTTTCTGCTGAGGGTGAAAGTCGCCAGGCAGTTTCACATTTTCTTTTGAGTAATCTTAGATTTTTTAAGTAAGGTGTGAACCAGGGTGTTGGGATGTTTTTTAGGTTTACTCTTCCTTAGTTTGAGAGGTGCAATACCGTCAAGGGCGATAGTCATAGCTTTGTTATATTGTTCGACTAGAGAATTAGGGTCCATGTTATCGGGTAGGGCATTAAGGTTAGGTAGTATGTAAGGAAGTAATTTGTTTACTGTCATTTTTTTTGTTCCTTGAGAGAGTAGGTGGGGCCCGTGAGGTAGTTTGAGCAGTGGCCGATTTGGTAACTAGTGTGAATGACAGAAGATGATGGTCAGTCCAAATTTGAGGAGCAATGGTCGTGATAGTGACATTGCAATTGTACTCTGCGATCCAATCAAGAGTTCGTCCTTTGTCATGTGTGGGTAGGTTAACTTTCTGAGTAAAGCCTAGTTCTTTCAGGGTATTGGCAATTGCAGTGGACTGGAGGTCTTTAGTATCGTTGTAACCTAAATTGAAATCACTGAGCATTAAAGTTTGAGTGGTATTTTTTAAATTGTTAGATAAGGCCATGGAAATGTCATCAAGGAAGGATCCAACGGGACCTGGTGGTCTATAGATGAGGTAAATATTCAACGTCTGGGAGTTGGCAATGGGTAATTTGACAGCTAGGCATTCACAAGATTTCAGATTAGGTGTGGTAACTAATCTCATGGCGAGGGTGGTTTTAGCAATAATTGCTATTCCTCCTCCTCGAGGGGCCTGTCTGTCCGCTCTCAGGATAGTGTAATTATCAGGGACTGCCAGAGACAAGGCCGGCCTGAGGCCTCAAGTAGCCAGGATTCTGTAATGGCCAGGAAGTCAAGGTTATCTGTAAGGATAATATCAGATATTTCGGTTGCATGTGCAATTAAGGACCTTGCGTTTAAAAGGGCTCCTTTGAGATTAGGTAGTTGGCTTTCTGGTGCCAGTGGTACATTGGAGCCGAGCTTGTCTATAATAGTAGGCCTAGGAGAGTTAGGTTTATGTCTTTTATATTTGGCTAAGTCTATATTAGACTATGAGGTTACCTTATGAGTTAGCCTCTTTTTTAGGTAGTTTAGTTGCTCTAATTTTTTAGCTGGTAGTTTGTGCAATTTAGATGGGCGTGCTCGCAATCTTAGGTTTCTATCAGTGGTGCTACATGGAGCCTGTGTGATAGAAGATTCTTGCTGTGGACTAAACTTTTGTGAGGATATAGCTGAAATGGTGGGGCGAGTAGGAGTACTGTTAAGGGACGTCATCATGGTAGTCGGGCTGTTAGTGATCAAGGTGCTAATATGTGAAACTAAGATGATATTGATGGCTATGAGTAATGTTCGCCACTCTATCTTGGAGAGAGCACCAGGTAGGAGTCTAATAGGGCACCGAATGTACATAATGAGAGTAGTTTGTGAAGAGTCCAGGTGGACACAGTAGATAGAAGGCCAGCTAATTCAGGAGAGGCACGGTGAATTACAGGAAGCAGATACAAGTGTGCACAGTGGGCTAATCTATTTTCAGTGACTATTGGGCACAGTGGGTAAGGCTAGCATAGTTAAAGATATTAATGCAGCAAGCTTCACAAATGCTCCTAATCTGGCAGTAATGCCTGGAGGACTAAGGTGACATAGTTCAAGGGTAATCACAATAGGCTTCAGAAGCAACAATCAAGCAGTAATGCACAGTGGCCTAAAGTTTGGGCGCATCTGATAGCGTAATGCCAGGCGGGTGCAGTAGGGCTCTTCAACTAACAAGGGATGATGTAGTGGGGCATGTTAGTTAATGCTTTAGGGCATGGCAGGCTAAATGCATGACTCAAAGTTAAGGTACAAATAGGCTTGATACAAATAGCACAAATGTTAAAGCATGGCATGCAGCTCTCAATTTATAGGGCGCACTAAGCTAGATGCAAAACCTAAGAGTTAGGCCGCGTGGCAGGTAAAGTACAGGCCTCGTGTAATGGGCACAATAGGCTGAATGTAATGCAGTATGTTAGGGCAGTATAGTATGTAGAGCCGCAGTAAACAAGGTAGATGGTTGATAAAATCAAAAGCTAGGAGCAGATCACAATAAGGCAACAGACAGTAGCTAGGCACGTAAAACTCTGTAATGGGGGCAGGCTTAATGTTTAGCTACAGTTATCACAAATGGCGACATGTGCATATACTATAAGGCGATGCAGTGTGTCTGGGTAGCATAAATTGGCTAGTAGTATGACTAAAGACACGTGTGCTAATATTGTAATAATGTCAAGATGCAGGTTTACTCACACGGCAGCAGCTATGATAGGCAGTACAATGCATCTGGGTAACATGAGACGCCTCAGTAGGTGCATGGCCAGTGGCGCAATTAGGTACGTGAAGGGTAAGAGTAGATGCCTTACCGGGGCAGGCTGTACAGATGGTGTGGAGTGCCCAGTCCAGGTGAGCTCTCAGCTCAGGGGGGGGGGGCGCGTTCATGGCCCTAGGCTCTAACGGCTTGGAATAGGTGCAGAAACAGGCCTTTTCCTTCTGGGCCTTCTCCGTGGAAGGCCGGCTTCCGCCTGCCGGCTGGAACTTGTGGGGTATTAAATTATGGGGCTGCTTAGCAACCATATGCTAGCCTCGCTTTCGCGCCGCATCTTCGGTCAGCCATTTTAGAATCAGGCTGGTGGGAGCGAGCAGCTGATCGGCTACCAGCTGATCAGGATGCAGGTGAGCAAAGTGTAGGTTGTTTCGTTGCTCACCGAGGTGGAATGTAGCTGTAGATCGCTACAGTGCCCGTGCACAGATGACTCCTGTCCTTTGCGGCTCAATGCAGGCAATCGTTATCCAGTGAAGCAGCTCCTGGATGGATGGAGCTGAGGAGGGGCTTTTCCTTGCGGGCCTTCTCCTTGGAGGGCCGACTTCTATATATGGGGAGTGATGGGGTATGTGTGAAGAGAACATCAGAGATAACCTCGGAGGATGGGCTGTGTGGCAGACATGCAGCTGTCTCCTGGCTCACATGGTACCCATGACCGAACAAGAGATGTGAAAGAGTGCACTGATGGCAGAGTTCTGTCTCCAGGCAGAGATGAGTGTGGGAATAGACGGACCTAGTTATTCACACTAAAGCAGACTCACAATATCTCAACGTGCTTTGAAACGTGGTGTGGGATGGGGAGTTGCCTTTCCTCCTGCTAGTAGCAGATGGGATCCTCTTCTGAGCATGGAAACTCAGACCCTGGTCTTGTATTCAGGCTATGGCCTGTCTTTGGATAAATGTCTTGCTAGAGCCTTGCATAGTTCTGGGCTTCCTTTCAAACCGGCCAGAGAGAGGGGGACAGTGTCCAAGTGAATATCGAGCCCCTGGAGGTGAACCTAGGGCAAATGGACCAACAGTGGTAAGGAACTGACTGACTTTAGTGCTGACGAAATGCATTAAAATTAAAATCTCTCAAACTAAGCAGCATCGATCTTAGTGGCTATAGAAAGAGGCCTTTAGGGTCAGGGTGGCAAACATCTTGGAATAGCAAATCCAATATACAAAGACCAAAATAATGGAACTCACAAAAAAGGTAGTCCCTCAATACTCTGTTTTACTGACAAGCAAGCTCATATGAATCCTGTGGCATACTAAATGACGCTGCAGCATTTTTCACCAACACACACACAGCATCAAGACTACCATCGGCAAAAATATAGATCATGGGTGCGTGGTCTGCGATGGCCATGCTCTCTTGGAGCTCCACGAAATGGTGAGCAACAATGGCCATATTGCACTTTTTCCCAGAAACTGTAACCCACAAATGTTAAGGATAAGTGCGCGAGTGAGTCCCACAGAGCTGTGGCACGAGATGCTGGTCAAAGCCCCTGGGAAGGGCCACATGCTTCGGGGGCCTACCAATCTTTGCAGTGCAAAAGTGATCAGGCTGAAGCAAGGGTGAGAAGAGGCAGATCTGGGGTCTCCTTGATGAGGCTCCTGGCACGAGAAAGGACACCCCTGGATGGTAGACAAGGTAATGTGTGGGGGGTGCCGGAGAGACTTCCAGAGAGCCGTGGAGGAGATAGAGGGTGGGAGAACGGAAACTGCAATGGACAGAGGCATCAGTGGCATCCGAGGAAGATGGCTTGACATACCTGCGAAAGAACTCCTCCACTTTACCTAAATAAAACAGTGGTAATACCAGCAAAAATCCCCGGTGTAGTCCTATGAACTCCATAAAAGGGATATTTTCACCGCCAAACCATTTGTTATCTTGTGGTATTACCACCGGTGGTAATACCTGCAGTGGTAGTACCACCTGACCAAGGGCAGTATCAGTAATTTAGTTTGCCGGTATTCCAGTGAATTTACTGCCAGAATACCGGCAACCTCGTAATGAGCCCCAGAGATCTAGTATTAGCCACTGTGGAACAAATCGAAAAATCAACCCCATGCATAAGGCTAAGTTCGATAAACTCAATGATAAGGTGGCACAGTAGAAATCTAGGACATCCATGCTGGAGCAGAGGACAGATGAGTTGGACCAGCAAAGTACCCTGATGCACCCGATAGAGCAACGGCTGACTAAGGATATAGAAGGAGTGATTTAGGGACATGAAGCCATCAAAAATAGGCTTGAATACCTGGAAAATGTAGTCTGGGCCAAACAGATCAGAATCATTGGCCTCTCTCTGGGGTCAGAGGTAAAGGATCCAATTCTTTTGAAGCTGATTGGCTTCCAGAGATGCTTACACTGGAAGTGGAGGAGGAGCCAATGAACATAGAAAAGTGCTAAGCGATTAAGCTGCAGTCTGTGGTAAAAGGTTGAGAGTCACAAGTGGGGCCAACTCCTATAATTACAGTTTGTGATTCCGAGATAGAGATAGGATCCTACAAGTCTCAAAGCTCTAAGGGATCCCTGGAGTAACAACAGCATACGATTTTAATCTTCCCATACTTGGCACTGTCAGGGTGGTCAGGAAAGGTAACAATGATGAAGAGGGGTTCATGTTGCATGCATCATATTTGTGACTGGGGGTGCAGTGAAATGGCCGCAATGTTGCAATTTCAATGTTGGCGCAATGTTGCAATTTCATATGTATCTATGTGAAACTTATCCTATTTATATTGATAGACTGCTGCATGTGGGGGTGTATTGTGAGATCAAGCACTAACCTTAAACCAGTTACACTGTTATACAATGAATGCCCCAGTCCCGCTGTGCTTGTCCTATATAATCATTCAATCTTTATTTTCCATGCATCATAGATCATTTCTATATCTTTCTAACAGAACATCTTGCCTTCACACAAGTATTTTTTTCTATGCCGACACGTGTTTCTACCTTTCCTGGGTCCTCTTCAAGGCTATACAATGGCAAGCATGTCCAATACTCTTATAATCTGTGCATTGTTCTTGAATGAATCAACAGAAAGTAATGATGATGAATAAAATAAAATCAGTCTCTTCTGCTTGTCAAACAACACCACTACCACATCTACGCCTGGTTAGCGAGAAATCACTTTGTGTGCTTTGGTTAAAACCACCGTGCTGTAAGCTTCTACGTTATAGTTTTGCATGGATGAAAGCGCGGTACTATCTTAGACGATTGTTAGTGACTCACACAAAGTGATTTCTTCCTTACCAGGTGTAGATGTAGTAGCATACAAAAACAGTTACACGGGTGTTGTTTGACAGGCAGAAGAGACTAATTTGATTCTAATTATCATCATTATTTTTTGTTAATTAATTCAAGAACTATGCATGCTTATACCACTGTATCATTTCATTTTTGCTTGAATTGTCGAGGCTCTGAGGAGTTATTCTTCAGGAATGAAGCATCCGCCCACCCCCCAGCCACAGATTGATGAGGACATCCAGTGAACTCCTAATTGTTCATTGTGATGTTATTGTGTGGTTAGGTATTCACATTATAATGGGGCTTCTCCTGTTGAAGGTGTTGCTCTTATTATTGTTTCTTTATCAAAATACAATAACAAGGCGTTTAAAAATAATCTAAGAAACAGCTTGACAGAGAAGTAAGTATGAAAAATAATGTAACACCTATTGAGGAATTAGTGATAGAGTGCCCTCCAGGTTTACATACCAGGATCTCCAGTTCGTACAAATCAGAAATGTCCCGGGTGTGGGGCCCTCCATGGCGTGGATGGATAGAGCTTGACAGTTTCTTTGCCTGCTTTCATTTTCCCTTGGCCGGAGCGGTCCAGCATGGGCATGTTTTCAGGTTCTGGCACCATATTCTATGCTCTATATTCTGGCCACATCCTGCATGGAGCGGGAGCATCTCTGCGGGCTGGTGGGCATTTTTCACCGTCTACTTTCCAAGGGTGTGAAAGAGCTTTAGAAATTGGGAAGGCAGAGCTGCTGTGCCCACTCTGCAATGTGATGAATCCTATGGACCCCTCACTTAAACCCTGCCTAAAGTCTGCCCGAAAGTGGCCAGGGAAAGGCAGCCGCTTCCTGATCCTGACCTAGGGGGTGGTGTTCTGCAGGAGGATCATCTGGAAGGAGACGAAGCCCAGGGCAGTGAAGATATCCAGTTGGATGAGACACAGTATTTTTCTCTAAAAGGACCTTTTAGAACATTTTAAAGGTACCAAGACAGGTAATGGCCTATTGTTGTTAGGATGTAGCTGAACCACACATTAAGCCTGGTGATGTGGGAAAAGCTGGTGTGACATCATTAAATACACCAAGGAGAGAAAGACTGTTTGAGACTCTGAAGGCTAAAACTCCCCCTTACTTCCAGAGGTCAAGTGGAAGGAATTCTATAAATATTGGTTTAAACTAACTGACTTCCTCTTTTCAAGTAAATTCTCATAATTCTTCCTCAAATGCTTTTAAGGGAAATTAATCTGCATTTAAAACATGGAAGTTGACAATAAAACCTAATTTTGTTGTTAGGGACTACAAGTCCCTTACTCTCCGAAGGACTGGGACGAGGAAGAGGGCTGAAAAGCAGTGTTTCAGTGGTAGTGAGCCAATTAAGCGTAATGACCAACATCTGAGGCAAACAGAGAAGCTTAAAAGGCCCCTCAGCTGCAGGGCATTTGATGGAGCTATGAAGTCAGTGGTCGCAGCAGTAGCAGCAGCAGACGCAGAGCACAGTGTTGGCAATCCAAGAAGAAGTGGGAGAACAGAAGGAACACCAGGACTTTTAAAAAAAAAAACTTTTATTTAACTTGCACAGAGTCATCACGTTACATTACTTTCAGTTACAGTACATAATGTTCCAATCATACAGTTGTGTAGTCTAGCAGGTGTTTAAATGATATTCATCATGGAACCTCTTCCTGGCTGTTTCCCCTCTCATCTTTATCGAGCAGATATTGCCTGAAACCACTCCAAATGCCCTTCGGTCGGCTTGGTGAGAGCAGTAAATTAGAATAGACTTCTTCATTACAATTCGCCCAGGTCATATCACACATCCATTCTTTCTTCAGGGGAGGGGGCCCTTGCTCTTCCTGTGCAAGAATATGACGTGTTTGGCTAGAAGCAAGCCCAGGTTCAGGAGGCTATGGGGGACCGGGTTCATTTTACCTACAAAGCCCAAAAGGCATAGCCCCAGTTCCCACTCTATAGGTTGATCCAGCATTTCTTCCAGCACTTCACATACATCAGCCCAGTACTTTGTGAGCACCCCACAGGACCATAACATATGGTAGATATCTGCTCCCTCAATTCCACATTTGGGACATCTCCCCGCTGTTGCAGGATACTTCTTCTTAAGGCGGGCCGGGGTGATGTGCAGTCTATTCACTATCTTAAAATGGATTAGTTGATACCTGGAATGGCAGGATATATTTTTTGTCAATCTGCAGAGTTGCACCCAGTGTATGCCTGTGAGAGTAATCCACAGGTCTTTTTCCCATTCCCCTTTGATATCTGGTGTCGGTGACTTCCTGGTTGATAATGTGAGTTTGTACAGCGCTGAGGCTGTCTTCTTCATTGTGCTGGGGGATAATGCGTATCACACACTCGGATGCGAGGGAGGTTGCCCTCCCATGCGTTCGCTATTGCCGAGCGCAGTCGGTGGTACTGCAATTTCTGTAGCGGGGTATCCCCAATAATTACCTTAATGTTGTCCCAGGTGATGAATTGGCCATCACAGAACAAATCTCTAAAGTGTTGTATGTCCTTCTCCCACCAGTGTGTAACGAGATCTGCATCCAGCATAGGGGGCAGGTATGGCACGCCCCAAACCGGCATGTCCGTGTTATACATTATGTTATTCCTAGGATGTCCAACCAGCCTGGTCCATGCCTGATGCGTGACCCGAGTTGGGTCCATTTGGTTGTCGCTCCCTAGTTTCCCCATAGCTAGCTCATGTAGGAGAAGAGTAGGATTTCTCTCTTGTGTTTCCAAAGCTATGTGAGGTGCTTCAGGACCGCCCTCCACCCAGTAAACCGCATAGTAAGCTTGCGCGGCCGTAAAGTAAAGTTCGAAGTTGGGAGCCACCAGCCCCTCTTGGTCATATGACATTGTTACACGTTTCCTGCTTGCACTCGCTAGCCCCTTCCATATGAACATTGATCATGCCCCTCGTATCTTAGAGAAGAAGGGTCTCCCTGGCCACAGCGGTACTTTGCTGAACGGATAGAACATCTTAGGAAGATTAATCATCTTGACTAGCGCCAGTCGGCCCATAAGTGAGAGTGGGAGATGATCCCACCGATTGATCTTGGTGCAAAGCATGTCCGCCAGTTCATCATAGTTGAGGGAGCGTACCAGCTGTGGCGTGCGAGCTATTTCTACACCCAGGTATTTAACCAATGTAGGAGTCCATTTGAGCCTGTGAAGTTCTACTGGTTCTTTTGTCACTTCGGTCAGAGGAAATATTTCAGACTTGCTAGCATTCAATCTGAGGCCGAGTATTCCCCAAATTCTTGTACCGCCGCTAGTATTCTTTGCAAATTCCTCTCGGGCTCCCTCACATATAGCATGATATCGTCGGCATAGAGGGTTATCAATTCAACCTTCCCAGCTATAGTTATCCCTGCCCGGATGTGCTGTGCTCTTAGGTGATCTGCCAATGGCTCTATAACTAACACAAATAACAATGAGGATAGCGGGCAGCCCTGTCTCGTACCTCCCGCCAGTTCCAGAATTGATGATAACACCCCATTGATACTCACCCTTGCAAACGGTTGCGTGTAAAGGATGCGTACCCTTTTGATCAAATTTGGGCCGAATACATAGTTGCTCAGCACTCTAAATAGGAAGGGCCAATACACAGTGTCAAAGGCTTTTTGCATATTGAGGGTGATTGCGGCCCACTTGGTGTCTTTCGGAATTCTTGCTAATATATTATAGACCTTTGTATATTAGTTGCCGTGGATCTGACCTGCACGAATCCCGCTTGGTCCTCATGCACCGTGTACGGCATGAGGGGATTCAACCGAGAAGCCAGTATTTTAGCGAATATCTTTGCGTCGGTATTGATGAGGGATAGCAGGTGGTATTAAACACACTGCTCAGGGGGCTTCCCCGGCTTTGGTAATAGGGTAATAATCACTTTGCGTGTTGTTTCTGGCAGCCTGCCAGTTTCCAATGCTTCAGTCCACATTGTGAGGAGGTGAGGAGCCAGCTTCTCCATGAATTCCTTATAGAATACTGCACTTAGTCCGTCCGAGCGTTCCCCTTCGGGAGGTTCTTTATAGCCTCTTTTATCTCCTGCAGCGTCACCAGCGTGTCTAGGGCATCGCGAGCCTCTCCCGATAAGAGTGTATTCTGTATCTTGGCTAAGTAGCCATCTATTTCGCTATCTGTGGCTGTACTCGGGCGAAGTATAATTTGGCATAAAAGTCCTAGAGCACTTTGCTAATCTCTTCCTGTTTCGTAACCACCACCCATCACTCCTGTACATAGGATATTGGTGCACCCCTTCTCGCTGCGTACAATATGTGCCAGAAGCTTGCCCGGTCTTTCCTGCTCTCTGTACCTGTGCATCACAGCCGGCTGGTCAAAATAACGCAGCTCCCTGTCAGCTGCCTCGTGGAACTCGTCCAGTTGCATTTTAATATCTGCATTTTTCTGTGCTGCCGGGGCAGTTGCATACAGTGACTGAAGGTTGGCTAGTGTTGCTTCTTTCCTCTCTAGTTCCCTGTGTGTATCTCGAAATACTCCAAGCTCAGTGGACATAGCAATATCTCTGATGTAGGCTTTCAACGGCTGCCATAGGACCGCTTGTCGGTACACAGACCCAACGTTATTTTCGAAGAGTTCAGCAATATGTTGCGATAGGTTAGTTCTATAAACGGGGTCAGTCAAAGCTGCGCCTTGAACCGCCAGTGTGCCTTCTATGGGGTTCCCTCAGGAATGTCCCTTAGAAGTGTTATTGGTCAGTGGTCTGACAGTGTTCTGGGCAATAACTTGGTTTCCATCACCCAACCCAGAGTCCTATGAGACACCAGCCAGATGTCTATCCTGGAGTGCATATCATGGACTGACGAATAAAAGGTGTATGCCCTGCGTGCCCATGTAACGATTTCCAGGCATCCCACAACCCCAGGTCGGTAATGTGTGTCTGTAGCATGTGTGCTGTGCCCGTCAGAGATCTGGGTGTGGTCGATGTTCTGTCCAGACCCACATCTAGTATGGTGTTAAAATCCCCTCTGCACATGACCTGCACTGTGGGGCATTTCTGGAAGGCTCCCACGTAATACTCTGGGTCGTCTATGTTTGGCCCATTCACATTAATCAGCAGAACTTCAGCACTAACAAGTTTTCCGTGCACCACCACATATCTACCCCCAGGATCGGTCTCTGTCGCATTATGGGTGCATGGCAATGATCTATGTATCAGAGTCATGACACCCTGGGCTCTTGTGCAATAGGAAGTGTAGTATCAATGATCCCCCCCATTCGGGGGCACATTTCTTTGCTTGGTGGTCAAGCAAGTGTGTTTCTTGCAGGAATAATAATTGTGCACCTTGTCTATTCACATATGCCATCACTTTCCTCATCTTCACTGGCATTCCAAGGCCACTCACATTCCAGCTAAGAAGTTTTATTCCTGCAAGTCCTTTATCAGCCATCAACTCTCATATGCGTCCACATCTTCCTCCCACCTCTATGCAGTCTGTCAGCAATACAGAAACTAATTGCAGTTAATCAATGCATTTTCCCACTTTTTTCGTCCCAACTTCCCTTATCAGCCCCTTCCCCCTCCCTCATAGTTCCCTGAACTTCAACTATGCAAATCCTTAAACCTTTCCCCCCTCCCCCTACCCCAACACACTTAACTAAACTATGCACTCGCATTGGGGGCGGCCACTGCAGTGGCGGCCAGGATCCCGGAGTTCATTAATGTCTTATTGGTTAATGTTTTTCCTATGTTGCTAAATTACGTTACCAATACACATAGTGAAGACGTCAGGCCACTGGGCACTTCCTGCCTATATCAGGTCTCACCGTAGAGCTCCCCATGATCAATCTTCGTCCACTTCTGGCGCTTCTTGTCGAGCAGGGGGATGTTCGCTTGCGCAAAGGCAACTGCTTCTTCCGGGAAAGTAAAGAAGCACATTTTGTTTTTGTATTGCACGCGTAGCCTGGCTGGGTCCAGCATCGCGTGTGATATCCTGCGGTCTCTCAGCATATTCTTTACTCCTGTGAATGTTCATCTCTCCTGCTGGACTTCCAGGGTGCAGTCAAGGAAAATTTGTATCACACTGGACCCCATCTTCAGTTCTTGTTTATCAAGTGCGGCTCGCAACACCAGATCCCCGTCTCTGTAGTTCATAATCTCGCTATTATCGGCCTTGGGTAGGCGTGTTCAACGATGAACATTGTTGACCAACCTGGGTCTCCCAATAGCTCTTTTAAGAGCTCTTCAACTTCCAGTTCCATTGGGCCCTTTAGTGCATCTTCAGGGATCCCTACAATCTGTATGTTATTTCAGCAGGATCTTTCCTCCAAATCTTCGCATTTCAGTTTAACAGTGTCCAGATATTTGCCATGCTCGTCACCATATTTTGCAGCGCCACTAGTCTGTCTTCTGCAGTGCTGATCCTAGTCTCTGCCTCCATTAGGCGCTGTGTGGCTTTTTTCCAGCTAAGTGCGAATTGTGTGGGATATTAGTATTAATACCATCGAGCTTGTCATTGATAGCTGCGAATCCTAGTTGCATTGAGATGAAGACACTTTTTAGGTCGATGGTGACTGGTGTCGGAGTTGTTGGTGGTGACTCTCGGCTTTTAGAGCAGCTGTCTCCTGTGCCTCCCGTCTTTAAAGTGCATTTAGTGACCTTGGGGGCAGCCCCTTGGGCATTTTACTGGCATCTGGGGGCACATCCCATATGTTGAGTTTGTGCTCTCTTGTGGCGAGTTGAGAATGGTGACTATACATGTAGCGCAGTGGTCACTTGCGCCCAGTATCTTCATACACAGTATAGTCGTTAAGCGTCCCTTGTTCACTTTATCTTGCTGATCAATCAGTCTCGTGATGCAGCCTGATTCCTTGTCTCGCGTTGCCAATATGAAGTGTAGAATTTGCCCCCCGTGCAGTGTTTCCCCGGGTGCCTTGTCCGTAAAATGTAACTAAAGCAACACAGCGTAAGGTTGCCGTGCAGTGAATATGGGTAGAACGTCCAGCTGGGCATATGTGCCCCCTAGTCCTGGTGGCGTCTGTGTGCCGCCTACCTTGCTACTGTATGGGCCATGCCTTGCAGGGGCCGTCTTGGGGTATTCTTTCAGGAGGGGAGGCTTACTTGCCTGCACTGATAAAGCTGGAGGTGGGGGGAGTCACAGCGCAGTGGACATTTGCTTCCAGTGTCTTCTTACACAGTATTGTCCTTAAGCGTCCCTTGTTCTCTGTATCTTGCTGACCACTCAGTCATGTGTCATAGCCTGATTCCTTGCCTCGCGTTGCCAATATGCGGTGTGGAATTTTCCCTTATGATGCAGTGTTTCCCCCGGTGCCTTGTCCTTAAAATGTAACTAAAGCGCTGGAGCGCAAGGTTGCCATGCAGCAAATATGGTTAGAACGTCCAGCTGGGCGTATGTGCCCCCTGATGTGCTGCCTAATTTGCTGCTGTATTGCCCACGGTTTGCAGAGGCCATCTTGCGGTATCCCTTCAGGAGGAGAGGCTTACTTGCCTGCATTGATAAAGGTGAGGGGGGGTGAGGAGGTCCAGCGGGAGCCCTGGAAGGCTGCATCATGCCCCCTGTGCTCTGGGGGAGTCTCGGCAGGTCAGCTCATGCAGTTCACTTCTACTAACCAGAAATGGATGCTTGCGCCCACCGGAGCTACAGGAGCTCTTTCGTTCCACTCGTGTGCTCTGTGGTGGGTTGTGTCTCCCCTTTGGTCAGTTACCACTTGTAAGTTAATGCCTGCACCATTGCGGCCAGAGATGTGCCCAGCTGGTGATCATGTCCTGGCCTGTGTGTGGAATGTGCCTGCGGGTTAGTATCTGTGTCTCATCCCAACCATGCCTTTACACTTTGTGGCACAGTCCGATCCAGCCTCTGTGTCAGCTTACCGTCTCTGCGTTGATTGTGGATGCCGAGGGTACCAGATGACACGATTGGAGGTGGCAGTGAGCTGGGCATCGCCCGGTATTAGTATGAGACCACCTTCATCTGTCGCGGGTCTTCACCACACTGCCACCATGGGTGATGGTAGCTGCTGTGTGGGACACGGGGGCCCTCCTCACTAGTGTTCATGGCGCCTTCGGTGTCACAGGGTTGGTTCTGGACACACAGGGAGTTCGGAGTTCATCAGCCGCCTCTGCCAACGGCTGTGTGGAGATACCCGAGCATGGCGGGTGTTAGTTAGGCCACTTGAAATTAATCCAAGCTCACAGCGGGGTGCCTCACAGCCCGCCCTGGTGACTGCGCTGTTTCCCAGGCAGAGATGGCCAGCAGGGCATGACCACCCTTGCTGTTACGGCTTGTGCAGGCCCAGCCACAGGGATAGCCATAACTTCTGTTCTGCCTGATGAAAGTCTACAATTTCTTTGCTGGGTGTGCCTGGCACCGTCAGACGTCCCCTCTGTGTAATCTGCAGCAAAACCGAAAAGTTTTTAATCCGTTATTTTGCCCATGAGCCAGGTTCACCACCGGAGATCACGCACAAAGCTGCATCTAGCTATGTGCACAACAGCGCCCCACCCCGAACACCAGGACTTTAACAAAGCAGATTCCAGCTTCCTGTCCTGAGAGAGTCCTGTTCCCCCAAAATCTGAAGTGCAGAGGTTGTGCAGCAGAAGGCGTGAAGGAAGACTGCTTTGCCCCATACGGACCTGATTACAGAGATTGCGCAGCATAAAGCGTGCTGGAGACCATGGCTGAAAGGTGTTATGCAGCCGAGGGTCTCAGGAGCAACAGGAGATACTTAACTACGTGGCGGGACAAAAGAAACACTTATCCAGGATAGGTGTGTGTCCAAAAGCAGCCAGAAGCAGCCCAAGCTTTGCAGCACCTCGAAGAGACGAAGACAAAATCTGTTGAGTGTTACCGAGCATTCTGATCACTTGCGCGAACAATGGCAGGCAACTGTATCCATGCAGAAGCACTCGCATAGGAGTGAAAGCTGTGTGAAGCTCACCATTGATTGTCAGACAACAGAAAGTCTGAAAAGTAGCACTTGCTTAAACTAAGCATTCTTCATTTCACTGGCATAAGATTCAAATGTGGTGAAACTCTTAAAGTGAATATTAAAACCTTTGAAAACAAAGGTAAGGATGGTTACATGTGTCTAAAAAAGATTCTAAAGGTGAGGATTAACCTAAGAATCATTTATGAAGAGGTTAAAATAATGAAGCACCAAAGTTAAGTGACTGAACATTAATTTTTATGAGTCGTGGAGAACAAGCATTGCCCAAGCCAAGAGTGAAACAAGTATTACGCCAGCCAAGAGGAAATCAAACCTTTCCCAAAGCCAAAGAATGGTGAAAGCATTGTCCTAGGCCAAAAGTGATACAAATATCACCAAACCAAAGTGTGCAAGCATTGCCTAGAGTAAAAAAAGACTGACACAAAGGTCTATGATTAAACTACTCTGGTTGGCAGGAAGCTAAGAGGCAAATACAAGGGTGCCATCCCACCAGAGAACCTGGAGAAGGTGGGCAAGAAGTGCTTCAAGGAATTCATGGAGCTATCCGCCGCCGCCCGGGCGCACTACCAGCAGCTGCCCAAGCAGCTGAAGAAGAGGATGGGGAGGCCATGCTGACCAACTCCCCGGCATTGAGTCTGGAGTCCAGCTATGGTAACTTCCATTTCTCCTTCCGCATGAGCGAGCGGCTGAGTGAGTACTGCAAGCAGCACTGCAGCGGCAAGAAGCCTGAGATGCGGGCGCTGGGCACCAAGGACTATAATCTCAAGATCGTGCACTGGATCCCCATCCACAGCCTGCTTACCAACAAATTCTTTGGCCACCTGCCCACGGTGAACCCCGCAAGTCCCTTCAACCAGGATGGCAACCTCATGTGGGTGCCCGAGTCCATGACCGACCACTTCACCTGGTGGTTCGACCCCTCTTAGTAGGAAGTAATTTACTCAGACAGACCATCAGACCTATGACAACTGGGTCTGGAAAAATGTAGTATTCACCTTCCACCTGCCAGGGGACTCAGTGCTCAGTCTGAGCCCTGTTCAGCTGCTGGATAATGTGGAGGCCTTCAAGACCGCAATAGTTTAGATGGGGCCATCAGCCACCTTTCGTTACTAATTGGGTTAAATGTAGTAACACATATGAGTCTATCGTTTTTTAATCTTCTCTTGAGGGACAAGACATATATCCCGATTGGTGTTAGCCGCCCTTTTCAAGTTATCCTTAATCATTTCGTTCAGTCAGCCTTACCTTTAGTTTGGCTGCATGTACATCGAATTCCTGCTTTTCTGAGCAGTTCTGGTGAATTCGCAAAAATTGGACGTACGGCAGATTTTGTCTAAGTCCTACCAGATGAATAGCGTGGTCTTCAAACCCTCATCAGATTCTTTGATCATGAGGTCCAGGAAACTCACTTTGGTTTTGCTCCATTCCATGGTGAACCTGAGGTTATCATCACATGTATTTAACCATTGATGAAAATTCAGCAGTGACTCTGTAGACTACGCCATACTCTTACATGGTTCTGATATTCAGGATGTTGTTCTAGAGTATTGGTGGTCCCTGTAGGGTATTTTTCTTCAAATCTTGCCATGTATAAATTGTCAACATCTGGGGTAAATGTCGCACCCATGCTTGCTCCTTTTTGTTGCTTGTATAATTGTTGTTTAAACAGAAAGAAATGTTCTGTCATTGCTAAGCGTGCAACGTCAAGGATGAATCCTGTTGGAGATATAGTTGGAGTCCCGCATTGGTCAAGAAAGTCACCGAGTACAACTAACGAAAATTTGGGGTATGGACATATATAACGATTCCACATCAATTGTTACCAAAATGTCCTCAAGGTCTATAGTGACATCTTGTAGGATCCTGATCATAAAGGGTCTTTGACATACAAAGGCATTTTTAGAAAAAATGGTATGAGAAAAAACTCAGTGTAAACGGAAAATGGTTCTAGTAGTGAGTCAATGGCAGAGACAATAGGTCCCCTCTGGTATTTTGCTTATTCTTATGGATCTTGGGGATGATGTAGAATGCGGCCTTTTTACGATGTAATTTATTCCATAAATGTCCTTCATCCAAACTTATCCATTCTTCAGTTATTGCATGAGTAGTCAAGCTTTTAATCTCGTCCTGTAGCCTGATAGTGGGGCCTTGATCAAGTTTCTTATACAAAGCCACATATGCCAACAGGCATATGCATTCATTGTCATATTTAGATGTTTCCATAATGACAATACCTCCTCCCTTTTCTGCTGGTTTAATCGTGATTTCTTGTAACTCACATAATTCCCTCAGAAACAACCTCTCCGCTGTACTCAGATTGTCAGGTTGATAGTTTTTCTTTTTCATAGCACTCAGAACTTGTTTGGTGACTATATTTTTAAAAGTTATGATTTCTGGTGGGCATCTGTGAGGTGGGGGGGTTGAAGTTCGATTTTGTTTTCAACCCTGTGATGTTAGGAATTCCATCACTATTATGACCTTCACACGCTTTTTCCATACGTTGGCTAGGCAAACAGATTTCAAAAAAATCTTTCAAATGGATATTTCTGAAATAACTGTGTAATTCCATCTCAGTGGTAAATGGGTCTGCCTTTGTCACTGTGACATAGGACAGACCTTTGGACAGAAGATCTATTTCAGTGATAGTTAACACATGTGAAGACAAATTGATGATAGGTATAGTCTTATTATCTACTGATTCTGGTACCACTGCCTGGTTCTCATTCCTGGGCTGAATTGGGAGGTCTTTGTAGTGGATAGCTTCGTTGACCCCCTTTGAAAAAATATCTGATAGATGGCTTTTTTTACAGACACCACAGCAGGCCAAAATTATCAGAGGCCTAATAGATATGTTACATTCTCCAACACATCAGGTTCATCTAGTTATTCTGATCAATCCTCTGGAGGTAGAGCAGGCACTAGTTCAGGAGGGAACAGAGGGTAACAACAGCAGCAGGTTTCTTTCCGAGGCATTCAACAAGGCCATCCACGACAAAGACTTCCCCAATTTGGCCTGGGAATGAGAACGAGGCAGTTGTACCAGAATCGTATGGAAAGCTTGCATGAGACATTGACAGCGGGCTGATCTGAGAGGGATACATGCAGAAAATGGGGACTGAAACCACAGAAGAGGTCTGCACAAAATGGCCGCTCCACATATCAAAGGGCACAGCGGACCCTCCATTGAAAACGAGAAGAGCGGAGCCCCCACGGTGCAATAAAGCACACTGATACTGAGACATGCCCAGCTGGTGCTCGAACAGGTATGGAAGAGGCGCAGGACGGACACATACGTGCGGTTGCAGCGAGGGTGCATAGCAGAGAACCTGGCAAGCATGTACTGGAAGGCAAAGATCGCCGTCACAAAGACGCGCACATATAGGCGCGCATGAGGAGACTGAATAGATTCATCCCCACAGAAACGGACCACATACCGGAAAACAGGGGGAACTCGGAAGCCGGCGAGCCCATAACATAGGGCTAGGAAGATAGTCCATTACACAGAGGAACGTGGAGCCCCTGCCGAGAGACACAGTGCCCTGACACAGTGGTGTGCCCAGGTGCTGCCCAGAAGTGCACGGAGGCGCTGGCAGTAGGTGAACAAGTGGCTGCCCTGCATGCACTCAGCCTGCAATCAAGCAGGCAAGCGCAGGGAAACTGAGCCACCGACGTGGGATTCGCGAACGAACAGGCGCATACCAAGAGACAGGATGAACTCGCCCCCACGGAGCCGGCCACAAATGAGTGCAATCTGAAGCTTGGAAGCCAGAGAGCCCACACAAGCAGCCGTCGCCTCCCTCACTGGGAGACTGCAAAATGCTCGCTAACGGCCACAACACATGCAAGGGCCGGAGATTAAGCCCATGCAAGCTGGAACAGGCTGGGAAACAGCCCTGTGAACCTACACTGAGGAGAGCAGCCAGTTGGGAAGCCAAGGCAAACAAAACCCCCAGGAGGAGTGAAAAAGCCAGAATTTAAACACAGTGCAGCCACACGATATAGAGACACATAGGCTAACAACATTGTTTCCCTGCAGACCCAGGAGCATGGATGCACCTGGACAACCGGGTCAGCAGTGTGCACAATAACCATTACGTGCCCAGGAAGGAGTAAAACCCGAATAGTGCACGGAGGAACCAGAAGGGCGCAAACACATGCAACAGAGATACAGGGAACCACCCCCTGGCAACAATGAGTGGCTGAGACACTCTCACTGCAGCAATGGAGAGCACTCCCTGACTAAAGAACTGGCAGGATCGGATGTAGCAGAGTGCACTGGTGGAGGTCAGATATGGGAGTAGCTTCTGGGGGCCACCTTGAGCACCAAAACATCCCGTGCTCGGGACAAGGCCTTTGGACCCAGGCAAGCACAGTAGGCACCATCCGTAAAGGCCCCGACGCTGGGCGGGGGACTGGGCAAATGAACACTGGTCTGGTTTGCCCCGCGCACTCAGACCCACAGTGCTGGGACACAGAGCAATGTCTTCCAAACAGCCCAAAGCAAAGGGCAAGCAGCCATTGATGGAGGACTTCGTGAAGACTCCACTGCTGATGGAGGGGACCAAGAGCAAAGAAAGGAGTGCCCAGACCGGAACACCCCCGGCACGAGGGGACCAACAGATTCTTGCGGCCATAGCGGACCTGAAATTGACACTGGAAACTAAACTAGAGGCCGCCATAATCACACTTAAGGAAGCTCTAGAGGTCAAAATCGACACAGTACAAGAGGACCTCACTCTGTTAAGACAAGATGTCAGAACAATCGCAGAAAGAACTGGCATGCTGGAGGAGGAAATGAAATCCAACACAGCCACCTGTGCATCACATGCCTCGGAGATCCACGTGCTCTGACAACAAGTAAGCAATCTGGAAAACAGGGCAGAGGAGGCGGAAGGTCGCGCGTGGAGAAATAACATACGTATTGTGGGCCTTCCGGAGGGGCAAGAGGGATCGGACCCAACGGAATATGTGGAGACCATGTTATTGCAGGAAATAGGGGGCGGGACACTCACGCAAGGCTTTGCGGTAGAAAGAGTGCATAGGGCTCTGACTAGAAGGCCCCTGCCAGGAGCCCCTCCAAGACTCATCATTGCCAAGATATTAAACTACCGCGACAGAGAAAGTATCCTGGAGCACTTCCGCAAAGGAGGTACAATACGTAGGGCATCAGCATCCATAATTGCCTACACAGACTACACACTCCAGGTGCAAAGAAGGCGCCTGAACTTCAGGGCTGTGAAGAGGAGATTACGCAATGCTGGCTATAAATACATGCTGCTGTATCCGGCTAAGCTAAACTGAAGTTGTTCCACAAAAACCGATCTGTTTTCTTCGACATACCGGACGACGCAATGGAATGGCTAGATGCACAGAATTGCCCAACTGAGAAGAGTGACGCGAACAAGAGCAGAACAGAATGACGGAGAGAACAATCCAGAGGCCAAGGTGTTGCATAAAATGTGACTCTGGGACTTGATTATAGAAACGGGAAGTAGTGCAACGACGGGCAGGGTAGTAGTGGCACAAAGTTGGAGATTAAGAGGACCTGACCTCATACCCCACCAGATAGATTAGCTGGGTTACCATTAGTGTGGTAACACCCTGCTGGGCTCCTAGCATCTGCTTGTCAGGATAGGACCAAATGCGGGGTCACCTGAGATCCAGGGATGGAGCTGGGCAACAGTTGTGGTAGGGAAGGGAGGCGGGAGGGAGGGATGTTGGGGAGGGAAAGGGCGTTGGGAGACAGTTGGGGAATGAAAGGGAGAGGTGTGGGGGGATTGTTGGGGAGTTTAGGGTGGAACTAATTAGGGAGCAAGCTTATAATCACGCAAAGCATGAATGGGGCGAGGGACATGGAGAGAGAGAGAAGGGACAAGATATGGACGAAGATGGGAGACCTTAGAATTGTAACCTGGAATGTCAGGGGACTAAATAGCTACTTGAAGAGAAATAAGGTAATGATGTACCTCAGTAGGCAAAAAGTGGATATAGCCTTACTACTAGAAACCCACCTCACTAAAGAGAAACAGGAGGTGATTGGGAAAAAATGGAAGGGTACCACCATAGGGGCACCGTATTCGGCATACGCCAGGGGAGTAATGATCTGGGTAGCGCCACATGTACCCTTCCAGATGCAGCAGGCCATAGGGGAGCCGTACTTCAGGATGATAGTGACACGAGGGTTGCTAGAGAATAGAGAACTGTGTATCATAAACACGTATGCCCCAAATCAAGACACAATGTCATATTTCAGGACACTATACAGCAAAATCAGCCCACACATAGGAGGCACGGTTATATCGGGAGGGGATTTGAACTGTACGCTAGACTCTAGACTGGATAGATCAGACATGAAACTAGAGAAACCCACTCGAAGACCCCACAGGCCCTGTTGAGAGACTTTCGGTTGGAAGACGTGTAGAGGTAGCAACACCCGAATGATAAGCACTACTCACACTATGTGGCCCCACAGAACCTATACACGCGACTGGACTACACGTTTGCCACCCTGGAACTTATTGGGGAGATGGTGGGGTCACAATATAAGGCTAGAATACTATCAGACCACTCTCCGCTGGTTCTGGCGTGGCGACACCAGCCCCCCAGTGCCAGGATCCCAACGTGGAGGCTCAGAGCCGAAGCATTGAAAGATACTGCATTCCGAGAGGACCTTAGGGAGGAGATAATTGAATATTTCGAAAAGAACACTGGAAGTGTGGAGTCAGAGGGGACTCTATGGGAAGCCTTTAAGGTGGTGGTAAAAGGAGCGGCCATATCCAAATCCAAGGGACTCCAAGGGGGCATAACGCGGGAGTTACAGGAGACAGAAAGGAAACTGGAAGTAATCATGGAAAGAGGGGGCACCTCACAGGAGGAGGCCGAGTCTATGAGCCAATTACAACAAGCATGTGGGGGACTCTGGGAGAGGTTATGTAACCAGAACTATAAAAAACAAATCGAAAGACAACACGCCAGGGGAGACAAACCGGGGAGGCTGTTAGCATGGCTATACTAGAACGAGACACCCAGAACAGCCATCAGATAGATAAAGGGAGAATCGGGCCAAATATGGAACACCCAGGAGAATGTGAACAAGGGATTCCTCCAGTTTTACCAACACCTATACGAGGATGTAGGAGGGATGGCAGAGCAGGAGACTCATGAAATGCTAGAGGATATAGGACTACCTAAATTGAGTATAGAAGATAGGGAGGACCTAGATGCTCCAATAACAATAGCAATAGAAGAAACAGAGGCAGTGGTCACACATCTGCCCACTAACAAAACCCCCGGGATGGACAGGCTCCCTAGCGAATTCTATAAAACTTACAGGCAAGAAGGGGAGCACCTCTATTGGCAATGCTAAATGAGGTCTTTGAGAAAGGGAAACTGCCGGAATCCTTGACAGAGGCGGTCATAATACCGCTCCTCAAACCCGACAAGCCAATCACGGACTGCGGATCATATAGACCATTATCAATGCTAAACCAGGACAGTAAAATCCTCACAGCGGTGCTGCTGAATAGACTGAAATGGGTAATAAATAAACTCATACACCCCGACCAAACCGGATATGTCCCAGTCAGAAGTATATCTGATAACCACAGAAGGCTCAACCACATAATAGAACAAGTGGAAGGTAACCCGACTGAGATAGCAATAGTCTCGCTAGACGCGGTTAAGGCCTTCAACTCAGTAAAATGGCCTTGGCTGATGGCGGCTCTGAAAGAATACGGGATGGGACCGGGATACCTGAGGTGGGTTAAACTGGTGTATAGCTCCCCAATAGCCAGGGTCAAAAGGGGAGCGATTATTTCAGACATATGGAAACTCAGTAGAGGCACGAGACACGGCTGTCCATGGTCCCCGATTCTGTACATACTTGCACTGGAACCCTGAGCCATCTACCTAAAACAGCAATATGAAGAGGTAGGGGTCTATACTAAAGGGGGACCACACTTGATATCATTGTATGTGGATGATAGGCTGTTATACTTGCTATACTTACTGTTATACTTGCGGTACCCGGAAGAAAACTTGCAATACATCTTGGAGGTGATGGAGCGCTATGCAACTCTCTCCGGTATAGCGGTTAACCCCAAGAAATCGAGCATGTTCCCCTTGGGAAGGTATAGAGGTGTCCCACAGGAAGACTTACCAATCTTGCAGATAGCCTGGGAGATCAGAACGTTCAGATACCTGGGAGTTAACATATTTCATACAATAGAAGATAAGCACAAATATAATTCGGAAAGAGGAGTAGAAGGTATCAAAAACAGCATGGGGTTCTGGGCAAAGCTCCCCATAGCCATGGTCGGGAGGGCGGCTCTGCTGAAGATGGTGGTCTTGCCCAGGCTACTGCACTTCTTTGTAAACATCCCACATATGCTGCCCAAATGCTTTTTCACTAGACTACAGAGTTTATGCAGAGGCTTTCAGTGGCACAACACCATAAACAGAATTACCCTCTGGAAATGACAGAGCACATACGACAGGGGAGGTATTAATCTGCCGAACTTTGAAATATACCATTTGGCAGGGCAGCTGCAGCACATTGCTAGGTGGTTGTCGGAAGAAGCGATAGCTGAATCCAGATTGCTGAGAGATGAATGCAAACCATATTTTCTGAAAGAACTGATATATGGCTGCCCAAATCAGAGTTGAAAGGGAGATCGAGACTGTTGGAACTGGGCTGGCAGACCTGGCACAAAGCATGCCGAGCTATGGGGAACCCAACCCCATGCTCCCCGAAGGCACCACTAGTGGCACTACGCAGGACAGATGAGCAACTGAGGAAAGGGGTCCGTAAATACTGGGAGCCGGTAGGATTAGCAACCCTGGGAGATATATGGCGAGACAGGAAGGCAGTGGACTTGCAAACGATAGTTGACAAAACTGAGATACATATGGGGCAATACATCCCTTACACCAGAATGGTTAAACGGGTGAAGGAAACATGGTCTGAAACAGTACTAGTAGAACAACCTGACACTGCCATAGAAACAATATATGACATCTTGGAAGGAGGGCACAGAATATCCAGGATCTATGAACTAATGATGTCCAGAGTGGGCAAGGAGGTGACCCAGCTGAGAGGAGATTGGGAGGAGGATGCAGGATTACCTATGTAAGATGGGCAATGGGAAAGGGCACAGAGATACCATGAAAAGGTGTCAAGAAATGCTAGGCTACAACAGATCCAGCTATATGTCACCCGTAGGGCATTTATGACCCCCCCGTAGGATCGCCAGATTCGGGAGTACAGAAGCACCAAAATGCCCCAGGTGTGAGGAGGTGGATACGGGGATGACCCACATGTTTTGGGCATGCCCGGAGGTTGGGAAATTTTGGGGGGAAATCCAACAACGGCTATCTGAGAAGGGAATTCAGTTAGATGTGGAATCTGTATGGGCATGTATGGTGGGGGTTTCACTAGACCACGTAATCTGAAACATGTGTGCAAACTCAAGGACCTGGCCTACATCGTGGCTAAACAAAGAATAGCCATGAGCTAGAAAGCAGCCCATAGACCCAGAATAGAGGCATGGTGGCATGATCTCCTGAAATGAGCCGACGCTGAGACAGTAGTATGGTATAAGGCAACCAGCAGAGGGGAGGAGAGTGAAGTGGGGCCCCTAATGGAGTGGAGGCAATTGGTAGCCACACTGACGGGAACCACCCACGCCAATTTAAGTGTAAATGACACGTCCGAGAGTAGTGAAGGAGAAGCACCCTCCAAGATAGGAACTGTGAAGAACTGAGAAGTAAGCTCGAGTTAAAAAGGGGGTCCGGCGAAGAAAGTACTAAAAACATGTAAATATATGCTATGAAGCTTGTAATTGAGAATGTCTGGTGTGTGGTTTAAGTTTTGTGTGTGGAAAAATCCATTTTAAAAAATTTCAAAAATTATACAAGCAACAAAAAAGTAAGCATGGGTGCGACATTCGCCCCAGATGTTGCCAATTTATACATGGCAAGATTTGAAGAAAAATACATTAGAGGGACCAACAACACTCTAGAACAACATCCTAAATATCAGAACCATATAAGAGTATGGAGTAGATACATTGATGATGTATTCATTATCTGGAGGTGGTCTACTGAGTCACTGCTGAATTTTCAGCAATGGTTAAACACATGTGATGATAACCTTAGGTTCACCATGGAATGGAGTAAACCCGAAGTGAGTTTCCTGGACCTCATGATCAAAAAATCTGACAAGGGTTTGAAGACCACGCTATACAGGAAACCCACCGACAGAAACACTCTTTTACATTACTCCAGTTTTTAACTGGCAGGACATAGACAAAATCTACCGTACAGCCAATTTTTGCGAATTCGCCGGAACTGCACAGAAAAGCAGGAATTCGATGGTCATGCAGCCAAACTAAAGTTAAGGCTGGGTGAACAAGGTTATCCAAAAAAGCTGATTAAGGATAACTTGAAAAGGGTGGCTAACACCAATCGGGATGTATGTCTTGTCCGGTGGTCAGTAAAAATCTCGACTAACAATAAGGTCGAAAAAAAAAGACCGAAAAAAAAGTCGAATTTCTCTTTTTTTAATTATATATTTATTTTGGGGTCCGGGATTAAAAAAAAAATGGTAAAAAAAAATAAAAATTCAAAAAAAGGGGGTTGGGGGAGGGGAACCCCCCCATTTCGAATAAAAAACGTCATTAAAAAGAAAGGCGACTTTTTTTTTCTGCCTTTTTTTTTCGGGATTTGTTTTTTCGAGATTTATTTTTTCGAGATTATGACCATAAACCTTAAAAAATCATTAACAAAAAATGGAGTCTGGTGAAAAATCCAGTAAAAAAACATATTCGCTTTTTAAAGAAGTGGAAACTTAAGACAGAAGTTAGTACACACATACCAAGATATACCGAGAAAACAAACGGTCCTAAACCAATGGGGTTTTCCCCTGTTGATAGGACATTACAAATGCGGCAATTGTGCCCCTTGCCCCCTGACTGAGACTAGACATGAATTCAACTACGGAAGTACAAGATGGAAGCTGAGAAATCACACTAATTGTCTCACCAAAACGTAATTTACATTATCACGTGCCCATGTGAGTTAGTCTATGTTGGAAAGACCATTAGAGAAGTCAGACAGAGGGTATCGGAACAGAGATAATGTATTTGTAATAAAGTAGCTGACAAGCCTCTAGTGGAGCATTTTGCACGGATGAACCATAAAGATACTGAATTAAAATGGTTCATTCTGCAGGCCATTAAACCACATGCACAAGGGGGGCGATATGGCCAGGATTCTACATAGGATTGAACAACGCTAAATTTATACATTGGATACAGTAGGACATGGACTAAATGTTTCTTTTGAATGGAATAATCTGATCAACGAATAATAAAATAAAATGTTGTTACAGGGTGAATACTAACATCTATGAGAAAAGGGAAAACATGTTACAGCACCTAATATTTGCCATACCTACTAGTGAGTATCAGCGGACGTTGTTGTTTTTGTGTTGTTTTAACAGAAGTGAGAGTGCAATAATCACGTCTTGAAGTCAACAAGCATAGTGAATATCAGCGGGCTCGGTTGTTCTTGTGTCTCTGTCATATAAGTGAGAGTGCAACAATCATGGCCTGAAGTCAACAAGCATCACAAGAGATACAGTAGTTGGTCCACATATGAGTATTTTCTTCCTGCAGTTAGTAGCGAATAGCATTATTGTGGGACCACATTATGGGCACATTTGTGACACAAAGATGTCAGATTACGTGTGTACCACATTGGTTTCATTAAAATGAAACAAATATCCGATTGTATATTATAATACGAAACTACATTTAATATTGTAATATAAAAGGACAGCAGGTCGGCAATTTGGTGACACCTCAAATCTAGCCGTGTGCCATCTATGCATCCTTTGTGTGCAAAATAAACATGAAATGAGGGCTCAAGGTATAACTGGAACCAGCACAGCGCAAGTGAAGGAACGTGGGACTACATTTCCCAGCATTTACTGACCCATAAAGACAAAAACGATATGTATAAAAAAAAATATATGGTTTACGAGTAAATGTGTGTGTAATTCCAAAAAATATTCTCATATAGTTAGGTACCATATTGTAGTATAATTTTCCCTGAAGGAAGACAGGAGTCAGGCAGGGGTTTTACCAGTGCTTTATTTCTCCTGGTTGCTCCGGAACATTTCTCATACAGACAGTGCCCGGGTAAGCGTGGGCCAACGTGGCCAGCTGGGGCCGGGCTGCAGCAGATATAATATTTCAGCTTTAATGCTGATTGAGTCCCGTGCTCGGAGGAGCCGGGAAGACGCAGCTGTCCGCGTCCTCAGCTCGTCCCGTAATGCGCGCGTGGCGCGCGGGAGCGGAGCTGTGGTCGCGGGCGAGATCTCTACACACCTCCCTTTTTCAATGCGGAACGGGTTCACTGTAACACATAGTCATTGTATCTCACCGGTCTTCTGTGCTCCCTTCTGGGCCTCTCACTGGTTCCAGGGCACGGTCCCTGCTGAACCGGTTCTGGGCTTACATTCGGTTCTTCCTGTTCTATATCGGTTTCTTCTCTTTCTCCGTCGTTTCCTTCGGGTTCTCGTTCCTCGTTTCTCCCGTCGTCCCTTTCGGTTTCTATGCGTGGTGTCTCTGGGGTCCTCGCTTTTTCTTGCCTTCGCTGGTATAATGCTACTCTTTCAAAGTTCCACGTGCGCCCGTCTTCTGTGCGGACGTGATTGGTTCCTTTGTGAGTTACTTTTATGGGCTGACTATACCGGGATCCTGTGGCTTGATCTTGTCTTGGTAGTTTGATTTTGATCCAGTCCCCTTTTTGTATGTTGGGCGCTTGTTTCGTCCTCCTTCTTTCGTCACTCCACAATTTCATGCGTGTCTTGTTTCTTTCAATGCGCCATACCACTTCTGTCATGTCTACTGCTTCATCTTCCCTTACTTTCGACAGCCATGGTGGGATGAGCGTAGATGCCGCACTCCTCCCTCTCAACATTTTGAATGGGGATATTGAGTAATTCCGTTTGGCGTGAGCCTGTGGGCCACTATTGCTTCTTTGGTGGTTTTGAGGGGGTCCATGCCCGACGCTGTTGCCAGTTGGATGGCCCCCTTTATGAACCTGTTCGCCCTCTCCACAAGTCCATTTGCTTGGGGGTGATATAGGGCCGCCTTCTTTTGTTTGATGTGGTTCCTTTTTAAAAATTCTTCCATGTCTTTGGAAACTAGTTGTACTCCATTGTCTGTGACGACTTCTTTGGGGAGGCCTTCCCTTTGAAAGATTTCAGTGAGTACTTCTATGACTGTCTCAGTGGTTATGTTTGGGATAAACTCTGCTTCCACCCACTTGGATAGATAGTCGACCAGCACTATGCCGTATCTGTGTTCCGTCGCCATCGCCTCCAGGGGCCCTATGAAGTCTATGCCCACTTTGGACCATACTGCTTCTGGTATCTCCGTGGGTATGAGAGGTGCTTGGCGAACCTTCAGTCTTTTGTCGCTATTTAGGCATTCGTGGCAGCGCTCTATCATGGAGCGTATTTCTTGATCCATAGACGGCCACCAGTAAGCTTCTCTCACCCTGCGGCGCGTCATCGTGTTCCCGAGGTGTCCCGCGTGGGCCCTGCAGAGAATTGTGCGTCTCATTCCTGTGGGGGGGATGATTTGATCCATTCTCATGATTATCCCCTCTGTTTCCAACAACTCATCTTGCTGCTTCCAATATGGTCTCATGCCTTCGGGCAGCATTTTTTCATTTGGCCACCCTTCTCTGATCCATTTGCGAATCTTAGCCATGGTTGGGTCGTTCTCATCTTCTTCTTCCCAGTGTCTCTCACTGAGTTCCAGGTAGTCTGGTGCCCTTATGTCTGAGATGGATGCAACGATGCATTCTCCGTGTAGGAATGTGGTAGCCCTCTCCTTGTTCTCTGGCAGTCTCGACATGCAGTCGGCTTGCGAGATTTTCCAGCCTGAGATGTGATGGATTTCAAATGTGTATTCCTGTAGTTTCGCTGCAATGCGAGCTAGTCTGGGCGTTGATGCTTTGGTGCCTCCCGGACTGAGCATGTGGATGAGCGGCTTGTGATCTGTCACCAGCTTGAACTTTGTGCCCCACACGTATGTTCTGAAATGTTCGACTGCCCATGCGCATGCTAGCATTTCTTTTTCAATGGTGGAATAGTTCTGTTCCACCTCTGATAGTGCCTTTGACGCAAAGGCCACCACATGTTCGGTGTCACCTCTCCTCTGCGTTAGCACAGCTCCTAGTCCGTACGCACTGGCGTCAGTGGTGATGACTGTATCCCACTCTTGGTTAAATGGTTGAAGACATGGAGCTTTCATGATATGTCGCTTTATGGTGTCTATCGCCAACTTCTGGGGTTCTTTCCACGAGAATTCTGTCCCTTTTTTAAGTAGATCGCGTAGGGGTGAAGTGGTTTCTGAAAACTTGGGTATGAATTTCGCATAGTACTCAGCCAATCCTAGAAATGACCTCACCTCTTCTTTGGTGGTGGGTTCTGGAGCTTTGATGATGGCTTGCATGAGATTCTGTTTTGGACTGATGCCCTTTTCCGAAATCTTGTACCCCAGATATTCGACTTCTTTTACCCCAAAAGAACATTTCTCATGGCGTAATCGCACTCCTGCTTCTTGTAGCTTGTTGAGAACCAATTCGAGCGTGGCATCGTGCGTCCGTTTATCCCCTGCGTAGACCAATATGTCATCCTGAAAGTATACCACATTTTTAACTTTCCGTAGAAGGACGTCCATCATACGTTGAAAGGCTGATGCGGCTGATGACAACCCGAAAGGCATTTTGGTGAATTGAAACGTGCCAAATGGAGTGATAAATGCCGTAAGGGGTTTCGATTCTTTGTGCAGCTGTATTTGGTGATACGCATTTCTCATGTCTAGTTTAGAGAATATTTTGGCCTCTTTCATTAGTAAAATGAGTTAGTTTATGCTTGGGAGCGGGTAATTGTCCGTGATGACTTCTAAGTTTAGGCTGCGCAGATCTATGCACACCCTTAATTCTTGTGATTGGGGTTTCTTTATGAGGACGACTGGGCTCAGCCATTCGGACGCTTCAATTTCTTCTATCACTCCTTCCTTCTTCATTTTGTCTAGCTGTTGTCTAAGGGCGTCCCTTGCTTTGGCCGGTACTGGTCTCACCCGGTGCTTGACGGGGACAGCATTTCTTTTGAGCACAATTTTGTGAAGAAAACTTTTAATGTGCCCCGGCTCCTCCGAGAAAAGTGTTGGGTAATCGCTCTTGACAACGGATCCGCTCCTCGCATTGACTGATAGAACTTGATCTTCTGTGCTGGGATCTAGTCTGATTTTTAATTTGTCTTGATCGTCCCAGCCCAACACTGCAGGCCCTTCGTGGCTGAAGTAGACCCTGGTGATGGTTTCTCTTCCTTTGAATTCGACTTTGCCGTTGATATAACCTAGCAGTTCGACTGAGGCCCCCCCAAACACCGTGGGCTTGTGTCGCGTGGTGAGCACTTTCACTTTCTCTTTACCCACCATTTCTTTGTATGTCTGAAGGGGTAAGATGGTGAGGTCTGAACCGGAGTCTGCCATGACCCTTGTCTCTCTTCCATCGATTTTGATCACGCAGTGGTGCTTCTCTCTCCTGGCTCGTGTGCTGTTCACCATGATAACTGTGGGTCTTCCTTCCTCATCTGAGGAGGATTCTCTTTCCCTTGTGTGATCTGTGTTGAGGCTGGTGACTTTCTTGTTTCTCCATCGACACACTATCGAGAAATGTCCAATGCGTTTGCAGACGGAGCACTCCTTGTCTCTGGCTGGGCACTCTCTGTCAGAGGCCAAGTGTTTGGTACTGGTGCACCTATGACACTTGAGGGGTTCTTTCTTGTTGCTTCTCACTTCTCTCGTGTCTGGTGCCAACCTTTCTTTTCTTGAATGGAACCCCACAGCTTGTATTTCAGTGGGACCTTGGGCCCCTGTAAACTCTTTCCTTCTTCCCGCCGTTTCTTCCACTGCTCTGGCGATCTCAACGGCTTTCTCTAACTGTAGCTCTTTTTCAAGGATGAACTTACCTTGAACTTTCCGACTGTTGGTGTGGACAACTAGCATGCCGCATATACGGTTCTCAGCATTGGTGCCGAAGTTACACAAGGCTGCTAGTTCTCTTAATTTCGTGACGTAGTCATCGACGGGTTCAGATTGTTCTTGTTTTCGAGTGTAAAACCGTATCCTATGGAGTACTGTGTTCTCTTTACTGGCGAACCTCTTAATGATTCTTCTAACCGCTTCCTTGAACACATCATCATTGTCATCCTCTACTGGAATCGGGGTAAGGCCCTCGAATATTCTTTGCCCTTCCACCCCTAAGGCATTGAGTAACATGGCCCTGCGTCTTGCCGCTGAAAATCCTGCTCCGCCCATGGCCTCCACGTACGTCGTGAACAGGGGCTGCCATTGTGGCCAAGGAATGGCAGGCCTACCTGGCGTTTGTAAAAAGGGTGGCGGCGGTGTGGCTCCCTGCATGCTTCTGTGCGGTTTCTGGTGATGATCCTCGTCGCCAATTTATGTAGTATAATTTTCCCTGAAGGAAGACAGGAGTCAGGCAGGGGTTTTACCAGTGCTTTATTTCTCCTGGTTGCTCCGGAACATTTCTCATACAGACAGTGCCCGGGTAAGCGTGGGCCGACGTGGCCAGCTGGGGCCGGGCTGCAGCAGATATAATATTTCAGCTTTAATGCTGATTGAGTCCCGTGCTCGGAGGAGCCGGGAAGACGCAGCTGTCCGCGTCCTCAGCTCGTCCCGTAATGCGCGCGTGGCGCGCGGGGTGGAGCTGTGGTCGCGGGCGAGATCTCGCGAGACATCTCTACACATATATACCTTTCCTTAGAAAAGGGAATGAATGTGTAAGGTTTATTTCAAATAATACATGCGACGTAAAACCTACATTGCGAGTACAGGAAAGACGGACTAAAGTTCCCAGCATTCAATGATCTCATAGACTCGCAACATAGTTTTGAATTCACAAAAATATATAAGATTGTGAAGTAGGTGCAAGGATGTTTGCATAAATATTAGATTAAAATGCTGTTGAGTCTCGTAACTGTCCATAGGTATACATAGGAAATTCACTAACAGCAAGAATAACCTAGTCCTCTTTCTACCACTAATACTTTTAACCTTAGGTGACGGCTCACGGGCACATACAGAGATGGATGCAAACCAGTAAAGGTGAGTGTTTTTCAAGATATGTAGTGCAATGTTCGGAGACACGGAATAGCTGGGTCCTTACAGTGCAGTAGGGCTCATGTTTAATGAAGATTATCTGAATGATGTGGACAAGTGTATTCGAGGAAGAAAGAGTAGAATATTTGTTGCATACTAATATGAGACACGGCATGTCCGTGGTCTCACAGTATAACATGTTATACCCCAGACGGCATAGCTCTCAACCTTTTTCGATGCAAAGGCAGGTGAAATCACCCGATTTTGTGTTTGGCGGGTGAGAGGCCCATTGAAATGAATGGGCGTGCACGAGGCTTGGCGGGTGACTCACCTGTTTACAAGGCGGGTAACACCCGCCAAAAGCGGGTGAGTTGAGAGCTATGCCAGACGGAAAGGGACTAAACATTGTAAACAACTGAATGTAAATTTACTGGTAACTTGGGAATAAATGAACCGATAAGCAAGCAGTGTGCAACACAAGTCTCTAAGCACATATTTAGAGATGTCAAGAAATGCATGACATATTCATAGGCAGATACTAGTGCAAATGAAGTTGAATGGTCGAGTCTGGTCACTGTGTATCCGATAGAGCGAGACTAGGCATGCATTGTGTCTAGGGTAGTTTGCTAGTCCAGGACCCGAGACTGTAAAAATAAAGAATGGACAATATTAAAAGAACTATGGCGAGGTAGACCCGCGTAAGATATGCGGCACCTCGGTAGGAGTCAGCAGAGTCAGGGTGGGTGTTTAAATCAAACTCCCTCACCGCCTTTCCTGATAACCTGAACGAAATTAGAACAAACCTGACAACGCATTAACAAGAAACTGTACACTTTCAGGTTTCAGTGTTGATGGTATCACGCATGCAATTTAGTCTGGAATCTGCAGACCCCAAGTTGGACTGTGAGCAACGCAGAATATGTACTCATACCTCATGGGCCATCAAAAAATATATGGTAAGAAAATAGCTTATGTGAATCATAGGTCTGCCAGTGGAGTCAAGTTTATGCAAGAGACACGGGTACCAGTAGTGGCTGCATGGAGACAGAGTACTATCAACTACATTTCATGGTAAATGCTAGTAAGAACGGTTGCAAGTAGGATTATTTTGGTGTTCCTACATACAGAATAATGACAATGAGGACGATTTGATTTCTCTGTATGGTCGCAAAACCAGCATATTATTGTGGAACTGGAGAGAGGTGAAAGAAGTCTTTTGGAGGCAGTAGCAGCCCTAAGCAAATGAAATAGTGAGTAACCCTCTTTTTTATACATTTTATCAATTAGTATTTGCAATCAAGGTTAGGTTGCTTTAAACTAGAAACCCTTGGGAATGTTTTAACCCATTGGTATCTTGTTTGATTCAGGCTCTGATTAAATTATCCATGATTTGGTAGAGTCTACAAGGGACAGCGCCCCAAGGGACGTTTGTACTTTCTCCAACAATGATATATTGGGGGTAAGCACAATGATGTAACCAACTTTGATAGTTACCCACACACATACATTGTGTTTCTATAACTAAGTGATGATGACCAGTATGTAACATGAAGGGAATAGGTTTTACTATTATATGTTTTTATAGATGATGTCTCTCACTCCACCTATTTGTGAAGCAAGGCATATCTGGCATAGACCTTCTGTTCTGATGAAGGTTGGATCAACACAAGGGCCACAGTTTTAAAGCCTGAGATAACCGACTGAAACATGTGTCGACTTTTTGTATATCATTTATGGCATCTACAGACAGACACACCTGTATTTAAGAAGGGTGTATGAACTTTGTGTTAGTTGTTATTGTTAGATGGGTATATTAATAAGAATACCATGTCTTGGATTAGAGAGAGAGAGATCATAGGCTGAATGTGTAAATGCGTATGAGCTGTGGAGTAAATGAATGTGAGATTATCTATATAGGTATTATAATATTGATCACTGTGAAGACTATTGTCCATTTAAAAAATTGACAATGTAATAAAATTATTATTTTGTGTAAAGAATTAGAATATCTCTGGTCATCATTGATCTACTGGTCCATATTCCTATTGTATACTGTACTTTAATCTTGAGCACCATAGATTATTTCCAGGAACCCTTTATTTTTTTAATGTAACTGTAACCCTACAGTCCCTTGCTCTCCTTGCACTACCCAGAGCTGCTCTGCCCTGGCTGCACTTACTCAGAGCATTGGTGCCCTGTTTCCCCCCCTCCTCCCCCTTGCACTTCACCCTCTCCTTTTCCCCTTGCACTTCTCATTCTTGCACTTGCATGATCTGAATGACACACGGCCTAGTAAGATTGTTTGTCTTGTCCTCCTCCTGTCTTCCCTCGCGTGTCTTATCACGCCGAGAAATACTTGCGTATCGGCGCATTATAAATGACTTTTCATATCATATCATATACCTGGAAGCTATGTGACTTCACAGGGTGAATTACCTGAATCATTGGATTCCAAACCGAAGGGAGCTTTTAGAATTTAGACTGTATACTCCTATGAACCAAATGGAGTGATATGCTGTCCTCAGGATAATTGTGTCCTATTTGAATTGGGTGAATCAGAAAGAGAAAAGCAGCAAGGTAAAACACAGAAAATTGAAGTGGATGCCAAAATTCCAAAATATCAGTGGGTGGCGGCTCTCCAAAGAGGCACTTCCACACAATTAGAAAAAATGACAGAGGTTCCTCCCTTGGAGAATTTCCCAGAATTTTCTAAAATGCTAGACAAACAGATTCAAGCTGCAGATGCTTGCACAAATTAAAAGGAAAGAGATCGGTTGAGCAGGATTTTTATGGATTTCAAATAGGATTTTTGCCAAAGACACCTATGACTGTGGGCTGACCAATTTACATGTTGCCACACTACCAGAAGGGTATGGTAGGGAGCCAGTTTTTGTGCAACAATATAGATGACCTCTGGCATGTTTGGAGTCCTGGTTGAAATAATTAAAAATGTGGAATCGAGAGGCATCATTAGGCCCATTCACAGTACTTCAAATACTCCCATATTAGGTGTGCTAAAGCCCATTCACCAATTGGGCTTGCATGCAGACGTAAGAGAATTGAAGAAGAGGGTACCTGTTTCAAGATGGCCCCTTCCATTCATTGATCAAGACCTTGCACAGGTTCAAGGGTAAACGGTGTTTCCTACTTTAGATCTCACAGCAGGTACTGGTGCGTACCACTAGCCAAAGAAACACAAAATGTAACCGCCTTCTCTTTTGACAATTACAATATGCACGGTCCCAGTCCCCCTTTGGGTATGTCAATAGCGGGAGTGAATTTGGGATTTTCCTGAGAAAGGCCCTCCCAGATGCAGCTGAGAGAAGAATCATAATCTATGTAGATGATGTGCTAATAAAAATTGAAGATTTAAAAAAGTCACTTCAATGAAATTAGACATGTGCTCGGTCAATTACAAAAGGCTGGGCCAAAAGTATCTTTACAGAAAGCACAGTGGTGTAGAAAAAATGTACATTTTCTAGGCCATGAAGGGACAGAACATGGGTTGAACTTGTAAAAGCAAAAGGTGGACGCAATTCAAAAATTAAAAGATCCCACCAACCTGAAAAGTCTAAAGAGTTTGCTAGGAATGACAAGTTATAACGGGAAATGTATTGAAAATTATGCAGAGATCTGTGACTAAATTACTGAAGCAGGGTGTATCCTGGAAATGGGAAAAGGAGCAAAGTGAAGCAGTGGGCAAGTTATACAACGGTTTTATAAAAGCACCATATTTAGCATACCCAATAAAAGGGCAGGATTTATTTGTAGAAATAGGATTCACAGATCAATGTATGTTAGCAGTGCTATACCAAAAACATGATGCAAATAACAAAACCATTGCAAATGCCAGCAAGGCATTGCCACAGGCAGAGACCAATTTAGTGAATGTGAAAAGACACTTTTGACAACTCTCTGGGCATTACATCATTTCAGCCCAATAATTCAAGGGGAGCGGGTGATTGTTGAAACAAATCACCAGCCGCTACAATTTTTACAACGTAAAAAGGTCAGATCAGGGAATTTGGACCAGTCAAGAATTACTTAATCAACCTTAGCACTACAGGGATTCCTAGTGGAAGTGAGATATGGACAGAACAGCAAGAGCCAGTTGCTCAAGGGCTAGCAGAATTACATTTTAGATTTTGCAGCTGTCCATGCACCTGATGACATAGCTAGAAACAAATGTATATGAATTTGAGCAATCTCCACACAAGGCATTCAATGAAGAAACATGCAAGGATCTCCCAACTAGGTATGTAGATGAAAGTGCATATCACGTGGGAGATGATTCTGAAAAAGAATTTGTGGCAGGAATAGGAAATGTGTGGATTAAATGCAATGGCATTCCAAGAGTAAGCATGAGGTTAGGTTCTAAAAGCAGTCTGAAATGGATAACCCCTACAGCCCTTTAGGTGAGTAGTAATAACCTGGGGATGGATGGGGATGCAGATTGTATTCATACATAAATAATGGAAACGACTCAGGTAATTTGGGAAAAGGAAGACTGTTTTATTTTCAACGATCTAAAACGATGAGTACAGCGAACATCAACGCACTCGCTCGATCCTCTTACTCAATGCATCTTGAAAAAAGCTGGGTCCTTATACCCAAAATTAGTCATCAATGACGTTAACCTGCCTACTACCAACGTCATCCAACGTGGCAAACTACAAAAACCTATGCGTTGTTATGATAGGCTCTCAGTGAGTATCTAAGGATATGTTGTATACTAGCATGAATCAGTGAATGCAAGTGATAGGGTACTTAACATCAGGTGGGGCAACTAAGCCCTCCCTCAAAATGGCCACAATGAACGTCACTAAATATATGATGTCCCATTGGCCACAAAATCTATAGGACCCTTAATTGCATGGTCCTCTATAATTGGTTGGCTTCTAACCTCCGTTAGTACTTTTCCACCTACATCTAGCAGCAGGCAGGCTGAATATCCAAGTGTTGGTGAGCTTGTCTTAGTACCAGCTTCCCACCAATTAGCATACTAATCCTTCATCACCTCAATGGTCTAGTGTCAATTAGGGCTTTAAAATTCAGCCTTGAGAGTGTTCTTAGCTCTGAGAAATTCAGGGAGTGAAAGCACAGTCTGCCCTAGTGCGTAGGTGTGACCATCTCGTTCGTCCAACTTCATCCTTCCACATGACTAGAGACCATGAAATTGAGTTTCTGGTGCATTTAAAATACTAATTCCTAATCGATCTATGACGTCTTTTGTTTTTGTCCATGCCTTCAGAACAGGAGTTCTGTTCTTTCACACGATTTGTATCCAATGTCAGTTTGCTCCAGTTTGATTAGATCTTGGCTTCTTGACTCATCCAACCTTGCCTGTCCGAAATTCACTTTGTAATTTAACTGCTTTTTAACTGCAACACACTAGAATTCGGCCTTCCGTTACTGTTCAGCACTGCTATAATCATCCATACTTTACTTAATCATTTGCATATATGTATATATTGGCACTTGCCGCAATCTACTCACTATAAAGCATAAGGCTAGCTTCATGATTACTTTGCTGCTTGCGTTTCTTGCATCTGTACACATGTAAACTACCTTGATATCTTCATCAGTTCTGTGGCATAAGCTTCTTCACCTTGATCCCAAGATGTCACTTATCCTCGATAGTTTCTTAATGCCTTATAGAATGTCTGCATTCTCTGGTCTCTGCATCTCTTCTATACACATCAGCTCGACTCTGTGTGATGTCACCATTCATCTTTGCCACTTATCTGCTCTGTTTCTTCAGGAATCTCATTTAAACGACTGTCATACTTCTTCGTGTGCAGGTATGGCTTTCTCAAGAGAATCCTGGAAGCAAGATTCCCATTAGGTATTGATAGTCTTACTGATACTGCACAGAGTCCATACTCTGCCCTTTGTCAATTCAACTACTCTGTGTATGTCTCATATTTTGGTATAAAGTCTATACGCAGCATAGGCGATATGGGTGAAGTGGTTGAAGTGGGGGTACTTGGCTCCTCCTCTACACTCCCCCCTCTGGGCGATTCATTGATCACTCTTTCATCATCCTTCACATCCAGGCATCCTCTTCTGAAAATGAGCTTCTTTGGGACCCATATCTTTATGACTGGCTTCAGGCAACCTGCTGTTTTGACATGCTCATCTTTGGTCTATGTCATGTGTTGACATTGTGCATTTGGGCTGCAGTAGACCCATCTTCCTACATATTTCTTATGATTCTTCGGGTATAGGAACTTCGTTCCCTCAGGTGCATGGCTACTGGCCTTCACATAGTCTCTGATTTCTTCATCTGTAATTCTTTGGCCTTCCATCCCTGCTCAACACCGATCATGATCTTCATTCCTATTGATTTCTTTGCTGTCTTCCTGCATTGCGAGATTATCAGCTTGATCACACAGAATCCAAGTAATATCATCACTATCAGAGCTCCAAGGAACTTGAAGATGTCTGCCATCCACTGTGGAATCCAAGAAAAGATTGATCCACACCAGCTGTCATCAGCAATGTCTTCAACTTCGTCTATCATCTGACCATGGAGCGTAGTCAGCTTGTCTATGGCCTCTGTCAAGGTTCCATTCTCATCATCATGAGAAGGTATGAATGGGCAACATAATTCTCCAATTTTTGCACAAACACCTCCATCCACAGCTGTTATCATATCCAAGCCATACCTATTCTGGAGAGTCGTCAGTCTTATGGCTCTCAGTTCTTCTCTGCATTGAATCCTTTGATATTCGTGTTGATTGTCTGTAGCAATTCCCATCTGGTTATCTGCAGCCATTTGGTGTTTGCTCCAACCTGCATAGCTGGCATAAAGATTAACGTGAATACTGATGATGTCTGACTGAACAGTCTGTGCTCATACGGTATGGTGTCAAAGCTTCTATTGACTTTGCTGAGAAATAGTTTTCTCTCTTCATCCTTCTCATCTGCTCCACAGATCTCTTCTTCCTCAGGTGAGCATCTACTTTCGAAAAACTTTCAAAATTCAGATCACTCTTTGGAATCACCAAAGCTGGAACATAAGCATTCACTAGTGAGCAATGTCCTCCCCAATTCCCGGCAATTTTATATATGCTCTGGATCCGCAGGCCCAGTAGTGATCCATGATCACTGTTGTCCCAATCTTTATTCCTGGTACATCAAAGATTTGTCCACACTTCTGATGTTCTCCCATTTTTCTTGTACCATTATTTCTGAAGCACAACTTTGCACTCTCGAATGGAACAATCTGCAAAGGTCCACCTCCATCCTCGACCCAAGTCAGTAGCTTTGCAAGCCTCGGCCATAATGGCTTGCATCCATTTTGCACTAAGTCAACTGTCTCTTTATATAATTCAATTATTACCCAGGCTCTGCGGATTACCACTCCTTCTTCCCATCCATCTGGAGACAACACTGATCCCCAGATCTGCATCTGTTCTCTCTCTCTTCTTCCATTTTTTAATGTCTTCTTTAGATTTTCCTGGACTTTCAAGTTTCTTGTTCACTTCTCTTCTGATTCCAGCTCCTTTTTCTCCGGGCATGTCATATCGGACCACATGATTCTTGGTCTCTTGTCTTTGTGTCTTGAACATAATCCTCTTCATCTGGATCTGTCCATTCAGGTGCCCATTTGATATAAGCATCTCAGCCCATGGTCTGGCCTCTGGTTCGACAAAGTGCCACGTGCAACAGACAATGTGCTGTCTGAACACCTATTTCAATAGCTATGAAGATCTTAGACTTCGCCATACTGTACGGTAGGAGGGCACACTCAAAGCATCCTTCCTTTGTGGTTCTTCTTCCCACTTCCTTCATCTGCTGATACCAGATGTTATTTCCCAAGTGTGCTGTGCAGTCCAGGTAATCATTCAGCTGAAGGTTATCCTCTTTGTTACTTCTCTTCGATCTCATTCTTCTCTTGTGACCTTCCATAATTATTTCATGAAGAACTTCAGCATAGCTCTTTCTTATTGGATTAATCCTACAAACATTTATCAGTTGTCTGGGGGCGTTCATTTGTGCTACTTGAGTAGGAGAAAGTTCAGAAAGCTTCATTCTCTCAACATACCTTTTAGGCCTAAAAATGTCTTGCACAATTTCCATGTGTGACCTCCTTTTAGGGGCTACCCTCGGGCCATTTGTCACAAATCAGGTGGGCCTGCATGTGTTGCTTGTTTAGGCTCACTTTCTAACAACTCTTTTCTTTGTTTCTCCTGCAAAGCCTGTTTCTGGAGTCCAAAAATAACTTCCAAGACCTTTTTGCATATGAACGAATATCAGTACAATTCATCTCGGACACAGACAATGTGTCATCTTTCTTTGGAACAGGAATGACTACATAAGGTCTTGGCTGCCTAGTAGTTGCCACGTTCATACCCTCCTTCTGCTAAGGAAGGTTCACTGGAGTCTTAGATCCATGCACGTCAAAGTAGTATGACGTTCGCACTGTGAGTGAAGGCAATACAATTATGAACAGGATGCAAAAGTAGATTATACACAAATAGGAAAGCTGACAGCATCTACTTTGTGAACAACGTGGACATCTTTCTCGAACAGTCATGACTAGATTACTACTAACTACGCCATTATTTATTGCCTAAGGAAGGAAAAATTCAAACTTTAATATTGCAACATTCTGTACTGCTTCTTGAAAACTGTCGACTTGACTCAGCGCTTTGTCCTGGCTGATCAAGGACAAGACCTTCAATGCTCTTCCTGCATCAGACGAAATGTAGATGTCTTTTAAGCATGAAGAAAATGATGTCACCAATGTACTTTACACTTTTCTCCATAAAGTCTCCCTTTAAGATGCTCTCACTTGCTTCACTTTTTAGACAAGTTCAATAACATATATCAGCTCCCAGTCAATGCCTCCAAACTGCTTCAGACCAGATGACATGATGAATTTCAGCATAGAACAAGAGTCTTTCTTTGACCAGCAGCCTTTCGATCTGTCCCTCGAAGGAGAGTTTTACCTGGACGATTATATCCCTCAGGATCTCGTTGAAAGCTGCATTGTTTCTTGGGTCCCTTAAAAATGTCCTAACATCTGTATGTCTATTAACAAGCTGTGGGCATTCTTCGATCAAGTAGTAGAATACAAGACTGACCAGTCTATGTGCATTGTCAGCTGATAGTGGTATTTGCGCTCTCCCCACTATACTCAGGAAGCTGCATAACTTGCTTGATGATTGCTGTGAGTAGTCTCCTCACAATTGGACCATTCTTAGGATCTTGCAAGAAAACACGAACATTAGAAGTTCTTCCACCGATATCCAGATAAGAGCGCATAATGAAGACAAAAACCTCAAGTATGATCCTTGAAACGTTGTTATTGGTTAATACCATGGGAAAATCCAAACATGAGCTCAGTATGGAAAAAATCAGGCTACTGTACTCTTTTCCAATTGTCATAACCACGATCAGAATTTGGCATATTTTTCTCTTCTGAACAAGGCTTTAGCATGCCTCAGTCCAAAGTCTAACAAGCTTCTCTGTGGCTCAAGAACAAAGATTTTTCCCCAGTTCTGCAAAGACTGCAAAGAGCACTTGAATCAGCGTTTCTCACTCCTTTATGAATGGCTTAAAAGAGTGTCCCGAACAGAGCCACAGTCCAATGAACTCTTTGACCTTTCACTTAACAACTTCTGCGTCCTTCTTCCCCGTCATAGACCTTTTCTGCACGTGCTGTGGTTCTTCCCCGAAGTCTATACTTGCTTCCGATGGGTGCAAGGGTAGTGGGGTTTCTCCACCATGAATTTTGACGTCGCCTATTAAAGTCCAGGCACATCTGCCTTGAACTCTGATTGCAGACGGCGTGACGTCTTCCACAATGAATGGGCCATTGAAGCAGGGTTCGTCCCACTTCTTCTTTGTATGGTTGCAGATTAAGACTGCATCACCGGGGAATAGTTGGGGAAGACATCATTTTGAGATTCACTTGTTGCAGCATCTCCTTCTGGGTTCTGCACTGCCCCACACCCTCTTCAACGTAACTGACCTGAAAAGACAGAGATATATGAAGTCATCCAATTCAAATAATCACGTAATTCCAACCCTAATAAATCTGAAGCTGGCTGAGCATCACTTCTAACTCTGCATGGAGGTATGAAGGACGTTCTAATTTGCCTTCCCGTCACAATTTCATGGGGGGTGAGATGGTGGTCAAAACCTGGCTGGTTCCTCAATGCCTATAATGCCAGTGGTAGGAAATGCAACCACCCTTTCTTCAAGGTAAGCTTCAACTTGGCTATTCTTTCCTTAAGAAAGCCGTTGAGCGTCTCACATATCCCATTCCCCTGTAGATGATAAGCTGAAGAAAACGTGTGCTTTATACCAAGAAACAAGCTTATCTGCTCAAATATCTGGTTCACAAAATGAGGACCATTATCTGACCTCATGACTTCACATACTACCCATCTAGGAAAGACTTCCCTCACTAGAAATGTTGCTGCACAGGTGGAGTCCGGGTGTATACATGGAACTGCCTCAATCCACCTTGAAAAGGGTCAAACTACTACAATCATGTATATATATATCCATTACATACTTGTATCATGTCGACATAGTCAATATGCAAATGCTGAAAAGGGCCATTGGGTCTCGGAATAAACACCTAACTGTGCGCAGTGTATGCCCAGCTGTGAATTTCTGACAGACTATACAATTAGTCAGAAAGGATGCAACATGCTCTAACAGATTTGGTACGAACCAATCCTCAGCAATAGTTGCAGCAAGATTCTCCCTCGTTATATGCGCGGGGTAGTGTAGCTGTTCCAGCGCTAGCCTTAATAAGGCTACAGGCATCACTGGTTTACAAGTGCTGTCTTGTCGCCACCATGCTTCAGAGGGGTTTAAAGAACACCCTCTTCATGTGCACAAATTCTTTTCCTCTTGAAGTGCTTCCCCCTGGACCTCCACTAGCTGCATTTTTGACAAGCTATTATAGCCCTCAGATATAGTCCTCATGACAACCATTTTTCCATACACATCAGGCGTCTCCACATTCATCATCACTTTATCTGCAATAGCTATGCGTTTGGCTTCAGTGTCTGCTGCTTGATTTCCACGTGAGATAAAATCTGCTCCTTTAGTGTGAGCTCTGCATTTAATGACTGCTATGCCCACTGGGAGTTGTAGTGCCTTAATTAGCCTGTCCAATAAGGCTGCATGCTGCCCTGGCATGCTATCCACTCGGACGTAGCCCCTCCTTTTCCAAAGTGCTAACCCTACGTGCACCATCGACATCACATAGGCGGAGTCACTGTATACTGTTACATCCTGGTCTGCTAGATTCTCGAGCATGAGTTTCAATGCCAATAATTCTGCAGCCTGTGCTGAATAATGAGATGGTAATCGTGTACTTATAAACACTTGAAATTCCCCATCAGCCGTGTGCTTCCCCACAGCGGCACCTGTATATCTCTGCCCATCATGTTGATGGATCCTCGAAGAACCGTCAATGAAAACAATCTCTCCCCCTGCTAAAGCGTTTTCCTTTATTCTAGGGATTTCATCATAGAACTTGTCATGACCTACAGAACGCGCCCCTTTTGAACTTCCTGGTCCTTGTCTCAGCGGGGCTTACACTCCCTGGTACTCCCAACATGGCCATCCAGCGTGAAACACCTTCCTTGCTCCACATGTTGGACGTAGCATGTTCTATTAATAGACCACGCCCCCCGCGGCTCCGCGCGTCTCAATGCTATTGCAAAGTAGTGACCAGACGTGTGCTCCGTAGCTCGCGGTATTGTTTTCCTTGATTATGTCCCTTCTAAACTCCATTCCTAGTCCCTCTCCTTTCCTTCTTACTTCCTGGACTTGTGTGCTGTGTAGTGCACCCTCTTACTTTCCCAGATTCCTGGATCGTTGCATCCCGGAACTTTGAACGCACGCTGGAGTCGGAAGAGACTCGTGCAGCCTTATTCAAGACCCGATCCGTCCGCAAGAAGGCATCGACCAAGAAATCCTGCAAAGATCGGACCCAGGTGGGAAGGGGGGAACGCCTTGACAGTTTGAGACGCCACCCGACCGAACTCGATATGGACATGGAAGCGGCCGTTCAGGACCTGATGCGTGGCATGCAAGAACTATCAACCGAGGTACAGAATCTCAAAGCGAAAAACGCAGCTCTTAAGCAATTGGTTCTATCCCATGATTCTGCCACAAAAGAAAGTGTGTTGCTGGGCGGCATAGATGACAAATACGATGGGTCGGCAAAAACCCATTATGGATTCCTGGATCCTGGATTCATGTTTGGTCCACTTTACCTTTAAGCCCTTACAGCTAAAGTGGGTTTCATAATTTCTCACCTTTCAGGAAATGCATTAACCTGGGCTACGCCCCTCGTTAATTCCGGCGATGCCCTCCTAGATGACTATGATGGGTTCATACAGGCCCTTAAAACCATGTTTGATCGCCCAGAGCAGGTCTATAGTGCCCAGGAACGCCTGTTAGACTTCCAGCAGGGATCCCAGGATATGCTCAACTTGGTAACCCGATTGAAGCAATTAGCCAAGGAAGCTGATTCGTCCCCGGAGGCGAGTTTTAACCTTTTCAGGAGAGGACTGAATGAGGAGATTAAGGATGAGTTAGCCCAAGTGGCTCGCCCAAACTCATTCCAGGCACTAATGGACCTTGCCATGCAAATAGACTTTCGAATCCAGGAAACGAAGGCAGAGAAGAAGAAATCCAGAGGAAATCCTCCGAAAGTGTCCTTTGAGAGTACCACCAAGACGGACACAAACCCAGGCTCAGTCACTGAACCAGAACCCATGCAGATAGGAGACTTCTGTGGACCTATATACCCGCAAGAAAGGATGAGAAGGATCCATACGGGGTAGTGCATGTATTGTGCCTCCGATAAACACTTGGTTAGGGAGTGTCCTCTAGCCCCTCCTCGGCGTTCGGGAAACGCCAACTCCCGATCCTAGATGGAGCAGAGCTTCGGGAGAGAGATGTTTGCTCCACATCAATTCCATCCATGAACTCTCCTGGACAAAACAATTTGGTGATACTGCAGGCCTTCCTATCGCCCTCCAAGAATAAGACCTATTCCATCTTGGCCTTGGTAGACTGCGGAGCTATGGGAATTTTCATTGATCAAGATTGGGTTGTTAGTCATCATATTCCATACAAGACACGAAGCACCATGCAGCCGGTGGAAGCAATCGACGGAAGACCCCTCACTTCAGGGCCCATAAGCCTGCAGACTAACGAGATTCAGCTTTCTATAAACCATCATCAAGAGCAGATCAGATTTGACATTATTAAGTCAGCTCATTACCCCATGGTATTGGGTATGCCCTGGTTACAGAAGCACAATCCGTATATCAACTGGACAGCAGAATCACTATTCCTAGGCTCAGAGTTTTGTATGTCGCACTGTCTATTCCTGGATCCCTCCTTGATACCCCCTAAAGAACCACCAAGAGACCAGCAAACACCACTCATGGTTTCCAATATCATACAAGTCCCTGAGGCCTATCAATGATATGCTGATGTATTTTCAACTGCCATAGTCCAGGCCTTACCCCCTCAAAGACCTGAAGACTGCACCATAGATACAGATCCCTCAGCAGTGATTCCCTTCGGCAGAATGTTCATCCTTTCCGAACCTGAAAAGAAGGCCCTTCGAGAATACCTGGATACCAACCTCGAAAATGACACCATAAGACCTTCTAAATCTCCAGCGGGTGCCTCGTTGTTCTTTGTTCCCAAGAAGGACACCAAGGAACTCAGACCTTGCCTCGACTATCGTGGCCTAAATCAATGCACCTTCAAAGACCGGTACCCATTGCCCTTGATCTCGGATATCCTGGAAGCTGTGAGAGGCGCCGTAATATTCACAAAGTTGGATCTCCGGGGTGCCTACCATTTGATCCGTGTCCAGGAAGGAGACGAATGGAAAACAGCTTTTAGAACACCCTTTGGTCACTATGAATATCTAGTCATGCCCTTTGGACTAGCTAATGCCCCCGCAGTTTTTCAGCATTTCATGGATAGGGTGTTCTCAGACATGTTATTTCTCTTCGTCATTGTCTATTTGGACGACATATTGATCTTTTCCAAGGACCTTCTAAAGAATGAAGAACATGTAAAGGCAGTATTGCAACGACTCCGTGAACACAAACTTTTAGCCAAACCCGAAAAATGCCTGTTTCACATTACTTCTGTTCACTACCTAGGATTCATCCTTAGCCCAGAAGGAATTGGTAAGGACCCTCCAAAGGTAAAGGCCATACTGGCATGGCCCGCTCCCACGTCTGTGAAAGAAGTTCAATCCTTCCTGGGGCTTGCCAATTTCTACCGGAAGTTCATATCCACCTTTTCCGAGATTGCTCAGCCGATCGTTGCTCTCTTGAAGAAAGACACCCCCTTTATCTGGTCTACACCGCAAGATAAGGCATTCCAACGTTTAAAGGCAGAGTTTACGCAAGCCCCCATCTTAGCCCAACCCGACATAAATCGACCATTCCTAGTGGAAACTGATCCCTCTAACTACGCCATAGGAGCAGTGTTGAAGCAGGAATTTGAGGATAAACTGGAACACCCCATTGCTTACCTTTCACGAACCCTGACTCCCAGTGAGACACACTACTCCGTCCTGGAAAAGGAACTGTTAGCCATCCACCAAGCCTTCACTGAATGGCGACATCTACTTCTGGGTGCTAGACATACAGTTCAGGTCCACACGGACCATCGGAATCTTCAAATTCTACAGTCATTGGAGTGTAGGAACAGTCGTCAGGCGCGTTGGGCATACTTCTTTGCCCAGTACCAGTTCCACATCACTCATGTTCCCGGATCACAAAACCTGATTGCTGACGCCTTATCTCGACGTCCTGACTATGTAACTACTGAAGATAGGGCCTACCCTAAGATATTCCCCAAACGATGTTTGTAGCTCAAGCAGTCAATCTCCTGGAAGAAATTCGAGTGCAAACCCAATCCTCTGATCTGTGGAAGGATATTTCAAGGAAGAATCAATGGAATCTAAGAGTCAAGGAAGGATATTTATTTCAGGACAATGCACTGGTCATTCCCACACAGAAATTACAACAAAGAATAATAAACCTCTGTCATGATACCCTTCACTCCGGACATTGTGGCATAACCAACACCCTCCGCCTCATACAAAGACAGTTTTGGTGGCCTGGAATGAAGACCGACGTACAGCAGTATGTCCAAGTTTGTGTTATCTGTAGTCAAAATAAACATGATAACAAGAGACCGACAGGTCTTCTACTGCAACCTACACTGCCAACAAGGCCATGGGAATTCATTGCTACAGACTTCATTGTGGAATTACCACCTTCCCGAGGATACACGACCATCATGGTTACCATTGACTTGTTCACTCATATGGCTCATTTTACACCCCTGTGTAAGTTACCATCCTCGTCCGAACTTGCTGGAATCTTTCTGGAACACATATTCCTTCTGCATGCACTTCATTCCAAGATAATTTCTGATTGAGGACCTCAATACGTCTCACAATTCTGGAAACATCTTTGTCACATTTTGGGAATCCAACGCGCCCTCTCATCAGGTTATCATCCCCAAACCAACGGGGCCACAGAACGTGCTAATCAGACCCTGGAACAGTATCTTCGATGTTTCGCCACCAAGGTTCAGGATGACTGGTCGCTCCTGATACCCGTGGCTGAATTCGCCTGCAACAATTCCGATCATTCAGCACTTAAGACCAGTCCCTTCTTTTGTAGCCAAGGTTTCCATCCATCGGTTCTACCCTGTGTTCCCCCTCATCCCACGCCGGTACCTACTGTCGACTCCTGGATCGAAACCCTCATCAACGTACACCAGGAGGCCAAAGAAAACTTAGAGAAGGCCAGAACACAGACTAAGAGGTATGCAGATTCCAAAAGAAGACCAGGGCCTTCTTATGCAATTGGTGATCAAGTCTGGTTGTCCTCGAAATTACTACCCCGACATCTACAGCCAAACAAATTGGCCCCTCGGTACCATGGTCCATTTCCCATCAAAGAAATTATAAATCCAGTCTCATACCGGATCAAACTACCAGACTCCTGGAAGAAAATTCACCCAGTTTTTCACACATTCTTATTAAAACCCTACGTTCAATCCTCTCGGAAGTCCTGCAGACCCCCTTCTCTACTGGTCGACAACCAACTGCAATATGAAGTGTCCAGAATGTGCGACTCCAGGTATAAACGGGGTCAGCTTCAAACCCTGGTTGAATGGAAGGGATATCCTCCTAGTGAAAGAACCTGGGAACCACTTTCTAATCTCAAGACCCCTCGACTGCTCAGAAAATTTCACCTCATACACCCGGGCAAACCTGGAGGAACGGGTCTTCGGAGGTGGCATGCTGACATGACCTACAGAACGTGCCCCTTTTGGACTTCCTGGTCCTTGTCTCAGTGGGGCTTACACTCCCTGGTACTCCCAACATGGCCGTCCAGCGTGAAACACCTTCCTCGCTCCACACGTTGGACGTAGCGTGTTCTATTAATAGACCACGCCCCGTGGCCCAGTGCATCTCAATGCGTCTCAATGCTATTGCAAAGTGGCGACCAGATGTGTGCTCCGTAGCTCGCGGTATTGTTTTCCCTTATTCTGTCCCTTCTACACTCCATTCCTAGTCCCTCTCTTTTCCTTCTTACTTCCTGGACACGTGTGCTGTGTATGGGCTCTCCTTCTATCATTGGCTCAGCTACAAACATGGCAGGATTCACTATTTTGCATCAAACTATTTTGATCGCTGGATTTGATATAACTACCTCATACGCAGAAACCCTTTGAGATGTCGGTCTGCCTCTTGGTTTCTCTAAAATAGCAAATAATGCATGCTCAACAAATAACGTCATAGAACATCCCATCACTATGCTTGTAGCCTTCTCTATGGCGAGCGTGGCGGCAGCTAAAGATTGTTCACATGGAAATTCACCTCTCATTACTGGGTCTAAAATTCCACTGTAATATGCAAGGGGCTTGTACCCCAACCTAGTCCTCTGCGTGAGTACTGCTGTCATAACGGTGCCATCTGTATGCGAGAACAAAAAGAATTCCTCCGCATAATTAGGAATCCCTAAAACTGGAGCTGTGCAAATTGCTTTTTTCAATTCGTCAAACCCTTCGTCCATTCCCTCAGTCCACACAATTCTTTCCTGCGTTGCCTGTGCTTTCTTTAAAGGCTTTATATATGAACTGTAGTCAAAGACCCATGCTCTGACTTAGTTACATAATCCCAAAAATCTCTGCATGTGTTTTATTGTCAAAATGGCCTCAGCTCTTTCAGGAGTAACCTTTTTTTCCTTCATGTGAAATCAATTGGCCTATGTACAGCACTTCTTTTTGACAATATTGTAACTTCTCTTTGTCAACTTTATATCCCTGGTTGCGAGTGTAATCATCAGCTGAACAGAATCGCATCTGCACTCTTCCTCTGTGGTGCTGCAGACTAAAATATCATCTACGTACTGTAACACAACGATCTCTAAATCAATATTGCTTACGTCCATCTGGAGGACTCTATTGAAAATCGATGGAGACTCACAATACCCTTGTGGTAAACAAGTGCTTTTCAGATGAGTTTGTCTGAACGTAAATGACATCAAATCCTGCAAGTCTTTGTGCAATGGGAATGAGAAAACCCATTTTTGAGTCAATCATTGTGAAATATCGCGCCTCAACAGGTATATTACATAGGATTGTAGACGGGTTAGGAACTAGAGGGAACTCAGCCTCTACAATATGGTTTATCGGCCTAGGATCTTGAATTAAATGCCACAACCCCCTACTTATATTTCTTGATAGGGTACACTGCAGTATTACATGGTGACTCTGATGTCACTAAGATGCCCTGATCCATCATGGCAGAAATCGTCTTAAAAATACCTTCATCTGCCTCTCAAGACATAGGATACTGTCATGCCCGAGGTAAAATTGCTCCTGGTTTCAATTAAATCTTCCCTTCTCCAACCCCTTTCAGCAGGCCTAAGTCAAAGGGGCCTGTGGTCCATAATGAAACTGCCACTTTCATCATATCTTCATCAAAATATTCAGGACGCTTTTGTGCTATCATCATTTTCTGAAGAACTTCTCTTTTAATTGTTATCACCCAATAAGTAATGCTCATTTCAAATATTACATCGTCATGATCTCCAAACAGATTGTCATCAGTGACATCAGTCAATCTGTAACCTTCCCCGATGGCGATTACTACACACCATCATCTGCCTTCATCATCATTTCCTTCAAGCAATGCCATTTCTCCTCGCACTACGGCTTCTTGCAGCTCTAAGGGAAAAACTCATCCCTCCTCTTCAAGCATTGGTATTCTTGGTCTAAACAAAAAATCAGGTATTCTCATCGTCCTGCTTCTAGGCCTGGCAGCCATGTCAACAGAATGCACACTCCATAATGAAAAACCTCTGGCTCTAAAGGCGCTGCTCTTATGGCTACCCATCCTACAAATGCCATGATACGTTCACACACATTTAAATAATGCATTCTGGGTGTTGAACACACCATGACTTCATCAGTAAATGAAATTATCATGTTCAACTTTGTCATTAAATCTCGACCCAATATATTGACAGGTGTCTGCCTCGAGTATAGCAATGGCACTGACATGTCACACTCTCCAATAGAGACTGGTAATTCTTCTGTGAAAGGAACTCTGCTTGTAACTCCTGTGAAACCCTGGGTATTCATGGCATTGCAAGACATTGAAAATGTTCCCTCTCGTATACATGAGTGCGTTGCACCCGTGTCTACTAAAAACAAAAAACGTTTGCCTCCTATACTAACGTCATCCCTTGGTTCCTCATGAGGAATCGGCGTCATGGATAGTATCAAAACACATCAGGTCTCCCAGTGAGCTGTCCTATTGTGGGTACAGTCTCATCCCATTACCTGTGAAAGGATTCCCTCCATCGACAGTGACACCCCCTATCCTAGGAGTCATTGACTGGCCTATGTTCATGTTCTGCTGAAGCTGCATAGGTGACTGCTGCGACTGCCCTTGTGGTGGATTAATCGCTGCTTGCTGTGTTTGCAAGCCTTGCTGCATTCTCAGCGCTTGTGTCTGTTGGATCGTTTGATTCTGAGCAAATCCGTCTCCAGTTTAGCAAATCAGACCTGTTTTCTACGTCATCTGCTAGGGGACTCTACATTAAGAGTTCTTTGAACGTTCTTTAAAACGTAGGTATAGGGCATATCCTCTTTATCGTGGCCTCTCTCACGATACCTCTTTACTTGCTCAGCAACACAAAAGCCAAGTTATATTCAATATCTCTAACACTCTTATTCTTATGTCACGTTTATCCCGCCTCCCTCAGTTACTCTTCCTTTTGCTTAATACTTCCTTTCACTCACTGCGCATACATCAATTTGCCATACTCCATAGTTTTTTACTCACCATTCGCATGTTTTCTTCTTACGACTCTCGGGATCGTACACCTCTTTTATCACCTCTTCAAACTTTTGTCCGCTCCGCTGCTCGTAGATTTGGGAGGGGAGTACACTAATCACTATCTACGGGGAGCTTCACGTCCTATGGCAAAGGTCATGCAATATTTCCGGGACTCTAAAGTTTACTTACGGCGATGGATTTTTTACAAAACCATCCTCTGCTACCACGTGAACTGGATAACTCCTCCAGCCCTTTAAGGCATGTAGCAATATCCTGGAGATGGATGGGGATGCAGAATTTATTCTTACATCAATAATCGAAACAACTCGGGTAATTTGGCAAAAGGAAGACTGTTTTATTTTCAATGATCTGAAACAATGAGTACATCGAACATCAGCGCACTCACTCGATCCTCTTACTCAATGCATCTTGAAAAAATCTGGGTTCTTATACCCAAAATTAGTCATCAATGATGTTAACCTGCGTGCTACCAATGTCATCCTACGTGGCAAACTACAAAAACCTATGCGCAGTAATGATAGGCTCTCAGTGAGTATCTAAGTATATGTTGTATACTAGCATGAGTCAGTGAATGAAAGTGATAGAGTACTTAACATCAGGTGGGGCAACTAAGCCCTCTCCTCAAAATGGCCCCTATGAACATCACTAAATGTACGACGTCCCATTGACTACAAAAACTATAGGACACTTAATTACGTGGTCCTCTATAATTGGTTGGCTTCTTACCTCCGTTAGTACTTTTCCACCTATGTCTAGCAGCAGGCAGGCTGAACATCCAGGTGCTGGTGAGCTTGTCTTAGTACCAGCCTCACACCAATTAGCATACTAATCCATCATAACCTCAATGGTCTAGTTTCAATTAGGGATTTGAAATTCGGCCTTGAAAGTGTTCTTAGCTCTGAGAAATTCAGGGAGTGAAAGCACAGTCTGCCCTCGTGCGTAGTTTTGACCATCTCGTTCGTCCAACTTTATCCTTCCACATGACTAGAGACTATGGAATCGAGTTTCTGGTGCATTTAAAATACTAATTTTTAATAGACCTCTGACATCTTTTGTTTTTGTCCATGTCCACAACAGGAGTTCTGTTCTTTCACATGATTTGTATCCAATGTCAGTTTGCTCCAGTTTGATGAGACCTTGGCTTCTTGGCTCATCCAACCTTGCCTTTCTGAAATTCACTTTGTAATTCAACTGCTTTAACTGCGACACACTAGAATTAGGCCTTCTCATTACTGTTCAGCACTGCTATAACGCTTAGTGGGATCATCCATCCTTTACTTAATCATTTGCATATATGTATATATTAGCGCTTGCCGCAATCTACTCACTATAAAGCATAAGGCTAGCTTCATGATTACTTTGCTGCTTGCGTTTCTTGCATCTGTACACGTGTAAACTACCTTGATATCTTCATCAGCTCTGTGACATAAGCTTCTTCACCTTGATCCCAAGATGTAACTTATCCTAGATACTTTCTTGACGCCTTATAGAATATCTGCATTCTCTGGTCTCTGCATCTCTTCTATACATGCCAGCTCGTCTCTGTGTGACGTCACCATTCATCTTTGCCAATGATCTGCTCTGTTTCTTCAGGAATCTCATTTAAATGACTGTCATACTTCTTCGTGTGCAGGTATGGCTTTCTCAATGAGAATCTTGCTTCCACAATTCTCTTAGGTATTGGTAGTCTTACTGGTACTGCACACAGTCCATACTCTGCCCTTTGTCTATTCAACTGCTCCGTGTATGTCTCATATTTTGGTATAAAGTCTCTAGGTAGCATAGGCGATATAGGTGAAGTGGTTGAGGTGGGGGTACTTGGCTCCTCCTTTACAAGTCAAGTTGCAGAATTGGCCGCCATTTAAGAAGCAATACCTACAGCAGTAGAAAATAAACTTAAACAAATAGTTTTAGTCACTGATTATGATTATGCACGAAATAGATTTGTGGATTTTTTACCTCAGTGGAAATTGAGAGGAATGTTCACATATAGAAAGAAATCACTTAAACATGGCAAAATGATTCAAGCCATAGACAAACTTGTTTCGGAAAATGACCTGATCGTCCATTGGAGGAAGATAGGTGGTAATTTGAAAAGACCAGGGAAGACAAAGAAGGAAATGACTACACATATCAGTTAGCCAAAATTGGAGCTTCGATGGGGGAGTTGTTCCCTATAGAACACCTGCTGGATGAAATCCAGGTTTATGCAATAACATGCTCCAAAACTCAGAGAACAGTTGAACAGCCTGTGACACAGTGGAGTTTTGATACTCCTGATCAAGACTTGATTAAGGCACAAAAGGAAGATCTTATTTTAGGCCAATTCTATGACCACTTATTAAATGCAGTGCACAATCCTCTGACTGGAGAGGACTGCAAAGGGAAAGAAGAAATGAGGGTGTTGTTGAAAAATGAAAAAAGAATTTGTTTGCAAGATGGACTGATGATTCGGGAATCCATGTAAGGCCAAAATCAATGGGTAGTACCTTTGACATTTTGGGTACTGATGTTGCATCATGCCCACGATGCCATGACGGCAGGCCAGAGAGGTTCCCAGAAAACATTTGAAAGTTAAAAAGATTATGCCTATTGGCCACAGATGTCTCAGAATGTAGAACTCTATACACAGGAATGCCTGGTTGTGCACAATTTCAACCCACCTCCCCAACACAAAGGACGCCATTGATGGAAAGAGGTCTGACACTCACATGGTCAGATTTATAAATAGACTTCATCGGGCCCATGCAAAAGTCAGCACGGGGAAAACGTTATTTGTTGATGATCACTTGTTTGATGTCCAAGTGGGTGGAATGTATCCCAGTCCCTGACTGCAGTGCGCAAACGGCTTCTGTTTTACTGGTCAATCATATTTTTTCAAGATTTGGTTTACCTCAGAGAATAGAATCAGACCTTGGAAGCCATTTTACTAGTGCAGTAATGACAAAGATGTGGCAAATCTTGGGTGTGAAGAGGAAATTGCACATTTCATACTGGCCCTCCTTTTCTTGGGGTGTGGCACATTGCAACAGGTCAATTATTGATATGTTAAACATTTTTGTAGATGAAGCTGGATCCAGATGGGATCTGGCACTTCCTCTGGTATTAATGGCTATTACCTCAACACCATCTAAATCAACAAACCTCAGCCCATATGAAATTTTGACAGGTAGAAAAATGGTTTTACCACAACACTTGCTTTATAGGACCAATGAACAGGTCCTGGTTGTCACCCGCAGGCGTTCCGACTGGCGGTTTCTTCCGCGCTGGGTTTTGGGACGTAGGTACGGGAGGTACTAGTCCCTCCTTTGTGTCTGTTACTTTTTCCTCCTTGTAGCGCGGGGCCGCTGGGAGTATATCTTCTCTCCCAGCCCAGCGGTCCCTGCGTTGCAACTATCCTTTGGAAGCTCTCGCTCTTCCGAGTTTCTTCGCTCCTGCCTCGCTCTGTCCAGGCTCCAGTCACTCGCGCCCTACAGCGAGTGTTCTTCTTACTTTCTCTCCCCTCCAGTTTTCTCTGCTGCCGCCGCGCCTCGGCGGTTTTCTGTTTCTCTTCTCTTGCGGCCCCGTCCCCGCAGATAGGCGCCGCCCCTTTCCCTGCGCTTTTCTTTTCTCTCTCCGCTACTTGCCTGGTACCCTTCTCCTTTGCTTACCTCTCCTCCTTGTCCTAGTTCCGCTTGCGGCCTTGGCTGGTGGGTGTTCCGGCTTTCCAGGACAGGACTCCCCTGTTCCGCTGCAGTGTTGCCTTCAGTTTCGCATACGGATCCAGTCTACTATCTACCTCCTACCCATCTGAAAGTCTACTTTCTGCTGGAACTACGCCTTCCGGGCTACAGACCAGAGGAGTCCAAGGGTTTTTCCCCATTCAGGGTTTTTTCCCCTATTTCGGCTTGGTTCCGGAAGGGAGGTCCTCGGACAGCTGTTCTCTTCAGCGGTCACGGTGGCCTCCCTCCGTGACAAGCAAGCTCATCGGAAAAAGGAGAAGGATTATCTACTCCGACGGCATCTGCAGGACCCCGACAGCGATTCCGGCGGTTCAGGTGAGGAGAGTTCGACAGAAGGGGGAGAAAAGGGAGACCAGGCATTTAAACTGTCACAGATTGCAACGCCAAAGAAAGACACCATGTCAGCCGAAGGGCAAGTGCAAGAACTTTGGAAGGCTATTCAAGCTATGTCTCAGGAACTTCAGGGAGTCAAAGCTGAGAACGCCCTCCTTAGACAAATGGTATCCGCCCGGGAACCTCCTCCTCCAGAACTACCGCCTACAACACTATCCTCGGGAAAATTTGATGGTGCCCCCAAGAAAGTGAAGGAATTCCTAGAGGCGTGTACCGTCTACTTTACTTTCCGACCCCGCACTTTCTCTACAGACCAAGCGAAGGTCGGCTTCCTAATCTCGAACATGACAGGCAACGCTCTGACCTGGGCCACTCCCCTAGTCACAAGCAACAATGCCATTCTCCAAGATTACGCAGCGTTCCAAAATTCTCTGAGACAGACTTTCGAACGCCCAGAGTTGTCATTTACTGCTTCTGAAGAGTTGTTGGATGTAAAGCAAGGTTCTTTGGACGTCCTGTCTTATATCTCTGCTTTCAAAACAATAGCTTCTGGCGCAGGCTAGCCAGAACCGGCACAGTATGCCATTTTCAGGAGGGGTCTAAAAGAGGAAATTAAGGATGAGTTAGCCAGATCTACTCGCTCACCTACTTTCTCGGACCTGCTAACTGCTGCACTACATATCGAGTATCGCCTACAGGAAAGGAAGATGGAAAGACGCAAACAACGAGGCTCAGGATTCCTCCCGGATTCTCGGACATACTCTCCCCCTAGTCGTTCTTCCGTTGCCGCTTCAGAGGAACCGATGCAGATTGGCTTCACAAGAGCACCTCTGACTGCTGCCGAAAGACGGCGAAGAAGAGAAAAAGGACTTTGCGCTTACTGTGGGTCGGATCAACACCTTCTAAAAAACTGCACAGAACTGCCTAACAAGAGGCAGGGAAACGATCAGCCTCGGCATCAATAGGGACTAGTGTCCGGGGGTTTCCAGTTCTGTCTACTCGTCCCTATGTTTCTCTAACAGTTTCTTCTTCTGACTCCAAGGAAGATTCCAGACTCATGGTAGTTTCAGCTATCATCATGATAGAAGGCGAGAAGGTGGAGACTCTCGCATTATTGGACTGCGGAGCAGCAGGAAACTTCGTTGATACCCTACGGGCCGATAAGGTCGGTCTGCGCAGGATACCCCGGAAGGAAGGGCAGAAGATAGAAGGAGTTGACGGCTCTCCGCTATCATCCGGACTCATCACCCATACCACTGAAGAGCTATCCTTAACAGTTTTTCAGCACTCGGAAGTGATAAGGTTCGACATCATCCGGGCTGCACATTTTCCAATAATTTTGGGTATCACATGGCTTCGCAGACACAATCCCCAAATCGATTGGACAAAGAACCAGCTGAGTTTCTGTTCTGCATATTGCACCGAACACTGTCTTCCACCGAAGAGTCAGAAGGGCCTTCAATCTATTACGGCTCACACCTCCAACTGTGTGGGGGTTTTTGCACTACCCAATTTTTGTTTGAAATACTCCGAAGTATTCCAAGAAAGCCTTCACTCCAAACTGCCACCCCACCGGGCCGAGGACTGTACCATAGATCTGGTACCCAATGCACTAGTTCCCTTCGGCAGAATGTTCTCTTTAACACTTACGGAGAAGCTTGTGTTACGTAACTATTTGGACACAAATATGACGAATGGGCTGATTCAGCCTTCGAAATCCCCTGCAGGGGCTCCCTTATTTTTCATCAAGAAAAGGGATTCCACTGAACTTAGACCCTGTATAGACTACAGAGGTCTAAATAAGGTGACTATCCGAGATCGTTATCCCATGCCATTGATCTCCGATATCATCGAGGCTGTACAAGGAGCCAGAATTTTTACCAAACTTGACCTCAGAAACGCATACCATCTGCTCAGAATCTCCAAGGGTGACGAATGGAAGACGGCATTCCGCACTCCATTCGGCCTGTACGAGTACAAGGTGATGCCATTTGGACTGGTTAACGCTCCTGCAGCTTTTCAAAGATTTATGGACAGAATGTTTTCCGACATGCTTTCCACTTCTGTCATCATCTATTTGGATGATATCTTGGTCTACTCCTCAAACTTACAGGAACACATCGTTCATGTCACTCAAGTTCTTGAACGTCTACAGAAGAACGAGCTATTGGTTAAATCCGAGAAGTGCCAATTTGCAGTACCTTCTGTGCAGTATCTGGGTTACAAGTTATCGGAAGAAGGAATACACATGGATCAAAGGAAGGTTCAGGCCATTCTCGAATGGCCCGCCCCCACTTCTGTCCGAGAGGTGCAGAGGTTCCTGGGACTCTCCAACTATTACCGAAGGTTCATCCCCAACTTCTCGGAAGTGGTGTACCCCATCACTCGCCTACTCAAGAAGGAGGCCTCTCCGTTCCGCTGGTCAACCGATACCGAGAACAGTTTTAAGTTGCTCAAACATCTCTTCTGCTCAGCTCCGATTCTCCGACACCCGGACCAAACTCAGCCCTTCATCCTGGAGACCGATGCCTCTGCAATTGCCTTCGGAGCGGTACTACTTCAGGCTGTCGGTGGAGTGGAACATCCGGTAGCTTACTTATCCAAGACACTCTCACCCAGTCAATTGAATTATTCTGTCCTAGAAAAGGAGCTGTTGGCAATGAAATTGGCTTGCGACGAATGGCGCCATCTGCTCATGGGGGCCCAACATTCCTTCCTTATCAGGACTGACCACAAGAACCTGAAAGCCCTCCAGGAGATGGAGTGTTCTAATTCCAGGCAAGCACGTTGGGCCTATCTTTTCTCGCAATATGATTACCAGATTTCTTACATTCCTGGGTCACTAAACCACCTGGCAGATGCCCTATCCCGCAAGGACTCCAGCAAGGAAAGGGCTTCGTTATCCACTGAACCCATGTTTCATCGCAACCGGATATTGGTCCTTGTTAGCTCTTTCCTACAAGAGGTTAAAGCCGCTGTGGTTCAGGAACTTCCCCAATTACCGCTACACTCCGACTCTCCTTACCAGGAGAAGGACGGCTGGCTGTTCTTCAAGAAACGACTGTATGTTCCGGAAGGCATGCTGCGGAAGAAGATTCTGGATTGGTGTCACACTTCTCGCCCTGCAGGTCACCGCGGGGGAATTAACACCCTGGAGCTCATCTCGAGGAATTTTTCCTGGCCCACCGTGAGAAGAGATACCCTGGACTTTGTGAAGACCTGTCCTATTTGTGCTCGGTCTAAATATCCTACAGGGAAACCGTTGGGGTTACTCACCCAAGTTGAGATGCCTACTCGCCCCTGGGGGTTGGTTTCTACGGATTTCATTGTAGACCTACCGGTATCCGAATCCTGTACCTGCATCATGGTCACGGTAGATGCGTTCTCCAGGATGGCACATTTCTCTCCTCTTTCTGGTGTTCCTACAGCCACCAAGATGGCTGAGGTGTTTGCACGAGACATCTTCAGACTTCACGGTTTACCTGACAAGATCATCTCTGATCGGGGTAGTCAGTACACCTCGAGATTCTGGACAGCCCTGTGTAACCGATTGGGGATTGAGAGAGCACTCTCTTCGGGATTCCATCCCCAATCCAACGGGATGACGGAACGTCTGAACGCCACTCTCGAACTATATCTGAGATGTTACGTCACTCAGCATCAAGACAATTGGGTTTCACTACTGCCTACTGCAGAATTCTCGTACAACAATACCAGGCACACTGCCATTGGTCTCTCGCCATTCTTTTGTACTTATGGGGTCCACCCTAAATCCATTCTTCCTGAGGTTCCCAGTTTCACCAACTCCCCAGCGGCCGAAGAGGTATTGGATCAGATCAAGGATGCCCATGCCACGGCATTGCGGAGTTTAGAGAACAGCAGGAGACGATCGAAGATCGGAGCAGATAAACACTGCAAAGAATGTCCAGATTGGAAGCCAGGCGACAAGGTGTGGTTGTCCATTCGGTTTTTACCCAGATGGACAAGGCCCTCTAAACTCTCCCCTCGCTTTCTGGGTCCCTTTCCCATTCTTATCAAGAACAATCCTGTGGCTAACCGTCTTCGGCTGCCTCCTTCTCTGAATCGCATTCACCCTGTATTTCATTCGTCTCTCCTTAAACCTTTCTATTCCGATTCTCATCACAGACCAGTGCCCAGACACACTCCCTCACAGACACCCAATCAAGCAGAATTTGAGGTCTCCAACATTAGAGACTCTAGGTTCTACCGAGGGAGGTTGGAATACCTTTTGTCCTGGAAGGGTTATCCGGAGTCGGAGGACTCTTGGGAACCTGCTTCTCAGGTGCATGCTCCTCGCTTGCTCGCCAGGTTCCACCGCCTGCACCCGGGGAAGCCTGGGGTGGTGCGGACTGGAAGGGGGCATACTGTCACCCGCAGGCGTTCCGACTGGCGGTTTCTTCCGCGCTGGGTTTTGGGACGTAGGTACGGGAGGTACTAGTCCCTGCTTTGTGTCCATTACTTTTTCCTCCTTGTAGCGCGGGGCTGCTGGGAGTATATCTTCTCTCCCGGCCCAGCTGTCCCTGCGTTGCAACTATCCTTTGGAAGCTCTCGCTCTTCCGGGTTTCTTCACTCCTGCCTCGCTCTGTCCAGGCTCCAGTCACTCGCGCCCTACAGCGAGTGTTCTTCTTACTTTCTCTCCCCTCCAGTTTTCTCTGCTGCCGCCGCGCCGCGGCGGTTTTCTGTTTCTCTTCTCTTGCGGCCCCGTCCCCGCGGATAGGCGCCGCCCCTTTCCCTGCGCTTTTCTTTTCTCTCTCCGCTACTTGCCTGGTACCCTTCTCCTTTGCTTACCTCTCCTCCTTGTCCTTGTTCCGCTTGCGGCCTTGGCTGGTGGGTGTTCCGGCTTCCCACGACAGGACTCCCCTGTTCCACTGCAGTGTTGCCTTCAGTTTCGCATACGGATCCAGTCTACTATCTACCTCCTACCCATCTGAAAGTCTACTTTCTGCTGGAACTACGCCTTCCGGGCTACAGACCAGAGGAGTCCAAGGGTTTTTCCCCATGCAGGGTTTTTTCCCCTATTTCGGCTTGGTTCCGGAAGGGAGGTCCTCGGACAGCTGTTCTCTTCAGCAGTCACGGTGGCCTCCCTCCGTGACAAGCAAGCTCATCGGAAAAAGGAGAAGGATTATCTACTCCGACGGCATCTGCAAGACCCCGACAGCGATTCCGGCGGTTCAGGTGAGGAGAGTTCGACAGAAGGGGGAGAAAAGGGAGACCAGGCATTTAAACTGTCACACTCGTAGATGCTGCCACAATCGACGAATATGTAGAAGAGCTGAGAAAGCACTTGCAACATGTTTTTGCGTTTGCACAGCGGAACTTGGAAAAAGCCACTGACAGTGCAAAATCATACTATGACATGGAAAACATCTTTGAGGGAATATGATGTAGGCTACCAGGTATGCAAGTTCAACTTTGGAAAATGCAAACATAAAAATCCCAAGTTCCTCGCATCATGGCCCGGGTCATTTAGAAATGTGGGTAAGTTTTCGCCTGTAGTCTACCGAATTGCTATAAAGTAGGGAGAGTTAACTGTGGAACAATTTGTCCATGTTAACCAAATAAACCGTTCCAGCCAAAACATGAGGTGAGGAGGTTAGAACAAATTGGAGAAACTAGTAGGGAGTGAAAGGTGTAGTCATATCCTGAAAATGAAATGCTTGCCTCTCTAAGAGGTTCACCATAACAGGTAAGTATAAAGGATAATATGAAAAATGTCAACTTAAAAAAAGGGGTAAAAGGAGAGATGCATCAGGGAAGTAACTGAGAATACATGTTAGAATTTAAACAAAAGGGTGGATGGAAAACAGATGAGCATATAGAATATGAGTGCGAGATAATAAAAAAACGAATAAATGAAGACTTCCAGATTGGCATTTATTAAATGGGTAAGTGTCTCAGGTTGATGTATAATAGCAGGTTTTGAAAGAATGTTGAATTCTCACAATCAATGATACATTTGTTTCTATTGTTTTGATTAAAGATGCCATAGTGGATTTTTGTATGTCCAACCTGTACCTTTGCTCCCAGTCAAGCATCCAAGAAGAAACAGTTATGGTATGATTTCCATTAGTGATCCATATGTTTATTTCCAGCTAGTGAAAAAAAAAGAGAGGTTGTTGTATTGAATTTTCAATGCATGATCCAGGCTTATTTCTAGTCATGAATCATTGGTGTAGAGGAGCAGCGGAATGCCTCTGCAGAAAGTCCCACCCCCTGCTGCCTATATGTTGGAAGTCTGAACCTGCACCATGCTTAACACCAGTAGTTGTGATCATTCTGCGACGAGTGTCCGAGAGCAGGTATCCGTTAAGAAAGCCATACCAGATGTAAGCTCAAAGAGATGACAATCTCTTGGAAGAAGTCCCCGAAGGAATATGAAAATGAGAGGAGGAGAAGCTGGTGACATCACAAGAAGTGAGGGTGACACACTAGGAAGATAAGCTGAGAATGATGTATGGACTTTATAGAAAGTGATGACGAAATAAGGAATCGAGTGAACGTTCCTATGCAGAGAGAAGATTGCATGTGTGTATGACGCACTGCAGAAAATGCAAGCCGTTCAATGAATGTACAGATGCAGCAACGCAAGTAGACTTAGTGATCATAGAAGCTAGCTATACGTAGTGAATAGACTGCAGGCGAAGCCGCCAATGTATAGTGTCTGGGCATCGGTGCCACAGACTTTAGTAAGCTCAAACCGATGTAGAAAGAAGGATGGAGAGCTGTCTTTATTTCAGGTAGACTCCATAAGAAAAGGGAAATTAATGAAATTGGTGTTCTTGATCCTTAATCGTTTTTTTTTTCTCTTATACTTTAGAGTCTAACTACTTTCCCCATCAGCGCTCTGGGGGTTGGAGGCAGCCAGAGGAGAACACCTCAGAACAGGAGTCCACGGGGAAAAAAAAACCTGGACCGAAGAAGGGGGGAGAGATGTTGACCACTGAAGGAAGCCCCATTTTTTACAGAGGATAGAAGCCTGCGTCACGTTAGAGGGTTACTTAATGGACAAGAGCCTGTTTGAAAGACCAGCGGTAGGCTCGTAATGACCACCACCAGGTTAAGAGAACTTCAAGTATCTTGCACTTAATATTATGCATCATATTTTATCCTTGTTTTAATTCATCTGTGCGAAGGTGGAACAATCACAGAAACATTGACTTTAATGGATTGATTTCCAGAATTGGACTGAAGCAGTCACCTGCCACTGATGCAGCTACATAGAATAGACGCTATGAACATTCTTCATTTTGGATAGCAAAAGGACTTGATGTTACCTACATTACAATTAATTATTTATAAACAAAAATGTATACAAAAATGTCAACAACAAAAATATTCTAAACATAAAATCTTACACAAATCTAAAAAAAATGTAACACTCAAATTAAAAATCACTAACGGAGGACAAAAACAAGAATAAGTAATCAAAAGATATCAAATAAAATATTTTTTCTAAAATATATATACATACATTCAGAGATATGGGAAAACGTTTGGTTATCAATTGCATGTATTTTCATTGTTGTAAATGCATGGAGGATTTGGTGTAGAACAGTCTAAAATTGAAGTATGAATTGTTTTATTTATTTTTTATTTTGCTCAGGATCACACATGCAAATAGGTCTGTAGTCAGAATTACTGTGTTTCTGCGGTGACTCTTTGGTCAGGTCCCAGCACAAACAAAAGAGGGGAATATGCAGGAAAAAGACACATGCAAATAGGTCTGTAGTCGGGATAACTTTGTTTCTGCAGTGCCTCTTTGGGCAGGTCCCAGCACAAACAAAAGGGGAGAATATGTAGGAAAAAAAGAGACTGTGAATTTTAACTGAAGCTCTGAATTTTAGCCAGGTCCGCATTGGACCAAAAACTGAAAACTTGTCCCATTTGCCAACAAAGGTGTGAGATTCGGGTGAGACTCTGGCCTGAATCTGGAGTGAGTCAATATTTTGAGTGGATGGAAAACATATAAGGTAAAAGAGGGGGTTTGAATTTGCCATTACATAAAAGCTGATTTTATCATTTGGACACCGCACCATGTGAATATCGACTGAATTGCAATGACATATAAAGCCAACAATGTACTTACTCACTAATATCCCCAATGTACTAATATATCCCCAAACTAATGTTAAAGGCAACTCAGTCCATAGTCCTGTGGTGCAAAATATTGGTACAGAAATATTGATGACAAGCCGACTCATTTTAAAAGAGAATAAACATGCAGAATGCAAGCTGCTTTCTTGCAAAGAAGAGATGAGGAATGTAAAGTCAGTTTTGCTCAAAACAAACATATTGTTTAAAAGACTTTCAGAACAGGAACCAGCGCAAAGATATGTATCCATTTGCATCCGTTTGCTGCTGCCTGAATCTCTGTGCAGAGGTGACAAGCTGAACACATGTTATCTGGAACTTTCTAGAAGGTTGATTGATTGAGAGGGAGTTCCTGGTTAATGGGATGATATCATTGAACGAGGCAGGGATATGGTATGCCTTCTGTAAGGGGGATATACCTTGAAAGGAGGAGAGTTGGGAGAGCTTAAAAGGGATGTACAGTAAGAAGGAGGGGTTCTTTGTTGCTGTCGAAGGAAGGAAAAGGAGGCTGGCAGAGGGACGGACAGCCAGCCAAGCTGCCCGTGACAGAGCCTCAAGGACTGCTGCGATAGCAGAAGGAGAGCGCCTGCACAGACTGGCTCTGCATAGTTTATTATTGCTGAGAGGGGAGTGAAACAGATAAGAAACTTTCCATGCAGGCTCTAGCCATGCAGATGGGAAAAGAAATTGTCACCAGTCCGAGTAGGGGGGATCCTGGCTTCGCTGTGTGGAGGCACACAGAACCAAGCATTATTTTTGGTAAGATTCCATTTAAAATTGAGGTGTGTGTCTGCTGTCTGTGGGTACATTTTATGGGCAATTACAGGCTGGGAAATTCTGTTAAATTCGCATTAACAAACGTGAGTAGTTCATTTTAGGGGATGCTCAAAGCAAATGTTATATTTCAAGGTCTGTCGATAAAGGCAGTTGTAGCCTGGGAAAGTATCTTTGCATTTATAAATTTAGACAACTATTTCTTATGTGTTTTATTCACCGTCCACACAGCAAGCATCTGATGAAACAGAAGGTTTATAAGCTGCCAAGACTAGTGATAATCCTCAAGGTCAACGTAGCAGTGTTCTGGCCATGTATCACAATAAAGGGTGCTTGAAGTCCATTGTGGGGAAAAGCTAATTTATCGCAAGGTAAGTATATATTTGTGGCTATTACACTTTCATTTTTTAATCACAGAAAATGTCATGAGAAAAACTCCTTCATAAAGCACACCAAAAAGGAAGTAATTCAGCCTCGGTCTGTTTATTATATGCCTTTGTTATTTGTGATAGCATACAGACAGATGTGAAGCAAGTGATATTTTCATTTTACAGCATGTGGTAAAACGTAACGCCAAACTGGTCACTGTGAATGGGCTCACATCCTAAGGGGCTGGTTACATGGATAACTGTTTTCAGGTGCCCTGATAAGTGTGTTCTGAGATACTGCCAAAGTGGTATTGTAGATAAAATACCATATAAAAATGAAATTGTGCTCTAGTGCGCACCAGGTCCAGTTGTTGGCTTACGGCTTACAAACCCGGTATAAGAATAATATCAGGCAGTCCTGTGTATTTAGTGCTCACCAAAATACCACAAAATACCCCAACAGGCTCACCAAAAATACCACAAAATACCTTAGCACTACCTCAAGGCTAACACCCCTTATGACAAAGAGAATTCAATGGGCCAATCGAAGCAAGGAGGACACAATTAGGTATGAGAAAGTGAAGCAAATCTATCACAGGCTCTGCCCAGTCCAAAAATAGTCCATGAAATGATGCTACATGGGGGAAGTCTGCTGGTTATTAAAATGTAAACAAATAGGGAGGAGCATTTTGGGGGGAATGTAGAAAAGGAATAGACCCTGCCGACCAGGAGAAAAGCAGATTGGGGATCGATTTAGATGTAGCTGATGGAAAATCTCCATACAAAGGCTTTTCTCAGATGCAAATAATTGCAGAGGCATAACCATATTAACTCAGAGGGATTTGGGGAGCAGGTGAATATACTGAGAGGAAAGTCTATCTGGCAGTGCCTCTGGGAGCATGTTGATTTTCCTTACTGTCCTGATCCTTTGAAAGACAAACCAGAAATCAGTACAATAATCCCAGAGCATTTAAATAAATGTCCCATGAATTAATTAACATATTTCAATAGAAATGATTTTATACAAGCAATCTTAGTCTCTGCATCTCTTCTACAGATGTGAGCTCGATTCTGTGTGACATCACCATTCATCTTTGCCCTTCATTTGCTCTGCTTCTTCAGGAATCTCATTTAAATGGCCATCATATTTTCTTGTATGCAGGTACGGTTTTCTCAATGCGTACCTTGCCTTCCAGATATTCTTAGGTATTGGTACTTTCACTGGTGCTGCGCAGAGTCCATACTCTGCTCTATGTCTGTTCAACTGCTCCGTGTATGTCTCATACTCTGGTTTCCAACAGACAAGTAATATGGGTGGGGCGTTAGGAGAAGGGGTACTTGGCTCCTGCTCTACAAGCCTCCTCGCCATCAGGCTCGGGAAGATCGAGGCCCAGGCAGCAGGCCAGAGACTGCCAAGCCCACCCACCACATGCAACTGACCTGTCCACCTGCAGCTGCCCTGGGTAAAACAGAAGAGACCAGAGTCTGGAAGGTTGATAGCAAAGAAATATGATATCTATCCAGAGGCTCTGCTCTTGGTAAATCCACTCTGAAATTACAATGTATTATATTTAGTAATGCCATTGCCATTGTTGTAGCTTGTGAGCCTGCATGTTGCCCCTATTTGAAAATGCAAAGCAAGCAGCCCCTTTCTGTGACTACCAGGGGCCTTTCACAAAGCCAGCGCTGTGCCCCCTCTGAGCCTATAAGAGACTGCCCCAAGCCACCACACGTATGGTGGGACCACTGCAGGGACACATGCAGGAACACACACACACACACACACACACACACACATACAAACACATACAAACACACACACACACGCGATATTGGGAAGGAAAGAGCAAGAGAGAGAGATGGTTGCAACCTACTACCTCCTTCCTCATGCCCCAAACAATGGGGTCTTTGACGAATCACAGGATGTCATCACTGCTTCCGTAGGGGGAGCCCCTTCCCATGTGGCCAGGGAGGTTAGGCTGCTATCTGATAGTCCCCCTGGGAGTGGTACTCACCTGGTGCATCTCATGGGAGGGGAAACTCTGAATGGGACAAGTGACGATTATAGTGGGAGAACGTGGTATCCCCCTTGAACTCCCATCTCTCCTTCACCACACTCTCTTCACCCCTACCCTCCTATGCTACACACTTCTGTAGCATACAAGAAGTAAGAAGGATTGAGACAAGGAAGAATCAAGATGAATAAAATGAAGATCTGAAGCAAGGAACTGTGATGAGGAAGAGGCACAGAGCAGCAGCGGATCACTCAGAGGAATCTATCTGAACGGTGTAGTCTTCAGTCACAGAGCGTACTGGTTAGTAGCATAAAGACTGACAACGGACTTACCCGATTGTCAGACCCTCTGGATAGGAACCACGAAAGGGACCAAGGCTTGCAGAGGAGGCCAGCAAGAGCAGACCCAGATGCAGAGATGCTGAAGGGGTGGTCTCCACCGGAACCGCTAAACAACCCAAGCTGGCTGTGGGAAGGGCGAGTTGGGCAGTCCAACATGAACACGTGGTCCAGTGAAGAGGGAGACGCCAAAGTAGGTCTAGAGCTGTGGATCTGCTGCAGCAAGTAGACAAAAATGCCAGAGTATCAGTGAAACCCAAAAGAACACAGGGAAACCCACGACTATATGGAGGGCTACATTCAAGACCCAGGAGGTAACTGGGTGGCTGAGCCTGTGGTTGGGGGTCTGCAGAGGGTGAAGGAAACCCTAAAAATCATTACAAATGAAAAGTGGGGGTGGGGGGACAGCCCCTAGGCGATCCTAAGGGACAGTTTACCAAAATATGTTAACAAGGGAAACAAGGTCTGGGACCCTTCTGAGAAAAGGACATATCAAACGATAAAAAGGCATAATCTTCTTTGTGGCAGTACTTGGATGGAAGGTGGCCCAGGACTGTCACATAAGAGAAACCATAAAGAGAACTGTGAGAGCAATATATCTCGGGCTCGCAAATTATTAAAAATGTCACAAGCCCTACAGGGCTAGTTACTTCCTTATCCTACCCACCCCAAAAAATCCTTCTCGCCCCTCCAAAAATGTTGAAAAGGAATTCCACTTTTTTGTTAAATGTTGTATTTCATCATTAATATATATCATATTTCTCGCAATGCTGCCACCCATTGGCCAACCGCACACAGTGGAAGTGTAGTTGCCATTTACAGCAAAGTATGTTGCTTTGTAGTAAATAGCAAATTAAATGTTTCTACATCCCTGTACTCGCCACGAAGGGCGAGGACAATCGAAATTGTCCTCGTCCTTCATAAAATCTCCTTGCCTATGGGAGTGAGCAAGGAGATTTTGCAAGCCCTGTATCTGAAGACAGTACTTAGCAGGGGAGTCAACCAAGTCTGCATGTGAAATCAAGAAATCATCGAGAAAACTGTGAGAGTGATACATATGAAGACAGTACTTGGCAGGGGAGTAAGCCAAGTCTGTATGTGACATCAATATACCATACAATAACTGTGAGAACAATACAAAGGAAGACAGAGCTTGGCAGGGGAGTGAACCAAGTCTGTGTTTGAAATTAGGAGACCTGAGGAAAGAGGAAACCAGGTCTGCCAACCAGGGTCAGGGACTCACTACAGCTTCAAGGAGCATCCAAACCACTCTTCTTCATCGCAGTACCTGGTATGAGAAAACCAAGTCTGCCAATAAGGCTCAGGGACCCACCACAGTTTGGAGACATATCCAAACTCCTCTTTTTTGTCATAGTGCCTGGTGAAAAAGAACCAGGCTTGCCAATCCTAGGGTCTGGGACCCCCAGAGACAGAAGAAAACTGAGAAGGGCCAATTGGGAAACAGAGATATTTCACCACCAATTGTTGAACTGTGATGTAAGCCTGAAGAAAACTGGGGAAGGGAGACATCCCCCAGAAGTTGACGAATTGCAACAGAAGTCTAAGGAAGGCTGAGGTAGTGGGACAGTCTCCCACCACTTAAAGGAACTGATAGACCCAGAGTGTCTTTTTGTCCAGGGGAAGAGGGTCATTCCTCTGAGCCAGGAATTCCTCCTTTTTATTTAGTTTAACTTATAGTGTGTGGGAAAGAGCTAGAATTCTGACATTGTACATTGAGACTTTTTGCTTTTGACAGACTGAACGTGACATTAGTTATTTTGGTTGAGGCAGGGAACCCCTCATAGAGTTAGTGTAAAAGAGGCTTTTCTTTTCATTTTCATAATATAATAAACGTTTATGCCAAATACTATGACCCTTCTGTGTCAGAGTCTTACTACTGCACCCTTACTGTCGTAAGGAAACATCAGACAAAACTCTGCTTATAAACCCGGGTGCCCAGTGGCTAGGGAAATGGCAGACTTTGCCCTTCATAAATGCTTCATAGCCTGCCTAAATAAGAGAATTCTCCCCTCCTCCACTTGCTGCTTTCCACCCTGAAATTCCACATAGACTGCCAAGTTCATTAGCCTCCAGCTACTCACTCTGCCCGTTCAAGGCCCCAATATCTGGCAAAGGCCCTCCTTGTACATCCAACCAGTCCCTCACTCCTTCTCTTCTGAAATCCCCCATGCAATCCGCAGGCCTCACCCCTCACTATGGAGAGACTGGAAGGCATGTCCCACATAAAGAGACAATTCAGTCTGTGGTGTGCGAATTCACTGACACAACACAACAGGAAATTATAAAACGCAACATAAGCAAACACCATAGGTGATAAAATAATTAACAGACACCTGACATGGCATGTAAAATATATAACAGATGAAAAAGAAAATATCCTTCAACTTATGCTACAACCGCCCTTATATAGCATTGAGGAAATGGCAAAACGACCATATGATCTAACTACATTCGGTTGCAGATCTAGAAGTAGGTGGGTCTTGGAAGCGAAGGTCCAGCACTGTGGTGCAAACCTAGCTTTTCGGAAATCTGAGCTCTGCCACTTGGTGAACTGGTCTGGGCAATTTCAGATCGCTCTAATTTGAATTTGGAATTAAAATGGGTAGTGCCTAGGAGTTTTGGTCAAGCGGTCTGAAATGACGCACCCGCTTTCATGAAGTCTCGGCTCGTCCACTGGCGTACAACCTAGATTTCATCATGTTCTAGTCACACTGGGCTTCATTGTCTGAACTGACAGCATACAGCGATTGGAAGCTTGTGAGTTGCCCCCTCTCGGAGCCTTTAAACTGCCAGACAGCCAGTAGTGCTTCCTTTGTGAGTGATTGACAGACAGGGACTCTGATTTCTGAATGGTGCTTGCCTCTGGTGGCATGATAGAAAATTGAAGGCAAGATGCTGGAGTATATCTGAGATGGTTTCACTACATTGCACACTAAACTGGACGACATGAATGGGACCATCTCCTCCATAAAAGCTCACATTGAAAAAACAGATGGACGAGTCGCTGAGGTGGAGGCTAGGGTGGGGGCAGCTGAAGATGATCTGGGATCTCTCCGCGCTGTGGTATCCACACTTACCAACAGGGTGTCGGCAGTGGAGAAGAAAAATGACGATCTCGAATCTCGCTCGAGACGAAACAACCTACGCATAGTCGGAGTACCCGAAGACAACATCACAGAGCCCATGGAGGACTACGTGCAGTGCATCCTTATGACACTCCTAGATTCCCCTAAGCTCTCCCCGCAGTTTGCTATAGAGAGAGCACACCGTTGATTGACCTCAAAACCTAGTCCGGGGGCTCATAGCCAGGGTCCTAAACTTCCAGGACACCCTCCTGCGAGCGGCCAGGATCAAGGGAGAACTTCTTCTTTGAGCGGCTAGGGTCCACCTCTACCCAGACTATTCTGTGGCTGTACAAAGAGAGCGCCAAACTTTCGCTGCTGTGAAAAAGAGACTCTGAGACATTGGAGTTAAATACTCCATGCTGTTCCCTGCAAAATTAAGGATTGAACACTCCAACAAAACCTTTTTTTTCACGATGCCCGAGGAGGCCTCTAAGTTCCTTGACGAACATTTCCCAGGCTGATCCCTCGTCATGTGGAAGTTCAATTTGTTATGATATCTGCCAAGTCGGCCTATCCCAGCGATGGGCCGCTCTCAGCCTTGCTTATAATAGTAACTATTCTGTCCAGGTTTACTATGGTTGTCGGTTTGGGTTCTCTTGTTCAGCTAATCCTCTGTTCTCTGATCCGCTTAGGATACATGATCTTATGATGTTTAACTGTTACCGATACCTCAATGCTTCCCCAGCTCTAAGATATGCACGTAATCGATTCATCTGAGCCTTGACTGTATACCGGGGATATGATAGTGTCCACATTGTTATAGTGCCATATCTGTCCCTTACGTTGTGCATTAACAGGTTGTTTTGAGCCCTGTTTGCTATACCATAAATCCGCAGCATGCGTAAACTACGATTTGCATACTAGCTAATCCAGCTGTACTGGTAATCTCCTTAATCTCTCTCCAGTCCGCCGCGCCACCGCTAAGCCAGCCAACAGGCCCCCAGGCGCTGATGCCGAGAAGTTTGTTGTTGTTATGGTTGGGTTGGGGTTTTATTCCTCAGGTTGGGGGAGGGATGTGGGTGGGGGAAGTTGGGAGGGGAAGTTATGTTAAAAAAGTCTTGGCAACCGCCAGAGAGTCCACACGTGACACATTAAGACAACGCAGAATAATAGCTATGGTGACACACAAACCTAGGCCTAGATGGCATAGACCAACTCGAACCCATAGATTAACACTCCTACAATTCCTACATCCCAATGTCGGATAATAGCTTAACTTTCATTAGCTGGAACGTAAGGGGTCTGGGCAACTACATAAAGATGCGACAAATACAGCTCTATGCTGAGCGCCAGAGGGTCCAAGTCTTATGCCTACAAGAAACCCACGCTCGCTCTGAGCAATGCGAGAGGTTCACTAAGCAGTGGGGTCCCCAGAGATACTACACTAACTACTCCACTCAGAGTCGGGGCACCCTCACCTTAATACACAAGGGCCTTAAATTCAGTTGCTCCCACTCGCAAATAGACCCCCCTGGCAGGTATATACTTATTTTCGGCAAACTGCAAAATCAAGAGGTAGCTATCCTGAATATATACGGCCCCAACATTGATGACCCCGCATTCTACCTACACCTGGCTTCAATCCTAGAGAGTCACCCCCAGATCCCGATCATATGGGGCGGCGACTTCAACACGATCCTAGACGTTGACCTAGATAGGTCAGGCTCCAGACCTCGCCAGCTCTCAAAGGCAGCCTACACGATCCTTACCACTCTCCCCCAACTAGCAGTTGTTGACGCTTGGCGCTTAATGTAGCCTGATTCTCGCACGTATTCCTTTTACTCCTCAGTCCATGACTCGCACTCTAGGATAGACAGATGGCTATTATTGGACATACTAATCAGGTGCCTCTCCCATCTGGCTATTCTCCCCAGAACACTGTCGGATCACTCTCCGGTGCTTATCCCACTGAATTGGGGGCATGACTTTGAGAAAACAAGACAATGGAAAATGAGGCCTCACGCCCTCCTAGACCAGACCTTCGCTTCCGAACTTGAATCTTCCATTGAGGAGTTTTTTGAGGTCAAAATAGGTTCAGTATCTTCGAAAGCTGTCCTCTGGGAATCATTCAAAGCTTACGCCAGGGGGTATCGCCATATCCAAAGGGAGCGGCATCCTGAAAAACATCCGGGAGGATATCGCAGACAGCGAATCCTCCCTAGCCACTCTGGAGTCCCAATATGCCCAGGACCACTCCCCCGATACACTGGCATCGCTGGGTACTGAGCTTGATAGATTCTGTGACCTTGCAGAGCGGGAGGTTAAATTCCTAGACAGCCCTCGGGCAGTAAGACGTTATGGGGAGGGTGAGAGGCCTGGCCGCATACTGGCCAGGTTAATCCGCCACGAGTTCAGAGCCCCCAACATCCCGGCAATAGAAAGGTCCGACGAACACTTGCTACCTCTCCTCAGGACATCAACACAGAGTTCCTGACATTCTATACCTCCCTATACTCGAAGGCCGACGGCCCTCATATCTCAGAAATTGACTCCTATCTGGAGGAACTTCCTCTCACAGTTCTATCTACTGACGCTTCCGCCTCCCTGGAAAGGCCCTGCACTACCGAAGAGCTGACAGAAGCCATTATTATTATTACTTATGGCAGGGAAGGCTCCCGGCCCGGACGGCCTCCCCATGGACTTAAGCGTTACAAATCTATTCTAGTCCCGCAATTACTGGCTCTCTGGGAGGAGGCATGCGAGATAGGTACACGACCATACGCGTATAGCCCTTTAAGAACGCTGCAGCCAGGTGCCGGGAAGTTGGCATGGCAACGTTGGCGTCCCGTCCTTTCCTGTTCCTGGTATCGTCAATGTCGAGTAGCACGTAACGTCGTCATATGATCTGTATTTAAGCACCCCCCACTTATTGCCCAGTGCTTCTGATTTGTATTAGTGGTGTTACGAAAGTTGCTTATGTATTTCCTTGTTTCCTTGCCCTTGTTTTCCCCTCCTTGCTTCTGGAACTCTTGTGCCTTGACCCAGACCGTTAATTGGATTTTCGCCTTGGATTGCCCCTTGCTACGCGCCTGCTGGATCTGTGTTATGACCATGGAAAGCTAACGGAACTGCCTTGTCTCTGCCCTTCTTGTTGTGCCGCTCTTCGATCATGACCATTTCTGAACAGTGCTTTTCTTCATCTGCTGAACTTGGAATGATGAACTTTGGATACCTGAGATTTTGGGATAATTTGGAACACTGACTTCTGTACACGGACTAGAGACTGCCTCAGTGTACTTAGGCGTCCTCATGCCGTCGGGTTAGGCTGTGCTTTTTCCTCTGGAAACCGGACCTGTCCCATCTTGCCTCTCTGCTTGGAACTTAAAGAGTGCACGGACCTTACTCCGGTAAGCCCGTAAGGGGTTTCTTGATTTAGCCTTGGATAAGGGGAGGGAGCTAGATATGTATTGACTAGGACAGCATCAGTACTACCATTTATGCATCTCGTCTAACTGTATACCATTGCAAACTACGTTTTGGGTTCCGAAATAGTGGTTGTCCTGCATAAGCACATTGTGATTAAACCTCGCACTTCGCTTGTAGGTTTACTGTGTGTTCCTGTCCTACGCATCTCGTCTTGCCTTCTCGACACCGACTTCTACGACATTGATCCTGTGGAAGCAGTCTCCTAGTGCAACACCTGGGTCTCATCTGGTATCCTTCTTTCCTCTGATTAGCTGCTCTGGTTGTCTGATTACAACACCAGAGGGGTACATCAGGTGGAAGAACTTGTCCACTACACTACGTGGGCAACTCAGACCCTGACAGTCAGGCCGATATTGTCTCCCTATATGCCGACGATGCCCTTCTTTACATTTGCTCCCCAGAGACCAACCTTGCTCCAATCCTTAAAGATGTGGCCGAATTGGACATATATCTGGACTGAAAGTTAACTTCTCTAAGTCGGCCCTATTCCCGTTCACACAACCACCCTCTGATCTAAGGGGTTTCACTTGGTCTCAATCCAACTTTATGTACCTGGGGGTGTTGGTGTCCCGACACACTGAGAAGTTACGCGCCGACAACTTTCAGAATTACCTAACTAACCTGACCACCAAAACCAAGAGTTGGTCTAGACTCCATATCTCCCTAGCTGGTAGAATAGGAATACTTAAAATGGTAGTGCTGCCTCAACTCCTATAAAGATTCACCAACCTACCGCTTTGGCCAGGCGAAGAGTTCTTCAAGACCCTGCTCGGCATAACTAACACCTTTCTCTGGCACTCCGGCGCAGTCCGCCTCAAGCTAACTACACTCACAGCCCCCAAGGAACTGGGCGGGTTCGGCGCCTCCGACTTTCTCAGGTACTGGGCGGTAGCCCAATCCCAATTCGCTTCCCATTGGTTCAACGCCATTGATCCCCACCTGATTGTCCGTCTTGAAAACTGAAGGTCAGTGAATGTACAATTGGCTCCCTCATTCTCAAGCCCGTCCCGCCGATCTCGACTCAGCAGACCCTGTTGTTAGCACATCCCTTGCAGTCACTAAAGTATGGACAATGGTCGCTACGCCTCACCCATTTCACGGTGACCTCCCACTCTGGAACTTCTTCCCTGATGTTCCATACATCTCCCAATCCATGGTGTTTCGCTGGGCCGTGGCAGGTTTCTTAGTTCTTCGCGATGTCTATGTACAGGGCAACTTTCTGAAGTGGTCAGACATCCCCCTCTCCCTCAAGCGTAAACCATCAGCATGGCTACAATACTCTTCCCTCCGTAAGAATGTAAGAATCTTAAAGCCAGATACCCCGGATTTCCCACAGTATCACCAGGATCCCATAATTGCTGAACTCTTTTCTGCCGATGCCTTCAGAGGGACGGTATCAAGACTGTATAACCTGCTACAGACCAGAGACGCCCCCTCTTTTACCAAACTAAGGCTCAAATGGGAGGAGGATCTCGGAGTTGAGGTTACAGATGAACGCGGTCCCGCATGTGTGCACGCACCCAGGAAGTGTCCTACAATTCTAGGTTCAAATTACTGCAGTTTAAGGTGCTTCACAGATATCACTACACACCTATTAAACTGCATTGTATGTTTCAGGATCTATCACATGCTTGCCCCAGATGTGGTGCCGATCAAGCCACGTACATTCATATGATTTGGCACTGTCCACACCTGACACTATACTGGCGCGACATATGCTCCACAATATCAGATATACTAGATTATACCATAGACCCTTCTCCTATGCGCTGCCTCTTCCACGACTTCCCCAAACTGAAGCGGGACTCTAAGAAATTGGTTGGTCTCTGCATGGTGCTGGCAGTTCGCTGCATACTATTATGTTGGCTATGGCCCAGCGCTCCCACTTATGGGCAGGGCTAAGAACAGTCACCTGGGCACACGACACCGAGGAGGCCTGGGGGGCACTTCAACATCCCCACTCGAGACCAAGGGACATTTGGCGACGATTTCACGAATACTTGTCTGCCTTGACCTCCAACTCAGATTCAGAGTTTTCTCCTCCCTCCCAATCCCCTCAGGGATCCCCCCTGTGATCAGCCCCTTGTTAGCCCTGGGCACACTACTTTACTTGACATCTACCCCTCTCGAGTTGCATGAGATTGTGCACTGTACTGTAATTCTCCTTGTATAATTTGCAAATTGTTACCATGCTATGCTTAACTCTGACCTGGTGTTGTTCTCTCATCTGTGTTGTCAAGACGAATAAATAAAGGTTTTTTTTAAAAAAAAGAAAATTGGAGGCACAAGCACTTTGAAGATTTTTTTTTGCGCAAAAACCTATTCAGAGCGCTATGATAGTTTGCCCTATTCCCGAGTGCCACGCAGGGGTTCTAGTACAGAATGCAGTGGTGTACTGGTGGACAGTTTTATTCTGGTGCTGCTTTGTGCGCTTAAGGCATGTTGAAGAGAGGGCTGTGCTAGCACTGAATCAGGCATACTGCACTGAGGCTCCTCTCCATTTGGGGTTTGTTCATTTTCTTGAGACTGTTTTTCCAGCACCAGTGGTAGTGCCTTCTCGAATGCTCTGGTAAATGGTGGCGGTAGGTTTCCAGGCGCTTTAAACTGCCTTCAGAGAGCGCCATACAAGTGCTCCGTGTGCAGAATATGGTTGGTATGCCCAGCCCAATCATTATCCTAGTGCTGTTTCTTCAAAGCCTATTTTGGAGTCAGGTATATGAGAAGAAGTTTTATTGGTGGGAATGCTCTCCCAGTGCTGTTGTGGTTCCTGTGTGGGTGCCCGGTCAAATGGGAATGTGGGCTTTGCTATTCGTACAAATGTATACTAAACATGTACTTAATATGGCATGCACTTTTTTGTGTTTCCTTTGAAATTGATAATAATTTGCCCTCTTGTATAGTGCTTCATGCTATATTCTTCCTGCTTCCGAGTGCTGTAATAACGTGTTGTCATTACCCAATGTATTGATATTCAAGTGTATATAACTGGGAATGATAATGGGATTTCCGCCAAGTTAGAACCTGAAAAGTGCAGGCTTCAGCCTGGCCCTGGCAGAGGTGAAAATGCAACTTGTGTGCTCTCAGCCAACACTCTGAGGCAGCCCGAGGCATGGGCAGTCTGAGCGGGTGCCCCACACCCAGCCTTTATGGGGCCCCTACAGAACCAGTGCCAGCCCTCAGCCTAGCAAGTAATCGTTTAAAGAGTGCCCTATTTACAACATTTACAGCATGCAATATTTTGTTGTCGTTTTAATGGGGCGGGTGGCGGCGCCATGGACGCTTCTGGCCTGGGGTGCAAGCTGGTCTAAAACACAGGGGTAATTAATGGAACAAATGTGCGCCTAAATTTGTGGCGCAAGCGTGAAAAAGCTAGCGCACGCATGCAATTCATGGAAGATCCTGCACGTGTTTTTCTCGGGATGTGTGCCAAATATGCGACTTTCCAAACACTTGCGCGACAGGAAAGGGGAAAGCGCGCAACTTCTCGTGCACACACCTAAAAAGGGGGAGGAACACAAGGAATGGGGAACAACATGTGAAAATGTATGCATAATGTGGGAAGTACTGCTGGGAAACACACGCAGCGTCCACATGCTAGTGAGCAACGCGTATTCATGGAATCGAATAGGGAAAATACACGCAAGTCAAAACACACGCACAAACACACAAAAGCAGGCGGAAGCACCCACGCGCAGCATAAAAGTGCGCGCAAACAACAAACAAGCATATACAGCTACGATGAATGTCCCATTCCTCGCAGCAGTGGTTGTGGGACACCGCAGGAGGAGGAGAATAGCCAGGCCCCGCATTTTTTAGACCAGGATCAGCCTTTTTGGGATGCCTGATGGCCAGGTCTATGGCAGGTATAGGTATTAACCTCATATCATCCTAGACCTGGTCACTGAGTGGGAGGATGAACTCACATCACCCACCCTGTGCTCCTAAGCATTGTGCCCCTTGGAGAAGGTGCTCAATATACTGCATTTTTTGGCCACTGGGTCATTTCAGTGGACAACTGCCATAGTGGGGGGCGTCTCACAGCCCACACAGTCACGTTGCCTACAACAGGTGTTGGCAATCATCACTGCGCGCCCCTCAGTCCACAGACATATATACATGCCCAGAACAGCTGCAGAAAGGCAGGCCGTGGTCCTGAACTTCTACAGGGTAGCATACTTCCCCAAAGTGCTAGGTGCCATTGATTGCACCCATGTGGCTCTATGTCCTCCTAGGGCGACTGAAAACATCTACCGCAACGCAAGCACTGGCATTCCATCAACGTGGAGGTTGTATGCGATGCCAAGGGAATCATCACCTCTGTCTATGCAAACTATCCAGGGTCCACCCATGACAGTTTCATGTACAGAATGTCCACCCTGAGCCGGGCCCTGGAAGCTGGAAAGCATGGCGACACATGGCTCATAGGTGAGTACAAATGCCTGTGCACATGCATGTATGTCACACACAGACAAATACACAAACCCAACTAATGACAACCATCATCACCTCCCCAGGGGACAGTGCCTACCCTCTGAGCACCCACATGATGACGCCAACACGCAACCCCACCACACCACCCCAGGTAAGATACAACGTAACCCATATTGCAATCAGGGTCATAGTGGAGCGCACATTCGGAGTGCTCAAGTCACGTTTACGCTCCCTTGACCGCTCTGGCGGCCAGTTACTATATGCACCCCCAGTAGTGTGCAGGATCATTGTGGCAGCATGTGCCCTGCACAATGTTGCAACACGGCGGGACGTACCGGTGGACATGGTGGTGCCCCCACATCCCCAACCACATGCACAGGCGCTGCTCATGGGAGGGGAAAGAGAATGTGGGGAGGAAGCCTGCACCCAGTTTGTGGCCACATTTTTCACCTAAAAAGCCACCCCTGCGGAGTACACACAGGCCTGGCACATACCAGGTGACAATCGATGATGACAAAGAGACAGTCAACTGTCACAACCTTACCACCCTGAGAATGTGTTCACAGAAGTGCTACATTGTGTGCATCCCTAGCTACTTAAACATAACCAAACTGGTGTGACCAAAAGGAACACATGCAAGGTGCATATCCCACCACCCCCCTGCAAAACAGGCCATGTAAATCACTGGTATGTCACCCAAACCCTCCCAACCCCCATGACCCCTGTTCTCCATGGCATGCCATGGCATACAACAGCTAAACAGCCAACCAAATACACAACATGTGACACTATCGTCATTAAGTGCAAAGTGAGAAATTTAAACAGGCATGAGACATTCACACCTGACATAGAACCTGATAAACTCACTTGGCAAAAATCTCCCACACATACAATGGGGGTCATTATGAGTATGGCGGTACGCCATAGATGGTGCCGGTACGTCACTGGCACCATCCATACCCTACCGCCATATTACGAGTAACCCTGGTGGGTGGTGGCCTGTGTGGTGGTCGCCACAGCTGCACCTGCAGCAACCACTACCGGTGGGCTCGTGTCAGCACATGTTACTTACTGTCGGGTTGTAAGGGTGCCAGGGTCGGATGCAACAGCAGCATCACCTGGAGCCGCAGGGTGTGGTGGCATGGCTGCACCAGCACGTGGCTGGACATCATGCCCCTGTGGTGCACCCCTGCCTCTTCCTGCTCTACGGCCACCCTGGACTCCACGTACTCCCTGGTCACCCCAGCCACGTGCCCGACCACTTCCAACACTGGCAGGACACCCAGCTGAGCCCCACCTTAACCTTTGGTGGCCTCCCAACCATGGCACGGATGTACTAATGCTAATGGGAGGTGCACTGAACAATTGTCCTGGTCAATTGAGATGAAGGGGGCATGGTACATGATGGTAGACGCACCACTGTGCACCTGCAAGGCTTCCTGTGGAACATGGGGATAAATGACAGTCAGGCAATGCTCAGGCACCCCAAAAATACAAGAAAAATGTATACGCAACCCATGTAGCCCACGTGCGTGTAATAAAACCTCACGCAGTACGCTGTGGCACCCAGGGATATGCAACCCCTGTAGCCCACGTAGGTGTAAAAAAACCTCACGCAGTACGCTGTGGCACCCAGGAACAAAAAAAAGCGTGCGAGATTAACACGTATGACCTCAATAAATGGGGTACGCGACAAACAGGGGCACCCGCAGTGGGAAAAATAGCGTGCAATAGCATGCGCAACTCAGTCTGCCTTGCGTGGAAAATAAATACACGTAGGCAATGTAAACACTGTGAAGTAATCGCATGTGAACCCCAAAGTAGGAAAAACACACATGTCGGTCTCCACTGAAAGCACGTACAGCATGCTGCAGACCAGCACAGACCATTAATATGTGCAGAAGGAAAAGCCTGCGTGCGTTACGTCACTTATGCGCTTATGCACTAAGGCCCTTTCTTCGAATTACACGCTTACGTGCGGTTTTTTCACGTGCCAATTCACTCTGCATCAAGCTGACCACGCGACAACACACGGAAGACCACGCTCCTGCCCAGAAGGCCATTTTCCTCCCCCCCAAGGCCCCTGGGGAGCCTCCTACAAGCCATCTGCTGCTGCCTGCCTGCCTGCTGCCAACAGTGCCCTGCCATTTGGTGCCTGCACATCAGCCATCTGCAGGGGTCCAGTTGTTGTGTCCACCCCTGCTGGAACAGAAGACTCCCGACTGGTGTTCCATCGCTCCACAGCCCAGCCCCAGGACCCAGTTGCCCACCCACACCTGCTTTGGGGGTTGCCATGTCCAACGCAACACCATCCGGCACCAGTAACAACCCCCCAGCAGAAAGGCAGAGGGCTGCCAGCTTCAGTGAAAAGGAAGTTGGCATCCTGGTGGAGCAAGTCCAGGGCATTATGATGCCCTCTCCACATCATTGCGCGCCAACAAGAAGGATGGAAGAGGATCTGGAAGGACATAGTGGGAGCCATCAATGCAGAGAGGGTGACGCCCCGCAACATCAAACACGTCCAGAAGCGCTGGGAGGACTACAAGTCCAGGACCCTCAAGAAAGCCCGGCACCTCTTGGACGCAGCGGATGCAGTGGGGCGCAGGGTCTACCTTACCACCCAGCAGATGAGGGTCCTGGAGCGCATTCGCCAAGTGCTTCACCACCAGATCCTCAGGATGCAGGCCCGTCTGGAGTCGAGCGGTAAGTACCCATGCATTCCTGTTTAAAACAGTGCATGTTGCATTGTGGTGTTAGTTAGTTACTTGGCTGTATGTGTGACATGGGTCATGTATGGATGTGTATGTGCAGGGACATGATGGTGCTGCATGTGAGTCCTGTCAGGTGTGACCCACATGGATGGTGTATGTGTTACAATGCATCATGCAGAGCAGCATGCGGAATGCACACATGTATGCATGCCTGTGTAAGTCCTTGGACATGTTTGGGGTGTCAGAGATGGGTGATGCTGTCATGGAAATTCATGGTGTACATGTCTGAGTAGTATGTGAGTGACTGGTAAACGCCATGGATGCATGACACATGTCCGTGACGATGTGTTGATTCACTGATACAGCCTAGTCATCCTTGTATCCAATGTGCCTGGGGGCATACGGGCCAGATGCATGACCCTCTGATGTTGTGTGTGCATGTGATCAGCATGTCCCTTGATGCATGTGAGTTTCAGTCCACCATTGGATGTTTCTATGGTGCCTTGGACATGGATGCAAATGTTTGTTGCATGTGCCATGCCTGTTTCTGCATGTGTGTTGCCTGCACTGACCCATGTGTTGTGGAGGGACATGATGGAAGTGACGTTTGACAGTGCCACTCATGTGCTATTGCTTTGTGTCTAGGAGACTATTGTACAGTACCCTGATGCTTGTGTTCAATGTCTCCCTTTACACAGCGGCGAGTGCACAAGAGGGCGGAGACGGCACGGTGGAGGAAAGCAGCAGGGATTCCAGCACCAGCCGACGACGCAAGGCCCAGTCACCCGCCCAGGTAATTCTATCATCCAGGAGCGAGGGGACTGGTGCCACGTCCGCCACTACGGCTGCAGCAGAAGGGGCAGGTGAGCCCCCACGGGCTGCCGACGACGGAAGATGGTGCAGAGCCATCCAGGTTGGTGGTGTGTACGAAAGAGGAGGAGGACACTTCAGAGCCGCACATGGGGCCTAGTGGGCGTGGTACCACTGGTGCAAGTGGTGCAGTCCAGGGGCACGGGCAGGAGGCAGCACAGGTCGCCACGGAGGGGCCTGTGCATGTCACTGTCCCTGACACTGTGACTGCATCACCATGCACCAGCAGGGATGCCCCGTCCGAGGCCCGTCTGCAGGTAGGGGGGAGGTCCATGTCATCTGGCACTCCTCTACCTGCAGACGTGGGGACATGTGACAGGATTGAGTCCATCCTGATTGGCTTCCTGGGGGGGACACGCACGTCATCACAAAGAGATGTGTGCCAATGTGGCATACTGGGGAGGGCTCATGGTCGGGGTTTTCCTCTGTGTGTTGTTCTGTGTTGTGGCTCTCTCCTCCTCTGTACAGGCTAAACGCCAGTCGTTCTCTGTCCCGTCTTCCGGCCCAGATGCCACCGGGGCCCCCTGTGGACTTCCCTTGGGAGTGCACTAAGGGTTGGCAGGTATACATGCCTCTCTCTCTCCAGTTTCTTTACCAGTCCTGAGTGGCCCCGTGACATTCGCCCTGGTGCACCTGAAACCTTAACTACACTATAAATAAACAACACACGGATAAATTCCGTCATCTGTGAATAATAGACACGTACAAATAACCTATTGTAGTGCCTCCTCCCCCTTTCCTCACAACTGTTGCTCCATCGGCCACAATCTTTGGGAGAGCACACATATTTATACACCCAGTAATTTACTCTAATAGAATGTCCTTCAATAAAATTGAACAAAGTACAGAGAAAAGAGCTGAAACATTAGGCTTCAGCGAAGAAGAAGCTAAACGAATTTTAGCACTAATCAAATTAACAAGTAATGACCTGACAACATCTGAGAAACCAGAGGCACTTATCAGACAACTAGAGTGGAAAATAAGACGGGAAATTAATTTGAAATTACATGCCTCTACCTTAGCACGCTACTATAAGGCACAGAGAATACCTCGTGGCCTTAGAGTCAATTTGGAACCGACCCTTTGTAAGGAAAATCCCGCATTTGTCAAAAGGTGGCGTCAGATTTTGAATAAATGTTCACTGGACCTCATACTCCTCACGATTGAAGAACTGGCACTGAATTTAAAGACACTAAGTGAAGACGTAGATATCCTCAAAAACTCACTAAACAAGTGCTACACGGGGGACCAACTCAAAGAGGTGCTGGATGACACCAACCAGAAATTACAGAAATACAAACAGGAGTTGGAAACTAAGAAGATACGCAAATTCCGCAGAGATACACTAGATTACAAATTGGATATAGTGTATACATGGCAGGAGTACTATGGACAACGTCCCAACAAGCCATATCAGGGACAGACACCGAAACCAGCCACACCACAAGCCGAAGCAACTACTTCAGATGCATCAATCACAGAAATGGACCCGACAGTAATACCATAAACCTCCCAACCAACCATCCCACAGGAAGAGACGCCATCAAAGGAGGAGACGCCTTTTTTAGAAGAAGGCCAACAAGACGTGGACAGAAGAAAAAACACGCAAAGGAAGAAGGCACAGAAAAAGAGCTAGTGATTAATATCTCGTCACACACCCTTACCAATTTGGAACTCCGGGTACTCCGCAAAGGCCTATCCTTTGTCCCCAGAGTAACAGTACATTACTGAAAGAAAAAATAGACTTCTTCAGACTATTGAGGAAAATGAAGTTAAAAATTTTCTTTGATGACCTCGAAGAAGATCAAGACCCCAACGAGACATCGGAGTTCCTTGAGCTCAACCCAAAAAGCAATTTCTATCCTCAAGTACAGACCATGTGCTTTCTACTTTTGAAAAAATGATACTCCAAGATCTCAAAAAACTAGAATATGGGAACTTCTCGAGATGGGAAAAACAAACCCTGAAAAACCTACTGGACAATCAGTCTATAATCTTCAAACCCGCCCACAAGGGAGGCGCACTGGTCCTAATGGACAAGAGCGACTACCTGGAGGAAATTGAGAGACAACTAGCAGACACAGGAACTTACATTGAAATCAACTCCGACCCTACCAACAAGGTTATGCCACTTAGAGAGGAAACCCTCAAGGAAGCTGAAGAAATGGGCAAGATCTCGGAAACAACACACAAGTTCCTTAACAACAAACATCCTATCATGCCAGTATTGCATATACTGCCCAAAATCCACAAAAGACTATTGAAATCACCAGGTCGACCAATCATTGCAGCTACTAACAGCATTCTGGAACCCCTAGCCCAGTATTTGGATCGGATACTACAACCTCTGATACAGAATACAGAAACGTATCTTAAGGCTACAACACATTTCCTACAGAAATTACGAGATGTGGAATTTATGGAAGGCCGTGACACCCTCTTCACTATGGACGTTACATCGCTCTATACGAATATTACCCACGAAACTGGTCTAGAGGCAGTGGAGTGGATGCTCCTAAGAACAACAGACTGTAAGGCAGACCGAATATTTGTATTGACTTTGTTGAAGCTGGTGCTTACGAACAATTTTTTCAGATATGGTGAACGCTACTTCTTACAGGTATCTGGAACTAGCATGGGAGCAGCCATGGCACCTTGCTACGCCAACACATTCATGTTCTACCTAGAACATGAAAATGTCCTAACTTCTCCAAGATGGTTCCCGACATCTATCAATTTACACACGTTACATTGAGGACATTTTCGGAATCTGGACTGGTCCAGTGGACGAACTGGAACAGTTTTTTTCAATGATGAACTTGATGAACCCCAGAATTAAGTTTACATCAGTTACTAACTCTTCCAGAATACACTTCCTGGACGTTGAAATATATGTGAAAGAAGGAAAACTAGAAACACGGATCTTCACAAAGGAGACAGACAGGAACAGCCTATTACTAGCTACAAGCTTTCATCCCCAAAGAACACTGGATAGCGTACCCTTGAGCCAATTTCTAAGATACAGGCGAAACATCTCGGAAATTTCCGAATTCACCAGACAGTCTTCAACCTTACAAATGAAATTTGTGGAAAGAGGATACAACAGAAACCTTATCTCTAAAATCCAGGACAAAGTAAACCAGATTCAAAGGGATACCCTACTTACTCCAAAAACCAACCAAGACCAACAGAAACTAGTATACGTTAGGACATACTCCACCCAAAGCAAGAGGATCAAAAGGATCTTCCAGAAACATTGGCACTTACTGCAAATGGACCCAAAACTGCTACAACTCTTTCCAGAAGCTCCTACGTTTGCCTACAGGAACAACAAATCCTTACGCAACAGCTTGGTTAGAGCAGACTTAACCACCATGGGAACCGAAAAAACGACATTCAAGGGCACCGTCCCCTGCCACAATTGCCAGCACTGTGGCAATATACTGAAAGGCAACACCATCAGCCACCCATACACAGGAAAACCGATTCCCCTGAAACACTCATGCACATGCGATGCATCAAATGTCATCTATGGACTCAAATGCCCCTATGGCCTATTCTATGTAGGCATGACCACGCGAAAAGCGAAAACCAGATGGTCAGAGCATAAATCCAACATCAGAACTAAAAGTCAAAAATCTCCCGTTGCATTACATTTCTTACAATCTAGACACTCGGTAGCACAAATGAAATGTGTTATACTGGAACATGTAATTCTAGGCCCTAGAGGTGGAGACATTTCAAGAACTCTCCATCAGAGGGAGATAGTATGGATTGACACCCTTGACTGCCTTAGCCCCAGAGGCATGAACGTAGAGTTTGACTTGATGTGTTCTGTTTAAACTTATGTACATGCAAACCTGTTGAAAAATTGATGATTCTGTTAAAAATGCCTTGTTACGAATTGCAATACACTTTCTTTGTGTAGAGGTAACATAACATGTAACTGTGACACACCTACTGCCATTGTAGAGTGTGAGCCATATAAGTGGCAGAGATCTACTCACTTAAGCGTTAAATAATAAACCTTTCTTGGAGTATAGATGCAGGAACTAGAGCTGATGAATTTCTCACTAAAGGGTAGCACGTATTAAACCATGTATCACATCAAGCAATACTCAATGGAATTAATCATGCCAATCTGTATAGAACCATTTGTCAAGTAGTACCACGTATACAGTTAACAGTTGCAAACCACAGTATGGAGGTCATAGGGACCTAACCAGACCACAGATCTGCGCTACCCCCCACTCACACATGATGAACTTCTATAATACATTTCCTTATCTGGATTTGCCCGCAATCTTCATAGTTACAGTTTCCAGCCACAGCAGGGAATCCATGGGGACCCAAGCAGATCATGATCTGCGCTACTCCCCACTCACCCATGCTTGGCCACCACCAGATATCCCTTATTAAGATTTTTTTGTAATTTTTATAGTTTCGAGCCACCAGTTCTTACCAATTAGACAGACATTCTTACTGGTATTGGAACCGACAGGTCACCATTCGTGGCTCTGATCAGCCCTTACATATAATACACAGTCCGCTCCCGAGGCACTGTTAGAAACATATCTGCGCATGCACGACAAAACAGTGTACCAGCAGTAGTTGCTGCGCACTGCACAATCGCGCATGCATGATAAGAGTTCTACCAATCCCCACATTTACACGCACGCAAGTGATTAGCGGTCCAGCCCGCTCACGTGCATGTGCACACACCTAGGATAGAGATCACTACGATGCGCATGCGCTATAGATTAGCGGTCCAGCCCGCGGTTGAACATGCGCAATAACCCCTGGGACAAACACATAAAACCACAATCAGTAAGTACGCTAGAGACCGGAGCACCGCACCCAATGCTCCGTGGACCTCAGGACCTCCGTGGATACATGCACGCCGGACGTGTGGGTAAGAGACAGAATCTATACGATCCTATTAGGCAAAATCTCTTTGTTTGCGAACCACTGCACTGGATAAACTCTATGGAAGGTTTAAGGGGCCAGACTAGATTCGGTCTGACTAGCACCCTACAACTATTTATACAAAATGCATTATTCAGCAAGGCTTATTGGGCAGTAGCCTTAGATTGAGAATAACCGCACTACAGTAACCGTCTTGAAATTCTAAGAGATTAGACTGGTTCTAGCCTGACTCGAATACTACAACCAGACCATTTACCTGATTGGGATAATACAGCCAGATCCACCATAGGGGGGAATGGCATTTCCGTTCTATATTGGTGTAACCTGTAAATCTTGAAACACCTTCCAGTAACAGATACACTAAGCAGACCACTATTCCTTCCCATTTTCTTTAGAAACTGTTTTGACGAAGACTAAACTCCATGAAGTACGAGTGTCCTTACACAGAACAGATTAGGTGCAGCCATACCTATCTACAAGAGGTTGTCCAAAAATCAGAAAGCAGATGCCAGTGGCATCAGAAAAAGGTGCATTAAGAGTAAACCTGTTTTATGGTATCAGTAATATAATATTATAAATTACAATCCCGTGTTGTTAAGCTGTCTTATCTTGAACAAGTTTAGAGTAAACCTGTTTTTTGGTATCAGAAATGTAATATTGTAAATTACAATCCCGTGTTAAGCTGTTTTATCTTGAACAAGTTTTGAAACACTTAGAGTGTAATACTATCTATATGTTTTTACCGTAGGAATTGAATTTTGGAAGAAGTAGTATCATTTAGCCCTGAAGATGGACTGTCAGAAAAGTCTGAAACGCGTTGGCAACACATTGATAAATCTGGATACTATTTTGTTTTGTTGACTATAACTAGGAAATCTGTGTGACTACTTTTCTTGTTGCTACTCTAAAAATTAGTTATTTTTTGTTGTTACCCTAAAGGGTCTTTGTGAATTTATGAACATAAAGAAACAAACCTTATGTATTTACGAATAAGATGTCGTTAACTGTACAAATTATGGATCTTGACGAATTTTGAAAGTGAAAAAATTGTTTTGGTTTGATTAAAAACAACCCATGAAGGGTTTCTTTACTTTCCCAAAAGTTGTATTGGTTTACATCAATGAATTAATTTACTTATTGTAAAACTCTGTGAAGTGAACTTAGAAAGGTAAACACAACTGCTTGGCAACCTTATCGGGTAGCAGCGATCACACATCCGACCACTCTATTTACCCCACCAACTGTGAACCCTAGATAAAAGAGATCGACACCTTTAGCTAAACTCAGAATCGCAAGCAGTGGAAGCTTTATCGGAGCTCACGTGCCTGCCACATTTACATGTTTTGGGATTATATTCCCTTGGGAGTGCACTAAGGGTTGGCAGGTAGTAATACATGCCTCTCTCTCCCCCTGTGGACTTGCCCCAAACAACGCAGCCAGCCTGGTGGAGATCCCATCCCTGCCACAGTCAGGAATCAGAGCTCCAACACAGGTGGTCACTCCAGCAACTGTACCCCTGGCAACGGACGATGTGCAGGCACATACAAGCAGGGCACTTGCACGATGGCCCCGGATGTTGCCATCTACCCAGAGGCAGTCGTGGTGGCAGCAGCAGGCAGCAGAAAGGTGGCGGCAGGCTCGGCTTAGGAGGCATCTGGCCTCGGAGCCCTCTACATCATCGGGGCAGGCATCAGCCAGCGGGCAGGAGGACCCAGGATTGGGAGTGTCTTCCGTGTGACAGCGGTTGGGCCAGCGAATAGGTGTGCAGCGGCAGCGGGTGGAGTGGGCACGGCTCACAATGGTCAGGGCGGAGAACTCCATGCACCGGGCTCTGAGGCGGGATGAGTGCCTCGAGGCAACTCGCAGGGAGTTGGAGGAGTCCATGGCTGCATCCCTGCGAGACCTCGAGGCCAGTGAACAGGCCCATCTCTGGAACATCGACATGGAGTTCAATGATGCCCTGGCCCGGGACATCAATAAGTGAGCCATCAGATTAGCCGCCGCCTTGGTATATAGTTATTTAGGTTTAGGTTTCATTTGGTTTTTATTATGATTTGGAGTCCACGGACTTTGCTCCACTTTTTGTATATAGTTGTATTTTAGATAGGGTTTTTGGTAGGTTTCATTTGGTTTTGAGATAATGGACCCTTCAGACTTACATTTTCAATTTTCCGGACATGTACATTTTTTCTTTTTTTAATATTCACATGGAGTAATGTTTTTTTATGCTTTTCATCTTTGGATTTCTTTCTATGGACTTTGGGGATGGACCACTTATTTTTTTTCATGTTTTGGATTTTTATTTTTCCTTGGATTACACTTTCTTCTTCATATGGCAATAATTATTTCTTCATTTGCATGTGTGGTTTTCATTTTGTAATTTGTTTTTATTTTTAATACATTTCATTATTATTCATTATTGGTGTGGTCTTCTATGATTTCTTTTGTGCATGTCTCCATGAGCATTGGCTCAGTCATGTGTTGCCACTGTGTGCCTCTGTAGGACATTTGTTGATGAGCATGCTGGTTATTCTCAGACTCTCATGGCATGGGTAATTTACTAGGGAGTGGGTGCAGTTGATCGTTTGGTGTTTGCACTGGGGGTGGAGGGGGTGATTTGGGTTGGCATTAGGGCCATGGGTCTGTATAGTTATGACGTGGTGTTTGGGGGGATAGGAGTCGGGGCCTGCTGGCAGGTTGACGTCAATGGGGGTAGGGGGGACATGAGTCGGGGCTGCTGACAGGTGTCCATCAATGGGGGGGCATGAGTCGGGGCATGCTGGCAGGTTGCCGTCAATGGGGGGGGGACATGAGTCGGGGCCTGCTGGCAGGTTGCCGTCAATGGGGGTGGGGTGGGGGGGGACATGAATCGGGGCTTGCTGGCAGGTGCCCATCAATGGGGGGGACATGAGTCGGGCTGCTGGCAGGTGCCCATCAATGGGGGGCATGAGTCGTGGCATGCTGGCAGGTGCCCATCAATGGGGGGGCATGAGTCGGGGCATGCTGGCAGGTTGCCGTCAATGGGGGTGGGGGGTACATGAGTCGGGGCCTGCTGCCTGCTGGCAGGTGCCCATCAATGGGGGGACATGAGTCGGGGCATGCTGGCAGGTTGCCGTCAATGGGGGTGGGGTGGGGGGAGATGAGTCAGGGCCTGCTGGCAGGTGCCTATCAATGGGGGGGCATGAGTCGGGGCATGCTGGCAGGTTGCCGTCAATGAGGGTGGGGGGATATGAGTCAGGGCTTGCTGGCAGGTGCCCATCAATGGGGGGGACATGAGTCGGAGCGGCTGGCAGGTGCCCGTCAATGGGGGTGGGGGGACATGAGTCGGGGCCTGCTGGCAGGTTGCCGTGAATGGGGGTGGGGTGGGGGGTACATGAGTCAGGGCCTGCTGGCAGGTGCCCGTCAAAGGGGATGGGGTGAGGGGACATGAGTCGGGCCGGCAGGCAGGTGCCCGTCAATGGGGCTGGTAGGGCATGAGTCGGGGCTCCCAAGTGCATGGTGCCATGTTGCCTGCCTGCAGGGCATGGAGAGGGTGGATGGGCTGCCTGCGGGGCATGGGGAGGGTGGATGGGCTACCTGCGGGGCATGGTCAGGGTGGATGGGCTGCCTGTGGGGCATGGGGAGGGTGAATGGGCTGCCTTCGGGGCATGGGGAGGGTGGATGGGCTGCCTGCGGGGCATGGTCAGGGTGGATGGGCTGCCTGCAGGGCATGGGGAGGGTGGATGATGGGCTGGCTGCAGGGCATGGGGAGGGGTGTAGGGTGGACCCCTGTAGCGTGGTCTGATTGGAGGGGGTGCATGTGGCTTCTCACCAGCCTGTTGCATTAATCTGGGGGTACGGGAGTGAGAATTACACGCGATTGGGCTGGCGCGAGTGGGGTACGTGTATTCTGAGGGGTGCGCAGAGAGTTTTACACGTGATTTTGCTGGCGCGAGTGGGGTACGTGTATTCCGAGTGGTGCACGGGGAGTTTTACACGCGATTTCGCTGGCGTGAGCGGGTACATGTATTCTGAGGGGTGCGCAGGGAGTTTTACATGTGAGTTCGCTGGCACGAGCGGGGTACGCATATTCCGAGGGGTGCGCTGAGAGTTTTACACGCAATTTCACTGGTCCGAGCAGGGTACGTGTATTCCGAGGGGTGCACAGGGAGTTTTACACGTGATTTTGCTGGCGTGAGCGGCGTACGCATATTTCGAGGGGTGCGCAGAGAGTTTTACATGTGATTTCGCTGGCGCAACCGGGGTATGCATATTCCGAGGGGTGCCTGGAGAGTTTTACATGCGATTGGGCTGGCACGAGCGGGGTATGCGTATTCCAAGGGGTGCGCGGGGAGTTTTACATGTTATTTTGCTGGCGCGAGCGGGGTACGCGTATTCCGAGGGGTGCGCAGAGAGTTTTACATGCAATTTCGCTGGCGCAACGGGGTACGCATATTCCAAGGGGTGCGCAGGGAGTTTTACATGTGATTTTGCTGGCGTGTTAGGGCTGAGTGGCATTTTTAGCACGTTTTCATGATTGGGGGCTGTGTGCTGGTCCACTGGCCTTTGCGCCATGTAGGGGATTTGTGCGATGTTTTTGGCGCACGGGGCAGGGTTGGGGGCATAATTGGCGCTGCTGCAAGGTCGCTGCATCACTCTGCTCCACGGCTGGTTATGGATGTAAATATCCATGAATACGCTGGCGTGAAAATGGGTTTTGGCACACGCTCCATCTGTGCGCCAGCCGCGTACGCCATTTCTGCGCTTTTTTCCATGAATTACCCCCACAGTGTCATTGAGGCATATCTTGGAGTCTGAGATAAAAGCCAAATCCAATCATGCTGCACATTTAGCCCGGAGGCAGCTGAGGTTTTCCACAGCTAATCGAGCAAGTGCAGATGGCCACAGTGACTGCTTGCCAAGGCATAACTGCAGTGGATCATAATCACTACCACGCCGGCACGTGTTCAGAACATAGGCATCAACCATCTAGTTTTCAGTGGGTCCACTCTATTATCATGGAGACCCTGCTGCATGTAGGAAGCCAAGCTTTGAGAAAATGTAGTAAATATTTGGGGGAAAATAGAGAAATTAACAAGGAGAGATGGCCAAGTCTTCCAATACTCTTACCTATATCTTAAGCTACAATGCACAGTGAATGAGATACTGCCATTGCACCCATGGAGGCCGCTTACCTATGTCCAATGGTTAAGCTTCCTGATAAGGGGAACCTACTTTTGTTTCCTCCAATATGCTACCTCAAAGTGAATTGTCTGCTTGGTGCTTTCATAAAGAGTCAATCGAGATGGCAACTGGAAAAGAGAAATATACAAATAGCATCAAGCTTTTTAGAGCTCAAATTGCTCTCGTTTGGGAGCAAAACGAGAGCAATTTGAGCGCTTAAAACTTCATTGCTATGTGTGTGACTTAGCACTGTCCCCTTGTTGATTTCTCTTCTCCGGTGTACAAGGCTAATCTAAAATGAGAGTAAGGTTTCTACTAACTCAACTACACACAAGTTTCCAAGAATGAATATGGAAACTCCTTGGTCCTGACGAAGGTGACACAAATAATTAAGTCACTGAAACCGATCGACCCAACCCAAGGATATCCTTTACTTTGGTGGTTGGATACCATACTTTAAATGTTCAGACGAATAACAAATACATTAATTTGTTTACAGGTGACACTGAATGATGCTTTTTTAACTTTAATCTTTTGAGTTACACACTCGAGTTTGGGTGGAATAAATTATGTTTAAAATTCCTTCTCGAATGTAACCAAAGAGTTGTGTACGAAATATGAATTTAGGGACATATTACATGGCATTGAGTGCTTCAAATGTTTCCAAAGCTTAAGTTATCGCCTACTCCCGGGCGCGTGGCTGGAAGCAGAGGTTTACTCATCCATTAGAGGGGCTAGCATAATTACTTTAACTTGTAGAAGTACTGATACACTTGTTCATTGGAAGGAGTTTGACCTTATAAATGGATCAATAGGCTCATCTCTTGAACTGTCCCTTTTAGCCAGGTGGCCCACTACCAGGCTCTAGGTGCCATTCCTCTGCCTACATATTTATTTTTGTTAATGTATTGATTTATATAGCGCCGAAAGCCCGCAGGCATAGGGACTTGGGGTTCTTAGCGAGGGACAGGATAGTCATTTTAGAGTAAGGCATCTGTTATTGATAGCGGTTCACTGGTTACATGTCTTTTCATTGAAAAATGTTTCATTGAAAGATTTTTCATCGAAAAAGGTTTAATTGAAAACGTTTTCACCTAATGTACATTAATGACACTTTTCACCGTAAATCCATATCCCGAATTGACCCATTTATTTCTTTTTAAATTGGGGGGGTCCCCTCAAACCTCTATTTTCTGCCCTTTAAAACACACCAAAACATTCCCAAATATATTTTTTTTAATTGGGGGTTTTAATTGGGGGGGGGTCCCCCCAAACCCGTTTTCCAAAATGTAATACTTTACCCACCCAAACATACATACATATATTTTAGATAAGAAACAAATTAATTGAAAGATTTTTTCGATGAAAAAGTTTTCAATGAAACATTTTTGATGAAACATGTTTCACTGAAACATTTTTCAATGAAAAGACTGTATTCCCGATTCACCTAGTGTGTTACATTACATATATTATGTGCAATCATTCGAATTCCAAGAATGATATCAGTGGCAGCACCTTGTTGCATGATGTAGCGTACAATGTAGCCCACTGGAAGGCCTCTTCAAAAGGCTAGCCCAAAGAACAAACATTGTTCATTTGCCACAGTGTAGGCACTAAGTAGCCATATCCAGTTTCTGGCTCTGGCTATTGCAGTAGTTAGTCATTGTATTGCACTGTCCTCTCAGATGCTCCAAAATATGGAGGTTTGAACTCCATTGCTTCGGCATTGCGGTTTTCAACTGGTTGTAAGGCAGGTGGTGGAGCGAATGCCATTTAAAAATAATATTCTGGGCACTGTAGGAGTGGGTGCTGTGGGCCGCAATGACCATCTCACCCAACAGTGGGTACGGGCTTATAAAGGTGGTCACCACAAGAAGGAAGGCATTGGTAAAGCATGGACGGTCATTGTTCCACCTATCCCCGGGGTAGCAACACTATCACATTCATTATCAGCTGCCACAAAGCACACTGGTAATTCCCAAAAAGTGATTCAATGGGCCACAACCTTCTTTACTTTCTTCTTGGGATCAACTCCCCTGTAGGACTTTCTGGCAACCCCTTCCATACACAAGGTGACCTGCTGGCAAATGGCATTCAGTAACTGCTCTCCTGCACTTTTCTGTGAAGAGGTATGGAGGAAGGTGACCGATTGTCCAGTGACGGACACGTAATCTGTGACTTGAGTAGTGGTCCACATGTCCACTGTTAGGTGCACTTTCTTGTGCTAACACAGTGGTCTAGTTTGATTACCAATGCTTCCATAAGATGGTCATAGAAGCGTGGTACTGAGGTGGGCGTAGTGCTGGGCTGGAATTTCCTATCAGGGATCATCCAGGCAAAGGAACAGTTTGACTCCACAGCTTCTACACCGGAACAGGGTAGTACATTTAATGCTGACATTATACCAATGTTGTCATTGAATGACTGAGCTTTTTGTGTCTTTTGTGATATTTTGGGACATGCTTAAAAGCTCCTGAAATGTTGGGCTGGCACCTTGAGGGAGATGAGGGTGTCTCATATGGGCCACAGTGAAGAGGTATCCAAGCTGGTACCAGACTTCCCTTGCAAGATACTGTTTTAAATATATGGGAGGTGGCAAAATTAGCTTGTTTCTTTTCAGCTGTGAAATAACACTCCTGTTTTTGTGGAATTGTTAAGATGAGCCCTAACCTCTGCTCCTTCTTGGAGTCTGCTCAGTGTACTTCACATGGATGCGGTGTGGGTCCTGTTGACTGAGAGGCCAGTGATGCTCAAGTACCTATAGTAGTACAATACTTTATTTCAGCAATTGCCATAACAGTTCACTCAATAAACCATCAAATTACAATGTTGCCAAAAGTGAAGTGGCTGACTACAGAATTGTGATACCACGTGTGTGTTTTTTGGACCATTTTTGGAAACTACTGTATAATTGTGCACTGGGTGTCTGAAGCTTGCTTCCTGTGCGCAATTCTAATATTTGCCAATTACATCCTTTTATTCTGTTCCTTGGTCGCCCTTCCTGTGTGTGGTGTTGCCAAAGTACAGGTGTCTGAATCAGGGGATAGGGCATAATCTTTGACATGATTTTCATTGTCATTTGTTTCCAAGGGAACGAGAGGTGGGGAATCTTCAGGAATCATGTCTCCTTTCTCACTTCTGTGTTGCTCTCTTTGTTGCTGAGCTGATGTCATATATTCATCCACGTATTCCTCATTTAGTGGATGTTCAAGGTCCTTCTCATCCTCATGAATTCCATTCTCTGGCAGTAGGCGCATGCGCAAAGGGCTCTGCATGCACAATTGCCACCTTGTTTCGAGGCACATGCTTTTGTTCTTTGAAAGGACGTGATCTGCAACTACCGATTGATCGGCATGGCTGACACAGACAGAGTCCCACGTTTTATCTGGGCTTCTGTAATGCAAATAGCTTCTGCTGCAGCAGGTCAACAATGTTCAATGGATACATCTTCTCTCCCCAATCCACACACACTCTCCTACCACTTTTGGATACTGCAGCAGATTCAAACATATTAATTTAATTCACCACTTCACACCCATTAAATGCACATTGGGTTCTCAGTGGTTTTCCCGCCTCCTCCACCTACTAGATGCATATGGGGTTCTCAGATGTTTGGCCATTTTCTAGACCTACTAAATTCATGCTTCTTTGTGTTTTGGCCTTCTTCTCCACCTTCTAAATGTGTGTGTGGAGTCTCAGTGCTTTGGCCTTCTCCTGTGCATACTCAGTGCACATTGGATACTCGGTGTGTTGACCTTCTCGTAGGCATACTAAATGCACTTCAGGTTGTAAGTTGTTTGCCTTCTCCAACATCTACTAAATACAAGTGGGGTTGTTAGTGCTTGACATTCTTCTATGACTATTAAATGCATGCTTTGGGCTGCACCTCCACTTAGTAAATGCATGTGGGGCTCTAAGTCAGTTGGATTTCTACACCACCTATTAAGTGCATGTGGAGTTGTGGGTGCTTTAGCCTTTTCCACTGACTAAATGCTTGTGGTGTTCTCAGTGCTTTACTCTTCTCCAATGCATAATAAATGCACATGAGTTCTCAGTGGGTTGGCCTTCCCCTATGCCTAATAAATGCACATTGGTTCTCAGTGGGTTTAGTCTTCTCCTAGGCCTTCTAAATAGACATAGGGCCTCATTACGACCCTGGCGCTAAGGGGTCTGCGCCAGCGTTAGCTGCGCGGACCCCTTACCGCCAACTACGAGTTCCTGGAGCGCCATGGTCATTTTTCCGCCCGCTTTTTGCGGGCGGAAAAATCCATGGCGCTCTGGGACCTTGGTGTTAATTACGCCACCGTATTTTACGGTGGCGTAATTAACTCCTTCCCCACTCCCATTGAGCCCTATGGGGCCGAAATGGGAATGGGGAAGGGTAAATGGGTCAATGGGGACTTACCGCCCCGCCGACCTCGGAATGGGGCGGTAAGTCCGCCATCCGCCATGGCGTAAAGGGACTTTGCGCCATGGCCGGAAAGTCCGTCGATGGCGGAAAAAATCCGCCAGGGTCGTAATGAGGGCCATAGAGTCCTAATTGATTTGACCTGTGCTTTGGTATTTTCCCCTGTGTCCTAAATACATGTAGGGTTCTCAGTGCTCTGGCCTTCTCCTACAACTACAAAATAAACTTGGATTGCACTAACACACCCACAATTCAAACATCGATCCATCCACATATCCTGTGCTGCCACCTCCCCCAAACTAAAACTAATTTGGTAGATTTGCCTAGGCCATATTATCATTCTAATTCTGCTGAATCATACACCTTTCCAGCGACAATTCCCCTCCTCCTGCCATTCCAGATTGCAACCATTGGCTATCCTGTATGCCTACTCGCTTGGTTTTATATAGATGCGAGGTTGAACCAAGTAGAACCTCACATCTAGAATCTTGGAATAATCCTATAAAATGTGACATGGTCGAACCCCAGGAAAATTCTAGGGGTTGAAGTGTTGTCCAAAGTGTCCCGTCCATGCTTAATCCGAACCACTCCTTATGCTCAGTACTCAAATACCTGTGCTTGAATCTGGTATTCAGTCTGGAAGGCTAGAGACCAAGGTTCACTTAATTTCCCTTATGCGGTCCATAATGTAAGGGAGGAATAGTTGTTTGGGCCCCCTATACATTCGGCACAAAGGAGAACTACTGTTCATGCAATAGTGGGCAGACGTCCTCCATTGCCCGTCCCTGGTGACAGTGGAAATGGGGCTACTACATGATACATTTGGACTACATTTGTGTCTCTCTTTTTGGACTAGGCCACACTGTGATCGTTGCAAAGCCTCCTCTCCCCTGTCGAGCACCACGCACAGCTAGCACTGACAGCCCCCACCTCCTCCTCCCGTGCCTGCTTTGCCCAAGCTCAGTTCTCACATATGCTCTGGTGTGAATTGTTACAAGTATAGATGGTGTTCTTTTTCCTTTCCTCTGAGCTCATTGCCCTGTGTGTGACTGGAGTGAATCTTGCCCTGTGGCCCATTCGTCTCCACAAATCTGCTTGTGCTCCTCTCACCCCCACCTTTGGAAATTATTGCCTGCAGAACCCTTTGCCCCTTCATTCTCCCTTGATGTAACAGTAGTGTAACCCTTCCCCACTGACCACGCCTGAGTGCCCCCCCCATATAACTGGGTTCATGCCATCGTATATTACACTTAAAACCAACACCTATCAATCTGCCCATCCAAGCTAAGTGACGCCTTGACCAATAAATCCCGGATTGAGCCCTCTGAAAGTGCACCTGGAGGGCAAGACCCTCGCACCCATTACTTCTACAAAGGCCTGGAGCAGAAATATGTTTATAGATGTCTATAGATGTCTACAATGTATAAGTGTTCACACATTCTAAGCGTTGTTTTATGTTTTCATTATTCTTATATGTCAGAAGATGTTATGTAGCTTAGTTAGACAGAATGACCTCCTCCCTTGGAGCCGTTCTGACCTTCACACCGCCCAGATGAGCCCAGCCGACCCACGTGCCACACGAAGCAACAGTTCCAAACCAACTTATCCTCTGAAGCCGGCCCTTATATTTGATATACTGTATTGTAACGTCCACCAATCCTGTTGTAGTCTGATGCACCTATAGGGAAATGTCACTAGTGATGTTTCCAAAGCTTAAAATGTATCATGTTTGTACTGTTTGGCAGAGCGCTCTCAGGCAGCAGAGTCCTCTGCATGCAATTATCTTTATAAAGAACTTTGTCTTACTCAAAACCTTTCTCTTGGTCTCATTCCCTACTGGGGTGTGTCCTTTATTGTAAGTTTTATAATTGTGTTTGGGGAATGAGCAGCTTCACTTGGTGACCCCGGCTACGTGATCGCGGGTACTCCGACGAGGCCCCCGTGCCATGTGGCGAGAACCGGGGTGTCCCATCAAGACGACTGCCACCTACAACTGACCAGTAGAGTGTACGCACCAGAGAGATTCCAAAGGTCCCGGTGTTTGCAAATACCCGACTGCTCACCGGAGTCAGCCACAGCTTGATTTGGTGGCGGCAAACTGATTGTGGATAGACCGTGATCGGAGGCTCTTGGATCACCTCGGACACGTGAGTATTGGTTGCGAGCAACTCAAAGGAGGGGAAGTTAAAAGGGTAAAAAAGTAAAAGTTTCATGGAGAGGGAACGGCCTGAGAGTCAGATTAAGTGTGAATGGGAGAGTGTGAGCATTGACTAGTGTGCTTTTCTTTCTCTTTTGTTATATGGCTATTAGGTTTTTCTGAAGAGGTAACAGTGTAAAAGGAGAATCTGGGAACCTAGCTCTGAAAGGGGGTGGAAGGTGGCGCTGCGTAGCATTGTCTTGACCAGTGCAGAATATATGTGGAAGTAAAAAAGGGAAAAAACGTAGGAATCTTGTATATTGCGGAGACTTGGGAGATATTAGCAAATTATTTTTCTTGCGTGCAACAAATACTTCTAGAGGTAGGCCCAGAAGGGGCCCAGGGAGAGGTGAATGTGAAGAGTGAGTGTGGGGACAGAACCAAACAGCTTTAACGGGGAAGGGATAAAAGCAAAGTGTTGTTGATATTTGCTATCTGTTCATTGTTGTTAGTGAAGTACGTCAGTTTGTACAAATGCCTACTTGTTAAATGTTTTATGTTCTATTGTTTCTGTTTAAGTTTATGATGTATTTTGGATTGAATAAGGTGTAAGTGAAAGTGTTTTGAATTGCAATGTTTTAAAGTTTATTCTCGGCAGAGATAAGATTAGCTAACATATTTTTTGTGGTATAAGCAAACAAAAGCCATGGGGGCAGACACTCCCTTAATGCATATGTGTCAGCACCTCCGTCTGTATAGTGAGAAGATAAAGAAGTATCATGACCAGCGGCTTACTGAGATTAAGGGGAAGGGGGCGTCCCAAGTGTGGCCGGAAGGAGGATCATTGACAAAAGGGTATTAGATCTTGTAACCACATATTTGCTAGCCAGGTACAAGGGGAAACAGCTCCAAAATAGAAGGGAGGTCCTAGATCTCTGGAGGATGTTTGATGAAACACCTCCTGTTACTGATAAGGGGAAGGAAGTGCCACGCGAGGTGGTATCTGTGCCAACAGGAGGAGGGGGAGAAAGTGAGGGAGGAGAACCAACAAAATTGTACCTACTTCTAAGTAGACCTGCTGAAGGGTATAGCGAACCGTCATACCTGCCCCAGCAAAGCATTCCTACTACACCCGCAGCAGCACCCCGCCTCTTTATGATCCCAGAGGTCTGTATGGTCATTCATGCGCACCACCAGTAAACATTGCAACATTAACTAGGGATCTAGAAAGACAACTGACAACCACAAAGGCAGAATTAACCCAGCTAAGAACACTGTGTGATAGGAGCCAAATGTTGCCAGGGGGAGGGGAGACACCATCGCTAGCCCCGTCTAAAAATACTTCCAGTTCAACAGAAGACGAGTGGAAGTGTAGAGAATTGTTCTTCCACCTCAATAACACCCCAATAAAAGTGTTAAGTGTAGATCAAGGAAGCGACAAAGCAAGTGATGAACAAGGCAGTGTAGCATCCGACAGGGAAGTAGAAATAGAAGAATGTTGGTGCGACTTAGACGAATACGAGGAAGGAGTGGCAGCACCAGGCCAACCACTACCGCTGCGATACACGCCGGAGGAAAGGGAACCGGTGAGGGAGAGATGGCGGGGAGGCTCAGGAGTAGGGTAGGGAACATAGTATTGACAAAAAAGAAAGGGATAAAGGTAAGTAAGACAAAGGGGAAGACAAAGTTACAGATGCCCCTCATCCACAAAGGAGCAGGAAGGCCTTGTTATGTACCTTTGGCAATAATGGACAAAACTAATTTGTTAAAAACATTGCCTCCTCTGTCGGGGGGGCGAGTAAGTGGATATATGCCTTCGAGAAAAACAGTGCAGGGGTCCCACTGGCCATAGGAGACGTTAAAAACTTGCTAGTGTCTGCTGTGGATGATCAAGCAGATGGGGTGTGGGTGAAGGCAGGGTTCCCGGGAGTAACAATTGATTGTGAACGCCATGATTGGTCATCCTTTAATAACGTAAGGGCCCAGGTATGGGATGCACTGCGAAAAACCTTCCCGGACACCCCTGATTTACACTCTGTGATCAATGCACAATGGGGTATGAGGAAGATACTGCGCAATACGTTCTTCGGGTGCAGGACATGTGGAGAGCAGAGACAGGCACGGCTTGGGACCAGTCAACCTCCCTTTATTACTTCATTATCAAGAGAGGCCTCCCGAAGGAGGTACCGAAGGCCCTAGATAAAATTGCCAGGATAGATGCCAAGGGTTGGCTTGAAACACAGAGTATAACAGTACACGACTGTAGGAGGATCAAAGAAAGAGAAAAAGAAATTGCACAGAGAAGGTTGGCAGATGAAGCAAAACTTGTGCAAAATAAACTGGTGAAGGTTGCGGCGGTAACAGCCACCCTTCCTCTGAAAGGCAAGGGTAGGGGAAGGAAGGGTCAGTAGCTATACAGGCAAGGATGGCAGCAGCGTGGAAAAACGGGCAGGAGCAATGGGCTGGAGAAGAGCAGTACGAGGGATCCCAATGTCAGGGAAGGTCTGGAAGAGGAAGAGGGGCAGGGCCATGAGGGGGGGGACAAGGAGGAGGACAAGGAACGTGTTGGACTTGTGGAAGGTGGGGCCATTTTTCAAGGGAATGTCGCACTCGCCCTATGGGATATTATCAGATTGCACAATGTTTTGGTGGCGAGCAACAGTATGGTCACCCCCACCCAGGTAGCCCATATGGACTACCCATGGGAGGGTACGGACAGCGCGAACAATTTGATAACTGTTACCAACAAGGGTCCCAACCTCCACAGCAAGGACCCCAAACACCACAACAAGGAGGACAACAGCGAATGACTCACCAAAATATAATGGGAAATACACACTCAAACACTTTTGTCACTAACGTAAATGGCGCGCCAGCACCGGTTCACGGAACAGCAGTAGTGGGGGAAAGCGTTTTCTCATTTCCAGGTACAGACACACATCCCGATTAGGACAGCCCACAGAGAACACTTGCGTGTCCAGTCCTATCAACCACCCTATGTCCAGATGAGGAACCACTGGTGGGGCGGAGATAGGAAGCAAGCAGTTCATCTTTATGGTGGACTCAGGGGCGGAAAAATCGTGCCTCATGGAAGGCCAGTTTCCGCTGTCGGGCAAGATTTTGGAAATGCAGGGATTATCTGGGGCAATGTTAAAGGTTCCCTACACAAAAAATTTGGATGTGACAGTGGGATGAAAGACAGAGCGCGCACCCCTACTGTATCACGATGACTCGCCAATTAATCTGCTTGGGAGGGACCTCCTTAGTAAGCTTAATGTGACAATTTCTTTTACTGAGAGGGGTGTGGTATGTTCAACACCAGGTGTAAGCCCACTACGGGCAATGCTTATGATTCACACCATGACAAACAAAGTAGCAGTGAGAGGGGTGCCCACAAATACAGATATGTTTATCTATGGCATACAGGTTCTGGCGAGGGTGGTGCCAGAAATAACACAAAAGGAATGGAGAGTACCTTCTGATTTCATTTTTCACCCAGCGGCAGTCCCAGAGATTGTGCCCGGTTCCATCCTCTCTTTAGATTTACAGGGAGTGCAAGTGTCAGCTAAACGTATTGTGGCAATAGGACTGGACACGCACAGATGTGAATAAAGAACAGTTTTGTGCATAAACCCAAATACAGCACTGCGAGTTTTAACTGATGAAGAGCTGTTCACTGACAATGGGCCTCATTACAACTCAGGCGTTAAGGGTTAACGCCACCGTTAACCCTTAACGCCTGATTCTGATTTTAACGCCTGCTTTTAGCAGGCGTTAAAATCCATGGTGCTAACCTGCCATGGTGCTAATTACGCCGCCGTAATTTACGGCGGCGTAATTAGCGCCTTCCCCACTCCCATTATGCCCTATGGGGCAAAAATGGGAATGGGGAAGGGAAAATGGGAAATGGGGATTTACCGCCCCACTCACCTTGGAATGGGGCAGTAAATCCGCCATCCACCATGGTGTAAACAGAGTTTACACCATGGTGGTAAAGTTGGTGCACTTAGCACCAAGGTTGTAATGAGGCATAATGTCAATGATGGGGAGATTATAATGGAAATGTGCATGCCATGTGACATAATGATCCAAAACAGACGAAAAACAAACCCCCTCATGGCCACCGTCAATGTACCGCCGTCAATATTTGATGTAGATATGAAAGAGGTACCCATGAATTTGTGGACGACAGGCCCCCATGATGTAGGGCTCCTAAAAGAGGTAACAGCAGGAAAAATAAAACTCAAACCAGGAGCAGTACTGCGCTGGGTTAAACAGCACCCCCTGTCTAGGGAAGCAAAGGAGGGAATAAAAGAAACCATAAATGCACTGCTGCAGCAAGGTATCATAGTACCGTCAAATTCACCTTGTAATACAGCGATTTATCTGATTAAAAAAGTGAGGGGCGGGGCTTGGAGGATGATACGGGACCTACGCCCACTTAATGACATAATACAGAAGGAGTTCCCATGTCCCAAACCCTGCGTCCATCTTGTGCAGTATTCCAAAAGATGGCACGTGTTTCGCAGTGGTAGACTTCAAAAATTCATTTTTCTCGATACCATTTGACCCCAGTTCCCAATATCTGATAGCATTTACCCTGGGGGGGAAAAAGATATGAACATTGCAGGCTACCCCAGGGCTACTGTGAGAGCCCAAGCATATTCAACAGGGTATTGCATGAAGATCTTGGCAACATTGATGTTAAAAGTGCCATAATTCAGTACGTAGATGACCTCCTTGTGTGCAGTGAACGCAAAGAACAATGCAGGGCAGACGCTATAGCCTTGATTAACTTGCTGGCACAGAAAGGGTACAAGGTAGACAAAGGAAAATTGCAGTATTGTCTAGCTGAGGTATTATATCTGGGACAGCTAATATCGAAGGATGGAAAACAAATAATTCCAGATAGAGCGGCAGCAATATGTGCAACAATACTGCCCAAAACAGTAAAAGACATGCAAAAGTTTCTAGGCATGTGTAATTATTGCAGAGTGTGGATACTTGATTTTGCCGCATACACACGCCCTCTACTGCAGGCACTCAAGGAGGTGCAAAAAGAGAGCACACCCATAAAATGAACACAAGAAATGATCACAGCATTTTTTCAATTGAAAGACCTCATTTCAACAGCACCCGTTCTGGCGACTCCCGATTATGAGCGAGAATTCTACTTGTTTTTGCACTGTAATGGCACACTTATGACGGCAGTACTCACACAAAAAACATCCTTAGGCCACAAGCCATTGGCCTACTACAGCAGCACTCTAGATTCTGTGATGCAAGGGCACTTCGTATGTGAACAATCTCTCGCAGCCGCACCTTTGCAATTGAAAAAAGCGCTACAATAGTGATGGGGTGCTCAGTGACACTATTTGTTAAGCACTCTTACAATACTTGAGCGATCGAAATCCACACTTACCACACAGCGGGCCACAGCATATGAGATAATAATATCAAGCTGAAATATACATGTAGTATGCTGCAAAACTGTTAACACAGCCACCTTCATCACAGAGTCATGCACAGTAGAAGATATGCAGGAACATGATTGTGTTACATATGAAGGGGAGGGTGACAACATTCCCAAAGCTAGTGAAAATGCCCTGGGGGAAGGTGAAGTGTATTTTGTGGACAAGTCAGCGTCAATTGACTAAGAGCCAGGTGAAAAACATGTAGGTGCAGCAGTAGTAAGGCTGGAAGGAGAGGAATACGAGATCATAGTGCAGAAAAGACTCCCCTCACATTATTCAGCACAAGCCGCAGAATTGATAGCCCTAATCGAGGCGCTACACACAGCAAAAGGATGCGCAGTAACAATCTACTCAGATTCAGCATACATGACAACAACGGTGCATGCCGGGTTGTTACGATGGCAAAGGAGAGGTTTCAGAAGGGCGAATGGGTATACAGTACAGCATGCCCAGCTACTGATTGATATGATAGAAGCGTTAGCTGAACCATCAGTGATTGCTTCAGTGAAGTGCCAGGCCCATACCAATAACAATGACATCATTTCATCAGGAAACGCGGCAGCCGACATAGCTGCAAAGCAGGCAGCATACTTTCACAAACCACAAGCAGCAGAATGCATACTCAAAAATAACATAACTGAAGAGAGGGAAGAAGGATACAACTTGTTGCCCATCTCACAGATCATTGAGTTACAAAAAACATGTACCACACGAAGAACAAGATATGTGGGTTAAAAGGGGTCACAAACAGTCACCCACGGACCTCATTTGGCGGCAAGAGATAACTGGGAAAGTAGTAATGCCCCTGGAATTGTTGCAAATAGCGTTTGAACTGCTCCACTTCCCGGCACACACCTCTAAGCAACATATAGCTGCAGATATCCAAGAACAATGGTTTGTTCCAAACCTTCAGGAACACCTGACAAAAATGACAATAGAATGCATCACTTGCCAAACATACATCTCGGGAATGACACTGAGAACGCTGCGAGGAACACTGCCCCGCCCTGTTGGACCCTGTTGAGAGCTGCACATAGATTACGCAGACATGGGCGAACAATGGAATGGAGTGAGATACCTTATAGTAGTAGTGTGCCCCTTTTCTCGCTGGGTGGAAGCAGGTTCTTGTGCACACCCAGGGGTGAAATGTGCTGCCAAATTTTTGGTAAGAGAGGTGTTTCTACGGTGGGGCATTTGTGACGTCATAAGGTCAGATAACGGGACCCAGTTTGTAAAGGACCTTTTTAGAGAAGTAACATCAGTGTTAGGCATAAAACACAAATTATGTTCGATTTACCACCTGGAAGCGAATGAAATGGTTGAGGAGATAAACGGCTTCCTTAAAAGCAGACTGTCCAAACTATGCCACACCCTAAAAAAGAATTGGGTGTATTGCTTGCCCCTAGCACTGCTCCAACTCAGGACTCCGCCAAGCAAGGACCACCATTTGTCCCTGCACGAAATAATGACGGGAAGACGCATTCAGACATCATCGTCTCCCATAAGAAGCGCATCTGACGCTCACAGAGATGTCACAGTGCTGGGGAACGAGTTCAAGGAATATCTGACACAATTTATGAGGGCAATACGAAGCATATCCAGACAGATAGCACCCCCATTCAAAAGGGAGGAAGAAAAAGACATGAACACCCCAGCTGCAGACAGCCCCACCGCTCAGTTAATACCCGGGGAATGGGTGTACGTGCGCAGCTTTGTACGAGATGGAACTCTCCAAGATTTCTTAGCCCTTATGAAGTAATATATTGCACACCTTCCGCAGTGAAGGTTAAGGGCCTGAAGTATTGGATACATCTATCTGATGTAAGGAAAGCGCATGGTAGCACAGTAACAGAAGGGGATAGCAACAAGAAAAAGAAGTAGCTGTACCCTAATGTGGAAAATTATATGAAGCTAAACTCAGATGTATATTATTACTATAAGCGGTTCCTAAAAATATGTTTTGTGAAACAGTGATTTAAAATGTAAAATATTTATCCTTTCTCTCCTTCCCTCCCTCTCCTTTTCTCCTTGTTTCATTCTCTCTCTCCTACTCTCTTTCTCTCCTTTACTACTTCTCTTGTTCGCTACTCCTCCTTCCTTCATAGTGAAAATGTATAGTTTTTTTTTTTTGGTAATTGTGTGTGTACTTAACACATTGTATCACCCTCTTCAGGTTCAAACATGGCGGAAACGAGGGCTCTCACTGACAACGCCACAAATGTAGATACCAATAGGGGAAATGTTAGTGCTTCTAGAGCATATTCATATGACTACGGGCTTTATTGTGTGGCCATTGTATTCTCCACAATGTTATATGCCTGAGGCTCTATTGGAGTATATGCTTTATATTGAGTGATATAAAGCAAGGGGGATGGGGCCACTCTTGTACAAGAAGGAACCCAATTGGCTTGGGACGGGGTAAAGCTAATGTGGGATCACAATGCCTCAACCAACCTGACCTTGTTACACAAGATCCGCACAATTAAAGCACCACGGTCTGAAATGTCAAAAGTAACCAATGTGACAAATCCATTTTTTGTTTATTATGATGATAATGCAATTGTTGATGTATCAGTACCATCATACGTGTATACGCCAGCAACTGATGAAACTACCTCAAATGACGAGTACATGTACTTTATGTCCCAAACACCCGCCCCACAAATGTATTCTATCACACAACCTTGTCAGAGCAATATTGAACACAATGATGAGATATGGTCAGGTATTTTTCCCATTAGGTATCAAATATTAATGAAGTTACACAATGGTCTAGGGGAGACTGGAAGGCAGAGAAGGGGGGGGGAACGCAAAAGGTATGACGCATATCATGGCCTGGGATTGGACACAGAAGAGGATCCCTGCCACCCCCCGACCAATCCAATAAATGGTACTCCGATATGAGTGCCATGGCTAACTAGACAACAAACGAGAGTTGTTATGTCTGTTCCTTGATACCCCATGCCTCAAGGACGCCCAAGGTCCTAATAACCCAAGAAGCACCTTTATTGGATGCCCAGTGTCTAATTCATCTAACCCTCTGTAGAATTTGCAGTACATTCCAAGCACACACAGTAACGTTACAGCTGCTACAAAATGGAAAGACCTGCCACAGCAAACCTCAAGGAGTACTCTGCATAAAGAAGCCGTTTTTCAGTATAAAGGGGACAATGTTCGCAGAAAATAGGTGGCAAGAAGAGATGGTAATGTGCAAAGCAGAAGCACTGCACGGATTGTCGGACGAAAAATTCCAATGGTCAAAAAAACATGCACTCCGGCTTGGTCCCAACACATCACCAAACTGACATGGGTAACAGCCCTTAAAAAACCCATCAAGATCCGATGTGAGCTCCAATATGAACTTTGCTTTCATGGAGAAGGAAAAGTGCCCATGGGATCAAACAAACACTGCAACAAAACACTCATCCTCCCGGACATGAAGAAGGGCACAGCAGCACTAATGGACACTTACTGGGTATGCGGCAAACAAGCTTACCTGCACCTCCCACCATCATGGAGAGGCACCTGTGCCCTGGCCACACTGCATTCAGCCTTAATGGTAATTACGGAGAGCCATGTCCAGGGGGAGAGGGTGCCCATCAGACCGTCTCCGGCACCCCAGTCAACAACCGAAGACCCCCCACATATGACATCCTATCAGAAAATGAGCTGCTGAATAGGGTGTCTCACAAAAGGAGAGTATCAAATTCCCTCTCCAAAGAATCCTCAGAACTTTTGGCACAGATACCAGACCAATAAACAGCTTTTTCCTCTACCCTGTCAAGCATTGTGCACAGCAGAGACATTTTTTTCATCACTTATACCAAGCATTCAGGCACGAGCAAATGCCATGTGGCTTCAGATCGTCCGGTGGGAGCTGATCCAGTTGGCCAATGACACTGAAGAAGGGTTTAACATCATCAAAGTGGAACTCAGAGCCCTGCGGTTGATGACCATGCAAAACCGCTACGTCCTGGATCTCCTCACAGCAATTGGCGGCAGTGTTTGCCGAAAAATCGGGAGTTCGGATCCGCCATGAAAATACTTGTGCCAACTATAGTATTTCTGTTGCTGATTTTTTGTGTGTGCCAGGTAGGCATTCAATGCTGTGCAAAATCTTTGCCTAGTAGTGCAATGGTGATGGTGACAATGGACAGTCGAGTAAAGGTGCAGGCAATGAAAGATGTGCAAATACAGACCGGAGACACTCCAGGCCCCAAGTATCGCATGACAGCAGTGTACCACGACACTGGGGATAGGGTAGACAACCTATATCACACTACTATTAAAGAAACCCCAGGAACTGCAATAGTATAAGGAGGTGTGGGTGGACTTGGATGGGGATGGGGGTATATACATGACCTGCACCCACGATGAGTATCCCAGGTGGGGTCAGAGCTTAAGGGGTGTATGCAGGGCCTGGATGCCCATAAAAGGAACCCCTGCCAGGGACAAGGCGGTGAAGGAGGCAGAACATCAGTAGGAGTATTAATAATAATAAAAGTAATCCGTTACTTTAGATGTAACAAAAGGGGGAATGTAAGGGAGGAATGGTTGTTTGGGCCCCCTATACATTCGGCACAAAGGAGAACTACTGCTCTTGCAATAGTGGGGAGACGTACTCCATTGCCCGTCCCTGGTGACAGTGGAAACGGGGCTACTACACAATGCATTTGGACTCCATTTTGTGTCTCTCCCGACTCCATTTTTTGACTAGGCCACACTCTGATCATTGCAAAGCCTCCTCTACCCTGTCAAGCATTGTGCACAGCCACACCGCGCGCAGCTAGCACTGAGAGCCCCCACCTCCTCCTCCCGTGCCTGCCTTGCCCAAGCTCATTTCTCACGGATGCTCTGGCGCAAATTGTTACAAGTATAGATTGTGTTCTTTTTCCTTTCCTCTGAGCTCCTTGCCCTGTGTGTGACCGGAGTGAATCTTGTCCTGTGGCCCCTTCGTCTCCACAAATCTGCTCATGCTTCTCTCACCCTCACCTTTGGAAGCTATTGCCTGCAGAACCTTTTGCCCCTCCATTCTCCCTTTGATGTAACAGAAGTGTGACCCTTTCCCACTGACCACTCCTGAGTGCCCCCCCCCATAGCACTGGGTTCATGTCATCATATATTACACTTAAAACCAACACCTATCAATCTGCCCATACAAGCTCTGTGGCGCCTTGACCAATAAATCCCAGATCAAGCCCTCTGATAACGCACCTGGAGGGCAAGACCCTCGCTCCCATTACTTCTACAAAAGCCTGGAGCAGAAATATGTTTATAGATGTCTACAGATTTCTACAATTTATAAGTGTTCACACATTGTAAGCATTGTTTTATGTTTTCATTATTCTTATACGTCAGGAGATGTTATGTAGCTTAGTTAGACAGAATGACCCCCTCCCTTGGAGCCAATCTGACCTTCAGACCACCCAGATGAACCCAGATGAACCCAGACGACCCACATGCCACACGAAGCAACAGTTCCAAACCAACCTATCCTGTGAAGGCGGCCCTTATATTTGATATACTGTATTGTAACGTCCACCAATCCTGATGTAGTCTGATGCACCTATAGGGAAACGTCACTAGTGATGTTTCCATAGCTTAAAATGTATCATGCTTGTACTGTTTGGCAGAGCGCTCTCAGGCAGCAATTATCTTTATAAAGAAAGTTGTCTTGCTCAAAACCTTTCTCTTGGCCTGATTCCGTACTGGGGTGTGTCCTTTATTATAAGTTTTATAATTGTGTTTGTGGAATGAGCACCTTCAATGGCTCTCTGATCTCACTTGATCTACTCAATTTTCAGTAGGAGCAAATAGTTATTTTTCAGCTCAAGTTCGGCCAGCTACATTTTTCAAAATGGGGGTTTGGTGTACCCCTAAACAAGTCACTCACCCTAAAAAGAAATTAATTCTGTTTATCTCTCGTTTTAGATGTGTTTCCTTCCTGGGCAGCAGGTTTGTGATGGTAGCCACTGACCTGTGGGATAAGACGGCCCAAAGACAGCCGCCATGATTCCGATCTGTTGCCCTTTGCACAAAAACATACAGCTCTATGTTTCTATGCCTATCGCCCTTCAAGCCTAGTGTTGTATGAATAACATAGATAGGCTGCACAATTGAGACCACGTGGGCATGTACATTCTAGAAATGGTTAATTGCACATTAGGACAGTCATAGTAGTCATCTCACTTAAATAATGTACTCTGAGGATGGCCTGATTCACAAAGCTTGATCTACTGGTGTTATGCTTGAACTAAAATGGCGCTGGTGGGCATTGCATTCTGGGAGCGCTCGGAGCCATGATGGATATTTACTTCATGCCGCAGTGAAAAGCTGCACGCATTTTGCTGAGAGTTAGATTCATGGTGCTGAAGAAAACATGCTTTCCAAACCTGGTATGCAGTCAAGGACATTTCTGCTGGGAAAGCAAACTTTGTTATGTCTTGTTATGAGCTATGGGACTGTTTTTCGTGGTGATTGTTTTTAGAGGAGGGAGGCACTCTGCTCCTTGAGGGTACTGTCGGTTGACCCAGCTGGCAACCAACGGCTGCTCATCAATGCGCAAGTGCGTTGCCAGAAGGTTTGAGAAATCACCACCCCTTTTCGGAGTGTGCATATATGCGGAACCCCGGGGGTGGTCAGGTGGGACTTCAGCCGGAGAAGGACGCTTTCGTCCGGCATACCTGTGGGCTGCTGCGCTCTCGGCCTGGCTGTTATCGGGGTCTTCCAGCCGCTTCTGGCGAGATGAGGAATCCAGTTACGCTCTCGGTGATGTATTTCCTTTTGAATTCTTTGCTTTTTCTGTGATTTATTTCTATGTTATCACTGGTTGCTTCTAAGCTTTGAATAAATAGCCGTATAAGTGCTCATTATTTTCTAAGAGTGTGTGGTTGCAAGTTATTGCGTCTTACTGCGTTCAAAGTATTGGCTCCGTAATTGCATTGGTGATTTATGATTTTCCTTGCACTCTGAAAGAGCAATACAACTGGTGCAAAAGGCTGTGCTTGGGAAGATTCATGTTTGTGAATCGGCTCACTGGAAGAAATCCAGAAATTGGGCAGTAGGCACGCCACACATTGCAGATGTTCCACCCACAGCACGTCCCGATTTATAACAGGAGTATCTCAGAGCCCGCTGGGGTGCACTCAATTCTATGGACCTTGAGAGGAAAAGGGGGCAGGACGCCATGTTTTGGGTGACCGCTGTCTCTTCAAGATGCAGGGAAAGGTCCTGGTAGACACATTCTGCATAATCAAGACCAGATATTCAGGAAAATAACCCATTGTGAGAGCAATCGGATGAAGAAGGATTTTCTAATGAAAGAAAGTAGATTTGACCACAGATGACCAAGGAACATAGGGCCATTAAAGTGCCCCTTATTGGCTGCTGTCTTTAAAAATGAATGTACGTGTATTGGTGACAATTGTTGAGTTTCACGTAAATTGCACAGTGAAGAAAGCATCCTCATGCACTCCCATACAATGTGGACATATTTTTGGTAGAGGTTCTAACTGAAACACGGGAATTCACCCAGACCCGATTTCCTGTGTCAATTTCAAAATGGCTGTAAATGCTGCACCCATGTCTGTGCATGGATGGAAGCATTTGCACGCATTCCAATGGAATCCATCAGCTTAAGTAGATGTAAAAAAACATGTCAGATTGCATAGAATTCCAATGCATTTCTGTCATCATCAAAATCAGATGCTAGCAGAAATGCATGGGGTTTCTCTGGTGATAGAATCTGGCCCCACACTCTGAGGAATCTCATTCTTGGATTCCTCTGACGTTGACAAAATGAGATCTATTGATTCAGGCTCTCCCACCAGTTTTAAGAGTCCAGAGACAATTCGGGTGACGATTTAAAATAGGTAAATGCACACCGTCATTATTTAACTGACATATCCGATTGATTGTTAAAATATTCCGGAACACTTTCACCATCATTTTTTGGGGGTGCATGGAAGCAGTAAGGGGACTAGAAGAATGCATTGGTGGTGCCTATATATTTAACTCTGCAGCACTAGTCCTCCTTCGCTGAACTCCTTGCCCTTTGCTGAGAATTTGGCTGCTGACAAAGCAGCTTGCTTTGAAGCCGGGCGACCCACGTTCTATGCAGAGCTTCGGTTAACTGTTTGGGAGAGGCAGTTATGCAACGTTATGCCTAAAATGCCAAAGTAAACCAAATTATTTAAAAGACTACAAAAAACATCCACGATTTAAATGTTGGGATTAAAACTCCACTGACGAATAAATAAATGAATAAATTAATATGTGGACGTGAGCAGAAAGATAAACGTACAAGTAGAATTCTCATGTCGGATTCTAGAACTGGCAGTTACAGCAATGGCAGCTTGAGAGCTTTGCTGCTGCCCAGCCAGCCTTGCTGATATAATATTACATATAACATGGCAGATCCAGTTGAAATGGCAGATGCTCCCTCCTCCAGGAGATCAAGAGTTGGGAGTGAAGATGAAGAAGGACCTGCTGACACTCTAAAGGAAGACCCCCAGCCATCAAAGAGAGTTAGAGATGAAAATGGATTGAGCCTGATTCTAACCAGGCCTGAAGGCCAGTCTGCTGAGGACTATCTAACTGAAATCATGGATGGAGTTGTGCTGTCTGTTGGGAAGGGTAAACAGACTGTTTTGGAAATGAAAAAAGATCAATCCATAGTAAAGAAACGCACTGAAGAGTTGGAAACCAGGGTCTCTGGATCTGAAGACAGATTACTGGCCTTGGAGACAAGAGTATCAACCCTATCAGGACCTTTGGAAACAGCAAACAAAAGGATCTCTGAGCAAGAAAATTATTGCCGAAGATCTAATCTGAGGATTACTGGTTTTCCACAGGGTGTGGAAAATGGTCGTCATATGGACTTTTTACAGAAAGTGCAACCAAAGCTGTTGGATCTCCCACCAGAGAAAATTTTGGAAATAGAGCGTGCACACTGTACACTTGCCCCAAAGCCTGAAACTGGACAACCCCCACGTGCCTTTGTGGTGACGTTTTTGAGGTATCCTGTGAAAGAAATGCTGTTGAAAAGATCAAGGGAATTAGGCGTGCTTAAATGGGGTGAAAAGTGCACTATTATGTTATTTAATGACTTCAGTAAAGAAACAGTGGCACAAAGAAAAATATTTGCAGAGGCTAAGAGGCTTGCAAGAGATAAACAACTATCCTATTATATGGTTTACCCAGCTGTTTTAAGAGTCAATGTGGATGACGTGGTGCTTTCATTTTCAGATCATCTGAAAGCAATGTTCTTTCTGAAAGACTTGAACTCTAATCAGGATAAGCTGTCAAATACCAATAGGAAGAAATACTGAGGAGGAATGAATTGACTTATGTCTACAGAAATGTGCTACATTTTTCTTTGACTTTTTTTTTTTGCGTTCATCAAATCAATGATTTTCCAAAATGTTCTTTAATGACTTATTCCGTTTCTTCATCTTCTTCTTCTTCTTCTTCTTTCTTGTTTTATGATCTGTGCTTTCTTTACCTTATCTAGTTTCTTTGGTTTCTTTAGTTGGTTCCTTGGGCCTTATCCTGTTACAAATTGCCTTTCTCACAAATCATAGGCATGGTAAATTAGTCTGCGGTTTGTTTAGAGCATTCGTCCAAGGCTGCCCTTAAGATTTTTGTGGTTGCTAGGGACCATGATGTTTTAGAACCACTCAAAAGATGACTCCACCACACTTCTTCTTCAAACAGACGACTTGGTTTGAATAGGGGTCCAAGGAAGGCCCTTCTCCATTTGATGGTTGATGGGCAGCTCAACAGGAGATGTTTCACCGATTCTTTTTCTGATTCATCTTTGCATAGGCGACAATGGTTTGTTGTCGATAGGCCCCTAATGGTCCGAATTTCATTTGTTGGAAGTAAGTTTAATCGGGCCCTTAGGAAGATCAGGCGCAGGGCCTTGTCCGGGAATCTTCTCACGATTTTGGTGGTGGAATGCAGTTTTGTAGCGTGGAAAGGTAAGTGGGACAATAGTTTGTTTTTCTCGGCTAATGCTTGCGTATCAATCCAATCTGCCTGGGCCATTTTGCGTCTGATTTTTGTTGGGTTCTGAATCAGGACCTCCTCCGAGCATGCGATGTTCATCAAACTAGCTCTTTGTTTGGTGACCCATGTTGTTAAAGCCTTACAGTTACTGGACCCCATTTCCTTTTTTATCAAGTTGTACAAGGGAGGGGATTCAGAAATTAACACTTTCCTGAAGAGAGCCATTTATCTGGCGTTTTTTACTGCTTTCAAAGAGAGTAGGCCCAGTTCTCTTCGGATGGCCGAGATAGATGTCGAATTAGGGAATTTGAGGACCTTCCGCCAAAAATATCCCTCCAGTTTTTGCCATATAGTTGGTGGAATCGTGGGCATTGCTTCACCGCCATATACCAGACTCGGGACAACTTTTCCTTTGTAGAATTTTAACAGTGGTAAGCAGCGAGAAACGACCATATTTTCTGTCTAATACAAGGGCCTGCGTTGTTAATTTCTGCGTCTTTTCCCACAGGTGGTTTTGCATCGTTGTTTCACATTTAGTGCTGTCCACCATCACGCCCAGGTATTTAAAGTTTTTGACAACCTCGATGGATGAATTTTCAATATGTCAGCTTGGATTCTTCCCCCTCGTTTTCGAAGTTTTTTCCATGATCAAAATTTTTGTTTTCTCCTTGTTTATCTCCAGGTTGTTCTTTGTTATATATGCAGCCAGGTTATCCAATTGCCTTTGGAGGCCAATTGCCGTCTGGTCAAGAAGGATAATATCATCCACGTAAAGTAGGCGTCTCAGTACTGTTTGACTAATTTTAGGCAGAAAAGACCTTATTTGGCTGGCGCTCTCTTTGAAGTCACCTAGGAATGAGATAAACAGAGCTGGGGCGAGAGGGCAGCCCTGCTTTACTCTTTTGTAGGTTGGTATCTCCTCATAAAGTAGGCCTTTTTGGTTCAACTTGACTCTCATTTTAGTCCCGGTGTGTAGGGCTTTGATTGGCTCGAGTAGGGCAGTTTCGACCATAGCCTCTCTCTGTCGATTTGGTCGAATGCCTGGGTGAGGTCTATGAACCCCAGGAAAACCTTTCCTGCACCTTCCACGGTTTTGTTTTTTATGATACTGAGGATCATAATATTCACTGTAGTTCCAGAACTCTTCACGAAACCCGCTTGGAAGGGGTCGTTACACTGGGCGGTTTTTGCCCATGAATGAAAGTTCTTTTGAAGGAACGGCCGGTAGATCTTTCCAATCGTGTCTAGGAGTGCAGTAGGGCGGTAGTTTCCAGGCACCGCCCTGTCTCCTTTCTTGTAAATTGGGGCGACCACGGAGGAGGTCCAGGACTTAGGAATAGATCTTGAGAGACGACAGTTTTTAAAGACTTGACTGATAAAAGAAGCCCATTCAGCCGGATGTTTTTTCAGATCGATGTTAGTGATTCCATCGGGGCCTGGAGCTCTGGAGGATTTTAATCTCTTTATGGCTGTCTCGATGTCTTCTATGTCTGAGAAGTATTCCCAGTTGGTGTCGTTGGGAGCCTCTTCAATGACGGGGCCCTGCAAGATGGGGGGCTGGAAAATGGCCGACAAATGGGATTTCCAGGTGTCAGCGACACTATTTAATGTGATTGGGGTTGGCGCATTGCCAGTCTTTTTTATCAGTTGCCAGAATGCTCCAGGGTTTTTGTCTACCAATTTTCTAAGCATTTCTTCAGCGTCTTGGTGGTAGAGAGAACACCGATGGAATCTCAGCCAAGATTTGTATCTCTTTTGCTCGTCCAGGTAGGTTTTCTTGGCACTGCTAGAATTTGTGCTTCCCGCCTGCCTCCTTTGTTTCCTCAGGTTTCGCCGCTTCTGTACCAGCTCCTTGTCGTATTCGTGGAGAGGTCGTAGGATATCCCTTCCTTTTTTCTGTATGTTTGAGTAGTACGGCAGTAAGAAAGGTTGGTAGTCTGTGGAGGATATGAGACCTTGCTCCTGCTTGGAGAGCTGTGTGGTGTAGTTTTTTGAAAGTTCTCTGTTCCTTTCCACCGTTAATCTGAGGCGATTTCCTTGCGATGTAGTCTCTGTTTCTTCAGGCATGTGAAGAGTCAGGCGGCACTTAGTGGGCCACACGATTTTCAAGATGTTATGGTCGCTGGCCACGGTCTGTATAACCTCAAAGGATGTGATCCGGGTAAGCATTTCTTCAGATGTAAAAATGTAGTTGATTGTCCCGTTTTGGGAGCCTCTTTCCCATGTTGGAATGTTTCTAGTTGGAGGGAGAGACTCCTAGATATTGTGTAGGTTTCTGGAGTTCATGAGTGATTGCCATAGCTGCCCGCGGGATTCTGCCTGATGTTTCGGGCGTGTTGGATTGGAAATTGGCACTCGTGTCAGACATTTGGCGTTCAGGTCTCCACTTATTATTAGTGGATCGTCTTGAGTTGCAATGATTCCGTCGATCTCTGATTCAATGGTGTTTAGGAATTTCTTGTCTGAGATGGTCTGTGGATTCCAGTACGTTGTTATTATCGCTAGGCAGGAAGTCTCCATGATTTGGGGACAAACCGACGATCTCTCCCACTTCACTAGGACTGCTAGGTGGCACTGGCTGGAAGCTAGGTGTTTCTGAATGGACAGACTGGATCCCAAATGGACTGCCACTAAGAGACTGGCCGATGGTCGGCCCAGTCGACCTTTGGTTGCCGGGGAGGCCACTACAGAGAATCCGTCGAGTGCTGGAGTTTTGAGGAGCCACGTTTCTTATAGTGTGATGATGTCAAAATCTCCCAGGTTAACTTCCCCTGGTCTTGTTAAGTGGGTGTGACCTCTGGTGTTCCAGGACATCATTTTGAGGTCAACAAGTGGTTGTGTCTTCCGCCTGTGTCATTTGAAACTGAGAGTACTGGACTTTTCCTTAAAGGAATGTTATCTGGTGTTAATTGCTATTTGTCCGATAGAGTCGGTGGGGCTTTTGGCAACCACGCCAAGAGTTGTTTGATTGGGGCGAATGATGACAGAGTCTTCTGTGGGAGTGAAGATTTTGAAACTTCGAAGGCTACGTATTCTTTGGCTGTGAGAGTTCGGGTTATCTTTTCTGCTTCTCCGTGTGGTACTGGGCTGAAATCTTTACTTTATCTTGGCCGTCTCGGGGAGATTTGGGAGGCTTTGCTTTTAGCGTGTTTGGTCTCAGATTGGATGCCTGAAGAACCCGGCGTTTGGTGGTTCATTGATTTTTGGACTTGGGTTGAGTTCCACTTATAGGTCTCTATTTTTGACCTGTGCTGATTTTTCTGGGCCACAGGACGGCTGATCTTGTTTCTGGTTGTTTGCTCCTTTGTTGGGCTTGTCATCTCTGTAAGGTAGTAGCCTTGTTTGAGGAGTTCACCTTTGCCTTCTTTAGTCTCCCGACCTAGAGCGTTCACTCTGACGTAAAGGAAGGCCTTCGCCTGTGGTCCTTATGGTAGGGTTCGACTAAAATTAGATCGTCCGTCGTCAGGTCTTTAAAGGCTCTGACTTTTTTCAAAACTTTCAGATCCGTTCCTCTATTTAGGGTTATTCCCTCAGAGTTTTGTGGGATCTGTTCTAACTTGAAAATGGAGGTAGGTGTCAAGCGATGCTGATTTATTTGTTTTTGGCTGGTTTACTTTCTCCAGTAGGGGCTACTCTGCTTTTTCAGTCGAGTATCTCTCTTGTGCCTGTCTGGAGATCCTCTTTTTTTGGGGTCGTCTTTATCCCGGTTTTGTAAGGCTGTGCTTTTGAGGGGCATTTTTGGAAATGCAGGGTGAGTTCTCAGGTATTCAGGTCCTCTCGGATATCTGGGTTTTTTTCCTTGATTCTCGACAATGTAGCTAGCGCTAGTTCTCCTATGTTTTTTGAAGACTGGAGAGGCTGTGCGATTGACTTTGGCAGGCGTCATTTGTCTCCCATAATTCCAGAACTGCAGGTCGGGGACGCTCAGAGGTGATGAGTGGAGAGTGATGTTCATGAAATTTTCATCTCTCATAAAGTCTTCTGCTGTGGTCGGCGATTTTCGTGAAGAGGCTTGTGGAGGATTTCTAAGGGACTGCAAAGACTGTGTCAAAGGCCTGGGTAGGCTGATTTCTTTAGAGTCTTTTTCTTTCGGTTTGGCCGTACTCCTAATCGGTGGAGTCCCACCATTGCCGGCTGTTAGGTCAATTTGTTCAGATCCCTTCACAGTTCGTAGTAAAGTTTGCGTTTTCACGGCAGACATGCCTGCAGGGGGTGAACCAACCTGGGTTGCACCCTGATCTGGATTTATCAAAGTTTGGGGTGAATCCACAGTCGGCCCCTTTGGATGTAAAGAGGCTTTGGCGGCCCCCTCTTGACACCCTGCAAATGAGAATAGGGCGGTTGAGTTGGAATTATCCTTTTTTTGCTGCTTTTTTTGTTGTTTTTTTTGAAGATCTGGCGTGCTTCCACAGAGGTTCGCTTTTTCTGCCACTTGGATTGGGGGAGCGGGCCAAGTTTCTTTCTGGTTGCTAAAATCAATTTGAGAAGCAAAGTCTGTAGAATTTTTGTTGGCAGTGGTTCGAGATGAAAGAGGGTCTGTATGAAGACCAATTCTTGGGGAGGCAGCCAGAATTTTGTTAAACAGTTCGCTATCCAATTTTTCTTTGGCTGTGATGTACCCCTCCAGGAAGATCAATTTCATGTGCGTCATTGGTGATTAACGTAGTTTGATCCTTAATGTATCGCTTATAGCCTCATAGAGTTTTCCGAACGGGGCGAGTGCGATTGTTATTGCAGACATCAAAGTTGTTAAGTCGAGCTTTTTTGACGGAGTATCTTTTTAGATGTCGTCGACTTCCTCTCTAGCTCTGCTTGATCTTCGGGGTGTGGCTTGGAGAGGAGCCTGTGGTGTTGGGACTTGTGCTGCATTTTTCGTTTGTCTTTGGGCCCTGGCCGTTGAGGCTGCAGATGGGCCTGAGACAGGAACAATCCTTGGTGGCGGTGAAGGGAGTAGGGCGGAATCTGCCTGGGATGCCAAGACAAATCCTTCAGATGTCTTAGATTGTTTTTGGTGGTCTCCCGAGGGTGGTGTTTTGATGGGAGACTGATGTCTCAAGTCCTCGTGATCTATTGGAATTACTGCTGGAAGAGATTGCTGGTCAGTAAGAGAAGTGTTGGCTTGCGTATTCCCCGTGCTGGGAGGAATTTCTGAAAAGTTAATCGGAGGAACGCCCTCAGTCATAAGAGGGCCGAGAGTGATGGGACTTGAGGAATTGTTTCCTGCTAACAAGGGTGTTTCAATTAGGGATCCTGTTTCTATTGCAGGTCCCTTGTTTGGGATGAAAGGAGTTTTGCTTGCTTTTGGACCTACTGGGGGATCCAATGTAACTTCCAGCATTTCAGCATCCGTTAGTTCTTTCAGGACAACGTATTTTCTTTTACCTTGGCTCGCAAAGTATTCTTTCAAAGAATTGCATATAGAGGAATTCGTCAGAAGTTTCTTAGAAGGTTTCTTTTGTTTTTGAGAAGTCAGGTATAGTAATTTATTATTTTTTAGTATTGATTTGTGAGGAAGTTTCATGCCGTTTTTTTATTTGTTTTTCTTTTGAGGTAGTGGGGAGGAAAACAAGGTGGGAGCTGTGAAATCTGCACAAATTTCATCTGTGTTTGAAACTTTCCCCTCGATGTTTATGGCTTGGGAGCCCAGCTTCACTCTTCCTTCTGTCGCGAGTTGGGGACAGCCTCCTGCGAGCTCCTGAGGCACGCCCCCATGCGGAAGCAGAGCCTCGCTCTCATTCGCGTGGATCAATGCCTCCACAGTCTGCTGTCCCGATGACGTGCCCAGAGCGGGAGGACCCCGCCCACTCACTGCAGCCTGCGGAGCAGCCGACGCGGATCCTTCCTCGACCCTGCCTCCACTGGGGGAGCCTGCTCTACCAGACCGACCCGAAGACAGAGGCTCGAATTCGGACTCCTGGGTCACAAAGTTGGAGGTAGGGTTTCCGGGGTTCAGAGTGGGATGTTGAAGTTCTTTTTGCGACGTAGAGGCGTCAGCGTCCCTCCGACCGGCATGCAAATCCCTTGCAGGCCGCCCTGTGGCAGGCTGCACTGGGTGCTTGTCGGGAGAGGGGTGCAACGGCTCTTTCACGTCGAAGCGCGGCGGGTCTGTTGCTGAGATGTAAATCAAAGAGTTTTGATCTAATGTGGGAACTTTCATTAGTAGCCCATGTTTCCCAAGTTGAGATAGGCTCTGCCGGAAGTCAAGTGGAAGCTCCATTTGCATGTCCACTTGCATGTCAGGTATGAGGGCAATTGGAGGCATGTAAAAGACCTGCTGTGGATCTTTACACGACCCTGACCCCGGTGTCTGAGAGAACCGTGGTCTTGAGGTGGAGCGGGTCGAGTGTACGCGCTGTGGCTCTGGTCTGGGATGGCCTTGTCTAGAGCTTTGCAACCAGCGCCTCTCGTCGTCGTCACCGCCCTGAGGTGATAGAAAGGGTTCTTCAAGACTTCCAGCCTCCATTGAGTCTGCCAGTCCTGCCCACGAACTGCCACAGACTGCAGTAACTCAGCAGCTAACTCCGCGGCCGCTCTGCAGATACTGGAGGTTTTTATACGACCTCCCACAGGAAAGACTGGAGCAGTAGAGAGACTCAGGTCTCAGCGTTGTAGAGTAGAGTAGCCTGCCACAGACTGCAGTAACTCAGCAGCTAACTCCGCTAATTAATCATAAAGCAAGATAGGGTTTAAATGGAGGTGTTTGCTTTTGAATCTACGAATCTACCATTGCAAAACAACATGTTTGAATATGTCTTGTGGTGAGCGTAATGTTTTGAAGGTCCCTTCCTTTAGTACAAAGTATCAGGAAGAGAAGAGAAGTCAACATAGCAGTGGCTTGGTTCCTTTCACTCGAATGTCCAGATGAGGCTGTTAGCATTCAGAGATTAGCTCAGAGGCACGGTGAAGAGCGCGCTGCATTATTTTTCATAATGGATGTTGCCACCTATTACTATGGATGTCAACGTTCTACTGGAGTAAGAAGTGAGACTTGTGTTTGTATGTCGTGTAACTTATGCCCCCTTGTACTTTAACTATGCTGCCTCCTCCTTCAAACGTGGATTCTGAATGTGCTCTGAAAAGGGTAGCAAAGGACACATAAAGAATGGCTGCGCCAGAATAATGTATTGAGATAGCGAGAAAGCCAATCTTTCATGCATGATGTAACTGTGCTCAACATGAAGGTCCCGGTGCTGCTGGTCTGGGTGGCCTTGAGGGTGGTGTGGGGCTTGACGTTAACGCAAAACATATGTACCACATGGGAGGGCCCATTCTCAGTTCGCCCCGCAGTGTCAATGACGGCAAGGACGGGAAGGATTCGGGGTGTCAGCGAGTCTCGTGGAGCCAAGCCAGTGCCCTGGGCCCTCCGTCCACTCAAGCATCAGGGAGCCAATGCCTTAGAGGTATTGGGAGTTGTTTGGCTGCCGGTCTTGAAAACTAGACTGTGTCTGAGAGGATTGTATTATGATGTGGGCTGTGGAAACTGAGGCATGGAAAACAATTAGGCTGTGTAATCCAGGGCCAGTCAGAGCTCATTTTTCAGAGGATTGTCCCTTAGATAGATAAGGTTCAACGTTTGGGTGAAAATTCCATCCTTCATACACGTTAGCATAATTTGTTTAGAGAAGGGCCAGGACCGCTATAGAAAAATAAATCACTAACGGCATGACGGTGGCTGGGTTCGCGTTTGGTGGGAGTACACAGAGATCACTTCTGACCATTAGACCTGCATATCTATTAACGATAGGGGCATGGGTGCCATGGAAGTCTTCAAGCTTTGAAACAACTCTTCCTCAGAAGTCTCGAAACATCCAGAGCCATGGCAAAGGCTCTAAACACCATCTGTCCAGTCAGCCTGGCTGACGCCTTCTGGAAAGATTGGGCGCCGTTGCCTTGTTTTTCCCCCATTTGCTTCCAGCATGCGCAGCACAAATTCCATACAAATGCTAATATGCAAATCAAACCTATCTTGCTTGGGTGCAACAGCCCAAGAGGGACACACAAGTAGACAAATCACAGAGATCTGCTGCGGTAAATGAGAAGGGTATTAGCCCAGTCCAGGGATATAAAAGCCTGTGGTGTTTAAAAGCTTCCATTTCAAAAAAACACAAATATTATTTGGTACAAATATGTAAGTTGGCACACCAGGAAAAGAGTCACAATCAAGTAATTGTGCCTCCAGCATTCAAATGAGGCTTTACGGAAGAGCCACCGAAATCAGCACGTGACTTACTGGGGGTCTGAGGTAGGGGCGCCACCAAGGGGTTGCCAGGGGGGTCCAGGGCCACCCTTATAAAAATGCAGGCCCCCCCATTGGCCACCCTGAGAAAAAGCAACACATTTTCTTTTTCTTTTTTTTTTGTTTTTGTTTTTTTTTATCCAACTGTTCATGGACAATAACATGCCCAATTCAGTGAGAAAAAAAGGTATTTTTTTCTGCTATTTTACCGCGGCCCACCGCCCGCGATGGTCTGTAGTCAGGGTTGGAGGTGGACCCATAAATAAACACAGCCTGAGCCTGGATGCGCACATTTCTGCTTTGGCTCGTGCTTCCAGCCATGCTATGTTTATTTCTGGGCTTCCTCCTCAGGCTGCATGGATCTGAGCCCATTCCATATGCCCCCTAACCCCCTGAAAAATGCCCAATTCCGGCTAACAAGTAAGGAAGTGGTGTCTAAACATATGGCTGGCCTATAAATCATGTTCATATTGGTTGACAGAGCGGAGAGAACAGCCCACCGAAATTCTTCGGCCCGTACTCGACAAAATGGCAGCTAGGCGCTGAGGACCCACTCAACAGCTGCAGCACCGCATCTATGGAGGGTCAGAGAGAAGAGTGCTCCACGACCCGAGGGTGCGAGCAGAATTTTGGTCGCGCTGAAAGGAGGGGCAAAGGTTCTTGCTGCCAGCTCAGGCGTCCGATGCTGGGGACAGACTAGAAGCTCCAGCTCCGTGACGGGGTACGCAGCGGGCTGTCCCGGGACTGCTATCAGGCCCTGAATCTACTGCCGGAGAGCGAAACATATGGCGGGGTCCCACTGACCCGGAGAGCGGCAAGCAGTGTCCTGTATGTGACATTCTACCAATGGACGATATGGCATGATGGGGGAGGAGTCAGGGGAGGACCCCCGTTCCCCTGGGGCTATTTACCAGGCATACTGAGAGGAGCGTCCTCCTGAGAAAGAGGTTGGCAAATGTATGAATGGGATCCAGCGCTTAGAGAATACACCCATTCAGGAACCGCGTCCAGCTCTCCAGGACTGTGCTACAACATTCAGGCTACAGTATATAACACCCTCTCACTCTAGATTAGCCTCCAAAAATGGATTGATGGAACTGGTATGACCCAATCCTATGGAGCTTCTAGCGTGTGCATTATTTGCTGCCTGCCTTTCTTGACATCTACAAGGCTGCAGCCCACTCACCATAGAATGGAATCCGAGAAAGCTACACCCACCTGGTGATGCTTACTCAATCAAGGAGGGAAGCAGCACACCACAAAAGTCAGAGGGGCTCTGGGAGAGTGGACTGATCACCTCAAAAGATCGGAACAGTTGTCAAGGTGAAGCCATACAATATCAACTACCTCCTGAGTGGACACGGCAAAGGTGGGGCACCCCCCTCCATTGAGACTGGCTTTCTGCCTACAAACAGTGATCCTGGGTGCTTTCTGGGTGGGTCAGCACTGGTAGCAGAGATCTGACTGTAACCGGCATCAAAGAGGCAGAACTGACCCAAAGCAAGCACAGGAGGTGAGCTGATGAATAATTCACCAGAAGGGGATAGAAGAAGACACGGCACGTGCCAAAAACGTGAGTCCCTGCAGAGGCGAATTGGGAGTAGGGCTGAGGGCCCCTACCATGGTGCGGCTAGCATCTACCCCAGACAAACTTGTGCCAGCCCATGCACAGTATTTTTGGATTGGCAGTAGCACTTCATTGAAAGAAGACCTGGGCTGCGGCGCTGAGAGATTCTACCAGGCAGGCAAGCAAGCACTTCAGAGGAGTTAAGAGGTACGCAAAGTGTGTTTGGAGATACAGTCTGAAGTGAAACTATACAAGACATCACACACGCAATGTCATTAAGCTAATCACCTTGCAAATCTGTGACACTTAAAGCAAGCAACACAATAAAGCACCCTTTGAAATATTTGTTCATACCCATAATGTCTAATAGCTTGATTTTTAAAAAAAAGTAAAGTTTGCGTTAATGTCCGTAGCTGAATTTTCTTAAAACCATATGTAACACGCTGGAGGTTTGTGACGAATCTCCAAACCTAAGTGAGTTTACTACACAACTTCTTTTATTGTATGTTTTAAAGTAATGAAAATAAAGTGGGTAAATAGATAGTTTGCCTTTTGCATCTTATAGTTTTCCATTCCGGATGTGGAAAATAAAGGTACTCTGATATTATTGTATCTCAACATGCTACTCTAAGGATTTATGTTGTCATGATGCTTTATTATGCAATTTGTGTATTTTGCAAGTAAACTCGATAAGGCAGTATTATTGTAGGCCTTGACTCCAAAAATGTTATTATTTCTCCTCACGTAACGTGGGGAAGAAGGTGGGTGTGCCTAAATTGGAGAGTGGGTTAAAATGCCTGTTTTGCTCTTTAGCATAAGCATGTGATCCTGGGCAAATAATGCAATCTCACCCTGACTTCAACTGCAAAAATTGGAGTGCTTATCAGTAATTATGTTTCGCCCTTACAATAGGACAGTTTTAATAAGTGTAGATACAAATTGGTGTACCCTGGTGCTTCTCTGCTAGTGGCTCCAATACTGTCACATATCATTGCATGATTGCTGCACTGGCACTCCCCCAGTCTCCAATCACTTGATTTGACAGGCTGACAGTCTCTCCAGCCAGTCAGCGCACCAGAATTTCTAGTATAGCGTACCAACTGTGGTTGAACCAACATTACATTTTCTCCCCTGTTGCTCCCAGCCACTGAAGTTGCTTGTGCCGTCCAGAGTACTGCCCCACACTCTGCAATGTCCTGTTATGCTATGATATTAAGTCTTTCATTGCACACCATCTGCCATTTTCACACTTTCTAGGAGCTTCAGAAACTGCAAGTAATAGGGAAGGGGGCTAATACAGTAGCAGAGGGATCAGGCCAAGATTGCTTTGTTACAAGATTGATGTTTGCAGATCTTAAAAGATATTGCTCTGTACAGTGAACGTTTTAGATATTTTGTCAGCTGTGTGGAGCACTGGTTATGTGCCTTTCATGTAGCTAAGGTACTTGCTTGTATGATTGACAGAAAATTGAAGCATTTCACTTCTTGTTTGTGCCACCAACTCACCAGAGAGCCAGAGGCCAAAGGAGGGATGGTGCAAAGGTTCACCTGAAAGGGAGCCAAGGACAACAGGAGAGTTCAGCAGAGCAGCCAAGGACCAGAGAGACAACTGAACAGAGAGGTTCACTTTTACTTTAGTTTTACTTCATTCCATTTTGAATTTTTGCTGTAAGCTGAAACTATTGAACCGGAGTACAGTTAAGAAGGACAGGACTTGTGAGGAGGGACACTTGAGGGCGTTTTATTTACCAGCCCATTGACTGCCCATGGCCATACTAATTCCTATTGACAATCCCACCCACTACCTGAAGAGTAAGAGTATTCCTAATAAAGTCGAACTTTTGAACTGCCTGGGATTTTTTATGTACACTGGCAGGTAGTGACTTTACCTGGGTGGTGTTCTCAGTGAAACAGAAAATAGTAAAGGAAAAATGTGTTGCTCAAACTTACAAGTAACATTCGGAAAACTAAATCGGGATAGCAGAAGAGCTGCTATTTCAGAAACTGAAAATAAGCCTTTTGGTAAACCCTTATCTTACCATCAACCTGACTTCCCTAAGATTCTTTTGTGGCGACCAATGCTTAAAATGTACCACTGGGTTTTTTACCCATCGTAAATGCAGTCCAATGGCAAGATACATCTAGTATTCTAGTCAAACCCTGCTGAGTGCACCATATTCGATAGACATGTTGGCAATTAAAAACTTGTGAGTGAGGATTTAGAGGATTCGCTGGCTATGATATATTTTATTTGTTTCGTGCTCATACACAAGTGTTTCAGAGCACGACGTGGCCCAGTGAGATTGAGAACACACAGGGGGATGGAAGGGGGGGAAAGAGCAAAGGAGAGGAGAAAAATGGAAAGTGCTGAGCAAGGGGTACAACAATGCAAACGGTAGTGCAGCCAGCAAGGTGGCAAGTGCAGGTTTTGAGCGCAGACAAGAGGTGTCTGGTAGTGCAGGTAAGGGGACTGTGGGGTAACAGATACAGATCCAAGTGTAGGTGCTGCCAGGGGCAGTGCGGGTGAGTGGCAGGGTGGGCCTTGACCTGGGCCCGAAAGAATTTGGAAAACTGTGCCCGAAAGAAGTGGGAAAACCAGGTGCATAATGCCAAAGCAGACTGATCAGCAGGAGAGAGGTGGAGAGAAGGTAGAAGCAAAGAGGAAGGTCTTGAGGTGCTTCCGGAACCAGAGATGGTTTTCCTCAAGTTTCAGAGTGGCAGGGAGGCTGTTCCAGAGGGAGGCCCCTGATGAGGAAAGATATCTGCCACCAACTCATTGCTTGGAGAAGCGACAGACCTTGAGGCACGTGGAAAAGCGAAGAGCTCGAGTGGGAAGGTATTTTACGAAGGGAGAGTTGAAGGTATTTTGGAATCGGGCCCAGGAAGCCCTTTGGACGATGCAACGGGTCTTGAATTTAATCCTTGCAGCCACTGGGAGCCAATGAAGAGATTTCAGGGCCGGAGAGATATGATCCCAGGGCTTGAGGCCAAGGACAACTCTCACACAAACAAGATTGTGGAACTCAAAATGTTAACTGTACTGGTATTAGTCTATGCTCATCAGATAAATTAATTAGTTAACAGTTAAATAATAAATGGAACTATATCAATATGCAATTCCTTAACTCTCATATATACATTGTTTTCAACTGGACTATATACTACATCAGCATAATAGATTTCCTGAAATTCAGTTATGTGTTTGTTTTGGTGTGCCACCCCAAGATTTTCTGTGGCTTCATCAGGCCACCCCTATAAAACATTTCTGGGGGCGCCACTGAGTCTTGAGTGGAATGGGATGGAGGTGTTTTTTCTTCAGGCACAAAGCACCATATGCGCGCTGTGCAGCACAGTAGATGGTCTAAGCAACATTCAGCTCCTTTATTCACAGCAATGGAAATCCAGCCGGCCCTTGGGCAAAAGTATGTCACTGTAAGTGAACACTGAGCATGGTCAGCATTGTTAGAGGAACGAACATACGGAAGCAGGACTCTAAGATACCTCAACATTTGAATTAAGGCCTTCTAATCTTATTATTTCTTTTGAAGATACAGATTAGCAGCAAGCGTGCATGGAGGGATATTGTACTTAATTTCCAGACATCAGATTGTAGAATAAAAGGCCGACATGAGACTGTGCAAGATGACATGTTTAAAGCTAGGCAAAAGTATATGAAGCTGGGAAAAATAGCTGTCACCCCTGCTCTTCATAAGTAGCGTATGGTAGAGATAATGATGTGGTGTCAGTGTCTTACATGACCTTTAATTGCTCTTTATTTCTTTCAGCCGCAATACGTGGGTGTGAGAACCTTGGAAACGCTTAGGTTTGCAGCTCAACTGTAGAATGCGATTGCCCTCATTTAGAGTTATTAGAAAGTCCTTGGATGTCCTATGATTCTTTGGCTTAACTGTAACTGGAAAACAGTAGGGGGGCTTTACTCTATAGTGGATATTTTTGACAGATTATTATATTTATGCCTGTGAATCCAAATTGCCATAGCAGATCTTTAGTGGCGCTGTTTCCACGAATACTTGTGTGATCAAAGATACAACTTGCCATATTATTATTGCATTATACTAAACTGTGTTAAAAGCTTTGCGCTATATGGCCTATGCTGTCAGCATGTTGCTAATAGATAAGAGTTGTTATGTTTTACTAATACTTTATGCGAGCTAAGAGTTGGCTGAAAAGGGAGTGCATATGATTATTAAATATGCTTTTCAGGAATGGGGTATTATTTGAATAGTTATGATAGCTCTGAGTTCTGTGGAAGGGGCTTAAACCTTTGAGTAATGCCACTTATCTGTTGTGTAAAAGCAGTTTGCTAGTTTGCCGGGTATCCATGCAATTTAAGATGGTTGCCCCTTGAAGAAAGAAAAATTAACTGGCGTGGTGATTGGATATGGGCAACAGGAAATAGATACATTTTGTGAGTATGTGGATATGCATACATTGACATACGTTGTAGGAATGTGAGTGGATATGATTAGATACATTGCTTTGGAACTGTGATCTTTTAAATGCACGTTACGCAAATTGAACATAGGATGTGTCATTTTATAAAGCTTTCATTTCACATATAGTTGTACAAAATATTAAGAATAAGTTTATTAGGTCTCAATCTGTTAGATTATCTGAGACTGTTATTCATATTTGGTTGTGGTGTGGTTGCTGGCTCATTGCTGTATAGGTTATGTTAGTTCTAGTTATGTTTCATACGGAGCAAATATATAAGCTTAACTTTGTTTATAATGTTGTATATTTTGATGAATGTGCTGAATTTGGTTATTTTTTTTTCACTTTTATCATATCTGCTTTTGGTTTCAGTTTAAAACGTTTATGATTTTATTTATTTTCCAAGAATATGATTTGTATGCAAGGAGCCTTGGGTGCAACGCCATTCAATGTCACTATTTGACAAACATGGGGGAAGGGAGAGAAAGGGATAGGAGAAGGGTGGGAGTGCAGAAAATAAGAGGAAACATGCACTCAATGCTGAGAGAGTTTGCCAAAGGATGCAGCTTATCCGACACTGTGAGTCTGATTCATCTGGAATAATGACAGCAAATGCAACATTTATGAGTTGGAATGTCAAGGGTGTCAATAATCCTATTAAGCGGAGGAAAGTATTATCAATGATAGGTAGGCGAAGGCCAGATATAGTATTTCTACAGGAGACCCATTTGAGAGGAGATCAAGTGGGGTATATTTTAAATGGCTCATATGTAAAAGAGTTTTCGAGTTACTTTGCAAGTAATTCCCGTGGAGTGTCTATTCTTTTTAAGAAGGGCTTAAGATATGTACGGATACTGTATGTGTCGATCCAGAGGGAGATATGTTGCACTAGAATTGCATGCTGATAATAGATACATGAGAAATTTGAATATTTATGCGCCCAATGTGAATCCGGATGTTTTCTTTGGAAAATTGGATAAAGTGCAAGATCAACTGGGATGCACTGATATAGTTGGAGGAGACTTTAATACCACAATTTATATGAATAAACATAAGACTACCCAGGATAATTCCCATGCTGAGTCGAAAGCAAGAACAGGACTTCTAAGATTATTGGATAAGTGGGATTTCCATGATATTTGGTGAGATCTTAATGTAGGAAGCAGAAAATACACTTTTCATTCAATGGCACATGCTACGTCTTCGCGTATTGATTTTTTCCTTGTTAGTAGGAGTTTATGTGGGGACATTTGTAATGCTTCAATTGGAGATGTTGTGATTTCTGATCATGCTCTTATTATGTTGGTGCTGGATGAGGCTGCTTGTGGTATGCGGTCTAAGATGCGGTGGCGTTTGAATATATAGTTGCTTTTGGATTCTGAATGTGTCAAGCACATAGAAACAGCAATATCACTGTTTATGCAGGATAATTTGCGCTCAGTGGGCTCTTTATCAATGGTTTGGAATTCATTGAAGGCAACACTGCATGGTAAAATTATAAGTTTTGCATCATATCGAAAACGTCAACGGTAAAAGGCTATGGTTAATCTAGAGGATGTTGATAAGGCATGTGAGGTACGTTACTGTGACTGCCCTAGTAAAGAGAATATGTTGGCCATGACCCACACAAAACGTGCCTTAGATTGTGAACTCCACCATAAGGCAGAAACGCAGCTAGTTTACTCTAGGCAGGCTTTCTGGGAAAGGGGTGAAAAGTCGAGGGCCTTGTTAGCAAGTCGTATACAGTAAAAAGAGAATAATAGACAAGTACTTTTTATTGTGGATAAAAGAGGAATGATGAAGAGGAAGAATGTAGAAATTTGCGAGTAATTCAGACAATACTATGCCTCTTTGTACAAGGGTGATGAAACAGTTCCCGATTTGGAAATTACTACCTTTCTTAATAGATTTGAAATGCCAAGCCTAAATGAACAAGGGAGATTAGGCTTAGACGCACATATAACAATAGAGGAAATTAAAAACTCAATCAATACTTCGGCAAACGGTAAATGTCCTCGCCTTGATGGATTTCCAATCGAGTTTTATAAGACCTTTAGTCAGGTTTTGACACCCTTTCTTGTAAAATTATATGCAGAGATTTTGGATAATGCGGCAGTTGCTGAATCAATGCAAACTGCATTAATAACGGTTATACCTAAACCAGGTAAAAATCCTTTGTCATGTGAAAACTACCAGCCTTTATCGCTTTTGAACGTGGATGTGAACATTTTGGCGAAAGTATTTGCAAGAAGATTAAATGGCTTGCTTCCGAAGCTAGTTCATAAGAACCAGACAGATTTTGTAAGTGAAAGGAATAGTAGTGATAACTTACGTGAACTGATTGATGTTATTTACCTAAAGAGGCACTCGGCTGAGGCATATTCGGCAATTAGTATAGACCCAGAAAAAGCATTTGATAGAGTAAGTTGGGTTTTTTTGTGTCAGGTTCTGCTTAAGATACATTGTGGACCACTTTTTCTTAGACTTTTTAGAGCCCTATATGGAGGTGCAAAGGCGGCCATAACTGTCAATGGCAGTCGTTCCGAATGTTTTCAGATTCTGAAAGGTACTAGGCAGGGTTGCCCTCTGTCCCCGCTATTGTTTGATTTATTTATTGAGCCTCTCGTCATTATGCTTAGAAACCATCCAGATATAATGGGTATTCTATTTGGGGACTATGTATCAAAAGTCCTTTTATATGCAGATGGCCTCCTGGTCCTGCTTTCAAACCTGCAGCGATCATATCCTGAGCTTCTATTGACACCACAGGAATTTGGTAAATTCTCTAATTACAAAGTTAATGTTACAAAAATTGTGATTTATCCAATTTCCACTCCCTGTCATAGGGGGTTGTTTGATGTGGGTTGGGAGATGAGGGCTGATTCGGGTCTTAAATATTTGGTAATTCATGTAAATAGGGATATGGAGTCTTTGCTTGCATATAATATTTGCCTGAAAATTATAGAAATAGATAGGCTCTGCTGTAAGTCAGAGAAGTTAAAACTGACTCTATGGGGTAAAGTTAATGTAGTAAAGATGTCACTTCTTTTGAAATGTGTATATGTCTTTAGCATGCTTCCCTTGCCTTTTTCAAATAATGTATTATTAAGTATTAATAAGTCAATGAACAAGTTTATGTGGGGTGAAGGAAACAGGGCATGAATCCCAAAAGATATTCTTCATAAATCAGTACATCTGAGTGGGTTTGGTTATCCTGACATGAAACACTACCACGCTGCTTTTACGCTACGTACATTGCATCATTGGTTGGTGACTGATCACATTGATTGCGCAGGCTGGAGTAAAATTGAACTATTACAATAAATAGGGCTCCTGGTTACGGCCCTGTTCTACCCAGGTAGGTAAATATTCAAACAAAACAAATGAACAGGGCCACAGAACCTAAAAACACACACAATCCTGTTATGAATTCAAACATTTTTTTGCAATGGTCATTGTTCATGTGGCAATATTACAACATGATATGTATCTTCAAAAGGAGTATCACAGGAAAGCTCCATTTAAACAGATAACGATCATCAAATGGTGCAAGTGGTGCTCACCCAAGGTCAATACCTTAGATAGTCATTCAGACGGAAAATACATACCCTGACACCATAGAGGGAACACATGGGTAATATATATACACAAAACAGTACACAGTGCTATGAAGCACAATAGTAAAACAGTGGGTGGGTTTAAACACTGAAACATAAAGTCATATATATAGTCAGCACGACTGTGTTTCGCCTAAAAAGGCTGTATTTATAGCCATTCTTTAGTGGGCCTTCATCAGGACAGAGTGGTGAATGATGGGTGTTTCCTGTAAGTTCATGTCCGGTTGGAACTATGGATAGGAGTTGCGGACCGTGTAGTCTTATGTCAAGGCCGAGCCGTTGCAGGAAGTGCGCATGGCGAAGTAAGATATTATTGTGTTTGGTTAGTTGTCAGATAAGTCAAGTTGCAAGGATACAGCAAACCGTTTAAAGTTTATACCATCCAGGGAAATCAGAAGGAAATGACAGATTAATATATTCTGTGCCTGGCTACGCGTGAAGGGAAGATGCGAGACGCCTAAGAAAAAACAACTAGAATGTCTTGATGAAATTTTAGCAGGATGAGTCACAGAATAATTAGTCATAAATCTGTCAAGAGCAGGAAGGCGATAACGGATTGCGAACACGGCATGGGAGGTTAAAAATTGGCTATTTGATTTAATGAAAATAAAGCAATATGCTTGTCTCTCCCTCTCTCGTACCTAGATAAACATGTCATCATACAACCAATTCATGGATAGTGTCGCTGCATTGCACCCCATTAGCACATGTCTTTTTTCACTGCAGAAGTAATTTAAGGCCTACCAATTAATTTCCAGATATGATGAGGTAGCACTTTTTTAGGGAAAGGTACAGGGGTGGGATTTTAGGTAACAGTTGTCCAATCCCTGACTGCACACATATAGGATCCATATGTAGCTTAGCTGAGGGAGCCAATGAGCAGGAGCGATAGGTTTTCATATCTGTGACATCATAGGGATTTTTCTTTACTACATAAACTCGTGTTGACTGTTCAAACATTGGAGAATTCTGGAGTGAGCTTGGCTTTTATCTTGATTTTCCCTGGTCTGTTGCAATAAACTGGGTTACCTTGCTTTTAACATACCACACTCTGTGTTGTCTCTTTTTTGACAAAGGCCAGTTGGAGGGCTTTTTGACTTTTGACTTCCATTTAACAGTTTCTTGCCATGCCTACTTGTACTCCCGATGTGGCCACCTGCACCCTGAGATGAGTCCTTCCGGAAGGTGCATTTACACAAATGTGTCCTACTATGCCTGCTTTTACTCCCTGTGAGGAATTCAACCATCCGGGCAGTTGGAGTGCGCGGGCCTGGGCTTTTTGGAAATTTTAAATGAAATTGAATGATGGTAGATCAACCTCTGGAAAATGTGTGGGGCTAATCCGCACACATTTTCCTATGCTCACTGCACGACATACACATAGACCTGTGTACTCTGGGTGAACACGGCCTACAGGCACGGTCCCCCTTGTCATATTTAGTTGGGATGTGGCAGCCAGGAGTACACCATGTCATCTCAGAAGGGGGAGGGCCAAACAGTCCCTCTGCCATGGCCAGCCTAATTAACTAATAAAGGCTCCATGGATCAATCCTGTCCTTTTGTTGGGCCCTGCAACTGGTGGGCGTGATTAACATTAATAACATAGTAATAGAGTGTACTTCAAATGAGCCCACATGTGGCCTGGCTTCAGAGGTTAACAAAGGAGACAGGAAATCCTAACAACCTTTCATATGCACTATGTAAACCTGATGCCAACTCCCGCTCTCAGTATCAATTGACAGTGAACTGTCATGTCTAGGAATGCGTGTTCACCCCACAGGGGGACCCCATTCATAAGGTACAAGTATGTGGTTTGCAGGAGCCAGAAGGTCTGGTCTCGTCGCAGCTTCAAGGGAGAACAGCTGATTAAATCAGGAACCACAGAGAGCTCCATTAACCAGAGAGACCCTTTAATCCAAAACAGACAGGAAGATGAGTGGGACTTAGTATTATAAGGTTCACCCATTTACCTTTTTCTTAACTCTGGTTATGACCTCACCCATAAAAGAGATTGTTGGTGGAAACCCAGGATTAGTTCATTAAAGTAGGCTTAGCCTACACCATTCCCTGTGGTCCATTTGGCTTTAAAAGAGGCCCAAGACCCTCTTTTGACAGATCAGATCGTCTGAAGGCTTCATCAGAAGCAGAAGGAAGAATTCATCATTGAACCATGGCTGAAGGTGCAGTATGCCTTACATCCTCTGCCACTGAAGGAAGGCCAGGACCTCCAAGAGGGAAGTAAGATCCCTCTCCTTAACATCTCCCAGGGAACAAGGGGAGATACTGAATCCTGAGAACCCTCAAGCAGCTCCAGAACTGGTGCTCAGCTAGCACACAGCATGCCCTGCTAAACTCTGCAGCAAGCTTCCTCGTGGGAAGTGTCAGAGGGTCTCTGAACCCAAAACCAAGGACAAGGTAGTTGCCTACAACACTCTCCTCAGTTTTGGGCCGTCTGCCTTAAAGGATGACAAGAGCTTAGTGAAGAAGCTAGGAGGAGTGCCTCGACGAGCATCTACAGATGTCCACCTTATAGGACATTTTCTAGCCAGTGAAGTGTTTACAGCTACATCCGACTGCCCCGCTGACTGTTGTTATGCTGCAGTCGCTAAAGCCGTACAAGACGCCACCACCAATGCTACAGAACCGCCGACCAGCACTAAGACAATGATTTCTGGCCCTGAGCCGCCATGTAGGCCAGCCTGTAGCCGTCTGTCCAGCCTTGCTCGCCGAACTGCCTACCGTCTGATACTGGCATCTGTCTGCTGTCTTGAACTCTCTTGCACAAGCTGTCAAATACCATGAAACCGGCTTGACCCTGTTGAGCACCAAGAACTTCTTCAAACACAAGGTACATTGCTGCTCTGTCCCCCTGGTCCTTCTCAGAAAATCCCTCGAGACATATTAAGACCCACTGTTCCCTTTGTGCTGAAGCCAAGTAAACTTAAACTGCTGTGGTTATTAACCATACCGACTACCCTCCTGTCAGTATCCATAGTAAATCCATTTTCTTTCTTGAAACTGTCTGCCCTCTGCATTCCTTTACAGGGTGGTTTGTATTTTGGAGTGTGCTAGTAGTGTCTGTTATGATAATAATAAAATCGATTTTTGTATACAACCTCGACTGGACAGTCCCTTTTATCATTGGGTAATAACTGTATTATTGCAGTGTTGCAACTAACCAAAGATCCATGACCTTGTGGAGATAAGCCTTCCGTTCCGTCCACGTTACCAAAATTGGACAAGTAGGTTTATAATTTGCTTGTGTTTCCAATCTGTTTGGATCGCTTCTGGTGTGCTAGAGGTATGGGGCTGATTGAGGGATTAGAAACTGATATTCATCCCTGAACCACTAGTGCCCCAAACGTTGATTTGTCACGCTCCCCATGTAGCCCCCTTTACTATGAGGTGAGGCTTTACCGTAATGTGTACTCTCAATCCACCCTATGTTGTAATCATTTGCTCAGTCCTCCACACTGTGGACTTTGCTACCTCACTTGTACTGCCACTAGCGCCTAGATGCCTCAGGTATTGTACGCCGCTATGAATATAAATAAATAAATAAAAATAGATTTACAAAAGTCCAAGGCTGGCTCAGAAAACTTGGAAGGGATGGCAGAAGACCTGGAAAAAATAAAAGAAATACACATTTTGGGAACTTGTTTAAGAATACTCAGATACCGCACACTGGAAAGTGTATTTTAAACACAGATCACTCCTTTGAAGTTTTTCACCTTTTTACTCATTCTCTTCTTTTATTAAGTTTTCCCCCATTCTCTGAATTTACAGCCGTGGGGGCAGGGTGAACTGACTGTTGTAACCGCAGCTTCGTGATTTAACCAAACAAATAGTGTGATCACGTGGAGTGTATTTCTCTTCTCCTTATTGTATATCAGTTCCCTTACTTGCCAAAATTGCTAGCGCCGAGCACGACAGAATTTGGCGCTATAATAGCAATGGCCAACAGTTCCAAGTGCAGAAAGCTCGGCGGAGACTGCCTGGAAGTGCTTTTCTCCTTCAGGGTCCGGGCATGATAGAGTTAAAAGGGCCGTGCAAGCACCGCAAGTACTGAAAGCCGAGCCTTCCAAGTTGCCAGGAAGAAGGCAGGGTGCTCAGTGGAGCTCTGGAGAAGCGGCAGTGGACGGCGGTGTTTCGTAGGGGACCCGCTTTTGAAATGAGGGGTCAGGGCACTCAGGTGAGTGGCTGCTCGGGGAGGCGCGGGGTCCGGCTCTGCTATCTCATGTATGTGTCTAGCTGTCCGCAAAGGGGTTAGCCACAGCCAGACACAACAGGAGACGTGGAACGAGTTCCTGTGGAGCGCTCACTTTGGGGCAAGCCTGAGACAGAGGTTGGGGGATTAAAACTAGGGTATTATGGTTTCAACAGGTCATTACTTAGCCGGTGGACCACGAATTGCACTGCTCACGGCGTCATTCACTCCCGAGAAGGCAAAGGGCTGAGATTATGAACACACCTGACCGGCTTCAGGCAAACGTCTTGAAGAGAATTCTATCTGCGTCTGTCAATGGGGCATTCAGGAGACGCTCGGCGTCCTGCCCAGCGGCTCCTGCCGTGGCAATCCGCTCCCCGGCTGGTGGGTTCTTTTAAAAGAACCCGGGCAGTGAATGGGCACGGGGTCTGCATTCTCTTCTGACCCACCTGTGCAGGTGCGACCAGCACCTGGTGGCCGCTGGAGTCTCTGTGACACTCGCACTGCCGTGACGTACTCGGGGTTTCGGCCCAGGTAATGCACCGACGACCAGGCCGATTATTTGGGCTCCATGTTAGGGTGACGAGTTTGAAGCCGACGGCTTCCGCAGATGTCGTACTTTTTTGGGAAACGCAGCTTCAAAAAATGTGAGCATGTCATGGCAGGTTGCAGGGCTGACATCCACCTCAAACCGCTGGAAAAGCTTCCCAAAGTTTTTTTGGTTTTTATAAATAGAGTACGTTTCAAGTTGTCTGAGTGGCTTCACGCATAACACATGCTTGCTTGGAATGGAAAACATATGCTGGGGTTCAATGCCTGGGCTAGGAGCCTAGTCATATCAGGCAAGCGATAGGCTTGTATAAAGTATTAAAAACACAAAATATTATTTCGTTTTATAGAGATGACTTGAGACTTACATAACCCATTTTAGCGATACATAAATTGGTACAGTAACATGTTCAGCAAAAAGAATATATTTGTAGCATGTTTCCCTATCTCGAATGCTAGTTTACAAATACCAGTAGGCAAGTGAATGCGGGCCACAAAAACTCTAATCTTAGGGGCCGATTCATGGGAAAGTGCGCATTTCTCCCGCAAGTGCTGCACGCAAGAACGACACTGCATGAGCCTGCGCGCAAAATAAAAAATGCATATGTTCATGGAATTCTCTGTGCAAAGTACCCGTATACGCAAGACGCTGCCGAAAAGCCCCCGACACGACCCCACGCAAAGCAAAAACAGACAGAACAGCTACCTTTGTGTGCAGCTCCGGGTGCAAAAACACGCAGCCTTGAAACAGTGTGTGGGGTCCCCCGTAAGCGGGCCTGTATCTCGGGGCCCCTGCGCAGGGTCTCCCGTAACTGTTACCGGAACCCCGACAACATGCGTACGATACTTCATAACTCGGGTAAAACTCTGAAAATCTGCGTCTGATCCCCCGTAAATCATTCCTACACCCTGCAACACTGTGTACGCACACACCTAAGTGCAATCGGATCCCAAGCTGCGTACACGCACCCCTAAATCCAACATGCAAACCCTCCGCCACGCTGCGATTCCTATGCGCAAGTGTTCTTATGCCTGCCTTCGGGTGCCGTAGAGATGGAGGGATTTGCATGGCCATTTCGTAGGCGAGAGGTTGCGCATTCACATCCATGAATAAGCTTTGGCGTGCGCATTTGTGGGCGTGCCATGGACTGCCTGCGACCCGTCACTCACTCATGACATCCACTTTTTCCCTTGTTCTTCCTCATTTTTCGAGTTCCAACCCCTACTTCACCGTCTGCGCAGGCCTCGCCCCCGCTCTGCGTGGTGTCTCGCGCAAGGCACTCTACCGATTGAAGACATGTGCAGAGACTGTGCGAACTCCACGCAAGTTACGAAAAATTGCCACGCAGTCAAATCCATGACTCAACGAACGGGTTTCGCACGCAGAATGGCGCGCAAATCCCAGAGTTTCCAAGCAAATAGTTCCATGAATCGGCCAATTAGTTTATACCAGAACTATTAAAACTGAAAGAAACACTATCAAATGCACATGATCATCATTTCAAACAGCATGCAGCTTTAAAGACCCCTCTCTAATCACCCGCCATGTGTTCCTCTTAACGGACAATAGTCACTCGTAGCCATTCATCCACCTCTGTATCAGCAACCCCCCCTAAGATTTAAGACACATTAACGTGCCTAAATGCAAAACAAAAACAACCCAGTGCAAATGTCACCTGTGCTCTGAAGTTCGTCTCTGCGCTGGGAACAGCTGTTCACTGCACGTGCAGTTTCTTACAGTGGTCAGGGCAAAATCTTTTAATTTTCCTGGATCTGAATCCTGGGAGTCATTTTTTGCCAGTTTGTGAATCTTGGGAAACCTGGCCCAGTTTCAGTGCTCCATTCAGGACTTTATGAATTGGGGGAATCTCCCTGGTGGGTGTGAAGGCATTGGAAACTGTAGTATAATATATAGCGCCTTGAAGTTTATAGCAACTCACTGAATGTGATGGCATCTTGTTACCAGCAATGACGCCCAAGCCCCCAAACTTCCTACCCAGAAATAATTGCTCAGGGCATGAGTGATATTTTCTGGGATGCATACATTATGCAAATATATTGCTGATATTTTCTTACTATGGCTCAATTTTCCAAACCGTGATGTGTCCTTCCACTCCATCATGGCCAGCTAGAGATGATTAACTTTGCAAAGTGCAGTAGAAATGCAGACTCCCATCACTGAGCTTTCTTTCTCATCCTTTTCTACTAGACTGTATTGTGGCCCCTTTTCGAAAACATAGGCATGTTCCCCTTCTCTGTTAATAGTGTGTATTGTGGGTCTGCAACCATTAGCTCTCTAGATGTTTTGGACTACAACTCCCATCAGCCTTAGCCAGCAGAGCCCATAGTGAGGGATCACATGAGTCGTAGTGCAAAGCCCCTGGAGGGCTGCAAGTTGCAGATCCTTGTGCTGTATATTCTTTGCTGTGGAATGGGCAGACAGGTGTAGGAAAGGCTAAGGGACATCCCTGCCAAAATGAGCTGGTGTGAATCGAATCTGCCCACGCAAGTCTCTCTGGCAAGTGTGCTGTCAAGGGCACCATTGCAACCCATTATTTAAAAGTTTTCTCTGACAGAAACCTCACCTCCAAACCGGCTACTGTGGGCTAGGGTTGCCGTGCCATGCTTATTCGCTTGCACACACTCTTAGAAACATGTTTACAAGCCTTGAATTAAAAGGTTCACCAAGCACCACTCCAGATATTAGCATTTTTAAAGCGCTCACGCAGCCTGCAGGTGGGCATCGAGTCGCTGTTACAGGAATTGGTTTTTTTTTAGTTGCGTAATTGTTTTATTGACTAAGTTGCAGTTTATAACGCGCTTAAACACCCAGAGGTTTCTAAGTGACGACCCGGGATCGAACCTGTGTTGCTTCGTGGCGCGCACGTTTCCTCCCGGGACATGACTTGTATCACTGGTGTATTGCTTCGCTGATCTCGAGTTCACGGCTTGAGTGCACGGGTAGGAGAAAGGCTGTGTGGTTGGAGCATGATATGGACAGTAATGATAGATGCTGTGCTTTGCGCCAAGGATGTAATAGGGCCTAATTCACAGAAGCTTTTTATATTGGCAAAACCCCACTGGAATATGCTCTGTGAATCAGGGCCTTAATACACAGAGGTTTCTAAGCGCGGACCGAACCTGTGTTGCTCCATGTCGTCTTGCTTCCAAGACGAGCGCGTTACTCCTGAGCTATCCTGCCGAGATGTACCCCCTGCGCACGCAATGCAACCGCGGCGGACGCCAACACACTGATACCAGGGTGCAAATCGAGAACCGAGAGGGAACATGTGACACATTTTAGCTGTTTATTTGCCTGAAGAGCAGACGTGGACTGAATTCCCAAAGAAAATCTAAAGGTTCGTCCAGCCAGCCAGCCAGTAAGGTCGGATGCGGCTGAGTGACGCCGTTTACTTGCAAGACGTATTGTGGGTCTTGTATTTTCCAACTGCCTAAGGCCACACCGCCATCGATGCCTCCCTGTTAAGCACATATTTCAAACAAAAAAAAGTGTCATGTCCGTTTAGCTCATTGTGCTTATGTGACTTCAAGTTCTCCTAGCCAGACTTGCGCAGTTTATTTTGTATTTATCTAATTGTGTATTTATCAAGCGCCTGTCCAGCAAATGGCGTTTCAAGGCACCACAAGACAAGGGGGGGAGGGGGGGGGGGGGGGGGGGGGACTAAGCACTCCCTTCTGTTAAAGAAATGATTTTTCCCGGAACGCGTGAGTTGATTATGGTGGGGGACGGAAGCTTGCGGGGATGGGGGGGGGCAGGGGGAGGGGTTAAACTACTGTCCCTACTGAACTGATACAGTCAGCAATATAAGCGCAAAGCTCATCTCCGATGCATGGAGGTGCGCCGTGCTGATACTAACCTGCAGCAGGCGCTCAACCCTTCAGCTATCCCACTGGCGGGAAAAGCATGCTGTGCACCGCGGTACCTGTTGGAAGCTCCGCGCTGACCATCTTTCGCCAGGGAGAGGCGCCTCCCAGTGGCTTGTGTGTAGCCACTGGTTGCCCACCGTGGGCAGGCTCTCTGTGCCTCTCGCCTGCCCTGTGCCCCCTACTCCTGGCTTATTCCAGCCCCGGCAGGCAGGCAGGCTGCTGCGGGAGGCAGTGTTTTCACGCAGTGCTGAATCACACGTGAGTGAGTCACTGTATATTGGGATGAGCGAGCAAGGTGCACATCTGCAAACTGTATGATGAGGCATCGCGGGGAGATGTGCTCTGGCTGGGAAGCCAGTGTGCGAGGCAGCAGCAGGCTCCTGCGGTGCCCCGCTTCCCTTCGCTGCCAGAGGCTGGGGCTCAGCTGATCCACCGGATTCCAGGGCAGGAGCGGCTCGGATCAGGAGACAGGCAAGCATCACTCCACCAGGCAGGGGTGAGTCCCGTCCCTGGGTAGGATTCTGGGATGGGCAGTATGGGTCTCGGGGTAGAAACCGTTCGGATTCCAGGATAGGAACATTTCAAATGCTGGGAGCTGGTTTATGTTGGTGTATGTCTATGTGAGCGCCTTGAGGCCTATGGGTGAATGGCGTGATACAAAAAACAATATAGATAGATAGATAGATAGATAGATAGATAGATAGATAGATAGATAGATAGATAGATAGATAGATAGATAGATAGATAGATAGGGATTAGATCTAGCCTTGCAAGGCACGTGATGACTGGATCCCTGGAACATAAATGTTCCGGATCCTGATTGGAACTACAAGTTTGATGGGATGGGAACAGTTTGGATCGAGGATTAGGAATGATTTACCTGTTGCGGATGGGAACATATTATGAACTCAGTAGAAAATCGATAGGTATCCCAGGATAAGAACATTTCGGATCCTGTGATAGAAATATTTTGGACCCTGGAATAAGAGCACTTTGGGTCCTGCGATCTATGCACATCCGGGGATAGGAAGGATTTGAATCCCAAGATAGAAACAATGTGATGACCAAGATGGGGCAGTTTTGCAACGAGGAATGCACATTGTTTTCGAACATGGGATAGGAGTGAATTGGAGCATGGTTTTGGAATGATGTGGGACCTGGGTAGGAATGAGATGGAATTTTGATTGGGAAACATTTGGAACCTGGCATAGCAATGATTTTGGACAAGGGATACTAATGATTTGTAACGTGAGATAGGAAAGAATTGGGACCTGAGATAGGAATGATTTGGGACCAGGAGTGGGAATGATTTGGAACGTGAGATAGGAATTATTTTGGGCCTGCGTTATCAATGATTTGTATCTCAGAATATGATCCATTTGACTTTAAGGCTCGCAGCAACTCCAAATCAAAGTCAAGACAATTGAGATCCCAAAACTGGTGCAAATCGGATCCCAGTATAGAAATCATTTGGATGGCAAGATAGAAATGACGTGCATATATATCGCTATAGGAACAATTGGGAACTGGGATCCAAAAGATGTCGCATAACAGGATAAGAGCAATGATTCCCGCTGTAGAAGTCGTTAAGCTGCCTTATTTAAGACTCTGCTTCAAGTCAATTTCCCCTTTCTCTTTTAAGGTGGCCATGCTGCGCTAGACTCCAGCTCTTCACCAAGGAACACTGGACCTGAGCACGCAGAAATGGATGACTTGTCAGTATTGGACCTGCTGGCCTGCCCCGTGTGTGCAGGGAGGCTGGACGCCAGTGCCCGTGTGCTGCCATGCCAGCACACCTTCTGCCAGCCTTGCCTACAGAAGGCCGTGAACTCAAGGAAGGAGCTCAGATGCCCCGAGTGTCGGACACCGGCCTACTGCAACAGCGTTGAGGAGCTGCCCGCGAACCTGCTGCTGGTCCGCTTGCTGGAAGGCATCCGGGGCGAGCAAGCGATTGTCCGGGCCAACTCCCTGCGGAGGGCGGGAGGTCCTCCTCTGAAAGGGTCCCCCAGGAGAAGTCGGGAGCTGCAAGGTGTGTTACCGGGACACTACAGGCTGATCCAGTCGGGCAGAATCCCAGTGGAAGGGGTAAGTGACAACCAATTGTGTGTTATGGAGACAACTCACTGTTCATGATGGCAATATTTAGTGAAAGGTGACAGTTGGTCTTCCACGGTAACATGTTATTTTGTGCGATCAGAAATTGTCTTGCACAGTGACAGCTTATTGTGCATGGTGTCATTTCATTGTGCATGGTAACCACTTATTGTCCATGCTAACAACGTATTGTGTGTGGAAACTTCCTGAATAGGTATTAGTGTTTATGGCAGTGGTCCTCAAACTTTTTCATACAGGCCCCCCTGAGTAAAAATATTGTTTCTGGGAACCCCTCCACCCCACTCCCCACACTTAGGAGTTGAGGGCCCTGCTGATGTCCAGGGAGGGCCCATGCACTTAAAAATATTCGCTGATTTTCTACAACTTATATTTTCAATTAAACACAGTCGTCTTAATCTGTTTTAAGGAGGCTGGTGCACCCCTTGACATCCTCCCCTCCCACGGGGGGCCAGCCCCCACTTTGAAAACCACTGGTTTGTGGTGACAGTTTAGCGTGTACGGCGGAAACGCATCGTGAATGGTGGCAACGTGTTTTTACATTCTTTTGTACATTCTGCCAGTCTATTGGGTATGGTGACTATTGTGCACAGTGACAGCTTATAGTGCTTGGTGGCAACCGATTGTACATGGTGATAACGTATTGTGCATTACGATGCAATATGTGCCCTGCCCCAGGCACTGCCGAGGCAGTATGCAGCGTGTTATTATGGTGTTACTCACGCGCTCACCTACGTCAAGCGAGCCGGTGTAATAAGCGAGCATTGTCTCGTCTGTTTATTGTTAGCGTCTCCGCCTCTCGAGCATTTATTCTCTTGATGTAGACTGCAGCGTGCTTTCGTGTGACAGGCGGGTGTGGGTGTGTAAGAGGGCACATGAACGCCACGGCAGATGCACCTCAAAGCATGACGTCTATATCACACTGACACGCACCGCTTAGGCCAAAACACGCCTGTGATTGCTGAACGTCTCTGAGAGATGCCTTGGTCACCTTGAACACGACTCGGCAGGCATAGCGTCATTCCCAGATTGTGCTTGGAAAGGCCGAATCTGCAAAGGGGCGTTTTTCGTGCAAAATCGGCATATCTGTGCTTGCTTTTTTACATTCTGTGGCGAAGCCCCTTTTTAAAGGGCTGCTGGGCCCTGTTGAGCACGTGGCAGGCAGGTCGCACGCAGTGCTTCTTTTGCACTGCAACATTGCGGTGAGTTTATTCTGTTGGGACCCACATTTCTTAGGTCATGCGTGTTTTATGGAGCTCAACTTTCGGCATTTGTGTGGTTTGTTTGCGCTTCCGCTAGTCTGTGTGGGCAAGATATAATACTTCCGGGTAGACCAGCCTAGGCTCCTAGGGTAAGTAGTGTTTTGCTGGTGGGCCCATGATGGCCAGGCTGTGGGCTTTGAACGACTCCTAGGCCTCATTACAAATTTGCCGGTCCCGGAACTACGCAACTGGTATGCTTGCCGGTACCTTAGTTCCCACACAGATAAACTACGAGTTGTGCTCGCGGGTGCCTTTCTGCCCGCCAGGTTGGACCTGGCGGGCAGAGCGGCACCCGCGAGCACAGCATGTCACATACACCGGCACCATTCCCGAATGGTGCCGGTGCATCCGGGCTCCCCATTCCCATTGAGCCCTATGAGCCCTATGGGGCTCAATGGGAATGGGGAAGAATTTTTTCCGGCACCCTGGAATGGGCAATTACCGGGTCCGCCGGGGTTGCAGTACCCCGGTAATTGTTCATTCCAGGGCGCAGGAAAAAAAACGACTCCGGCTGTCCGCCAGGGTCGTAATAAGGCCTATGTGTTTTTGTTAATTTGTTTGCCGCCTACGAATGGTCCAAAGGTTCTTTCACTACTGCTCGCCCCTACACCCACTGCTTCCACGGACCCTAGATCCACCTCCCCCCAACCCCCACAGCCCACGCTCGTCCCATGGACCTCTGCATGCCACTCCCCTTTTCGAGTGCCAGGCTCTCCGCCTCACTCCCTCAAACAGATACATTGTACACAGTGTTCCAGGTTGTAAGCGGCATTAACCTTTGTTTGCAAGAAAGTTCCATCTCCTCAGATATGGCAGAAACAGCTCCCACTTTCTTGGTGAGGTGGGGACTGAGGGCGGAGGGGGCTCAAGCTCGGGCCATTGCCAAGACTCAACCCAGCCATTTTAGATGCTGTGCGCAGTGTACCTCTTCGCTCTTTTGCCCGGAAGTGGAACACATGTTGGGCAAAGACAGCCATTCATTAGATGGCTGGGCCTGTGGTCAGAAACCCTGGTTCTCTTTCACAACACATTTGCCCCCGTCCCTCCGACTGAGGGCCGCAATAAACTGCAGGCCCCCAAGGACTTGACCTAAACAAAAGCAATATATGTGGGAGTGTGGCTTAAGGAACACCAGGGTCTGCACCTGGGCTAACATTTCAAGGGTGGGGGCAGAATGGGACTAAACCTTCAAACGTTGGGAGAGGTGCTAACTTAAGAGACTGTGGAAGAGGGGGCAACGTATTTGTGTGGGGAGTAGCTAGCTTTTTACGCATTCTAATGAGACTATTCTATCGCAGTTGCAATGTTACAAGCAGTTAGATCGCTCCTTTAAGTCTGAAAGCACCCATTTAAGGACTGCTGCGCAAATTAACAGTCTTCTGTCGCCTCTCTACGCTTCCAATCACTCCCCTGGCATGCAAGTACTAACCCCACATCACGATTTCAATTTCCTAAAAAATTATGCAGGTTCTAACAATGAAATGCTTTACGTTACTAATGGCTGTGCCTTTGTTAACAACGAAGCCCAGACACTGTTTAATGTCTTTGTACTGTTCTATCCTGCCCCAGCTCTGTAGGTTAGCTAGGTCGAGTAAACACAGCCCAAAATTTTAGGGTTTGGGGGTTGGGGGCTAGAGCCTGATCAGTATTATGAGGGGATATTGATGTTAGCTTGACTCCTGTGAGGACACAGTACCAGGGAGGAAGAGGAGGAGCTGCAAGGACCAAGGTCCTTTAGTTTAATAAAGTGAAGTACAGAGTTAACACGTCTCTGTTACTTTCCCTCCCCAACAAAAGGGGGGTTAACAACTGGCGACGAGAGCAAACAAGCCGTTGCCTGCTTTCAGCCAGGGAGGAAAAGGAGGAGCTGCAAGGACCAAGGTCCTTTAGTTTAATAAAGTGAAGTTCAGAGTTAACACGTCTCTGTTTCTTTCCCTCCCCCAACAAAAGGGGAGTTAACAACTGGCGACGAGAGCAAACAAGCCGTTGCCTGCTTTCAGCTGTGACTTTTGCTGCGTCCTGTTAGCTACATGGGTAGCTTCCTGCATTCTGTGTCCTTTGATGTATCCAGCCGGTGTTACTCTGGCTTCCCGCATCCTTACGCATTCCCACTCCTTATTTGCAGTGCTGCTGAGTGTTCCTTTACATCTACTGTAATCCCTGTGGGGATCCAGCCCACAGGTGTCCCCGTTCCACTTCCAGTGCTGCCCGAGCGGTCCTTCCTGACAGCTAGAGTCCTCGTTGGGATCCGGCCTATGTCATGGGTTACTTCACGGTTGTGCGGCCCAGTCCAAGCCCCATCTCCACAGAGCAGCGCATACAACCGTGCGCGTGTGCCTGGGGGCACACGTTGGATGCCAGAATCATTTATTTATTCACAAGACCATAAGGAGAGTGCTGTGAAATGCAACACGCTCCCTTCAGTGGCTGCATCTATAATTACACAGAGAGAGTGCTTCGTTGGACCCTGGGTCATTTTGAATTGCCGGCAAATGATATACTGCTGCCCTTAAGGAATGCACATATGGAATGTGGCAGACTAACAGAGTGACTGGACTGGAATGCTGCACTGGGGAACACTGCTTAGCCCAATGTAGCTGCCAACACCCCGCAAACCTCATATCCACTTCACCACAGCTGTATTGACAGGAGTGGCTGGCACCAGGCACTGTTTCGATAAGGTGAGAACACGCCAGGCAGGCCGGGTGATCTGTGAGAGTTCACCATGGTAGATCAGGCAGAAGACCAAGGGGTGCCACACCAGGGCAACACAAACATAAAGTTTGTGATGAAACCATGCCCGTTTAGCCTGCAACCTCTACATGAAAAGGGACCACGTTGGACCGAATGGGTGGAAGACTTTGATGATTTCATTAGGGCCGCTGGGGAAGAGAAGTCACCGGTCGTGAAGGACATTTTCATGAACCTTGCTTGGAAGGAGATTAAAGGTATCCTCAAGACTATGCCGGCGGGCAAGAGGACCACCTATGATGAACTTGTGGCAGCACTGAACAAGAAGCTAGTGATACAGCCTAATAGAGACTATGAGAGATATATATTTAATCAATGTTATACATCTCCAAAATTAGACCGTGGAAGAGTCCCTCACTCGACTACGGCAGAAGTTGGTCCACTACCAGTTCTCGGACTTCTCTGATGATGAGGTGGTTCAACTTTGCATCATAGAGGACTGTGTGTCATCTGCATTACAGAAGCAACTGCTTAAGAAGCCGCTCAGGATTGTCGAGGTCATAGAGATGGTGAGAGTCCGCAAAAGAGTTGAGATCAAGGCGACCACCATGGAGACGCCCAAGAAGAAGGGTGACAAGGAGGAGACCATTGCAGCGCTCTCTGTGACCAGGGAGATAGAAAGGGGTTCTGGTCACAACCCAACCATGTTACACTGTCTGCAGAGAGACGGGTACACGCAGGTGCAGATGGACCCCCGTCCACAGAGACTATGTTATTGCTGTGGCCAGACATTTCCTCATGCTGGCATGTGCCCAGCCATCAGCCAAAGACACTCAAAATGTGGCAGTGAAGGTCACTTCTGCACAGTCTGTCGTGAAGGGAAACCATTCTCAGCTGGACGACAACCGCCAGTGACGCCCATGGGCTGACGCGCACCCGCCAGGTCTAGCCCGCAACAGCAGTGGAGACCACCACCGATAAGGGCCATGGACCAGAGCCAGGACTATGGTGAGACCTTGGGCGACGAGCAGCCACCACAGCGGGGTACGGCACGGACCAGTATGAATACCCCAGAGACATATACTATGAATATGATGAGTACTCACAGGAGCCATACCCTAAATATACAGACAAGTTCATCAATTTAATGGATGGCGAGCAAGAATGAGCTGATGCCCCGAAGGAGATGGTCAAGAGGGGGCGAGGAGACACACTGCTTCCTGATTGACACAAGCTCCACTGTCAACATAATGGGAGACCAGTAATTTCTGCAGATGGGAGACAGGAGAGATTTAACCCAGGCCAAGGTGCACATTTTCCAGTGGGGATCCAGCACGCTGCTGCCAACACTTGGACAGTTTCAGAAGACACTATTGCACAATGGGAAGACGACTGACACCACCATCCACGTGCTTAGGAGCCCAGTCAGCGGGACATGTTTACTCAGCTACCGTACCTCCAAGGCACTGGGGTTGATAGATGGTCACTATCAGGACAATTAATTGGTTTGTTGTAGTGCGAACCCAGTTGAACATCAGAGCATTGCTCATATGACCGGAATCATGATAGGGCAAGAAGTGATTAAACATGCATTTCCGGAGCTATTTCAAGGACTAGGGAAGCTCAAGGACACCGTAGTAAAATTACACATTGACAAAAAAAATCAGGCCGTCCCACAGCTCCCCTGGAGGATATGGTTTCACCTGCAGGAGGCAGTGTCTCAGGAGCTACAACAGTAGATGGACAATGATTTCATTGAGAAGGCAACAGGTCCCACACCATGGATTTCTCCCCTAGTCATGGGGCCAAAGGAAGGAAATGATAAGACTGTGTATTTATATGAGGGTCCCAAAACCGTGATAGAGAGGGAAAGGCACCCAGGGCCCAAGATCGACAGCTAGAGTTACACCCCGAGTCGAGAGTGGTTACGGCTTTCTCCACTTACGAAGGTCTGTTTCATTACAAACACCTCAACTTTGGGATACCTTCAGCCGCAGAAATATTTCAGGAGGCCATTAGGCAGTTACTAAATCCTGTGAGGTCAGTCTTCAACTACTCTGATAACATTCTGGTGTATGGAACGTCTCAAGAAGAGCATGAGCAAGCCCTCATTGCGGTGTGTGACATTCTGAGTAGAGGGGGCTTACACTGAACTATAAGAAATGCAAAATCAACGAGGAAAAACTGCAATTTTACAGACACATAATCTCAAGCCAGGGGATGCCGCTGGACTCAGCGAAAGTTTGCACGATCAGTGAACTTCTAGCACCAACTCAAGTGGCTGATGTCAGGTCATTCTTAGGAGTGGCAGCGTGCTGTGCCAGGTACCTTCCACAAAACGCTATTACCACTGCACCACTACAGAGGTTGCAGAGGAAGGAAGAGCTGTTCCGCTGGTCGCAGGAATGCCAGACAGCATTTGATACTTGTACTTGTGAGTACTCTCACCACTTTGTGATTGGGAAAACTTTCACTCTTGTAACTGACCACCAAGCCCTCGTGTCATTGTTCGGCAAACTGTGGACAATAATGCTGCCTAGAATAGAGAGGTTGGGCATCTGCCTCCAAGAATACGATTATACCATTGTCCACCGGCCAGGGGGGGACAACAACCCAGCCAATTACATCTCACGACACCCGAGTTTGAGGCAGCAGCCACCAAGAGAAGGGGATGCAGAGTATCTCTGTTACGTCACTGAGCAAGCCATGCCGCCGGTGCAGATGACCAAAAGAACTGGGCCAGGGATCGCATAACGGCCCATCCATTGTTATGGGCAGGGCACTGGTGAACACCAACAAATCGAAAGACTATAAGCGGCAAATACCATGCCATAGGGGTGCTAACATGCAGGAGATGGATTGAATGGCAAAAGTATGCACAGAGCTGGGCGTGTCGGAACAAGGGATACTACTGAGAGGATGTTGCCTCATGGTACCATCAGCCCTTCCAAGGGGGCTGGTCTTTAAGTCACATGAGGGACACCGAGGGGTGGAGAAAACCAAGAAGATGCTGAGGCAGACTGGGTGGTTCCCATTCATGGACAACATGGTGCAGGAAGCAGTCAGGAAGTTTTTCCCATGTCAATGTATGGCCAAGAGTGATTTGCCACTCCCGCTACCTGTTACCAAGATCCCTGAGAGGGTGTGGCACAAAGTGCGATGGACTTTTATGGACCACTGGAGACGGGAGGCTACCTACTAGTGATTATGGATGAGTTCTCGAGATTGCTGTTTGTAAAGAGGGCTGCCTCCACGGCATTCACTGAGGTGGCTGGTGTAACTGATGAGGTTTTCAGTGAATGGGGCATCCCCCACACTGTGAAAATGGACAATGGACCCCCATTCAATGCCACGACTTTCACAAGTTCACGAAACACCTAGGGTACAGGCACCAGAAGATAACTCTACTGTGGCCCCAGGCCAATGGCATGACAGAGCAGTTCATGTCATCTGTCCTACGGGACAATACAGAAGGTATGTCGATACTAAAGGGTGCTTTGCTGCATGCTGCAGTACTACAGAAACCCACCTCACACAGTGACAGAAGTGCCGCCTGATAACCTGATGAGAGCCTTCAAAGCAAAGATGAGGCTACCCCAGGCAGATGGAAGGAACGGGCAAAAACAGAAGAGGCAGAAGTCATAGAAGCAGATCTATGAGAGAGAGAGAGAGAGAGAGAGAGAGAGAGACGCCACAGGGAAGGAAATAGCCAAAGAACGGACTCACTGGAGGGGAGGGGCGAAGATGAAGGTTTTTGGTGAAGGAGATGAAGTCCTGGTAACACAGAGGATACAGAGAAAGACAGATTCGAGATAGGAAAGCATGCCGCTGCGGGTGACAGAAGTGAAAAAGACAATTGGTCCATGCCACTAACGGGAAGAAGGAGATGACCAGGAATGCATCTTTCTTCCATCATCTCATACCCGGGGGAGAGAGAGCATCGAACCAAGAATATACCGGGACGCAGGACACACAGGAGATGAATGGAGAAGATGAAGGAGGAGCTGCACAGCACGACAGGCTGATGTCTTCGAAAATGATAGTGAGCGGGCTGACCGGCCAAGGCGAATCGTCAAAAGACCCAGTAGACTAATTGAAGAGATATGAGGTGGACATAAGAAGATATGTGTGGGGGAGGTGTTACAAAGGGAGATTGACGTTAGCGAGTGTCCTGTGAGGATACAGCACCAGGGAAGAAGAGGAGGAGCTGCAAGGACCAAGGTCCTTTAGTTTAATAAAGTCAAGTACAGAGTTAACTCGTCTCTGTGTCTTTCCTTCCCCAATCAAATGGGCTTAACAATCTGCTCAATGGTGTTGCGCCACTGAGGAACACATACCGTCCACTGTACGTAAGGCAAACACCTTACCCAATACCACACATGCAAACAGCCACAGAGCGAAAGGACCTCTCCCCCTTTCCATGGTGCCCCACTCACCCCGTGTTGAGGCAGCCCCCGGATGTTTCACGATGGCGTGAAAGAAGTGTATCACTGAATTCGAAGCCCGGCCCACTCTCAGGGAAATGAGTCATAGATCAGGGAAACTTTCCTGACTCCAGGGAGACTTAGTGGCCTGAGCGTGCTTGTGGAGACTGTCCTAAGGAAGCAGAGATAAGCGGAGCAGGGCGGGCATACCTTGCTATGTAACGCACCATGTACCTGAATGAATCACACTGCACTACGATTTGTGTGGCATAAAAATATAAGCTGCATGCTTTTTTGCTTGCAACACCAAGGCACAACAAGCAACTCAGAAAAACAAACTCAAGGTGCTCTATTGGGCACCTCGTGGTCCAGGTGAGTGAAGGATGCCGGCAGCCAGATGGTCTTTCAAAGTTCCTCTTAGTACCCGACAGCAGACTTTCCACTGTCCCTGAGCTCTGTCTGGCAAGGCCTATTTTGCGTCTGCAAGCTGGACGTTTGCCTCTCCAGCCTTTACCATCTCTTCCATTTCTGGCTGGCGCCCCTTATCTGTCCAACTGGCATTCTCTCCTCTGCGCCATGCCGCCACAAGCGAGTGGGTCTCAGGCTGCTTCGGTTCCCCCCAAAAGAACCCTTGCTGTTAGTAAAAGGATAACCTGTGCCGATTAAAATGTAACCTAGTGTTCGTGCAAAACTTCTCTAGCGCCTTTTTTAATTTTCTCCTCAATGTTTCCACCGCCTTTCTGCATTTGGCCCCGTGCCATATCCTCTTTGGCACCACTTCTGACAGGAATGTTTCAGTTTCCCTCCAGCAGTGGGCTATGCTGTTTGGTGAGTCACACATGTCCTTTTGCAACTGCCTTCTCCACAACTTTTCTACATCATTCCCACCCAAGTGTATTACCAGGTATTCTGGCGGGTCCCGGAACCAATCAAATCAGATAGTTTGTCATGTATACACTCTCATCTCATGCCCGGGGTCCCCCACCAGGTGGTGATCATCTTTCGGAGAAACAGGCCGTGCTCTACATCCTCTATCCACCTCCTGGCCCAAGTCACAAAAGAATGACCCACGATCCATGCTGATTTGTATGGACCGCCACCTGCAGTGGAGAACATGTTGTGTTACACCAAGTCTTCCCTAATGTATTTCTTGAAACAATTAGATCTCAACCCCTATCCCTTTTACCCCCTTTGGTCCTAATGCCACCAGCCCCGGCTGCTGTCGCCGCCTCTATCCGGAATGAATGGGTACCATATTCTGCCAGGTTGCATCCAGCCTCCTTTATCACCTTTTTCAGCACTGCCGGCTCTGTGCATTAACAGTTGGCCCCCCAACTCTGTGCAGATTTGCAGGAAGCCCTTTGTGATACAGGTAGGGCAGTGGCCCTCTTCCTCAATACATTGCAGTGTTATAAAGCTCAATTTTGCTAGATGGTCCGTTTTGATTTTCTCAACGGTACAGTCATGCTGCCTTCACCAATGGTGACGGCTTCCACTGCCAGACCGTCTCCTGCTGCCGGATATGTCTTTGTGTCGCAAAAGTGGCCACAACATATTTCCAACTGCGGTTTGTTTACGGATGAAAGGCTGGGTTTGGCCCTGCCGGGATTCGAACCTGCATCGGCAGGCTCCACACAGATGTCAACTCAAGCACTCTTCTTGCTGTGCTATCAGACCGGCTATTCACTGCTTTGTTAACTTTTATTTGGCATTATCACATGCATGCCAATGGCACAGGAGGCTTATGTGGTGCCTTCTTTCCTTGTTTCAATAACACAGTATTCTGTGAACCGCTTACTGGTACTCATAAACAAAACTACATGCTCCCGTATACAAACAATTTAAAAATGCACGTTTTCTTGTTTGAAACCCCACCGGGCTCTTCAAACATGTTTCATTAGCCGCAGTTATAATTGTCCACATTGCTTCCCAGTATTACACATTAGCCCTGGCCTCGTTGCTTCGTGTTGACTTGCTGCCAGTTCGAAGCTAGTTCGTTTCATTTGGTCCCGCTGCTCGCGGCCTTGGGCTGTGCAGGCCCGGCGCCACGGTGGACTTACTTGAAACAAAGTAGCAAGGTCTCCGCGGCGCCCGGTTTCTTCCTTGCAAACTTCACTCTGGGGGCTCGACGTAGCTTCCAGCCCTCCCAGGCCTGGAACTTCCCCATTTGTCGTCCTGGGCAAAGCTGGGCCTCCTTAGGCGAAAGTTGGGATTTGTTTATTCAACCTACACGCCTCGGCGCAAAGCGCGGATGAAAAAGAACAGCTCAATGTTCATGTAAAGAAAGTGTCACCGCGTATACGGCGAACACGAAATTGAATTAGTAACTAAACGATGCTGAGTGCACAGCGAACGTGAGGACACAGAAGTGATAAAGGAAAGAAAGAAAAAGAGCAGAAGACGCTGAGTAGCACAGCGAACTTCCCTATCCTGTTTGGGTCCCCGTGCAGGGTCCACAAACAGTTTGTGTTTTTGGAGCTGCAAGCAGCTCATTATATAGGATCCAGGGAACTCCTTGGGTCTTTGTAGTATGTGTAGGGGGGGCTGTGCACCAACCTCCCAGGCCAGCCTGCAGCTGACTAATTGGGGCCCCTCTGCCCCCTGGGGAGATGGGGGTATCCCTTTGTAATTCCCTGCCTGGGTCTCATGGGTGCAATGCACACATATATTCTCTTGGACGGGTGAGGCATTTTTATTACCTCACCCTTCCTGCGCTTTGATGCGCCAGACCTTGCTGTCTCCCTTATCTGTGGGGAGGACAGGGGCGCTGACCCTGTAGGAGGGCTGCTGCCCCTCACCTGACCCTGCTGCCATGTAACAACAGTTACCTGGCCTCGCCTTGGGGCGGCCCGGCGGCATTGCCCATAACTGTTGAACCCATATGCAGCAGATTTACAGTAGTTGTTGTGGGGTGTGTGCGTCATATTTTACGGGCCTTGCCCTCCCCATGAAATATTACACCACAACAATATGGTCAAGTGTTGGCAATAAAAGGCTGTAGGATTTTATTGTTACAGATATGGTTATGGGAACATAAACAATAATCACATATCATAATAGTATCACACTTTTGGGCCCGGGGTCCAGAGGTTATCCCCTCTGTCCATGCCACCTTTTTTGTCCCACAACTTGTTGTGGTCACCATACGGTGTCCTGAGTTTCTTTCCATTGTTCTTCCCCCCCTTTTCTAGGGTGGGGGGTTATTGTGGAAAAGAAAAAGAGCAGGAAGATGCTGAGTAGCACAGCGAACTTCCCTATCCTGTGTGGTCCCCGTGCAGGGTCCACAAACAGTTTGTGTTTTTGGAGCTGCAAGCAGCTCATTATATAAGACCCAGGGCACTCCTTGGGACTTTGTAGTATGTGTGGGGGGGCTGTGCTCCAACCCACCAGGTCAGCCTGCAGCTGACTAATGGGGCCCCCTCCGACCCCGGGGCGGGGGGGCATCCCTTTGTAATTCCCTGCCTCGGTCTCATGGGTGCAATGCGCACATATATTCTCTTGGACGTGTGAGATATTTTTATTACCTCACCCTTCCTGCGCTTTGATGTGCCAGACCCTGCTGTCTCCCTTATCTGTGGGGAGGAAAGGGGCACTGACCCTGTAGGAGGGCTGCTGCCCCTCACCTGACCCTGCTGCCGTGTAACAACAGTTACCTGGCCTCGCCTTGGGCGGCCCAGTGGCATTGCCCATAACTGCCGGTGCATGAGTTGCCTAGCACCCCTACAGGCGTGCTACTTTCCCAAAGTTTAACGGTCTTCTGGCATTGGGCCTTTTTCTTTCAATTTTGGCCCACCCATGAGCGCATATTTCACCAGTGGGCTACCTATTGGATCTGTGCCTCCAGCCACTTTTAGCGCATATGCTACCACTGCCAGATGCGCCGCTGCCCAGGCCTTTCTTCTGCCTTGCGTAGATGCCCATTCTAAATATTTGTTAACATCATTTTTTTCTTAATTACATATATTACATTTTGGAGGTACGTACAGTACAGCTTAGCCGTTTTGTGGGCCAGAGCGTTTTTGGCCCGGTCCATTATTACCCTTCCAGCCTTTTCTCTGACCCTGCCCCTGCTTTGGTGGTGCCTCATTCCTGCAAAGTGTTCTGCTTTGCTCTGTGTACTCTGCTTTTCTGACACTTCCTGTCTCCTCGTCTGGTCTTCCAACGCTGCCCATGCTTTCTCTGGTGTGGCTGTCATTGCCGGATCTTTATCAGGTCTCACTTGCCTTAAAATCCTCCATTGTGAACGAGGCAGGGCGTTAGCAACAGTGTTTTCCTCGCCGGCTATATGCCTGGCTTTCAGCACCATGTTATGACTCAAAACAGTCATTATTCTTGCCCTCAACATTTCTAACACGAGCAGACAAGATATCACCCCTTTGTTGAACACTTGCACCACTGCAATGATATTTGACCATATTGCCACCTCTTTATTACGTAGCTGCTTGCTCCATACCCAGGCCACCACCAATATTGGAAAAACTTCAAGCAGCGTAAGGTTTTTTGGCCAGCCATGCCTCTGCCATTTCTCTGGCCAATTCCCTGCACGCCATTTTTTCCCCGGGAGAGTGTCAAATCTTGTTGCACCTGCTGCGTCGGTGAATAAGTACCCTTTTGTTCTCCTGGTTGATAAGCGTGGGCCAGATAACCGTGTCGCTGAATTTTTTTTAAAACTCTTCCCATATTGTAACACTCACCCTTGCAGTATGACCCTGCCTGTAAAATTAAGTTTCCCCGCCAGTGACTGGAGCTCCCCAACTGTTCCTTTTTCTTTCTTTTGGAAGCTCCTTATGGTGTCCGGTAGGTCGGTAGTTTTTTCTCTGGGTTTATGACAGACCCCCTCCCTTGAGTCTATTTCTATGCAAAGGAACTGTATTGTCTGGGGCCACACCATTGTTTCCCCCGCCAGCGGGATGCTCCATTGCCAGCACTTTTTTTTAAACCTTCTATTGTTCCCCTGCATAAATTAGACTCCCGTGGCTCTACAAATAAGAAATCGTCCAAGTAGTAGACTATCTGTGTCTCTGGGATGCTTCTGCTCAGTGCCCATTGCAGGAAGGAGCTCACTTTTTTTGAAATACGAACAGGAAACTGCACACCCCATTGGAAGGCATTTATCGAAATGAGGCTCTGCTGCTTGGTACCGCTTTGGAAACCTCAGCTGCATGAATATGAACCGCTATGCGACACGGAAAAACTCGCCGGCTTCGGGACTGCCATGTCCAGTTACCTGCCGCCCTTTTGTACAGCATACCATTCACTTCTGAACACCCCCTTCCTCCGCCGGGTGTCGGCCTGCTCTTCCTCCTGGTGGCGTGTGTCAGTTTCGTTGTGCATCGTGGCACGGCGGCTTGAATGGTTCAGCTCCCCCGGTGCGTGCCTCTGCTATCACCAAGCCCACTGTGGCTTCTCCCCACAGCTTCGCCCAACGCTCACTCGATGCAGCTCTCGTCCTGCTGCTTTTTTCTCTCCGAAGTTTGCCGCCACCAGCGCTTCTCATTAGCCGAGCGTGCTGCTCCACAAATTTAATTTTAGCCCGGCTTCATCCCTTCTGGATGAGCTTGCATATTGGATTGCCGACTTGCTGCGGCCGTCCCTTTTTATTGGGGAAAAGTTCCTCTTGTTGGAACCAGTTTGGTTCAGGGTCCAGGCCTCCACCCGACCCCCTGTAGGCATGTTGCACCTCATACCAATGCTTTCCATTCATTCCTGTACCTGGAGTCTGCCCCCATTCCCACCTGCTCTTTCCTTTTTCTGCTCTCTGCGAGGTTGCTTCAGAGGCCGCATTGAGGGCGCCAAACTGTCTCCCTCTGCCCCGGGTGCGGAGCCCAACCCCCTGCTCTTAACACCCCATGCCCTCCAACTTCTTGCCCTGTGGTCCATCAGGGGATGGTGGCCGGAAGAGTGGCGTGAGACTGGGAGTGGGCAAGTGCCCACTTGCCTTGCGTGATACCTCAGGCCACCAGCAAACATACCTCGTTTTTTCCCAACCAATATCCCTCTGCATTTCAGGGCTTGCAGCCCAGAATAGAGTGATGAAAACTGAACAACAATGTCTGAAAAACAGGACTTTCTGAAAGTGTCACACAAAAGAAGAGGCAGCTTGGCAACTATGGCAGGTCATCTCCTGACGGCGCATGGGGACCTTGACAGATGCGGGATTTTGGCACAAGGGCAGAAGAGCGCAGCAGCCTTTAGACATTGAAAGATTAAAGGACCTGAGGCGGACTAGCCAATGCATCAAGGATATCGACAGGCTAAATAAAAGACCTGAAAGGCTGGGACATAACAACCACATGCCAGCCAAGCTTGATATGGCTGAGGCAAAAACTAATTCATACGCCACCTCAGCCAGTCTTGCCTTTTATGGCCCTGTCACATCCTACCAGAGTTTCACAGGCACCAGCCAATGGAACATCTCCCTATGGCGCATCTGGTCGAGCTGCCACCAACATGCCACATTTCACTCTCCGTTAACATGGCCGTGAAAACATAATGTTCCAGTGGAATTGTGGGTGAAAGATCTGTTCCAAGACAGTCTTGGGTCAGAACAGTGGAGCGGGCTTTGGCCATGCTGGTCCTCTTTCACTTTCTACAGCCACAGTATTGTGACTTATCTGCTGGTTCACCTACAGTGGACAGGGTTGTCCGGGGTTCTAAGGATATCTTGTGGTAACTTGTGCATTGTGTGACCAGACCTCCAAAAATGGACCATGGACGGGTGGATCCCAGGCATCCAAGATCACTGCCAAACAGGGGCGCCGAGTACGGGGGGGCTGCGGGCCCGGGCCCCTCCCCCCGGCAGAGTGAAGTCGGGGCTGAGCCCCCCCCCCTGGCCGGAGACAAGAGACGCAGTACAGATGGCCCTTTGTTCCATCCATACTGTGTCTCTCTCTGGCGGCCCGGGTAAAAGCCGGGGAAAAACGATGTTTTAAAAATGTGGGACAGATGCAAAGCAGAGGCTCTTGCTTTGCATCTGTCTCTCAATTTCTAAAAAATCGTTTTGGGTTGGGTATACTTCTACAACTGTGCACCGGGGTGCACAGATGTAGAGGTACACCCATCCCAAAACGATTTTTAGAAATGGAGGCACAGATGCAAAACAAGTCTGTCCCTCAATTTCTAAAAATCGTTTTGGATTTGGTGTATTTGTACATCTGTGCACCCCTGTTGGCAAGAGCAGTGCACAGATGTAGAGGTACACCCAACCCAGAAGGATTTTTAGAAATGGAGGCACAGATGCAAAGCAAGGGAGGTGGCAGGAAACAGGGCAGGCAGAGGGCAAATGAGACTGTTTGCATGTCTCTGAGTGTGCACGTGGTGAGGGTGAATGCTATGGGCGGGGAGCGGAGGCGTATGAGCCAGCACTTTCTAGTAGAGCTGCCATATTTGAAATGGGGCAATGCTGGTACTCCTCAGTTAGCTCGCTATACTCTTGATGGGATAGTACTGCTGTAACAGGCTTCTATAATTGTTTGCAGCGATAATACTATGCTTTTGTTGAGGCAATGCTAGTTCATCTTAGTGGGCCTGCTATACTTTTGACGGCACAACATCAGCACTTCTCAGTTGAGCTGCTACAATTTTATTGACAAGGCCCTAGCACTTCTCAAAAGATGTATTTCTTTTTATTTTAATTGGTTATTTGTAATGCGTGTACTACCCAGAGGTTTCTAAGCGTGGACTGAGGGAGCGAACCTGTGTTGTGTGGACCGAGGGAGCGAACTTGTGTTGTGCGGACCGAGGGAGCGAACCTGTGTTGCGCGGACCGAGGGATCGAACCTGTGTTGCTCTTTGTCGTCTTGGCAAGCACTTTGCCCCTGAAATATCCTTCCGATACTCTAAGGATCTGAAGTACATTTAATGATACAGAACCAGAACTATTGAGCAAGTCTGTCATCATCAGAATAACTCAACGCTGTCGTGGTTATACAAGAGCTCATAAATTTAAAGGGATGAAATTACGCAGAATGTAGCAGCACTATTCAGTAACCCAAAGTTCTTAAGCATAGTTAATGAGAAAATATTACACTTCTCACCGTTGGGACAGTACTGCCACTTCTCACAGAGGCTTCTACACCTTTTATGGGGCAGCACTGATCCAGCCTAGTGCTCACATGCTCAGAATTGTCATTTCTCAGCAGGACTGCAACACTATACCATTGTGTTCTGTATGTTGAGTGCTTCTTCACCACCAATGTGGATTCATGGCACGCTTCCAGTGTCTAAATAGTAGATCTGTCTACATTCAATTGGCAACAGACATGTCCAGAGCTGCCTGATGTCCATAAACTGCCACTCAGGATGTTGGGAGCTGTGATGGGGCAAGGGATAGAAGGCTTAAGCCTGTCCGATAGCAGAATCAGCAGGGTCTTAAAACCTGCTCACTCCTTCTGGAGTGGCCATGGGGTAAAATGAGCCTGATCCCACATACAGGGGGTTGTTACCCCTTTATCTCTCCTGAATGAAAGAATGAGCTATCTCAGACACAAGTTATCACCCCTGCACACACATTGAATGAATATGGTATGGATCTCTAGATCAAGAAAACTGGAGTGACAATTCAGAGTGTTTTAACAGATATATAATTGTCTTCCCAGATGGGAGACTGACTCCATTAATATACATGGGGTCACTGAGATGACCAAGAGTGAAACTGTACATTCAGTTGTGTGATTACCAGCAACGGTTGATTCTATGCTCCAAGGAGTGAGGTGCCCACTCAATATATCACACTGTTTATAGGTGTGAGACCCATTCTGAATGTTTGCCCAAAGAGCCTTGGCCACAGTTTCACACTGAAGAAAGGAGCATGTGATCCGGGGTCTGCAGCCCACAACATGCAGGGGATTCCCATGCTCCCATTTGCGAGACTTGCACCAAATTAGTGAGATTGTGCTGCAAGGTAGGAGGCACACGCAAAGTCTTTGCTCTGACGTTTGACACACTCACAGGATGGGACGGCATTTCGTTCTCCCATTCTAGTTGTGTTGCTCTGCCTTTTGAGGGCTACTACAACCTGGATGATTATAGAGGGGTGGAGTAGGGCTGTGATGGCCTACTGGAATGCAACTCGAAGGCTTAAATCTCCTTCTTACTTCACTTTAGTATATGCAGTACATGCTAGCCAATGTTTCCACTCTTCTGTGCTGCACGCGCATCCATATAGCTGCCAATGATGTCACTTCCTGTATTTGGGCCCCCCCGGGAAATTTATAAGACGGCTCCCCTTCTGCCAAACACTGCTCAAATGAAAGCCCAAGCGCTAGAACTTAAATGTTATGTTAGGTCAGTTGCTTGTATAGCGCTTGAGTACGCAGCGAACCCATTTCCAAACAACTGCACCAATGCTAGCTGTTTTTGGAACTGTGCAACAGAAGTGCTTAAATATTTACAGGTCAGGAAGTCACACAATCTCTCACTGTAATTATAAGAAATATAAAGAAATAATTCTTTTTTTTTAAACTTAATAGCAAACCCAATGGCTTTTCCTTTTGTGTAGCCATTTGCTAGGCACCCCTAACCTTCCAGCTATTGCCATGTATATTCACATCCCTAGCCAACGACTGGGAAGGGAAACAAGGCCTTCGCCGCTGCAGCACGACTCCCCATTCGCTGCAGTGGTGCTCCCTTGCTCTAGAGACCATGCACTCCACTGCATTCCCTGCTATGTGCATCCTTGTGCAGTGCACTGCACTATGTGCACGCAGAAGGAGGCACACCGCATGGAATGTTTGGGGTCCAGCACGTAGTCAAGTCTATCTCCTGGGTCCTCTTCCTTCTAGGTGACAGCAGTTAGCGTGTGGTGTCCAAAACTAAATAACATACATCATATGAGATGCCTTATCTGGCATGCATTTTTCTCGTCTTTTGGCACAAGCACACAATGCTTCTGGGTAAGCATTCTTAAAAAGAGTAATGGCATTATGGTCCACACAATATGATGAATGCAGATATTACCATCCGTATTTATTCATATTTATTCATCACATAAAAAGATCATTTTAAACCAGTATTTTTCAACTGAGAATGCATTCATTAAGGCACACACATGCATAGCACACGAATAGAATGGCGTTACTCCACATCCACGTCAGCTCCATCACTATCATAGACAGCAACGTCTGCGTCTGTGATTGCTGCTGGCCTAAGATAAAAGTTGTCCACAATGAAAGATCTTTTTTCACACAACGTGTACACTCTCCACGCTGTCAGACTGCAGTGCTGCTGGCCTGCATTGTTTGATTGACAGCATGGGGGCCCAAGCAGAAGGACGTGTTTTTCCCGTTTTTACAAATAAATACAGATAGAAACCATATTTATTTCCGTCTGTATTAAATCAGTAAAAACTGAAAAGTGCCTTAATTATAAGCAACACAAAACCAACAGAATTTGGCCCATAGCACCCTCAAACGACAGACGGGGGTTGGCAGCTGCCAGGGAGGCTCTCAGAAAAGTCTGCACGGTTTGAGGATGTGCAGGGAACAGTCCCCCCCTGGGTACAGCAGCTAACATGAAGTGCACAGCGCCGCCTACCCAGAACTGCTCCTTCCACGGCGCTCATTATAACGATGATCAGATGCACCTGCCAAAACCCGCGACAGTGCGGGGGTGTCACGTGATGGGTGCGAGGCAGTAGAAAAGGAAAAGGCGGGGGCGCGTGGGATGCGCCCACTGAGAGAGGTTAGGACTAGAAGGGGGAAATCAGTGAGACAAGGAGAGACAGAGGGATAGTGGGACATGGCGAGAAAGGGAGAAGTGAGCAGTGCATATGACGAGTGGGCGGGGCTAAACTAGTGAGACGAAGGGCCTCATTACACGGTAGGAGGTAAGGGTTTACCGGTACCGGCAAGGGCACCAGTACCGGTAAACCCTTACCACCTTACTACGAGGTCCCTTTGCGGGACCCAACCTTAACGGCTGGTGTAGACCAGCCGTTAAAGTTGGGACCCGCAAAGGGACCTTGGTGCTAATTACGGTACCGCAATTGGGAATGGGGAAGGGCCATGGAGGAAGGGGGAATTACCACCCAGCCAACCTTGGAATCGGGTGGTAATTCCCCTTTCCTCCATGGTGGTACCGGTATGGTACCGGCGACAACCATGGTGCTAATAGCACCATGGTTTACCGCCTTCCGTGTAATGAGGCCCGAAGTGTCTCAAAGAGCGGCTGAGGCAAGAGAGAAGGTGCAGGAAGAAAGGCCAGAGAAAGAGAGCAAGAGCTGAAAGTAGGAGGGAGGGATGAGTGAGAGAAAAGAGGCACAGAGACAAGAGGGGAAATGAGAGGCAAAGACACAGGGCCTCATTACGACCCAGGCGGTAAATTACCGCCTGGGTCGTACCTTTACACGCCATGGTGGTTGATGGACTTACCGCCCCATTCCGAGGTGAGTGGGGCGGTAAGTCCCCATTAACCCATTTACCCTTCCCCATTCCCATTTTTGCCCCATAGGGCATAATGGGAGTGGGGAAGGCGTTAATTACACCACCGTAAATTACGGTGGCGTAATTAACAACAAGGTCCCTTAGCGCCATGGATTTTAACACCTGCTAAAAGCAGGTGTTAAAACCTCCATGGCGCTAAGGGACCTCGGAATCAGGCGGTAAGAGTCGGCGCTGTTTACGCCGCCGTAAACCCCTTACCGCCTGGGTCCTAATGAGGCCCACAGTCCTGCAGGTGGACCTGCCTGTTTTACTCCCTAAAATGAAGCAGTTTTTTATTCTATTTATTTATGTATTTATTTATTTATCCTTATATTTTTTTTACGGTTATCTTATCTACTGCACTGCCCCCTACCACTTTCCCCCCTTCTCCCCTTCCCCCTCCCCTGCACTTGCGTGATCTCAATGTCACCTGGCCTAGTAAGATCGCTGTCTCTGTCTTCCCTCTGTTCCCCCTCCCTTGCCCCGTCGCGCCTTGAAACACTTGTGTATAGGCGCGTTATAAATGCCATATCATATCATATCAATCTCTGTAACAGATCAGCAGCCCTAGCTGCCACCTGCACTGTGGCGCTGATCTCTTCAGCCCAGAGACATCGACAGTGTATGCCACTCAGAGTAATTATACCACTAGTCAAGGGTGGACTGAGAACCATAAGGGGCCCTGGAAATAATTTTCAGAGTATCCCCATATTACACATTTCAGCAAGCCCAACACATTTTTAATGAGAACATTTACAAATAAAATAGGTTACCACACAAAAGAGGCCCGGGGTGCAGAGGCCTACCAGGACATCTCCAGAGTTCCCTATACGCCAGGACACCCGTGCCACTGGTGTTATCTGACGTGAATAGAGCCTTTAAGATTGAAAAATATTTGTTCATGTATAGGTAGGTTAACACAAGTAAAGTATGTGTTTACAACAAAAAACGCCTGTTTTCAAAATTAAAATGTATTTTTAGTTGCCTAAACAATTCCCCAGTCAGCGTTGTTGTATTTATGATTACGCTGGCTTTCGCTTTGAGTCCCAAGGGCACCCCGGGCCAGCGGTGCCCGGGAGACTCAAAGCGAAAGCCACTGCAATTATAAATACAATGTTGTTGTATTTATGATTTCCATGGTTTTCTAACCACAGCAATCATAAATACAACAACGTTGTATTTATAAAAGCACTTCTCTGCGCCTCACTAATGAAGCAAAAGCCGCCGCTGTAATAAAAGCTACCAGCAGGTGGCTTTTGTGTCATTAGTATCGCAAGGGCAGAGATTAACTCAAGCACAGGAGGATCAGTCATTTCACAAAATGGACGCCTCCTAGTGCTTAATTTTAAATGGGTTTAAACATTATTTGTGTAAAAGTTTACATAGGAACTTTCATTTAAAAGATGTTTATTATATATTTTGTATTATTGCCCATCTTTTAAGCTCATAACATTTTTGAGAGCACTATTCCTTTAATCACCCTACCCTCAAGAGTGGAACAAAAAAGATTAGGCTCATCAGAGAAAAGGGGGAGGGAGAAGACTTGGGGCCTGATGGACAGGGCGTTTTCCATTGGGATTGTGCCAATATAAAATGCTTCTGTGAATCAGGCCCTTGGAGAGCGTAATCGCACACTTAAGTGCAGAAATCTGTGAGAAGACTGTTGTAAGCAGCATGGCATGCCATTATGAGATATGTGCACTAAATGCAAATCATGGTATCACTTTTTTATAATACCAAGAATGCATAAAATACATTCACAAATGACAACACAATGGGGGTCATTACGACCCTGGCGTTAAGGGTTTAACGGCGCCGTAAAAGGTCTTGGCGCCGTTAAACCCTTAACGCCTGTTTACGAGGTCCCTTTGCGGGACCGACCTTAATGGCTGGTTTTACCAGCCGTTAAAGTAGGGTGCCGCAAAGGGACCTCGGTGCTAATTACGTACTTAGCGCCTTCCCCAGTCCCATTGAGCCCTATGGGGCGAAAATGGGAATGGGGAAGGGCCATGGTGAAATGGGGAAATACCGGCCCGCCAACCTTGGAATGGGGCGGTATTTCCCCATTCCACCATGGCGGACTCGTTACAACACCGGCACCAACCATGGTGCTAATAGCGCCATGGTTTAGCGCCATGGTTGTAATGAGGGCCAATATCCTTTTGCTACATGGGCGGAATGCAATATCTGTATGTATTGTTTTTATTGCAGGCTCGTTGTGACATCACTAGTGACCTGTAATAGGAAAATGACATCACTACCACTCTCTAATCAGTTATTACGCTTCAGTTGTGCTGTTACAAGGAGCAAGTGAAGAGCAGAATTGCAGCGGTCACTGCAGCATGAATTGACTCTGCAGCAAGCTTTTCTCACGCCTTTCTCTGCATGTTACTACTTCTTGTAAAGCGCAAAACGAAAACGTTTTTAGATGCATTTTATTAGGCTGTTTGAACTATTTTTCTGAAGCACATTAGAGACTGTCCACGAGCTGTTGTTTCTTATCCAGATTCTGCTTTGATTATATGTATGAACAGCTGGAAGTTCGCTTACCTTAAGCAAGAGGCCAGGCATTGAAGGGGATGGGAATGTATGTCCATGTATTCACATATATGCTAAAGCAACTGATATATTGGAATATTCCTGAGGATATACATGATTTTACCCGAGCAGGACATTTAGAATTCGAAAATGACGAATTGGAAATGACCACCGCAGTGAAATCCCGCATAATTTCCATTGCATCCCCTTACCTGCTCCCACACCCGCCCCCCTACTTACCTGTTGGCGGCATACCTCGTTCTGTGCCCCTGTCGCCCCCATTTATCTGCAACGCCAGTTCCCTTCACTTTTGTGGATGGGACCTGCGCCGTGGGGTGCTCTTTTGTTTTCCTTTTTTTAAACTTTGTTATACAGGAGTCAGGGGACACCCCCACGACCCCTCATGTCCTTGTAGTGAACAAGGGTGCAGGGAACATTCCCGCAACCCCAGCTCCCCTTGTTCGCTACTATGGTACCCATATGACACATTTGATCAAAATGTTCTGCTTTATGAAATTTTCATACAGCCAAAATTCGAACAAATATACCATACGTTTTTTTGATTTTTCGTTATTCTATACGGATACCTATTCCTGACATTGATAACTAATATCAGTCCAGTTGTGACGTTAGAGGCAGAGAGGTGCAACATATCGGCCTCTCTTTGATCGCAATGGCCCTCTTGTTTCAACCCAATGACTCTGGGGTGCTATGTAAACAAAGCATAAGCTGAGCAATTCTGAGGGGTTTGACAACCCTGCCACCCACCTGGTATCTGTTCAGTCAGATGCACTGATGTGTGAAAAACAAATGTCTGTTTTTACAGCAACAATCTGTTCTGTGACTATATGTGTGGTTAATGGTGTGTGTGTGTGTGTGTGTGTGCGTGCGTGCATAGGATTACACAGTATGAGCTAAACTGTATAAATCAGATCACTGTACAAACAAAAGGGTGAAGAATTGGAATACAGAGAAAGGAGGGCAAGGAGAGCAGGGGGAAGGGAAGGGGCAAGAGAAATACTATCAAGGGGTCAACAGTCAAGGAGGTGTTCATTGAAGAACAGGGTCTTCCATATCCCCGGAGGTCACGTGTGTTGTGCATAGCTTCACGTAGTGCCAGGAGGCCACTTGTGTGCGTAGTCCGGGATCCAGGGCATATAGCTAATGGCTTTAGAATAAAGTTCATACAAACATAAAATGGATGATGGGAAGTGGCAGTGTAGTTCCACCAGGATTTAAGGTGGTCATGCCGTGATCTCAATGTAGGCTCCATTTAGGCCCTCTGCAGTTACTAGGTGAGATCATATCATTAAGTCAAAAGTCTAGTGTCCTGGGAATTCAATCAAAGACTGGATTCTGGGTCACGTGTTGTCGTTTCACATCATTTGCACGAATGTGGCAGATTGCATTGATTGCTGAAAGTGCAGGCTAGCACTGAGGAATGGTGCCTCTTGTGACCTGGAGACATTCAATCACTCAACTGCTGCGTCTGACTAGCACAATGTTGCCCCTGCATTGCATTTCTTTGTCATGACCATTGAAGATTTTGGGAGGGGGGGGGGGGGGCAGAAGTGCACACTCCCCAAATGCATTTTGGGCCCACCAGAGTATTGCTGCATGTTTCCCTGCATTTTCTGATGTATTCTCAATATTTGCAGAAAATGTGTAGGAGCAAAACATTTGCCATCTGGATATGTACTTCCTTTCAACTTTAGGAAGTTGAAGGAGGTCCAGTTTGATAATTTAAGCTAGTTGTTGGTGGTCGTTCCCGCCGCTCTCAAGGCTTCTTTCGGCGCAATTCTCCTCCACAATACCTCCAGCAAGAACCAGATTGGCTTAAGTTCTGAAGGTGGCTGAAAATGTTCCTGTTCTGAGCCACCTAAGGCACCTAAGATGAATATCTCCCAATGTGGGTATCTCCAAGTTCACCTTTTCCTAAAGGGCATCGTTTTCCTTTGTTCCCGTTACTTGCAAACAACAATATTCCTGATATAACCATCCACCAATACGCAGAGGAGACTCAACTGTACATGACAGTAAGAAGCCCACAGGACATCAGCCATATCCGCAACTACCTGCCCATCATCCAGTCCTGGATGGCGACTGCCTACGTCACCCTTAACCCCTCCAAGTCTGCCTTTGTCCTAATCAGTCTCCTGTTAAACAGCAACTCGTCTAACAATAGTTTCATGATATGCGCCTGGAAGGATTTGATCTGCAACTCTCCATTCAGCAAAATCCTTGGCCTTCACCATCAATAGCAGCCTCTCCTTCCAGAAACACATAGCCAAGAAGGTCAAAACGGCCTGGCTCCATACCCAGACCTTTTGCAAAATCAAACCCTTCACCCTGACGCAGGATTCCCGGATCATAATGCAGGCCCTTGTCTTGCACATCGATGGGGGAAATGACAGGGCCCCCAGTATCTCACCGGACTCCTCTAAACGCAGTTCACCATGCTGCACACCCCTCATTATGGGTGTGTTGAAATTCGACCGAATCACCCTGTCCTACACAAACTACATTGGTTTCCTCTCCAGGCCAGGATATTGCTCAAGACTGCATATGTCATCTACAAAGCAGTCACGAAAAGGACACCAGTGTACCTGGTGGCCAATCTCCACATTTTTGGTGGTAGACACTTCTCACGCAGCAAATGGAATAACCAACTCAGGTCATGACTCGCCCGGTACAGAGGACCTGCAAAGAATCCTTCTCTTGTCTTGCACCCACTCTCTCGAACTCGATCCCAGTACTGACTCATAATGCCCCAACAATTCTCCAATTCCGGAAAGCTCTAAAATCATGGCTTTTTCAACACGGCCAGGCCAAGGACTAAACCTAATGAATGCACACACCGACCTACAGACCTCAATTCAAAGTACTGCATCACTGTTAAAAGACACAAAGCCAATAAGCTGGCTACCAAGACTCTATACAGCACATTAAGCAATAAAATTAAAAGAAATTATGGAATGTCATTTGTTGAAAAAAAAACCAAATACAATAACTTAATAATTTATTTATTTATTGTTCGCTTGTTAGGCGCTTGTACAGCAAGTACATACTGTTGCAAAGCACCCACAGGACAAGGGAGGGAACAAGGGATGGATACATATTGGGCCTCATTAGAAGGTTGGTGGAATGGGTTTACCGGCACCGGTAAAGATGCCGGTGCCGGTAAACCCGTTCCGCCCTATTACGAGATCTCCTCGCGGGACCCACAATGGGTGCCTGGAAAAACCAGGTGTCCTTACCGGGTCCCGCGAGGGGACCAGGGAGCTAACAACGGGCCCATCATTAACGGGCCCGTTGTTAGCTCCATCCCCATTCCCATTGAGCCCTATGGGGGCTCGAATGGGAATGGGATGGACCGGGTCCGGGTTCCTCAGACGGGGAATTACCGGGTCCGGCAAGGTTGCGATGGCCCGGTAATTCCTCATTCGAGGAACCCGGGCCCGGATTGCGGTATGGAGGCAATCATGCTGCTAAAAGCGGCATGGTTACCTCCAACCTTCTAATGAGGCCCATTGAATACACAACAGAGGAATGGAAAGGAGAAGGACAAATCTACTATGCCTTGTGAGTAATTCAGAACGTGCAAGTGCAGCAAGGAAAGGGCAGAGGGGGAAGGTGCTAGCCTCCTGGCGGAGGGAGACCCAGGGCTGGGATTCGCTGTTGTATCATTGACCCCGCCGAGCATTGATGCCTTTTGTTCAAGCCCCTTACTGCCTCTGCTGTACCTGGACTATTGCAGGCTGTTCCATTAGGTGATTTTTGAAGGGCAATATCACCATTGCACTAACCAAGTTTACTGTGAAATGATGAGCTTATTGCTCAGTTACAGGTACTCTCAAAAGTATTCTTTGTGTGGTGTGTTTATCAGTTTTGACTGCATATTGCTCCTCGCAGGCACTTGACTAACTGGTTAGAATTAAGCTGCATGCTCGATCTGACATGCGCCTGTTCTAGCTACCTGCAAGCATGCTGCGCATGCGCAGCTCGGCCGCATGCACTGTTCTCTCTGACAGGAAGCCTCAAGTGTCATACCTGTGGGCTGGCCCATTCTCCTCCCCCATTCTCGTGTAATATTGTTCCAAAGAAATGCAGGGAAATAACAAGTACATTAAACCTACAACATGAGCAGAAGATCCTGGGACCAGATGTTTCCTAGCAGCTGCACCACAGACCGTCCTTCACAAGCCGCGTGCGAAGCTGGCTATTCTGGTTTTTATTTCATTGCTTGTGTTACTAATCTAATCTAACACTATAATAAAAGGCTAGATGATTATTTTTCCGATGCAGCAGCTTTGCCTGTTGTCACCTCTAGAGGGAGCTGTTGCCTTAGGATATATATAGACAATGGCAATTTGCATAGCTTGACCTGTTGTCACCACTAGAGGGAGCTGTTGCCTTAGGATATATAGTGTAAAACCTGCACTTTGTACTTCAGCATCACATACACGTTTTTCATCCAGACAAATCCTCTTGATTTTTCACACACTTTTACGAAGAGAAAGGGGGGGGCAGCTGTCATTGATGGCTGTCATACTTATAGCAATAATTTATTGTTTAGACGGCTGCATCCCAAACTACAGCTCTACAAAAAAATGTGATAAGAGATGCTACAATTATCCAGCTAAAGAATACAACTCTTTTTCCAAGCTCAGAATGATGAAATGCTGAGATTACTCTGATGGTATTTGAGCGACTGAACTGCAGGTTACATACACATCTAGTGCCGATCCATCCTAAGCACTGGCCGTGTGTGACCACATAGTCAGGGTCTGCATATTTATAATGGCGGGATAATTATGTGCTGCAGGCCATACGTTTGTGTCCCAGTGGAGCCAACTCAGCCATTCAGTGATCTTTGGCACAGTATGTAGAGAGTACGTTGTGCTTTGTAAATTCATATGTTATCCTACATATGTCATTCTCTAAAATGTCTGTGCATTGGGGACTGTGTGTGCTGACATTGAGATCAAGTTCCTTGTCTTTCAAAATTCTCCCAAAACACGAAGCAAGAGAGGCCTCGGACACCAATGGAGTGACAGATGTCACATCCATTTCAGCATAACACCCATATCATTAGGCTGTCTGAATTTGTATAGATGGTTCTTGGTTACAGACACTTTAATGTTTAGGTAAGAGTTGTGAAACTATCTAATGAGCACCAAGCCAAGAAGCTGACAAATAGCACCAATGATGATTCTTGGCTATTTTGCATGAAAATAAAGGAGCTTTCTTGGAACATAGGAATGACCACATATCTTTATATTTGGCAGATGTGTTTGAAATAAGTAGGTTAAATGCCTGAGTAACCACAAACATAATGCACACTGGTTCAGTTTTCACAGCACTCGCCCTATCATTAAAGTGTTTTAACCATGATATGATATGGCATTTATAATGCGCCTATATACAAGTGTTTCGAGGCGTGACGAGGCAAGAGGCGGAACAGAGGGAAGACAGACAATGATCTTACTAGGCCAGGTGTCATTCAGATCGCGCAAGTGCATGGGAAGGGGGAAGGGGAAAAGTGTGAGGGGGAAAGGAGGGGGAAAATGTGCAATACATGGGAGAGGGGAAGTGCAGTACATGTGATAGTAGAATATTAAGATAAATAACGGCTGAAAGGTGGCAATTGCAAGGTAAGAGCAGACATAAGTGCTGGTGGGGTACTGTAGGGATACAGAATACAGTCCCCAGGTGCGGGGGTTGCCAGGGAGGCAGTGCAGGTGTGCAAATGGCGGGCCTGGGCCCAAGGTCACAAAGGGTGGCCAGGTAGCCAGTGCAGTTTCAGCCAGGAATTCAGCTGGGGGAGGGGGAGAGAAAGCAGAAGCAAAGAGGAAGGTTTTGAGGAGCTTCCGGAACCACAGATGGTCCTCCTCAAGTTTCAGGGAGGCAGGAAGGCTGTTCCAGAGGGAGGCCCCTTCTGAGGAGGGAGATCTACCCCTAACTCGTTGCTTGGAGAAGCGATGGACCCTGAGGGAGTTGGAGGCGGATGAGCAAAGAGCTTGAGAGGGAAGATATTTGGGAAGAGAGAGTTGAAAGTATTGCGGCCCCAGGTCCCAGAAGGCCTTGTGGACAATACAACGTGTTTTGAACTTAATCCTTGCAGCCACTGGGAGCCAGTGCAGAGATTTCAGTCCTGGAGAGATACGATCCCTGGGCTTGAGGCCAAGGGCAAGTCTTGCAGTCCTGTTCTGGATAAGTTGCAGAGGGCGGAGAGTAGAGGCAGGCAGATTTAGATAGAGGCTGTTGTTATAGTCCAGCCTAGAGAGAACCAGGGCTCTGGAGACTGTGAGCTTCTGGGGGAAGGAGAGGAAAGGAAGAATACCTCTGGGGAGGTGCAGCTGGTAGTGTGTCCTCTTAGAGACATCAGAGATGTGAGGAGAGAAGGAGAGTGTGGAGTCGAACATGACCCCGAGGTTTTTAGCCTTGCAGGTGGGAGCAGGAAGAAGGCCAAGAGAGGCTGGCCAGAGAGCTGCAGGGAAGGAGGGAGTGGGAGTGCCAATGAGTAAAATCTCAGTCTTACTGGCATTAAGGCAATGCTCATTAGCGGCACACCACTCCTGGATAGCAGGCAGAGAGTCAGAGATGAGGGAAGGAGAGGAGGCGGAGGGTAGCCTGAAAATGAACTGGGTATCATCCGCATAGCACTGAAAGTTGGGGCAGAGAGCGGCAATGCGGTCGGCAAGGAGTGCCAGATATTGGTTGAAAAGCCAGGGAGAGAGGTTAGATCCCTGGGGGACACCACAGGTAGAGAAAAAGATATCGGAGAGGAAGGACCCGAGTTGACCTGGGAGGGTCGGTCAGAAAAGAAAGAGGTCAGCCACGCCAGAGCCTGACCAGTGATACCCAGGTTATCATGGAGACAGTTGAGCAGGATGGCATGGTTGACAGTGTCAAAGGCCGAAGAGATATCAAGCAAGATGAGGACACACGGGGTGTTGGAGTCGAGGTTGGAGAGCAGGTCTTCATGAGCCATACATACTTACTTGGACAACCCATGAGAATGAAATGGCTGCAACATCTTTCACTCAATTGCATTTTGTATAGGTGGACATACCACCCTCCTTCTTTTTTCCAGAAATAATGGTTGCTCTACACAAAATTGACAGCCTGGCTGAATTTTAAGAAGGGGGCAAGATGCATGTCTCGGGCTAAGCATGTGTGTGCGTGTGGGGCTGTGCACATGCCCAGTGCCCAATAAACGGTTATCCTTGGAGAATTATATATATAGGATAATGTTTTGTTTCTATATAGTGTTTGCTGCAGCTCTTCTGGCTTCATAGGGCACTAGCTTATATGTCTCATAATAACCCATCTCAATGGTACTAAGAGTGCTGACCTCAGATGCATGAACGCTTAAATTGCACCACTCCACAACTGATTCAAACCTCCTTTAAGACCTCTTGACTTCCTGTAGATTTCTGCAGCCACCACATGAACCCACTGCGCTAACTTAGCAGTTTGCACATGCAGACGGTATTACCAACTCAGAAAGCAACCCACTCCACCTCAAACCTGGCCATGGGATGGGCAGTAGAAGTGAAGCAAGGGACAGTCTTGCTAAAACATATGTTTTTTTAGTTTCATGAGAAAAGTTTTTGAGAAACTCATCCAGTCCTGGGTTTTATTCTTTTGGTTATATTAATTTTCTTATACTAACTAGCAGAGGGCCAATGATGTGCACAATACCACGTTCAGACTGGGGAATAAAATAGACACACGCACACAAATAAAGTGTCTCACATTTAAAAATCACAATTTGTAACCTTTCACAAAAACGGTTAAGTATTACTGGGCCCCATTTTTGGGGTACGTTTGTGGAATGTGCTGTATTTTAACACACATTGCACCAGTTACAATGGATACAACTACTAGCTTCTTCGTGCACCGAGTCTTTAAAGGGGCCACAGCTGGACCAGAAAATGGGCCCACCTGGCACTGGTATATTGCCTAACGGGCAAGTCAGAGCCTTTATGATACCCCCTGGTAGAGTATTTAAATATAGTGAAACGTTATCCTTTGGAACCATATTTAAACCCTATGTAATAGCTACTGGCATCTCATTGGCATTCTCTCAGTGTGGCAGTGTCATACTCTGCAAGGCACTGCTGAAGTAATGTGGCACAAATCATGTTCTTCTGTGCATGCAGTCTTTCTATCGAGCACACTCTTTTCTAATGGGCACATGCATGGTTAACTGTGTGCAAATATTCCTGGACTCTGCCAAGCACGTCACCTACACCGTAGTCTCTCATTTGTTCAGAAGGAACTGTAATCCCTGGACCTCTGAACATTATGCTGTGAAATGCACCATCTTTGTTCATTATTTTAAAAAGAAAACTTCTTCGTAGGAGAACTTTTACAACACCTCGAACCTTTCTTGGGCCGATTCAGGGTGCTGTTTACCCCTCGCCGCCTTGAAATCTAACTAGCGACCATGGATCAGAAAAGCCATCAGTAAGGGCCCCCTGAGTATTGGTGTCTCGAGGTCCCACGGGGTCTTATTTTGGCACTGTTTGTGAAGCCAGTTTGAATGCACCTTGTGAGCAGAGGGAGCAGGGGGGCTCATTATGAAGGGCGAGTATGTGTTCTCCAGGTTTGGCTGGCAGGCAGATTATTGGGTGAGTAAGGGTAGGAAGGGCGCCAGCCTGGGAAGTGCTCCCAGAACATCTTTTATCGGTTCAGGGCTGACTTCTTTGAATCAAATGTGTACATCTTTTTCAATGTACAGTTAGTTCGGTATTTCTCTGTTTTCAAAAATTCCCATCAACGATTCTCCCGCTAAGATTTAAAAAGCTACATCCCGCGCCAGCAAAATACTCCCTGACGTCTTTATCTGTTTCTTTGGGGTAGCATCACTCAGCTCTCAGGATCTTTCCAACTGCACCCACTTACACATTCTTACCAGTTCCCCTGCAGGCGAACCAACCCCGGATTATAAGGTTTCTACTGTTTTGTGGTCTGTGGATGTCCAATTCTTCAGTATGATATGATATGATAGGGCATTTGTAACGCGCCTATACACAAGTGTTTCAAGGCGCGAGAGTATGGGCAGGCATTTTTAATTGTTGTTGCTGGAGTTGTGTGTGCCGGGTTCTGCTGTGTGGTTTGACTGCGTTGCAGATGGTTCAGTTGTCTGATGGATGCAGCACAACCCACTGCAAGATACCCTCGATCTTCATATTCCAGGAGGATCTGGTGCAGCCGGTTCCGAGCAAATGTGTGCCGGTCTTCTGTACGGGTAGGTAGGTGGCCACCATTGGGATGCAGTCCCTTTTCTGTTTTAGTTTGCATTGCAGTCTGCTGCTTGGAGGCATTCATAAGGCTAGGTGTGACTGATCCTGACCAATCAGATGCCTGTAGCTACAGTTTAGGAATTCCCCAAACGGGGCTTTATCTGCCGACCTCTCTCTGCTGGATCAGAGACTTGCCCACGTTACCACATTGATCATCTAAAGATGGCGGCATCTTTTGTGTGTTTAGGGTGATGCTGTTCGCTCCATTGCTTGCGAGATTGCAGATATTTGAAGTGTGTCATTTTCTGTCCTTATTGCTGATGCTGGTGACCAAACACAGGGTATGTTTGGGAAGGTGTTTAAAATTAATCGTTGGATGGAATGTTATGTTAGCAGAATGTATTAAGCGCAGCTGTCACCGACAATGGGCATCATGGCGCTGGGAACTGAAAGATAGCGACAGAAAGAGGAACAACCACAAAAAGTTTTTACAGCCGATGGAAAGACAGATGATTAACCGTAGCCCAAAGAGCCAGAGGAAGCTTATTCCACAGCACAGCAACCGCCAGAGAAAAAGAACAACCGCCCTTTCTGGCCTCATTGAACCTAGGCACCAAGATTAAAAGTGCATCCCCTGAATAAAGTGCACGGGAAGGCACAAAGGACCGAAATTTTGCCTGAAAATATACGGGGCCAGTGCCATCAAAAGCAAGGTGCACAATACAAAGTGCTTTATAATTGATGTGCTTGGAAACAGAGAGTCAGTGGGGAGAGCGAAGGATCTGGCTAAAATAAGAACCTTAGGGAGTAGAAGTAGCCACTAGAGCAGCGAGGTTTGAAGAATTTGGAGATGGTGAAGGCGATATGCAGGTTGAGCAAGATAAAGAGAATTACAGTAGTCAAGAGTCCCGAGAAGACACCACAATAGCATGTGAGTGAGTGGGCAAGAAGGGAGAATTTTGTACAGAAGCTTAAGTTTAAAATGCCCAGACTGGCAGACAGCGCTCAGCTGTGCCTCAACGGATAAAGAAGAGAAAAGCTTAAAGCCGTAATTGTTGTGACTCCTGGAAGCGTTGAAGTTATTAAAAGGTTTTGCAAGGTCCTGTTCACTGGCATCGCGAATTTATAATATTCCATTTGCGTAGCAGTGGCATATTTGAAGTTAGATGTTGTAAGTGGCAATATAGTGTTTTTCCAATTCTACCAAAAATATGTTGACCCACCATGGTCTCATGCTACAAACCTGTGGGTTTGCCCAAGGATAAATGATAATTATCAAATGTTAAACTCCACCCCAAAATATTAAAATATACGTGGATTCCAATATAAACTAAATTAAAAAAAATGATTTATTACAATTCCACAGATCTAGTGCACATTAACGGAGAAGTGTAGCTCATTCCTGGGTGCAAAGCTTGTCTCAGCCTTATGCTATCACTGTCCCTCTTATTTTTAATTTCTTGCACCATTCATGTACTCTTTTCACAGTGCTGTTAACACTCACTGGTATGGCACATTCATCTGAACTCTCTAAAGGTCACTTTTAAAGTATAGTGCAATATAATTGAACCCCAACTGATCCCAGCAGGATACCCTCTTCACTAGGGGTTATACATGTATTAGTAGATGTGTGGGTAGTCGCCAAGCCCCCTCCATCTTCCCGTCGTCTCTCTTTTGTGTTTACTTCACTACTTTAGCATGAAGGCTTTGTGCTATATTTGAATGTGACATAGAAAACAATCTGCTTTCCGGGTACTTCACCAAACAGGTGTGCAATCAGACAGCCTCCAGAGTAGGTTGTTGTTGTCTACCTCATGGTTACCATACACAATGTATCAGAACCCTCATGCCTGCTATGTAGATGTTCAAAAGCTCATTGGACCCTACCAGTGTTCCTGATGTTGAATCCCACTGACTTCCCAGAGTTTGGTGTGCAGCATGAACCCTTGTGCCGATTGGTGTTCTGATTGTCCTCTCATTCATTCGTCCTGGCTCCTGAGCCCTCAGCTCGGTGGTAGTGCATGGCGTGACCACAACCTCTGAATTTTGTAGTGTGTTGATCTAGTGATCAATGCAGTTTTCCACATGTGTAGAACCCACAGATCCTGGCCAAATATGCCCCCCAATAATAGCGAAGAGTCATGAACTTCTCAAGTGAAGGTTGCGCCCTTGAGCTTTCGGTGTCCTGCATCTGGTTCCGTTCCCATGGATTGTCCAGAAAAAGAGACAGTGGGCGCAACTACATGCGTCGCAATGCTTTTCCTGTTTCTCGCCTTCCTCTTCCTCCACCCACCTTCTCTCTTCTTCTTGCTCATTTCCTCAGTTCTGTCCTATGTATCCACACTCTGTCTGATTTGCCACGAGTTGGATTTCTGATATCACCTTGCTTGGATCTGTGGAATTTGCCTTCTCTACCACAAACTTTAGAGGATGTTTGACTTTAAGGCTGTTCTTCTGCTCGACTCCTTTCAGAGTATCTTCCTCTGTCGCCTCCTGCCTTACAGACAATGAGAAGGTTACGGAAAAGGGCTGCCTGTACCTTCCAGTACATGAGAGGAGATACAGCTACCATCAGCCCTTAACAATGGGGACCATTGGTCTAGAGGGAGTCCACATCCATGGCAGCTAGGACTGCTTCTTCATGGAGGGACCCAATTGCATGCGGTTTGCTGTGTAGATCTGTGGCATCCTACAAGCAGCTGGGTTTTTTCTTAACCAGTGGTTTCAATAATGTTTTGTACCCGTCCAGAGGCGCTTTCGTTCAAAGTGACAGTACACATCATTATGAGGCCTTAGGCTTTTCTTCTTTATGTATTCTGGAAGCAGATGTTGGATCTCTTAAAATCATATCCACGAGTGTTCTCTTTTTTTGAGCAGGGAGTTGTTTGATTTTGATGTTAAGTCCTTGTCTGCATTTGTTTGTTTTGTATTGTAGTTTGGTGTGGTCGTTTTCATCCGGGAGTTGCCAGTAAGTTTGATGTTGGTCTTAAATCCTTGTCTGCATTTGTTGGTTTAGTATTGTAGTTTGGTCTGCTCGGTTTCATCTGGGAGATGGCAGTGAGTTTGATTTTGGTGTTCAATCCTTGTCTGCATTTGTTGGTTTCGAATTGTAATTCAGTGTGGTCGTTTTCTTCTGGGAGTTGCCAGTGAGTTTGATTTTGGTGTTAAGTCCTTGTCTGCATTTGTTGATTTAGTTTTGTAGTTTGGTGTGCTCAGTTTCATCTGGGTTGCCAGTGAGTTTGATTTTGGTGTTACGTCCGTGTCTGCATTTGTTGGTTTGATATTGTAGTTTGATGTGCTTGGTTTCATCTGGGAGATACCAGTGAGTTTGATTTTGGTGTTAAGTCCTTGTCTGCATTTGTTGGTTTGATATTGTAGTTTGGTGTGCTTGTTTTCATCTGGGGGTTGCCAGTGAGTTTGATTTTGGTCCTAAGTCCTTGTCTGCATTTGTTGGTTTGCTATTGTAGTTTGGTGAGGTCGTTTTCATCTGGGAGTTGTCAGTGAGTTTGATTTTGGTGTTCCGGCCTTGTCTGCATTTGTTGGTTTGGTATTGTAGTTTGATGTACTCGGTTTCATCTGGGAGATGCCAGTGAATTTGATTTTGGTGTTAAGTCCTTGTCTGCATTTGTTGGTTTGGTATTGTAGTTTGGTGTGGTCGTTTTCATCTGGGAGTTGCCAGTGAGTTTGATTTTGGTGTTCAGTCCTTGTCTGCATTTGTTGGTTTGGTATTGTAGTTTGGTGTGCTTGTTTTCATCTGGGAGTTGCCAGTGAGTTTGATTTTGTTCCTAAGTCCTTGTCTGCATTTGTTGGTTTGGTATTGTAGTTTGGTGAGGTCGTTTTCATCTGGGAGTTGCCAGTGAGTTTGATGTTGGTGTTCCGTCCTTGTCTGCATTTGTTGGTTTGGTATTGTAGTTTGATGTGCTCGGTTTCATCTGGGAGATGCCAGTGAATTTGATTTTGGTGTTAAGTCCTTGTCTGCATTTGTTGGTTTGGTATTGTAGTTTGGTGTGGTCGTTTTCATCTGGGAGTTGCCAGTGAGTTTGATTTTGGTGTTCAGTCCTTGTCTGCATTTGTTGGTTTGGTATTGTAGTTTGGTGTAGTCATTTTCATTTGGGAGTTGCCAGTGAGTTTGATTTTGGTGTTAAGTCCTTGTCTGCATTTGTTGGTTTGGTATTGTAGTTTGGTGTGCTTGTTTTCATCTGGGAGTTGCCAGTGAGTTTGATTTTGGTCCTAAGTCCTTGTCTGCATTTGTTGGTTTGGTATTGTAGTTTGATGTGCTCGGTTTCATCTGGGAGATGCCAGTGAATTTGATTTTGGTGTTAAGTCCTTGTCTGCATTTGTTTGTTTGGTATTGTAGTTTGGTGTGGTCATTTTCATCTGGGAGTTGCCAGTGAGTTTGATTTTGGTGTTCAGTCCTTGTCTGCATTTGTTGGATAGGTATTGTAGTTTGGTGCGCTCGTTTTCACCTGGGAGTTGCCAGTCAGTTTGATTTTGGTGTTAGGTCGTTGTCTTCATTTTGTATTGTAGTTTGGTGTGGTCATTTTCATCTGGGAGATGGCAGTGATATTGATTTTGGTGTTAGGTCGTTGTCTTCATTTTGTATTGTAGTTTGTTGTGGTCGTTTTCATCTGGGAGATTTAGTGATTTTGGTGTTAGGACGTTGTCTTCTTTTTGTATTGTAGTTTGGTGTGGTCATTTTCATCTGGGAGATGGCAGTGATATTGATTTTGGTGTTAGGTCGTTGTCTTCATTTTGTATTGTAGTTTGGTGTGGTCGTTTTCACCTGGGAGATGCCAGTGAGTTTGATTTTGGTTTTTGGTCCTTGTCTGCATTTGTTGGTTTTGTATTATAGTTTGGTGTGGTCTTTTTCATCTGGAAGTTGACAGTGAGTTTCTTGCATGTGTTAGTGGAGTTAACTATGACCTTTACTATGACCTTTTTTTGTCTGCAGGTTTAATAATACTGGTCTTCTTGTTCTTGGCAATGATCTTACGGTTCACCTTTAGGTTCCTGGTAGTTTGCACATATGTTTTCTCTTCTTGTTGACTATTTTGGGTGTTGCTCTGTGTCTGAAGCTTTCTGTGCACCAGTCAATTTCAGAGCTGACTCCTTGCTCTGGGGTCCAGTTTGAGTTTCCTTTTTGTTGGTGCTCGTTTACCTCCCTTCTTTTGGTGATTGTAATGTTTAGGTTTCTTATTGTAACTATTGTAAACTACTAACTTACTAATTAGGTCAACTGTGTGCAGCCATTAAAATGATAGCTCAGTCTGTAGCAAATCTAGAGGCTGGTGCCAAGCATTCAGTTCTAAACAAAACCCACCCCTATCTGAAATGTTGCAATTTCTAGGGGGCTGCACGTGAGGAAAGGCAGCCCACGCCACCTTGCATTAGAGTAAATGTGGCCCAGTGGTTATCATGTTGGCTGTGGAAAGAGACACATTTTGGCTTCTCCTTGCATTAAATGTACATGGTCCTATGGACATTCAGTTATCTCCCTGTGTTTTAAGCACACAATCAACAAGCAAAATGCCAGTGTTATAGTGCTATGTCAACAGCTCAACATTTACAATGTTCTTATTAGATCTGCTAACTTTTGAGGGGGAAGGAATTTGATCTGATTTGTTGATGGATTTGTTGATGGATGACATTTGTATTCACAGGCGTTTCCCCTGTACAAAGCTGTGATACCCAGAGCTCTCCATTTTCCATGCGTCGAAGGCCATCCAATCCTGTGTTTTTCACTTTGAATTAGGGACTTGTAGTTTTTTTTCTTTCTTTCTGTCTTTCGTTGAAGGATGGGAGCAAAAACAGGACTGGGTGGCCTTATAGCGCATGACCACGGGAAACTTGAAAACATTGTATACCTGGGAGAATAGTGTTTTAACAGACAGTGTGGATGTACGTTGCAGTTAGGAGCTACCTTAACATGGAGCTAGGTATGACAAAGTTGAGTTCTTTAAATGGCAGGAGCTGCAGAACTCGGTTTCGCAGCTCCTTATCATTCATGGAGGGCAGGCTTCATGTCCCAAAAAGGAAGGTTTGGTCTTCAGGCTGCTGCTGGCTACAGACCCAGGTACCGCCTCTGCTTGTCTATCCTGCTGAAGCAGCCTGCCGCCCTTGGATGATTCAATGTTTATTTGCTTTGCTTTGCCCTGCATTTTTGTCTGTTGCAAATGTACAAGACGAGTTCAGCTTACTTAAGCTTTCTGTTGAGAATGAGCCTTTAAGATATGTCCGGGCGTCACCTGACCTAGTTACTTGTTGTTGTGGGCGCACCTGAGGGCAAACGGGCCTCTGCCCTGGGAAACACCAGTGAATCTCTACCCACAATGCACAGCGCGCGTCTCTACACGGGATTAGCTCTTAAAAATCCGATTGCAAAGGTCAGGCTTTCTGAAAGAGCTCTGCACACTCAGAGGCAAGAATGACAAAAGGGGCCTGAAGTTGGATGAGGCGTGTAGGGTGAGGCCATTGGTGTATGGCGCTTGTGTGGGCAGGGTATTTGGGCAGCCTTTAGTGTCGCAATTGTACCTCCATTTGATTTGATTTTAAGTCCTTTTGGATTTAGGATTGGTCTCACAGATTGCTGTAACATCGATTAGTCTACAATAAAGCCTGCCTTTCTGCCAGTAATTAGGAACACCAGAGGAGAACAGCACCTCCTCAACACTACACGTAGAGCGTGATTAGACCCAGGCCCCACAGACACTGGATAGTTGTAGAGAACGAAAATGACCTGAATACTTTTAGTGTCTTTTTTTTGTTTGCTTGCAAATGCAATTTGATGATGAACTCTTTTTCTATGTATGTATTGTTACTACACATGTGGTTCACTTTTGCACTTTCAATGCACGTGAATTGTATTATACCTTTATAAAAAAAGAAGTCTTAAAAAAGATAGAAATATAGTGCAATAGAGCGATGAGGAGTGACAAATATCAGGCTCCGACAACTCGCGCCGTGACATCAAATACATAATACATAATATGGGCCATGAGAAACGCCCCACCTAACAATGTGTAATGAGCGGCTTTATTAAATTACTGCACATGAATTGGAAGGGAATCGAACTCTAAACAGCCGCATGAGTGAGTAAATGATAGAGAATTTTAATTGTCTCGGAAACTAACTGTTAGGACATTCCCATGTTACAGAAGCTTTTTTTTTACTCTTGGCACGTATAAGCGCTGCTAGCCACGTGTATGTTAAAAAACACAGTCTGCATAGAGACGTATATATCAGAGATTGGATCCGTGTGGCATTTGTAGAGAGACACATATACAGCAGGAACTTCACAAGAGGTCAAGCACTGGTCATGTCGAGGTCATGCCAAACAAGCCTTTCCCTCTGAACCGCGAGCTCGCGGAAAGGTTATCGGTTACTCGCCGCTAATAAGCGGGTACTGTTGAAATGCTTGTCACATTAAGGGCACATTAAAACAGGCTTTTGCGTCTGCGAAACCATCTGTGTGAAAGCTAAGGGTGCATTCGCGTCCATTACGCAGCTTCTGTGTAGTGCACACCTGTTAGCAAAGGGTGCCTTCAGCCATTTCTGAACATTAAAGCATTCCAGAACACAGCCCAGCATTAAAGTATTTTATTGTCTCATTTGTTTCTTCTTTATTTAAAAAAAGGCAGAGACTACTAGTACAGATATTATATCTCTTTGTGGTGAAAAAATCGAGGCTAATAGTGACATAATTCTATTGGGATAATTTGTAATACACTGCAGTGGTATAAAGGCTGTAATGTTAAACTTATGATAATAGATGAAACATGGCTGCCAATAGAAAAGCTACATCTCTTGGCTTGGCCAATGATTGCTACTGTTGGGTTTGATTGCTTTGGGTAAGCACCAATACATCTCCTAACTGAGGGCCTGATTCACAGCGTGTTCTCCAATGGGATAGCGCCATTATAAAACGTTTCCGTGAATCAGGCCTCCAGTCTTGCTGAACATAGTACCATGTCCGGCCGGCACCTTCTGTCCATCAAGCCAGGAAATAATGTTGGCAAGACAGGTTCCAACACTATAATGAATGCCAAGGAAAAACCATTGCCCAGCCGGCTCAGGAAAACTACAAATACAAAAAACGTTAATTGGCATGAAGGGGTGGTTCAAATATGCTGGGGTGAGGTTAAGATGAACACGTGTCCCTGTCCCCCTTCAATCCCTCACGTGTCAGGAAGTAGTTGAATTATTCCTCTACATTTCAGAACTCACTTCTTTTTCACTGCGCAGTCCACAAGGACAGCGTGCAAACGTATGTCCCGCCTTTTTCCCCTCACCTTTTCATCTCTGCCGTGCTACTGAGGGAAATTCGGAAGCGGGGCCCTCTGCACGTAAAAGAGCAAGCGTAACAAGTCCCCGCTGTCGAACGACAAGAGTGTCGATTTTGTGCTCCCATGTATGTCATGTTTCTCTGAGCAGTGGACAAGTAGCAACACTATTTTCTAACAAAATATTTGTGAGATATCCCTTTTCTGTGGAGCAGACTGAAATTAATTTACTTTTAGGAGATCCCAAATAGGGCAGGTAAGGAAAAATAGTAACAGTGAGGGAGTGAAAGGTTCAGGATCACATTATGTTGCGAAGCCATGACTTTCGCCCAACTTTCCCGGTTCGCCCATTTGTGATGAACCCGCTAGACTACTTTACTTTCCAGCCGACCTTTAATTGCCCACGATACATTGCTCTCTGGGCAGTTCCCTGCTTCCTTTTCAAAGCGTTTTCATTGCTGTTTTATTCAAACCTACAATAATGAAATTATATTTAACAAAATCAATAAACAGACACAGGCACACCCACATAAATGATCGTTTGCATTATATAAGGAACAGTTGGTTTTCAGTAGCTACATTTGTAGTTTGTGTTCAGTAATGCTGGCTTCCAAAGTGCTCACATCAAGTAATAACTACGCCTTCCATTAAATAAAAAAGCTTGATAGGAACGCATTTGGCAAAACAAGTATGATTCACTGTCAAGAGTCAAGCGCAAAAGAAAAAAAAAGTATGCTAAGACAGTGCAAGGGTATCTGCAACCAGAGGTTACCACACATCTGTGTCCCCACTCATGCTGCACTGTAAATTGCAAGGAGCAGAACACGCTATACAGTGAGCGTCAATGATTCACCATTGAAAAACAGCTTCAGAGACGACACTCGGTCAAATTGGCCATACTCCCACATATCAACAGATGTGTTACACCACTCTTAGCACAAACAATGGGACCACTTATTCAAAGATCCTGCCCTTAGGTTACATACGGACGATATCCGAAGACGACACTGGCTGCTGATCGCAGCCGGTGAAATTGACGATCAGCTAAACAATCTCCATTGACTTGCTCTGACTTTTCCAATACTAAAATCCACTCCCAAGATGCAATAAAGTATGAGATTCTCATAACATGGGGCCCTGTCTTGAATCTGATCAATTTTCAAGAATGTACACAATCAAAACATCCGAGATGCGGAAGCGGAAGTGGTAGCCCAGCTTCTCGAGAGACGAGCGTGAACTCATTATCCGCAGTGGGGGACCACTTAGCTCCATCTCTGCAAAGATATCTCCAGGCAGCTGTGGGCTTCATTTCCTTTAAATGCAGCTCAAAACAAGAAGACACATGCAGCTCTTCTTTCATATCGCCAAGTCCCTCAGATCTCCGAAACCACAGAAACCCCGGAAGAAAAAAATCTGCGATAAGTCGACCTTTAAGCCGTATCATACTTAAATGACTTTACTATGGTCATCAAATTAATTGGTTTCATTAAAAGCACTTCATCTAAAATGCATAGTAAATTTACTATTTGGTTGAATACGGAAAAGTTGGTCAAGTATTCTGCCGAAGCTTAATGTTTGACAAAACATGTTGTAGAACATGGTAAGCCCTACTTCTTACAAAAAAAAATCATGGTATCCTATTACATGTGTTCTTATGTTTCTTTTATTGACTCTACATGTCATCACAAAGTTTATTAAAGGACAGATTGTCTGAGCAAGAAGTCTGCTCTGCTTTAAGCTACCTTACATATGACTAATAGGTGAAATCTGTATTTGAGAGATTTTATTTAAGGAACAGGGTTACTCATCATTTTCAGGTGAAAGGCTACAGCATGTTCTAAATAAATATCTCCAGCTGCACTAAAAAAGACCATTTAGAGGAACGAATAGTCTGGCTCATGCCACCAGCCATAGACTACAGGGCAACATTCTACCAGAAGTCCCATATTCCTCATGGTGGACCACTGTTCTGAGTTGAGGGCTCGTCTTCTCGGCTGCCAAGTGTGCCCTCAGTCTGATGTGAGTTCTCTTCATCTGAGTATGTAAGTCTGTGAAGTGGAGAGTCTATTTGACATGGTTTGCCATAACATCAGTACTAAAAAGCTTTCACTTTCAGAGAGGATTGAGTGCTCTCGCCATTGGGCAGGTGGGCATTTGTTCAATTTCCTCTCACCTTGTTCTTACTGCTTTCAGTTGCCTGCAAGAGCTTGAGACCTGTGACCTTGACCGCCCCAAGCCAAGGTAGGCACTTAAAGCTTTGACGGCAAGGCAACCAGGCAGATGCTTGCTGTATGCAAACACATCCCCCTTGTCAGCTCAGCAAAGTCTGCAAAGAAAGACAGAAAATGTTTTGAAAAAGCCACTGACAGGCGAAAAGATTAGACATTGTGTCTCCCTACGCACAGTACACACTCAGTGGCCCCCTCTGCCCCCACGGCATGAGGCGCTCCACCGTCTTGATACTGCTTGGATTCGAATCATTTCAGGAAACCAAGATGCTTTTGCAGTAACTGCAAGCGAGATGTGGCCGAACTGGAATATTCGAAATGGCTCACAAGTGTTCTTGTGTGGTACAGCGGGTCAGCACTGATCTCTGCTCAAGAGGTCCGTCATGGACGCAAAGTTGTAGGGTTTGTGCAAAACATCACAATTTTGCACAGCTAGTATAGCTCAGTGGCAACACGCTTGTTTTGCAAGCAAGACGACACAAAGCTACACAGGTTCGAGATCCGGGTCCATGCTTAGAAACCTCTTCGGTATTAAGCATATTATAAAAAAACAATGATAATTATAATCACAGAGCAACACAGCTTTCCCCTCTGAATGCCTTACACGTTTGCTGCATTGACTCGCACAACAACGTTCCATTTGGAATATCCAGTTTCCCATCTTTTGAGCATGTCCTGCAAAGCCAAGCCTACATTAGCCAAAGCATTGCTTTGTTTAGAAATTTCGCATTGCAACAAATCCCGTTGCTTTGCTGTGATGCTGAAAAGACTCTGTCCTCTCAAACTTCTACAAGATTTGCTCTGTTTTTCGGAGGTCCCAAGGTCTACGGTGAACGCCATTTTGTCGGTACGCGGAACTTCAGATGCAACTCTATGGCACACGCCAGTGCCGGATTATCCATTAGGCCAAGGAGGCACTGCCCTATGGGCCCCACCCCTTTTAGGGGCCCGCGACAATGGGTCAAAATAAAGCAGTGCAGACAATGTAAAACGTATTAGGAGATCATTTACGAGGGGGCCCAACATTTCTACTGCCCAGGGGACCTGCACAGGGTTTCATCTGGCGCTGGCACACGTCTTGATAGATGTCGTGAATGGCATGAGTCTAAACATTTTTCCAGAATGATACTTTGCATCGTAGCATCTAGTTTATTTAAGAAATGCAAATAATGCACACTTCCATCAATGAGTAAGAGTAGTGAGTCTAATGCCAGCATTTGGCCAATACTACAGTGCCCAGCATGTGCAGAGGGCCTGCTCTAAGACGGGCATGTTTTTTCATGCAACGTTGGGTATTAACCTGCAACGGCGCCTGCTTGCTTTTCTTGACATTATTGAAGCTTTGGTGGTTTTTAGAAACAGAACATTTTATTTTCTGCTTTCCTACAGTGCAACGTTATTGGGATGTTTTCCATGCAGAAGATTTGGGTATCAGGTAATAATGCCCCCATGCATAATGCCCCCATACATAATGTCCCCATACATAATGTCCCCATACATAGTGTCCCCATACATAGTGTCCCCATACATAATGTCCCCATACATAATGTTGCTGGGAAAAGCCATTGGCAACATTATATATGGTGACATTATGTATGGGGATGGGTTGCGGGGATGACCCCGGCTCCCCTTGTAGAAAAAAATTAAAAATTCAGGTGTTGCGGGTGTGTGACTTTTTTGTCAGGAGACATTTTTACAGGGACATTTTTACATGGAACCAAGATTTGTTGGTGCTGATGTGCTGCACTCATTGGAGCTTGATGGCCACCAAAAAATAATTTTCTCTATACAGCACCCACCACTGTGGAGTTGTTGTCAGATTTGATTGTGTAGTCATCCCAAATGGGGCTTGCCTTTTCCTTGGTACTGCCCGTGGTGGCGTACATCCTTGAAGCAGCCACTGAAGGTAGGGGTAGTCTCAAGCGACTGCGTGTTTGGCATCAGAATTATCCGTGCTACCACGCGGTCAGGCATGGAGCTTAATCTGGGCTGCTGTGGACTGAATTTGAACACACTACTGGTGTGAGAAAAAGATTAAAAGCAAAAGTCACTGGCCTGAGCAGTTTCTGGTACGTGTGTGACCTCGACTCCCAATCTTTATTCCACCGAAATTGAGATTTTACTTAAAACATTAAAAAACTCTTGAAAAAAACAATGAGAAAATAGTTTTTAAAAAAGCAAAAAATGACCCTCACTTTGGCCCTTCTCTATTTTATGAACCCCACCGGCCAGTGGTGCCAGCTCTGTGATGAATCCCTTCACCCCCCCCCACCCCCGCCTCAGCACACCTTGAGCACTTGCTTGTTTGGCCGTTGGTGATTCACGACAACTAGTTGCGCCCGTAAGCATGCCTCGCTTTTAGGCTTTCTTGCTGCTGGAGGCTTCTCAAACAAGCTGAATTATAATGAAGCAATACAAATAAAGCAAACCATTTCTGCCAGGGCATAACCATGTTTAGAAAATAAAATGAAACTATTAGCCCAGCAGCACTGCTCAGCATCCCCTTCATGACTCCCTGGGCGCACCCTTAAAATTCCCCAAGTAGTCCAGAACTCCTCACTTCCCCCTGAGCCACCCCCTTCAATTGGCCCCAGCAGCTCTGCACCCACTGACACCGAAAAGAAAACTCAGAGATAAAACCAGGCCATTGAGAGCAACTTTGGGGCAGAACTGGGGCACTTAGTTGAATGAAAATGGAAGTAACCAGCCTGACATGGATTGTTGAGATAGAGCACCTGCGTTTCTTATGCACAAGCAGCATGGGAATGTCCTTTACTGTGGCAATGTTGGCATATATCGTGAGCCAAGTTTCCTGTTTTTCTTTCGGCACAAGGGCATAAGCAGCATGGAAATGGAGGATAGATCAACAATGTGGCCATTGGTGGGGACCCAGAGATTGCTGGCAGCTGCCGGAGCACCACGCCTTGCAGCTGCTGATGTCTGCCGGGGGAGGGTGGATTAAAGAAAGCTGGGGGGTGATGGGTGTCAGTTAGCAAGGGAAAGTGTTTTTGGATATCCCCTGAGAGAAATGTAAAATGCCGGAAAAGCTGTTGGGCCTCCATTGAGGCGAGCCCAGTGGCCCCTAATGACTGTGGTGGGAGGAGGCATGCAGAAAGCTGGGACCGTGAGGGAGGCACGCCCACAGGCCCCTTGATGCGTACAGGGAAAAGGGGAGACAAAATGTGGGGTCTACCATGAAGTAAGGCCACCGCCGATATTTGTTGAAGGGACAGAAAATGCAGAAAATCCTGTGCGTCCGGTGCGGGAGCTCCTGATGTATGTGGGAGAAGGGAGCATATGCAAAGCTTGGAGGATTGAGGGGGGCAGGCTCAGTCGACCATGATGGCCATGGGCGTGGAGGGAGTACAGAAACCACGGGGTGTTGAGGAGTGAGTCACGGTAGCCCGCCCATGTCTGTTGATGAAGTAAAGGTTTGGGGCAGCAGGACCACCGGGCCCAGTGGTCTCTGATGTTACCAGGGGGTTAGGACGAAGCTGGGGCACCAGAGGGTCAAGCCCTTCAGTCCTTGATGTGCATTTTGTCCGAGCATCATTGGGGAGCATCATTGCCGGAGATCTTGGCTCAGTGGCCCATCATGTCCGCAGCATGTGGGCTGTGGGTGGCTCTGTTGCTGGGGCGTTATGCAGTCTGGCCTTGGGCTAGTAATGTATTGAATGCTGGGGTGAGGAAGAGAAGAGAGAAGGGAAGCGAAAGAGCACAGGGTCACGTATTCTGTTGCTTGCCTGATGCCAGGGACTCTTCTTCTGCAGCCTGATGGTGGTCCTGTATTAGAAGTATTTTTTTTCATTTTTATTTGGCATTTGCAGGCTGCACCAATAGGCCTGCAGTTCTCCTCTCTATGATGTCATCTCTCAAACTGAGAGAAGATACCTCTCGATAGTGGGCATCAGTGAGTCGGTAATCCAGAAAGTATTCAGTCAAAGCCAAGTAATTGGATTACATCACAAGTTCCTCTGAATACTGGTTTAAAGCACAGATGAGGCAATCTAAAGACTAAGCACTTACAGACAAACACACGAGAAAGCAACGTTTCCTTTGCTACCAAATTCGATGGAAGCAGAAATTTCTAATATGTTCAAAAGTCAGACTGTTAAACAGTCTGAATGCTTTTCAGCAAAATATCTGAGAGAGGGTCAGATCTCTCCTCGCAGCGGTCAGCTGTAACCACCACATCCAAATCCTGCCGAAGCCCACCCCTCACCTGAAGCAGATCGACAGTCAAAAATGGGGTCCCCGCAGCAACATGTCCCACCGGGACCTTTGTTACCCATTTGTAGATCTCTGATCTATTTAAGGTCAATGTAAAGCCAAATCAAATATGCAAGACTAATGTTGATTCTTTATTTGTACATGTCACATCAAATCATTCACTTGTATATTCATTCTAATATTCACTAAATACACTTGCACAGCTTGGCAGTACACTGTGCATAAATTGCCAGGGTGTATTTGCACAAGATTTAAATTATTGATATTGAGTTTTATGAGGTCAGTGATTACATTTGATAACAAGGTCAACGGAATCGTCTCAGTGAATGCGTCCACGTACCGGTGTTGATTCCGTTTGCAACGCGTGATATACCTAAAAACCCATTCGTCAGAAATTGCAATGAACGATGTCTGGCAGACCAGATGTGTTGTTGACTTTCATGCAGATATTCTGGGGATGTGCTTTTTTAATATGTTCGTCCATTGGTACAACATCGAAATATATCACTGGAAAAGGTAGACATTTGCCGACTGTCAAAACTAATTTTGGAAAGCTTTAATGGGACAGTTAGGAGAATTTTCGATGGTGTTATGCTGCACTCGGGATCCATGGTGTTCATAGACTTTCTGCACCTGAGCTTGGTGGTGCTGAGGTGGGAGCAGTTCTAGGTGAATTGTCGTTAGCAGAAAGACTACGTTTAGGCGAATCATATCTGGGTGGATACGTATAAACCCTACTACCTCTATTATCCGTTCATCTCCTAAGACGTCCCTAGATGTCTTCAATGTTATCTAACCCTGATATTGCCGTAGGTACTGAGTTTCATTGTTCTTTTTGATAACAGCTGGGCAAACAATAGCCTCTATTTCCCCGGTAAGTTTTACTGTGTCTTCTTCAATTCTCTCATCTGCTTTTGAAGCATGTTTGATAAGTAGACTCTTCATACATACTGGGCTATTGGGTATATTCTCTTCTTATTCCATAGTGACTTACTCATCCTCATCAAAAATGGGGAAACACAAATTCTTAATACCTGGGATACTCTGTCATGTTCCAGATATTTTTTCCAGTGTGGACATTTTCCAACATTTGCCAATTTCTTTCTTAGATCATATCTCTCACCTGTACATTGCTGTCATTTTTTCTCTTAATGTTTGAGTGTAATCTTTGTTCCAAATCCAAATATAGCTGCCAGATCTTGATCTTTGGTAGCACGACAGTGAGTCATTTCTAAGATGTCACTGATCTTGTCATCGCGCGATTGCCTACTTGACGCAGGCCACCATCTTAGAATATCTGCAACTTTATGGAGACTGCAAGGAGAATATTCAATGGTGCAATGCTGTTTTAGGGATCAATAGTGGGGTTTTCTGCATCTTCTCTTGGTGGTGTTGAGGTGAGAGTGGATCTGGGCCGCTATCCTTACACGGAAGCTGAGTCGTTTTTAAGGATAAACCTTTCCTCACAAGGACTTTCTTTGCTTATGATTTGCCATCGCTTTGAATCAGTCTGTGCATCCACTCTGTAAACACAGGAAAGTTAAATTGTCCTGATGAAGAGTTTTTGGACTGGAAACGCCTGTAGGCATCATGATGGAAAATGATGCACAACAGAAGTTATTTGTGACCATGTCAATGTGCATTATTTATTTTTCCAATCATAAATATTTAAGCAACAAATGCGATGGTTGTAATCCAGCATTCATTATTTCAATGTGCCCCTGATTTAGTGCAATTATGAACAGTTTACCACTGATACGAGTTTGCCACATGTTTGCAGTAGAATGTACTCCTTTTTATAAGGTAGTGCGCAAGCTTCTACCGCCATCCAATGTGTGAATGGCTGTCATTTTTTAAAAAAGCAATGGTTTGTTTGTTTGTTTGTTTGTTTATTTATTTATATTGCGCACCAGACCCCGGGGTATTCGGGCGCGTAGGCAGAAGAGGGTTGTTCAGCTTAGGTTACAGATTGCAAATTAGACATAAGGGTACAGCGGCGGTTACATTGCTGTGGAAGTGTATTGGCAGAGAACTTGCAGGTCTATATACAATGAGTTTGAGAATACAGGTAATATTGCAGCATCACAAAAGTATATGCAGTGAGTTTACAATAGTGCAGGTATGGCATAAATAAGGCATAACAAGAATACAAAATGTACATGAGATCCTGGATAATCAATAGGGTGGGAATTAGACATCTTGCTCTTTTAGCCATTGAGTCAAATTGTATCTAAATTGCCGGTAGGGGAGATCTTCCCTTAGAGCAGGGGGAAGGGAGTTCCAGAATTGTGCTGCTTTGACAGCGAAGCTACTCCCACCAGATTTAGTAAGTTTGAATCTGGGTACTAGCAGGAGGTTGGAGTTGGCTTTTCTTAGGGGGCGAGAGGCTGTTTGTCTGGTGAATCTATCTATGAGGTATTGCGGGGCTGCGTGGTTAAGGCATTTGTGTGTGAGTGATGCTGTTTTGAGGAGGATTTTGTCTTTTGTTCTGAGCCAGTTAGTAGATCTCCTGAGATCTGATATATGGGCACTCTTAGGGACGTTTAGGGCGGCTCTCAGGGCATTGTTTTGGAGTGTTTGTATTTTGGCGGTGATGTATTTGTTACTGCCTATGTAGAGGGCATTGCAGTAATCTAGTTTCGATAGAATTAGTGCTCTTGCTAGAATGACACAGTTATTAGCTGAGAGAAAAGGCTTGGCAGCTCTAATTAACTTGCAGGTGTAGGAAGTAGCTGAAGCCAAGGCATTCACTTGTTTACCAAAGGTGAGGGTAGAGTCTATGTAGAAACCGAGGGTTTTAACTACTTTGGCCACAGTGATGATGTTGTTGTCGATTGTGAAGGCGTCATAGTTTGGGCCTAGTTTTTTAATGTTGGAAGAGGTGCCTAGAATGAGGAGTTCAGTTTTGTCATCATTCAGGCATAGACCGTGGGAGGCCATCCATGCCTGGATGATGAGGTAGACTCTATTCACAAAGGCCAAATCCTTGTCATAATCTCCCGTCAGCGGGATGAGGATCTGTGTATCATCTGCATAGTTAGTATAGGTGATACCAAGACCGTCTAGATCATCGAAAAGGGGCTTTGTGAAGATATTGTAGAGGGTAGGAGATACACATGATCCTTGGGGTACGCCGCATGAGATGGGTGCAGGATCTGCGGCTGCTAAAGGGGAGAAGACTTGCATTGTCCTGTTATCTAGGAAGGACTGGATCCATGCGACTGCTTCATGGGAGAAGCAGGCTGCCGTGGCCAGATGGTTGCACAGTATTGCGTGGTCCACCAGGTCAAATGCTGCAGAGAGGTCGAGGAGTAGTAAGAGTGAAGTCGTGCCTTTATCTCTTAGGGTGTCTATTTGTGCCTTAAGGTCTAGGAGTGCAGTCTCAGTGCCATGCTGTGGTCTGAAGCCAGACTGTCGGACTCCTAGGAGGTGGTTAAGTTCCAAGTGGTGCTGAATTTGTAGGTAAGCTACCTTATCCAGGATTTTCAGTAGGAACGGCACAGTGGTTATGGGGCGGTAATTGGTGGGGATGGAGGGGTCCAAGGTTTGCTTTTTGAGGAGGGGGAGGACCCAGGAGTGTTTCAAATTGCTAGGTATGGTACCTGAAGTGAATGAGGCGTTTATAAGTTTAGTGATGAAGGGTGAGAGTTCACGAGCAGCGTCTTTTATGATTTGGGCAGGACATGGGTCGCCCTAGCAGTTGGAGGGTTTAAGAGTGAGGATGACTTTCTCGACTTCTTTGGTGGAAACTTTGTGGAAGTGGAAGGGCGGGGTGTCAAGTGTGGGTGGAGGTGGAGTGGATTTCAAAATTGGTAGTGGATTCATGGTGGTCTTGGGGGGGGTGCCTATGTTGACAATATTAGGGGTAGTTATGGAAGCTTTTTTGTTGTGAATCTTCGTCTGAAGCATAGTTATCTTATTAGCAAGGGCATTTTGTATGCTTGTGCACCAGTCTTTATCCTTGATACAGGAGTCGGGAGCATGGATAGGGGATTCTACTTCTTTTAGGATGGCGAATAATTCTTTGGTATTGGATTTAGCTTGAGTGATACGGGTGTTGTAGGATGTTTGTTTCGCAAGGATGATTTCTTTTTTGTAGAAGGTGGCTAATTTCTTCAGGTTCTTTTTATTGATGTCGGAGGCGTCTGAACTCCAGGTTTTTTCACTTTGGCGTTTCTTTTGTCTGATGTCTTTCAGTAGGGGAGTGAACCAGGTGTTTAAGTGTTGGCGGGGTTTGCTCTTCCTGATTTTCAGTGGTGCAATAGTATCCAGAGAGGAAAGCATCACTTCGTTGTACTTTTCTACCATGGAGGCAGGGTCGGACTGATCTAAGATGGAGTTTAAGGTAGGTAGAATAAGGGGGATGAGGTTTTCAGGGGTAATATTTTTTTTATTTCTAGTGGGTGCAGTGGGAGCTAGGGTGCTGTTGTTGGTGGGTGTGGTGGCATCTAAGGTGAAAGATACCATATGGTGGACGGACCAAGACAGAGGCACTATAGAAGTGATAGTGGTTGGGCAGTTATGTGTGACAATCCAATCAAGGGTCCTTCCTTTGATGTGTGTAGGATCAGTATTTTTCTGGGAAAATCCTAGTTCCTCGAGGGTGCTGTTAATTTGTAATGCATTAGGGTCACGTGGGTCGTTGAACCCGAGGTTGAAGTCGCCTAAGGTGAGACAATAGGTAGAATTTTTTAGATTATCAGATAGTAGGTTCATAAGGTCTTCCTCAAAGGAACCCAAGGGGCCTGGTGGGCGGTATATGAGGTGAATAGTAATAGTTTGGTTGTTGTCAATAGTGAGTTTAGTTGTGAGGGATTCAAAGGAGGTGGTATTATGGTGTGAGGAAAGTCTTAGGTCTAGGTGGTTTTTGATAATTATGGCAAGGTTAATTCGGCTAGTTCAGTGGAGATCGCCAAAATATGCTAACCAATCAAAAATGATCCAGTCCTCCTATTTCATAAACATTCTTGGCCAGTGGAATATACCCTCCTGGCGATAAGTCGTACCATACATATTAGAGCCTTTCTTCACATTTTTCAAATAATAGGATACCAAGAAACATATTTGTTCAAAACATAGGCTGGACAAAATAAGGGCTCTCAAACATAGCTGTGCGCTGCACTACTCTCATACACATATTTTGCACTGGCCCAAAAATGTTTATGTAAGGCAGCCTCTGGAGTCTCCCTCCATGCCGAATGCCATTGGTTGGCAAAGCAGCGGCCATGTTGCTCGTCGGATGTGCCCGCCTATCACAATGCACAAAAGACCGGCCCATTGGGATAACTCGTTTTAACTTTTTTTTTTTACTATTACGGGGATAGCGGGCCATTAATAGTTTGTACTTCCTCGGTGGGAAGATGTTATCTCTCCTTTTTTATTTTGACATATTTTTTTTCAGAATGCCCTCGCTTAAACAGGGTTTACTTAAGCCACTTGTTTCAGAGCATGTCTTAAGCCTTTTTAGAACACTGGTGAGGCACCACTGTCAATCAGAGGTGACTCTTGCGACAAACTGAGCCAAGCTAGTATGGATTCAAATTGTGAAGCCTACACATGAACTGGAGATAAGGGCCAGGAATCCCATCCAGCCTGCCCAGGTGCTGTCTGCTCTTCATCAATCCTACATGGTCTCCAGCTTTCCACTTATTTACACAGTGCTGTTGCCACCCTACTTTGATCCAATTCCTTTGTGAATCAATGTGCTCTTTGTGTCTCCCACCACTTCTGCTGGTGGGCGCGATCAAGGCATTTGCCACGATTGCCCTGAAAAGCATTATGCGCCGCCGCCTCTGAGCGACCATGCTTAGGCCATGTTTTCTAGTGAACAGAAACCAGAGCTGCTTTTCTGATCAGGAGTACGTTTGAGCTGGTGTGACTAAGTATCACCTGAAACTGCCCGCTGTGCGGTTGCCTAATAAGGCTAAGTGCAGCCCTGCTGAGGAAGGCAGAAGGCATGCTCTCTGCGTTGACAGAGCGGCCCAGCGCCATTTCATACCCAGCAATCATGGGCCGGTTCATCCAGCCTGCTGATGTCTGGGTGCCTGTTCCATGGCACACAGCCCTGGAATACTCCTTCCTGTCGGAAGCTGAGATCCCTGTTTCCGAGGGGCTAAGCGGGTCATGTACACTTGTAGATACGCAGGAATATGCACATGGCGCTGCTCCAGAGCCCCACTCAGTATGCCTGTGCCTTTGAAGGGCCACACGCCAGTCCCTGTGCCTGTTCCACAAAGCAAAATGGCGGGAAGCGGGAGGTGTGCACTCACAAGTGCGTCGAGTTATCCATTTGTTCGCATGAGCATACATGGGGATGTCTGAGGAGTTTAGTCTGAGTTCCCAAATCGACGCCCCTTTCTCGCATGCTGCGTCCCGACTACCTTGTCTGTATCAGATATCACCAGTGCAGCCACACTGGCTTGCTAAAGGCAGAAATACACCTGGGACGTGCATTCGGAAGGGCAATAACCAATATATGCAAATCCGCAGGATTTCCTTCTCTCCAAGAGTGGAGAGAGGCCTGCTGTCACCGAGAGGAGCCATGAACACACGCTGCTCCTTCACAGCGGGGGAGGAAGCTTTTGGTGCCAGGCGAAGGGTGGGCAGCATAGGGCACTGAAGGATTCAAGCTCAGTTTTGGCAGGGGACGATGATCGTAGCAAGGGAGCTCTGAATACTTACAGGAGGTACAGGGGAAGAATGGGGTAAAAGGCACTACTATGTTTCCTCACTTCTCTAGGCAAATGCATGTAAAATTGCAATAAACGCCGGATCCCAGCAGTACAAAGGAGCATTTTACAACAAGTTTTGTGATGCCTCCACCCATTACATATGCCAGAATTGGACTGTAAATCATTTTTCATGATGCTGCATCCACAATAAATGCCAACATTGATAGTGTTAATCACTTCCAAGAAGCCGTGTCCACAAAAAACTCCAGCATTGCCATTGTAAATCACTTTTATGATACTGTGCCCAAAATATGTGCTTGCATTGTTCCGTAAATTGCTTCTTAAAGATGCAGCTACAGGATATGCTGTTGGGGCTTATACCGCACACCACTCCCACTTTCCTGGTCTCTTAGCGCATCATATATATATATATATATATATCAGTAATCATTCTGCAAACCACTTTGAAAATATTGCCCAGACAATGGGCCTCATTACAAGTATGGCGGTAAGGCAACAACGGCGCCGGTATCGCTACCGGCACCGTTGCTACCATACTGCCATACTACGAGTTGTGCTCGCAGGATCTCGCTCTGCCCGCTAGGTCCGACCTGGCGGGCAGTACGGCACCCGCGAGCACAACTCGTGGATGCACCGGCACCGTTATGAACGGTGCCGGTGCATCTGAGCTCCCAATTTCCATTCAGCCCTATGAATGGGAACGGGGAGCCAAATGGGGATGTGGGGTCCCTTATTGCCGGCACCCGCAAATGGGCAATTACTGGGTCCGCTGACCTCGGCATGACCTGGTAATTGTCCATTTGCGGGTGCCAGTAAAATCACGGGTCCGGCGGCAGTCGTGCCTTTGTTACAGGCACGGCTACCACCAAACCAGTAATGAGACCCAATATATGTTAGCAGTGTCACTATATTCTATTTTCATAATGTTGGTGGGAAAACATCTCACAAAAGGCTTAGAATGTGTGTGTGCATTTGGCCAAGATTATAAATTAGGGGGCTGGCAAGCCTCCAGTAAATAAGAACATACTCATGTTTGCTTTGCGCATAATGCCAGTAATGATATTATAAGAAAATAGATCCATGGCTGTTCTGCCAATATATGGCAGTATCCCCACTCCAGTTGGCTTTACCATTAAAAATGCATATATCAAAACATGTCTGAACTGGCTTCACCAAAATGCTAGTCTAGCTAAGCAATAACACTTATCAGGCTTGCTTTACCAAAGCTACCCAATACAACATGTCATACCACAAAAAGAAATGCAAGACTGGCTGAATTGAAATGCCAGTCTAGCTATATAATAAGACTTATCATGCTGGCTTTATCAAAGATGCCCAATACAAAAGTTCATGCCACAGTAAGACTAATACCACTGATCATGCTTGCTTTATCAAAGATGCTCAATAGAAAATGTCATAAAACAATAAGAAATGGCTAGACTGGCTGCATTTAAATGGCCGTCTAGCTACATATTAACATTTATCATGCTTGCTTTATCATCCTTGCCCAATAGAAAATGGCATACCTGCCCTCTGGTGCACCTCGCACTCAGACATAATTACATTGTGTGTACAGGGGGCAGATATGTGTCAGGCGCTGGGGTGCCAGGGTACAGCCAAGGCATTTTGTACTGGGCATAAATGCCCAGTAAAAACTGCCATATCCGCCCTTTGGGGACCCGATCGCCTCACAGGCACACAATCAATTCGGTGTGTACGAGTTGCTGGGGGGGGTCCAGGCATGGTGATATTTACTGGCCATCTATCATAGATGCCCATTAATAAATAGCATGCCTTCCTCCTGTGCTCTCCAGCACCTCCCATGCACAGATAATCAGTTATGTATGGAGGATTTAGGGGTCAGGCATGACATTGCATGTGAGGCGCTAGGAATCCCAAGAGACTGTGCTGGCATTCTTTACTGAGCATACCCAGTAAAAAATGCCATGCCTGCCCCCTGGCCCCAGTGCCTCACACGCAAACAATGAATGTGATTGTGTGTATGCAAGGTGCTGGGGGCGCAGTGGTCAGGCATGGTATCTTTTACTGAACATCTATCAGAGATGCCCAGTAAAAAAAATGACATGCCTGACCCCTGGGTCCCGAGCTCCTCACACACAAACAATATGATTATGTGTGCATGCCAGGGTCTATGACAGATGTCCAAAACAAAATACCATCCCTGTCCCTTGGACCCCACAGCGCCTCACAGATGCACAAAATCAACATGATTATGTGTGTATGCAAGGTGCTGGGGGCCCAGGGGAAAAGCATGTTTTTTTTTTTACTGGCCATCTACGATGTCCACTAAATAAAATACCATCCCTATCCCCTGAGCCCCACAACGCCTCAGAAGGAGAGCTGATTTTGGCTGGCGGGGAGGGGAATTCTGGAACAAAGGAATTTTTGCATGCGTTCAGGGGCCTGAGCATGGGTGATGAAATGCCCCGTTCCAGTCTACTCTCTCTCTCTCTATCTGCGGGGAGCTGCGGGGAGGTGGAGCACCCCCTCACACATACAGACATGCAGTTCCCCAGCCAACATTTCCGATGATCTATGCAAGGCTAGGGAAGCAAAACACTCCCAGCCTTGCATGGCTCATTGAGCATGCGCGACTGGGGAACTGAACTGTGAAAGGGAACTGTGTTTCCCTTTGACAGTTCAGCCAGACGCTCCCTCAGCTGAAAAAGGCAGATAAGGGAGAGCTCTGTGTTTCCCTGGGCTGGCTCCTTGGCTCTACCATAATGGGCAAGGGAGCCGATGGGTCGGTGCCCCCTTTCCCATTATGGCCGAGCCACCCCTGCCATTTTTTGTCAAACGCAAATCTTTTGGAGCGCTCTTATTTATTTATTTATTTGCATTTTTAAAGCACTCACACAGCCCAGGGGCACTGAGGCACTGTTACAGGAATATGTCTCTTAGTTGCATATTTTTAACATACTTAATACCCAGAGATTTTTAAGTGCGGACCCAGGGATCGAACCTGTGTTGCTTCGTGTCATCTTCTTTCCAAGACGAGCACATTGCCGCTGAGCTATCATCCCAGGACTTGCAGTAACTTAATGGAGGCTTTTGGCAGATTCCAGTGGTGGATCCGGCTGGGTGTCTTATCAGACAGGTCTTAAGGTCGTCCTCAACATTGAACTCATTATGTGGAAGATTGTTAAGGAATCAGGAGCTTCTCTTGCATGCAGGGAGCGGCGTGTGTTCATATTTCATCCCCGTAGGTAACAAAGTTTTGCGATCCTTCGCTCTTTTTCCTTTCCCTAAATGTATTGCCACAAATGAGTGCTTCTTTTTCCCTTTCTCGCTCCCAAGCTATCCTACAGGAACGGCCGGGCCCAATTCTTAAAAGAGGAAGGGACCCGAGAACTCGGCTCCCTCCTCGCGCCCGAGTGTGGCTTACAGATTCTCCGCAGCCTACCAGACGGGAGTGGTTCTCTTAGTACGCACTGAGTAAGCAAGCGTGTTTCTTGACAGCAAGAATGACATAAATGCCTTCGGTAGTACCAGTACATTGTAGCCAGGACAGAAATATGACTGTACACAAATCTAGTCTGCAAACAGAGCCTGTTTGTCCGGTTTCAGAAACCTACATCACTGCTGTGGCGTGCAAGGTGAGCAGGTTTTACGTGTATAGCGTTTTACTGAGGCACGGAATGTGTCCAGTGCAGAGGGCTGAATGCACGCAGGCAACGTGTCTACCCTACCCAGTAGAACAATGTGTATTGTGTTTTTAGCAGACCACTTTTTGGAGGGAATTCGTTAACTAAACTTTCTATCAGGGGCAGGCCGAACCAGCGTACAGGTTATCATGCTAGAGTGGGAGCATTTTTTTTTGGTTGGTCTAAGTGGGGCAGTTTCAGTTTCTTCACTGTGCAGCTTGTGGTTTTGACCAGTGACACTTAACAGATATTCTATACATTGCACAATCTGCAACACATTTTACAACCCCCCCGCCCCCGTCCCCAACCTTCGGTATACATCAAACAGTATGTTACAAAAGGAACAAATTGACATTGGTCCAGAGACCACACCTATAGTTAAAATCCACGCATATTTCTCAATAAAGTAACCGTAAGGGGCCCCACTTGTGCGGCGTCCCTCAGTTACTCAGTAGCATGTGTTACCCAATGAGCACAGTATTTTGAGGCGCTACAGAAAGGACCCTGGGAAGGAGGAGGACAGTGTATCCCAGATGGTCCTCCTGCTGAACTCAACTGAAAAGGAGGTCCCGGAAAGCCACAGCATAGGAAGCAGTAACATTATTTTTTGAATTCAGGTACAATAAACTTTCCCTGAGATCATCATAATATCAGCAGTATATACCAGGAAGGACCACCTTCCCTGGACACTCCTCCACACATCCATCATTTTTTCAGGTTATGGTCAGTCAAGCAGGAGGGAGTGCCGGGAGGGCATTATAATGGGCCTCTACGGTGGACATCTGTCCATTGACACAGGACACACCAGTCACCTACACACATGAATGGGCTATTGCCTTGGAAAGAGCCCCAGGGTCTGCTCTCAAGCCTCCAGCAAAGGTTTAGACAATAGTCCTCTTTCTTGTCGGGGCAGGAGGTCAGCAAAACCTTCCAATGAAAGCGTCCATAAAAGAACATGGCAACCTCTTTTGCCAAATTAGTACCCGGCGAGAGTCAAGCAGAATGCAACACGCATTCTGATTGGCTCTCGCCGGGTCCATACCTGGCCGAGAATCCTTTGATTCTCAGCCGGGATTCCAGCTGCCTTGTCCTCGGCGGGGGGCGTGTCAGCCCCTCAGCCAATGAGGAGGCTTGAAGCGGGACCATCCCCGCTCCGAGCCTCCACACGGCTGGGAGGCTACCTTTGTCCCCCGCGGGGGACTCAGGTAAGCTTCTTTTTTTTCTTCCCTTCCCTCCCTCCTCCCTGCCCTCCCCACCCCACTTACCTGCTTGCTCCTGCGTCCCCGGTTGGGGATGCTAGCAGCCTCCAGCAGTGTGGAGACTCGGAGCGGGGCCATCCCCGCTCCGCGCCTCCACACGGCTGGAAGCTTCCATCGTCCCCCGCTGGGAGCGCAGGTACGTATTTTTTTTTTCTTCCCCTCCCTCCCAATCCCACTTACCTTCTGCTTCTTTTTCTTTTTCGGGAGCGGACGCGCTGGGAACAGTTGTGTTCCCAGCGCGTCCGCTCCCGATGGCCGCCATGGAAAGGGGAAACGGACTCCATTTTCCCTTTGCATGGCGGGCATTTTCTTGTTCCTTTTTTTTTTCTGTCCCGAAACGCCGCAGCATTTCGGGACAGAAAAAAATGCTTTTAGTGCCCCGGTCACGCACATAATGCGGGCCGGGGTACTAATAGCAATATGACCCTCGCGGCGGGGGCATTACCGACTCAGGTAATGCCCCGGGGCCTTCGTTAAGGCCCTCGCTTCACTCAGGACCTATAACTGTGGGCTCTGGGCATTACCTGAGTCGGTAATGCCCCCGCCGCGAGGGTCATATTGCTTAATTATTGTTGTCCTCTCCAGCCAAGAAATGTTTCCATCTGTTATGTTACACTTGGTTGCAATTGATTGAGCGGGGACACTTCCCTTAATTGTCTTCAGATAGATCAGGTCACACCTTTGCTAAACTAAAATCTGCCCTTATTGAAGTCCGGCTATCCCGCTATCCCAAATCTCCCTTTCCTTTGAGACAAAGGAAGGCATAAAAGGCCATTATCAGGGAGGAGCCTGCAAGTTTGCGCCGCTTTGGCTTTGGGGCATAAAGCTGGAAACTGCCAATAGAAACTTGGCTTCAGGAATTCTTTCTCAATTGTGTTCTCCTATTTTTAATAATATTATTTCTTCAAAAGTTACTTTTTCCCCTAGAACAAGACTTGGACATAACTAGGGACAGCATGCAAGGACCAGCTGTCAAGGCTCTTAACTCCCTTGAAGCCAACCCATCTATGAAAGAATGTCCACACTGGAAGCAGCGTTTAGGAGCACCCAATCTGGGGAAGAGATGTGGTTGAGGTTGATTGCAATAAAAATAAATTGTAATGCAATCGCGAGGACTATGTCACTATGGCAGATATGATGGTGCCATTGGTTTATGAAAGGATGCACTCTCTGCTTTAAAACGTGATCCAAACATATGTTCACAGTTGTTAAATATGGGCAATGGGCATTGTTGTGGCAAAGGTTTCAGTAGAAAGACCTTGCAGAACATCCTACTATTCAAAGATGTGGCATTAAACCCCCATTCGCAAGGGCCATTAACGAGGGCTCTGGGCTGTTACCCCCCATTCCAGCCCTCGGAATGGAGGCTTAAGGCCATTAGCACCCTGATGTACCAAAGAGGTAACCCAGGGTGCTAAAAAAAAGTATTTTCTTTCATTCAACAGGAACGAAGGAATATACTTTTCCAAGATGGCCACCATGGAAAGGTAAGCGAAGCCCCTCTTCCCTTTCCATGGTGGCCTGCAGGAGCGAAGAGGAAGGAGCGGTGGCGACGGTGAGTGCAGTCGCCACAGAAATATAGTAAGTGGTGGGTGCGAAGGGCTACAAAATAATGGGACAGAGGGTGGGGGGAAGATAGCGGGAGAGGAGAGCCAATTCAAGCCTGCGTTCCTAGCCACCTGATTGGCTGGCTCCCCCGGCAGGGTGCTAATGCAAGTTAATGTGGAAGCAGGGAGCGTCATACTAAAACCAACGTCCACCCAATAGTGTTCCCGTCTATGGCGAAGCAGAGAATACCATGAATCTATCAGTTATCAAACAGTTACGACATTTCCATGTCAGTACCAACAAAACCAGTGTCTCTGCTAGTAATGTATGTAAGACACTTTTAAGTAGTTTTTATGTCATAGCCACACAAGGTATGTTTTGCATTAGGGAAGAATTACTTATGTGAGGTCATATTAACATTTTTATGTTATGCAATGAGAAATGAATTTAAGGTAGACTGGAATTGTATTATTTTGTGAATTTATACGGATATGGATTTTTTTAATGTGTTGAGGTTTATTTTGTTAGACCATGTGACACTCATAAAAAAAAATCTCTCGCCCCATTTCAGGGTACGGAGATGAACTTTCAAAAATGTTTGTTTGACAGCATTGTTTTAAGAAGGGGTGCAATTATACCAGAACGCAATTTCCTCAAAGGCTTTGAGGCTTTTGTAAAAGCAGGGCTTAAAGTTGTTGCTGGGCCACCTTTTATTCAAGATAGAGCTACTATGGAAGGAACCAAAGCACAACCAAGGGAGGGGGTTGCTGAATTTCATTAAGTAAAACAATGGGCTGGGAGGCCGCCAGAGTTGGCCTTGTTGAGACCTCTTTCAGTGAGTCGTGCCTCATCTGCCCTAGTTTAATTTTTGCAAACTATTTACTGAAATGAACAAAAATGTTTTCAACCCGGGAGAGCCTCAGGCCTGACAAATCACGCTGGCAGACACCCCACAGAATCCCAGAGCAATTCGGGGTTGAATATATAAATTCATTGTGGAGGAAGGATAGCTCAGGGGCAACGCGCATGTCTTGGAAGCAAGACAACGCAGGGCATCCGAAGCTCGAAACTAGATCCTGCACTTGGAAACCACTCGCTGGTATTAAGCGTGTTATAAAAGAGCAATTATAATATTATAATTCATCCATTCTCAATTCATGAGAAGGTTTCCAATATACTTGCACCACTATTGGCATTCTTCCGTCTGACGGAACCTTACCCTCTGGATGTGCTGCTCTTTACTGGAGCAGGAGCCGTGCCGCGGTGCACCACCACGACATGCAGTCTCTCAGATTCTGAGGAGCACTTACTGTCTTAGACGTTGGAAACTATAGTTCTCAGAGGGTTCCCATTGCGCATCTCAACTGGGGACTTTGGAGGACAGTAATTCGTTAGCCCTAATTTCTGGCTGGATTCTGGGGTAGTTGCCTCATCCCCGTCCAACGATACTCGTGTCGGTTAAGGTTTTGTAGTCCATTGATTGGTGGGTGGTGAGGTTCTTGACTTCTGATTCCTTCATTAGAGCGCCCGGCCTCTCTTGAACATAGATATGCGTCTTCTGGTGGTCCAGTGATTGCATTTGTTGCAGAAAGCCTTTGCAGCATATGCAAAGGGGCGCTCTGGCCAGGTTTAGCTGGGGGAAGTGGCCTGCACTCTGGGTGCTGACCCAGAATGGGGAACTCTTCTTTAATCCAGTGGGCCTGTGGAGGGTGTGTGCTGCAGGCAGCGCGTGATTGGAAACGGGAGAGTGTCGTCTGCTTCACAAATACTTTATTCTTTCCTTTTATGACAGCAGACTTTCGTACCATAGCGGGGTGAGGACAACAATAGACCAAGGAACCCAAAAACAGATAGCGGTGTACATGTATGGATAGCCATTTCTTTCCGATTTCGTCTCAGCCACCTCTTTCGGTGCTGTACATGTGGACCATTTTTTTTGGGAAACGACTGGTACCTCCTGCCTTTTAAGCACACAGAACCAGTGACATTGGTCAAAACGACCAGGTGCACTAACCTAGCAAACGCATCCACATTTGCCAAACCTTTTTCCTCTCAAACCCCGAGTAAAGGCAGCCCTATCCCAAGGTATCTATCTCTAAACCCGTGGCAAGAGGATGTGGGGGGACAAAGGGTGGCTCTGCCCCCATCCAGTTTAGGTAGCGCGAGTGGAAACATCACACGACCTCCATTGCAGCTGAAATCAAGACGCAAGACGGGTTTCAGCTGGAGGTTGGACTCGTGTCAGTATACACAGTTAAAATGGCAGCGCATCTGTGACGGCAGCAAGAGCGCTGTATGACAGCACGGGGGCAGGAACGGGCGCACTTGGAGCTGGCACGCAGTACACAGTGACTTCTACGAGCTGGTACAGTGGCTTCCTGCAAGGGGGTGTGGCCTAAAAGTAGGTCACGGGGATGTGTTGACAGGCCAGTGTGTGCCAAAGGAGGAAATTAAACGTCTTCTTTCCTTCGCCTACGTTTCTTCTTTTCCTCTCCAGCATCGTCTTCTCCTGTCCTCTATGAGTCTCCTCACCTTTCGACGAGCACAAAAGCTTTACATGTTTTAAAGCTTCCTTAGTCACCTTTTCTATTTTCTTCGTTTCGTCCAAGAGACACTTTTCCATTGCTTAGTTCAGTGGCTTCTGTTGCCAATTTTACTTTTGTTTTTATTTGAAATGGTATTGTCCTTCCTATTTCATGAGAACATGCATCTCACCTGTTGAAATTGCTCTATATTATTTCTGTTGATTTAAACCTCGTTTACCTTTTGAATAGCTGTGCTGTTCCCTGTTATGTCAGAGGAACTGATTTCTGCCCATTCCAATGGAAGTGGACTCTCTGCTAGGCTTATTCCAAGCAGGTGTTATTGGGAGGCAATCTCGGATCCAGTTTATTCCAGCTCTGTGCGTGTGAAAAAGAAAAGGATTGCTGAATCTGCATGTTCTGTGTCAAACATAGTCTGTGCCACTTGTGGGCATCTAATAAAGCCAAACGACCTCTGCTGTGGTTACAATTCAGCAACAGGCACAAGAAGATAACGTTTCATTGCAAAGGGGGCGGGGGGGCAGAGAGGGGGTTCATCAAACATATAAGGACATATTTGATTATAAACTACAAAAACGCCTTCCCTGGATGGATTCACCAGCAAACATGTTGAAAGAAATTGAAACATGGAAAAACAGGAGTTTGCATACACATGTGGAGGGCCAGGTACATGTGGGAAAAAAATCGCGGTAAAAAAACCAGCGAAAAAACATCCTGCGATGAAATGACATGGAACGGTGGCGGTATGGCGTCATTTCATCGCCGGATGTTATTTCGCTGCATTTTTTACCGCACATTTATTTTTTCTAAAAAACCCATCAAATTTTTTAGAAAATGGGAGGGTCTGGAGGGTAACCCCCCAAAAATAATTTTAGAAAAAATACAATGGGTTTTTTCATAAAAAAAAATGTGGTAAAAAACCCCACGAAAAAACATCCCGCGATGAAATGACATGAAACCCATGTGGCCGTCTCACTTCAAAGTCTTCTTTCTTAATGCAGAGCCTGCTTGGTCTCCTACTTTACCATTTGTTTCCCACTGTTATTTGTCTATGTCTAGCCCCGGTTTTGTATAATGGTCTTGCCATTTTGGATCCAAGTTCACCCCTTCAACAGCAGTTCCTTGATTCCAAAAGCCTTTCGCTGGGAGAGTGTGTGCCGACGTTACTCATCAGCCCTAGACATTATCACCTCAATTGCTGAGTACTAGTTGTTGCCCTTCTTATAAAAATGACAATCTCTGAGTGTGAAATGAAGGCCTCTGTTCTATGTCCTCTCCCGCTCATTTCCTGTTCTACGCACACATTTAAATTACTGAGTTACACCTCGCACATTTCTTATGCGCCATTTTGTTTTTGAAAGGAGTTCGCTGGACTGACTCTCAATGTTCTGTCTATCCTCGAGGCCTCAATGATCTCAAAGAGACTCTGCAGCGCAAACCAAACAGATATAAATGAGTCACACCTCATATACACTTTTTATACGAGATAACCATGTCAGTATGCGTTGTTAAGAGTGCGCTATAAAAAGGTTTCTGACGAAAACACTGTGTTTCTTTTGTCATGAGGCATTCAGCAGGTCGCTGTCAAGTTCGTGGGCCTCATTGCGAGTTCAGCGGCACAGTAAAAAGTGTCAATAATTCCGATGTCACCACATTTTGACGGTAACAGAATTTCGGCCATTTTTACTGCACCTCTGAATTCCTAGTTTGGAGGAAAAGTGGAGCATTCACCTCCAACAGAAAGCTGGAGGTCCATCTTCCACTTAACCGAAAAGTCTGCGTAATTTCCACAGTGTAATTACTGCATGCAGTCATTCCAACAAAATCACCTTGGGGCTCTGTAACTCAAAAGATTGGGATTTCAGACCACCTGGCCACCACTTGTTATATCGTGGTAAGCCCACGGGACCGAGTGGCAATAACAGTAAATCGTTTTGGTGGCAATTTAGTGGATTTACAACCAGATTACAGCCAGACCTGTAATAAGGCCAAGTGTTTCTCACATCCAGTTCCCCAAATAGTGATTTAATTAAACCTTGTTTGTGCTTCTCCCTTGTTTACTCCCATGCTTCTGCTACAAAAGGGCAGATAGGGAAATAGAATCAGAGAACTTTGCAACCCTCGCTAGCCGTCTTTCTTCCCATTGCTGGCTTCTATGTGTCATCACAGGTAGGATCAGCAGTGACGAACAATTGTAGAAACGGATTCTCACCCTTGAGCTCCGCATTGGTCAAAGCAAGCTTCCACTCCTGTTTTCTTTTAATACTGTTATGTTATCGGTTCTTGCAAAGTGCAACTTCTCATATTTTCATGGTCTCTTGCCACAATGGGATCTGGAAAAGAAAAACGGTGGGGTAGGCTATGCCGGGGCCTATGTGTGGTGTACCCGTTTCTAGATGTTTCTGCAAGCTGTCTGTGGGCAGTGGATAAAGGGTGCCCCAGGTTAAACATGCAAGTTGTTTGAGTGCTTATATTATTGCATCTCTGGTGGCTCCATTACGTGTTTCGGGAGATAAAAGATGGCAGACATATGTCCTGGGCTGTCTTGGATATTGAGTTGTGCTAAATTGTTTGTGTGTTAGGTTTGTTTGTTGCCATTGTACATTTTGATTGTGGTGGGAGGTTGGCAGAAACTGGACTTTTGAGGCTGTACATCACATACAGTCCCTCTGCCATGAATTTGAGGAATTAACTAGTTTGAGAAGTTAATACTGGTGCGTTAGTAGGTTAGAGTGAGGGGCACGTTCAAATCTTTTGGTGTTGGTGCATACAGGCCAGAAGAACCCAAGTCCTGAGAGCCAGGTATATGTTGGGTTCGTTGACATAAAGTAGTACATTTGGTTGAACTAATTTGGCTCTGGTTATATATGGGGTAGGGGCCAGGCGGATGGAGGTGGGTTATGGGGGTACCTTGCATTAAAAGAGAACAAAATGCAACTAAATTTAGGTGGATCCAATTTACCACTTTCAAATTGTTCATGAAACAACCTAGAACCAAGTGGATGGTTCTAAGTGATTTGTGGAGGTGACATTTGGATGTCTGCTTACGTGGAAGAGAGAACTCTAGAGCTGGACGAGGCCTCTGATGCACTTGTGGTGGCAGTGGCCAACATAAGGCTAAGGTGACTGCACTTCCATATTCTGATGATACCAGGCATGTGAGTCTGACACTAACAAGATGGCAGTATCTTGATAAAGGAGCTGACACTTGGCAGCATCTGGAAATGAAGAGCAGCTTGTGTATGTAATGGCTGCACCTAGCAACCAAGACTATAACTGGCATAAGAAGCCAGTACCCATTGCAAATGTTTGTTATGCATGCCACACCACTGCCAGATCATAAATCCACCCATGGCATTTCAAGCCACCACCCTAGTAAGACTTTCTTACAGTGACAACTTCTGAACCTCTATTTGTTTCTGCCGCTTAGATTGCATTTTAAGACCACATTCTCCCAATCTGGAAGTATCAGAGTTCTATGTTCTATGAGAAAACAATGACATGTGGTGTCTTCTGTTTCCATTTATCTCCACAGGGCCCAGTTGTTGGCTAATTTTAAGAGGGAACTGTGCTGTAATACAGTGATGATACTGTCTGATTATGTGTCAATGAATGGCTGAAAAAATAATTATTTACATACAAAATGTATTCAAACAGCCTCATTATAAGTTTGGTGATTCTAGTAAATGGTGGTATTATAAATGTCACTACTCTGCCTAATTGTGATTTGGGATATCAAGCACTCCTCATCGCTATTCATCGCATGGAGTATGTAGAAAGTATTGCATTGGATGAAATATGGGTGATTTACCCCATGCAGTACTTTCTATGAACTCCATACAGTAACCCTACTCTAAATTTGGCATCTTATTAAAAATAGCAGATATTTAATATACCACTTTGTTTTCACAATTACCACCAGACCTGTACTGGGGCACTACAGGCAACATTGCTAATATGGTGGTGTGGTAAAAATGGTAGCAAAGTGGTAGTTATTCCGTTACCACCATTTTACCCCCACATTACTGTGCCACTGTACTACGAGTTATGTGCTCGAGCTAAATCTTCCACCTTACCACCAAAAAACGGCTGATTTACCATGGGGTATTGACTAGCGTTCACAGTACATCCACTAAAAAATCTCCATGGAGTCCTTTGGAATCCGAAAAGTGGCATTTACTCCACCTTACCACCACTTGTCACCCATTGGTGATGCCCCGGGACCAAGTAGTGGTAACAGTAAACGAGATTGGCGGAAATCTTGCACATTCACCAACAGATTACTGCCAAATTCGATGGGCTTTTACTGTTCCCACCATGCCCACGATGATACTCGTAGGAATCCTGCTCCCGCACTGTGGCGCCATGAAGGGTGAATTTGTTGGGTGCGTCCAACCGCGACCTAGTTTGTTAGGGCAATTTGACTATGGATTCTTTAGAGCGACAGACCCAAATAGATGGCGTCCATTTTTCAATCTGGGCAAGGGGACGATTTTTAGGGAGCTATTGAAGGGCACGTAGCTACATTGAGCTCGAGCGGCGGTAGAACATCGGGGATAGATTTCTTGACCTACCGACGACACTGAACTTTGACAAATAACTTTTCCCTATATGGTAGGTAGACCCCCAACGGGGATTGTGGATTTGCAATTTAGCATTAAGGCAGCAGGGCCTTTAGCTCAGCAAATAATAAGGACCCTGATCCCGAGTTTGGCGATATTACCTCCAGTCCCTCTATCAATATCTGTCATTCAGTCGAGCTACAATTAAAACCCAGCTGTGCCACGTGTGCCATTGCAGGCACTTTCCCAAGTATATACACCCAAGCAAGCATGCCAAGGCTACACCTTAACACTTCTGGATGATTTCCATCTCAACTTTAATGAGGAGCCACACCTCATACAAAAAGGACACATTTAATGCACCTCCTAAAAACCACGTTTCCTGATTTGCACTTATCTGGTGCACCCACGCACCCTACAACACTATCTCTCTCTGCTGACCAGAGCTACGCTTCACGAGGGCGTTCAACCTACCAGCGCTTTGAGGTCATACCAATGATATACAGAGCGCTATATAAATGGCAAGTAACATAACATAACATAACATAATATACAACCTGACTATGACATGCCGTTTCCATGGTGAAAGAAAAGCTTTGGCTTGAAGATGGGAATGGTCTATAAGAGCATCAATAATCAACAAGGCGTCACTGGGAACAGGCCACAGCACCTGGGCTCAGGTTCCCCAGAGTTTTCAGGGCTGGCGGAAGAGATCCCCGGGAGAAGGAGCCGGGTTTGGCATCTTGTGTTCTGATATTTCCTTATACTATGGTGAAACCAAAAAAGGCTAATCTACAAGATATTGAATGTCAAATTATCGGTGACTTCATCATATTAAAATCTGCATCGTGGGATCTCCTGATTCATCCCTCTTCCCGTGCATTCTAAAAGAACACTGATGTCACCTTGTAATGGCCTGTTGTTCACTTTAGCCACTAGGCAAGTAGACTCCAGGAATGTCTCATAAATAGAGGAGCAAAATGTTGCGAGAACACGCCCCGGCCTCCGCCCCCTGTCCATCTAGCAACGGCAATATAGCTCTCATGTTCATCACGCTTGCACTAGAGAAGAGTTCTGATCTAGTGACTTCATCGTTTCCTTTGAACCAAAAGGTTCAAGTTCACATGCGCCTCTCTTCGCTTGACTGAACTGTGTCTTGAAGTGAACTGTGTGATCCTGGACATATCATCTCATTACCGTGTGTATCTAACATTGTGGAGTGATTAGAAACAGACAGGACATTTGGAAAGAGCGGTATTTTTAGCATGTAACAACAAGCTGGCTTCTAGACTTCTCTCATGGACATAAGGCTAAAGCACTGCTTGACAGTGCAGTCACATGCTTAGTTATAAGAATAAAAGGTAAGCGACAAACTGAAATATGTGTTGTTTCCCTCCATTTTCCAGAGACCGGCTAAACAATATGTACACTATTGCCCTCATCACTTCAATATCAAAAGAGGGAATAAATACCACATGATCTCCTCTGTTGAGGAGATGTCAATTTCTAAGGTGTCTATCCTTCGATTCTGCTTCTGTGCCTTCAGGCGATCATACAACCTCACAGACTGGCGCGTGACAACCTCCAGACACTTTCCAAACACCGTGATTCCCTCTGTCCTAGCCCTATTGGCCTTTCCGAGGCAACAGGCTGCCACTGGATTTTCCTGCATGCAGTAGGAAGTGAGAAGGCTGGAAAGAGTATTCTGGAACTTTCCCCCACCAAGGCTGAGCTGGGGTGCAGTGGCAGGCAGGCTGCTTTTGAAGCATTCGAGCCCACACCATAAGGTTCTATTTTGTGGTAAGTGACCGCCACCCAAGTGTTTCCGAAAGGGCCTCTAATAAAGGCGACTGCCAGCTACCACGCCGGGACAGAGTCTGTGCATTTCTCTTTGCCCAGAACCCCGTGTGAACCCCTCACAAAGAGGAGCTTGGAATGCAGCCTGTACAGGTGGTTAGAGCCTCCAGGCTCAGCTAGATGATTGGCTCGAAATCTGGAAACATCGAGAAAACCAAAGGAAAATAATGGAATGCAGGTTTCTACTGTGTTAGATTTTAGAGTCAACACTGTCTATAATGTTAATACGAGCAGTCTTTCTTCTCTTTTGGTAACCGGAAAGTGTAGCATATGGGCTCTATCCACCATCAGAGCATGCTGTTGGCGTGAGCCAAAAATTGCTGTCAGCCTCTGCCAGGGCTCCCCGACCTGATTTCCGTGATCGTTCACCTGTCAAAGAAAGAGGAGTGAAACTAGAGGGCAACATTAACCATGTTTAGAATCACATCATACGGTTCCTACGTTTGCATTTGTTTTGTAATAATTAGAAGGGAAGCTATGATATAGAGAATACATTTTTTTGATTTTTGCATCATATTATTATTGTTTTGTAATCTTAGGATCAGAAAGATTATATGCAATTATTTAAGAAATAAAAGGCATGGATCAACCTTAAAAGAACTGAGGATCAGAACCCCCATTGACTCATTTTGATTTTGCTTTTATATTTGAATATTTTCGTGGGTTTTTCGGCTGATTATTTATTTATTTGAATTTCTATAACGCACCGCTCGACCATGGGCCTCAGGGTACACATACTGTTATATTTAACACACCTATTCAAATACATTTTCTTCCCTTTCATACCAAGTATATAAACTAGACCACGTCAGTTAGGCCACTCCCTTAGATGGGCCAAGTCTTGTAAGGATTCCTTGTGATACTTAAGCTGTGCCAGGCCCTTCTGAGGCCCCTCCTGAAATTGTTTTATAATTAGTGAAGGCCCCCTCGATTTCTTATCCCAGTTAAAGCACTGGTCGTTTCTCTGTTCATGGCTAGTTACATACTGTGCGTGACCATATGTGGCAGGCCCAAATTCAGACACATCCACTCATGGGCATGTTAGTATATGCGTATAGCCATGGGCACAATGCTGCCTGGCCTGTGTATGCTTGCAGAGAAATGTGAGGCCTAAAAGAAGCTCTGACATCACATACGTAAAATATTTGATTTCACTTACGTACCTGTGTATGCTGCTGCTGCTGTGAGGCTGGGTAAGGGCCTTCTCCTTGGGATTTGTGCTGAAGGAATGATGTATGGAGGGTAGTGATTGACACCTCCAATCTCTGGGTCCTGCACGTAGAATCAGTAAAAACACAAACGAGAGAGAGAGAGAGAGAGAGAGAGAGAGAGAGAGATTTTTTTTCCAGCAGCCCCTGCTACCACACACAGTGGCAGTGTGTGGTGGCACGGGCTGAGTTAACAACCTGGAAAAAAAAACATGGGACAATTTTCTGGCACCTTCTTAGTGCCCCAGGTAAAAAGGGAGATGAATAGTCACAGCCTTGGAACATTCCGACCTGGGAGGTGCGAGGGAGGGGCAAAGGGAAAAGTGCAAGGTAAGGGCATGGGGAGAGTGGAAAGGTGCGCCTATGCAGAGTGCGGAAGAACAGACGAATCAGAAGGGCAACGTGTGCAAAGTCCACCCAACATGGCCGATAGGGTCGGATGCAGCGAAGGGCAAACCGGAGAGTCTGGAGGCCTTTTCTGAAGCAAAGATGGCCATCTTCTGTTCTGAAAGAGTTTGATAAGTTATTCCAAAGATTCACCCCAGCTGCACCCAGTCATCTCAACCCGATACATATTAGAACTGGCATGATAATGTGCTTAACCTGGAGACAACTATACCAGTATGGCCCTTGTTGAATTGGCCTGGCCTTTCCAGTGCAATCCTGGTGTGGTATTTTGTGGGAATATTTGAAACTAGCAAGAGGCCAATGAAAGGTCAAGACAGCAGGCATAAACGGGAGCCATGTGAAACCTGTACGAGACTGTGGAATCTGGCCTCCCAGAATTATGGACGCAGTTTGGAAATGGCCAGGGCACTTAGTGGGAGACATGTGAAAATAGCCTAAAGCCAATGCTGTGGAATGACAATATGATTGAATTTGAAACTGGCATGTCCATGTTGGCCCTGATATGTCCATTTTCTGAAGGGGAATGTGAAACTGTCATGGCCATTTCCTGTGTCATCATGCATGGTAGTTTCCCAGGGGACACTGCATTACAGCGTGCCCATTTGGCCGACAAAACTGCCACTACTGAAACTGGCATAACAGTTTTACGGAGGCAATGGAAAACTAGTATCACCAATGTATAGGGAGATGCAAAACAGGCCTTATTCATGATCGTTTCCTGGGGGCCTTGGCAGTGTGCTCAATTTGGCAATGTAAAGCTGGTATAGAACTGTTGAAAATAATATGACAATTAGAAAATCTCCAGGTCCCTTTTTTGGAGAAAATGTAAAACTGGCCATGTGCATGGCAATTTACTGGGGAAAATGATGTGGAGGGATGAGCCTTGCGGCCCCCTGTCTGTTTGATGATATTCTTAATTGTCTTTACCTATTCTGCTTGACTGTCCAATTGTTCTTTTTTGATGACACTAATCTTCACCTTCTTACTATTCACTCTTCTTTTTCCCTTCTTCCTATTATGGCTTGATTCAACGTGAACCAGATCCACTCAGCTCCAAATCAAGATTCTGGATTTGATCTTTTCTTGATTTTTCCTTCCCTTCTACTTAAGCGGTATCTGCGTTTCCTTTATTTGCTATTGTTCATTCTGTTTACCCAGTCTTGCCTTACTTGCCTTACTCCCTCCACTGCTTCCTCCTCTTGTGCTAATGTTTTGCTTTGTGACCTACATTCATTTGGAGAACTCTTCATTTATCGCAGAGGTTTCTCATTCTCTTGCTCCTTTTGGCGATCCCTGTGTATTTCTCCCTGATTCTTCTTCTACACTTTCATCTTCCACATTGTTCTTTTCTTTGGCTGTCTGCTTCCCCTTTGCACTTACTTCCTTGTCGGCCTCCTTTCCTTAAGGATTGTTCCAACCCTGCTCGCAAACTTGAACGTCACTGGCAGAAATCGTCTTCTCCAGACAATCTTGCACCACTTTCCTCTCTCAACTTGACTTATGAAATTGATCTATTCCACACTAAAAACAGTACTACCTGTATTTCATAGCTTCACTTTCTCCTCATTACTGTCATTTATTTTCTCTCCTTAATAATCAGCTTGGCCCGCATCCTGTTGATCCCATTTTAATTCGTCCCTTTCTGCAGCTAACTCTGCTTCTTATTTCACATAACAATAGAGAATTCAGGATTGTCTTTCCCACCTGTGTTTGCTTCTTCTACTCATCCTCCTCTTTCCTCTTCTTTCAAGAAAGCTCAATTCTTTTCGGTTTCCCAGGCTTCACTTCAGCGTTTGCTTCATCTGGATAATCGTTCTACTGCTCCTTTCCTCTTATCCCTACCTTCTTCTTTAACTGATTACTTCTCACTTTCTATTGGTGTTTTTCCTCCTTTCTTCAAGCATACAACTAGTTTGAATATTCTTAAAAATCCTACTTTTTATCCTTCTCTTCCTTCCAACAATCACCCTCTTTCTCATCTTACTTCTCTTACCAAACACCAGCTCTCTCTTTCTAACTTGATTTTAACACCCTTCTTCCCACACTTCATTCTAGTTTTCGGCCCTCTCATTCTGCAGAAACTGCCCTCCTCTGGGCCTTCCCATAGTTACAGGCTCGAGCGTAGCGAGGGCCTTAACGAAAAGCCCCGGGGCATTACCGTAGGCGATAATGTCCCACAGTCAAGTGCCTTATTGCCTTTAGTACCCCAGCCCATTAGACTGGAGCACTAATGTTTTTTTTTTCTCGGCTGCGAGACACGTTGCATTTCGCCTCTGGAAAAAAAAGTAAAACGTTTTTACAAATGGCTGCTATGGACTGAAAACGTAGTCTGTTTTCTTCTTTCTGAGGCAACCATAGAAAACAAAGAAAATGGCTGTCAAGGAAGGGGAGAAAGGACTACACATAGTCCCTTCTCCCTTTCCATGGGGGCCATTGAGGAACATTGAAAAAAAAGTAAGCAAAAAAATGGCCACCATAGAAAAGTAGTCCCTTCTCCTTTTCCATGGCGGCCAGTCGCGGGAAGAACTCCGGGTGCGCGGAGCTCCGAGCCTTCTGGGTCCGGTAATGCCTGGATGAAGGCCAATGAGCTTGCATTTTACAACTCATTGACCCTCACCGGTACTAATGTTCTTAATTCTTCTCAACACTCTAAAGATTCTTTGCTTTTTCTCCTGCTGTACCTACCTGCACCATTTAATACATTGGGTCAATCTAGCATCTGTCTTTAGCTTTTGTCTCTTAGACTCTCTGATACTGCAATCTCCTGGTTTTCTTCTTATCTCTTGGATTATTCCTGTTCAGATCTTGGGCTGATATTTATTCCTCTTCCTCTACTTTTTCTTTAAACTATGATGTACTCATTACTCAGTCCTCTGGCTTCTCTTATTTACTCTCTGTGCTATTCCTCTTTCTTTCATTCTCATTTTCTTAGCCTCGATTGTCATTTTTATGCTGACGATTCCAAGTTGTTTATTTCTTTCTCCTCCTTTCCTGCCTACACTCTTCATCATACTTCTGCTGATATGAAGTCTCGATTCTTTATTGCTCCTTTTCCTTATGACTTCCCTTCTCCTGCCTTTATTTATTTTCCTCCTGGCTCTTTCATTCGCATCCTAGTCTTGTGAACTAGGTCATTTTTGATACGTTCTCCTTCTCTTTTCACATTTCCTCAACTCCTCTGCCTCATCTCTGGAGGATAGCCCAGGAGCAATGCTTGCCTTGGAAGCAAGACGACGCAGTGTAACACAGGTTCAATCCCCGGGTCCGCGCTTAGAAACCTCGGGGTATTAAGCGCGTTATAAATAACCAATTACATTTACATTTAAAGTTATAATGCATACAAAAGGTCCCTTTCTAACATTCTTGAATAACCACTCCCTTTACAACTTTTATCTTTTCTGAGCTTGATTATTGCCATTCCCCTCTTTTTGGCCTTTTAGCTCGATGTATAACTCTCCCAGCCTCCATCCCATTCCTCTGTTCTCCTTAACCTCTCATGGCTTTCTCGCCTTTTCTGCTCATCTGCACTTTTGTTTTCATTGTCTTGAATTACATGCTATATTCATGTCTTAACTCCCTCCTATCTTTCCTCTTTTGTTTTGGTCAATTCTCCACCTGGGTCCCTTTAATGTAACTAGCCCTTTCCCATAATCCTTGTGCCCAGTCTCATTTTAATTCTTTTTCACTTCTTTTTTTGTAAATTCTGGTGCGCTCTCTCTGTTGCTGTTTGTTCTGTCCATACCCATGATTTGCAGGATCTTCTCTCCTCTCCTGATTGTATACGTGTCTGCATGGATGCAATTGATAAAGCGCTAACCTAGCTGGGCGGTAATGGAGCACTATACTTAGGGCAGGCACCCAAGGGGTTAAAGTGAAGGTGCGTGGATAGCATAGGCGCAGGGATGGATAGGGTGAGCAGGGGCGGGTGGGAGCTGCAGAGGGAGAATTAGGGTTGAGTGGAAGGATCGGCGAGTGCCTGCACCTGAGTTTACCTTCTCATCGGTGATGGAAGAAAGCATTGATAAATTGATCGCCAATCTTAAACCTGCACATCTCAGTGATGACTCAATTCCAGCACATTTGGCTGAACAACCCGCGCATGCTCTTAGTAAACCCATACAGACTTTGAATGCATCTCTTGGTCAAAGCATTAGACAAGGGGATTTAAAAAAATCTTATTTAACACCTTTGTTAAAAAAGTCCACATTGGATTATATAGTATTATCCAACTATCGTCCCATTGCAGGCCTTTTATGGGCGGACAAAATCCTTGAAAAAGCTGTTGCCATACAGCTGCAGGGTTTATTGGAGGCAAACAACATCTTGGATTCTCACCAGTCAGGAATTAGGCCAGGCCATAGCACAGAGACAGCCTTAGTGGCTGTCTGGGACGATCTTCTTGAAACTGCTGATAAGGGTAACTTCAGCATGCTTGTCATGCTTGACCTGTCGGCAGCTTTCACTACAGTTGACTGTGGCATACTTAAGTCCAGACCAACATCACTGGCACATGTATCCAAAGAGGCCATAAAATGGTTTTAACACATTTTTGACTAGTCGATTTCAACAGGTCAAGACAGGAATCCTTATCTTTCGAAAGCATTACCAGTAACCTCTGGAGTGCCACAGAGTTCATCCTTGTCGCCACTATTATTCAATGTGTATATTCGCCCTTTACTTAAAATCGGTGTCCAATTTGACCTGCAGTATCACTCATATGTGGATGATACGCAGATGCATGTTCACCTAAAACAGCCATTGCAGGCAGTGGATCGAGTTTTAAAGTGCGCAGAAATAAAATGGACTTTGGATGCTTGAAAACAAGCTTTAATTAAATCCCACAAAAACTGAGATTATTATCTTTGGTTCTAAAAGGAAATTGGCCTACCTACTGCCATTGGTTCCTTGCCCAACTTTGTTTGAAATCTCCTCCAAATATACCCAATCAGTAAAAAACGTGGGTTGCATTTGGTAGTCCAACTTGTGCTGTAATCTACAGGTAAATAAAATTAATTATTATTTTTTTTACTTTCAGTTGAAGCTTCTCAAACCCTTTCTTCCTCTTATTTCTGAGAATGATCGTTCCACTGTGGTATGTACCCTTACAAATACCAAACTGGATTACTGCAATACTCTTTTGTCAGGTATACCGAAATATCAACTTCAGCAGCTTCAGGTGGCCATGAACTCAGTAGTACAACTGATCTTCTCACTATCACGAAAAACACTGGTTTCAGATTTCCGGAGAAGTCTTCACTAGCTGCCAGTACAGCAGTGGATCCAATTTAAGATATTGTGTCTTGTTTTCAACTGTATCCATGGCCTTGCCCCAGCCTACTTAGCATTTTACGATCCATGGGACAAGTTCTGTTGGTAATCCCCCCTTCTAGAACAATTACCTGGGGAGACAGACGGTTCTCTGTTGTTGGCCCTTGTGCCTGGAGCTCCCTCCCACAACATCTGTGACAGATTGATTCCCTAGCCATATTTAGGAAACAACTGAAAACACATCTGTTTAGATCATTTCTGAGCCATTGTAGAATGGGCTACTCTAAAGTTTATTTCACTTTAGGTCCATCTGCACCCAGATGCAGTCTTCTGCCTGGTTCCCTCTTGGGATATGCGCACTATAAATATACAATTAAATCAAATTAAGTTCTTAAATGACGAGTAGGGTCTTTGGAGCCTTCTTGAAGTGGGAGGTGGCCAGTCTTCTCTTTGTTGGTAACTTGTTCCAGAGCATAGGCGCATAGCAGGAAAAGGAGGCCTGTTTCGTGTTTCGAATTCAACAGTGTCTTATGTTAATTGCATTTGATTTATTCATATGAAATGTTTACTTGTGTTGTACCTTCTGTACCTAAGAGCTTCATGCATAAGAACTTTAGAAATACACAAATAAATGCATGTCAATGTTATGATTCATGACAATATAATGATTCATATGAAACTACTGACACAATGTTGAAAACAGAATACCAATTTTCTGGAGGCAAATTGAAATTAGTCTGGGTCATTTATTGGCCAATGTGAAGCAGGCATCATGCTTGGGAATTTTCGAGCAAAGGTGTAGCATGCCGATTTGCTTAATGGGGCAATGCAAAAACTGGTGCAGTGATCTTGAAACTGGTGTGAAATTGGCATGGTCAATTTTTAAGAACAATATAAAACTGGCTTTGCCAGTCGTAATGCACAGGTGGCAATTAACAGAAATTTCAAAGTGCTTAACTTTGCAAAATGAAATTGGCCTAGCACAGAACACATTGGTATACCAATTTAGTTATGTGAAACTTGCATTGTTTTTGTATCAACACTTTTATAAAACGTGCATTGGCATTGTTTGGGCCAAAGTGCCTTGGCAATGTGCTTAACTAGGGCATTGTGAAACGGGCATGCTGCTCTTTAAACAGGCCTAAGGATGTTTTGGAGGCAATTTGAAGATGGTATAATTTAGAATTATGTATGAGCATTTCCTGTGGTTAATGGCATGGCATTAAAATATATTTAATGGTGCCCATGTGAAACCTTCCTGGGACTCTTGAAAGTAGCATGCCAACATTTGGATGCAGTGTGAAACTGTCATTGTAATCTTCGGGAGGCAATGTGAAACTGACAAGGCAATTTTCCAGGGGCAAAGTAAAACTGGCGTTATGGCAATCTAGAAAAGGAAAGTGGCATGCCAATTTTGAGATGTAATCTGAAACTGACGCTGTCCTTTTTGAAGGCAAATTGAAACTGGTTGTGAGTTTATGGTTGCAATGTAAATCTGGCATGGTAATGTTATGGGAGCAATAAAGTGGCTTCAGAATGTGCTTAACTGAGGAAAAATGAAAATAGCAAGGCACTGATGAAACTAGCATGTCAGTTTTTTTAGAGGCAGCGTGAAACTGGCAAAATAGTTTCTGGAGCAGTGTGAAATGTGCATGTTAACTATCGGAGGGCTATACCGTGGCTTGATAGTGTACTAAAATGGGGGCAGCTAACATCATAAGTGGCACGGCTACTTGCCAAACATGGGCAACATGAAATTGGCTTGGCAACAGGAAACTCGGCAAGACAATGTGGAAGCTGAAAGGTTTGCACGTCAAGCTGAACTTTAGCAATTTTGAGAGCACCATAGTGTATTCAAGCACATAATTACACAATGGCGAAGTACCGGAAGTACCTCTTTGCCTCCCACGCTGTCCAGCCGCTGTGCAATCACTACCTTCCTGAACGTGTATTTTTTCCTGTTCTACGGTGATATTACCTGTGGCTCCGCCCCCTTCCCTCAGGAAGAGGCTAAATTTGGGGATCGCGCGCACCAGGCGAAGTACCGGAAGTACCTCTTTGCCCCCCACGCTGTCCGGCCGCTGTGCAATCATTACCTTCCTGAACGGTATTCACTGTGGACTTAAGCTGGGGAAATATATGTGGACTTATAAGTATTCTCTGGTGCTTATTGTATCTCTCTCTCTCCATTTATAGTGTATTTTTTCCCGTTCTACGGTGATATTACCTGTGGCTCCGCCCCCTTCCCTCAGGAAGAGGCTAAATTTGGGGATTGCGCGCACCAACGCGCACGCACCAGGCGAAGTACCGGAAGTACCTCTTTGCCACTGCGCCGCGGCGTTGCGGCGGAGAGGCATAACAGGTGCGGCGGTTCGAGCGTTCTGTGATTGCAGTGAGGAATGCAATTACGCTCGTCTAAGAGGAATCCTCTACAGCCTGGTATAAATTCCCCCCCTTTATTGAGAGCATTAGTTATGACACCATCAAAGGGCTCCTCGCGAGCCAGCGCTCATCTGGCATCCACCCCTAATAAGAAATCCATGGCTGGATGTCAAAAGGCTCTAAAGGATGCGGATATTCGAGCTTTTTATAAAGACATCACGGCAAAGGCCCATCTCAGTGGCAAGCCTCCGATATTGATGACGGTTACAAAATCATTGGTAAATAAAACTAACACTCCCGCTGCCTGTATCCCAGCCGTTAAGGCCTGTATGGATAAAAAATCTGTATCCTTGCAACAAGCTGAGACATGTAAGTTACCAATGCCTGTTATTTCTGTAATGAATGATACATGGGAATTGAATCCATCTAATGATCCTACTGTTGCAAAAATGCCCGCGCACACCTCCTCTGTTACTGACAGCGCGCTGTTAAAAGCACTCCCTCCTACTGCAATCCCAAAACAGGCAGATAATTTAGAGGTGGAAAGCATGCCAGTTGTACAAGACATTGATCTTGTCAAGGAGGGATCTGGGTTGTCTGCCCATATGTTATCTGATAATCTGTCAGCCTCGCCTGTATTATTTGTCACGCCTGAGCCCAATAGTACGAGTTCACCTGTGAGTGTGTCTTTCATCCACCCTACGCCAAGAAGACCTATCTCCCCCATTCCTAGCCGGTCTCCGTTATATTCAGACAGGCAGGGGGAGAGAATGTTAGAACCCACCCTGCAGGCTATGAACTTTGCTATTCAAACGCTAGGGAAACTATTTGAGACCCATGACACTAAACTAAATAAGCAGGCGGATGTTTTAGCTCAAATGTCTCATTGGCAAAACACCTTTGGGATGGATATCAGGCATGAGTTACAGCAACTAACTTTTCTCAAACATAAAGCCCCAGTTTCACACACAGTGTCTGTCCAGACATCAGTACTAGTAGGGGAAACTGATTTTGCTATTCCCTTGATTGAGGGGATTATCCTCGAAAATATACCGAATGAGAACTTTATACAGAATTGTGATTCTGAGAATGAACCTGATGAGGCTCCGATGGTTAGTCTAAATACCTCAATAACGACAATAAAAAAAAAAGTGTATACTATCTTCACTCCTGCTAATGGTAGGAAAAATAACAATATACAGAAAGAGAAGTTAACAAAAAATCAAAGTGTCCCTAAAGTGGTTACGAATTCAAGCTCTAAGCAGTTTTTTAAGGCTCTTACACTTCCTAAAAGGAAAAAAAGTGCTACGGTAGCATCTGAAGCCATAAGGAAAAAATATAAACACCAGATGCATAGTAAATCAATACAATCTGACACTGTATTGGCTCCACTAGATTATGCCCCTCTGAATGCATTGTTGAAAGAAGTGGACTTACATAGTGCTGCGAAATTGAAAAAAGCAAATAAGCAAGCATCATTGTCTCTTTTTGATAACACTAAAGTTAGTGTAACAGAGTCTAGAAATGAAGATGCCCTTCAGGCACACAGATCGGAACTCAGAACAGCAGTTGATGCATATATCTCTAACCAGCCATTGACAAGATCAGTGGGGAGGGTTCCAAAATGTCCTGTTCTAAACACTTTAGGGGAACAAGACAGAAGAGTCGCCTTTGATAATCCTAGTGCTCAGACTCTGGATTATCCCCAAGCCAGATTAAAAGAAAGACAAATGAGTGTGTCTTTTCAAAAAAAGCCTGTTTTATACAACTTTGGCTTGGATAGAGTGTCTACTGACCTGAGGGAAAGGCAGTCTCAGAAATCTCTCCCTCAAACCCTTAATACCCACGGGATGGATTTAACAGCAGAAATGACGAGGTTAATCGAAGCTGCCCTGAAACAAATTCAAGTAAAAACAAAAAGTGAATCACCAAGAGTTTCTCATGGTCGACCCCACAGTGATTTAGGGCATCAGACAAACCCATCGGCGAAGAAAAGATTGCCACCATATTCATTGATCCTGGCTTGCAGAACATCACCCTGCAAGCAATACAATCTTAACAGAAGATCCATTATGGCCATATTTTCTGAAATTGTACAGTTGGAAGACATTAATTCGGCTGATATTGAGTATGTAGAATTTGCGAATGACCAGAATTTCAATACTGTGAGATTATGGCTGAACTCTCGGGTCGTCCAAAATCTCATCTGGTCTGTAAAAACTCATCTCTTTAACCTGGGATTTGATCTTATTGCCGAAAATAACAAACCTACCCCGTTTTTGAAAAATCAGTTGGATCACCCAGTCCCCCAGAAGGGAAAGGTCAACCCCCCAAAAAGGACCACTTGCTCATGTAAATGTATCCAAGAACAAGCATAACTAGTACAGGACCATAAGCAGTTGCAAATGTCGATCTTAAGTTGGAACACTAGAGGGTATATTCATCTCCTTAATAATGATTTGAATGACTTAGGATTGTATGATTTAATTCTGTTACAAGAGACCTGGCTTATTGATCCTCCAGTTTGGAATGGATTTTGCATTCCCATTAATTCGGCTTATAAGCCGATAATGGGCAGACCATCGGCTGGGCTTCTTATAGCTACTAAAATTCGAAAGGGTATGTCATCGGAATTTTGGGCTGCCCCAAATAAACATATGCTTTTGGTAAAGGTTAGGGCTCATGATGTATGTTATGCTGTCCTTAACATATATTGGAACACTGCTGCCATAAGTGATAATGTTTTCTTTGATGATCTCATAATGCTTCTTGATATGGTTGCTTTGGAGCACTCAATCACCCATTTGTTTCTTGCTGGTGACCTAAATGTTAATCTAATCCTTGGGAAAAACCAACCTCATAAAGGTCGGGTATATAGATGGCTTTGGTTGACCAAATCCCATGGTTTACATATGCTTAATGGCATATGATTGAGAATTTTGAAATTATTGACACCAAACAAAGCGACCATAATATTCTATCAATGAAATGGTCGCAAAAAAATACCATCACAATTCAACAAAGTGTCCAGTCCCAAGGAGTCCTAATTGTGAACCCGGGATGCAATAGACTATGATGGTCTGAGGATGCTGTCTATAAATTTAACCAATATCTTTCAGAAACAACTGAGCAAAACTCTAGTATTATGAACAACCCGTGTATTCAATATAGTAATACTATGCAGCTCTTTCATGATACAAGATCTAAGGTGAGATCAAAAACTATACATCCGCGTATATTTGACCAAGTTATGAGGACAAAGAAAACTGAAAAACGTGCTCAGTTGAGATTGGCTATGAAGTATCCTCCCGCTGTTAGAGCTCTATTGATCGCGAAAATAAAGTCAAAATATACTAACTGGGTAAAAAGCCGTCGCGCAATTTCGTTCCAACAAGATGGTGCAGGAATGCTGTCTATATTAGCAACTAAAAACACTGCTAAAATGTGGGCTTTCATTAATTGTGCTGCGGGGTCTTCACAACTTGCAGCACAATCAAATGCTGTGTCAGAACAAGTTTGGACACAGCACTTTCTTGACTTATATTCAGTTCCAGAAGGTGCAGCCCCTTTTCAACCCAGTGTCTTGAATGGTCAATTTAAACTGGATTTCGATTATGAGGATATTTGTACTCTCATTAAAACTTCATCTAATTCTAAAGCAGCAGGGCCTGATGGTTTATCGAATTATACTCTAAAGCTGCACCCGGAATTATGGGCATCAATATTGTATAACATCTTCACCGCTGTCAATGCAGCTCAGGCTATCCCTGAAACTTGGACACACTCCATCACTGTCCCGATATTCAAGAAGGGAGATCGGCAGACACCTAGTAGCTATTGGCCAATCTCCCTCCTTGATGTACCAGGTAAAATCTTTGGTAGACTGCTATTGAAAAGATTCAATGCGTGGACCATGTCGGCACAAGTAAGAGACAGCTTTCAATCTGGCTTTGTCTCAGGTTTGGGTACTATCCCAAATATAATGTGCCTAAATTTAATTAAAATGCATTATGCTGCCAGAGGCCAGTCAGTGTACTTAGCGTTCATAGATTTTCGGGCGGCGTTTGACTCTATTGACCGGGCATTGCTCTACAAAAAATTAAATAGATATAAATGCCCAAATTCTTTAATGAATATGTTGATGCTATTGCATTCTAATACCACAATGCAGGTCCGCCTAACGCTTGAAGGCTTACTATCTGCCTCTATTGATACCTTGAGAGGCCTAAAGCAAGGGTGTCCATTGGCTGCAAGCTTATTCCATTTTTTCATCTATGACATGGGCGCAATTTTCAGTTCCATCTGCTGTGACTCTCAGAAAGTGGGTACCAGTAAAGTCAGCTATTTACTATATGCTGATGATCTGGTACTATTGTCATTAACACCATATGGCCTCCAGCTTATGTTAAATAGATTAAATCAGTATACGATCTCTAACCATCTGGAAATAAATGCATCAAAATCTCAAGTATTAGTCTGCCATAATACGGGTAAACGAAAGATTAAGAAATATGCTTGGACAATACAGGGAAAGGAAGTTATGATTGTTGATCATTACAAATATCTAGGTGTTATTATTTCCAATTCTGTTACACCGAAAATTGAAAATTGGGAAATGAATAACAAATTACAGACTTTGATCTCCCAGACACGAATCCTTGTTGCAAAATATGGTAAATTTAGCTTCAAACATGCATTGTCTTTTTACCAAATGAAGGCTGTACCAATATTGTTGTATGGTGTTGAGTCAGGAAGCCCGCAAAATCAGCTATACTGGGACAAATTAGAGGGTAAATACTGGAGGAAAGTACTACAATTGCCTAACTGTACTCCTCTACCTACGATACGTTTTGAGTTGGGGGTATTATCACTCTATTCCCAAATACTGTGGAAAATGTCAGCTATCCTGAGGAAATGTTTGTTAAATCTTAATGTGTCAAATGTATTGGGCATAGTAGCACAGTACCTACTTGTCAACACCTCGGGATTTCCTCTTAAATGGTGCACGCTTTTGTTTACCGAAATGGCCCTGGCTGCTGTAACTATTGAAATCCTACTTACTAATCCAGATTTAGCAAAGAAAATGATCTTTGAATATGACTGGATTAAAAACTGTGCAGCTTGTAAGACCTACAAGGACTTTGATAGCGCAGTCTTTGGTTTGAAAAAATACAAGGTCCTAGCGGAATACTTAAATAAATGCCCGTCCCCGCATATACGACGACAATGTATGAGAGTCAGATTTAATTTGTGGCACACACGTGATGTTTTACAGAGGCGAAAACAAATTTCCCCGCATGAGAATTTTTGTCGATGCTGCCTAAATGTACAACAGAATGAAACTCTGCAACACTTAGTTGTGGCGTGCCCTGGCCTGTATACTTTGCGCATGAAACTGTTTCAAAATGTACTTGTCTTCTTCTCTGAGCCAGATGAGGGAATACTATGGAAATCTCTCTTTACAAGTCCTAGATTGGCTGTGAAGGTAGCTATTGTACATTTTTTAGAGTTAATCGTCCCAGATGCTTCTTCTGTATAAATGTATACAACATCTAAGAAAAACTGGGAAGTGAGATGCATTTTAGAAAAATAATTGTGTGTAAATCTATTATTTTACTGATTTTTGAAACAATTGTTAAATATTTGAAAAGTTGTTTGTAACAGCTAAACAAATAATAAAAAAAAAAGTATCATACTATCAGCATCACCGTAGCATTTTATTTTTGAGCATTACGGATATCTGTGATAGCAGGCTAGCGTCTAAACAACAGTTCTGATTGTGATCAGGTTTTTTGCTTGTTTTTTTATTAAATAGCTCAGGAACAATGATGTGTTTTAAATCGATTGGGGCAATATTTTACAATTCGTCTAATTTCTAGTGTGATATTATTTAAGATTGCCATTTTCCCAGTGGGATAACACTACACTCCATCTAGTACTGCTTCAGTGATGTAGCTCAAATACTTGCCTGCTGTGCCTTCAGTGAATCTGTAGGGGGATGCACCGCTTCTGTGTACTGTGACGGATATGCCGCCTGTGAACTGTAACGGATATGCCCTCTGTGTACTGTGACGGATATGCCCTATGAAGATGGGCTGTTAGGTGTTGGTATAGCTCATGTGCTCATTTTCATTAACTGGCTTTAAATGCTCTCAGTTTATATCACTTTTAAAAGGTGTTCTAAAATGCACTTAATTTGTCACATTCATTTTCTGAATGTTCTTGGTTGGAAAAGGTCCCCTCAAAACCCTGATGGGAGAGTATAGGCATTTTCAAGCAATTTTCTATTGTATTTTCGTGTAATGAGGTCCAGACAGCTTAATTTCTGTCAGCAAAGGGAAAGGCTCCTGGCCCTCATTTCATCTCGCTCGGGGCCTTCAAATATAATTATGCAGCCTGAGTGCCATTATTTACTCACATTGTTTGACCAAGTCTGTCCCTCTCTGGCTAGTTGGAAGAAAGCAATTGTTGTCCCCTGTTTCAAGAAAGTATTTAGACCGGTCCCAGGTTTGCACCATTGATCTCCCCTGCCAAATGGTACAGTAGACTGATCTATAATAGAATTGTGTACAGGGTAAGAAGAAATAAAATCCTTTCCGAGAAAAAGTACCAGTTGCAAGATGGAGTGGGAGCCATTGAGCAATCCCTCAACTGCAGACGCATTCTAGACAGGCATGTCTCTTCCAGGGGTTTATGGATTTGAGCTCAACATTTGACCACATCAATTGGCAACATTTGGTGAGTCATTGCACCTGCTGGCGATGCCTCTGCTTCTAGCATCCTTGCTGGTTGCGTTACATGAAAACCGTTCCACAAGGCTGTGCTTCGATCAGGTGGGCAATCGGTCTCCGGCGTCTCAAAGGGTTAGGAAGAGCTGTGTATCAAAGGCGTAACCAGGATTGTCTAACAAGTGGGGCCTGAAGCTAATCAGGTTGGTCCCATCGCTGTGACATTAACATCTGTATATGCCCATACAACGCTGCTGAGTGGGCATTTACAGATTTTGGGTGGGCATTGCCCGCTCATGCCCTACCCTGTCTATGCCTCTGTTGTGTATTAGCACCATTTTTGTTTAATTTCAATGTCAATTCCCCACATCTTCAGAAATGCTCCAGACAGCCGCAGGTGTGAGGAGGACATGGCACAGAGGTTACGCTCTCTCAATCCTTGACCTCTATGCCGGGACATCGACAAGAGTGAATAATTAGCGCCACATTTGGTGGCGTTTGTCTGTGGAGTACACACCTGGGAAATAATAATGGAAGCCACTAGCTCCTTTGAACTAACCCTCCGTGCATCAGGCGTTGATGAATTTTCATCACTAATGGGGCACCTTATAAAGACATATTGAAGGAAGGCTCTGCACCTGAACCAGAAAGTAGAGCTTGTCTTGCTCCTGTGCGTGATAACAGGTCTGCCATTGCTTCATGGAGACATTTTGAACACAGTCCACAGGGCACCGCGTGATACAAAATAGAACCATGGATTTTCATATAAGGTATTACAAACCCTGTCACTTTCCAGTTGCTTAAAAACATACACGTTGCTTCCATTTGCAACCACTTTACAGCAAATATAAAATGATGCACAGGTCTTATGTCAGCTGGCTGCATTTTCAAACTGAAGAACACAGGGGGCAACTTTGTAATTTGATGGATCAGATTACCTTGTTCCAAGATGGCCACTTTAACTCCAAGGTTTAGGTTATGTCATTCTGGTGGCATACCAATTTAGATGCACTGAACAATACAGAGATGTGTCAGGGAACTCTTGTTTTGTTAGGACATGTAGCATTTGTCTGTGTTTAAAAGTTCTTCTGTTCCATGGCTATTCACTTCACCATTGGTGGAGGGAGAAGAAAACACTAGAAAGATAAGACTCGGTAAAATGTAAATATGGGGAAGGGGAGTACTGGGATATAAGAGGTAGAGTTTGGGGGAATAGGTAGTAAATAACTGGGAAGGGGAGATTGGGGGTGAACCTCCCAATTGAAAAACTAAATGTAAATTAGTTTTTGTTGACCAAATATCAGCGGCAAAAAACTCATTAAAAAAAAACCTGGCGATGGAATGACATAGAACCTATTCCCCATCCTTATGCAAAGGCCTAAAGGCAACAACCGAAAAGATAGCATGCTATTTTTTACTTGAAGCCAACCGCAATATCAAGGTTCAAATGGAAACCCTGACATTGTGTGGTCCAAAACTATGTCAAGGAAAGGTGGGCTTGGATAAGGTCAAAGTGCTACAGATGGGACCTGGGAAGCACATCGGAGGTAATAGAACATATGCTGGTGGATTTTGATAAAGGACAATACAAAACAGTACGAGTATTCTGAAGTAGCAAGCTTAGCTTAAGGGAGGTTTATCAGAATTAGTATACAACTAGCGTACCACAGGTCTAGAGAGGGAGAACCGGGAACCAGTTGTAAACCCAAAAACCAATAAGAGTTGATTAGGCATCTGTGTCTAGGGGTGGCAGAGAGGGAGGTGAAAGGGGTGGTTGCTCTGTTGGTGATGGTTCACAGATGCCCGGTTTAGTGAAGTCGGGGAATATAGAAGAAAGGGGTCCAATTCAGGTAATCCCAAGTAAAATAGACCGTAGGGTGCAAGTGTAGATGGACCTATGAGAAGAAGTGCACAATGCAATGTAAAATAAGTGAATTCAAAGTTTTAATTCATGGAATTTTAATAGCTGCTGAGAAGATGTTTAGAAATATTTTTATTTATATATATGAGCCATTTTTAAATCATGCTTTTGTAGAGGAAATACTAAAATAACAGATACAAAATGGCTATGCAGAAGGAACGTAGGAAATTAATCAATGTGAATTGATTACGCTCAAACTGCATTAAATAAGTATAAATGAAAATATATAGCTGCTCAAATCGCGAGTGGGGGTTGGAGAACGTCAAGCCTTGCATGAAAACTAATCTGTGCCCTTTCCACAGCCCATTGCTTCACTTGTAATCATAGTATAACTCATGAATTATAAGGCCTGTTTGTAGTACAGTGTTCGGCCTGGTAAGCGATAAGCAAGGCCACGAAGGACCACAGGAAACACTTCTCATTTGGAAGACCTTTGGGCCGCAGTTTTTATTAAACAATGACAAATTACCATTTAGAAACACAGATCACTAACATATTATGGCACAGCCTTTAATATTTACTGCCTGAGGCGGGGACTCTTTTGGTTGTGGACCTAGCCTCAGACACTGAGAACCACAGCCATCCAAGGTGGGGGTGTCAGCCATCATAACACAAACAAGGGCATGGACCTAGGTTTTTCCCTGGATCCTCCACACAATCTTCCCCACAACTGAGAATCCAATCTTATCAATGGTACCAGGAGGCAGCATTAGAATAGACCAAAAGAATACTTAAGCAATGTATCTCATCCATAGCTTGGATTATCTCCAGACAGGCAAGGAAAGTTGACAAATCTAGAAGTCACGTGTCGTTTAATTTGAGGAAAATCTGGGTATAATACAATGTGGAAATGTTTCTGTAAATAACTATTGACAACGGGAGGTGAATACTTGAACCCTTGATGCACTTTCTAGCTGCTCGATGCCTGTGGCTGATACAAGTCAAGACCTAAAGCTGCAAACCAGAAGAACCCCAAAAGTAAGATTGGTTCTCTGAGGAGTAAATCTCCTACCTTAACTTCCTCTGCTGGACAAGTCTGCCCCGTCTGACTACGGAGCTGAACCTTCAATGAACTGGACAGCTGCATCATAACCCAGTTCCAGTAGTTCTTCATCATTTACAGCATTTTAGCACCTTCATTGGCTCAATAGCTCATTTTCACCAGCTGCGCTGGAAGCTCCATTGAACCATCAGAAAACCGGATCCACCCCAGCAACCTTCCCAATTCTTCAAACCAACCCCAAGTGACCTGTCAGCAGCCAGAAATTATAGAAGTAACCTAACTCCAAAGTTCCAACCACTTGCCTCACCTACAGAAAGTTTCTACTGGGGACCATGCTGCTTCAGGAATAATATCTTGCTTGCCCAATCAGAAGAATTCTCTAGCATTATTTGTTATGTGGGCGACTGCAGGTCCCATGTTACACACGGGCTAACCATGTTCCTATGCCAAAAGACTTTCTGAGCTTGCAATACTTACCTGTAACCTGCATCAACATATTACTTGCCTTTAACAAGCTATAAAGTGGTGAGAACAGAGATTTCGCCCTGTCTCCTGGCATGAGGCCCTGAGTATTTTTTATTTTCCTCACATTTCTCTGATGACTCGTCATCAAAGGTCTATTAGGGACATAAAGTCAGAGGGAGGCTCTATGGCTATCATGGTGAGGGTGCAGCAAAGCATCATGCTTCTCTGTGCATGTCTTGTTGCACAGATGGCTATGTGGGCTCTGCTAGTTACTGGCAGCCTTTGGTTATAGTGGGGTACAGCCAGATGAACCCAGGGTGTCCCTACCAGGAACCATGCGTAAATCCAGTACATAGTGCAATGATTAGACAATGTTCCTCAGATTGAGTAAGTGGGACATTGCTGTTGCCTGTTTTGGTCACGGCTACTGCCTGCCACGCAAAGCAAGGGCTAGAGTTGCCAGAACCAAATATAACCTGTTTAGGAATGATGTCTGAATTCGAGCTGGTATGCACATTTGAGAAAACCCCTAGAAATAGGCCAACACTCCTAGTGCGTGAGTGCTCCCCAAAAGTTTAAATCAATGCCATCTTTTGCTTACAAGCAGAGTAACCCACTCAGCATGCAATGTGCTATTTACTCTGGCAACTGTGGCCAAACGGGTGTGTGCCCTTCTAGTGACACCAAAGAACCTGGTCCATGAGATTGTGCCCACTCTGGATGATCCACAATAACGCTGTGGCTCTCTGTCCCATACCAGAGGCATATCTCAGCGCCTAGTTGCCTCTGGGATTTGCACGCTTTACAAATGTACAAATAAATAAATAAATATCCATATTATACCTGTCTGATGTCGCCTATAGAGATAGTCTGTCACAGATATTGTCAGGAAATTCTCACCTAAGCAAGAGTGCCAGCAGCAACCCCAGAAACCTGTGTTTGCCTTGTTGGGCATTCTGAGTGAGTTGTGCCTGAGGTGTAGCATCGGAAAACAAAAGATACAAATGAATAGGTCCAAGGATGCTATGCTCAGAACAACACCTCCACATGTATTATCAAACTCTGCATTGCTAAGGAAGGAATCACTCTTCAATAGTATGTTGTAGAGATAAATCTCATTTTTATATATTAAAGTTGTGTGCAAAAAGACATAAATCCAACATTTAGAGAAATTAAGACATCAAAATGGTTTTCTAATACAGAACAATCAGAGAAAAAAATATTTACAACACACAGTGCCAAAAAAACATTTTTTGGGACAATCTCCAAATTGTGTGTGTGTAACAAACCCGACTCCTATTAGGATTTGCCAAGAAATTCACATATTGCAGTGTACATATTCAAGTAAACATTTGTGGAAAACACATAGAACAATGGTGGGTACACAAAATTATTTTTCTTGCGTAAACAGCATTAATGTGCTGTAGTTTTGGGGGGAGTAGTGCGTCTACACCAGGTGTTTCAGCCGTTTCTAGGTGGGCTAGGTGTGCCTCATCTTTAACACGGCCTTCATCAGGACGGAGTTCTGTGTAGATTGACGTCTGTGCTATGGGTTAATAGATTTCACAGGCGCTAAATTTGAGATCTGCTAGCCGCATGGGCTGGTCTCTGTATGGTCCTCTCGCTGGAGGTCGAAAAATGCTGATCCAGGGTGGTATCAGTGGGAAACAGACACGGCTTGCACAGCTGTGAGGGTTGCAGCATGGGCAGCCTGTCTGCCAAAAAAGTACGAGCTGGAGCTCCTCAGGCTGCTGTGTCACAGTTGAGACTGCAGGGGCCTGACTGCAAAGCGTTGGTAACCAACGTGCAAGCCGTGTCTGTTTCCCACTGATACCACCCTGGATCAACATTTTTCGACCTCCAGCGAGAGGACCATACAGAGACCAGCCCATGCGGCTAGCAGATCTCAAATTTAGCGCCTGTGAAATCTATTAACCCATAGCACAGACGTCAATCTACACAGAACTCTGTCCTGATGAAGGCCGTGTTAAAGAAGAGGCACACCTAGCCCACCTAGAAACGGCTGAAACACCTGGTGTAGACGCACTACTCCCCCCAAAACTACAGCACATTAATGCTGTTTACGCAAGAAAAATAATTTTGTGTACCCACCATTGTTCTATGTGTTTGCCACAAATGTTTACTTGAATATGTACACTGCAATATGTGAATTTCTTGGCAAATCCTAATAGGAGTCGGGTTTGTTACACACACACAATTTGGAGATTGTCCCAAAAAATGTTTTTTTGGCACTGTGTTTTGTAAATATTTTTTTGTCTGATTGTTCTGTATTAGAAAACCATTTTGATGTCTTAATTTCTCTAAATGTTGGATTTATGTCTTTTTGCACACAACTTTAATATATAAAAATGAGATTTATCTCTACAACATACTATTGAAGAGTGATTCCTTCCTTAGCAATGCAGAGTTTGATAATACATGTGGAGGTGTTGTTCTGAGCCTAGCATCCTTGGACCTATTCATTTGTATCTTTTGTTTTCCTAGTTAACCCTCCTGGGTAGAATAGGTTCCACACCAGGAGCCCTATTTTTTGATTCTGAGATGTAGCATCTCCTTGTACACAGAGAGCAGGGTGTCCACATCTGGATTACCCTTGCTAATTTAGGATGTTTGCCAAACGTGTGAAAAGCCAGTCCGCTGAGAATGAACATGGCCAATTAACCTATTCTATGGAATAGTACCCACTCCTGAGGGTCTACAATCACAATGTAGCTCTCTGTGCAATACTTAAGGAAAATGGCAATTTGCCAGTGTGGTCCTTTTCTCAATGACAGTCAAGCACCAAAATGCCAGTTAATTATTTTCTGAGCAGCAGTACCAACAGCAACTCCAGACACGTATTTCTACTTTGTTGAGCATCGTCAGTGAGTGGTGGCAGAATTGCAGCATCTCTCTAGAGAGAGCATGGGTGCAATATCCAGATTACCCATACTATGGTAGAGTGAAACCCCAAGCATTTCAAAAATTTTCCAGAAGTGTGAGAGCCCCTCTACTGCCAATGGCTATGGCCAAGTAAACTGTGTGTACGTTGGTGACCATTAAGGAGGGCCTACAGTCACATTTTAGCTCTCGTTGACATATCAAAGAAGAAATATCCATTTGCATATCAATCAACACGACAGTCTTGTATTGAAATATCAGCCAATTGTTCCCTAAGCAAGTGGACCAAAAGCAACCAGATACACATGTTTTTTCCGTAGTCGGTGTCCCTGAGGTGTGGTTACGGTACAGTCTCTCTAGGTCTGCATCCCCACATTGCCGAACCTGGGGATCAATCCAAAAACTTAAAGATTCCTAACGGAAGAGAAATTACAAAGATGCCCTGTTGGCCCCTACACAAGTCCAAGAACTGTTCTGATGTTAAAGTTCAGAAACTACTGACACATGACTCGGGAGGATAGCCCAGGGGCAACGTGCTCGCCTTGCCTTGGAAGCAAGACGACACGGAGCAACACAGGTTCGATCCCCGGGTCTGCGCTTAGAAACTTCTGGGTATTAAGTGCGCTATAAATAACCTATCATATCATATCATATGACTTGTATCAAAAAGAGAGACTAGAGCATGGGGCTGTCTTCCCTTGTCCCGGCAGGACTACCAAGGCCAAAGGCTCTCATGAATCCCAGGTCCCAGGCAATCTGTGCCCAGACCCGACACAAAGCTGCAGAATCATCGGAGACAGAGAGCACCAGCAACCGGCAGAGCCCTTGGCCTGAGCAGGCTACCCAAGACAGAGAACATTGCTTCAGCTGAGTGGCATGCCTTGCACTGACCCAGCCGGTGAAGAAGTGCCAGGACATGCACTGAGACGCCTGGCAACTGACCGCCTGTGACTTGCAGTGTCAATGGTTAACTCAATGGAAGAGCAACTGAGGTCACCAAGACCGGTGCTCTCACCTTTCATGCAACACAGAACCTGTGCGACACCTGCGACCACTGCTCCTGAGTTCATCCACATTCGCATGCATCCTCGCTCCGCCTGCTATATTGAATGCATTGCCAGATCTGAGGCTCTGCCATGCCAGGAAGGATTGCATACTAGAGAAGCATCGTCGCCAATGACTCAATCACCAGTTTGACTCCAGAAACTCCTATCACTGTGGACGCCAAACATCACAGGTTTATCCTCTAAGTGGACGTCTTCAAGTCAATATCAAGTAGCCCGCGCTAGCACTTTGGAGAAGACTCACGTAATGAATAGCGAGTAGCCAAAGTTTTCCTAGAACATGTATGAAGATGTAATACTTACTAGTAACCTGAAGCCACACCTTTCCTTTGCTTTAATGAGATAAAAAAAAAAACAGGTCTTGATGTCTTTTATTGGACTAACTGGAAATATTGTGCAGAGATTAAGCAATGCATTAGCTTTAAAAGAACCTTAAAAGTATTCATCACATGATGCAGAGTGAAATGATTAGAAAATAAACACCCACACTACAGTTAACTCTCAAAGCAAAGAGAGGAAAAAAAGAGCTTTCTCAATGTAAACTTGATAGGTTGAAGGAGAGGTATGCCTTGCTGTATAATCTAGAGGACCATAAACTCCCTGGAAGCAAAGGCCACATAACAGTGTTGACATTTGTGGCTGCAAGTTTCATGTTAAGCACAACAAACAAAGCCTATTGCGTACATGACCAACGAATTTTATATGTTCTCAAAGTTGGGCACAGGCAATCTTAAAACGGGCCAAGTAGTTTTCTAAAATTACTGATGTTCTTTTAAAAACGTATTGAAGTGAAATATTAGAAACCAATTCATTGGAAAGCAGGATGTGTACAGTCTTAAAGTGTGTTTTGCAGCCCTTGTGTAGTGTCAAGTCCATGTGGTGATTTCAATTCACCTGGTAAGGTTTCCTGGCTGGTATGCAATGTGACACTAAAACTATGTTCGCCAGGTGTCCCTGCTGCTGTCTCCTATGTGGCCTGAGCTTGATTCAATCTTCGTGCCTGTCTTCATGTCTACTCTAACACATGGCAAACACACGACACATTACCCTCGTTATCTCATTTGCGTACCTCCCCTTCCCGAGTTGACCACGAATGATCAACCACCGCCAGCACCAGGTGAGCCTATTTCTCGAAGTTTCGGAGACACCTCACAAGAGCAGGAACAGTGTTGAGGCAGCGAATTCACGTGTGTGTTACCCCGATTTCAGGTGCTGTTAAGATTTGTACATGCAACACCCCTGTCATCTGTAACTAACTACAGGGGCGTGTCTTACTTCTGACAGCCTAACCTTTTACTCTGAGTATTTATTCATTTATTTTTAAATTTTTTAAAGCGTTCACGCAGTTGCATCTTCTGCTCACATCCAGCCTATGATACTGGTCTCTATCTTTCGGTCTGAGGCTCAGAGTCTCTCCAAGAAACCCCTTAGCCACTGTGATAATCTACACGCCCCCATCCCCCGCCCCACCCCTCTTCCTGTGTGCACTGAAGTAGAAGCCGTTCTTTGTTTGAGAACGTGGCTTACAATTGAGTGCTATCAGTCTGATCGACAACCGCCCCCGCCCCATAAGCAACTTCTATCGCCCCCCCACCTAAAGAAAGGGGCCATTGAGTCATATAGCATGCAGGCAGCTATCTTTAGCTGCCTGTCACCCACCGCCTCCCCACCGCCATATCTGGCGCATGGCACACGCTGCCATTCCTCGGTTTTACTCATCAGCTAAAAATTGAAGTGGAGCTGTCAAGTGATAACAAGCGCCCGAGTGTTGAACAATAGGGCGCTGTCAAGCGCCTTTATGTCATGGAGGGAGCAGAGGTGACTAATCTGATTGGCTGAGCGTGATTTCAATGTTCTGTATTACGAAGCAAGAGGCCATCCTTTGGAACTTTTCCAGAGACCTCTTTCAAGCAGTACAACTGTTCAACAAGTGAAACAGTGAAGCCTTGTTGACCATCAATGGCAGTTCACTTCGCCTTGGGCAAAGAAGTTGGGAAAGGGCATTGTTGCAAGCGATAGTAAACCCTCCGGAGGTCAATGAAGCTATTAGGACAGCCATCTTGGCCCTCGCTTCGTTCTTTCGTACATCCTGCTCAAAAGAGAAAATGAGAGTCCGGGAAAGGATGAACTCCATCTTAAGATGTCCTCTAGCCCCAGTGCACAAGTCCCCTTTCCCATGTTCGAAAGTAATGAGATGCAGTTGCTCAAACATATTGGGCAACTGCATCTCATGCAGTGGACATGGCAGAATAGCAAATGAGGATACTGGTCAAGAGTGGAAAGCTACGTGCCAGGATGACGTAGGGTGTAAGGGAAAATATAGGCGCCCGCAGCTGGGGCACTCAGAATGTTCCCGGATGCCGTCTGTGTCGGAAGTTATAGGCTGCTTTCTGAGCATTCTGATTGGCATTTTGGTTCACTAAGCAACCAGTGCTTTAAGTGGGCCGGTGTCAGCCGAGGCCAGGCCCTGACAGTCTTCAAAAAGTGGGGCTGAGACAGGGCCCTGCCTGAACCCCCTCCACCCACCAGTCCCACCACACAACGGTGGGACACATTATCCCTCTATGGCCATAGCCGCGACGGGAGATGCGCCCACCATTTTAAAGTCAGGCAGCTGTGTGACTGACAGAAGTGCCACCCATCCACAGCATCGCTGAAACTGGCTGTTGCAGTTTCAGCAGCACTTTGGCTGACTGGCACTTCTGTCAGTCACCGTAACTTCCTCTTGTGACCCCTTGCGTGAGGGGTCACACGAAGAAGTTATGGTCCCTTTGTTTCACCTCTGAGCGTAGAGCCCTTTGGATATCGTGCATGCAATGGATGGGGATGCAGAATAACTCTGACACCAAATAATCAAACCAACTCAGGAAGATGGTTAAGTTTGCTGTTTTGTTATCAATTGTCTAAAACAGGGAGTTACAAAGGACATCAATGGACGTTCGCTCGAGCTCTCACTTCATCTGAAACAAAAACACATTTATATACTAAAAACTCGTCGTAGGTTCTGTCATACTACGTGGCAAATGAGAAAAACCTACGAAGGGTTGTGATAGGCTCAAGTGGAACAACTAAGTATATGTTCTATAAGGGATGGTATTGTGATTGGATGTCTACTGTCAGGTGGACAACTCATTCCTACCTCTAAAACATGTAATCTTCAACACAATACGTACACGGGATATCATTGGCTCTCAAACTATAAGGCCCTTCGTTATATGGCCTTCTATAATTGCTTGGCATGCTCATGCCATGTCTGGAACATTCGGTTCACTTAGCAGCACGTAAGCTCGTACCAGGTGCCAGGAGGTGGATTTTACTTTACCTCCCCACCCATTTAGCCTAATGTCTCTCACCACCCATGCCTTCTGCCTTGAAGATTGTCTTTGAACTTGGCCTTGCAAAGTATTCTTGTCTCTGGGAATATAAGGGAGGCAAGCACGCACTTGGCTCACGTGACAGGAGACCACGATTTGGGCCATTTTGCAGCATTTAAATGTCATAAATTAATAAAACTTGGCACACATAGTGTTCCTTCTTTGCACCTTAACAAGGGATGATTCAGCTTCTCATGTTCACCGCCTTCAAGAATAGATAACCGGCCTTGGCTGCTTTGACTTTGACACCAGGCCAAACTGCCTCGCCATTCGTATCCACAGTGTCAGCTAATTCTTGCTGCAACACTGTTCTCTGCCTTTCTCTCCATGGGACCGGGCTTACTAAATTCATGACACTGATGTCCAGCTGCTATACAATGGCAGCTTTGCCTGCAGTCTATTGACTATGTATAGCCAGCTTTTAGGATTACTTAACCTGCTTACGTTGCTGCATCTGTACAGTTATTGAACGGCTTGCATTTTCTGCAGTGCGTCACACATTTGTACTCTTCCCTTCGCATATGAAAGTTTACTTGATTCTTAACTTCATCATCAGTTTATATAAGGTACATGCATTCTCTTTAGTGAGTATCCTCGGTGTGTCATGTTCGTCTCTCGTGACGTCACCAGCTCCTCTTTTACTCGTTCTCATATTCCTTCAGGGAGTTCCTCCCTCAGATTATCTTCTCTTTAGGAATACATTTGGTAGGGTTTTCTCAGGGAGTATCTCCTTTTGAATATCTGCCGTGGTGTCACAATTGCTGGTGTCAAGCATGGCACTATCTCAGGCTTCCAACATACAGGAGGTAGGGGGACGGGACTTCCTGCAGAGGTATGTAACTGCTCCTCTACACCTCCCAAGGTCACTGATCCTTGGAGAACCCGGGGGCTCTATGATCTAATCTGCAGGTTAGATCACAGAGCCCCCGGGTTCACAGAGGGTTCAAGATGCCTCAGGCACAGTGATCTATCTACTCTGCAGAGCAGAGCACAGATCACTGAGCCCGAGGCGTCTTTATCCATTGACAAAGCTTTATTAAAGATGGCTTGAATTGTGTGCTTTTCAAGCCATTCTTTATAAATATAGAAATATGTAACATATTTCTATGTTTATAAAAGATGGCTTGAAAAGTGCACAGTTCAAGCCATCTTTTATAAAGCTTTGTCGACGGACAAAGACACCTCAGGTTTTGTCTGTCCTCAAAGCTTTATAAAAGATGGCTTGAATTGTGTACATTTCAATGCACCTTTTATAAACATAGAATTATGTAACATATTTCAGTGTTTATAAAAGATGGCTTGAAGAGTACACAAACCATAGTAAGGGATGCACACCTACACCGACCATGGAAGCCACGCCTAGCATGCAAGCAACGCCCCCAAAGGAGCCTCCCTCAATTTCTTACCCCACTTAAAGGACTGTCAGCATCCTTCTCTGACTGTGCATGCTAATAAAGACTTATGGCATGAAGCTACAGCGACACAGGCTGTTAAAGGCCATGACTCTGCGTTAACAGGCACGGGTGAAGGAGAGCAGTTGGCAAGAGCTCAGGGACTGTGACACACCAAGATTGCCTGCAGTTGCTGGATGTAATACTATTAGTGTGATGCTGGAAATGCGTCAGAGGGACAGGGCCTCCGTATCCTTGTCCTTTACTGGTTTTTATTGTGTGTTCTGTCGTGTTTTCCGCGCAGGAGTTCATGTGGGACTCCTGGCGGTGCAGCTCTATTTTCCTTTGGTGTACTGACCCATGGGATACCCTTATGGCACCCATGGGTCGGGGTACAACCCTGTGCCCCTAGTGTATGTTTTTGGGCACCTCTGTGTGGCCCACAGAGCAGGGTATGGGCTGGTGGCAGCTCCATGCTGAATCTGACAGGTGCTCTGAGTTTCCTCCATTTTGGGATACCCAGGCCCTTGCATTGGAATCAGTTGATTGCTAATAGAAAACAAGATGGCCCCTGTGGCCTCCTGCTTTCTATCGCCTGTTACCTTGTTTTCCCAAAGTCCTGGGAAGCCCTGACTCTGTCCCTTCCCCCTGACTGGCTGTTGGGCGGAAGTTCCATATATGGTGTTGTTGTGAAGTCCAGGACAGACTGGCTGGAGCCTTCCCAGTGACTGTAGGTTGTGGGTACACCCTGTGGGTGGGACCTGGGTGAATGGACTGTGTGACGAATATGCACTTCTTGTTGTGGATGTCTAGTTTCTGGTGTTTGACACAATGAATGAGACAGCCATGCCCGAAACTGGTATGAATGCGGTGTGGAGTGTTGAATGGCTGGGTACTTGTACCATTGCACATAACTTGTTGTGAGTGTCTGGAGAGAAGTGAATGGCCTGAATGCACTATGCACCCGATTGGCTGCCTGCCTGCATGAATGCCCTTCTGACCGATTGGTTGCCTGAGTGTGACCCAGCAGAATGAATGGGAGATCAACTAGTATATCCGGGGGCCTCTCACTGTTAGAATTCGTGTTCAGAAGCTGAAGAGAAACTGGAGTTGAAACTGAAGCTTAACCTTGAAGCCCTACTGGAAGAGAAGTCTTGCTGCTGCTCTACTTCACCAATCTGAAAGCTGCTGTGTCTCCAAGGACTGACCCAGAGAGGACCTGGTTAGGCCCCCTCTTCCCGAGCTACGAGGGACCATCGGGAAATGCTAATCTTTGCCAGCGCTCCCTGGTAGACAGACCTACGACAGGCTGCCGACACGAGACGGGGATCGCCGCGGAATCACAAGGAGAAGCGCCCGGACACTGTTGTTCATCGCCGTCGCCGACCGCCGTCGCCGGCCGGAGCCGCCGTGCTCCCTTTGCCTAAGTAATATTTGATCCAAGGACGCTCTGACCTGCACCGTCGACCGCTTTGTCCCGCTGGAAAAAGCTGAGGCTGCCGACGCGCCGAAGAGCATCCGCCGGTGGGTTTCCCGCCACCTAAAGTCCACAGAGACGCTGATGACTCAACGCCCTTGCTTGGCCACAGTTCTTCAAACTCTTTGCGGTCTTGAACTATCGTCACCGAAGTGCCCCGCGTGCCTCTTCCTTGCAGGACGCCAACGCTTCGTCACCGACAAGCACCTCTAGGAATGAAGCTGCCACCTCACCGTCGTCGTTCAACCCTTTTCCTCGTGGGATCTCGATGATGCATGGGTCCTGCCTTAAAGGGAGCCGCTCAAGAAGGATCCGTCGACGACCCGACGACGAACTCTGCTATTTCAGGTAGATTGGGGTGGTAGAACTATTTTAGAAGGAAATAAGACTCTTGTGAACAATATATGGACTGGGCTTGTATGATATCTTTATTTACAGGTTCACCAGGTGGAGGGATCTCCACACAGAACTGTGTCTAGGTAATGGGGCCAGTATTCTGCCAATTGTTCTAACCAACTGCTTTCCTCCTATGTCTATTGTTGGTTACCTCTGTTAATGGATTTGTGTGACATTTAACCAGAGTACAGTTGATGCACTTTAAAGGAATCTAATAATAATTGTGGTACCACTTAGAACTGTATATATTTGCCATTGTAGATTCACTGAGCACAAAGTGAGTTATTGTGATTGTGTACATAACCTTGAACTTAATTATATGAAGACTGTGTTTTAACTAATACAGTGTGTGTGGGGGCTTCGGGACTACACTGTACTTAAGAACCAGCCTGCATCAACTCCTGAGAAGCAAGGCCCTGATTGCTCGTCCATTGCTACCAACAATAGAGAATCTTGGCTGGGGTCCTCTGTGCCTCTCCTCTGCCATATAGAGAGCAGGAGTACAGACACCCCCTCCAGTCTTTACAATTAGCACCCAAGACAATTGCCTGACAACCCTTTTCCCTGACTATGTAACATTTCATACCAAATGCAGAATGTTCACTTGGCAATTATGCTTTCAGAAAAAGATAAAACCGTAAACATGGCTACCGCCATCCAAAATAAGTTGGACGGGCAATAAAGGACACAAGTCCTCTTTCAAGATCATTGCCGATTCTTTTTGTGTGGCTCTACCCATTGGTGTTGTGTACTTTCGTCATGTATCAACGTGACTTGAGGAAAGACGCACAATAGCCATGGGAAGCACTGCACAAAATGAGAGGTGGAAAACAAGACGGCGGCATGACCTGTGCAAGTGCACCAGAGCCAGGAAAGGCAAGGGCACTGCTAGGACACTGTGGGCAAGGAGATAGGCGACAAATAGAGGGGTCTACACGAGCCATGAGGAGGAGAGGTAACCCTTCAGCTTAGATGAATACTGCTGGTTAAGGCCTGCGTTCCCAGCAACCTGACTGGTTGCCCTGCCCCTCTCTGGTACAAATGACAGTTTCTCCACAAAGAAAGAACGTGTGATAGCAAGGCTTAAGCTGGGCTCCAGCCTTACCCTCCTCTTGTGCCAGTGCCTGCCCAAAGCCGGGGCTGGTCACAAGCCCCACCAGGTGCACGCCCTCTCCTTAAATTGTCTGGGGCAGGACAGGAAGTCAGGTGGCAGGACAGGAAGTCAGACAAACGGTCACTTGTAAGTGCTGACGGCACACCAGGAGCACGTCTTTGTTCTTTTTTGTCCCACCCCATCCACGGCACGACTGGAACACTTCCTGGCGGTGCTGTGAATTAAAAAAGCTAAGTGAGCCCCTTTGTTTCTCCTCTAAGTACCCTTTATCCCCTTTTGTTGCCCCAAACACTTTAACTTCGCCTGGGCCGTTTTGCCCCTTTTCTTGACCCCCAGTCCAATGTAACCCCTTTTCTTGACCGTTAACCCTTTTCAGACCCATTTAGCCACTTGTGTTGCCCCTTCACCCTTTTAGCTGCCCCGAGGCCTGTTTTGCCCCTTTTCTTGAACCCCCCACAGTGCCATTTAGCCCCTTTTGTTGCCCTCAGACCCTTTGGTGCACCTTAACCCTTGTAGCTGCCCCCAGGCTCGTTTGCCGCTTTTCTTGACCCCCCAGTCTAATTTAGCCCCTTTTGTTGCCCCTTAACCCTTTTAACTGCCCTCCAGGCCATTTGGTGCTCCTTAACCCGTTTAGCTGCCCCAGGACTGTTTTTCCCCTTTTCCTGACCCCCAGTCCCATTTAGCCCCTTCTGCTGCTCCTAACCCCTGTTCTTTTCCCTTGTAATCCATGTTCTTGCCCCTTTAGCCCCATTTCATTGCCCCCAGACCCTTGTTTTGCCCTGTCACCCTTTAGCCCCTGTGCATGCACCTTTTGTAGCCAGTTGTTGCCCACGAGTCCCGTTTAGGCCTTTTTTGTTGCCTATAACACCTGTCCTTGCCCCCTTCTACACCTGTTCTTGTCCCTTGTTGCCCCCAGCCCCCTTTAGCCAATTATGTTATCCCCAGTACTTTTTATCCCCTTTTCTGGCTCCCTTTGGACTCTTTTCTCACCCCAGACCATTGTGTTGCCCCAAAAAATCCTTAGCCTCTTTTATTGGGCCAATCCCTTTCATTCTCCACAGCCCCTTTTTTTTACCGTGACACGCCCCTCCCCCCTCCCGACCCCTCGTTTTGTGCAGCCATTTCCCAGGCTCGGCTCGTGTTGGGCCCTAAGAGCCAGGCCATACCCCCAGGCTGGGCCCTTCACCGGAAATCTCTGACTGCTTCAGGACTAAGTAAGGTATAGGGGAGACAGACAGTTACTGCAAGGTTGAAGATCCAACACCAGACCTTCCAATGTAAGTGAAGACTGAAAGCAATGACCTCCGAGTCTGAATGTGAGGGGAGTAGCAGATGTGGATATCACCTAAAAGTGGCATTACTATTGGCACTTGGGAGAACCTATGTGGAAACTCTCAAAATGGAGGCTTGGGCCCAAATGCCTAAGATGGGCGCAGCAGGCCTCTGCTCTTTAGGCAGTGGTCCTTTTACAGCAGTATCAAGGCATATTGTGCTGTAGTGCGCACACCGAGACGAACACCTGCTTCAAGTACTTTCATTCGGGCACCCTTCACAAACACGAAAATCACACAGCACACAAATCACACAGGGCATCAGTGATGATTAAGATCTAGGCGATATTTTCTTTTTCCAAAAACAGTGTAGGATTGAAGTTAGTAATGGTATTTTCCCATACATTTGCAGTCTATGCTAATGGCATAGAGCAACGGTAGGCTGCTGAAAACGAGGCCATTCCACAGAGTCTGCTTTTCTGATTTATATAGCGTATTTTCACACTTTGGGCACATCTGCAATTCAGATGCTTCTCTCTGCAAATCTTAACAGCAATGCTGAGAATATAGCAACCTTCAAGGGAAGTGTAGGGTGATATGTTGCGCCAGGGCTTGTTAAAGTCAGTGCTGTTTGATTTGACTGTTATTTTAAACATGGCCCCTGGAAGTGGTGCTCTAGGCCTGGGGGATTTGTGGGTTCAGGGGATGACACTAAATATCTGGGGGTCCAGACCTCACCCCCTCGGTCCTTGTTCGTTCACTCTACGAGGCATGGTGACATGGGTCGGCCTGGCACAGCAACGTCATGGCCTCGAGACAGAACGGGTTACATGTAGGGTTGCCCATGCCGCCAGGATCTTTCAGTTATCGACAGGCAGCAAGAGCTGTTGGTTTCCCCTCCCACATCCCATACACCTCGCTATTGATCGGTGGTAAATTCTATTGTAATCGGTGCTAGAAGTGTACCGAAAAAAGTAGTCGAACTGTGGTCTCGGCAAGGGAGAGGGTAGGCGGAAGCATAGTGCAACATGTGACAAGTTGTTGTGGCTGGGGCAGTGTAATAAGTGACCAGTAACTAAAGCTCCTATTCGAATTTACACTTGCACAGGGACATGAATGGACAAATCCACTGTATAGAATGGTGAATAAGGTGGTAAAAAGTAGAGGAATGGTAAACAGAAAAAAATAAAAGTAGTGGAACACCTCTCCCGACCGTTCCCGCTCACTTCGATCACTGATTGTAATGAGAGAGAGGGGCTGGGCCGGCACCAGCTGAGGTACCCAGTGACGGCAGCTTCTCTTCAGCCACCAACGAGGGAAGGCACATTCAGCTACCAAAAAAGGGGGGACCAAGTATCACTATTATTCCACGCCTGTAAGCTCCTACTGGGCCTCCTACTATGGTTTGCCCATCGAGCAAAGCAGAACCGAGATTTGTAAACTCATATTGTGAGAGAGATGGAGCCAATAAGCAAAATGAAAAAAAGGAAGTAATGAAGATGGAACCTGAGCCGGCAGGGCTCGGGGGGTGCCAGGTGCATTCCGGAATGCAAGATTCACCCCAGAAATGCTAAAAGCCTCCCATGTGTCCCTTTTAGTGGCTACCATCTTGGTGGCAGGCAGAAGCAGGTACTCTTTTCTAAGCAATGGCGTCGCAGGGAATCAAATTTAGGAGGGGCACAGAGGGGCCACAGACAAAAGTAGGGGGGCGCCTATGAAAGGGCAATGTGTGACATCAGAAGCACTCCCGCAGAGAATCTTTTAAGTCACTAATGACCCAACATAAGCAGTTGTGTGCACTCCATTCTGATTGAAGGGGCTGCTCTTGGCTGCAGGATGACTTAACAGCTCTTCATTGTTGTGTTGCAGCATTGATTGCAGTCCTGTTTGCTGTGCTGTGCTGAAGGACACAGCATTGCAGACAGTGCAGAGAAAGTAGCCCAGCTGAATGTAATGACTTGGCAGCAGGGCCCAAGGGGGGGCCCAGGATTTCAGAGGAGGGGCCTCCCTCACATCCCCTCCATAGCAACACCAGAGGTTCTAAGGAGGGGTTTTCCACCATATTAATCTGACCCTCGCAATAATGAAAAGGGACTGATTGTGGGCTATTGTAAGCCTAAGCCAAGTTGTAGTGAAATTTTTCGACTTGGAGTCTTATTATTTATTTGTGTACGTTTCTGGGTGTCCTGATTCTATGTAGGGTTGGACGAGGAGGTGAAGGGACCGCCTGGCCGTTGGGCCTCCCCGACTCTCTCCACAAGAGGCTCAGTCAGCCTCCCCCTTCTCGATCCTACCTCACGCTATGGGCTGTGCTTTCAAATCCTCCCATCTTTGGAGTTTGTGATGGCACCAGCGGGCAAAAGCCTTGGATATAAAATGGAATGTGGTTGCAAAGCTCCCCAGGGGCGAATTTGCTCTTGCCAGGAGAGGCATCCTTCATTGCCCCTGGACAACAAAGCCGGTAATCTCGGTGCCTTCTGATCCAAGTACCCGAGTTGTTTACATTCCTTCGGTGAAAGACTGAAGGAACAATGCAACGGTATTGGGAGGGTTCCAAAATGGCGCCACCATGAAACTCTCCCAGGTTGCTGTAGTTCCCACCCGCATCCATGCCCACAAACATATTTAGGAGAACATCTTAATCATTTCTGAGTTATCTGCTTTACAAACTGTGCAGAAAGAACTATAAAAGTGAGGCCCATCAGCCCCAGACCATCCTACCTTTGAATCTCCCAGTGCCAGGTGATTCTATAAGGGATTGTGGAGTGTTTACCTGCTTCAACACCATTCTGCAAAGATATCTCCACACAGAACACAAACTCCTGCCATGAGTTTTTCCGCCATGTGCATGAGATCCACATATGTCTCTACGGCACCAGTTTTCTGCGGCTGGCACAGCGGCAAAGTTCAAATGAATGGTGCATGTCAGTTTCCCACCTGGAGAAAGCATGCAAAATCAATAAAGATTCATTGCAATGAGAGTGCGTTGTCTTTTGCATGGCTCCATTATTTCTCTCTGTGGTGCTCCCATGGGTGCATGGTGTAGGCCAGGGGTCTGCAACCTGCAGCTCCCCAGATATATATCTCGAATGATTCCTCTCAGTTGGCAATGATGGCTCGGGCTGATGGGATTTGTAGTGCAAAACATCAGGGGAGCCAACGTTTGCAGACTCCTGCTATTGATCATTTTGCATTTTCCACATAGCAGCAGTGGATTCCGCTGGGGCACTCCTCCTGATTTCTCTGGCAGTATATGGATGAGTTCCATACATAGCCGCATATATGTTCACTGTGGAACAAGAGATTCTGACTTGAAGTGCTTTAGAAACTCTTTACATGGCGGGCAACCCAGGAAGCTGACAAACAAGTCCTACACAGCCAGGAAGCAAGAGAGGAAGTGGAGACATGCCATTCCAATCATACCTTAAAGTTAGGCGGTCAGTCTAAATTAGGATTCATGACGCAAACAGATTATAAAGTGCATCTAAAGTTTGTGGACGTTTGTGAGGAGCTGCAGATGTTCTGGAGACTCTTGGGGATCAGGGAGACTTGGTGACATCAATAAGACTGGGAACATCTCACAAGACATCACTGATGAGTCAGGTCACCAACCAAACTCGGTTCCTACCATTAAGACACTATGGGAGCTTCTCTGGATCAGGGAGGTTCCAAGACCAGCCAGCTGTGCACATAGGCATCTTAATAATGAGTCGGAAAATAGGGCACTTTCCCCAGACCCCACCCTCGGGGGGCAGGGGGGGATCACTTTTCTGCCCGATGCAAAGAAATCAGTACATATAAAAAAAAATATGTAATTAACATATGTTCTTGTATTGTTTAGAGGGGTGCAGAGGCTTTCAGTCTGATATCTGACTGTTGATTACACATAGGTTCTCATCTGATCATTTAATCCTGTGATAGGTTCTGTTTTCACTGCAATTAAGTGCGGTTCACATGTATATGTATATGTGTGTGAGGGAACGGTATTATATTGTAATTATGTATCGTTAAGCATTGGTTTAGTTTGGGTAACTAAACTGATGAAGTTAATCTGTACCCTAGTGTTTTTATTAGTACGAGTTTATACTCTTGTTTTATCTTACGCTTGTTTTATGTGTATATGATGATTGTTTTTTCTGTGTGTACAAATATTTGAAATGTTGCATTGCAACTAAACCAAATAAAAAAAATCAAAAATCAAAATTAAGTCCGGTTTGGGTGTTCACTATAGAACAACCTGTGTGGCTTTTTCTCCTTTCATTGGGGAATATATTGACCACATCCAATACCCAAAGTTGAAATGCATATTGATAAGTTAAATTCCTATGACGATTAAGAATATAGCTCAGTGTGGTAATTTGTTACGGAGAACGGTGTTCACATGCCAGATCACAGTACTAAACCCTGGCGAGGCCGGCTCATTTAACTATATAAACCTTGGTGACAGTAAAATCTTCAGGTCTGAATCAAACAACATGCATATACTAGCTATAAAAAGACACAACGCATGAGTACGGTTCAGGTCGCGATCCCTCCAAATAAGGGCTGTAATTCAGGGCCACAGGGTTCAACGTAGCAATATTCCCCAACTCCAATGAAAAGCATCATACTTTAGTCGGGAGAGGTGGTGAGGTAGCCAAATTTGAGGCAATGGAATCAAGTGTCGAAGTTCATAATCCCACTTTGCCACCAGACGATACTATCATCCTGGAAATATCATCTGCAAGAGTGCTCCCTGCCCACCCAGATTCAGGTGGCATTCGTTAACCCATTGTTTGCTAATTCTTTTCAGGGATGCCAATTGAGTGTAATGGGCTCTAGGCAGCAAAGATCTGACCAAATGTCACAATCATTACTTTTTTCTGGCTTGTTATATGTTCTTTTTCACATCATGAATAACAACCTCCAAGTCACTGTCAAACAATGACTATCGCTAGGTGACCTTTCACACAGTTTCTTTTGTTGAGAGTGTGAGGAATTCGACCATCCGCATGTGGAGTGTGCGCTCGCCTGGGCTTTTTTGAATTTTGGAAAAGAAAATGAATGATGGGAGATCAACCTCCGAATTTTCCCTGCTCACCGCACAACAATTGCATAGTCTAGTGTACTCCGGGAGGACTCAGCCTACAGGCGCCGTCCTCCCCTGTCAAGTTCAGCTGGAATGTGGCAGCCACAGGTACATCAAAAGCATCTCAGAGGGGAAAGGCGACACCTTTCTCTGGCGATGGCCAGCCTAATTAAAATATCAAAGGTTCCATGTATCTGCCTCTCTATTGTCTAAATCTGCTGGTGGCAGAGCATATTGATAAGAGTTGACTGAAATAGGCCTGCAACAGGCTTGGTCGCAGAACAGACAAAAGGGAGGCAGGACTAACACCTCTTGGATATGCAATGTGTCGACTTGAAGCTAGCTCCCACCTCTCTGTATGAAAGGTAGTGCATGGCATGTCTGGGTCCACTATTTACTGTAGGCAACCCCTGCAGAGAGTACCCCTTTCAGAGGGAAGAAGTATGTGATTTAATGGAAACAAGAAGTCTGCTCTCATCACAAACCTCAAGGTCTCCTGCACTTTGATCAAGAGTCACAGTGGGCTGAATTAACCAGAGAGACACTTCGATCTACAACAGACAGTAGGATGTGTGGGACTTAGGAGTACATGTTGTCACCCCTTACCTTTCCTGTTGCAAAGCACTCTGCTCCTGACCTCACGCATAGCAGAAGATTGTTGATGGGGACCCAGGATTGGTTCCTTAAGGTAGGCTTAGCCTACGCCAATCACTGGGGCCCATTTGGCTTTAAAAGAGGGCTGAGCCCTTCACATAGCAGATCATCCAACGACTTTTAAAGGAGTAAGAAGAAGGACTAATTTGGACTCTGGCTGAAGGTACAGTCTTCCTTACAGCTTCCGCCAGTGATGGAAGGCCAGGATTTCCAAGAGGGAAACAAGATCCCTCCCCTAAACATCTCCCAGAGAACAGAGGGAGATACTGGACTCAAAGGACCCATCCAGCAGCTCCAGAACCGGTACCCAGCCAGCACACAGCATGCCCTGCTAGGTTCTGCCAGCAAGCTTCCTAGGTGGAAGTGCCAGAGAGTCTCTGAACAAAGGACAAGGCCGTTGCCTGCAAACACTCTCCTCAGCTTTGGGCCATCCACCTTAAAGGATGACACAACTAGGAGGCGTGCCACAGCAAGCATCAACCAGCGTCTATCCTTTAAGGAAATTTTCGAGGCAGTCGATCCCTCGAACCACGACCAGCTGCACCACTGACTGTTGTCACGCTGCAGTCACTAAAGCTGTCTGAGATGCCTCAACCAGAGTTCCAGATCTGCCAACCGCACAGAGACAATGCTTCTTGACCCCGAGCCGCCGTGTAAGCCAGCCTGCAGCTGTCCATCCAGCCTCGCTTGCCGAACTGCCTGCTGCCTGATACCTGCAGCTGTCCCCCAACTTTTAACTCTGTCGCAGGAGATCCAAAGCATCCTGGAACACACTTGACTCTGTCGAGCATCAAGATCATCTCAAGCACCAGGTACATTGTGATTCTGTCCACCTGGTCCTTCTCCGAAGGCCCCTGGTGACATTTACGACCCCTTGATCCCTTGGTGCTGAAACTAAATAACCTTGAACAGTTAAGACTGATGGCTTTACCGACTACCCTCCTATCAGTATCCAGAGTGCATCCCTTTCCTTCGTGAGACTGTCTGTCCTCCGTGTTCCTTTACAGGGTGGGTTGTATTTTGTAGTGTGCTAGAACTGTCTGTTGTAATAATAATAAAGTTGATATGTTTATACAACTTTGACTGGGCAGTCCCTTTTATCATTGGGTAATAATTGTATTTTTGCTGTGTTGCAACTAACCAACGATCCACGGACCTTGCGGAGATAAGCCTGCCATTCCGTCCACGTTACCAAAATTGAACAGGGAGGTTTATAATTTACTTGTGTTCCAATCTGTTCAGATCCCTTCTGGTGTACTAGAGGTGTGGGGCTGATTGATGGTTTAGAAACTGATATTCATCCCTGGACCACTGGCACGCCGGAAGTTGATCCGTCATAGAGTGTCATTGAGTGTATTTACATATTTAAATACAAAATGAAATCCCAGAGAATATTTTTTAGGTGCACAACAATTATGATTCCGGTACTTCTAGGCTTCTGTTCGTGGTGGAGTTAATCCAGCTACAATCAGGCTCCCTTTGCATAAAATGTTTATAAATAATTTTTTTAATATTGTCACATTAGTTTATCATGTGAATCGTGCACTTTCCAAATCAGGTCTACAAACTAAATTTCACCATAGCATCTGATCCCAGGCAACTCACTTAATCACAAAGTGCCTAACTATGCAAGTCCCCAAAGGCCGAACCACAAGGCTACTGATCCTCTGCTCTCCGCTGCTACCGCAATATCTGCGGTATCGTGATACATCATGTCCTGCAAGAGATCACATGACTGATCCATTCCCAAAAGCCCGACCTCTCCTACGACGAAGCCTGATAGATGGTAAGGCAAATGGAGATCAAATATTTAAGTAATGCTTCAAAGGTTCCTGCACACGTTATAAACCTTGTCACGGCATACTCACAAACCACTACACCAACAACCTGAAAATTCAATTACTGCAAGCCAGTCTCCCAGTGTCTCGCCCACACAGCACCGATACAGCGCATAATGCAATTGATACACTAGCATAGTGAACGTACCAGCTCACTATACTCACACCCTATCTATGCGTGGACAAAACTACAATCTATGCAGAACAACGTGTAATAAGCCTACCTCTCTCTTCCTCCCTCGTGACTGCGACCCCTTTACAAGCCTACATCAACTGGCACACACCAGAAATGATTACTCTAACTATGGCCACTGATGTTACTCCCTCCACCGACTCTGCAACAACTTCTAGCACACACTTTTGCCCCACACTGACTGCAAATGTTGCCTCACACCACAGCCTTGTCTCAAATGTGGTTTCATTACATAGACTTGCCTTCAATGTTGATCCATGCCATAGCCTTGCCTTAAATGTTAATCCATGCCATAACCTTGCCTGAAATATTGATCCATAGCCTTTCCTTAAATGTTGATCCATGCCATAGCCCTGCCTTAAATGTTGATCCATGTCATAGCCTTGCCTCAAATGTTGGTCCATGCCATAGCCTTGCCACAAATATTGATCCATGCCATAGCCCTGCCTTAAATGTTGATCCATGCCATAGCCTTGCCTTAAATGTTAATCCATGCCATAGCCTTGCTTCAAATGTTCATCCATGCCATAGCCTTGTCTTAAATGTTGATCCATGCCGTAGCCCTGCCTTACATGTTGATCCATGCCATAGCCTTGCCTCAAATGCGGTTTCATGCCCTAGCTTTGCCTCAAATATTGATCCATGCCACAGCCTTGCCTCAAATGTGGTTTAATACTCGAGCTTTGCCTCAAATGTTAATCCATGCTTCAGTCGTGCCTCAAATATTTTTTTAATGCCCTAGCCTTAACACGAATACTGATATATGCACCCCCCTGCCACATCTTCATTGAGGGTACTCCCGTTTGACAAAACTAACGCCTTTACTGATCGACAAGCTAACACTAGAGCCACCTTCAACACAGCCTTGCCCAAAACAAATTTAGGGAACAACAACCCTCCCAAACATAGTCGTAACCTGGCTCTGATCAATGCTCGCTCACTCCCTGCCCACGCCTTAGATATCTATGAGCTCCTAACTGTTAACGACCTCGATGCCCTAGCAATCACAGAAACGTGGCTACACGCAGCCTCAGGCCCAACCTTATCAATTGCCATTCCCCTAGCTACACCATTTTTAGAAGTGACAGACTCATCTCCAAAGGGGGAGGGCCTACCTTCATAGCAAACAATCACATACCACATCAGGCAACTTAATACCTTGCTCAGCGAACCCTGCGACATCCTCTCTCCAAAACTAACCATCACCCCCACCAACAACATTACTATCCACGTCGTCTACCGCCCACCAAGCGCCGTCAACTCCTTTGAAGAAGACCTCCTCCAGACTTCATGCCACAACTTAAAGCTTTCCTCACAAGTAACCCTCCTCAGGACTTTACCCTCAGACTCAATGACCACACTGACTTACCGGCTTCCTCTCTCCCCAACTCACTCTCTGCCTTAGACTTCTGCCAATGCATCAACAACCCCATACACATCAAAGGGTGAACTCTTGACTGGCTAGTTGACCTCAATTGTTATATCTCCACTGAAGCCAACATGCCATGTCCATAGCCGGACCACCAAATAACCACCTTCTCTATCCCCCTTGCAAAACACACTAAACCCCCTACAAAGCTACTTCTGCCTTCACTGGCTTGCATCTCTAGAAACCTACCAAAGAGAATCTATTACCTTTCCTTGGCCCACTCAAAATGTAATTCACCAACATACCAGATCCACAATCTTAGCTGATCTTTACACTAGCACGTTAACTGCTGCTGTCAACGCTATCGCCCCTCTAGTCAAAATAAAAGCTAAGCCTACATCCCACACTAACTCATGGTATTCCCAAGAGCTAGTCGACCTTAGGACTAAAAAAACAACTGCAGTGTCCTGCTGGAAAAACTCCCTACTGACACCCTCAAACAGAAATTCACTATCCTGGCCAAACAATAAACAAAAACAATACCAAACTAGTCATCATTACAGCTAAATCCACCACTTTCAATACTAAAATAGCCAAAGCCAATTCTGACATGCAAGAGTTATTCACCATCCTCAGAGAGGTGGAATCTCCTATCCCCCAAGTCTCCACCGATAACAAAGACCTTGCTTGGTGCACATGCTTACAGAACGCTATGCTGCAAAGAATTGACCTGCTACAAAAAAAAATAGCCTCCAAACAATCCACCACTAAACACTCCCATCAGGACACTCCAGCCAGCCACACGACCATGCGCGACACACTTGACACCCCTCGGTTCAGCTTTAATAAAATATCCACTCAAGACACTGCATATCTTGAAAAGCCTTAAGCCATTTAGATGTAAAGGAGATGTCTGCCCAACCTCACTCATCAAAGACTGTGCGGACATACGAGCCCCCATCATCACTGCATTAATCAATGCCACCTTTGCAACAGGCAATTCCCATCCTTGCTTAAAGAAGCTTGGGAACTACCATTGCAAAAAAAAAACCTCCCTTGACCCAGCAATAATTACAGACCAATCACTATAGTACCGTTCCATCTGAAAATTCTGGATAGAGTGTCTTATGTCCAGATCCAACAACATCTAGAATCAAACCACATCTTAGGTGTCCACCAGTTGGGGTTCCGCCCCGGACATGGTACCAAGTCGGCACTACTCAATCTAAAAAAAACAAATGGATGAGATCAGGGACAAGGGCAAGCCTGCCCCACTGCTCCTCTTAGACCTTTCTGCTGCCTTCAACTTAGTAAAGCACAGTGTACTATGTCACCATCTCACCTCTGCAGCTGCCTTCTCTCCACAAGCAGCAGCATGGATTACCTCCTTCCTAGACCGTCGAGTCATGAAGGTATTCTCTGATAAGGCATGCGACGTGTCTGCTCCTATCAATTTCGTAGCACCCCAAGGGTCATGTGTCTCCCCCACACTGTACAACATTTTCATTAAGCCTCTTTTTGACCTCCTAGACACACAGGGTATAGTCTACACCAACTACGCTGACGATACCCAAATCATTCTTCCCCTCTCAGGCGACTACACCCAAAACTTTGCCTTGCTAAATTCCGCATACGCCACCATCCAAGCCTGGATGGCGACCCACGACCTTTGCCTTAATGACGAAAAGATAGACCGAATTCTGTGCTAAAAAAACTCAACCCGGACTACAGTCTTCAACATCGATAGCACCAAGATCACTGGCTCATCCACCATGAAAACCCTAGGAGTCTACCTAGACGCCACCCCTCTCCCTTTCCCGCCAAGTAAATGCCATATCCTCATCAGCAGCATACTCCACTCCTTATCACTGCCAGACCTTACCTTGTAAAAGCAAAAGGAAATATCGAGGCTGAGTACCCCAAAAGGAAATACACCAAACACAGGCTTATAAAGATTCACAGATCTTTATTCCAAAACTGTACAGTTACAAAGAAACAAAGTATCAGATAGCTATCTGGCCCTCAGTACATCACAGCAAATACCAGCCTTTACGGTGTGAGAAGTGAGAGGTACTGGACGTCTAAACAGTTGCACATTTTATACATTTCCAATTACAATGTCCAGCCCCTCTACAGGTTAGTAAAACACGGTTTAGGGTTCGTGCCGAGTTCACTTCTGGTTTGTCCAACTATATGCATGTGGATCATCTTCAGTTTGCATATCAACAAGTTACAATGGCAACAGTGTATTCTCGGATTTAACAATAAGCCTTAACACATGTCCTATACAAAGCAGTTCAGCTACTAGTGTCCACGTTCAGTATTTATATAACATTGTAGTTGATGTATGTCCGCGGATCGGACTTGTTGGCGCAGACAATGCTCTGTCTACAAGTCAGGCATGGGACAAGGTCTCTTTACTCAACCCAAACATTCAGCCAACAGACAGTTTGAACATTAACTTTCGTACAAAGTTCCGGACGGCTCAGTTACAAGCGGGAAACACTGTCCACCATTTTAGGACACAGAATTACTTTAGAATAGAAATCAAAATGGCGGACGAACCTAAAATGGCGGCAAAGTCGATCTAAGATCGGAACTTTGCAATGCGGTTTTCTTCGCAGAGCGACTGGGCTTAGGCCAATATATACAATAAAGGAGGCACGATATGATATCCTGTTTAACAACCTCTCAGTAGATGGCTGCCAGACTACTGCCCAGGTGGTTGTAGGTGCTAGGTTGGATTACTGCAACGCCCTCTTCGGTGGCATATCCTCCGACAATATACAAAAACTTCAGACTATTCAAAATAATTCCCTACAATCTGCCCTAAATCTACCCAGAACTGAACACATATCAGATGCCCAGAAATCAGTACATTGACTTCCTATTCATCAAAGAATCCTATTTAAGACTCTTACCATCACACATAGGTGTATATCAAAATTGGCCCCACCTTAGATGGCCCAGAAAATTTTTATGCACCAAACAGACAGGCCAACTAGAACGCCTTATGCTCACAGATTGGTAAAACTGAAATTCAAGCGCACTAGAGCGGGAGGCTCTAGCTTCCCTGTCCTCGCTGCAAAACAATGGAACTCCCTTTCAGCGGCCTTAGGAGCAGAAGAATCCTACTGGACCTTTCGCAGAGCTCTGAAAACATGATTATTTGCATAATCTCTGTGATGTGTGGTGCAGGTCTCAGGCTACGATCTTAAAAAAAAGTTTTACTCATGGTTTAAATGGTGACAGTGTTTTAATAAATAGTGATCATTCATTTATTGAACCCCGAAAATTCATGTGTTTCTTGGATGACTAATGACACACCCAAAAAGTTGATGGCAGTGGAGTTTGTGATGAATTGTGTTACAGGTAGGTCGGAGAGGTGGTTGGTGCAGTGTTTGATGGCTTTGAAGAGGGCCCTGCTTTCATTGCTGGCTATGCACATCTTCATGTTAACTTGGAATCGGGGTCCTCTGTGCTGTGGTACGTGTACCTTCCTGGTTGCTTGCTGTCTCCTGTACCTGTGCTTGAGCTTCATTATTGGTAGGGCTGTGTGCACATTCCTCTTAGCTTCTTATCCCTGTGCTGTTTTTGTGCTAGGGCGTGCACACTTTTCTCATGTCTCCCAATCTGTGACCCGGATGCACGTGGAGAGACATGTACCTTCTTTGTGACTTCCAAATTCATAACTCATGACTCATTTGCTCTGGTGTGTGTGCCGTCCTTGCAATGTTTAATCTGCACTATGTGGGGCAGATGGGCCTTTTTCATACAACTGCTGATCTGTGCGTGCAGCCATGTTATAGCCCATATACATTACTTACTGCCGTTGTAGACATGTGTCCTGCAGTATAGGGGTTTGTTAGGGACATAAATCAAGTTTCATAAATACCCAGCCTGCCCCTACTGTACCTATTCTATAACCCAAATGGACTGTCACTTCTGCCCTTGAAATTCTACTTGTTTGTTATTCTGGTTCCTAGGCAGATGAATGGGGTCTGGGGACTTCAGTCGGGTCCCCATGCTTATCTTGAATGTTGCCCGTTCAGCATATCAAGCTATGGGCTGTGACAAGGAGTAAGTGGGCGGGGCAAGCCAAGATTTCTTCATTCCTTAAAGGTTTTGCTTTGTGGAGGCGGCACATTTGTCTGTGCCTGCCCCAAAAGCCTTTCGATGTCCCCGGCAGTGGGTGAGCTTTCAGGAGCCAGGTGCATGATGGTTTCTGTTGGTGTTGGCCCACCCCATCCGAAGCACAATGCACTGATCACAAGGGTGTAGGACTATATTTTAGTTCATTTTGTAGTAACATTTGTCAAATCAGGGCCACCGCATTGTATGATCGAGACTTGCTCCCCTAGAACTCCCTGCCAAGTTTCCCAGTGCCATGCGTGACACCTAGAGCCAGGCCTGCTTTTTGCTTCCAATTGCATGCTGGAACTCGTACTTTTGTTTTTCCCATTGCAAGGGTGGGCCTACAAGTCCCAGCATGCAGTGCAAAAAAACACAGGACTGGCTCAAAGATTACAGATGGAACTGGGAAACTTTGCAGCTATGTCCTCTCTGCCAAGTTTCCCAGTACCATGCTTTGCACTTCGAGACAGCCCAGCTTTTAACTTCCAATTGCACGCTGGAACATGTAGTTTTGCTTTTCCCATTGGAATGGTGGGCCTAAAAGTCCCAGCATGCAGTTGGGGAAAAAAACACAGGACTGGCTCAAAGATTCCGCATGGAACTGTAAAACTTGCCAGCTATGCCTACATTCTAGATCCAAAGGATTGTTTTTTAATAGGTATATGTTTTCATATGCTGTGCACTTGGAGCAGGTATAAAGCTTAATCAAAATGTGTCCCAAACTGTGCTATTTTTAGTCTGCAGCATCAAAAGAACCCAGTTCTACCTTATATTGTTTCCTGGAACCTTGCATTTCACTCCCCCACCTCTGTATGTGATTTGACATTTGTAAAGTGCTCAGCTGCCATTGGCATGGCCACGAAGCGCTGAAGAGAAGGAGAGCTGCGATCCCCGAAGATCTTGGCCCGACCTTGCATTACATAATCAAGCAGTACATTGAATAGTATAAACAGTTGCCCTAGAAGCAACAAAAAAAAAAAAAGGATAGACCGGTTTAGATTAGCAATTTTGATAATTACCATATGACAGTTTGGGATGGGCCGTGCGTTCGGCTGTGTTCACACTAGGGAGTGGCAAGGAGGCATAACTCAGCCAGTCATTAAGTGGTGTCCGCTGAAAACATGTGCAAGGTCAGTTGATATTGCATCTGACGCGCCTAGCGCCTCATGAAGGCGACGTGGGCTCTGCATACGTAGGGAAATAATGATACATGGATTGCACACGGTGCCTATAGTTCACAGCATGACCAGCAATGCATGACATGATCCAGCATAGCCTAACTATTTAGCGGCCAAGAAATGGCGTGGAATAGCATTCTAGGACAAAGTACAACAAACTATAGTGCAGCAACGTTGCATGAGGGTTTCAAGGCAATACAGCCTAGCAGAGAATTGCATGACATGCCTAGCACGCTCTTATAGCACAGTATAACACAGCCTGGCAAAACAGTTCCCTAATATAAAATACAATCTAAGCATGGGGAGGAAGGCTAGCTCAGGGGCAGCGCGTGTGGCTTGGAAGCAAGACCTGGGCGTTATAAATGAATCATTATAATTATAGCAAAGTCAAGCATGCTAGCACTAGCCTCTCTTTCAATTATGAGTAAATGCGAACTACAAAGTCACACTGCAAAAGGAGAAATGCGCTGCAAAAGCACAAAAAGTGTGCAGAGGGCGTCGTGTGTTGCATGAGTGCCACTGCATAGGTCTGGGCGTTGGACTGTTACTGCACAGGGAAGTGTGTGTTACATAATTCCTATAGGTTACTGTGGGAAAGTGAAACTACAAAGGAGCTGATGATGGGTTTGTAGGGGAGTAACTGTGCAACCCCTGTTTGCGTCACAGGGATAGTTACTGGGTGTGTGTGTTGAGTATTTATTGTGGTGTTTTGTATGACTTTGCATAGCCCCTTGTTGTCCTTGGCATGTGCTGGTAAGGTATCCAGAGGTGCCCATAGATTACAGTGGTTAATATCATGGCTGAACCATGGAGTTAACTCTGATCTCCTTGACAAAGCTCCCGAATTCCCCATAGGCCAGTCCTCCTCTGACCATGTTGCGTGTAAATAATGATTTTCTAGGCATTAACTGAGGGAGGGGTTCTTGTACAACAGAAAGTGAATTTCATGACACAGTGCTTACATTGATTGGCATTGCAATTGGGCAAGTATCAGGGGAAAGTAAATGAGGTGACATATTTGTCCCAGGAGGATAGCTCAGCGGCAACGTGCTCGCCTCGGAAACAAGACCACACAAAGTGTTGCTTCGATCCCCGAGTCCGCACTTAGAAACCTCTGGGTATTAAGCGCGTTCTAAATACGCAACTAAGACATATTCCTGTAACAGCGCCTCGATGCATCCGGGCTGTGTGAGCGCTTTAAAAATGCGAATAAATAAATAAATATTAAGTAAACAAGGTGACATATTTAGGCCATCCCTTAAGAGCAGACGGGGTTCAATCCATGAAGGAACGTGTGGATTTAATGCACCAGACACCAATTGCAATCTGTGTTGTTGTAATAGAATATTAGGCAACATGTATATCAAACTTTGCCGACAAGTCTGTAAATAGAATCAAATTGCTGAAGAAGAGTTTCAAATTTAAGATGTCTACTAGTGTCAGAAGAGATTTGTTGTTTTGATGGAAAGGGTGATGGACTTGTGCTCCCAGTGCTAAAGCCACATTAACAGTGCATGCTAGTGAGCTTGACCAACCAGGGTGCCATGCTCACCCAGGCGCACTATAGCCTTGGAATACCTATTCATCTTATGTCAAGAGTGTTGGAGGATACTGGTAGACATTACACACTAATAGAAAAAGTGACAGTGACTGTGAGCAGAGCTGCCAAACATTTTAGAACCTCTCTGTGGAGTCTGTTAGTTCATAGTGAAAATTCACCCTTAGCCTCTTGAATATCGCCTGACAACTGATGGCCTCATCACGGCTTCTGCATGGATGCAGTGGCTGTTAGGCACGGAAATACTATTTCCAGGTAAAACACGTGGCAGATAAATGACTTTCAAGACAACCCTGGGGGAAGAGTCATGAGAATTTCCATGACGAGACCATGTCAGCCTTGTTGCATCGGTCCACAGATAAAGAAGAATGGCTGGTGACACCAAGAATGACAGTGGGCCTAAGCTTATTAGGATGGGCTCGAGGTCGGATAATCAACAGTCTGCCAGGATGCACATTTTTCACCAAGGAGCTACCTAAAGGTGAATGGGATATTTTGAGACAGGGCTGATTAATCCCCACACTGTTTTCGAAGGCATAGGATGGTCAACCTTTTGGATGAAGGTCGCAGTGGTCACGGTTTGATTAGGAGATGGCCACAGGAACAGTACTTGGATGAATGTGTAGAATCTACTGTGAGGATTTGAGTGCCCGGGAGTGGCGAGTAGGATGTTGTACAATCAGCCTTCGAATCAGGTGAAGGTTCTGGAATATCTCACGTCTACGCTGGCATTGGAGATTATGGGTCCGTTCAATGCATTTGGAGACCGGCCCATGTTTTTAGCAGGGCTAGTGACTAGACCACTAAACAGGTGAAGCACAATAACAAGGGATGGGTGACTGCTTGCTATTTAATTGTTGGTGCAAATCTTTGCCTGTCCACTGATGGGCAACGGTGTGCTGTTGTGCTCAGTAAATATGAGAGCATGTTTACAAGAAAACAATATAGTACATATGCATAGAAAATTATCTTAATTCATGGGTCAATGGATTATTAGAAGGAGTAAAAATGTTCATGAAGTGATTATCCAACTGGCTTGACTGAGTAGCCATTGGGAAGAGATTTTATGAAAAGCCGTGAGAATGCTTATAGACTGGCCACACGTTCGACCACTGAGGCTTTGTCCTGGTGAAGGGGCAAAACTCTGCCCCATTACTCGCTGAAGGGAAAAGAAATGGGAGTGTCCTGACTCTGAAACAAAGCATTGATGGAAACTATTAGCATGTTTCCACAACAGTAAAAAGTTTGGGGGTAAAATGTGAGTAAAGAATCAGGCTTTTATGGTGAACGGCCAGCCTGTAAGAGTAGTGAGTGTTGGGAGTGGGAATGTCATACTAGTGGGCAGCGTGCAATGATTCATTAGCATAGTGGCGAAGGAGGACAATATGTTTGATAGGTTATAATCCGGGTTCCAAATAAGATGCATGAATTGACAATGTGTAAGGAATTGCCAGCTGGCAAGGGTGTGGAAGCCCTGGCTTTTTACATTTTTATTAAATTACTAAAATGATGTGGGTAAATCCTTCTCTGAAAGGGAGATCTGCTAATCAGATTCCCCCTTCATACGCTCCATGCTACCATAAGCATACTGTGTACTTGAGCCTTGCTGCATCAGTATCCTCATTCACAGCACCTGCGCTACCAGTGGCACAGAGCTGTTTCAAAGGCCACGGGTGCCCTCTAGAGAGCTACAGTGACACCCAAGTCTCTGCAGAGCCGGGGCTGAATTTACAATATGCACCCCTCTTCCACAAACTACATACATCTGAAGGGGTTGTCCTGGTGGCACAAACAAATGTCAATACAGGCCATACCTGATTTAGCATATGGTGGCGAGTATCTTTTAGAGTTATCTCAGTCACATTAACATTGATTTTGCACATATGACAGCCCTGCAGCCCAGCTGTGGCAGGATTATGTGTATTCCTCCCAGACAAGGCCCACCCCTGTACGCTGACAGGGCTAGTCTTGGGGGATTGCCTCTCTCTGTTGCTTTTGAAAGGGCAGGTAACACCCTTTCCCCAAGGACAGCCACTCCACAGGACACTGGCCTAGGAACAGAAACCAAGAAGTACACCCATTCACAAAGAGCCAGACCTCACACCAGGGGGCTGCATGTCTAAAGGCCTTTGTCTCTATTGAGATGGGAAGAGGCAGAGTTAAGAGTAGTCAGGGGAACTCTCTTCAAGGGAAGGAAACTTCCACCATTTTGAATGTCTCTACCTCTCTTTCTCTTTCCTGTCCCATCCACTTCCTGTAGCACAAAGCACTTTGGGTATGATGTCATAAGGGAAAAGTCCACTCATTTCAAGAGCAGGGACTGGACCCTCAAAGCAGACTATCATTAGTCCACTCACCTGGGGATTTTTGCATTTAAAACAAGGGGTCTCCCACCACTTCTTTGAATCATCTGGAATCTTCTTGAACGATCCTGAAGATTTCGTTGGACCCTGTAGAGACCAGCTCTGTCCCCTAACCATCCCCAGGTACCACTGGCGGGGATCTGCTGCTGGAACAGGACCTGCCTCTCTGCCAAACTCTGAGGTTTCCAGGACCTCATTGTCTTGAAGGGCCCCTACAGTCATGTGCCAGCCTCCCCCATGTTTGGGAGCCTGAGAAAAAGGACCCATCTTGTCCCTGAGTCCCTGCAGTGGGACTCACAGCAACCTAAGAGGTGACCTGCTGCTGGAGCAAGACCGCCTCTTAGCCAGCCACAGTGGTACCCATGAACTAACCGTGTTTGAGGACCCCTGAAGTTGTGTGCCAGCCTTCCCCATGTTTGGGAGCATGAGAAAAGGACTTGTCTTGTCTCTGAGCCCCTGGATTGGGACTCAAAGCACACTGAGAGCAAAGACAGCAAGGATCCTGGTCTTTCTCGCCATTGAACTGCTTGGAGCGTGTTTCAAGAACTGTTCAGCACATTTGAACCAGCAGGACCCTCCATTGCTGTTGTTTGCTCTCTCCTGACCTTTGCAGTGTATCAAGAAGTCTGGTTCGGCACTGCGGAAACCACCAAGAACAGCAAATAAGTTCCTATTGACTGCTAACTGGTGTACCGAAAATCGTCTTCAATTTAGACGGTTCCTGAAAACTCTGTTGTTCTAGGCCGTTGCTGTCTTTTAGCCTAGCAGTAGAGTTTCCCAAACCAAGATGATTTTTGGTGAATGTGCACGCTACTAACTCGAATAAGAGAACTGTCCTCTTGGTTCATTTTTGGGCCCTAGAGACTCGTTAGGTCAATTTGAACCCTTTTTGCTCATAAGTACAAATCCTTTTTCAACAAAATTGTTAATTTTTCTTTCCTTTCACCCCTGATTCCTCACCCAGAATGCAGCATCTATACTATCTATGCATAATTCCAGCTTTCAAAAGTTCTTTCACAGTTCAACAAACGTTCACGCAGGTCTCCTTTGGTCAGGCTCAGACCTCTCAAAGCATAAACTTCAAAGCAAAAAGTTCACATAGGTCTCCCTCGGTTGGGCTCAGACCTTTCAACCAAAAAGTTCCTGACTCAGCTGGGCTCGGACCTCGCAATCACAGCACTTGCAGGGGTTGCCTTTCCCAGGTTTTATTCACATTTGTGAGGGGTTCCCTTCCCCTAATTTATCACACTTCCGGTCTCCCTCACTCACAGAGACTTTTGAGTGGGCTACTTCCGTTTCTCGGACCACTCTGTTACTCTGTATCACTGGTTTCACAGTTATCGGTTATTTAAAGTTCACCACAGGTCTGCCTTCCTTCGCATCTCATCCATGTGCATGCAGCATTCAATTGTGAGATATAGTGTTTCAACTTCAATCTTTCCTTAACACACAACGGCCTTTCATGTCGCTCGCCAACTCACCGGCTGTGTGCATTCCTTTCTTGTCTTTGCGGTTTTTAATTCACAAGTCAAGGTTAATGCCGCAGACTTGGCCACCCTTCTCCAACTCTGTTGTTCATCTAGGAGGGTCACTGGTCCCCTTGCAACACAATGCAGTCTTCTTGTCTGGGATTTGGCATTCTCTGTGTATCTTTCACGGCTCTTCAGAGTCCATGACCTCCTTTAGGGATCTCCTGGGTTTCTCTACCCTTTGCTCTCGTCCCTCAGTCAGTCACTCTGCTCAAGTAGGTTCACCTTTGCCCCGGATGTTCTGGTCCTTCTCGTGTTCCAACTTGCTCAGAGTGTGTCTCTATGTTCTGCCTTTTATCCATGTGGGGAGAGCTAATGGGTCTCAGATGTATGTGATTAAAGTCAAGTGCCTGACTTTGCCGATTAGCAGGACATGTCCAATGTAATGCTCGGGTGTGAGTTTGTCTTTCCCCAGAGTGAACTGTCTGTGTGAAAGTGTTTATGTAGGGAATGGAGGAGTTGAAGTCTCAAGAAATCCTACCTGGTAGGATGGGGCATGGGTACGGGAACGGGGGAAATACTGCGTCTCACCATCGGTTGCTCACCCTCACTCCCTGAAGACCCCTCATCCAGGTGGTCCTCCCGCACTGGTCCACCCCCAGGAACTAAATCCAAAAGTGATGGCCGTGTCCTGTCCACCTGGATGGCAAGTCCCAGAGGTCTAGCGGGTGAGACACCTTTTGGTTTCTCACATATCCTTCCCCTATGCGAGGTGCATAGGTTTGTTCTTCTCTGAGGTCCTCCAGTTTTAGGTCCTTGGAGAGACAAGGGAAAAAATGATCCATGGCTCTTGAATATTCATGGGGTTTCTCTTCTGCCGTGCTATTAGGGGCAGGATGTTGACATTAGTCCCTTGGAAGTAGCCCATGAAACGGAATCGAGGGGCTCTTATACAAATTACATATTTGTGAGGGTCTGCTTCCATCCATTTCCATACCGCAGAGGTCTGGGAATAGAGATCAGATTGCCATTGGTCTTGTGGTACAAATTCCCCAGGTGAAGTTGGAAGTTCCTGAAGAAAGGTGGACAATTCTGAGAAGTCCCTTCTTATAATCACCTCTTCCAGAAGTCCAGGGATAATGGCCAATGACACCAGCCGTGACTCCCCTCTTATATTAATGTATATGGGTACTTTGGGATATATATCATTATCTCTGTGTATCTAGGTGACTCTAACTAAAGGCCCATTCTTTAGATCTGCTGGAGTGACCAAATCGGCTCTTATGGCTGTCCATTTACTGCTGGAGTCAAGTAATGCCTTCACCGCCTTCCCATTGACTAGAGCTCTCTGATAGGTAAAATCGGCTGAGGTTTGGCATAAGCATATGCTAAAGGTTTCTAGGTCTTCCTCTTGTTCTTCCCATACCTCTCCTTTTAGGCATCCTATTTCCATAGGTTCCTCCCTTTGATTTTTGGGATAATGCCGTGCCAAATAACCTGTCACTCTACATGAGAAGCAGATAGATGGTGATGGCTTAATTCCTCTGGGCTCTACTCTCCTTAGCTCTTCTTTACCCCTAGGGTCATTTTTGAAAATTTCTACCCTCTCTTTCGGGTCCACTCTCCTGATTTAGAGAGTCCTCCTCCTTGTTCTAATGCCTCAGGTTGAGAGCGGCAGGTTGGTTTTTGATCTTTTCAGTCTTCACTTCTATGTATGGTGTGGAAGTGTTTTACTGTGTCTAAGTGATTTTGTGTGGTCTTAATAGCCATGCAAAGGGTGGGCCGATTTAGCTGCAAAACTACTTTTTGTAAGACAGGAGGTAGAGAGTTGGTAAACTGTTCCAAGATGATCATTTCTACTAGCGCCTCCAGAGTTTTATTACCGACCCAAAGGGAGACAGTATTCTTAATTAGTTCCCCTACTTCCAGGGGGCTCTCACCTAGGTTTAATCTGATGGATCTTAATTTTTGCCTATAAAAATTGTTGGTCTGGACTAATCTTTTGATGAGTTCTCCTTTGATGGATAGAAAGGTAGCTCCCAATGCGAGATTCAGTAACTGATAGGCGGTTTGTAGCTCACCTTTCTATAGTAGTCCCAATTAGCATTTTTTAAAAATGTCTGCCCATCCCAGCTGCTCGGCTAATCGCTAGAAATTCAAAAAATAATTTGCTAGGTCTTCCCCCTCCTGGTAGGGTTGTTATGTCCCTTGAGGTAGTAGGGGTCTTGCTTGTAATTCAACCAACTTTGCCAAATTTTCTTGAAAACAAGCCTGGGCCTGAATCTGGTGGGCGGCTAGTTGAACTACGACTACCTCAATATTGGCCATATTTTCTCAGTGGGTGGGGGGGTAAGGGTTTCCTCTGTTGTGTTTTCTGACTCAGAGAAGAAAAGGCTTCAACTTCTTTAGTGAAGGTTTCAAAGTCGTCTGACCCTTCCGAGCTTCATTCTGATGAAGGGGAAAATCCTGGTGTATTGATCTCTAAGCCGGATCGACCAGGAACCGGAGTGGGCTTGGCACCGAAAAAAAAGGTTCAGAAAAAGGTAGGTTTAGGGCACTAGGTCTATTGAAAATGTGGAAGGGTTTTATTTTTAAGACTATTCAGTCTCTAATGAGACCGAATATGTTTCTAGGTTTTCCACAATAGGTTTCTCTACTGAGAACTAATTGGTTTCTCATACACCCCTCTTACGAGTATAACGTTCCCTTGGCCCACGTTACCACACAAGGCAAAGGATGTATATCTCTTCCCTGTGCCTGTTTTACCTTTATGATTGTGTTGGCTCCTGGTTTGTAGAAGTGTGAGGACTGAGTGGCCGCTTTAGCCTTTACTCATCCTTGTACTGCTGCTGGGTAGAAGTCCATTCGTCACACAATGATTGGCCATTAACTGGGGGCCATGCAAAAGTGAATTTGCTTGGAAGCTGTCTGATTATCAGGGAACAGCTATTTATTTCTTATATAGCACTACGCACCCATAGGTCCCAGAGCGCTATTGTATTTAGACTTCTTCGTGAGTTCAAGTACAATTGTTGTGTGGTGAGTTAACGTCTTAACCTTGCTGTGTTTCTCTAGGGTTCAGTGAAAAAAATCTGGGAATTGTATCGTGTACAACCCCTGATGCACCTGCATGATGTACAGTCACTTCATTCGCTACATCATGGGCTCTAGTGTGTATCTGCTCAAAACTGTACTGTAGTTCGGTTGGCTGTTACTCCTTCACTAGTCACAGTGTTGGGTGACCTCTGTATCTAATGCACTACTGTTTGCATTTCTCACATGCTGACGCAGCGCCATTGAGAAAGACATACACTGTGGGCTATCTAAGGTCTGTGCTAGATGAGCCCTCAAATTCATGTCTCAATGCTTTCATGAAAATGTAATCTAATCTAATGTAATTACCATTTATACCACTTGTCCAAGTGGATATTGCCTACTGTGTGCATGGCTGGAGTACCAGACCTTAGCTTGTGCTGAGAGGAAATAAGATTGTGGCATTAGATGGAGTTGTAGAATGCTGGAGCAGGAGGCACACCGTGGTGTGAGTTTGCATTGGATTAAGATGGCAGACTTATCTAGTATCAGTAAGAGGAAGAGAATGAAATAGAGGGTGTAGGACATAGAGATGTATTCTAGCTGGCAGGTATCGTACTACCAGTTAGGTTTAGTCAGAGGGAGCGCGAACGGTTGCATGCATGGGCTCAGATGTGCTCTATGATATGATGATATGATGGGTTATTTTTAACACTCTAATACCCAGAGGTTTCTAAGCGCAGACTCGGGGATCGAACCTGTGTTGCTCCGTGTCCTCTTGCTTCCAAAGCGAGCACGTTGCCCCTAAGCTATCCTCCTGAGACTGGCGGTTTGTAGCTAACAGTCCAAGGTAGTATGGAGCACAGTTTTATTGGCTGTGTTTATGCTTCGCCATTGCACCCACCAACCAAAGAGGCCAGGGTTTCAAGGCATATGTGGTATATAGACAGTGCTTTAAGAGGGATACACATTCGGGGTGTTGGGGGGCGGGGTTCTGGAAAGGGGTTGTGGCCAAATTGTTTTGGCCTAACAGAGGACAGGAGACTTGTATGTGTGTGTGGCATGCCGTACAGATATGTGCACACACTAACATTCATTATGTATGCATACTACTCTCTAAAATTGTGTGCTTAAAGAAGTGCCCGCTTACGCAGTTTTTGACTTTGCTTGTGCGGACCATGGTAGTGTTGTTATCCAATTTTTCAACACATAAACCATCACAAACCCAAAGCTCTCTATGGGCTCGGGAGCATAAGAAGATATAGACCTGCACGCATACATAGACCTACACAGACATATTCGATAGACACGCACACACAGCCATATTTAATAACACTACTAGATAGCATCACGCTTTTCAACGTGCTTAGTTGTGGGTTTCTTCTCTACTATACTGTTATGACAGGGGCTTTAAATACCAAATGTATGGGTAGCCCCTCTCAGATCCCTGCTGTGCAGGCAGCCCGAGTTCATCTGGCGTGGCTATCAATAGCCCCTAATAGAAGTAATAAAGCCCCCCTGTGTCGTTTAACAACACCCTCAGTAGTGATGGATCAGCAAGTCTCTCCCACCCTCTCCCTTGTTCATGCAGCTGGCAGTTGGTTAGATGTGGGTAGAATCGGTTGGGCCTGAAAGGGGACTGCAGAAGATAGGTGCACCCTGATGGTTGGAGAGGGTTGCAGTTGAGGAATTTAGGTTCTTTAGTGTGATGTGTTAGCAATTGCTTCTGTTCAAAGATTGTGTAATTTTGCTGCAAACTATTCTTTTTCTGTCACAGGCAGAGTTACGGGGCAGTCCTAGCTCGGGAGGAGTATTGACGCTGCGGTTTCGGCCGCGAGTGGTACCCAAAGGCTACTCTTGAGCCAGGTTCTTGGCTTCGATGGGCACTGACTCCATTACGGACAGTTGAGACCGCTCATCAACTAAATGCAGTGGTCCAAGGTCTATTACTGTCTGGCAGTGGCTAACCAGAGCCGGAAGGCTGCTACTTTGCAAACCTGAAATGACAAGGGTCACTCGTGGACAATAAATCTTGTTGCAAGACTGGGAAATCTATAGGGCTACCTTAAAAGGTGCTGTAGGACATTGCTTTAGTTAAAGGAGGCTGGAGCCGCCCCCAATTTGTTTGCTTGACTCCAATGCATGCGATTTTTGTTTCCAAAAAATATATGTCATTGCTGTGGTTATTATGATTGGGAAAGTAATTACTGCCTCTATGTCTGGGATATGGGGGGGTGAAGTAGGGGATGGCCCCACTATGTAGGGTGCTCCTTGTGCATGACATGAGGCGCTGAGCCCAAGCAGTGCTCTGGCTCAAGGCCAGTTTTTAGAGACTGCCTAGACCTGGCCAACTTAGAGCCCTGTCTGTGGATCTGAAGTGGTTCTGCAAGAAAAGGAAATTCAGGGGCGCATAAATGGGAAAAGAGAGAGTGGCTGGTCCAAGCAGAGTGCTGCACAGGCATGGCCACAGTCCTATGTTGTTTGATCCATGTAAATTGGAAACCCTAAAGTGAGAGTGGGATTCGATTTCTTAGTTCCCTGATTTGTAAGTTTCCAGTTGAGCTCCCTGTCTTGTGACACCCCCTCTCTGCCTCCTTCCCTGCGCTGGAGTTACCCCCTTGAATTAAAGGTGGCAGCATGGGTAAGTCTGAATGTGTCCACTAGGGACATACTGGAGTTGTCTGGATCTCTGCCATTTAGACTTTGTTTTAATGTGTTGCAAGAGTATAACTGTGCAGTATAGGTATGTTACTGAAAAGGTGCAGTTGTGTGAGTGTATGTGTGTTTGTGCTCTTGTTTGTGTTTTATGTGTGTGTTTTCGTGTTTTGTGTGTGTTTGTGTTTTTGTGATTGTTTGTGTCTGGTGTTGTTATGTGTTTGTGTGTGTTTTTTAAACCATGCGCAGGAGCCGGCTAGGCAAATGCCCTTCTTCTTACTCCCTAGGCCCCGAGCGGACACAAATGGACTGGTTCTATCAGCAGGAAAGTCAGGTGGTGCTGAAACTCCCTAGGCCCCGAGCGGACACAAGTGGACTGGTCCTATCAGCAGGAAAGTTGGGTGGGGCTGATACTCCCTAGGCCCCGAGCAGACACCAATGGGCTGGTTCTATCAGCGGGAAAGTTAGGTGGTGCTGAAACTCCCTAGGCCCTGAGCGGACACAAATGGACTGGTTCTATCAGCGGGAAAGTTAGGTAGTGCTGAAACTCCCTAGGCCCCGACCGGACACAAATGGACTGGTTCTATCAGCAGGAAAGTTAGGTGGTGCTGAAACTCCCTAGGCCCTGAGCGGACGCCAATGGACTAGTTTTATCAGCGGGAAAGTTAGGTGGTGCTGAAACTCCCTAGGCCCCGAGTGGACACCAATGGGCTGGTTCTATCAGCTGGAAAGTTAGGTGGTGCAGAAACTCCCGAGGCCCCGAGCGGACACAAATGGACTGGTTCCATAGGCAGGAAAGTTAGGTGGTGCAGAAACTCCCTAGGCATCGAGCAGACACAAATGGACTAGTTCTATCAGCGGGAAAGTTAGGTGGTGCTGAAACTCCCTAGGCCCGAGCGGACGCCAATGGACTGGTTCTATCAGCAGGAAAGTTAGGTGGTGCTGAAACTCCTTAGCCCCCGAGCGGACACAAATGGACTGGTTCTATCAGCGGGAAAGTTAGGTGGTGCTGAAACTCCCTAGGCCCGAGCGGACGCCAATGGACTGGTTCTATCAGCAGGAAAGTTAGGTGGTGCTGATACTCCTTAGGCCCCGAGCAGACACCAATGGGCTGGTTCTATCAGCAGGAAAGTTAGGTGGTGCTGAAACTCCTTAGCCCCCGAGCGGACACAAATGGACTGGTTCTATCAGCGGGAAAGTTAGGTGGTGCTGAAACTCCCTAAGCCCGAGCGGACGCCAATGGACTGGTTCTATCAGCAGGAAAGTTAGGTGGTGCTGAAACTCCTTAGCCCCCAAGCGGACACCAATGGACTGGTTCTATCAGCAGGAAAGTTGGGTTGTACTGGAGGTTTTTACTAACTTCATTAACACGTAGACTTTCATTTGTTCACTCCAGTTGTGAGTAGTTCTCCGTCCTGCTGTAATTTCTTTGCATTCTTGTACTGGCACTTCTCCGATTATAAATGCTAAACAAAATAACCAGATTGCAACTAGAAAGGCAGTTGGGGGTGGGCTAACCAGCCAATGCAGGTCGTCTTTAGCTCAACGGGCAATGCGGGCCTTCCAGTCAGGCCTGGTTCTTGGCTTCCACTTCACGGTGGAAACAGCCCTCTCCGCTCTTTGAGAAAGAGGAAGTGTGCACTTGCTGCTGGCACACCTGTACCCCTCGCAGGCACGTCTAGACGGCCCTGCCGTGTGTCAGACATTCCTGTGGAGCTGTGGCGCGTGATAAGAGCGCCCAGATGTGAAAGGCCTCCTTTGTCTTGGCGAGTGATGTCATCGTCGTGTTCTCCACGAGGCAGACAGGGCCCTGAGCCCTGCAGGTGGAGAGCGCAGCAGCCATGGCTCCTCAGCAGGTTACTGAGTGCTCGCGGTCCTGGGCCTGAGCTTGGTGGTGTCTGATGCCGTCAGCCGTGGGGTCGGGGATCAGTAGCAGTGCGCTGTCAGGCGCCATCTGCCTGTGGCAAACTCCTGACGTGAAAATCAGGGGCATGTGATGATGGTGAGTGGGCAAAGGGAATACCCAGGGGCACTGCTTTTCAGTTAGCTCGGGAGGATAGCTCAGCGGCAACGTGCTCGCCTTGGAAGCAAGACGAAACGAAGCAACACAGGTTCGATCCCCGGGGCAGCGCTTAGAAACCTCTGGGTATTTAAGCGCGTTATAAATATGCAACTAAGACAAAAACAATTACGCAACTAAATACAAACAATTCCTGTAACAGCGCCTCGATGCCCACGGGCTGTGTGAGCGCATTAAAAATGCAAAAATAAATAAATAGAGGGACCAGACGTCCCGGTTTCAGCGGTACAGTCCTGGAATTTGCTCAGGGAAGCATACATCGCCTCCCCCCGGGCATTTACCTCAGGAATATTAGCAGCATTCTCATCCATGCAGAAAATATTCAGCATATGATTGACTGGGCCGACAGCCTCCCAGGTGCTCCGGCTGCATGCAGGAATGTAAACAGACTTAGTGCACAGGCATACCTGCCTACATTTCAAATAGAAAAACCCTGTGATTTTCGTCACACAACGCCCCGCCCACACCCACTGAAGACCACACCCACTTTTGCCCACCAGCCCTGCACCGAAAAATGTTTTCTCCATGTACCTCAGTTCACTAATTAAAAAAAGTCAAAGCGCCCAGGGCCTGTCACTAGTTGCGCACACCCACCCATCTGTGTATCAAGTTCACATGCCAGGTGTGAGTAGTTCATCTAGAGGCCTGCCTTTTCTCTTTCATCGTCCATTTTCTCTTCAACTTCTTTATGTGTACTCTGAATTTCCACGCAAATGTTGCTGTAATAGAACTATTCGTTTTTGAAGCTGTCAAAACTGCACTACTTATTTGGACAGACCACCTGCTAGAAATTAAAATTTTAATTTAGTAAACGGTGACCTGGACAGATATTCATCACTGTGAGCAACTTTTAAATAATGTTCTATGTCATGCAAAGTGAGCTGGTGGCAAAGCGCCTTTGCGGTGCTGGGCTGCACATACACAGAGAAACACGCAGCGTCTTCACTGCAGCTCTCCTCAGTTCACTTGTAACCTTGACTTTCACGTGATAAGAGGCTGCACAATATATCCATGCACTTTCCGACAGGGTCAGACTGGGACAAGAAATAGGCCCGGTCACCCAAAAAAAAGTGGCCCACCCCTCACCTCAAAAAAGTGGCCCACCCCTCGCCTCACGACCCTTGACCTCTGATGACATCACCGGAAGTGATGTCATTTCACCCCACCCCAAAGTGAAATCCCGGGAAGCGATGAAACACGATCTTTCACCTCTTGACAAAACAGGAAGTTTCATCAAATAGCATTATTCCTAAGTACACTAAATTACTGTGAATCCAAGCAGACGTCCAAGGCCAAATGATATGTTATTGTATAGCACTTAAGCTTAAGCTCTTTGTTATAGAACAAATATGCATACAATATCACCCAACCTGTGTTGGTACTCATTTATCGACCTAAAAAGGCTTTTTGGGAAAAAAAAGAAAAAATTGAAAACTATATATATATTTTTTCAATTTTCTTTTTTCCAAACCTTCCCAGGCATGGCCAGAAACCGGCCCCCACTCCCCAGGGACGATTTCGGCCCGGCCAGGGGCCGAAAGGCGAATCTGACCCTGCTTTTCGATGTTACGGAATCAAGGGGCCTGTCAACAAACAGCTAGAAACCCGGAGACTCCATGCTCTTCCGTGGAGACTAGGAGAAGAGTGTAAAATCCAAGAGTCTCCCGGCTAAACCCGAAGACTAGGCAGGTATGTGGGCAGGTCAGTCTGCAAGCTTAATGTAGCTCCAAAGTCAAGCCTATACCGTGCCCTTTTCACAAATATAATTTAATATTAATAATGTGTTATTTATATAGCGTTTTATTTATCCAAAGCACTTTACATTATCATTATTATTATTATTATTACCCAATCGAAATTGATACTCACTTTATCGACCTCAGAAGAATGAAAGGTAGAGTTGACTTTGTTGGGAATTGAACCTGCGGCCTGCAGATCAAACACAGAACACAGCAACAAGCACGCGGAGCCGCTTATCTGCATGTGAGCATATGGGAGCATTTAGCAGGTCAGCAAATGCTGCATTTCAAAGACTGCTTGAGCAGATTTCAACTCCACATGGGTAGCAAGTACTTGAAAAAAGAAAAGCCCTCAAATCCCCTGCATTCACCTGAGTGCCTGCTCAGGAAAGCGGAGGGAAGCCTGGGGGCATTAGACCCTACCGTTGTTTGCCCTGGGTCCCTTCAGTACAGAACTTTGCGTACAGCCAGGCGACAGGCTGGGTATAGTATGTTATGTTATGTTATAGGTACTTACACCGCGCACTGTTGCCACCTGCGTGTTTTTTTGGTGCTCTAACTCCTTCTGCGTTTGCACAATCGCTAAGATCCACGCATTTAGCTTGAACCGCTCGCCTTTCACGCGTATATGAAAGGGTGGATGGTTTGGCTGTTGTCTCACAGCTGTTATGTGATGTCGGTGGGATTTATACCATGCACCGCTGCCATTTGCATGGTCTCCAGGGGCTCTGGCGGATCTGAAAATGGGAGGGGATGGGTTTGTTAGTGGGGGAAGAGGGCGAGCGCATGCACACTTTTGCTCTGGTGCTGATGGTGTCACTTTGGATATACTGGTCACTGTGTGTGGGTTTGCTTCTAGGTGGTATGGGTTGGAGGGCGTGCAGGTGCTTGATTCCATATGGGAGACCTTGTGCGTCTGGGGCATAAGGATGCATTGGCTGTTTTGAGATTGTGTGAATTATTGGAAGAGGTGTGGAGTTCTGCTGTGTCAGTGTGTGGAGCATTGAAAATGTGTGCATGGCATAGTTCATATGCATGTCATATGTTTACAGGAGCATGGCGAGTTTTAGAATGGGTTTCGTGGGTGGAAGCGTGATCCTCAGGGCATAGGATTAAGCCACAGTCCCACAGGCACCTTGTTGGGTAATTGAAACCCATTGTGCAGTGGTTTCCTCTGCTTGCTCTCTCTTTGACAATGGCCTATGGCTTGTATGTTAACTCATCATTTTAAAGAGCCATAATTTTGCTGCTTTTCTGAAACTCAGGAGTTCCTCTATTGTGTTTATTCCCTTCCCTTATTCCCTTCCTGGGAGATAGTTCCAGAGTTTTGTTGATATATTTGAAAATGCTGGCCAACCATATTTCTTTTTTGAATAACGTTTGGGTTCAAGACGTATGTCGGGGCAGGACCCCAGTGTTCTAGTTGGTCTGTAAATAGAGATTTGTTCTGGCAGGAATTCTGCTCCTTGGCAGTAATTTACCCTGTGAACAATGCAGAGCATTTTGAAATACTTCCTTTTCTTGATTGGTAGCCAGTGCAGTGATCTTAGTGCTGGGGTGATGTGTTCTTTCTTGCTGAGTCTTGGGAGGAGTTTTTTTGCTGAGTTCTGGATACAGTGTAGTTTTTTTTGTGAGGTAGTCGGGCATGCCATGGTAGATGCTGTTCGCATAGTCTATTCTTGGCATGACAAATTAGATAATGCTGAGGGTTCTGTGGAAAAAGTGAGAAATGTCACTATCCGTCTGACAGAACCTAGGTGGTGGACGCATTTCTTTACTACTGCATTAACTTGAGTATCCAGTATTATATCATTGCCCATAAGAATTCCAAGATTTCTAAGCACATTGGAAGTTTCTGGTCTGGTTACATTTCCGTAGTCTATGGGATAGGCTATTAGATTGGATGGAAGAGTTATCGGGCATGATTGTTAAGGTTAGATGTACATGGACAGGTAATGTTGAGTGAACCTCTTTATTAAGTATCATCTGTAAACCCCAGCTTCAGGTCCCCCACCACTCTGCTCTGCTTCAAATTACTCGCTGACCCACACACAAGAACTCTCCCCTCACGTCTTACTAAACATGCTGCGTAACTATGGAGCAGACACTGGAATCTATTAACATGACATGCAGGAGATGCAACACATTTCCTTTTCCAATACTAAACTATTATACATTTCACACCAATACTACTTTCTTCAAAACTATGTACATACCATCTTGCCTACTTGGAAATCGCACTCAACAATCCCAACTTCACAATTCTTCTCAAATTCTACATTTGTCCATTCTCTAACTTCACAGCACCGCTCAACACTTCCTTGACCCGCACCTGCGGACCCTACTTGACTCCCTTCTTGTCCTTCATCCTTCCCAACTTCACTCTCACAATATCTCCTTTCTTAATCACAGTCCCTCGACAGATTTTATCTTGTTATACCTTTCCTTGGCCTTTCCCTTCACCCGTGCTTCTCTAGCTCCAATCTCATTTTCCTTTTTTCTCTTTACACAAGACATTTCCAGCCACGGTAGACACACTTTTGTGTTAGCCTTCCTTCCCTTCATGTTTTCGAAAATCCACAACATCTGTGGTGGTGTGCGGTGCATATCTCAGAGTCTTTACCCTTTCCCACATCTCTTCCTTCCACCCCTTCCCACTACATGCCACAATATGCACACCTTCCACAAGACATCTGTTCACGCTTTCCACCACACCATTTCACTGCAGATGATACAGAGAGGTACACTTGTGCCGTACCCCATGCCTCTCCAAAAATGCATTAATTCCTTCTACTGTGAATTTAGCCCCATTGTCTGTTAAAATGCTATTTGGAATCCCCTCCCTAGCAAATATGTCATCAAGAAACTTCTCCGCACTCACAGCAGTAATCTCTCTCACTATCTTCACTTCCACCAATCTTAAAACAAATCAACCAACAACAAAATCATTTTTTCAGATTGAGTCCCATTTCTTATAGAACCTAGAATGTCCATTGCAAGATCCTACTTCACACAGATGGGCCACCCAGAAACAATTAATGATTGCTCCCTTGCCCACAACCTCTTCCCTGATCCATCACAGCCAACACATGCTTTAAGCTTCTTTTCCATGTGCTTATTGAATCCAGGCCACCAATAATCCACCCTTAACAACACCTTGGTTTTGTTGACTCATATATGCCTGTAGCGCGCTATCTCAACCAGCTTATCCCTCAGTCTATTTTGAGTCACAACTGTTCCTGATCAATACAGTAAAATGTTCACTTCATACTTGCCAGAATTGCCTTAGCTCCTATCACAACAAAGATTCCTAGGACAACTCTCTGTCACATACACCTTCAATTCCTTGACACATGCACCATTGACACCTTCTGCCTCCTACTCTCTCTTCCCAATTATTCCATTGTATGTGGTGTACACTTGTTGATCCCACCCGACTACCTCACTTCCCCAGTTCTTTTCAACACACCCCCTCGATAGGTGATCAGCAGACACATTCCTTTGACCTGACAGCAATTTATATCAAAGTTGACAGTGGATTCTGACAACCTAGCTAACTATTACCCCATCACCCATCTACCCTTCCTAGGTAAGATCATCAAGAAAGCAGGTGCCACCCAACTGCAGCAACACATCAACAGCAGCAATCTCCTCCAAATCTACCAATTCGGATCAGACCCAGATGGAGCACAGGTGGTCGACGACACCCTCAATATCCTTGATGACAACCATCCCACCTTCTGGTTCTACTCGACCTCTTGGCTGTTTTCGACACAGTAGACCAACAGACGGTCATGGACACCCTACATCAGTGCATGGGGATCAATGATCTTGTCCTTCACTGGTTCAAGTCATACCTCGCCAACCACCAGTTCAGATGGATTCCTCTAGATCACCAATGCTAACTGCCACCTGTGGAGGCCCACAGAGTGTCATCCTTCGTGTTAGCCTTCCTTCCCTTCATGATTTCGAAATGCACAACATCTGTGGTGGTGTGTGGTGCATATCTCAGGGTATTTACCCTTTGCCACATCTCTTCCTTCCAACACTTCCCAATACATGCCACAATATGCACACCTTCCACAAGACATCTATTCACCCTTTCCACCACACCATTTCACTGAGGATGGTTCAGGGAGGTACACTTGTGCAGTACACTATGCCTCTCACAAAAGGCCTTCATCCCTTCTACTGTGAATTGGGCCCTGTTGTCTGTTAGCTTCAATCTATAAATGGGGCCCCTGGGAGTGCTCCTAGCCACACACAACATCCACATCCACCAATACACCAGCTATACCTCCAGATGGACTCCATGACATACATGAGATACAACAGTGATCATGATTTCAGTTTTAATCCGGGTTGAGTTTAATGTTTTTGCTCAACCATGCATTGATTTGTGAGAGGCAATTGATGAGGGTTTGGTCTATCTCCTTACTGTTGGAGGTTTTGTCAATGATTTGAGTGTCATCTGCATTGTTGTAGCATGTATGTCCTGTCGCATGGTGAGTTCCATGATAGGAACAATGTAGATGTTGAAGAGTAGTGGTGAGGGTGATGAGCCCACAGGTGAGTGTGAGTGAGTTTGTGCTGAAACGGGGTAGCCAGGTGGTTTTCGTTGTTTCCGTCAGGAAGTGTATCATCCATTGTAGTGCAAAGTTGCTTAGCATTGTTTCTTTTATCCTTGTTTTATACCTGCTGTAGCCTATTAACTTTTTGAAAGGCCAATTTTGATTGCCTTATGTTACAGTAGTCCAGAGGTGCATTGGCTAGATCTGTCAGCTCCACTCAGAAACAGAGATAGCCATTATAATTTTACAGTAGATGTGATGAATATTAACAGTGCTTTGTTTTTCCCATTTTCAATTGTTTCAATTGTTGTTTCCCTTTTTCGTATGTCCAATTTTACAACTAATTTGCATGTACGGTATTTGGCAATGTAAATCCCTGTTGAAGCAGTAGAAGCACATGTTGAGGTATGTATTTTCAAAATCAAAATTCAAAAGAATTGTAAGAAGCCCTTACCTGATACAAAATTGATGTCAACGCACATTGGAAACACCATAGCTTTATAAATATCCATCAATAGTATCAATTATTTTCTTTAAATGCATGCAAAATCATATTGACTTGAACAAAATTCCACTCAGAAATAGGTTTCTACAAGTGGAAAGATGTTGCCAAGCATGCACAGGTGGAAGATGGCGCCCATGTGTTTATGTGGCAGAATAAAGTCAGAATCGAAAATGTGTGCAAAACTCATTTAGAGACAAGAAACTGTCAGAGTTTCTGCCGGCACTCAACAGGGTTGGATGGTGAATACTTTAATGTATTTGGAAGCAAACAAACTGGGTCCTCACAACAAATTTGTATATCCCATTAGCTTGTCAGTTTCCACACTGCAACTCTGACGTAAGCTTGCAGAAAGCTGTTCCATTACAGACAGTCTAAAGATCCCTGGAGGGCTCTTACCATGACACATCTTGGACCAAGGTCCTTCGTTGCCTCTCGCACAGGCCTCACTTTGTAGATGACGTAGGAGAATGTCAATACAATGCAGCCCATGGAGGATGCCATAAGTTCACATTTCAAAATGTAAGTTACTCAACTGAATGGGATGTTGGGTGGAGTAGCAGATAGTGGGCTGAAACCAGTGTTAAGATGGGCTTCACTATTCACACACTGTAGCTCCCACAGAGGTAGCTTTAATATTGTGGGATGCTCCAATCCACTAGTCCGTGCCCTGCAACAGCACTGTACGCTGCCTGCATCAGAAAGAACAGGATGGGCGCCAAAAAGATCTTTGAGCTAAAAATCTCTGAAAGTGCGCAGGAAAACCTGAAAAATAGGCCGCCAATCGATTTTGCCTATGTCAGTGGTAACACAAGAGACCACTGCCAAAACCTATCATTTGGCTGCCCACAGAGGAAAATGAAACTACTTGAGAAAGCAGTGCTGTATTGCAAAGGAAAACCCAGAACTGCTTTAAAAATCCGTTTTTCCTTGGTTGTGGAAAGTGCAAAAATCATGGTTCCCAAACCTCACAAAAGATCCAACATCCTTGTTGGGTGTTAAACATCACTTTATCAAAGAATTCACCTAAGCACAATGTCAGCAGAAGCATATTTTATTAGAAGAAAATCCACATTCAAAGATGCTTGCTTGGAAAAATATGTTAAAAATGGGCGTAGTACCGCCGCTCGCCTGTGTCAGAAACTGCTATTTACTTATACTGTCATTTAAACTTATGCCTTAAAGTCAAAGTATGGAAAAGAAGAGACTGCCCATCAAAAGCCATATAGGGTGACAATTCGATCTCTTTGTTTTAAAAAAGGCTGGAAGTAAACGATTTGTGGCTATATTTGTAAAAATGTAAATTGTATTTTAGAGAAAGACTATTTTTAAACATTGTTTAAAAAGTAAATTAAAGCCAGCCACACAGAGCTTCAAAGACATTCCACAGTTTCTCCCCAAACAAAGAAATCTTCCCCCCTGCCCTCGGCTGAAGATCTGGCAGGGAGGTGTGAAAGGAAATGGGAGAGGACTTTGGCTTTTTGCTCTGACAAGAAACAAAAGGCTCCCTTGATGGAAAGGAAAATGCTAATTCGGGTGTGACAGAAAACAACTGCTGGCAGGAAGAAGCCTGGAACTGCTCTGACCCAGCCCAAAACCTTGGGGACGGAGACAAACAGTTTTTTTATTCAGAGATCTTTTTGAAAAAGACTCACAGAAAACTGAACAAAATTGGTAAAAATCTGTAAATATAGTGTTGTTAAAATGAACATTCTGGTAACGTTTTAAAACTACTCTGGAATCTGTGCGACATTCAGAGACTGAACCACGAAAATGTTGACTTTGTAACAGTTGTGATAATGTTAAAAATATGAAACTTCACAGGAGTATGCCCAGATGTTATGTGCATGTATCTGGAAAAATCTGTACAGATCTGATACTGGGTAACCAACCAAAAGCGTGAAAAACGGTCATTTGTGAACCGAAACTCTTAAGAAGAGGAGACTTTGATGGATACGTGCCTTATTTAATCTGTAATGTAAATGTGTATTATTAGTAAGTTGGTGATATTGGAAATATGTTTTATATGAAAAACAGATTTATTGTATAGGAACCAAGGGGAGGTCTCTCCCTGGATTGTAAATGGCAGCATCACAAAGACACATTATGACACACTGTTTCCTTCTCAAATCAGGGGAGAGGAAATTCTATGACCTATCGGCTTCTTAGAGGGTTGGACATAGCATAATCAGCCTACCCATCCCCTTGAGAAATACATAAATAGGGACTGTTGAGGACCTAGACACAGACACATTCATCCATCAACTGATTGGCAAAGCGCTCTGCAGGAAGAACCCAGACCAAGACTCCAGAACCCAGATCAAGACTCCAGAACCCAGTCAAGACTCCAGAACTCTGAAAGCAGAAGGCCCAATCCAAAGCTGAACCCTTCTCAGCTGGCCTTTAAAATCTTGCAGCCTGATTTTAACCTCAAACTTCCAGGGGGCACAACCAATTCAACAGCCGGACTGTGCTGTTTTTTCTGCTTCTTACCAAGAACCTTGCTAGAACCCAGAGATCCAAACCAGTAGAGCAGAGCTGTAAACCAGAACTGACCCATCAGATCCAGTCCAAGAGTGCGTTGCTGAGTGCAAAACCAAGCGCCTGAATCCTGTCCGGTGGCGAGCAGATTCCAGTCCAAACCCTTGACCAGATCCTTGACGGGCCTATTCCTATTCCAAAACCATAGTTGTGAGTATTTAGCATAGAACTGTCCATAGCCAATTTCTTACCCTTAGGTAATCCTATCCAACCAATTCTATCCTATCCAAACTGCATTGTAGAATCTCATTTGTCTGTCCTGAATCCTTCTCTCATCCATATAATCCTATGATAATCCTGTGATAATTGTAGTGATAAATCATCTTTGCGCTAATTTATATTTTCTGAAGAAAGCCAAGTGTCGCAGCGGGCAAAGATCAGACAGAGGCGCCTCTGGACTGGTGGCTGTACCGTTGGTATCTTGCATCTTCATAGCCTCCCTTAGTGTTAAGGAATCCTTGTTTGTAATCTTCAAAAGCGCATCTTAATTTGAAGTTTTTACTCTTTTAGAGAAAAATCGAAATTCACTAAAACCTTCATAACTTCTGAACCATACATGCTAGGAACAGAATTTAAATGTAATTTTGAAGCTAACATCCTCAGCTTTCAAACGCATTCAAACTCTGTATAGTTTTGCCGTTTCTCACACGCTGAAAAGTTTGCAGTGATTCTGCATTTGGCTCAATTTCATCCAATATAAAACAGCTATTCTTTGCATTCAACTTCTAAATTCAGTTTTCTATCTACCAGCCATTCAATCATCATTGCTAGTGTTTACCTGAACCTATCCAAAGCGGCTCCCACTAGTTCTGAATCCATTTAGCGAATTAAAGTCATTTTTCAGTATTTTTCCATTCATTACAAAACCACATTCAAAGCAATTGACCTGTTTTAAAATCATTCCTGTTTCTCTCCAAGCTTGCTGGGGGATAGGGATTGAAACTGCATTTGTTGATTGTTTATTCCTGAAACCTGTGTTCCTCATTCCATCTCTTCATACTGCATATCAGGCGGGATTGAGTAGCATCAGGGGGAAAGAGTGATTGCATTGCATTTGATTGAACACATAACCGTATTATTTCTGTGTTACATTCTTTCCTATCATTGCATTTCATTGCACCCACACAAAGTTTTATCCTATGCTACCTTATTCTTCTCATCCATACCCTTATTGATTAAAGAAATTGTTGACTGTCATATTACCCAACGCTGATCATTATACAAATATTAATAGTGTTATATCTAGAGATTGTTCATAATTCATAAAAGTGATATATATATATGTATATATATATATATTGTTCTGTCCTTCAATTAAATTTTTAACTTTGCAAAACAACCTTCTTCTTGGTTCAGTGAGACCGGGGGGATCCAAAGAGAGGGGCGTGATATAAGGGTACATCATTCAGAAATAAAAGAACTTTAGTCATAAAAATAAATAAATAAGGGTTCCAGCTAGGCATCACACGCTAAGCATTGATTTAGGTGGAGTGCTGGGTTGAAACCACTTACAATATTCTGAGGGAGGAGATATGTAAGGGAAACACATCAACAATAAAACATATGTGCAACACTGGGTTTTCAAATTCTCGTAGGATATAACCTTCTTCCAAAATCATGATCAGCGCTGCCTATGGGTGGTGAGTATCTTATAAGTATCTCCTGTGGAAATGTCTTCTAATTGGTAGATTGCTCCAGGAAGGAAATCCCAAGAGTGTAGTGCATTGAATAAAGAAGAACTGTCTCCTGAGAGTGGCTACATTTGAGAGTGGAAAGAGGAAGTGTGGCAGAGACTTAGAGAAGCAAAGAATTGACATTTGACAATGATTGCTGAGTTTGTAATACCTCTGCCTGCATGAGGCGTGTATCAGTGTGTCGATGGAAATCTAGACAAGGTGCAAAACAGGGAGACAACCAGTGGTAATATGAAGAGCAAAGATAATCAGTACAATGACAAGGTAGGTGGGCATGGATGAGAAGAAAATGGCGTACTCCATTAAAGCCCCATGCATTGCTAGGGCCTTTAACTCAAGCTGGGGGCTGTTATCTCTTGTACGGTCTGTACCCTGGGATATTATTACTCAAATAAAATGTAAGTATTTGATGAAAACTCGTTGTGTGCCTGTAATGGGCCCCTAGCCTTGAAAGGTTCCTTCCCCCGCTCTTCTCCTTGACCTAAATGAAGTTCTAAAGAACACTGAACGCACTGTTGCACTCAACTAGTGCCATCCCGTCCTCATGATTGACCAACACCTAATTCCACCAGGCTTCTCCTGCTCCCCCATAGCACGGTGAAGGACCATCTGGCAGCACGGAAGCTGTACAAAACCCTGAAATAAATATGACTGCCTCAGCTCTATCTGACCCAGTTGACTATCAGCCTATCTCCAGATTTCTTGCCGAGCCAGTCTGCCATTGCTATACCAGACAGCTTCAAACCTTGAAGCCTTTTCTGGAAACAGGTTACCTTATTTTTAGGTTTCTAGTAACTGACGGTGTATTCAAAGACACACCAGTGATCTCGGCTACACTGCATACAAGCCCACTATCCCCTTCAAGAGCAAAAGGTGCCCTGTTTGCACAAAGTATGGGCCTGCGCAGGCGTGGCCAGGCCCTGGAGCTTTGCAGCTGCTTCCTGGAAGTCAGCAGTGAAAAGGAAGCGTCCTGTCTCGCGGTGAACCCACCTGTGTAACGATTGCAAGAGTGGTATTTTCTGTGCTGTCGGGTTTGATGACAGGTTTGCCCAAACGATTGTGTTTCAAAGGACTTTGTTTCGAATCGTCTCGCGCTCCTTTTAACTGCAGGCTTCGGGCTCTGTGAACCTGTCAGAAGAGACAACTTAATTTGTGGCTTCCGTATGACAGACTGAGCCAGCGGAAGTATTTGCTGTAGGTGACATTTGACGCCTGTGCTCCTTAACAGAGACACTCAGAGAAGTAATTAGTGCATGACTCTCATCCAAGAAAACCGAGCTGGGCGGGCTTCTTCACTCCCCTTACTGCTTGGCTTGCAACTTATCATATTACAGACAATAGCCTGTCTTGGGCCGTTGTCTTACCAGGGAAACAATGACGAATAACAACAAACACATGTTAACTCTTGTTCACTGTGTACCACATGGGAGCTTCCCGAGACGTCATGAATGTGCGGCCATTTTTGTTTACGGGGACACGAACTGTTGATCAAACTTCTATCAAATAGTAGCCACCCTGGAGGGGTGCCAGCCACTCAGTGAGCTCGGAATACTGGCGTTATTCACTCTTTGAGTCCCCTACCCAGCTCGGATTAAAAAAAAAATAGAGACATTAACATTTACCTTTTCTAGTGTTTTCTCTTTCCTTGTTGCTCTCGGGCAGCATTAGTCACTTTGCTGTCTTCATTTCAGTTTTTTGATGAAAAGTGAGAAGGAAACCAGCAGGGTGACTCGAGAAAGGTGTACGCATGGGAAAATATGTGTTACTTGTTTTTTTTTAAACCACATTACCTCCACGTCACTCTGCCTCATCCCAGTAATTACTTTTGAGGCCTCGCCTCCATTCCAGAAACACTTGTTTTCCCCCTTAGAAGTATAATACCTCCTACTTACCCACAATTCCTTAGTTACCAATTTCCCAGCTGATTCCGTCTCAGGACTTAATACTACTAGACAGGGGAAGAGAGAGCACCGCATCTCCAAAATTCTCTGACCAATGTCCTCTGGAAAGATTAAGTCCCTACTAGACAGCTGCTGGTGGCACAGGCCCATAGGGCCTTGTGCGTCATTCTTGTTCCTTAGGCCTGTCTCCACCAGAGGCCCATAGTTACACATCTTCTGGACCACTGGATCCCTGCCTCTCAGTCTTACGAATCCCAGATCCCAGTGACCCAGTCCTTGCAGCAGGACCTGGGATCGTAGTTGATCAGCAGAAAACGTCTGAAGGGGTGTTGGTTTGGAGCACCCCATGGAGCCCATCCTTACCACAGATGCCAGTGAGTTGTGGTGTGCGGGTCACTCTGAGGACTATGGCAGTACAGGAAATATGGAACCAGGAGGAACATCTCAGGTCTTCGAATTGGAGGGAGCTGTTTGCTATCTATAAGGCTCTAAAATAATTCTCTGGCGTGATCAGGGCCAGGGCAATACCTGTTCTGGACGGACAAAACCGCTGCCCTAGCATATGTGAACCGTCAGGGCCATTGAGGTCCCTGATGGCCTTAGTATGAAAAACAGGGTCCTGGGCAGAGAGTCATCTGCTGTCTCTAGGAGCAGTCCATATCAGAGGAGTAGAGAATATCCAGGCAGATCGCACCTGCAAGAGATTCCCCTCCTCTCAGGAGTTGCTCCTGTAGGATAGAACCTTCTCAGAAATCTGCCACAGGTTTGGATCCCCCATATTGGATGTATTTGATTCCCCTTCCTCCAGTTTCTGTTACGGGTTCCAGGAATGGGCCGGGGGGAAGTGTGGGGCTTGGGGGTTGGACCCACCTCATCTGGAATGGCCTCAGTGTCTACTGTATGCCTATCCTCTCATACCCCTGATTGCCAGTGTTGAACAAAGGATCAGGCGAAGCAGAGCAACAGTCACCCTGGTGGTTCCCTTTTGGCTTCGGAGGGGGTGGTTATTTTTTCATCTGGGTCTTCAGAATCTTGGAGGCTTGGAAGATTCTGAGGTGGCCTCACTCTCTACAAGCGGGTCATGGGTCTAGTGCACTTAAGATTCAATGGGAAGCATGAACATTGAAAGGAATAGGCTGATAGTGCATGGATTTTCAGATCAGGTGTTGGATCGTACCCTTCATGCCAAACGCCCGTACACTTTCAAAGCCTATGATAAACCTTGGGGGAATTTTCTTAAATTCTTGAATTGTGTGATAGATCAACTTTGTCTCCTCTTCTTTGTTGCATGTTCGCTGTACTTCAGTTCCTTCATCAGGGTTTTCATAAAGGGCTGGCAGTGTCCACCCTCAAAGGGCGCAAGGATGGCAAAATTGAAGGTGAATCACTGGTGGGTAAGAACCTACAAATTCTTGCTTCCTCTCGTCCTCTCTAGTGCAATGGTTTACTTACTTGTGTTCTGCCTTTGGTGTTAGCATTTATCCAGGGTCCTCCCTTTCAGCTCATTGGTTAGCTTGATATAAAACAACCCATTCTCAAAAGGGCATTTTTAATAGCTATCACTTTAGCCTGGAGATTGGGAAAAATCTGTGCTTTATTATGTCAACCTCCCTCTTCTACCAATTCTTCCAGAGCCAATAGTCTTACGTTGTGACCCACCATTTCTTCCACAATTGTTGTCAAAGTGTTGTTTCACAATGTGGTTCTCGCTGCTTTCTTTCAGTTCCCTAGAACAGTTGAAGAGGAGGCATGGCACTCCATTAATGTGAGAAGAGTAGTAATGGAATATCTTTCTAGGACAAGACTTTTACATAAACTGACAGAGGAGGTAGGCAGGAATGCCTCACTAGTATCCATCAACCGCTGGTTCTGAACGGTCATTTAAATGGCCGATATGGTAGAAGGGTTACTCGCCCCACAACATGTGAAGAGCCGTTCTAATAGAGGAATGGTGGCATCCTGGGCTGATGCTCAAGGCTATCACTACAGTCGATTGGTATGACAGCCACTTGGACTGACCAGAACATGTTTCTTCCGCATTATAGGCTATTATGGGTCCTTTGGTGTTGTTGTACTATCTGTTGGTACAGGTTGAATGACTTAGTATAGAAATACAGTGGTAATGGGATGCAGCAGCATGGTTGTCATTGAGATTTGTCTATAGACGAGGAAGAGGGACATGGTGGTAATGCCTTGATTACTTGTCAGTAATCTTCATTACTCCTGGTCCTATTGTTCCTCGTCACCGTTCTCAGGACCCTACTCTCCCACCCTGGGTGTGGAAGGTCCCATGTTCAGGCTCGAGAAATTGGTAACTAAGCAACTGTGGGTAAGTAGGAGGTGTTATACCTCCAAGGAAAAAAAAGATTTCCTGAAATGGATGCGGGCCTCAAAGGTAAGTACTGTGACAAGGAAGAGTAGGACTAGAAGTAGTAAAGATTACCAGTAAGTAATCAGGGCATTGCCACCATATATTTAGGGTCTTGTGCATGCTATTGCTGATCATGTTCTTGTAATGTCCATCTGGGGCTGAGAGTTCCTTACTGGCCAGGAGTCATGTACAGCCGACCCTGCTGAGTATTCTCTCCTTATTCTTTTACTTTTTTACCAATAATAGGTTTCCTGTCTTAGGGTGCTTTGCCTCTTTACCAAGAAACCACCCTGTAGAGACATCTTTTGACAGATAATTTGTTTTTTGGGGACAGTAATGGTGAAGGGCTAGTTTGATGAAGTGGGTGTGGGGTTGTCAATCAAAATAGTGTATTCCAGTTTGCTCTTTTGTGGTTTTGGTCAGAGCACAATAATAGGAATAAAGGGTCAATTTCATTTTGCACCCTGCACACTCATGTGGAAACATGGTTTTGGGATTAATTCTTTTGGCAAATCTTTATGTCTATACAGGCTCAAAACACACTGGGAAGAGCTTGTTAGTTTTGAATGCCAACAAAACACATCCCATGATTTCTATGGGGGAATTCATTGATTTACTCTAATTAAATATGCTAAAGATCTATACAGACGAACAGGATAATTTGCTATGGGGAAATAACTAAAACAATGATGGAAAATGCAGGCCATATACAATCTATGGCTTTGGCAAAGTTTTACTTACAGGAGAGTCCTTGGAATGGGCATCAGGGAACAGCAGGGCACCTCTGGGACAGCAAGGGTGTCAGCCATGGATAGTCTCCTCTGCATCCTCTAAGAACTCCCAGTCAACTTCTATGTCTCCTGGTCCCTGTCTCGAATGCAAAATTTAGGGCCTCTGCTTGGATGTTTCTCGCAAGAGTTCAGTAGCAGGTTACCTCCCGGAATAAGTGGAAAAAGCCCAGTTCTAATTCAAACTGGTCTACTTATAGGGCAATTGACATCACAAACTTGTCATGATTCCTGCGAAAGGCATTGTTGGTTTTCTCTACCCACCTGTGGGGGATAACAAATTTCACTAGCGAACATCCCCTTTTTGGCTTCAATGTTTACATTGAATCCATGATCCAACAGACGTGCCATTTTTGATATTTGATTATCATCATAGCAAACTGCATAGCAATGGCCCAAAGGACCACGCCAACCTGTGCCTTTTAAGGGATACATTTATCCTACAAAATTATAAATAACTATTGATGCAATTAAGCAAATGACTTCGGAACTAGGATTTCAATTTGGCAATCTATTTCTACCATAGATCAATTTCACAAGCTTTTAAGAGCCTTATTTGCAGGAAATGTTTTATGTAAAGACTCATTTCTGAATGCCACTCATGGCAACCTTTAAATATGGCTACTGGGAGGAGTTTCAATGTCTCTCATTTTATTAACTTCAAATTCGACAAATGTGTCAAAGGATGGAACCATTTTGTGTGTGTGGTGTTGAATTTGATTAATTGTCTTCCAGTCAGTTGAAAATGTATGATCTAAAATATATCGATAGGTGTTAATGGCTGGCCTGTGCAAGCACAGCCTCTTTGTGTCCCTGTTAGACTCAGAAGAAAGTAGGAGAAATATGTTCACCCTTGGTTTCACAGTAGGCATGGTACCATTGTGTTTGCCAGAGAATTAGGCATAATGAAGTTATTTTCTTATAGCTCGGCTGAGTGTGCAGGTCAATGCCCCACTAGTCTTTTAGAGAGTCCAGCTTATTGGGAAATCTCCAGGCTTGCAAATTGCTGTACAGTGGCCAGCGTGTCGTGTTTTCATTGCAAATCAAGTGGACCCAAAATGGCTGCTGATGTCTCCAAGCATGCCCTGTTTTATAGACTGCACCCAGGCAATGCTGCAAACGAAGCTAATGCCCTATCTTCTCCTTTTGCCAGGTACCCTGTGCAAAAGCTTTGTGCAGCTATCGAGGGAACCCACCCAATGAGCTGCGTTTCAACAAGGGAGACATGGTGCTGTTGCAACGCCAGCTGGACGAGAACTGGTACCAAGGCTCGGTCAACGGCATTGTGGGAATTCTTCCGGCCAGTGCAGTGCAGGTGATGAAGCAGCTCCCTCCGCCACCACCGCTCTGCCGTGCTCTCTACAACTTTGAGCTGAAGGACAAGGACAAAGGGGAAAACAAGCACTGCCTGGCCTTTCTTAAGGTATGTTGGCCGCTCACCCGCACACAGTGCATTGTGCGATTGAGAAAGCTTGCCTAGTGATGCATTGAATAATGAAATCAATTCCAATGGGAGGGGATGGGCTGGCCAATAGAGAAATTGGGCAGTATCCCCAACGCAAAGGGACACGGAAATGTTCAGCCTATCAGCCTTTCAGTAGCGCAAATCTCTTAATATTCCTATTGGCTGGGAAGGCCATCAATTTTGTGTGAATGGAGCTCAAAGTTTTATAAAAGTTTTTTTAAGCTGTACGTATTTCTTTGTTGGAAAACACACAACATATTTTGAACAAACACCTTTACCGTTACCCCTAATGAGCTCATTTTCATGAGTCCCCTAATTTGGCAGCTGGGACCCGTTACATGTACTCTTCCATGTAAGAGGATCCCTGCGCGCAAAATGTGGTCTTTTGCATGGGCGAGTGCAAAAGTGCGGGGCAAAAAGAGGCGTGCAAGCGTTTACGCTGCCTTTTGCCCTGCACTTTTGCACTCCGCCGTACAAATGAAGTAAAAGCCGCCTGCCATTTACGCATGGCAGGCAGGGTTTACAGTGGATCCCTATGGAGTCTGCCTGCTTTTTGGTAGTGCAAAAAGCCAGTGTGCTCTATAGGATTTCCAAGTATTTGCACCGGCATGAAAATGCATGCGTGCACACATGTTGGAGTATTTGTATGGCGGAAAGGAAGGGAGTGGCGGAAATGCAATTTGCTTTCCGCCCCACCTTTCCACCATAAAAAATGACAAAAATGTGGTGTGGCATGAATAGAAGATGTAAGAACCTCATACAAAAGGCTTTTATGCCTTCCCTTTATATTACACGCCCATGAAAATGAGCTCATAAGTGAGAATGAGGGAATGAGATCTTCAGCGATTGCAAGAGATCTGGTCCCTGGCATCAGAAAATGGGGACGCAGAACCCCATCCTATGTAACTGGATTGCATGTCTTTTGAGTCCCATCCATTCCCATACCTTTGCCGGATACAGGACGCATCCATGCGTCTCCATCTCGCCTCCTCCATCACTCTTTTGATTCCACACTAATATCGAATTATAGGGACCAGCCATCATTTCACAGCTCTGCTACCATGTGTTCAGAATGCCCTGCTTCCACACATGTAGGAAGTTGGACAAGGGCCTCGTTACAAGTGTGGCAGTCTGGAACTAAGGGTACCGTTAGCAACGTACCGGCACCCTTTCAGAATCGCCACACTACAAGTCTGCCTGCAGGGACCGTTGCGCCTGGCAGGTCTGACCTGCTGGACGCATTGGTCCCGGTAGGCAGACTTGTCACGGAAGCACCGGCACCGTTAGCAACAGTGCCGGTGCTTCTGTCTCTCAACTCCCATGGAATCCTATGGGACTGCAACATTTTCCAGTGACTAACCTCCCGATCCGCCAGGACTTGTAACGTTCCGGTGGCACAGGGACATCAGGCGTCGGAATAGTGATACAAGTCCGGTGGTAACCCCTAGGTAGTACCGGCGGGTTAACGCCGGACTCGTAATGAGGCCCACTTTGGGCCTCATCACAAGGTTGGCGATGCGGGAACAAAATGGTGGTCATTCTGTTACCACCACTTTTCCTTCACTACCAAACTACAAGTTTGCCAGTGGGGTGGCCGGATTTAACTTCAGCCAAGAGGTGGAGGTAACTCAGGCCCCTCACTGGCAAAAAACAGCTGGTTTTATCGGCACCAGTGTTACCAGTACCAGTGCCGGTAATACCAGCAAGCTCCTTATGGAGTCCTATGGGACTCCATTGTATGGGGATGTACTTACCCTTACTGGCACCTGTAATCTCCCAGTAATTCCAGAAGACCAGATGCCAGTAACGGTAATTCCGTTTGGTGGTATCCCACCAGATTTACTGGTGGGATACCACCAAAGATGTAAGGAGGCCCTTTCTTTATTTCCAAAGGCAATTGAAAACCTGTCTTTTTTGACAAGCTCAGCCTGTTTGCCGTGACACAGATCCACTCTGTACCTGACCCAGGAACTGGAAATGTATGTTCCTGGCCGCCTCGGGGCAGCGTATGGAATGTAAGCAGTTAATTCTGCTTTCGGAAAGCATGAGCCCACAGTAACCAGACTGCGAGGCCACCAGGGGTGGACTGGCCTAAAGAGAACTCTGGAGATTTCCCGGTGGGCCTCTGCACCCTGGATCTCTTTTGTGTGGCATTTCCAAATGTTCCCATAGGAAAATGGATGGACTTGCTGAAAATGTGTAATATGGGGCCAAAACTATTTCCAAGGCCTCTTTTGGTTCCCAGTCCACCCCTGGAAGCCACCAGCCATTAAAATGGCAGCCAGCTAGGGGTGACCTCACAAAACTCCAGTGCAGCACAAGCTTGCCTTTGGGTTGGGGCCCATCCATGCTTCTTATAGGTTGCAGAACATTTGCCGCACCATGAATCAGCAAAGCAATCATTTGGTGCTTTTCGGATTCTGGAATACTGATGCATGCTGATCATAAGGGGCTATAAGCATCTGTGCCAGTCATCGGCCAAGCGACCAAGGATAGCTCAGCGGCAACGTGCTTGCCTTGGAAACAAGACGACATGAAGCAACACAGTTTCGATCGCCGGGTCTGCGCTTAGAAACCTCTGGGAAGCGCGTTATAAATATGCAACTAAGAGACATATTCCTGTAACAGCGCCTCGATGGCCCCGGGCTGTGTGAGCAATTTAAAAATGCAAATAAATAAGCATTGCATCATCACTGACACAGATAAGGTTGGCAACGCCTGGACGATCAACGTCCTTTCTCTGTCTTGTGTAACATTGTATTTGATATTCAGTTCTCTAGTTGCCCTTAAACTGTGACAGTCTTGACAACAATTTAAAGAGAAGCTAGGAGCAGAGTGAACGCAGGGTAGAGGGTTTGTATATTCCAAAAGCTGTAGGCCATGAACGCATGGAGGAGGAGAGCCTGAGTGTGCGATCTTGAGACCCAGAGAGGGGCCAGTCCATGAAAGGTCCAGGGAGAATTGATGGACAGTAAAACTAGGACGCAAGGAGGACTGTCAGAATCATACAATATCGACACCTCAAGCCTCACCCACTGGGTCTGAGTTTGACCTCTTGACGCACATTCCACCTATTGGCCAGTGTCAATGACTCCATTGACTTTGCAAGAGCCTCACAACTGGAAATCACACTTTTTCTCGTAAAACATTACTATTTGTTAAAACAGTGGAACCTCACTTCTGTGAACCCTTGGATCTCCCCTCCCACCCAAGCCAGTGGGATGATCGGGGAATCAGATTGGGTCTGACTCATCACCAGTGCCCTAAAATGTGCCAGGAAAGACTCCCAGGCTACGAGCAAGGTGTCCTGGTTATGTAGATAAATAAAGCAAGGTTCACACACTGTTAAAGTCACAGGGCTAGATGCAATGGGAGGTTGGTTAAAGATGACTCACAAATTGATTGATTGATTGATTGATTTACAATGCGCCTATACACAAGTGTTTCAAGGCACAGGTAAAATCTAAGTAAAGTGTATAGAACTCGTTCGAGGTGTACCCAGGAAAGAGACCAGGCAAAACACCCTCCTTAACACCATCCCACACATGCTTTCAACAGGTTTCAATCACATATTGCTCCATGGCTTGGTCTTCCACCGGGAGGCATTAACCGAGGATTAACACATGGTCTAATGATTGTTCATCGGCTCTGTGTGTGTCTGATGTCTAGTGGGTAAGTCGCTCTAAGCCTCTGACCCATGTGCAGGAGGTTGCACAGCTGTTGAAATATTCATGTCATGTTGCAATATCTTTTGTTTTTTTCAGGATGACATAATCAGTGTGATCCGCCGAGTGGATGATAACTGGGCAGAGGGCATGCTAGGAGACAGAGTTGGCATCTTCCCGCTTCTGTTTGTAGAGGTGAGTGGTGTTCTCTCATCTATGAATGCTGTGTGCTTATTGCAGTAGGACTAGCTCATCCTGCAGAAACCAAGATCTCATGGCATCAGGATTTTAATGCAAGACACTATATCTTAATAAGGGGTTTATCCCAAAATACGTGTTGGGTCTATTTGACCTAAAACATTTGACCTAATCACATTTGATCGAATTTATTTGACCTTTTTTTTGGTCTGAAATGGAGACCCCCGCAATCCCCCCACTCCCTCTCAACCCAATCTATACCCTTACCCACCCAATACATATATATTTAATTAAATTTGACTGAAAAAAAGATCCAAAAAATACAAATTTGATTAAACGTTTTAGGTCAAATGTTTTTAGGTCAATTATGCTAATACCCAAAATACAGAATAAAAAATGCTGAATGCGCGTTTTTGTCGCGTTCGCCATAAGTAAAAAATGCTGAATCTGAAAATGCTGAACTATGTGAGCAGGGTTTGCGGGGGTGTCCTGCGGTCCCCTAGTTTGGAATTTTCGGGTTTGGGGGTTGCTGGGCGGTGTCCCCCGCATACATGAAAGATAAAAAGCAGGGGATAATTGCACAAATTCCGAAAAGCTCGTATTGCGAAATGCGACAAAGTGGAGCTCGCTATTTTGTCATTCGAGCTTTTTGGAATGCCCTATGATAACGTAGATGCTCTTGTAAGATGTGAATGTGGCCGTCTGGCCTAGGCGGCTATAGATAGGATGATGGCCCTTTGACTGGGTCAGTAGCATGTCATTTCTTTTTTTTAAATGTACCCTTAACCCTCTTTAATGATACCTGGGGGAAGCCTTGAAATGAAAGGCAGAACATCAGTGTTATACTGTAGGGGGCAAAGGAAACACATGAAAAATGCCAAACTAAGGGCCTCATTACGAGTCCGGCGGTAACCGAGGCGGTAAAACCGCCTGGTTACCGCCGGACTCGTATTACCATTCCGCCTCCGTGATTCCCGGAATTACCGAGGCATTAAAACCCCGGTGACCCGGGAATTCCGCAGGCGGAATGGTGTTAATCCCCATTCCCATTGAGTCCCATAGGACTCAATGGGAACGGGGATCACGGAAACACCGGCACCATCTCGTGATGGTGCCGGTGTTTATCGCCCCTTCACTTGACCCTTCGGGCGCCTGTCAGGAGAGCTGCAGGGGTTCAATTATGTCAGACGGCTATTGGGCCCTAGTCCCCCTGAATTTTACTTTAGTGGCCATATCTGCTCTCTTCTGCTGTCAAGAAGGAAAGTGACGTATTTCCTAACCTATTCCCTGATACACATTATTCCGTTGGATCTGGAGACTGGGCAAACAACTCCTGTCTCCTGTACCAATGAGCGAAACATTTCCTGTTGGCGAGGTGTTCTATTTGCTGGATAATTCAGTCCACACCAGCAGCCTTTTCTTAGATGTGGCAGCAGTAAAAGTCTTTCATTTGAAAATGATCCATATGCTACTAATAACACATCCAATCAATCAGTTTTCTTTCGGCACAAACCATAAAAAAATGCATAAAACAAACATTAGATTCAATAGATGTATAGCTAAAAAAAACGAAAGTTAAAGGGAGCTTAGAACCATAATAAGAAAATCATGCAGTGGAATTGAAAAATATCATCCGCAACGGCCATGCAGCCCTAAATATTTCATAATTCCAAGGAAGCAATTTTCCTCCTCATAAATCTGAAAGATAACTAATACCTTCATCCTTGGGCAGCCACTTCTCAGAGTCCCCAGACCTCAGGAAGCCATTTCTAAAGGTGATGGAGGAACACCATGGGCTGTTTTTTTTTTTTCATCTCTGAACGTTTTGGCATGCGTGCATAGGTCTTCTCAATTGATCCAAACCACTTTCATACCTTAATGTTGTCTTTTTTCAGTCCAACATAACTGCCAAACAGATCCTGGAACAGAGCAAAGCCAGCAGACCTGGCCTTCAGAGCAGCACCTCTTCTCCCCTGAGGAAGCCCTCGCTTAGGGAAAAGGCAATGGAGTCGGCGATGTACAACAAGATCCCTGACGCCGCGAGGAGCAAGGGGCCCCGTCAGTTTCTCATCACAAATGCCTTGAACACCATCAACAAGATGGTGCACTCCCCAGCAGACCAGCGGTCCGTGGAGATCAGCACCCCCGTGCTCATCAGCTCCAGCAACCCCGCCGTGCTGTCGGAGAGCTACGAAAAGGCAGACTCTGTATCCAGCGCTCCTCTGCAGGTAAGCCTCCAGCAGTGTCACTCCTTAACCACTTACCGATGACTAACTTAGCATTCCCCTGCTAGTGCTCCACAGCGTTTATTGAGGCTCGCCTTGTGGCATGCCCTTGCTTAGGTATCCTTGGATGATTGTTACCCGCAAGGGAGGTCCCCATCAGAGTAATGGTTCTAGGCCCTGTAACCTGGGACACATGATGGGTCTATTAATAAAGCAATATGCCCGGGCGGCGGGGGCATTACCGACTCAGGTAATGCCCCGGGGCCCATAGTTATAGGCACGAGCGAAGTGTGGGCCTCAACGAAGGCCCCGGGGCATTACCAGAGTCAGTAATGCCCCCGCCGTGAGGGGCATATATCTATTAGTACCCCGGCCCGCAAAAACTGCGTGACCAGGGCACTAAACGCTTTTTGTTTTGTCCCGAAACACTGCTGCGTAATTTTTTTTTTTAAAAAGACAAACAAAATGGCCACCGGGAAAGGGAAAACAGAGCCCATTTTCCCTTTCCACGGCGGCCATCGGGAGCGGACGCGCTGGAAACAGAAGCGTTTCCAGCACGTCCGCTCCCGAAAAAAAATAAGACAAGTGCAGTTGGGAGGGCGGAAGGGAGGCGAAGGGAGAGGAAGGGGAAAAAAAAGAAAAAAAAAACGTACCTGGATCCCCGGCGGGGGACGACGGAAGCCTCCTGCCGCGTGGAGGCTCGGAGCGGGGATGGCCCCTCTCCGAGTCTCCACATGGCAGGAGGCTATGATCGTCCCCCGCCGGGGACCAAGGGATAGAAGGTAAGTGGGGTGGGGAGGGCAGGGTAGTGGGAGGAGGGAGGAAAGGGGAGGAAAAAAAAGCCTTACATCAGTCCCCGGCGGGGGGCAAAGGTAGCCTCTCAGCCGTGGGGAGGCTCGGAGCGGGGATGGCCCCGCTTCGAGCATCCTCATTGGCTGAGAGGCTGCCACGCCCCTGCCAAGAACAAAGGCCGTGGAATCCCGACAGAGGGATTCCAGGCCTGGTAATGACTCAGCGAGGGCCAATCAGAATGACTCTTTCATTCTGAATGCGCTCTCGACGGGTACAAATAAAGGATAAAGCACCTCCCTCCCTTTTTTGCATGTCCTACTGCAGTCCACCATAGTATCCACACAAAATCAAGAGTAATACGTAAGTCAAGTCTAGACTGTAAAATGCCTGCCCCCACCAGTCCAGGTTTCTGTTGTACCTACATGCAAAACTGGCTCCTGATTTCTTTATATATAAAGCCAACTTTAGTGAGTGTTGCATCGCCATGTTATGCCTCAGTAATTGCATTGTAGCCATTGGAAATAAACAAGACATCTCAAAGGCCCTCATTGCAAACATGTTGATAAGGGAAAATGGTGGAAATTGATTTACTGCTATTTTTAAAAATCTCCAGTTCGGAGGAAAATTGGCGACAATACCTCAGCATATGGCTGAAGATATTTCCACCAGAGAAATGGAGGGCTTCTCACTGGTAGAAATGCTACCAATGGCACGTCCTCCAAATCCCAATATGAACTCATAATTTGGTAGATTTTTATCCAAAACAGCTGGCAGTAACAGATTATGAGTTTGGTGGAATTAGCCTAGCTTATTCTGCCAAACTCGGATCGAGACCCAAACAGTCTCAGCCTCTGAGAACTCTTGGAATCAGCAGGACTGGGAGAATCTCCCTCTCAGGAAAGAGCAATATGCCAGGGTCTGCCCAAAAGCCATCCAAGCAGTGCCGCTGGGCAGCTAAATACATTGTTGGAGCTTCTTTCGTTTCTGTCGTGTTATGTGGCGCACCACCAAGCTAGTGTATGCCACGATACGCTTTGCTCCAATAATGTCCATTCCACCATGCTATGTTACGGTACATCAGGTGCCACTTTGCAATGCACTAGGCTGTGCTGGATTCTAGCATGTTGTTTTAATGTAAGCTACTTTACATGACTTTACTCTGCATTGTTTAACATTGTTGTACTTGCATGCAGGAGCATATCATTGAAACGACTACATCTATGCACACAAAGAAATCGCAGGATTCACTCACACAGGCTTGGTTGTCTCGGGAGGATAGCCCAGGTGCAACGTGCTCGCCTTGCAAGCAAGACGACATGGAGCACTACAACCACAGGTTCGATCCCCCGGTCCGCGCTTAGAAACCTCTGGGTATACAAACTGGTGCGTTATAAATAACCTATCATATCATATAAATTCTGACAAAGGGAGTTTGCATGTGGCTTCCATTGAAAAATTCCTTTTATTACTTTCATTAGGCTTTTTCCATGAAGTTTTGTTGGAGGATATTCTTCTTTTAAAAAACTATGTATTTAGTTCATTTTAATTCAACAATACAACAGTTACTCGAAATACTATTGCGACATAGATTTCGTTACCATGCATCAGGTAAGTGCATTAATTAAGGAAACAGGTGGCATTTGCAGTCTGAGGAAGAGGCGCCCGCCCCATTGGAGGATGCTCTTATGAAAATAAATCATTATTTACAGAAGCAAATACATTTCATTGTTTGCTCGTTCTTGATGTCAGAAATCCGGCCCAACGCACACCCAGTGTTTTGGGATGTGATCAAGATTTCCCAGAATCCTCCTTCCAATTAAATACCACAGTAAGAAGCCATGTATACAGGCCTGCAGCCTTGTGTGGCATTGCGTGTGGCAGAAAAGCCCAACTAAAAGATAACGAGCTGAAAAGTCTGGCAGGTACGAAAAGAATTATAGATAGGCTCCTGCAAGAGGTCCTGCGTGTAGTGGGCGTAAAACTGCAGGCCATACTAAGATCCCCCACCCAACTGTGCCAGTAAACCACGGACCATGCCACCATCCATGCCAGCCCGGGACCATGACGCATGCACAATGCTCAATGTCACCATGCTCTTGCGCACTGCAAGTTGTGAAAGATGTATGTGTTTTAATCAACCCTTACATCTTTCACCTAGAGTAGAAACAAGGGGCTGTGCCTGGCTCCTGGGTCTTGACACCGAAATGTACCAGCCAACCCTGTGCGTGTCCAGTAATGTTATGTACGGTAATGATACCATAATAAATGTTCATGCTGCCGCTGCCAGTATATGCCAGTATCCCCATGGACGCACATTCGCTTGTTAGCTTTGCCCTTAATGGCAGTAAAAATCTACTGCCGCAGGACGAAAACATGTTATATATCTGCTGCACAAATGCTTTCCCGAACCCCCGCTCCACCATGTAAGGCCACTCTTTGTGTTGACGTTACCCTCAAAGCCAATAAAACATGCAATGCTACAGTAAGGAACAATTTCCTCGTTTGGCTGCCAAAATATCTCCACCCACAGCCTACCATGTAAGAACATTCATCATGTTGACTTTGCCCTCAACACCAGTAAACATGCAATGCCACAATAAGAAAACGTGTATTTGCTGACTGCACAAGTACCCCGCCTCCCCCATGCAAGAACACACATCATATTGACCCTGCCCCTTATAAGAGTAATAAATGCCAAGCTGCAGAAAGAAAATGTCAAGTCTGCCTGCCCCATTCTGCTATAAACCCCACCCCAAACCCTGCTCCATGTAATGTTAATGGTAATGTTAAAGGATAATTATACCACGCACTGTCACCACCTGGCGCTCTGGCGGATCTGAAAAAAAGGGTGTTGGTTGAGGTACGTTAGTTGGACAAACGTTTGGAGAAAGAGCAAGGGAGTTTTGATGTGCTGTTGGCAGCTTCAGTTCGGTTAACCCTGTTCACTGAGCTTTTTGCTTTGTTGCTTTGGTATCGGGTCGGTATCCATTGTGTGCTGTTGTGTAAGGCTATGTGTGGATCGTTTGTTGTTGCAGCGTAGTGAAGTGCGTGCAGGTTGCTGGTTTTTGTCATTAGGCGTGTTATTATTTACTATCGGATGCACGAACGACCAAGCATAGCAAAGGAGCCGAAACAAATATAGGTGTGTTCAGGAGAGATCGGTTATTCCCCTCTTACCCACAAGATATGTTTTAAACTATTTTGCAGCCCAATTTCTGAAGAACAAATTGATAAAAAGTCAAATACTTTCCAATTGGTTCTGTAGGTTAATAGGAAAAAATGGATAGATGGACGCCAGGTCACTGAACATTAAACCAAGCAGGTAAAGATTAGCATTTTACAGCATTTTTTTATGCCATTGCACACAATATATATCAGTATTGCCAAGATGAAATACTCTCATGACGGTGCCCACAATATTTGCGAGTACTTTCACGAAAGCACATGCTCTTGGTGCTGGTGTCCATGATATGTGCCAGCATGGCCCTTTAAGACACTTTCATGCTGCCTGTGCCCAAATATCTACCAGTTTTACCACTCTAAGACACTATACTGACAGTGCTCACAGTATATGATTGCATGCCATGCAAAGCACTTTTAAAGGTTCTTGTGTCCACAATGCATGTCAGTATGGCTCAGTAAAACACTTTTCATGATGGTTTAAGCACGTTCATGCTGCACGTCTTCACAATACTTATGTCAGCCAACATGGCCATATAAAAGACTCTCATGCTGCTTGTGAAATACATGCAAGCATTGCCACTTTAAACCACCTACATAATGGTGCATGCCTTCTGCTCTAGAACACATTCATGGTACTGGTTTGGTTCCCAGAATCCCTCCCCACACACGCAAACACAACCACTCACGCACACATGTGCAGGAGTCCGATAATAATTTGCACACCAATGTCTCCAAATCTTTTACAGTATAAGCAATAAAAGTGTGTTGTGCAGGAGTATAGCTAGCAGCACCACTGATGTCAAGTTTAAGTTAATGGTTCAGATGCCAAAATGAAACAATACGAAAGCAACAGGGAACAGAACCCACCGTCTCTAAAGATTATGACAGTAAAAGTGCAACAGGTAGATGTCCAATTAGCAGCACCAATACCTTCTACTCTCCATGCAGTAGAGTCTCTAGAGTTTCAGTCACAACATGTGTGTGCGCAAACAGATGTGATGGCATGAAATGTCAGGTTTAAGTCTAGGGTTCACGTGCCCTAGAAAGACAAAGCAAACACCACAACCCTGCACGCAATTAAATGAATAATCACTTGGAGACAACAAGAGGAGGCCTCCATGATACAAGTGGTTTATCAATGCTGCATGCCTTGGACAATCTCTCTATTGAGAGCACCTATGTAGCTGCAGGGATTTCACCACCAATAAGCATTGATGACTTCCTCGTAAAAAAGATGACTTTTCTTCAGTGCAGTGTGCCATTGTCTGCATATTTTGTATAATGCAGAAAGAGGGTTACGCCAGATATGAGCATATAGGGTTTCTGCAACACACACCCTTCATTAATAGCTGATATAGGCCACTTTCGAAAAATGTGGAGAGAGATGTTGTGTGCTCGCCCACATGTATTTAGTGCAGCTTCTTGTGACAAATCAACTACCCGGGGCACCAGTGGTCAAGGGATGAATATCGGGTTCTAAAACATCAATCAGCCCCACACCTCTAGTACACCAGAAGGGATCTGAACAGATTGGAAACACAAGAAAACTATAAACCTCCTTGTCCAACTTTGGTAACGTGGACAGAACGGTAGGCTTATCTCCGAAAGGTCGTGGATCGTTGGTTAGTTGCAAAATTAGCAAAAATACCATTATTACCCAATGATAAAAGGGACTGCCCCGTCAAGATTGTATACCAATATTGACTTCATTATTATCACAACAGACAGTTCTAGCAACACTACAAAGTACAATCCACCCTGTAAACGAATGCAGAGGACAAACAGTTTTAAAGACGCAAAAGGGGTGCACTCTGGATACTGACAGGAGGGTAGTCGGTATAGTAAATTTTTATAGTAAATAAAAAAAGAGGAAAGGAGGCTTCTAGGGGGCTTCAGAGAAGGACCAGGGGAACAGAACCACAGTGTACCTGGTGTTTGTAGGTGTTCTTTGTGCTCGACAGGGTTACATCAGTTTCAGAGCACTTTGCAGCTTCTGTGACAGAGTTCAAGAGAGGAGACAGCTGCGGGTATCAGACGGAAACCAGTTTGGCGAGTGAGGCTGGACAGACAGCTGCAGGCTGCAGCTCAGGGTCAGTAATCGTTTTCTCAGTGCTGGTCGGTGGTTCTGAAACACTGGTTGAGGCGTCTCAGACAGCATTATTGACTGAGGCATAACAACAGTCAGCAGTGCAGTCGGTTGCAGCTCGAGGGGCTTGACTGGCTGGAAAATGTCCTTTAAAGCAGACATCGGTAGATGCTTGTCGATGCACTTCTCCTAGATTCTACACTGGGCTTGTGTCGTCATTTAAGGTGGATGGCCCAAAGCTGACGAGAGTGTTGCAGCAGCTGCCTTGTCCATGGTTTGGTTCAGAGACTCTCTGGCACTTCCCACCTAGGAAGCTTGCTGTAGAGCCTAGCAGGGCATGCTTTGTGATGTAAGGTACCAGTTCTGGAGCTGCTGGAGAGTCCTCTGGATTTGGTATCCCCCTCTGTCCCCTGGGAGATGTTTATGGGAGTGATCGTGCTTCCCTCTTGGAAGCCCTGGCCTTCCTTCACTGGTGGAAGATATAAGGCAGACTGTACCTTCAGCCAGGGTCCAAATATGAGTTTATCGTGCTACTCCTTGCAAAGCCTTCAGATGATCTGCGAAAAGAGGGGCTTGGTCCTCTTTTAAAGCCAAATGGACCACAGGGATTGGTGTGGGATTAGCCTGTCTTAATGAACCAATCTTCGGTCCCACCAACAATCGCCTGTATACACGAGGTCATAACTGGAGTTCGCTGCAACAGAAAAGGTTAAGGGGTAAAAACATGTAATACTACGCCCCCCCCATCTTCCTGTCTGTTGTGGATCAAAGTGTCTCTCTGGTTAATGGAGCTCTCTGTGGTTCCTTGTTAAAGCTGCAGGTCTCCCTTGAGGATGCAGCGAGATCAGACCTTTGGTCCCTGTCAAACCACATACTCGTACCTTCTGAATGTGGTCCCCCTCCGGGGAGGACTACTGTAAACACACAGTCCCAGACATGACATTTCACTGTCAATCGATAATGAGGGCCGCAGCTGGCATCAGGTTGACACAGTGCATATGAAAGGGTGCTGGGCTATCCTGTCTCCTTTGTTAGCATCTACAGCCAGGCCCCATGTGGGCCTGTTTGAATTAAACTCTGATTAGTATGTGAATGTTGCCACCAGCTACAGGACTCAACAAAAAGGATAGGGCAGATCCATGGAGCCTTTATTAGTTAATTAAGCTGGCCATGGCAGGGGGGAGGGTTTGGCCCTCCCTTTTCTTTAAATGCATTGTATACTTCACCTGTCAGATCCCAACTAAATATGACTGGAGGGGGACTGTGCCTGTAGGTTCTGCCCACCCAGAGTACACAGGTCTATGCATATGCCATGCGGTGAGTATAGGAAAATGTGTGCAGATTAGCCCCACACATTTTCCGGAAGTTGGTCTACCATCATTCAATTTTGTTTAAAATGTCAAAAAGGCCCAGGTGAGCGCACACCCACTGTGCAGATGCTCGAATTTCTCACTGTTCTGCAGTGAACACCGAAGCCCTGATTCATGGAATTATTTGTGTGTAAAACAGGGATGTGCATGCCATTTTACCCGCAAAACCCTGTTTGACAAAAGGGATTTTATATGCAAATAATTCCATGAATCACACAATGGGCTCCACATACATTTTGCTGATCTCTAAGCCCGACTCATCCAGCATAAGGGATCTCCTCTGTGCCCTCTGTTTTAGGCGGACATCATTAGCATGGAGACATGGTTCCTGATGCACTCGCAAGTAAACCTGTGATCTGGACACCCCTCGTCCTACCCTCATTACCAGTGCGGCTAATAGAAGGCTGCTGAGAAATAGACAAGGGGCGGGAGCTGCCTAAAGTAAAAAGAGTGCTCTCGTAGGAGCCCTTTTTGCTTTCATTTTCTCACTGCCTATGCATTCCCTAAACAGGGGTCGCAGAGCGAGTGCCAGAGGTCACTGAGGAGTCCCCAGTGGTAGCAGCTGTTTCCTCTAGCATGCCCCCCCACCCAAATGATATTGATGGGTGGAGTGGAGTGTAGAGTGGAAAGTAATAGGCGTAGAAGGAGTAGGAAGAGAAAGGTGAGAATAGTGGAGAGTGGAAAGGTGGGGACTGGTGGTGAGTGGAGAAGGGAGTGGAGAGTAGGAGTAGACGTGAGGTGGAATAGCATGGAGGGAGAGGGTGAGAGGGAGAGAAAGGAGTGAGTGAGAAGAAGTGACCGAAGGGAACGAAGGGAAAGTACAGAACGAACATCAGGGTTAGGAGTATGAGGGCATGCCAAGAAAAGGTTGAGGGAGACCTGGGTGATTAGAAGGCACCTACACCTGTGATCATTCTTCTTGTAGGAACCCCAGGTTAGGATCCACCTAGAAGACCCAGGAAGGAGTTAGTCAGATAAGGTGGTTGCGTTTGGCCCTCACCACTAGCCAGCTAGAGTCTAGGTGATCAGCATTACCAATCTCTAGTGATCGCCTTGGGGTTCAGGAAATTCTGGGCTATGGTGGAGGCAGACCCGGAGAAAACAAGAGAGAGACGGACAGTCTTCAGCTGGGCCCTATTTAAATCCATAACAAGAACCCTTGAACCCCTTTGAGAGTTGGTGTGTTCTTGAGGCATTCTGTGACACCTCCTTATCACCTTCCTCCAGGCACACACCCCCAATGACGTTAACTACAAGTAACAATTCCAGATTGCGTTCGTTTTTAAGTGAAAACACAAGACAATCCAAGTGTTGCTCTTGTGACATGAAACTGTCTTGTAATCTGAACTATGACTCAGTTTATTAAAAATTCTGTTCGTTGGCCCCCCCCCTTCTTCTCTAATTGTGCCTGCTGCAATAGGCGCCGTTTTTGGAAGGGACCAGGATAACTAAACTAAGGACAACAATACTGTGGAAAAAGTCTCCAGTTCATGAAGTTGGCTGTGGGCAAACAAGTCTGCTTTGAAATGATATCTACCATCGTATGCGACTTTTAACCACTTAGAAGAGACTGCTTTCAAAAAACTATACCATGAAACCTTTATGGGCTATTTCATCAACAACAAAAGTCACTTACTGTTGAAAATGTAGCCTGAAGCAACCCTTATCCACGCTTATCTTTGTATTACAAATGTTTTTCATAGGACCAGAGTATTGCAACCTCTGCTCAGCAAGCATCCTTGAAATGCACTGATTGAGAATGGCAGGTGAGGGAGGGAGGCAGAATGCGATGAATAGATTCTAAGATGAGAAGAATACATTTAAAGTGGGGTCAGTTGTGAATGGATAGCAAGCCGACATGGAGTCCAGGAGGACCGGTGGTAAGGGGGCTGGGAAGAATGTATTGCTTGTGTATGCTAAGGTTAACTACATTGTGAAGGGGAGGAAAGGAGAAGCAGAGGAAACCCAGTGGGAAACTTGAACATTGATCAAGACCTCTGAGGACCATGGTGGGCATGAGAGTCTTGATGGAGTAATAGGTGAAGTGGGAGTTTATGGTTGTTGAGGAGATTGTGCCTGTTGGGAATGGTTGTCAAGGTGATACATTGCTAGAGATTAAGGTCTCTGTTGAAGAAGAGCCCCAAATTATGTGAATTGCGGGAGGGTATGAGATGGCCAGGGAGAAAGAATTAAGAGAAGATTAGGGGTGTTAGAGACTGGGCGATAGAGGACTTCCATCTTAGAAGAGTTGAGCATAAATCACTAAAGAGCCCTACAGTGGTGGAGGGGCAGTTGGAGATCCTCATGGAGATGTTTGGGGTGAAGGAAGGGAAGGAGATGGTTTATGTATCACCTACATATAGGTGGTAGGCGAAGCAGAAAGAGGAGATGAATTTGCCATGAGAAAGATGAAGCATGTGAAAAGCAGTGTACATAGGACAGAGCCTGAAGGGACAACTAATTGGCGAGGAGTAGGAGAAGAGATGCCTATGGTCCATGAAATAGAGAAGGAACAGTCTGAGAGTTAGGAGGCAGGCTGGCCCAGGGCATTGTCTCGATTCCAAGGTTAGAAGGGAATAGCAGGAAGGAGTGGCGGCCAACTGTGTCATAGGCATTAGATTGTTTGAGGAGAACAAGAAAGGAAGAGAGCTTGGAGTGATGAGGAGAGAAGAGTATGTCAGAGACATAAATCAGCGTGAGCGTGATTGCTACAGAAACCAGACTGAAGAGGGTCACATAAATCATTCATCCACTTGCTCCAGAATGTATGAAGAAGGGGACAAGAGAGAGAGAGGCTGAAGTTGGCAGAGCTGTTAGGTTCCAGAAAGTTTCTTGAGAATTTGTAGTACTTTGGTTACCTTGAAGCAAGTTGGAAAGTGTATGGATGACTTTTGTATCCATATATGTGGGACTGCCTAACCTCCATCTGCCCTTTTAATGAAAACACTTCTTCCCAATTTTCTCAATGTTTTGTCCTTTTATTTCAAACAGAAAAACATTTCTTGGTGAAATTATATGTAAAACCCTGCTGCCTAGGAACTAGTGCTTCCCCCCTCTTTCAAGATGCCAGTAAAAAGATATTCCCCTCTCCTGGAGGGGTCAGATAGACTTTTATGAACTAATGGTCACCGTCTATGCCTTAGCCCAACTGGTTTAGTCAAAGAGAAGTAAAAGTACATCTCCCAGTTCAATGAAATCCAGGCCGGGGAAAGTGGTTTCTGGGTAGGACAGGGTCATCTGGCCACCAGAGCATTTCCAACGTTTGCAGTGCATTTCAAGGATGCTTGCTGAGCAGAGGTTGCAATACTCTGGTCCTTTGAAAAACATGTGTAATAAAAAGATAAGCCTTGATAAGGGTTGTTTTGTGCTAGATTTTCAACAGGAAGTGATTTTTTTGTTGTTGATGAAATAGCCCATAAAGGTTTCATGTTATCATTTTTTTTCTTCTAAGTGGTTTAAAGTCGCATAGGGTGGTAGATACCCTTTCGATGCAGACTGGTTCGCCCACAGCCAACTTCATGAACTGGAGACATTTTTCACACTATTGTTTTACGTAGTTTAGTTATCCTGGTCCCTTTCAAAAAATGGGGCCTCTTGCAGCAGTATCACCAGGAAGAGGTATTGTTATCACCAGGAAAGCATTGTTTTGAACTCTATCACCAGACCCATGGTCTGGGAGAGAACCAAGAATTCTTTGGGTGGCGGTCAGATATCAACCACCACTAGCCAACTAAAAGGGGGAACAATTTCGCCAGGCCAGGTTTATGTCACCTTTTTAGATTAGTGGTAGGGACAGATGTTAGGCTAGATTAGGTTTGGACAGAGGACAGATTTTTGTGTAAGACATCCTGACGAGCAGCAGTTTGTTATTTTCTTTTGAGATTAGGGAAACCATCATAGTAGCACTAGGGGCAGGAGAGGCATTATTTCCTTTAAAAAAAATTGACACAGATAAAGCATGTCTTCTTATCCGTCTCATATATCTGACTTATGACAATGCTCAAAGATAATAGATCTTTCATCAAACACTGCTTCCCTGATGGTTCAACTGGTTCCTGATTCCACAGATCATATTCTGAAGAAAACCCACATGCCTGAACATTTGGGCTTGATGTGCATATACCAGCAGTGGGTGAAGATTTTGAAAACATACACATTTGTCTTCGGGGTGTGTGTGGAGGGAACTGACTTGCTGTGTTTATTATAATAAGCTTTGTGTTCAGTGTAACGAATTGGAGGTACCCAGTGGCGAAATTAAAAACACCAGAGCAATTGTCTGAGCATTCCAATGGGACCACTGATTAGTAGGTCCATTGGTCAGCTGTTTCTTCTAATTGACAAATGAAATGAGGTTGTTCAGAAAAGTAAGTCACTAATAAAACTCTCTTTATTCTCACAGATATCCAGGGATGTCAGAGGTTATTTCAATTTGAGTTTCCAGTAATTCAATTTGCAAAAAAGCAGGCAAGAAATATGCAGCCCGTGCCTTGTTTTCAGTCAATATTGGTCATTATTAAGCCGTTCCCTATAAGCGGTAAAACGTCTGCTCTCACCACTTCCCCCTCAACTCACCCACTCAATGGTACAGTCTCGCCAGCTTCCGGACCATGGCAAAATATACAAAGGCATCACATTTGTCTATGTTGTACTCTCCTCCATAGCTATTGGATCCTTGCATTCTGTATGGATCTGAAATTGTCCCATAACCGATATGAGAAGCACACCCAGTGCCATTTCCTTCTTTAAATTGTGCTATTTGTTGTCCTACATATATGAGTAAAACAATTCTACCAATTTCAGCATGAAAAAAGCAGTGTGTCACAGATCAAGAACACACCAGCTCCGAAAGACAGTTCAAAGGTTTTCATTTTGATTTGTAGTAGAGGCGCTCTAAGGGCCGTTCAGCTCTATCCATCCTAGGGACGGGCAGTCCCTAAAGCCCAGGCTGGTCACTAGAGATCAGTAACCCCATCTATTTAAAAACTGCCCAGTTTAAGGTCATGGCCTAAAGGAAAATGCGCTATCTACCTAAACTCTGTCTGGGAACAATCTAGGGGGTCCCTACTCAAAGAATCCCCAAGGTGATGTAACTCACGGTTTGTGCCTTCCAGACACTCAAGCCCCATTTGGTCTTCTCATTCCATGCTCTGATGTTCCTCTCCCTATGTCTCCCAATCAGTCTCCTCACTCCCCAGTATTACTTCTCCCCCCTCTCATCACAAACTACTACTCTTTCCCCTCCTCACTAATACTACTCTCCCCTCTCCTCATTACTACTACTAGCCCACCTCCTCGCTCACTGCCTACTTTCCCCTACCACTCCACTCATACACACGCTCATTCAAACACAAGTAGCACTTTCTCTCACCAACCAATACCTCGCCTTGAACACTGCCTGAATGATATGCATCCATGGTCCTCTGCACCATTCTTCCTCTGCCTGGTCTCTTGATCCGCATCTACCTCCTTGGACCTCATCCGAACAATCCACAACTTCCTGATTCCTGGGTCTCTTATATCCTCTTCATACCCCTCCAATCAGTCACCCTCCCCTAATGGTTCCCTAGGCCAACCACTTACTGTTAGTCCCCCCTAGGAGGGCGTACAATTGACAAAAGACATAAAAGGGGTTCTCAGCAGGACAGGGCTCAGCCCCAGCAGTCTTCTGAAACTTTGATCAACCCGGGGTGACGCTGGGGTTCCCTTGGCTCCCACCACCCCACCAACAACTCGAAAGTGAGGAAAGACACCTGTTTTAATATTGTCCCAGGCTGGAGATTCTAACCCAAGCTCTGTGGGTGGCAAGCCAGTGTCACATCACACTGTGCTGTTTCGTAGGTGCTGGATTTCTTTTAGTTTCATTCAATAGACTGCCAGACACATCAAGCACATAACGGGCTTCATGTGTCAGGCAATCTATTGAATGACCACGTGTTAGGTCACCCCAAGCCTGGCTACGGAAAACCAATAGCTCTTTGTACTGTTTTGAACATTGGTTGTAATATGTTTACTTAAGTTAAACTTTACTATCACTTGTCACTTATAGGTGGTGGTCACTATTTAAATTCCAAAGCACCAAAATGGAACTACATTCGTCAAAAAAACTTTTTTGAATTTTCAAATTTCAAAGCAAAGATAAAAAACTAAATATTTTTGAATACTAATCCCTTTATGTTGAAATGCATAATTAATAAACGCAACTCTACTTTATGTGAAGATGTGAATCTCCAAGTCTATTTGTGTTTAGGTCTCACTTTGACTACACATGATTGAATACGTGTGACATGACTAAATAACTTAATGCGTACTATATACAAAAAGAGTACCCCCCCTTAAACTTAGTTGTCAGAGCGAACCCCCCTGTGTATTTCGTAATCTATTGAATGAAACAAAAGAAACTGAGCACCTATGAAATAGCACAGTGCAATGTGACACTGACTTATCACCACTTGGGTTTGGGTTTGAATCCCCAGCATGGGCCAATAAAAAAGACAACCTGACAGGGAGGAAAGTCACTGTTTCTTTTATTGTCCTGGGCTGGGAACACTTCAGGCCATGCCCATCGGCTAGGCCACTCCCCCTCATTACAGCCCCTTCTCGATTTCTCACCCCACTTAAAGTACTGGGTCTAAGCCTCGTCCCTTTCTCATGTTCAGGTCAGCCTGGGTTTGTCAATCAAAGCCTGGTGAGGTGAACTTGAAAGTTCATGTCCCATTTCGTGTGAATGCTTCCTAGGTTCATTGGATTTTTAGTCTGGCTGGGGCTCTGCGGCTCCATAGCAGGTGAGCATAATGTGTCTGGGGAGTGGTATTTAACTTTCTGTCTAAGCGTTGACACCCACATCCATCTGCCGTGCTGTGCCGTTTAGTGACTTCGCTCCATTGTGTTTCTGGCTTGCATACATGCTCATATGACAGGGGTCTGCAACCCGTGGCTCTTCAGATGTTTTGGACTACGACTCAATTTTACCTCTGTTGACCAAACCAATTCTCTGGTTTCAGTCTCCGGCTGACTCCGTCAGGGCATCTCGAAACATCTGGAGACCCGAGAATGGACACTTCTCCCAGCGGAGAGGTATAGCGCCATCAGAGTCTGATGCCTGCAGCTCCAGCATGGCAAAGGAAGATATGCAGCCCAAAGCAGTGGCACGCTACCCTGTTGTGGCTGGCGCCACAGATCAGGAACAACTCACTGTCGGGATATCCCATGAAGTGGAGGAGTCTGCTGACTGAAATGTTTCTTTGAAGCTCAGACAAAGCAGGCAATGCCACATCAGAGAAGGGCCGTGGAGTGTTCGCTGGGCAGCAGCCAATGGGAGAACCTGAGGGATTGGATTTTACCAATGCCGCTGCTGTCTGAAGTCCTCGATAATGTCCGGAAACTATCAAATGGGCTCCAAAAATGAATCTAACACCAGCAGGAATCAGGCACATCTGCATCAGAAGCCGGGCTAACATGTGCCAGTTCTGTACCAATGTGGTCAACTGTTTGAGAAAACACTGCAATTTTTCTGGCAGCGTTCTCTAGAGAGTTATTTTTGGGGGGAATCGGTTGATGTAGAACTTTAAAGAGTTCCTGTGATATATTTGTGTCAGGGAAAATCCTGTTTGAATCATGGACCATCTTTGGCTTTGCTTATATTCTTTTTGCAGAATGTATTTTCTGCTTTCATGTTTCCATGTCATCATTAGTTTTTCAGATTTGCTAGTTACATTCCAGTTTTCATAAAGGATGTTTCACTGGGACAAAGTCAGATGTCTACCAGGGCGGCAAGTTCCCGAGTATTTGCATTGCAGGCGTCCTATTTCAATGGTGCAAGTGTACTACGTGCCTTTTCAAGTCTTTGCTTTGAGAGCTGTAATACTTGATGGACCAGGTCAAAAGCTGATTGGTGCAGCAGTAAGTCTAATAGTAGGTCAGATATCTCCCATGCTATAATAGATCATGCCTCAATGTCTGCACAATTTAACCTGGGGTTGTTTTTTCCCTTTGCTCTTTCCCTCTGACATTCAAGTGAATGTTAGAGGGTGATAACACAGTCGACAGTACAACTGAGGCCCTGGCGGGGATTATAATTGTAATTGGTTATTTATAACTCGCTTAATACCCAGGGTTTTCCAAGCGCGGACCCATGGATCGAACCTGTGTTGCTCCGCATCTTCTTGCTTCCAAGACGAGCGTGTTGCCCCTGGGCTATCCTCCCGAGACATTCATACGTCTGACCTGATTAGCGGTCTCATTTTGTACAAAAGTTACATTGTATGCAGGCGGACCACCAACGTTAGCACTCATGTGCTGTCGCGTTCCCTGCATACAATTTTAAAATATCACGAGATAGAGGAGAGAAGCAAAGAGTAAAAGCGAGGTAAACTAATGTTTACTCTTCTTATTTTCTCATCAGTCTCATGAAAAAGTAAATGAACGCTGTCTGCAAATATGCTTTCCAGGCGGGTTTTACTAATCGATTCCTTTGGAATCCACCTGGTTTCGACCGATAGGAATCCATTCGTTTTACGCCTGCATGAAACGTCGAACGCAGTGTTCATGGGAGCAGATGCACCATTCCCCTACAGTGATTCCTTTTCTTAATGATATCTTATCGTAGTGTGATGAAAGGTGGAACGGCTGAGGCCTTCTCCTTGGATTTCGAAAGGGCGTGCGTATCACGTGGCGCGAGGAAGTTGGGCACCTTATTTGCAATGTTGTTGCGAAAAGCACATCTTAATCAGGTGTTTGCAAAGGCGCCAAGGCATTAATCAGTGGTGTTGAAAGGAAAGGCTTCTTTCAGTAGCAACTTGGCAAAGAAGGCCTCGGTCGTTCCTTGTATATTTAGATTTGCAAGGAGAGGCTTCCAAAATAACGCTAGCGATGTTATGCTTTCTCTAAGAGCCTATGGCATAAAGCCGTGCCCTCGCCCCGGGACGTTGGCGCGTCCCCTCGGTTCAGGCGGGTAGGGTTTGTTCGATGCGTCAGTAGTGCGACTGACACAAAAGGCAGGATCACACTTGTACAGATTTTGTTGGCAAGGTTTAGGAACAGGGATTTGACTGACTGTTTCAATTAAAGCTGCAATTACAGTTGAGCCTATCTGCAACTGTGAGGGCCCTGGTCATTTTATTTTGCCCTTAGTACAGTTGGCGTTGGCACTGCTCTCTTTTTGAGGCAGGCAGACAGTAGTTTTTAGCAGTAGGTATGCAGGGTTTTAGCACCCTTTGTCATTATTGTTTTAACATCAGGGCCCTGTTTGAAGCCCTCAGGTGAGCCGGCGCGTTATTGAACATTAAAATAAATAAATAAGCCTACATGCTATTATCAGTAAGTGTTTTGTTCCCCTCTGTCTTCCCCTTCCTTGTCTTGTCGCGCCTAGAAACACTTGTGTACAGGCACGTTATTAATGACTTATCATATATCATATCAAATGTGCATTAACTTAGCACTGGCTGTGCTTTGTTTATGCCGTATATGAAGCAGACTTACATTTACTATTTGGTTGACTTCCGGTAGTTGCTGCATTGAAGCACTGAATAGTTCATTACTTTCTGCAGAGTGCACTTACGCTGCAGCTTTAGGTCGGGTAGGTGGCGCGTAAGCCTTACACCCAGGGGCATGTTTCAGACTGGTGCATTTTGCAGTGTGCATGCATCACCAGTGCCTCACTCAGCAGCTAGGATGCACCAGAGCTGCAAAACACGTGGCAGCTGGAGTTGTTGATGCAGGGTCCTTCGGCAGGGCGCATGCGGCGGTGTATGTGCATGTGTGTGGCATTGCGTAGAGTAGCAGGTAGACACATGTGTGTCTGACTTCAAGGTAGCATGGGATAAGAGTGGGTGTGAAAACAGGTGCAATTTTAGTATCACTTAGAACTGTACGAGGGGGACCTTTCTGATTTCTATGGGGTGTTTATTTAATTTATTTGATTGTTTTTTTTTATAACGCGCCTAACACCGTAGCTGATATCGGTTTCTAAGCGCGAATCCGGGATTCGAACCTCTGTTGCTCTGCGAAGTCTTGTTGCAAATGTGTGAGCTGATCACCACCCAAGAACTGATCGGCTGGCATTTCTGTAAGTCGAAGGTGAGGTAGGACGTGGCCTTTCTGTTTGGTAGTTAGTAAGATCCGCATTGCCATGTTATGGAATAATCTTGACTAGGGCACAGGCTGGAAAGGGAGGTTCTCTTGGACAATGAAGGAGAATATTTTTGGAAGAGCTTCTGATGGCAAAAGGAGTTCTTCCCTCACTTTCTCACCGGAATGTCTAGGCCCATGTGGGCATCCAACAGAAGCCCGCGTTTTTACACCTGTGGCTGGATCGGTATGTTCCACTTCGAGGAGGTAAAAGCTGGGCAGACATAGTCGACTTCAGCGAGGCAGTGTTTGAGACCTAAGACAACACTTTCAGTAATGGGCCACTGAGTTTTAGGCTGTTGCAGCTGTTGAAGTCATGTTCAATGGAATTGTGAACAACTGTTTCTCTCTGCCAGAGACATGCAGGTAGAACTGCAGCTCATTGGCTTACAACCAGTAGTGGAGGTGCAGCTCTCTAAGCACATCCATCAATGGTGTTATGTAGATGTTGACCAGTAGTGGAGACCATACATTTGTGGAGATTACACCATTCTGGGAGGTCAGTTGAAGTCTACTAGTCTAATGCTTTTCTCTGTACGTGACCAGAATGATGTGGATCATTTTGGGGAAAGGTGCGGGACTCCAGAAATTAAGAGAAGTGGCGATAGAAAGAGTTTTGCGCTGAGCTGTTTCAAAGAACCTGGAAAGGCGTAGCTGATTAAGCATGAAAAAACGACACCTATTTGCAGACCTCAGCAGGTTGCCCCAGACTGTGACTAGTACACACTGGTTTGCAGGCCTGGGGCGGAATACATAAGAGTGTTCAGTATTAGTGTATAATATAAGCCTACATTGATATCAAGGGTTAAGCAAAATTAAATTGGTCTTCTGTATTGCGCTTCATGCCGGACTCCAGCCTCTAAGCGTGGCGTCGGAAATTGAACCCGGTGCTCAGCTTTGTGTTGTTTCCAATATGAGCACCTTGCCCCTGAGCAATTGTGAGGAATTCGACCATCCGCACAGTGAGTGTGCGCTCGCCATAGGCTTTTTTGAAATTTTATACGAAATTGAAAGATGGTAGATCAACCTCTTGAAAATGTGTGGGGCTAATACCCACACATTTGCCAAGCTCACTGCACGACATACACATAGATCCATGTACTCTGGGCGCAGTAGTCCCTGTCATATTTAGTTGGGATCTGACAGGTGGAGTAGCCAATGCATCTCAGAAGGGGGAGGGCCAAAGCCTTCCTCCTGCCATAGCCAGCCTAATAAACTATCAACGGCTCCATGGATCCACCCTGTCCATTTGTTTACCCTCTGCAGATTGTGGCAGCAATTAACATAATTAACATACTAATAGACTATACTTCAAACAGGCGCACTTGGGTCCATGCTGCAAAGGCTAAAACAAAGGAGAAAGGAAACCCCAACACCACTTTCATATGTACTGTGTCCACCTGAAGCCAGGTCCCACCTCTCAGTATCAAGGGAAGTGACCTGTCATGTCTGGGACTATGTGTTTACAGTAGGAAAACCCTGCCGGGGGACCCCATTCAGAAGGTATGGGTATGTGGATTGAGGGAGACAGAAAATCTGTTCCTGCTGCAGCTTCTAGGGAGACTGGCCGGTTTAATCAGGAACCAGAGAGAGCTCCATTAATTAGAGAGACTCTTTGATCCACAACAGACAGGAAGATAGTCTATCATGTTTTCACCCCTTTAACCTTTCTGTTGCACAGCACTTTGATTATGACCTCATGCATACAGGAGATTGTTGGTGGAGACCCAGGATTGGTTCATTAAGGTAGGCTTAGCCTACACCAATTACTGTGGCCCATTTGGCTTTAAAAGAGGGTTGAGCCCCTCTTTTGCCAGATCATCTGAAGACATCGCAAGGAGTAACAAGAAGAACTCATTTGGACCCTGGCCGAGGGTACAGTCTGCCTTACAGCTTCCGCCAGTGAAAGAAGGCCAGGATTTCCAAAGAGAGAGAAGCAAGATCCCTCCACTAAACATCTACCAGGGAACAGAGGGAGATACTGAATCCAGAGTACCCTCCAGCATCTCCAGAACAAATACCCAGCCAGCACACAGCGTGTCTTGCTAGGCTCTGTAAACAAGCTTCCTAGGTGGGAAGTGCCAGAGTCTCTGAACCAAACCCAGGACAAGGCAGTGCCTACAACACTTTACTCCTTAAAGAACGACACAAGCCCAGTGAAGAAGCTAGGAGGAGTGCATCGACAAGCATGAACCAGTGTCTGCCTTAAAAGGCATTTTCGAGCCAGTCGAGCCACTCAACCTGCAACCGACTGCACCGCTGTCTGTTGTCACTCTGCAGTTGCTAACGTCGTCCGAGACACCTCGACCAGTGCTTCAAATCCACCAACCAGCACTAAGACAATGGGCCTCATTACGAGGCAGGAGAGAAGGGAAAAACGATGCCGGTAAAGGATTACCGGCAACGGTTACCGCTCCGGTCTATTATGACCCGCCAACCCGCTATTAGCGGCACTGTAAATAACAGTGCCTCTAATAGCACCATTGGCGGGGGCACGCGACCCTACATGCCGGCAATAGCAACATGGCGTGAACAGGAGCTGAACACAACAAGTCAGGCGGACATGCATATAACGGCCTACAGAAGCCCGAAAAGTACCTTACCGGCATGGAGTAAATACCGGCATCGCGAACCACCCGTAAACGGCCATGTGCAGTGTTCCCAACTGCCACAGGTGCACACAATCATCACAGGTGGAGGCAATTTAGACTGGGCCAGCACAAAAGGAGCACACCCCACCCCTTCCCACACCCAGTCACACACAAAAATGATTCCAATACTAGTAGCAATGTTGGGGCTGGAGGACATGATTGCAGTGGAACTCCTGCAACAACAACAACAACAACAGGCAGCACAGAGGAGACGCAGGAGGAGAAGGAGGGTGAGGCAGGCACAGCCTGCACCACCAGTGCAGGCAGTTGTACCACACAGCTAGCCCCCAATTCCTCGAATCAGAGCCAATCCATTCAGCCTAACCCCTGAACAGATCCACACCCTGTACCATCTGGACCGAGACACCATCACCACCATTGTGGACATGATGTATAACAACATTGCCAGCCTCATAGACATCCGTACCGCCATCCCCTCTCTACTGAAGGTGGAGTCTGTGTGCCACTTCCTGGCCAGAGGCACCTACCAGCACACAGTAGGGCAGATGCATGGATATCACAACCATTATTCTCACGGACGCTGAACCAAGGGCTCGATGCCCTCCTGAAGCACACAGGTGACCACATATTCCTACCACGGACAGCCCAGGAGATCTCCAACACCAAAGTTGATTTCCATTCACTGGCTGGCATCCCAGGTTGCATTGGTGCCATTGACTGCACCCATGTTGAATTGGTGGTCCCACATGCCATGGAGGTAGTGTACCGCAAACGTAGGTTATACCACTCCATCAACGTGCAAATGTTATGTGACTCAAACAAGATCATCATATTGTTGTGCCCGATTTCCCGGATCAACCCATGATTCAATGGTCATGCGGAACTCCACGATACCATGCTACATGGAGCGACATGCAGGGCCGAGATCCTGGCTACTCGGTGAGTGACATGTCAAGCTCATGGCAGCGTGATGTCGGGAGATGATTGGGGGGAAGAGATGCATACTTCACCTGGCTGAGATGGGGAGGGGAGATGCATTCTTCACCTGGCTGAGATGGGGGCGGGAGAGATGCATACTTCACCTGGCTGAGATGGGGGGGGAGAGATGCATACATCACCTGGCTGAGATGGGGGGGGGAGAGATGCATACTTCACCTGGCTGAGATGGGGGGGAGAGATGCATACTTTACCTAGCTGAGAGTACCTGAGAGGATGGACCATGCTCATACCCCACATCAGGCCAGACTGGAGCTGACACTTGACACCAAAATGCAAGACATAAGCTGCCCTACTATGAAAATGAGGCAGTACTACAACCATTCCATAGCCATCAACATGTACACTGCACATAATCAGACCTTGGCCCCGCAACACAATGTGGCAACAAGCATTTACTATGGCCAATGCACAGGACCAAATTCCATCATCAAAAAGGACAGTTGTCCATTATTGCGTACAAAGGAGTCACATGAGGGCAAAATACATGAACCCACTCCTACACCAACACAGAGGTCCAGCATAACAGCATGGCAGCATCTGTCATGCAAAGTGAGATCATCAAGGGTCTGCCATAAATGGTGACAGGATGTAAGCATACGATTGACTACACATCACCTAGATCATGGGAACAACCACCGTGGACTACCACAGTGCATGGGTACTCACAAGTAATAGGACACCCCTGCGCCCACTAGACAATGCCACGCTCACCTGTCGATCAGATGAATTCACACATTGCAGTTACTTTATGTGGCTCTATTCATGCATGGATATGTGGATGCAAATAGGAAATAAATTCATGCTATTGTGTCATTGATACAGGGCACATGTGATGTAATCACTTACACATAACCATTGTTGCACACATGCAGGTGATGCAGGCTATCCCTTCAAGAGGTGGCTCCTTACCCCTGTCCGGAACCCGCAGAACAGGCACGAAGAGCACTACAATCGTGCACATACACATACTCGTGTGGTGATTGAGCAGACATTTGGCCTTTTGAAGGCACGGTTTCGTTGCCTCAGCAGGTCTGGTGGGGCACTCCTGTACGGGCATGAGAAGGTGGGCAAGATCATCATGGCATGTGTCATGCTACACAATATGTGCATCAGACAGAATGTGCCTCTGCCCCCTGACGCTGAACTGCAACCACCTGACGATGGTGGTGAGGAGGGTGGAGATGGGACTGCACTTCAGGGAGGTAGCGATGCACAGGAGGGACGTGCCATGCGGCATACTTTGATTAACCAATGTTTCTAGCACACATGGATGCAGAGTGTGCCATGGAGGTGGGACTTAGGGCACTGGGTGTTTTCAGGGACATGGACACTGTACACTGTTCCCCAATAGGCTCTCAGTCCAAACTTTCAAAACTTGACAGCAAATATGATGCATTCAACATTGATGGTAACATCATTAAGGTCACCAATGTCACTAAAACTCTCGGAATCTAACTAGGCTCCACCCTCTCTCTCACCAGACAAACCAATTCAGTAGTTTCAGCATCTGCATACACGTGCAAACGAATCACTGCTTGCAGTCCCTTCTTAACTATGAATAACTGCCTGATCCTGGCCAGAACCCTCATCTTATCCAAAATTGACTACTGCAATGCCCTTTACCTTGGTACGAGTCAAAGAAACATTGACAAACTTCAGGTAACCCAGAATAACGCCATTAGGGCTGCTCTTAACATATCTAGGCACGCCCACATCTCATCCACTAGACGCAACTCGCGATGGCTCCCCATCTCACGGCGGATTGCCTTCAAAACACTTGTTTTAAGCCACAAAGCACAGAACAACGCAGCACCATCTTACTTGTCAGAGTGCTTCACACAACACACAGCCCACAGACCTCTTAGATCTGCACATGCACACATACTCATCATTCCTAGCTCCAAGCTACAGACTGCCAGAGGCTCGAGCTTCCCAGTCCTGGCAGCAAAGCTTTGGAACTCACTACCCAATGATCTCAGGAATGTCCCCTCCCTCCAATCCTTCAAATACAGAGCAAAACAATGGCTCTATGAGCAAGACGAAGCTTCGGCCACCCTTTGGTAAACACCTATTGCATGATTTGCAACCTCGATTACCTCTGTATATACTGAGACGACTAACTACCTTTGTATATATTTGTATATGTCCTTATTCTATGTATGTATATATATTATGTAATTTGTAACTGCCTTCTGTAACCCTCTGTAACCTTTCCAAACATGCGCCCTGATGCCCGTGGGCAGGCTGCGCAATATAAAGAAATAAATACAAATACAAATACAATAAAGCACACATGCACAATAAGCAATGTCCGGTCATGTGAATTCTCATTTCACAACAGGTGTATTGAAGAAATATAACATAGAAAGTGCACAAGCCCTCCACCCCACAAACCCTCTCTCCCCTCCCCTCCCCCCTCAACTTCCTCACACACCCTCTCCCTCCTCCCCCCTCAACTTCCCCACACACCCTCACCTGCCTCTCCCCCCCCTGAACTTCCCCACACATATTGTGCACTCGCATGCACCATTAGTCTTCAGGAATTCCGAATGGCAGGCTGCACCTACACCCCTTGTCCACTGCCAGCACCAGGTGGACCCCTGTCCGACCTGCACAAGTTTCGCCCAGACCTACGCAGGGCGCTGGTCTGAGTGGAGCTGGCATTTGAGGAGGTGCCAGGTTGTTCAACCACCTGTGCGGGACGCTGGGCCTCCAATGCTGCCACCATGTGGGTGAGGACCTGCCTCACAGCCGCCAATTAGTTGCATATGTCTTTAGAAGTGGACTCAATGGCAGATTTGAGGGACGCTGCGCATTCCCTGATAGCCTCCCTTGCCTGGCCACATTCGATGATGTGCTGGGACACCAGCCCTGTCAGCTAGCTCCTCCTGGCGCTGTTGGATTGCCCTGATCGCCTCTTGCCTGTCCTGGACACTGGTGGATGTCGAAGGTGCATGCGACATGGTTGGTGCTTCATGCATGCTCACCGTGGGCTGAGGCTCCCTGCCCATGACTCCACAGCAGACAGCTCATGGCTGCTGATATTGTGTATGCTGGGTGGGGAGAGGTGGGGTGACTGCAGGGGGCCTGTAGCGGTAGGTGTGCCAGGTGTCAGACTATGTGTCTCATCATCTGACACGGCTGCTGTGGCAGCTGCCTCTCCGACAGTACTGCTGGCAGTGGATACAGTGCCTTCAGCCACTGGCACCTGTGTGGTGGTGGCTGGCATGGGTGCTGTGGTGGTGGGCACATTGCACATTGGTGTTGTAGGTTCTGCGGTGGAGTGGGTCTTGTGAGGTAGTAATGGTTTCACTCTTGCCCTTGATGTTGAGGGCCTGTTTGCTTCCTCCATGCCCCTGGACTTCTTGACTGGTGTCGCAAGCTGCTCCCTGGGGTCATGTTCATCGCTGTCAGATTGTGTGCCTGTGCGGGACGAAGAGAGGGAGAGCATTAGTGATGGGTGTACGTGCATCAGGCATGCATTGGGATAGCAGCATTTCTATGGAATGGGGGGTATTTGCCGTTGGAGCAGCGACATATGGGTTGCTTGCCTTTTGGGTGGGTCATGCAGGGATGCATCTGGGCTGACACATGTATGGGATGCATCATGCATGTGGACAAGATGGTGCTGTGCACTGCCTGTAGGCAGGTTTGCGTACATGTGTCTGGTGGCCCCTGCTTTGCATCATTAGACGGTCAGTGCAGAGGGACATCTTCATGGTTTCCATTACACTGGTTTATTTGGGACACCTACCTGCATCAGCCGATGACGGGGCTCCTTGCTCCATATCCCCCACTCCCTCAATTGCCTCCATTCCGATGGTGCTCGCACAAGTCTCCTCCCAGCGAGTCATCTTTATGGGTGAGCCACTTCCACCACCTGTTGCCATTCCCTGGCTACGGTTTGCCGAGATGATATTCCGGACGCGTAGGCGCAGGTCATCCCAGCGCTTCCGGACATCTCTCACTGTGCGCGGGGTGGTGCCAACCACACTCACTTTACGCGCTACCTCAGCCCAGATTTCTTTTTTGTGCAACAGTGCAGGTCGGAGAATGTCATTGGAAAACACAACATCCCCATCTGCCAAGGTGTCAGTGAGCACGTTGAGCTCTTCTTCTGAGAAGCGCTCCTTGCGCATGCATGCAGCACCTTTTTTCAGGGCCTTGGGCATTGTAATATGCTGCTGGTCTGTTTTGCGACAGGTGTGATGGTGATGTGGATCCTGGGTGCAGAGGATGGCAATGGATTGTGTTTTTCAAGATGGCCGCCATGCTCTTTCCCGTTTCTGTGCGGTGACACTACTTCCAGTTCCGCCTATTTGCGGTCACCGCTATTAGCGTTTTAAACTGCAACAATATTGTGCATTCGGATTACTCTTTGAAATGAAATGCACAGAAACGCGTCAAGCAGGTCCTTGCTTGATTCAGTTGCACAGAGTGGAGGAGGTGTTCCGAATGGGTGCCTCGAGAAGGCATGTGAATTAGGCATGCATTACCTGCATGCAAGTGAAGGGGGCGCGTTGACACATGCCATCACAAGTTGTGTTACGAATCAGGCCTCTTAGATCTATGAGTTTATGACTGTTAGCAGAAATCAGAGATGGCATTACTGAGTATGTTTTTTTCTCCAAAAAGGAACATTTTATTTGATCCTGAATATTATAATGTGGTAAAACATCCAAGCTACTAATGAATGTCTGTTGAAGTCAATCATTCGGTAGAGTTCAACTGAAGTCTATTTTTTAAGTTTCTGCTTTAAATTGTATGTTTGTAGCAAAAATGCATTCTTTCTTTACTATCCGCCTCCCCTCCGATTCACAGAGCGTTTTCCAAGGGGGGTTTGCCATTATAAAACGTTTCTGTGAATTAGTCCCTAAATGGATTAGTGAGTTGGATATAAGTGAAGTCCTGCTTTTGTGGGAACAGTAGATCATTGGGCAAGTAAAATTGATTAAAACTCCCATTTGCACGGGGCACTTAAGCCGCTATTTAGGAAACGTTATATAGATAGAGTTTCTCTGTTCCACCTCCTGCCGGCTCCATTTTCAAATCTGGCTCCAACGGCACCTCATTGGCAGCAGTCGGCCTGGCAGAAGAACTCACCTGTACCGGAAGACCTAATAGAATAGGGTTATCCTAATTCTGCCTGATATTTTTATTTATAAATCCTGCCTTATTCGGTCATTGACTCTAATCCTGCTTGAGTTTTATAATTTGTGTGGAAGCGTGACTTGATTTTACCTTGTTATGAAATTTAAGAGCAGCACATGGTGGCAAAACAACAGCTTGGCAACGTGGCGGGCAGGCCCTTGGTATGAAGAGGTGAAGACATATTTGGCAGAAGGGTATTCAGCAAAATAACCTTTCAAGTAGGAAGTCAGAAGGCCTGATCCATGATTCCCAGGTTCTCACAGAGACAATTGATCAGGATGGCATGATTAACCGTGTCAAAAGCAGAGGAAGATCAAGGAGGATGAAGACAGAAGGAAGGCTAGAGTAGAGATTAGTGAGCAGATCTTCACTGGTGTCCAGGAGAGCAGTGTCCATGCCTCTGGCTTCTCTGAAGCCAGACTGATGGTCACAGAGACAAGCAACAGATTAAATGTGGAGAGTAAGCTGGGAGATGGCCAGCTTTTCCAGGAGTTTGCCCGGGAAAGGAGTGATAGAGATTGGGCGGTAGTTTTCCAGACAGGAAGTATTGGCAGATGGCTCTTTCAAGAGGGGATGCACAAGGGAGTGCTTGAGTGGAGAGGGGAAGGTTCCAGTGGCAAAAGAGTGATTGCCGAAATCAGCCAAGGCTGGAGTGAGGGTGTCAATGTGGTCCTTGATGGTCCTGGAGGAGCAGGGGAATGCCTGCTTGGACGACACTTTCATAGATCGGACTTGTGTAGAAACATCATCAGGGCTGGTCGGAGAGAAATCGGAGAAAGGAGGAGGAGAACGAGAGGCGGCCAGAGGGGGGCCAAGAGATGTAGAGGGAGAGAAAGAGGAGAGAGAGGACAGGATGTCCTGAGTTTTAGTGATGAAGTGAGAAGCCAGAGCTGTACAGAGGGCCTGGGATGGAACAGGAGAGGTAGAAACTGCAAAGGGATTGGCCAGATCCTTGCAGATTTGAAAGAGTTTGGCTGTGTTGTTAGAAGCCACAGAGATGCAGGCTTGGATGTTGGCTCTCTTCTTGGACATCTTCTTGTACATCTATACATTAAAATGCAACAAAAAGGTTTAGTTGTGGCACAGTGTATATATTCAAAAAACACACACTAAAAAACACACAAAGCTAACTGTGACAAAGTAACCTAAAGAGAGTAGGATGGTGTTTGATTAATCAAACCTGTTGTTTACGGACAGTATTAGAAGTTCTTGCAAACTTTCTGTTGTCAACATCCTATAGTTGGGTTCCAAACTTATCTCTGGTAAAAGACTTTACTAGAAAGTAGAACTCAACATGTTTCTGTTCTCTTTTATCATTCTTGGAACATTCATCAGGAGGTATGTCACATTAGTTGTGTTTATAATAAAACAAACATTTGGAGGAATACATATCAACACATTTCCATAATTAGGAGTTCTCAATTCACTCATTATGGTGTAACTGTTGATAGAACACAAGAAGAAAGAAAGAGTAAGCTATAGTTGCTCACATTCCTAGAGGTACTGAAGTAGTACCATATCTAGAAAAGGTAAATAAATTACCTGGTCTAGCACGTGGTTAAGGTTCTTCTAAAATGGTGTCCTGATAGAAGCAGGAAATGTCATCTTTAGTCAAGATAACCTGGGTAATGGGTTCTTGACCTGTAATTTAAATTAAGAGGACTCAACCTTCTGGTTACCAACAGTACAAATGGTACCCCCAGTGGGGTGGGGTCCTAAAGAGTGGGGGAGACTCTAAAGGACACAGATCACAGTACACAGTAACTACAGGTGGAGAGGGGGGCCTGGAGAGCGGGAGAGAGCCTAAAGGGCACAGATCATAGTACACAGTAACCACAGGTAGAGGGGGGACCTAGAGAGTGGAGCCTAAAAAGACATAAGATCACAGTACAATAGTAATCGCAAATGAGGGGACTTAGGGAAAAGGACACAAAACACACAAAGTATGGATAACTTCTGGAAGGGAGAGTCTAGGGTTGCGCAAGCCAGTGTGCGTTATGTCAGACGGTTAGGTGGAAGTACGTGCAAAGGCCAGGAAGTTTAGTACAAAGCAGTAGTGGCTGCTCTCCGTACCCACACCTTTCCTACCTTTTGAACGCTGATAGTCCCCGGCGGCACCGCACAATCGCAATCTGCACCACTACCCCTTTGCTGCCTAATACCTGCGTCATACAACACTGCAGCCTTGTTCTGCGAGGGCTTTGGCACACAGGGTCTGATCCTTGGTTCTTAAAGTTTCGGATGCGTGTAAGTAGGCACAACCTATCACGTAGAGCTGATATGAGAACATTGCACATTTCTCAAATGTTCCCAGACCCCTGCTTGTTCGATGCACCCTGCAACTCAATTACTTAGTTTGCAGATTCGGTGCTCATTAAAAAAGCTTGACTGATTAGAGGTTTGCATACTTTATAGTAAAAGTGAATGTACAGTACCACCCTCATTCTTGAATTGGCGGATTTGGAGAAACATTTTGAAAAAGACTTTATGCATTTTCTTTCCACATCTGCCTATTCTCAAGTGCGCGGTGTCCACCAGTGGTGTGTCCCCATGAACCCAGATTCTACATTAGCATCACATCACATCGGAGAAGACACCACAGACATGCCAATCACAAGGATTCTGCTGAAAGTAAATCACCATAATTGTGCCATCCTCCTGGGGAAGTGACTGCACAGCAGAGGGAAAACAGGGCCTGACCGGGGGTATGAAAAACGGTCAGGAAGGTTTTGTGCATACCCACAAAGTATCTTCACTCGGCATCCACGAGGTACAACAGAATCCCTGGGAAATATGCGTATTACCCAATGAAAAAGTAGTTGTGCTATTTCCTGTGGACAATCCAAACAATTAGGGTGTGAAACAGTGCTGAGTGTGTTATATCAAAGAAGCGAGTCTGGTCTATTTAAATAATATATCAAGTTTTTAAAATAGCCTTTCTTGCAAGATTCATCGAGCTTCTATGTTCTTTAATAGTATCAGTTTTTATGGAAGATCTTAATGCTACTCAGTTTCGCAATCTCGGAAGGATGACGAGCTGAATCAGCCATTCTGGGATTTGATCTTGTGATGTGTGGACTAGACCCATGTCAGATGCCAAGCCATAACACATGTGTGATCCTCATGGACTTCCATCTGTCTAATAGTGTTTCCTGCATCATAGCTGTCTGTTTATGAATTGTCGCAGTTAGTATACACTAACACATTGAAATTGTTATTTACCTCCTCTGAGCCAATCAGAATGTTTAGAGTGCAGTCAATAACTACTGGTATTGACTGCATTATGAACATTCTGTCTTCAGAAGCTGACAGGGAAGCAACAATGCAATTTCCAGACAAGATCTATTTTCAACAAGACACTTCCTTTCTGGAAGGATTGTTTATTGCTGCAACAAGATATTTAACTCACAAAAGAGAAAGCTAAAACATTGGAAAATGCTTCCACTTTCTTATAAAGAAACTGTTTACTTTTACATGACACCTTCTGCATGCCCATGTTAAACTTGTTTCCGTTCAACCAAGTTGCATTTAAAATTCTTAACTTATGAATGCAACCATGTTATTTAAATACTACAAAATAAAACCACATCTAATTAACCAACTCAGTTTTTCTATGTACTTTACTCGCAGTTTTTTACTTCACCACAAAAAGTCCAAAACATGTAGTGCAACTACCAACACGTGCTGATAGCCTTATAGACCTTGGGGGGTGGGGGGCCATTATCGCTTGGGATAATGACCCTTCTCAATTTATGGCCCTTGGCTTTGTCTTAGCCATACCATTGGGGTGACTCATTATCCCATGTTAACGACCCCTCCCTCGGTCTATAGAGCTATATTAGTGCATTGAATATTTTGTAATGACATTTTGTGTCTGTACTGCACGCATTGAAGTAATTTGTATACTTATTGTAGCAGCGGCTATATTGTGACAGCAGAAGCAGTAAGTATGCTGTACTGTAGTAGCAGGGGGTTGAATAGATATCAGAAGGATTTGAAGGAAATGTTGCTTATTAGAATTAAAGAGAAGTGCACAGTTAGTGGTTTTGTCTTGCTCTCTTAGTACCACAATTAGACAGTAGGGTGCGGCTAGGCATAGATTTTCACAAGTGATAACCATTTCAAAGTTTGCTTATCAAGAGTCCTGTGTGGATGAGCTCATACATATCCACACTAGCTTTTACAAAATCATATTGGCAGCTAACGATACACCATTGATAACGAATATATAAAATATTCCACCCCTCAATGGCTATTGTAGTTCAAAGGTGCTTCAGTTTGGTTTCGGTGAAGCAGAGATTACTGGGCGATTTTTGCTTCGTGTTTAGCAATCCGCATGGGCCCTAGGAGCTGCAGATACTGGCATACCCTTTGATGCTACAAATGGGGCAAAGATTCCTATGGCTGATGGGTGACATGTTCACAGACGGCCATTAAGAAGAAGCACAACAGCAGCAGTCTTAGATTCAGCTGTTAGGTCCCTTGCAGGTTGTGTTGTGGGGACATCCACAAGGGTCTTAAAATCTACCTCAGAGATCTCCTCTTTCTGCTGCACCCTTAATTAGGGTGGTTTCTCCTCCAACTCTCTCCTGTTCCAACTCATACTTTGCTTCCTAATTTGCTTGGCTCTACAGCAGAGGGGTTTTTGGGGCCCTGCCCAGACCTTTGCTTCCTAGGTCTTTTTCTCTGGCCTCCTCTTCAAGGCCTTGCTTTCTGGGAGGTTTTGCTTCCCCTGCTGGCGCTTAATGGAGAAGTGGGGCTCAGTTCCTAACTGTCCCTTCTTCCACCTATGTTGCTTCCCAGTGCTATCTTTCTTCCCTTTCCTCTTCCTAGTCTCTTGACCCCCGGTTCAGTGTCGAAATTCCGACCCTCCTTCCTTTAGAACTCTCTCCCCTGCACCAATCTAGTCCTCCGGAACCTACCTGTCCTGGTCTCTTTCTCTTTGATCATATTCCTCAATGGTATGAAGCTATTCCTGTCTAAAAGTGTTGCCATTTCTTCTTGAGACTCCAACACCTGTTCTTGGCTTCCGGGTCCTGAGTTCCCATTCTTTCCAAGCAATGGCTACCCTTCTGCTTGTACTGCCAAACCTCTCCTTCTGAATGGACTTTCTCTGTACACCCTCCTGTAATCTCCAATCTGGCCATCACCTTCTTCAACTTAATTCTGTCTTCCTTGTTTGCTGCTCCACTGCTCTCTCCATCTGGCCAGACCATATATTCTTCACTCTTTCCTTCTTCTCTCCAGCTGCTATTCCTGCCTTCCCTCTCCAAGTTGAAACCCTTGCATTCTTTCTCCACAGGAATTGGTTTCCACTCTTTCAGTAAACCTCAGACTCCCTTTCTGTTTTGTTCACTTTTCTACTTCCTAGATGATATCTCTTAAGTCAGCCTCCAAGATGGTATCCTTTCACTATCTTCCCAAGAACTCTCCCCTGTTTCCCTTGGATGTTATTGGTCTTTCACCGGTTCCATCCTCTCACTCACTTCCCGGCTGTTACCCGATGTTTCCCTCACAAAGCTGGTGCCATTCTCCTCTAGTAACCCTCTTTATATTTGCTCACTCGTTGGGTCTCCAGTCTTACCTCTCACTAGGGCTTCCTCCCTAGCGCACTTCACCATTGCACTTTTAAGTAGGCCCGCTTTGGGTCCAGCCTTCCCATAGTCTGTTGCTACCCTATGGCCATCTCTCCTCTAGCTTGTCGATTTTCTGCCAGGTCTCTGGGCTTGGAGTCTCCTGGAACAATTGCTCCTCACAGCTCTCCCAAGATCTACCTTCCTCCATGTCCTTCCCAGAGCTAACCTGTTCTCGTGACCATGCCTCCCTGCTTGGGGTCTTTCTGGCACTGCAACATTTCTGACGGCTGTTCTTCCAATGACTGACAAAGACTACTTGAGCTGGCTGCTTTTTATCTGGGGCCTGCTCCTCCCTTGGGCCATGCGTCAAAGAAATACCTTGTCACCTCGGTGTAGGGGTTTCTACCAATCGTCGGTTGGGCCATCTGCTCCTGGTCAAGTGGGACCAAAGGGGGTTGGCATAAAGCCACATAATGGGCAGCTGCCGTTTTGGATTTGATACTAGCCTCTGCTGCATGTGTGCTTCTACCCCTCTCTCCTGACATCTCCTCACAGGTACAATTTGCCATAGTTGACATGGGCAGCCATTTTCAAAATGGCTTCCATGAAGCCCATGTCAAAATAAGTTTTGCGATAGACCAGATGAGATAGCGTAGACAGAATAAATCCTAAAAGTAAAGGATCTGTATTAGAAAACCGGCTCAAGTTACGTTTGGCATCTACAGAGGAGTCTTTAGAGTATGTGGGCTCACGGCTACTGGCATCAGCAGCAAGATCTTCAAGCGAGTGAGTACCCATGCCTGGCCATTGTGCATGTGGCAGTTCAGAGGTGCCCACCTATATACGTGATATTTTGGAGACAGGGAAATGCTGCAAGGATTGGTTTAGTCCAGATGGCCTTCATGTCTTTACATTTAAATGGAGAAAGTCCATTTCAGAACCATGGCAACATGCCAGCGGGTACGAGGCAAGCTTCGTGGCACCCATTTGGATTCCCTCTTGAAGCTCTGATGGGCCCAGGGGCATAAAGCCCAATATCCCACCTTAATGCAGTCTTCCTTGCTTGTCTGTGCTATGTGCGGCAGGGCATTGACTCAATGGAACGCATTCCTGCTACAAATGTTAAGAGGGGCCTGACAGCCCCTGCACTGGAAGTGTGGACCCCATGGCCTTCCTTCCACATTTAAAGGTATTTTCATAGTGATGGGCAGCTCCCGGGCAATGTGACAGTTGGCCCTTAAAGGATTCCGTCCTTCATGCTACTACGGACTTAGAGCGTAGCTCTCAGGACACTCTCTGCAGCCTATCAGGTGCTCTCTTCCGCAAATGTCTGTTTTATGTTTATGACCAGTTACATAAGAGAATAATAAGAAATGTGACACTGTTAGAAGGTTCTCTGCCAGGAAATCAACCCCATTGTTGGGCGGGTTCTCTCAGCCAGTACATGAAGGCCAACATGGAGGGTTTCCTGTTTCTGTTGGTCTTCTAAGAGCTCCTGACATCGGGCTATGTTTGTTGGCTAACTTGTAAAGACAGTGGGCCTCATTACGAGGTTGGAGGTAGCCTTGCCGGTTTTACCAGGAAGCCTACCCCCAAACTCGGGTCCGGCTCTGGGTTGCGCGAAAGGGGAATCACCGGGCCATTCCGACCTCGGCGGACACGGTAATTCCTGTTGCGCGGGTGCCGGAACCGGTACGTCCCCATTCCCATTTGTGCCCCCATAGGGCTCAATGGGAATGGGGAGGTTGGTAGCAGCGGTACCATTTATAACGGTACCGTTGTTACCATCATGTTCTGCTCGCGGGTGCCGGTATGGACACCTGGTCAGACCAGGTGGCTGCAAGGGCACCCGCGAGCAGAAGTCCTAGTATAGCGGTACGGTACCAATGGTGTCGGTAGCAATACCGGCGCCGTTATTGCCTTTCCGTCATACTCCTAATGAGGCCCAGTGTGTGTTTTTTAGTTCGTTGTGTTGCTTAGTAAGAACACAGCAGACCCCTCCCCCAGCTCCTCCCCAACCCACCACGTTCCTGGCTGGCTGTTGCAATTGCTTGCCTTTGATTTCCGTGGGAAAGTAGGTAGCCCAGTGACTCATTGGTGTGTGTTCTGTATCAGCCTCAGCAGTGGGGAGATAAGTGGAAGAGTTTAGGGGATTAGAGGCCTGCACTGCACAATCACATGTTTTCCTTTCATGCTATTTGGTTCAAAGGAACTAAAGCAGGGAACAGATATCATGGAATGTGCCTACGGTAGGCTTAGGCCCGGAGGTGATTGTGTGCGTTTGGGAGCTGAATAAACATGTGGCAGCTTGCCATCAACTAATACATTCAAGAGGCTTTGGAGCCGCCCCTTGCTGAACATATCCATTTCTTTATCTGTTATTTGCACTTGCACCACATTGAATGTACATAGCAATCAATCGGCATGGCAAACACGGGCATGATATCAGTTCATTACTTTAGCGCTGACACCCAAGACCGTCCATCACAAATGGCATACATTTACATCCATTCCTGAACCATACCAAAGGGCGTTAGCAAGATGTTCAATTAATGCCAGAGGAGCAGAGGAAAATTACAAATGCAAAGGGTAGCTATGGTGTCCTGAACAAAATTCAGGAATAGCAAGTGTCAGGTTGACAATAACGGATTTGCGCGATTTTTACGTCACGGAAAAGTCAGTGATGGAAAAGTTTGCATGAGAAATGTACGCACCTCAAAAGGTTTGTACATTTCCCATGCGAACATACACTGCAAACCACTGCATACCCACACCCCCACCCACACCCACAACACACCCCCCACCCACAGCCTCAACACACCCCCAACATAACCAAACCCTACTTACCTTTTCTTCACGCTGTATCCCTGCAGCGCCAGTTCCCTTTCACTTCCATGATCGGTAACCGGCGCCGCAGGGTCCTTTTCTTTTTTTTAACGGCGCAGCGGCAGGGGTTTCCGCCGCAACCCCTGCTTACTATACTGTAACCCTTGCAGCCCCCGTTTATTTTTATTTTTTTCTTGCATGTGCTGCGGGGGTGTTTCCTGCAGGACCCTGCTCACTATACTAGACAGTTTTTCTTTTCTTTGTCGGGTGTGCAGCGGGGGTGTCCCCCCCAAACCCCGCTCACTATACTGTATAGAATGGTGAGCGGGGGACACCCCTGTAGTCTTTTTTTTTTTAACTTACCTAAAATGCATGCCACCAAAGGTTCCAACATTTGGTGTTCGAACCTTTGGTGGTATGCATTTTTCGGACTTTTCGTAGAGTCTGACCTTTTTTTTGGTCCGTTCGTACAATACTGACAATAACGGCTGCTACAAAGAAGAGCAGGTGTGGGGCAGGAGAGCAGGAGGGAGGCACTGCAATATTGATCCCTGGAGTAGGCAGTGTCTGTTTGGACTTGAATGTTGCTTCAGGCTACAGCCTGGTAACAAAAGCTGGGCCAGTCTGAAAATGTCCAATTAAACTGACCATATCAGGTCACAGTACGCTGCATCTTGGATAAGGTTCGGACTCTGGAAGACCACCATGGTGGTGATTGTGACGAATCAACTTCTGGGACACCAGTGGTCCAGAGATGAGTATCGGTTTCTAAACTATCAATCAGCCCCACACCTCTAGTACACCAAAAGTGATTAGAACAGATTGGAAACACAAGTCAATTATAAACATCCTTGTCCAATTTGAGTAACATGGACTGAACAGCAGGCTTATCTCTGCAAGGTCTTGGATTGTTGGTTAGTTGCACCACAGCGAAAATAGAATTATTACCCAATGACAAAAGGGACTGTCCAGTCAAGGTTGTACACAAATATCTACTTTATTATTATCACAACAAACAGTTCTAGCACACTACACATGCAACCCACCCTGTAAAGGAATGGAAAGGACAGACAGTTTCAAGAAGGAAAAGGGATACACTCTGGATACTGACAGGAGGGTAGTTGGTAAAGTAATTAATCGAATAGTTCAAGGATACTTGGTTTCAACACAAAGGGGGCAATGGTTCGTAAAATGTCACTATGGGCCTTCGGAGAAGGACCAGGGGGACAGAACCACAATGTACCTTGTGCTTGTAGAAGTTCTTGGTGCTCAACAGGGTTGAGTCGGTTTCAGGGTGCTTCGCAGCACCTGCAACAGAGCTCAAGGCGGGAGACAGCTGCTGGTGTTAGGCAGCAGGCAGTTCGGTGAGCGAGGCTGGACGGACGGCTGCAGGCTGGCCTACACAGTGGTTCGGGGTCATGAATCGTTGTCTCAGTGCTGATTGGCGGGTCTGAAGCACTGGTCGAGGCGTCGCAGAAGACGTTAGCGAATTTGGCGTGACCACAGTCAGCGGAGCAGCCGGTTGCAGCTGTAGTGGACTCTTTGTGATGCTTGTCGATACACTCCTCCTAGCTTCTTCACTGGGCTTGTGTCATCATTTAAGGCAGATGGACCAAAGCTGAGGAGAGTGTTGCGGGCAACAGCCTTGTCCTTGGGCTGCGATGTCATTCATCACCGTTTTTTTTCGCAGCATTTTCTGCCGCCAATTTTTTTACCACTAAAAAACATCAAAAAATATGGGGGTGGGCAGAGGGATATAAGGTGTAAGGGGGTGTGGAGACTAGATTGTTAATGGGTGGGAAGGTGGTTTGGGGGAACCCCCTCCTCAACAACAAAACAAATTCAAAGAGTTTTTGCAGCAAAAAATCAGTGGCAAAAAATGCTGCGAAATAAAATGGGGCGATGGAATGACAATGAACCATCCTTGCTTTGGATCAGAGACTCTCTGGCACTTCCCACCTAGGAAGCTTGCTTGCAGAGCCCAGCAGGGCATGCTGTGTACTGGCTGGGTACCGGTTCTGGAGCTTCTAGAGTGTCATCTGGATTCAGTATCTCCCTCTGTTCCCTGGGTGATGTTTAGGGGAGGGATCTTGCTTCCCTCTTTGGAAATCCTGGCCTTCCTTCACTGGCGGAAGCTGTAAGGCAGACTGTACCTTCAGCCAGGGTCCAAAATAGTTCTTCTTGTTACTCCTCGCAAGCTCTTCAGGTGATCTGCCAAAAGAGGCACTCATCCCTCTTTTAAAGCCAAATGGGTCCAAGTGATTGGTGTAGGCTAAGCCTACGTTAATTAACCAATCCTGGGTCTCCACCAACCATCTCCTGTATGTGTGAGGTCATAACCAGAGTGCTTTGCAACAGAAAAGGTAAAGGGGTGAAAACATGTATGTCCCAGCCATCTTCGTGTCTGTTGTGGATCAAAGGGTCTCTCTAGTTAATTGGGCTCTCTCTGGTTCCTGATTAAAGCGGCAGGTCTCCCTTGAAGCTGCGCCTAGACCATACTTTAGGTCTCTTTCGTACGTTCTGAATGGTGACCCCCTGTGGGGATGACTACTGTAAATACATAGTCTCGGACATGACAAGTCACTTTCCCTTGATACTGAGAGGTGAGAGCTGGCCTCAAGTTGACACAGTGGATATCAAAGGTTGTTGGGGTTTTCCTGTCCATTGTTAGTCCTGTGACCAGGCCTCCCATGGTCCTGTTTGAATGAACTCTGATTAGTATGTAAAGCTGCCACTAGCAGCTAACAAGGGATAGGGCAGATCCACCAAAACTTTGTTAGTTAATTAGGCTGGCATAGCAGGAGGAAGGTTTTGCCTTCCTTATTCTGAGATGCCTTGATGTACTCTTGGCTGTCATATTCCAACTAAATGTGACGGGGGGATGACGCCTGTAGGCTGTGTCCACCCAGAGTACACAGGTCTATGTGTATGTCATGCAGTGAGCATAGGAAAATGTGTGTGGATTAACCACACACTTTTTCCGGAATTTGATCTACCATTATTCAATTTCATTTAAAATTTCAAAAAGCCCAGGCGAGCGCACACCCAGCATACAGATGGTCGATTTCCTAACAGTGATGGCCGCAGTATCAATATTTGATACCATAACATGTCCACACAGAAAGGGATGGAAGCACTTAACCAATCCAACCACTTTCCAATTATGCCATGGGGTGGATAAAAGTTCACCGGAAAGGTGAGCGGCCTAGAATCACTAGGAGCTGGGCAGGAGCACCTCCGAAACGTTGTACCTGTGGTGTGGAGCTAATGCAGAAGAATGGTGAAACTCAATGGGGTTGTAGGAGGGGGCAAGTGGAAATTAGGTTAATCTGAGCCCTCGCTGATACTTAGACTCAGCACAGGACCCCCTCTTTCCAAGTTGGAGGGTCTGACAGGCGACACCACTGTCTGCAGAACAGTGATGAAGGACTAGGAAGTTGTGGAGCTTTGTGGTGCTCAATGGCAATATGCAGACTCAGAGAGCCGGATATGTAGAGCAGTCTCGCAGATACAGTGAGCGTGTCTTGAAGTGCCGGGTTACGGAGATCAGGACAGAGAGAACAGAATCTCAGAAAGTATCATACCTGTGGCAGACTGTCGGAGAGCAGGTTACGGACACCAGAGTTTTAGAGCTCAGAGTTTCTAAGCTCATGGAGCATGTAAACAAATGTAGCCAGGCTATTAATGCAGCTGTCATGAAATCAGGATAAAAATCTGGATCATTGCTGCAAACCTTCTGGGTCCTGCTGGAGATTGGAACAGAATTAATCGTTCCCTGTCTCAGTGGAACACCACAACCATGGCAACCAGGGATCTGTGGGTGAGTCTGAGATTCATTTCAGGATAGCCCTCAAAGCATGTTATTGATAATAATATTAGCCTACAGGTGACAGAGTTAGCTACAGAGGGTGCTTAGACCAAAAGAGCTAACTTACTAAGATAACAAATGTGTGATTTGCGGGTTCAACGCAGACCTTGGTGCCAGGTGCATTAGCCCACTATGGTATTCAGAATGTGAACCTGTAGTTTGAAATGTACACGCCAGCCTCCACAGCAGGTATGCCAGATTCTCCTTCAGCCCTGCCAACCTTACAGAGGCACCAGCCTCGTTTGAAATACTCCAATTTCACTTTTGGCAAGACTGGATTGCCCTAAAATGCCCCTATCTTCATTATCATGAAGAAACAGACATTCCTTCCCTGACACCACTTCGCACCCATGTGAGGGCGCCAGAACTATGCAAGGCAGTGCCAAACCCCTTTTTGGGGCGGGGAGGGGGCAGAGCTGAAGGCATAAAAAAGCCCTATCTGAAGACTGGTTTCTGGATCAGTCTTCAAGAACCAGAGGAGCAGGAACTGGCACTCCTGGAGGCAAGGAGCCAAGAAGAGAAACAGAAGAGCTGTGACGGTCCTCCTGCTACGTTAGAAGCCTTACCAAAGATCAATATTGACCCTTCGTCCTTTGGCAACCCAACAAAAGGAGAGCCTATAAAAATCAAAATGTCAGGTGCTTCGATATGACAGAGTAGTGGTGCAAGGGGAAAAGGCCAGCCTGAGTAAAGAGACCAGTGGGAAAATATCTTCTGGTTCTTAGTCCAGGATGATTTTCATTGATCAGAAGTCTCTCGCATTACAGGAAAGGATTGATTCCCAAACTCTAGCCCAATGTATCATTCATCTGAAAATCGAGAGGAACAGGGGTCTCATTAAACATATGGGGCCTCGGTTTTTCTGGCTCGGTTACCGCCAGACTCGTATTACCATTCCGCCTCCGTGATTCCCGGAATTACCGGGACATTATGACCCGGGAATTCCGGAGGTGGAATTCGATAAATCCCCATTCCCATTGAGTCAGTTAGGACTCAATGGGAATGGGGACCATGGAAACACCGGCACCATCTCGTGATGGTGCCAGTGTTTCCACGTCCCCCTGCAGGCGGGCAATGTTAAACCCGCCAGGTCAGACCTGGCGGGAATGACACCTCCGCCTGCAGGACTCGAGATCACCCAGTATGGAAACAACGGTGGCAGCGGGTTTACCGCCACCGTTATTTCCATACCGGGTGACTCGTAATGAGGCCCATGGTGGCAATGGTAAAAATAAGGGGTATTTTCAATTCTGCCTATTTTAAAAAGGCCACCTCATTTTAGGTGGCATCACATTAAATATTTGGTTCTACGTTGAAATACTGAATTAAAATTAGCGAAGATGAAAAAACCCAACATTTTTGTAATCAAATTTCCAAAATGCCTTTTCACTTCTTGTTTTTAATGCGGGGGGAGACCTCCCACCCCCCACGCAGGCCCCCTTCCATGCCCCTACCTTAATATATTCCCTTACGCCACATCCCATCTATTTTTTATGAAAAGAAAGCTGAAAAATTCGATCAAAAAATGTGTTGTCTTCGTCCTCGTCGTTTTGTCATTCGTTTTTTTTTGTGAGGTAATGCCGAATATGTATGTCAGAGGGCGCTCGGAAAGTACTATGCTTACTGCATGCGGTACGTTTCCTGCACACCTATCCCAATATCCCATCCAGGCCCAACCTGTAATTAGGTGGTATATTGAAAATGGGAGTTATTACAATGCTGCTGGTGTTTACTGTTACCGTCATAGCTGCAACGAGGTCGTAAATGTGTGCAGGGAAGCTTCGGCCATGGTAGCGCTCAACATCAACCGTAAGCTCTACGGCATCGCTTCTGGGCTCTGCGTGCCCAGAGAAACCGGGGCGACCAGGTCAGCCACTGGCAGCGGTATGGTGGGTGTAGAGAAATGTGGTTCTTAGTAGTCATTTTAGGGCAGAACTTCTACATCTCACTTCACACAGCATGTCTTTAGCTGAGCCCAAAAATACACAAAACATTTGTGCTAATTTAAAAAAAAAATCCTGAGGGTGGGATAAAATGAAAAAGAGGTGAACTGGTGGAGACAAAAAAACTGTAAGGCGTTTCAAAGGGTCTTGGCGAGAAACAGCAGAGTGATAATAAGAGGGAGTGAATTTGGTGACCATGTACAGTCTGTGGTCGAAGAGCAAATAGGAAGTTGGCATACTGCAAGGCCCGGTGTGTGGCTGCTGTTAAAATCTGAGCTTCTGTTGCACATAGAAAAGGAAGGAAGCGGGGTTGCTTGCCCAGAAGGATACTCTCAAGGCTGCTGCACTCTTCAGAACTGATGCTCCCAGGGCTGCTGCACTCTTCAGAAAGGATACTCTCAGGGCTGCTGAACTCTTCAAGGCTGCTGCACTCTTCAGAAAGGATACTCTCAGTGCTGTTGAACTCTTCAAGGCCAATGCACTCTTCAGAAAGGATACTCTCAGGGCTTCTGAACTCTTCAAGGCTGCTGCACTCTTCAGAACGGATACTCCCAGGGCTGCTGCACTATTCAGAACTGATACTCTCAGGGCTGCTGCATTCTTCAAGGCTGCTGCACTCTTCAGAACTGATACTCTCGGGGCTGCTGCACTCTTCAAGGCTGCTGCACTCTTCAGAACTGATACTCTCAGGGCTGCTGCACTCTTCAGAACTGATACTCACAGGGCTGCTGCACTGTTCAGAACTGATACTCTCAGGGCTGCTGCATTCTTCAAGGCTGCTGCACTGTTCAGAACTGATACTCTCAGGGCTGCTGCACTGTTCAGAACTGATATTCTGAGGGCTGCTGCATTCTTCAAGGCTGCTGCACTCTTCAGAACTGATACTTTCAGGGCTGCTGCACTCTCCAGAACTGATACTCCCAGGGCTGCTGCACTCTTCAAGGCTGCTGCACTCTTCAGAACTGATACTCTAAGGGCTGCTGCATTCTTCAAGGCTGCTGCACTCTTCAGAACTGATACTATCAGGGCTGCTGCACTCTTCAGAACTGATACTCCCAGGGCTGCTGCACTCTTCAAGGCTGCTGCACTCTTCAGAACTGATACTCTCAGGGTTGCTGCATTCTTCAGAACAGATGCTCTAGGGTTGCTGCACTCTTCATAACTGATACTCTCAGGGCTGCTGCATTCTTCAGAACTGATACTTTCAGGGCTGCTTCACTCTTCAGAACTGATACTCCCAGGGCTGCTGCCGCAATGTGGTGCAGAGTCCCTTCTTCTATCCAACTAAGAGGGTCCGTTCTCATGGGTTGCCAGCTTAGTTTGCAATCACTGCGCCATCTTATGGAGTTTCCAAAACAGCTGGTGTCACCCCTATGGGGCCTCTGAGATGATGTCTTCTTCTTGCGGTCGATGACCAAAGGGCAGCCTCTATCAATTGCTCCCTCAACAATGCAGATCTCGCTAGAGATTTCCAGGTCAGCAGGTGGGGTTGTCAGTCGCTGCTTTAGTCACAGTTGAGCCATCATGTGTAGACCTTCTGCCCCAAAGAAGTTGTCTTGAGCAACACTCATTTCTTTTTTCAGTCTCTCATCCTTGCCTCTGGTGAGTAGCAGCGCCACCAGCTCAGTGCCATGTCCGGTGTTTACAAACGGTCCCTTGCTAGCATCCATGACTTTTTGAGCTCTAGGATCAGCATTGGTGTTGAACACAGATTAAATGGCATTCAACACTGGCCCTCGTACAGCTTCAATGACCCTTTCCTATTTAATGATCACCTAGTCACCAGGCTGTCAGGTTATAGGAAGAGCAAATAGGAAGTTGTCATACTGCAAGGCCCGGTGCGTGACTGCTGTTACAATCTGAGCTTCTGTTGCACATAGAAAAGAAAGGAAGCAGGGTTGCTTGCCCAGAAGGATACTCTCAAGGCTGCTGCACTCTTCAGAACTGATACTCCCAGGGCTGCTGCACTCTTCAGAAAGGATACTCTCAGGGCTGCTGCACTCTTCAAGGCTGCTGCACTCTTCAGAAAGGATACTCTCGGGCTGTTGAACTCTTCAAGGCCGCTGCACTCTTCAGAAAGGATACTCTCAGGGCTGCTGAACTCTTCAAGGCTGCTGCACTCTTCAGAACTGATACTCCCAGGGCTGCTGCACTGTTCAGAACTGATACTCTCAGGGCTCCTGCATTCTTCAAGGCTGCTGCACTCTTCAGAATTGATACTCCCAGGGCTGCTGCACTCTTCAGAACTGATACTCCCAGGGCTGCTGCACTCTTCAAGGCTGCTGCACTCTTCAGAACTGATACTCTCAGGGTGGCTGCACTCTTCAGAACTGATACTCTCAGGGCTGCTGCACTCTTCAGAACTGATACTCCCAGTGCTGCTGCACTGTTCAGAACTGATACTCTCAGGGCTGCTGAATTCTTCAAGGCTGCTGCAATCTTCAGAACTGATACTCTCAGGGCTCCTGCATTCTTCAAGGCTGCTGCACTCTTCAGAATTGATACTCCCAGGGCTGCTGCACTCTTCAGAACTGATACTCCCAGGGCTGCTGCACTCTTCAAGGCTGCTGCACTCTTCAGAACTGATACTCTCAGGGTGGCTGCACTCTTCAGAACTGATACTCCCACGGCTGCTGCACTGTTCAGAACTGATACTCTCAGGGCTGCTGCATTCTTCAAGGCTGCTGCACCCTTCAGAACTGATACTCTCAGGGCTGCTGCACTCTTGATAACTGATACTCCCAGGGCTGCTGCACTCTTCAAGGCTGCTGCAGGCTTCAGAACTGATACTTTCAGGGCTGCTGCACTCTTCAGAACTGATACTCCCATGGCTGCTGCACTGTTCAGAACTGATACTCTCAGGGCTGCTGCATTCTTCAAGGCTGCTGCACTCTTCAAAACTGATACTCCCAGGGCTGCTGCACTCTTCAAGGCTGCTACACTCTTCAGAACTGATACACTCAGGGCTGCTGCATTCTTCAGAACCGATACTTTCAGGGCTGCTGCACTCTTCAGAACTGATACTCTCAGGGCTGCTGCATTCTTCAGAACCGATACTTTCAGGGCTACTGCACACTTCAGAACTGATACTCCCAGGGCTGCTGCTGGAATGTGGTGCAGAGTCCCTTCCTCTATCCAACTAAGAGGGTCCATTCTCATGGGTTGCCAGCTTAGTTTGCAATCACTGCCCCATCTTATGGAGTTTCCAAAACAGCTGGTGTCAACCCTATGGGGCCTCTGAGATGACGTCCTCTTCTTGCAGTGAATGACCAAAGGGCTGCCTCTATCAATTGCTCCCTCAACAATGCAGATCTCGCTAGAGAGTTCCAGGCCAGCAGGTGGGGTTGTCAGTCGCTGCTTTAGTCACAGTTGAACCATCATGTGTAGACCTTCTGCCCCAAAGAAGTTGTCTTGAGCAACACTCATTTCTTTTTTCAGTCTCTCATCCTTGCCTCTGGTGAGTAGCAGCGCCACCAGCTCAGTGCCATGTCCGGTGTTCACAAACGGTCCCTTGCTAGCATCCATGACTTTTTGAGCTCTAGGATCAGCATTGGTGTTGAACACAGATTGAATGGCCTTCAACACTGGCCCCCGTACAGCTTCAATGACCCTTTCTTATTTAATAATCACCTAGTCACCAGGCTGTCAGGTTATGGGTATTTTGATCAGCCCACACCTCTTAATTGTCTTTCCATTAGCGACAGGTTGTTCCTCTGAAAAGGGTTCTCAATTGGGCATAATGTCCATATTTAGGTGGTGGAGAACTGGTCTACTTCAGCATGGCATTTATTGCCACAACTCCTGTAGTGGTTAGTAGCCGAGCCTCCCACCCCTCTGTTGTGACGTCAATGGGTGGATTGGCGGGCATAAGCCCAGGCCCGTTACCTGATGGATATTTTCATAGTAGGCTCTTCTCCCTGGATCTCGGTGGCTGGGCCATTCCCCTCAGAACTCGGAGTGCCATAGCACAGCATGACACACTTGTCACCCTGTCTGGGAATCCCGCCTGTGATCCTCATCTTCCCTACTAGGATCTCCAACGGGGCAGGTGCATCTAAGAGGACTTCCCTTATGATATGGCACGCCGCAGCATTGAAACCTTCCATCTGAGCCAAGTGAATGCCACACTGCATATGCCTGTTGGTAACAGTGACCTGGCATAACAGTGACAGTCAAATACTGAAATATGAATCAACAGTAGACAGTTTGTTCACTTTTACAATTTCACTTTATAATTCTGCCTGTCCATACTCTTTAGGACAGTGGCACCCTCTAGTTATCCTCCCAGCAGCTCCTCCAGAATGTTCTCTCAGTGCGGCCTGACACTGGAGTGAGAGATGCGCTGGGAGGTGGGGCCAGATTTTGGGTGACTTAGGGGAGGCCACTGAGACCACTAGGCATCCCCCTGAGTTAGTGGGGGCAGGGGCCCACAATGACTGTCACATTGCAGTTCAAATGTCTGTAGGGTATTATACCTGGCAGTCCACAGGAGTGTCCCCACCTGGGGTGTTAGGGAAAACCCCAGGAACCCCCTCTGGAAAATTAGGCAGTTTAGACATTTTTTATAAAAACTTTGCCGCTCTCCTGCCCACCATGAAGATTTACCAGAAATGTGATATTAGATTTCCAAAGTGAGTATATTTAAATGGTTTAAAGAGTATGGGGGAACACAAATAATATGAGGAGGAGCTGGCATTTCCTGAACCTTAGTTATTGCCTTTCCTAATGCCTTACATCATAAGCATCACCAACTCGATTACTCCATATGGCATCCGAAGCACAAACTGCCTAAAAGGGGATGATACATTGATATGCATGAATTATACTATGTGATCTGCCTTTAAAAATAAAACAGTAGAAATAGCAGCTGCAGTTTGCCCTTAAAAACTAACAATGAGGTCTGAGAGGAAGGTTGGCCGGCTTACCACCGCTGACCTACATTGCTTGCCTTACTGCACAGCTGCCCAATGCCAGGGCGAGTTTTACTGTTGTCACCTCTAGCGGGCAGGCAAGTAGGCGCATCAGTGGATATGTCTGTGAAGGCCTCAGCCGCTGATCTACAGACTGTTGAGTTGAAGACGGGTGGACGGTTGCTTATTCCTCCTCTAGCTTGGTTTGGGGGTACATTTGGTAAAGGGGAACACTGCCATAGCAGCACAGCACAGAAGGCTTTTCAGGGCACCTCCCACCAGGTAGAGGAACCATGAGAGACTGTCTGGTTCCTTTTAAGGAACTAGCGATGCTCAAAGTAGCCAGATTGTCCGGAGTATCAGCGACTCCGCCATCAGCACTCATGACGGTCTCGCACTCAAATGTCACATGGATCTTGCAGAGCCAGCTAACAGGAATAGCACAGCTAGACTCATGTCCCCCTCTCCTAGGCTCAAGCACTTGCTCCCCTTTTTCCTGCTCAGCCCCCAAAGTTCACTCCCTCAGTGGCAGTCACCAAATCCCAATTAAGAGGGCCTAGGAATAGGAACTATTAATGAGGCCCAGTGTAGGGATCCCAAGAGGAATTAGGACATACACATAAATGCTGACTTTAAAACTAGTAAAGCCAACTCCTCCAGAACAGTGCAACACATTCCATGACTAGACCTTCTCTCGGGCCTGTAACTGCGGCCGCAGGGCATAACCTGGTGTGGTAATGCCCCCCAGTTCGGGATTTATTGCTTACATAATGGAGTTGAATTTGCCCTGCATGCTGCACATTCTCTGCTCTTAGAGTGGCCGCCAGTGTTCCATGCGGGCCGGCACAGCTGTGTTATTATTGTGCCGTCATCAAATCAAATAAAAATCATACGCTGCCATCTCTCCTCATGGCTTCACGCCAGCGAGAGGGGAACTTTTCCCTCTTCCCGAGCCTATGCCTGATGGTAACTTCCTCCCCTACAACGAGACTGATTGCCAGACGCCGAGTGGAGGAGGAGGAGGATCTTTGCTGTTGTTCCTTAAAGAATCCTTCATGGAGAGCACGAGGAGCCGCAAGCCCTTACACCGCCCCCTTCTGTATGCCCCTGGTAGTGAGTGTATCAGCAGGCAGCAATCCGAGACATTTAGCTCTACAATTTAAAGGAGGGTTGGCATAGAACGTTTTCCTTCCATGAATGCTGCTCTCCCCCCCCCCCACATTCCAATCACCTCCCTGGTGCTCTCCCCAGCATTGCTGTACAGTTGTATGAAGCAACCCAGTACAATGTGGGTCTGCTTTTCCACGATTGGGGTACACATTTACTTTGAGGTGGGTATTGGTCCTTAAAACCTCCCCCATAACCATAGGCACCTGAATTGTGAGGCGGGATTCCATATTCCATCAAATTCTGATAGACACGTCCACTGCCCTCACTTGTGACACCGGTTGGGTGCCATCTTTTTCTTCTTCCTATTGGGCGGCTCCGTGTGACTATAATCCAGCAATTTCCATCTTTAAGGAGGCATTTCAATCCTCTGGACCTCATCCAATGTCCCTGTCTTGCTAACGTACTGACGGATAATCCTACGAGGCCTGCCCTCCGTCGCTTGTCTATTGTTAGCTTATCTGCTTTGCCACTTACCTTGAACCCAATACTGCTTGTTCTAGTTTCCAATAACTCTCTTTGCTCTTTAACTTAAACCCTTCACATTTGTATTTTTTTTTTATAGTTGCATTTATGGTTTGCAGAAAATATTACACAACATAATAAAAAAAGAAGAGCAAAGGTCACATATCTTTTTTTTTATTTTAATGTTATTGTTCTAGCTGAAATAATGAACTTTACAATATTACGTGCAATATAACAATCACACAAATAAAGAAAAGAGTAAATATATCACATTTTTTTATCATATCATAAAAAGCTAAACACATTAAAACATCCACATATTCAAAAGGAAGGGAAATAAGTAGACAAAATAACTAAAACATATCAAATTGCCCTGTTGCTAAAAGAGACTCCCACATGACTTGTTCCACATCTTATTAATCAGGTCCTCTTCTTTTTTCTCTTCAGGTAAACACTTCCTGTTCGGCACCTCTTCAGTCCCTGGGACACTTGACAACTGTGACAGCCTTCCTTAATTCACAGCAGCACATATCCGCTAACATGTAAGTGAAACCTGCAGCAGGCATCATGCATTGCAAAGCCTGGGTCTCATGACAGCATCCTTTAGCTTGGTGCATGTTCATAGTTTTCATACTTGCAGGGGCATAGCTCCCAGCCAGCAACTTGACGTCCCTTAAACTCAATGTTTTCATGGAATTTCAGGGTTTTGTTGCATTGAACTTATTCACGTTAACTGTCTCTAAGGATTGTGCACTGAATATCAACATGTGAAATAATACCAACCAAAGGAAGACACAGGGAAAATTAAGGACGTGCAGACCATTCCCTGGCGCACCTACCGAAAACAAAACAGTAGATCCGGACAACCTTGTATCAATATGTGCATACATGTATATTTATAGTTAAGGTGAAACATATGAACCATTGACTTTTAATATTGCACTGCATTTGGGGCAAATTCATCAACCAAGCAACACAGGTTCGATCCCGGGACCGCGCTTAGAAACCTCTGGGTATTAAGCGCGTTATAAATAACCTATCATATCATAAATGGCATCCTTTGAACAGGCGCAGAGACCGTTGGCAACAAACACGAAACTAGTTAGGTTTAAAACGGTGCAGATGTTATTTTTGTGTTTTTGTGAAAATCCATTTATAGTTTCTTAAAAATTTGACAGAGAAAAAGTGTATACATCTCCCATGGTGCGTTGCAGCACAGAGCCTTTTCATGAAAGAAAATACAATTTATTTTTGTTCGATGCGAGCATTCCCACGATAATCCCACAAGAAGGTGAACGGGAAAAGTGCTCAAATCAGGGTAAGTCTGGGGTGGGTGAAAGAGCGCCAAATGGTACATTTGACACTTTGAGAGGGATTTTTTTAGACAGATGGTTTTAGTTTTACTACAGGAATCTTGCAGGGTTCCCATGGGTAAAGAGCGAGATTACCGCAGCAACAGAATTGCGTCACCGTGAGAAATGTGCAGAAAACGATATAAAAAATGGAGCTGGTCACAGATTGACTTCAGGAGGATATGGGGAGACCCAAAGGGAGGGGGGTGCATATGTAGAGTTACAGGGGGGGCTTATAAAGGAGCTTAATTTTTTTTGTGAGAATCTAAACACGTATCCTCGCGAGAACCATTCCTGTGGTAATAAATCGACAGTGCCATGGGAAGATTTTATGGGAATGAATGAAAAGGTGTAAAAAAAGCACTGCCAATCTTTTACCTTAATGGGCCACAGTCTTTTACTACAATGGCTAGTGGAAAATGGTTAACTACCCTAAGGGGGGGGGGCAGAGTGGCCAATAACCACAGTATTTTACCATAATTGTTGCGAAGGGCACAGCTAAAGGCCATTGCTAGCAATGAAGGGCAAAGTGGCCAGAGGCCATGGCCCATCCCAGTGGGCCATAGTCTTGTACCTTAATTGATGTAAAGGGGTCAGGGGGCAAGGGCCATGGTCATATACTTTAATGGGTGCAAAGGGGCCAGTGGCCATGGCTGGAGGCTGTGGCCATGGCCACTGAAATGGGGAACAGTGAGCAATTGCCACGGTGGAATGCTATGGTTATTTTCTCCTACTGGTGGGGTAAGATATAGCACGACAAAACCCTTGGCATTCAATGAAACACCCTTAGTTAAGACACTGTTAAGGTGAATCCATTCAATGTAAACACAGCCATTACATTTGACAGTTATTGGGAGTAAGGACAACCTTAACTCAGAGTCTCGCCATTACTTACCCCATGAGCTCACAGATACCTTCAGTATTGACATCAAGGGGGGCCTCCGATTTAAGGTTGTCATCACTACCAACACTCACCGAATGTCATGGCCTTTGTTGCATGTAATTGGTTCACCTTATCTGTGTCTTAACTAAAGTTTTTCCACTGAACATATATTCAGAGAAACAATGTTGTTGAAGGCACGTTATGGTTGCAGTGCAAAATCAAAAAACCAAAGAAATTCATCAGTTATGGTAAGCGATGCAATTTTAACTTGTGCACCCACCTTGCACTACTCACACTAACACCTAGGACATCCAAGATGACATCAAAGATGGCATCATTGATGAAATCACTCATGACATCCCATATGACAACACTCATTTGTAACAATCCTGACAGAAAGTGCTTACAAAGAGTTGTGTTTAGGGTATTGCTATCAATGTATGAAGGGTGATAGGCCTCTCATGAACTAGTCCATGTATCACAAAATGCACGTGTTCAAACAGAAACTGTCTACTGAAGTTCTGTTGATGATATAGCAATCTAAAAATACATTAATATAGGCAATGGCTGCAGCGTGGATCATGGAAGTAGAGCATTCTTTATCTGGTAGATTTGGTCAGTTGAATTACAGTTCCAAGCCTACCAGAACCCTGAGTAATGTTAAACCTGGAGCCAAGGGTTAAGTATACAAGAAATACTAGATATGTATGCGGAAAAGCACAGACAGGTAACATCTTGTAAGTGGGAAACGAATGCTAGAGTCAGTCAGCACATATGAGGGTTGCAAATTGTATTATCTACCTGGGTCCTGCTCATGGTTCCATGTGTGTGCACCATGAGCTCTGGCCACACTCTAAGGAAATTAACTTAAAGATATTCTTCAAAGTGACAGGGCTACTTATATAGTACCTTCAAATTATGATTGTCATATTTTCAATGCGGTAATGCTTAAACTGCTTTACTGTCAATAAACAAAATGAACTTTCGAGGAAATTTGATGTCATCAGTGATGCCATTTGTGATATCATCTTTGATGCCCTGGGTGTTAGTCTGAGCAGTGCATGATGGGGGCATGAGTTATGGTTGCACAGCTTACCATAACTGGCAAATTTCTTTCACTTTTCAATTTTACGCTGCAACCACAACATGCCTTAAAGGTTTTTCTCTGAATTTCAAAGGTTTTTATTAGCGAAACCTAACCATATTGTCCCTTTAACAAAGTATTTTCACTGATTTTCAATGGTTTTTATAACTAAGGAAGTTTCATGGTGTGCCAGCACTGTATGTAAGTTACCAATAATTCAACTTTTAACATATATTTTATTTATTTATTTATTGGATATCTGTAAGATATAACAAATGGTGTTTCAAGGCACCACAAGACAAAGAAGGGGGGGGAAACGGGAGAAAGATACAATAACGGTCCTACTTGGCCTTGTGACATTCAGATTGTGCAAGTGCAGAACAAGAAGTGTGAGGGAGGGTGGGGGCGAGGCAGGGTGGTGGCGGGGGAGGAGGGGTGACAGTCTGCGAAAAACAAGTGCAAAGGTGGAAAGGGAAAAAGGTAAAGAGGGGAGGTGCAAGTGCTAAGGGGAGGCCAGAGGGCAAGTGCCATGGAATGCAGGGAAGGTGGGGGCTGTGTGGTGTGGGACTGGAGCCCTATAGTACTCAGAGGGAACCAGGCAGCCAGTCAATGAGGCAGGAGAAGGTATTAGCAGGGGAGGGGAAGAGTGAAGGAGGAGGACAAAAGGAGGGTCTTGAGGAGATTCCGGTACTTAAGAAGATCTGGCTCAAGCCTGAGAGGGGCAGGGAGACCATTCCAGAGGGCGGCTCCTGTGGAGGAGAGACATATACCCCTACTCTTTGCTTAGAGAAGCGTTTGATTTGTAGAGTTGGACCTAGAAAATCAAAGGGCTTGAGTCTGGAGGTATTTAGGGGGATAGAGTTCGATGTAGCGGGGTCCAAGTCCCAGAAAGCCTTGCGGACGATGCAGAGAGTCTTGAATTTGATCCTAGCAGCAACCGGGAGCCAGTGGAGAGAAATTAGGGCTGGAGAGATGTGGTCCCTGGGCTTGATGCCAAGAATAAGTCTTGCAGTTCTATTCTAGATTAGTTGAAAGGGACGAAGGGAGGAAGAAGGAAGACTGAGGAAGAGGCTACACGGTAGTCAAGCCTAGAGAGGACCAAAGCTCCGGAGACATTGAGTTTCTGGGGGAAGGTGAGGAAATGGAGAATACCTCTGTGGAGGTGCAGCTCATAGTGGGCCTTCTTGGCAATGAGGAGAGAAGGCGAGTGAGGAATCAAAGATGACATCACGGTTTTTTGCCTCACAAGAGGGTTAGGGGAGGGGACCCATAGAGGGCGGCCAGAGGGAGGGAGGGAAGGTGGGAGCTGGGGTCCCAATGAAAAGGATAAGGCAGAGATCATTGGCAGCACACCATGACTGGATAGCAGTCAGACAGTCAGTGATTAGAGAGGAGGAAGAGGAGGGAAGCTTGAAGGAGAGCTGCGTGTCGTCTGCATAACACTGGAAGTGAGTAGAGAAGGAAGGGATCAAGTGGGCCAAAGGGGCAAGTTAGATGTTGAAAATCTACCTTGAAAAGCTACGGCGAGAGGATGGAGCCTTGAGAGACACCACAGGTGGAGAGTGTGATAATGGTAGAGAAAAGGGCCAAGTTAAACCTGGGAAGGCCGGTTGAAGAGGATGGAGGTCAAAAAGTCCAGTGCCAGGCCTGTGATGTCCAGGGTGTCACAGAGCCGATTTGACAGGATGGCATGATTGACTGTGTCAAAGGCAGAGGAAAGATCAAGGATGATTAGAACAGATGAAGAGTTAGAATCAAAATTAGAGAGCAAGTCGTCACTGGTGTTCAGTAGAGCAGTTTCCGAGCCTCTGGCAGCTCTGAAGCCAGACTGGTGATTGTGGAAACAGCCGACAGATTCAGTGTGTTAGGTCAGTTGGGAAGTAGCCAGCTTCTCCAGGAGTTTTCCCAGGAAGGGGGTGATGGAGATAGGGCAATAGTTGGCAGGGCAGGAGGGGTTAGAGGAGGGCTTTTTTACAGAGAGGGTGCACAAGGGAGTGCTTGAGGGGAAGAGGGAAGGTGCCGGTGGCAAAGGCGTGGTTACAGGAATCAGCCAGGGAAGGCACAAGGGAGGAATGTTGTTCTGGATAGTTATAGAGGAGCAGGGGAGCCTGTGTTTGGAGGAGACTTTCATAGAGAGGACTAGTCTAGAAACCTCATCCGGTGCTATGGGAGAGAAGGAGGAGAGTAAGTAGGGAAGGGGAGAGGGGACTAAATGGAGGAATGACAGCTGGGGAGTGAGGGGGAAAGAGGAGAGTGAGGACAGAATGTCTTGAGTTTTGGAAAGGAAGTGGGAGGTCAGAGATGTTCAGAGGGTCAGGGGTGGCAGGGTGATATGGAGCTTGCAGAAGCATTGGTGAGTTCCAGTGCAGATTATAAATAGTTTGCCAGAGTTGTCAGTGGCCCCAGAGATGCGGGCTTGGATGTGAGCCCTCTTCTTCGGGCGAATGGAGAGTCTGTATTGCCTTTGGAGCAGGCGACAGGCCAGTTTGTCAGAGGAAGTGTCTGATGCACTCCACTTCCTCTCAGCCACTCTGCACTTGCATTTCAGAGAGGCTAGGTCGGAGTCATACTAGGTGTTGTGTTTAGTGGCAGGCTTCATTCGGATACCTATGACATTGGCAAGGATATCCAGAGTGTTGGTGATAGAAAGGTGAAGATTAGCAAGGGCAGAGTCAGTGTGGGAGTCTGTGGCAGGAGTGAGAGGAGAAATTAAGATGGCAGCAAAGGCAGCAACTGGTACTCGCTTCATCGGTCGAATGACAAAGAAGGAGACCGGTCGTGCAGGCAGAGGCTTAGCCAGGGGACCAAAGAGATCCAGATGAGAAGACAGGATGGAATGGTCAGACCAGGAGAGAGGCGTAGTGACAGGGTTGGAGATAGGAATGTCTGAGGAGATGAGAGCATCCAAGGTGTGTCCAGCAGAGTGCGTCGGACCAGACGGATGAATGGCGAGGTAGGGAACATCACAGAGGTTGTGGAATAATCCAGTGGCCGCCTCCGGAAAGAACTAAAACTCTCCTTTCACCAACATATTTTCTGCAGCGCATACTGGCGTGTGTCACTCTGGGTAAAATGCCTAGAGCATGAGGCTCAACCATGACCCAGCCTCACCAGGCCACCCACAGCAACGGCTTAACCTAGCCTGCAGCCTGGTGCAAATCGCACTATAACATAATGGTTTTGTGGGCCACTGTCCATGGCTTGTGGCCATGACCACAGACCATGGGGCATAGGATTCTGAGTCGTTGCCGGCCCTGCAAGGCAACCCATAATAGAGATTGGTCCTGCCCGGCAGCTATGCCCAGTAGCCACTTTAGTCCAATTGTAGGACAGTGGCATCTGCCCATGACTTGCAGCCATGGCCACTGGCTACAATCCCTGGGCCATGTGATTTAGCCATGTTGCCTGCCCCACGAATAACCACACAGTAAACATTGTCCATGGCCTTTATCCTGGCCCAGTTGCCACTATTTATCACTATTTCCCAATAATGGGACCATGGGCCACTGTTTGCAATCCCTGGGGAAAGGGCTTCAGCCATGTTGCAGGCCCTGCTATCCATCTCAGAGTAGACATTATGCATTGACGGAGGCCAGGCCCAGTGCCCACTTTAACCCCATAGCTTATCCCTCGGTGGCCATGGCCAGTGGCCAGATTGGCATGTCCCGGACAATCTGGCCATTCGCCATGACCACAGGCGATGCTGCATTCACCAAAGTTATATCACAATTTTTTTGTACTTAAGTTTTGGCACATTTGAAAAAATTAAAAACAGGACGGATTAACTTCAGATTTGCAAAAGCATGCTATTGGGACCTGGCCGAAGCTCCCCACATATGTTTGGTGCAAATCCGTACAGCCATTCGGGTTGTAGCCGCAAGCAAAATGTGTGTTCCCATTTAAGTCTACCCATCCAAATTTTGAAACATTTTTGAATCCCTCTACAATCTTGCCCCCCTTAATGAAACTGTAGCAAACTTAGCAAAGATATTCAAAACCGGGTCTATATTGTGTTTGCAAAGTTTTGTGTGGATTTGTTGAACGGCGCCAAAGTTATAAGCCACCAAAAAAACTGTTCTTTGCCGACCCTGTAATGTGTATATATATGTATATACATATGTAAACCATAACTACAGGGTCGCTACCGCAGATCCTGTGATATATGCATGTGTGTCCTTGAACATTTGTCAAGTTTACAAACATCCCAGCAATGTCCCCAAACATCTGAGATGTTCGCGGATTTCAGAGAGAAGAAAATTACCGATTTTGAGCCTTTTCCGGACATATTCCACTCCATCCTCAGTACCCCTCACCTCCTCAGACATTGTTTCATTTCTAACACAAGTGTAATGTGTTTTTTCATATTTGTTACTGTGACATTCGCGAACTACGGGCGCAGTTCACGAATCCAGCATGGTGTCCATTTCAAAATGTTTGCCACACCGCACAATTGAACAATCAGCGCCTTTATGTGATATCCACGAACAATACGCTGCTTCCTGATTGGTCCAGAGACTTGTTCGGACATCAAATCAGGAAGTGAGCTCTCAGACTGAACTGAGGTAACACTCATTTTTTGGACCTATGTTTTGGCCATGTTTTTAAAATCTGCAGTACGGATTGACACCACATTCTCAAAAGCATGCTTTTGGGACCAGGCTGCCTCTTCTTGTGCAAGTTTGGTGCAAGTAGTAAGTCCAGCAGCTCAGATTATAGCCACAAGGAAAATTTGTTTCACATTCAAGTCTATCTAGATTTTAAAAACTTTGGGACCCCCCCCCCACTTAGAAACATGCCCCTCCAGTGGACGAAACCGCAGGAAACTTTGCAAAAGAATTCAGTCAGGTCTATATTTTTTTGCAATGTTTTGTGTGGATTTGTCAAATGGCACCAAAGTTATAAGCCACCCAAAAACTGCTCTTTTTATGGGAAAGTCAACGTAACCATAACAACCGGGTCGCTAACGCTGACCCTGTAATATATGGTATCCAGTGTTATTGTAAGGTTTTGCTCGGTCCTCAAACCGACAGAGGCACATATCACGCGGGAGATAACCTGCTTTATTAACTGCCAGGCATGAACTGCCGAAATCCCTCAAACCCCTCCCATCCCCAACGTCACTTCCCGTGTGGCGGGAAGAAGGACCGCAACGGCGGTCCGCCCACCTAACAAGGTGGACAGGCGGTATGCCCATAGGAACAACATGACATCTCCCCCCTTTTTAGCGTGCGAGGTCCTTGCCCCTTTTCACTCCATTTCCTCAATGAGTCTGTGAGGTTTTATCCGGCTTCTCTGTGGCCGGCCTGACCTTCGCGGGGTCCACCCAGTCTCTTCGTGTTGTATTATGCTGTCTTCACTGTCAGAGGCCTCACCATCTCCCAGATAGGGGCCGTCCCACCCTCTGTCATCGCCACTGTCTTCAGCTCTGTCCTGTACGTCTTGTGGGTGTGTTGTCCGAGGCTTGAAGTGTGATACGTTCCGAGTCACTGAGGATTTGTCCATCCTTTGTGCTGTGACCATCGTTCCTTTCCTCTGTGTTACAGTCAGCGATTCTTTTGCGAACGTGGCGTCCTCCTTTATTTGCTTCAGCTGTCGCATCCACACTTGGTCCCCTGGATCGATGTTTGTCTCTTGAGCTTTCCTTTTATGGTCAGAAGTCTCTTTCATCTTGGATTTTGCTGTGTCATCTTTGGCTCGGGCCTCCTGTTCTAGCGGTGTGGCCTCTGCTGAGTGGGTGTCTTCCGGTAGCCTTGTTTGGACCGGTCGCCTGAACATCAAGTCAGCCGTGCATATTCCTGTCGTGCTATGAGGGGTGTGTCGATAATCCCTGAGGAACTGAAAAGTGCTTGTTCAAAAGGTTTATTGAGTATGGCTGCTATTTGTAGAGTTTGTTTAATGTTGGACATGAATCTTTCAACCATGCCATTCGGCTCAGGCCATCTGGGCGATATCCTACGGTGTTGGAACCCCATGTACTTTGAAAAGTTCTCGAAGTCCTGACTCATGAATGGTGCTCCGTTGTCCGACTTTATGATCTTGGGTATTCCATACGTGGACAACATGCGGTCTAGTGCTGGGATGACGTTCGAGGCAGCGGTGCTGTTGACAATTTGAGCCTCTGGGAATCTTGAGTGTTCGTCTATTAGCACCAGTACATACGTGCCGTCTCTCAGCGGTCCAAAGAAGTCTACCGCTAGTTCCTCCCACACGTGTCCTGGTAGGGGTGACATGTGTAACGGATTTGGATGTGGGGGTGGTGCCACTTGTGCGCACGTCGGGCATTTGCCCACTATGTCTTCTACCATTGCGTCCAGTCTGGGGAACCACACTTTCTACCTTAGTAGCCTTTTGGTGGCTACTTTCGTGCGTGACATGTATCATGCAGGCTTGTAGCGATTTCGGGAGGAGTACTTTGCACCCTTTTAATACTACGTGTTCATCGACTATGGAGAGTTCATCTCAGACTTGGTCTATGTGTTTGACATCTTCTTGGACATCCTCCGATTCCTGCCTCGCTTGCTGCCGCATATGTGCTCTCCTTTCTTCTTGTATGCAGTGGCGTATGATGCGTAGCGCTGGGTCCTGCTCCGATTGTGTGATTACGTCTGCCCATCCTACGGGCAGCAGTTGCAGGTGATGGACAACGTAGTTGAGATATTCATCTGCAATGGATGGTTGAGGGCTGGCGGGTCCAGTGGGGTGTCGAGACAGATAGTCCGCCGGGTTGTCTTCTTTGCCCGGGCGGTGCTTGATGGTGAATTTGTAATCCTGTAGACGTAGGCCCCATCTGGCTATTCTCAGGGGCATTCTTGATTTTGGATCTCTGTAGATTGTGAGTAGGGCCTGATGATCCATTATTACGGTGAACTCCTTGCCATACAGGAAGAGGTGGAAGTACTTGCATGCCCATACTACCGCCAAGCTTTCCTTTTCTGCTTGTGAGTACGCTTGTTCTCTGGGGGTTAGGCTCCTGCTGGCATATGCCACTACATATACGTTCGTGTGTGCCTGAGGGTCTATTTGTGTTAGTATGGCACCCAGGCCAATGGGGCTGGCGTCGACGATTACTTCCATGTGTCGTTTGGCATCAAAGTAAGCCATGTCCTCCGCTCTTGTGATGGCGTCCCATATCTCCTTGAATGCCCTCTGACAGTCCGTGGACCATGTGTAGGGTTGGTCCTTTCGCATTAGTAGACGCAGGGGGTTGCGGATCGTAGCATAGTCCTTAAGGTACCTGGAGCAGTAGCTGGCCAGTCCAAGGAACGACCTGAGCTCGGTCGCGGTGGTTGGGGGTGCGTCTGAGTTGAGGGCAGCCACTTTGTCCGGGTCCAGCCGCATTCCTTTGCTAGAGAATATATGACCGAAAAACGTAACAAGCCTTTCCCAAATTCACATTTGGCTTTATTCAGTGTTAATCCCGCCGCTTCTAGCGCATCACACACTCTATGAAGAGCGGTGTCATGCTCTTCCTTCGTCTTCCCATAGACCAGAACATCGTCGGAGTAGTTTAGGCAGTTCGGTACGTGCCGGATGACTCTGTGTATTTCTTCTTGAAAAATTTCGGCTGCAGAGGATATCCCGAAACTAAGCCTTTTGTACTGGAAGAAGCCCAGGTGTGTGACGAACATCGTTATGTATCTGGATTCGGGTGCAATTTCAATCTGGTGGCATCCTGTTGTGAGATCCAGTTTGAAGAAGACTTGAGCCCCATGGAGGAGGTGGATCATATCAGTTATCTGGGGCACCTGATGTCTCTCCCTCTCAATAGCTTCGTTTGCCCTCCTCATGTCTACGCACAAGCGTATAGATCCATCGGGTGACTTTTTGGGGACGGAACAATGGGGGACACCCATGGCGTGGGACCTGATACTGGTTCGATGACGTTGAGTTGGATGAGCTTGTTTAGTTCTTCTTCAACTTGGTTATGAATGTTCATGGGTATCCCTCGATAGTGTTGGGCAACTGGTGGTATGTCCGGGTTTATGTGCAGTTGTACCTTCCTATGTTTCAGTTTGCCCAGCCCTTTGAATAGGTTTGGAAATGTTTGTTCTATCGCATCAGGTCTGGCAAAGTATTTGTGGGCCTTGAGTTGATACAGTATGTTCACCAAACCCATTTCGACGGCCGTCTTGAAACTGAGAATGCACCCACTGTTGGCTTCAGTCTTTAGGATGTGTAGAGGAATCTTTGCCGCGTGTGATTTGTGCACACACCATGCAGAGATGGGGTGGTGGCGGCGTATGGGTAGATGTCCACCGTGGCTTTTCTGATTTTCGGGGGGCTGACCAGCGATTTGTATGCCTGTTCACTTATAATGTTGTCCCCGTGTCGATGAGGAATTCAAGCGGGGTGTTGTTAACTTGTAATGTGAGTGTGGGACTGTGTTGGGTGGCCGTGGCATTGTTGAGCGCCCACACATACCTCTTCTTCCGTTGGTCTTCCTCTGATGACTGAGATTCACTGCTGGACGGGGATCTCATTTCAATGTAGTGGACAAATCTTCTCCTCTGAGATCGTCTGGACCCGTCTGATGATTTTCTGTCTTCTCTTGCATACGAGTTCCTTCGGGTCCTGTCTTCTCGTTTTGGTCCTATTTGTTCTTCTTCCCCCCTTCCCGTGGGAGGGCTGAGTCGTGAGCTCCTCCTTCTTTCATGTTGTCTTGGTCTGTTGGTTACAGGTCCCGGCGCATTCTTGCAGGCGCTCTGTAGTGGTCCATTCCGCCGCAGGCGGCACATTTCTGTCCAATGGCGGGGCAGTCGCCCACGGGCGGATATTCGTATCTGCATCGATAGCTCGTAGCGTCGGTGCGTTTCCCGCTCTGTGAGGGGGCGGCAAAGAGTTTGTTGATGGTGTCCGGATTGGATGATGGTTGTTGGATGGCGACCTTGCCTAGATTAACCAGCTGAGACTCTACAGCCGCCTCCATTCTGGCTAATGCAAGGATTTCCTCTAGGGAATCTTTGCTTTTGGAGCAGTTGTTTTCTGAATGATTGTGACATGCAGCTGGCTATGACCTGGGATCTCAACGCCTCTTCATTGGAATATTTGTGAAATTCACAGTATTTCAGCTTGATGCGCAAGCGCATCACAAAGTTGTCCAACAATTCTCCTTTTTCCTGTCTGGTGGTGTGAAATACGTGTCGCTCATAGTCAAAATTGGTGTGGGGGTGAAGTATTCAGAGAGTTTTCCGTGGAGTTCATCATATGTGACAGTGTCTATGTTCATCAGCTCTCCTGCTATGTCCCTGACCTCTGGGCCTACCGTCATGAATAAGGTGTTTTTTTAGCCTTGCGTCATCAATTAGACCAATTGCCCCCGCATAGAACTTAAAGTCCCTCAGCCATATGATCCATCTGGGTCCCAGATTGGAGGTGTCCCTAACATGAAATGGGCCGGGTATAGGCAGGTTTTGTGAGTTGTTACCTGATCCTTGCATCTGTTGAGGATCATCCGCAATGGCTCCTGCACCTCCTGATGACGATGCCACTGGACTTGTAGGAGACGAAATGGTGTGGATGGCTTGCTTGATTCAGGCCGGTGCTTACGTACTGTCCGGGGCTCGTCTTTGCCCTGTGATATCTTGAGGTGCTGATAAGCTCCAGCCTGCACGCACGTGCAGAGTGTGGCTGCCGTTCATGACAGACTTTTCCTCCTTTGTAGGGTTTCCCGCCGTTTCCTGGTTCCCTCGCTGTCGCAGGCAGCGTGTGATGGATGGGGGGGCAGGGTTGGCTCGTCATGCTGCGCACGTGCTGGGGGCCGCCCCGTGGCTAATCGGGCACTCCTGTGCTCTGTGTCTGCTGGGGCGGGCTTTCGCTTTGCTTGCGGCATTGAAGTGAGCCCCTCCACCGGGGCCTCTTTCCCGAAAGGAGCGCCGACGCGCCACGCGCTCGGCCGCGGTCCTCTGCATGCCTTCCTAACAGAGGCACATATCACGCGGGAGCCGTTGTAGAGATAACCTGCTTTATTAACTGCCAGGCATGAACTGCCAAAACCCCTTAACCCCCTCCCACCCCCAATGTCACTTCCCGTGTGGCGGGAAGAAGGACCGCAACGGCGGTCCACCCACCTAACGAGGTGGACGGGCGGTATGCCCATAGGAACAACATGACAGTTATACTGAACATTTTTTCTTCAATGGATTGTTTAACCGAAACAACTCCATCAAAAAAACACAGAATTGGTGTTTAAATATATATATCAGCGGGACGGGTAAGGGATTATAACAGGTAGGGAGGATGTTGGGGTAACATCCTAAAAAATAGGGAAACAGGGGTCTTGGATGGGGGCGCCCCCAAATAAAGAAAATACAAAAATCTGTGATTTTACAATGGAATTTTTGCAGTAAACAATCCATCGAAAAAATGTTTTCCATAAAATCGCATTATCTGTGCGCATAGAGATATAACCGCTGAGAAACATCACCAAATTTGGAAGGCAAATCGCACAGAGCTGGAATCTGTAACTTTTCTAGGTTTGACGAATTTTGGTTCAACAGTTTTCCTTAGAAAATATAGCCTTCTAGTGTGCATGTGCAGCCCAAACAATGCAACTTGACATGTTCTCATTTTATTACGATCTTGAACATCATAACAGTGCAACTGATCACAAACAGCGCTAATTCCCAATGGCATTACTCACTGGGCAGGGACGCGGGTAGAGGCTGCAATGGCAGCGGACCATGTGCACGGGCGCAGGCCTTTCTGCCGATGCCATGCCAATAGGACATAAGAAAGCACATACAGTGAATGGCCAGGAGCCATGCCCCGTGGCCATGCTAGGCAGATAGTGCAGGTTATGGTAAAGCTCCTAGGGCATGGGTTCAGGGCATGGTTGCACGCTATGCCCTACAGGTAGTGCCAGGAGTGGTAGGATGGCAGGGGCATGGCCACAGGTTGAGCATATGCCTGATGGCAATGCTACTATCATAGGTAATAGCATCTGACATCCCACTGGCGAATAAACTGCTCATGACATCACACATGGCGTCACAGACTGCATCACTAATGATCGAAATGCATAACGGTTCATGTTCCCCCAGGTCTTGTTCCTCTAGTAACGAAACAAGCTTTGCATATGGTCCTCGCAGAGCTCTCCATTTAGCCCGTCACTCCTTTCTAACTGTAGGTTCATCTCCATTCTCCCTGCAAAGCTCCTAGGGTTTGCAACAAACCCAGTTTAGGGGAACTTTTGGGGAAATTCTGGCTCTTTTTGATATCTTCCCGGCAACCGTAGTTGTGCTCCAGAGGCTAAATTCAAATGCCAGTTATGAGTGCCTTTTCTGAATTCTTTTTAAGAAGCCTTAAGCTCAGGCAATGAAAGCTCACCACTCCTAGGCATGCAGATGAGAAGGCAGCCTTTGGGCCAAACATATCTCTATAGCAGAACTTGCCTGGCATGTGGCCGACTTTGCCCCATCCATAAAGATCTTGGAGATGCATTTACCCATCCGTAAATGGTTTTCCTATGGACTCGTCTGCTCCCAGCATGGTCCACCAGGGGATTGTGTCTACATTTGAGGACACCTTACAGACTGAAGTAGAGTAGGTCATGACTATATAGACCTGCTTCGGAGATAGTGGTGCCCAGAATCCTTTTCAGCCTGGAGCACTGTATCAAGCAGCAGACTCTGATCAACATCTTGTGCAGAACTCAGTACAAGGTATATAATGGGTCTGGGGAACGCTTCGATCTGCTTGGCTATTTTGTAGAATCGGACTCGGACAATCCTATAGGGAACAGGACAATGCCTGAAGGGTCGGCCCATCTAGCATGGGTGTGTCACTATTCTGGACCATGTGGCAACTTTCATGAATGAATGCCCTGCCCAGGTTGTAGTTTTGAACATCTTTTATCCTGCACTGGGTCCTATAGCAGCTAGTTTCAGTAAGTAACAAACAGGTGCTCAGCATACACAACCCACGGCCATTTGTAGAGACAAACAGTGTTCTATCATGCTCAAGATGCAAAGCAATAAGGAAAAGATGTTTTCTCCCGGTGGTGAGCGCAACTGCTACTAGACGCATGAGGGAGATGACGTCTAACCTCCCTTCAGGCCAAGATCCAAACAGCACAAGGTGTGAGGCTCCCTCTTTGGAGAAACGTGGACTCCATGGCCAAAAGCCACATAGGCGGGTGACACAGAAGCTGGAGATTCCGAGTAAGCGGGCCACATAACTTGCTGACCCCAGAAGAGGACAGTATTATCATTATTATTATGGTATTTATTGAGCGCGAACCTAGCTTCATGAAGCAACGAAGCAATTTACAATCACAAGGGGAAGAACAGAGTGAGGGAGGAAGAGAAAAAAAGGAGTGGGGAGCTAACAGGGGAGGGTGGGCAATTGGCAGCATGGGCGGAAGACCGTGGTTAGTAGATCACTGTGTCTCAGGTAGGGTGGGGAGTGCAGGGTGTGTGGACCGAGGTGTTAAGGAGGAGCCATTCCTTGAAAGGGAAGGTATTGAGCTGTTTCCTGAACCGTAGAAGTGATGGGGGCAAGCCTGATGTTGACAGGGAGGAGGTTCCAGAGTCTTGGAGCATAGACAGAGTAGACCTGTCTCCTGGTTCTTTCCTGCGTACCATGTTATAGTTCAAGTCTGGAAGCACAAAAGTGATGTGTGGAAGGTTTTTAATGAATCTGAACCACTAGCATTGCTCTGGACAACCTTGCACACCACCGTTTCTGAAAACCAGGTTTACAGACAGTGACACCTGAGAAGTAGGCACACCCTCTGGCTTACTAGAGACAGACCCCTGGAGGATTCAGTTTTAGATGTTGGGTTTGCTTAACAGTAGTAGCAGGAAGTGGCCCTCTTATGTAGAGAGAGCCCCTTTTCAGGGGCCAAAGGAGCACCCCTAAAGTAGTGTATTTGTCTTCAGGAAAGGCAGTTCTTCCTCAGTGTGGACAGTCTGTCACCAGGGAAGAGCAGCAGTCTTTCAGTAGGGTGGATAGCAGTGCTCGAAGTGAGCGGCAACGGTCGGGAGCGGTGGTCCACTACTTTTATTTTTTACTGTTAACAGCTCCACTACTTTTTGCAACCATTTTTACCATTCTGGAACTGTTCTTTGTGAAGTTAAAGCACACTTCTCCACTTTACCGCCGGATATGAGTTACAGCTAAACTGAAATCTATTTAGTGGTTCAATGTTTTTTGGGGATTTTATCAAAAATAATCTTCCTCAAGTATTACTTGTCAGTGTCATTGTGTTCTTTCTGAATAATTTCGTTATTGTACTTTTTGCTTTATGGTTTCTGCCCCTTTAAACTACTTCGTATGGATTGTTGGGTCTTTTAATTCATTAATTGGATATTTGCTGTTGGGGTACAAAACCCTCTCCCCTAAGCTTCCCTTCTATTTTTACAAATTCACTCGTGTTTTTATGAAGGGATGTGTCTTTGAGGAAGATATTTTTGAAGCAAACGTTTTCCTAAAAGCCATTACTAGAATGTAATTTAAAAAAAGAAATACTAAGGTTGAGTAAGTAAGACTCGGAGCGGTGCACAGGTAAATTAGAATATGCCTCAGACGATCTCTACATAATCTAGAGTAATGAACCCTTCACATAGTCTTTCTTCTGTGTTCTGACCCCATTTTCCATGTGTCTCCCAGGTGTGTAGCTCTGCATCCGTACAAAGCTCGTGGACCCGACGAGATAGACCTCCAGAAGGGCGAAGGTGTGCGCGTCCTGGGACCATTCCATGAAGGCTGGCTCAAGGGGATGTCTTTGGTCACCGGGAAAAGTGGCGTCTTCCCGAGTAGCTATGTCATCCCGGTGTTCAGGTCAGACTCGGTTTGTAACATAGACCTTTCAGCAAGTGACTGAGTGTGGAAACAGATGAAGTGAAAAAAGAGAAGGTGATAAAATGTTAATGTTAATGGCTATTTATACCGTGCACTTTCACCACCGCAGTGGTCCCCTGGCACTCTGGCGGATCTGAAAGCAAGGGGGGGAGGGTTAGGGCGCGTTAATAGGACGAAGTTTGGAGAAAGAGCAAGGGAGCTCTGATGTGCTGTTGGCAGCTTCAGTTCGGTTAACACCATTCGCTGAGCTTTTTTGGTGTGGTATCCGGTCGGAGTCCATCGTGTGCTGTTGTGTAAGGCTCTGTGTTGTGTGTTTGTTGTTGCAGTGTGGTGAAGTGTGTGCTGGTTGCTGTGGTTTCAAAGGTGGAGTGAAAAGAGTCCACAAGCAAAGAGAGTGAGAAAAGAGTGCATGAGAAGAGAGAAAGTGAAAAGACGAGACATTTTAAAAAGTTTCAGAAGAGCTCGTGAAAAGAGAGGGATTGGAAGCCACGGCACTAAAAACAACCTGTGAAAGGAGCAGAAGGGAAGAGAGAGGCCTTGAAAAGAGTTGTAGAAATGGCTCCAGTGAATGGGCAGCAGGGATACAGGAAGGGGAAGCAGCAGAATCCAGCAAACAATACGTGTGGGCTCGTCAATTCACCAGACAACCAAATCCCAAAGGGTTTCCAGAATGACCTTGAATATGCAAATAATCTCAAATGGCATGTTTTATATTTAAATGTATATCAGACGTATTGCTTGTGGCTGTGCCCAAAGTGTATTCTACTATTCAGGGATCGGTCCAACGATCCCAGCCCTAACGAGCGGCTGTCTCCCAATCCATGATTGGGGAAGAGTGGAGACAGCATGGACCAAGACTTCTGCTGTGAACACATGAAAGCACTAACAGTTCCCAAGATCAGACAGAAGGGACATGGTGGGACTCCAGTCAGAATCACGGGCCAAAACAGGTCCTGGAAATAAGTTTCAAAGTGGCCCTATATTACACATGTTCAGCAAGCCCAACCCCTTTCTTATGAGAACATTTGAAAATAAAACAGGTTACCACACAAAAGCGGCCAAGGGTGCAGGGGCCTACTGGAAAATCTCCATAATTCCCTGTAGACCAGTCCACCCTTGTGCCCTCTCCCAATAGATGAGACAGGCGTAGGGGGTGATGCGGGCAAAGAACAGACTTGATACATTTGCCGTTGAGCTGTGATAACAATAGACAACTTTGAAGACAATGTTGTCTGAACCGAAGTTGTGGGTGCACCGAGGTACTGTACAATCCACTGATACTACTCCTAGGGTCAAAGAGCAAAACTCGTACTCTTAGGTTGAAATCCAACATGTGTTCCAGCATGACTAGCTACAGCTGAAAGGTGCAATGAACCCCATAAACCAGGCATTTCTTTTTCAGATGGGGTACAGCGTGGTTCTCATTCACTGGGGTGAAAATGATATTGTCGATTAGGGCTACAGAGTATAAATGATAATGAGGTGTTATATAGCGCTTTACATAGAACATATTTACATACAATATCGCCCAGTCAAAGTTGGTACCCATTTATCAACCTCAGAAGGATGAAAGGCTGTGTTGGTCTTGCAGGTATTAGGACCTGCAACCTGCAGATCACACGCAGATCGCTGCAGTGAGTGCTCAACCCGCTGAGCTATCTTACCGGCTCAGTATCTGAATTGCTGAGCCCCTTTACTGACATCAAATTAAGGTGGGTGTTCTGCTGTAACAAGTAGGCCTCTACTGCTACTAAAGGCATATTTATACGGAGGTTGAAACTCTGGATAATCCAAAAGTCAAATATTATAGGAGTGGTCTCTCCGGCTGGGGTCTGCAACCTGCAGCTCGCCAGATGTGTGGGACTACTACTGCCATGATCCCTCACAACTGACTATTTTTTCATTTATTTATTTAATGCACATGTAATCAAATAATGACTTTGTACAATCACCGTCATAAGACATTTCCAATATAAATGACATCCATAAACTTCATAAAAGCAGCATAAAAAGGAAACATATCCAATTCATAGGTCAAGTTCATCAAATATTTCCATAAAATAATCGCAATAGTTAACACCATCATACATAAGATTAAGATCCTCCCCACCCATAAAACATTTCCAGAGCTCCTGTTTACAAAATCTAAAACAATCATTCCTGTATTTAGTGAAATATTGGTCCCTAATGGCGTTCAAACTTAAACAACCAACAAACAAATGCCTCATAGTTTCATCAACAAATTCCCTGCATAATTTTACAGACCCGCTGTTCACAGGTAATGCCAATGCGGGCACGAATGATTTCAAATGTAGGCATACAGTAACATTTATTTAACATATATTTCCTAACTATAGAAGTGTTTGGATAGGCCCTGAGGAATTTAGGTGTGGTCATCCTTTCATCAAGATAGCCAATTACTTCATTACTGTTTTTCTTGGTAGCCAGATCAAACTGCTCCCCAATGGGTCGGTCCAATAAACCTCAGTCTTGTTGCCCATTCCAAAAAGCAGTTGCGCATGTGTTTTCCGGTCACTATATATTTTATAAATCATATGAACATGAGCGGACGGTACCATTTCCTTTATTTTCCTATTTAGCAATAATAGTTTTAGTGACACCGCAGTGCCAATACTATACAGACCACACTCAAGCGTTATGTACTCACAGGTCATATTCTGAGGAAGCCTCAAGAGTGTTTTCAACGATTTCCCGTCAAGAGTTTTCGGTTCTCTGGTGAATTTGTGCCCCCATACCTTCACACTGTATAACATAAGGGATCTTATATTTGCCTGATAGATGGAAAGAACGGTATTAATAGTATGACCCCCTGTTCGTCCCAATGAACTTTCTCTGTGTACCAAGTCAAAATGTACCTCATCATGCATGTACTCCCAACCACCTCGACCCGACTGTCATTTAGGATCCACACAGTACTACATCTTTTTTTCCGACCCATTCTGTACTCCATAACTTACCAACATTAATCTGGAGTCCATTCGATATAGCATTGTTCGAAAGTGCATTTAGCCTTTTTCGTAGTGCCTAAAGGATATAATCCTTAATCGCAGTGTCACCTGCGTACCCCAACCATGATACGCCGTGCTTCCCACACTTAATTGCACTGATGTTGGCTACATCGAGGGCCTGTTGCAAGTCTGTCAGATATAGATTAAGTAGAGTCGGTCCAAGTATGCACCCTTGTTTGACACCAGGACAAGTAGCAAACCAGCTGCATAGCCTCCCTTCCCATCTACTCTGATGTGCACTCTTGTGTTGGCGTGTAGCCTTATGATCATCATTAGTAGACCTTTAGGGTTTCCTATGGCACGCAGATGATACCACAATCGTTCTCTTATATGGTATTGAATGCCGTTGAGAAATTGATAAATGCTTGACACACCGTAACCTATCGCCCACACCAAGTGTGCTCAGAGAGGTTAGTGTGACAAGATTATAAACCGTGGAGGACCCTTTTCCAAATCAAGTCTGATTGCGAGGAATTATATTGTTATCATCTGCCCATGCATCGAGTTCCTTAAGCAGAACTTTGGCAAATATTTTTGATGGAATATCCAACATCGCTAGCATATGATAGTTGCCTGGAGTACTTCTACACCCTTTTTGGTACACCAGCACAGTGTTACTATCAGTCCAAGAGCTGGGTACAAAGTCAGTGCTACTTATGCAAGCCATCAAGTCATGTAGTGCCTCAGCCTAAACCAAGGGAGAGTTCTTCACCAGGACGTTGCATGTGCCGTCCGACCTAACAGCTCGGGAGCAATGTAACTTTTTGATAATACACAAAATTTCAGTGATAGAGGGAACTCCATTCCACTGTGCAGCATAATTAACAAGAAGCTTGTAATCGGTGTTACACTCAGCTATCATACCCAGAGTACTACCAATATGATCCTCCCCGTCTTTGCTTGACACCCCTGAGATCAGAGAATGGGGGATATCGCAACTGACTCTGCTAGCCATGGTGGCAGTAGTACTGCATCACGTCTGGAGAGCCAAAGGTTGCAGACCTCTGGAAGACTCTTGTGCTGGCCTCATGACAGGCTCTATACATCTGGGTGTGTACGCTGGGGACTGAGACGGGACGATTTGGGGGATTATGATGTGTGCTGCTTTTAGCATGTTTCATTCCAGATGCATCTCATGCCGTGACAGCCATGTTTCCAGGAGCATGTACAGACTTGTTTTCTTCTTGTTCTGCATGAAGTGCGCGTTTCGATACACTTTCCTTATCAAAATGGTTTCCTCTAAAATAAAGTGAAAAGCAAACAGAATGGTGTGTCCTGCTATTGTACATGGCCTCCAAACCCGTCGGCTGCCCGACCCCCAATAGTTACCCGAGAAAATGGCATCCGCCCATTGAGAAGGCTGGATCGGCATCCCTCAGAGGAGTTCCACAGAATATCTAGGAGAAGAATAAAGAGTTACTTATGTTTAATCAACCACAAAATTGAAGTAGTCCAACTATATAACTTCTATTAAATACATTGCATCTGATGTGCACCTATTGACTGTATATTCATCACAATGTGGCTCTGTATACAGTATGCACCTCTACCTTTTGGCCAATGATTTCCCCCTGAAACCACCTCCATCACCCCCAATCATTCAACACTCTCAAAGCCAGTTAACATTATTTTTAGAACGTTTTTACTTTTTGAGTGATCTAGGATGTCTGTCGACCTGTGTCTCGGCTCAGTGGGGAGGAGGTCCTTGTTACGACTTGCCCTGGTCCTTGGTACGACTTAACCTGCAGTCACGCAGGCCAGTCGGACTATCGCTGGGGGCACCCAGCACATTAATTTGCAGTGACAGTTGCAGGCTGCTCACAGGCACACAGGCCAGCTCGAGAGTTGCTGGGGGCACCTAGCAGACCCACACACAATTCCAGTGGCAGGGATCTCCCTGTCGTACAAGTGGGCTGGGATCACCCAGCAAACAGTCCAAGGCTCTGTAGGCACATGGGACAGGTGATACACGCAGGCTGTGGTCGCACAGCCACATCAGGTAAGGGGCAGAATTGCCACGCAGGTGCTCAGTTCTGAAAAGACAGACCCTCTGCCTGGAAGGCCGCGCTGGCACACCGTGGAATACAATACACATCAGGCAGGAGTCTGGTGAAATTGACCGACGAGCAGGAAACTGCTTGTCCCTTTTATTGGGATGATCACATGGTGCACGCACACGTGACACAGCACGAGCCTTCAGCAGGGACTCATTATTCTTAAAGGGAGAGCACACCACAGTCCTGAGGAACAAAGGGAGATGGGCTAAGAGTTGGAATGGCTTCCAGCAGGGTTTTTTAAACGGTTGGGTGCGCACCCTCTGACAAATCAACTTCCGGGGCACCAGTGGCCTTGGGATGAATATTGGTTTCTAAACCATCAGTCAGCCCCACACCTCTAGTACAGCAGAAGGGATCCGAACAGATTGGAAAAACAAGCAAATTATAAACCTCCTTGTCCAATGTTGGTAATGTGGACAGAACGGCAGGCTTATCTCGGCAAGGTCATGGATTGTTGGTTAGTTGCAACACAACGAAAATACAATTATTACCCAATTATAAAAGTGACTGTCCAGTCAAGGTTGTGTACAAATATCAACTTTATTATTATGACAACAGACAGTTCTAGCACACTATAAAATAAAAATACAACCCACCCTGTAAGGGAATGCAGAGGATAGACAGTTTGAAGACGGAAAGAGGATGCACTCTGTATACTGACAGGCGGGTAGTCAGTAAAGTAATTAATCCCAGTAGTTCAAGGATACTTCCTTTCAGCACAAAGGGAGCAAGGGGTTGTAAAATGTCACTAGGGGCCTTCGGAGAAGGATCGGGGGACAGCACCACAATGTGACTTGTGCTTCTAAGAAATTCTTGGTGCTCGACAGTGTATTGTCGGTTTTAGGGCGCTTTGCAGCTTCTGCAACAAAGTTCAAGATAGGAGACAGCTATGGGTATCAGGTAGCAGGCAGTTTGGCGAGCGAGGCTGGGTGGACGGCTGCAGGCTGGCCTACATGGCAGCTCGGGGTCAGGAATCATTGTCTCAGTGCTGGTTGGTGGGTCTTAAGCACTAGTAGGGGTGTCTCAGATGACATTAGCGACTGCGGCGTGACAACAGTCAGTGGTGCAATGGGTTGCAGCTCGACCGGTTTGACTGGCTCCAAAATGTCCTTTAAGGTGGACGCTGGTTGATGCTTGTCGATGCACTCCTCCTAGCTTCTTCACTGGGCTTGTGTCGTAGTTTAAGGTGGACGGCCCAAAGCTGAGGAGAGTGTTGCAGGCACCAGCCTTGTCCATGGTTTGGTTCAGAGACTCTCTGGCACTTCCCACCTAGGAAGCTTGCTGCAGAGCCTATCAGAGTACGCTTTGTGCTGGCTGGGTACCCATTCTGGAGCTGTTTGGCGGGCCCTCTGGATTCAGTATCCCCCTCTGTTCCCTGGGAGATATTTAGGAGAGGGGTCTTGCTTCCATCCTGGGAAATCCTGACCTTCCCTCACTGGCGGAAGCTGTAAGGCAGGCTGTACCTTCAGGCAGGGTCCAAATGAGTTATTCTTGTTACTCCTTCCAAAGCTTTCAGATGATCTGCCAAAAGAGGGGCTCAGCCCCCTTTTAAAACCAAATGGACCCCACTGATGATTGGTGTGGGCTAAGCCTACCTTAATGGACCAATCCTGGGTCCCCACCAACAATCTTCTGTTATGCGTAATGTCATAACCAGAGTGCTTTGCAACAGGAAAGGTAAAGGGGTGAAAACATGTGCTGCTAAGTCCCACTCATCTTCCTGTCTGTTGTGGATCAAAGGGTCTCTCTGGTTTATTGAGCTCTATGTGGTTCCTGATTAAAGGAAGGTCTCCCTTGAGGTTGTGGTAAGAACAGATGTTCTGTCCCCATCAAATCACATACTCCTGACCTCAGAATGGGGTCCACTTGGGGGGTTACCTACTGTAAACACGTGTACCAGAAATGACAGCCCACTTTCATTGATTATAAAGGGCGGGAGTTGGCTTCAGATTGACACAGATGCATATCAAAGGTGTTGGGGTTTCCTGTCTTTTGTTAGCCCTCTGATCAGGTCTCATGGTCCTGCTTAAAGGGGTAGTTCACTCAGAAATTGTACTGTATTGTAAAAAGATTGCCTGTAACAAAAAATAAATATAAACAATTTTTTACAAAAAGTTCCTATGTCAAATATTTGGGAAATGAGCCCCGAAGTCAAGCACTAGGTGGCATCCATTTCGTACCATGACTCTGCTCTTGCAGCAGTAATCAAGAAAAAGCCCCTGCTGGGAGCTTTTGCTTATAGCTGCCGGAGAGCAGACAGTGCTGGCAGGCTACAGCCTGCCAGTATTGTATTCATAATTGCAGTTACTTTAGCTTGAGGTTTTCTGGGAGCCTAGGAAACTTCAAGCGAAAGTCACGGCAATTATTGCCCTGTACTTTCTGTTTCACCTCCGAACTGATTGAGGTGGGAGGTGTAGTATTTATAATTGTGGTTAATTTAGTTATAAGTTTCCTGTGCTCCCCCGGGCCGGGGTTTGGGGGGTCAGGACACTTGAAACAAAAGTCACAACAATTATAAATACTACACCTCCCACTGATCGTAGCGGTTGGTGTAGTATTCATAATTGCTGAGACTAAAAGCGAAAGGCACAGCTATTATGAATACAACCCTGCACGCTGATCGCGGTTTGCAGCTTAGTAATTACAATGCCCGTACTTTCATTTTAGGTCTCCCGGGCTCCCCCGTGCTGGGGGAGCCTTGAAGACTTGAAGCAAAAAGCACACCAATAATGAATACAACGCTGCATGCCAATCGCGGCCGGTGGCTTAATATGTATAATTGCTGGTACTTTATTTTTAAGTCTCCCGGGAGACTTAAAACAAAAGGCACAGCAATTATAAATATTAAGCCGCACGCTGTGATTATAATTGCCAGTACTTTGGTTTTAAGTCTCAAAGGCTCCCCCGGGGCAGGGAAGCCGAGGAGACATAAAACGAAAGGCACAGCAATTATATTGTCCCGGGAGGATAGCTCAGCAGCAACGTGCTCACCTTGGAAACAAGATGACACAAAGCAACACAGGTTCGATCCCCGGGTCCGCGCTTAGAAACCTCTGGGTATTAAGCGCGTCATAAATACGCAACTGAGACATACTCGATACCGCCGGGGTGTGTGAGTGCTTTAAAAATGCAAATAAATAAATATATTAAGCAGCACGCCGCGATTATAATTGCCGGTACTTTTGTTTTAAGTCTCCCAGGGTCCCCCGGGCCAGGGGAGCCCAGTAGACTTAAAAAAAAATCACCGCAGAGTACAGGGGTGGGGGCAGCATTCACCAGGAGCATCGGACTCCAGAAGGAGCCTGACAGCATTCTCTGCTCTCCGGCAGCTCTCCCACTAGGGGCTTTTGCTTGATTACTGCCGCAAGAGCAGAGTTAACAAGAGGCTTGTTCACTTCACAAAACTCTGAGGCTCATTTTCCAACTATTTTACATAGGAACATTTTGTAAAAATACGTTTTTTAGATATATTTTGTGTCATGGGCAATCTTTTTAAACAATAAAATGTTTGAGTTAACTACCCCTTTAAATGAACTCTGCTTAGTATGCAAGGCTGCCACCAGCAGAACTGACAGTGGAAACGGCGGATCCATGGAGCCTTTGTTATTTAATTAGGCTGGACATGGCAGGAGGAAGGTTTTGCACTCCCCCTTTTGAGATGCCTTGATGTATTCCTGGGTGTCACATTCCAACTAAAAGTGACAGGGAGGACTGCACCTGCAGGCTGTGTCCACCCAGAGTACACAGGCTATGTGTATGTTGTGCGGTGAACATAGGAAAATGTGTGCAGATTAGCCCAACACATTTTCCAAAGGTTGATCTACCATCATACAATTTCATATAAAATTTCTAAAAAGCCCAGGTTAGCACACACCCACCGTGTCGATGGTCAAATTCCTCACACCCCCTGATGTAGGCCGAAAGCACTATAGCTTGATAGCCATCGTAAAGTGACCAAGCAGTGCAGGCTCCATTATGGCAATCATATGGCCCTTTGCCCTGAGCCTCCCGCCCATGCCCAAGTTCACTAGTGGAAGAAATATAGACTGTTTAGAAATTAGTTCACTACCCATGGCGCAGGGTGGCAAGAGGGGAAGAGAGCTGCCAGAATGAAAGAAAAAAGAGGGGAGCCAGAAAGGGAGGAATGAGGAAAGAGCAGGAGAAGGTAAAAGAGGAACCATGATGGGGAGGGAGAAAGGGCGAGATAGTGAGAAGGGATTCACAGCCTGAGAGCAAGGGAGACCAATGCACGGAAAAAAGGGAAGAGACACAACTGGAGGCACAGAGAGATAGGTGGCCGCATCGTGAGAGCAAAGGTTGCATTTTAGGCATCAGTAGGTCATCCAGTCCAGTCTGTTTTTTTCTTTACATATTGGGGCTTACGTTTATAATTGAAAAAGCAGAGCTTCGGTTCCTGTATGCAAAGGGAAAACGGATTTGATGGGACCCCACGCAGACATAGGACAATTTTGGGGACATATATGATAATATGATCACTTTTGTTTTTATAGTGCTTCATTTCGGATATTAGTATTAACCGTGATTACAAAAGGATCTTTATGAGATATAATGAACTGTGATATAGTATTTTAGAGTTTTGAATTGGATGTTTTAGTGCGAGATTTCTCGTTTTTATGGAACTATAATCTGTTAGGACGTTTTAAATCAAATTAGGTTCACTCGTCCGAATTTGAATCACATGGGAAAAAATGTATTCTTATTTTAAACAGAAATGTATTGCATACATGTGTTGTTTGTTTTGTTTTATCATGTTGGATTGTTAGTGTGAAAAGTTGTTATTCAACTGTATGCACTTAAATAAAGCAGCACCAAAAAAAAATTGTTTACCAATTTAATGGTATAGGAAAAGGGCTGCACCTGCCCGGTCATGATGTTAACTTCCAAACCAAACTGCAGGCTTGACTCATGTTTGTGGCAAGCGCTCATCTTGCTGAGCTATCTTTTGAACTAGGGGAGGAGAAACAGTACTGGATGAAAAAAAAGGAGACAATGAGAGGACTGGAGACCGAGAAGAGACAACAGTGGGGGCTGGTAGATGAAAAACGGAATGGGTGCTTGAGGAGTAAGAAGGGGGCACTGAAGATGAGAATTAAAGGAGAAAGAGCACGAAGGGGGTGCAGGGAAAGGAAAGCCAATCTTGGAGGGGAAGAGCAAAGGTTAAGGAGAAAGGAGAGCGAACAGAATATTGAGGTGAAAGAGAACAGGGTGGAGAAATAGAAACACGGGGGAAAAGAGAGTGCAGAGGGAGATGGGAGGGAACCTAGGTTTGAGAGCGACAATAGCAGGAGGAGGTGAATGAGTGGGATCGAAGAGAGAGAACTGGCGGGATGGAGGAGAAAAAAGAACTGCAGGATGGAAGAGAGGCAGCGTGGGAAATGGGGGGAGTGCATGAGGGCAGAGAGAATGAGAAGAGAAGAAACAGAACTGGGGGTAGGGGGAGAAAGGAGGAAGGAGAATGTTAAAGGGAGAAAGAAAAGGAGAGAAATAGGATCTTGAGGGGGTCGGGGGGGTGGAGATATAAGGTCTGCCAGAGGAAGAGAGGGAGAGAAAAGAGCCAGGGCAGGAATAAGAGACGGGAAAGGGAGATTGCAAAGGGAGAGGCCAGGCAAGAGGAGAGGGAGGCTGAAGGTGATAGAAGGGAAGGTGAGGGGGTAGTAGAAGTGGCGCGAACACGGGCTTGGCACTTACTTTTCGTTTATATGGACGGTGTTGCCTTCCTTTGGTTATTCCAACAAGCCAAATGCCTCTTATTTGCGTAAACGGGCACACCCTCCAAAACACGTCTTCATCTTCCTCAGAGACGCGACAGGTTGCAGAACTGTGCACGCTGTCTGCCCCCAGCACCCACTGTGACCCGGAGGGCACTGGTAATGCTGCATGGTCTCGGATCGCCTTCCACAGTCTTTCCTCTCCTCCACCAGAACTTCCCCTGTGCGTCCCCCACTAGCCATCCTATAGTCCCTAATTGCAAAACCTTTGCCGAGGGGGTAGCGGCGCTCAGCAGAGGAACATTTGAGGGCCAACAGGCTGCAGTTTAGGGTGACCAGATTTCAAAACGAAAAATCGGGATGACCAACAACATAAAAGAGGGACTACCCCATTGCAGCCCATCAATTACCACCCCTCCCCCAACATACTCCCAACACCCAATCATATTTCCAGCACTTCTCCTTTTTATGAACTGTATATGATCTCATTTGTGCAGTTTTGTCTGTGAATCTTGGAATGTTAATTCAAAACAAGCGTTTGCTCTAATTGATATATCACATGGCGTGCTGTACAATTATTTCCAAGCCAGCCTCTGTAGCACAGTCAGTAAGTGTTGTGACTTGTACCTGAAAGGTTTGGGGTTCAAGGCAATCTTTCAGCCCCAACATTCTGAACGTGTTGTGAAAAATAATAACAATTTTAATTATCATTGCCGCCAAAACATGCAAACCCCGGCAGGGTTTCTAAAATGAAAAAAACTCCCGGACGAAGGGTGATTTTCCGGGAAAACCGGGACGTCTGGTCACCCTACTGCAGGTAAATCAAGAGATTTCCAGAACAGTCACTTCAAATGGAATATCCTAGCTGGACCAGAGCCAGAAGGAAAGGCTGCCGCTGCAGGTTCTGGAGGGATAGGTTTCGTGGGGTGTCCACGAGGTTATTATTGCCTTTACTCCACTACTAGTCCCCTGTTTTCCCTCTTCGAACCTCAATACTGTTTGTCAAAGTGAACCCTGAGCAGTGCTAGAGTCAACCATGGGTTCCGGTGTCTTTCTTTCAGGGCGGCCATTTTGTCCCTTCCCCTGTGAGCGCCTTACTCGAGGTGAAGTCAATTGATATCCTGAGTGACAAGAAGACGAGAAAAGGGAGGGCAGCGCCAGCAGCAGGTCGGGCAGGTTTTTTTTTTCCTTCGATGGGCCCTGGCTTGTTATGTCGCAGAGCCAAGATACGTGATAAATAAATTAAAATTCAACCTAATTAAAAAGATAATGAGAGCAGGAATAGCTGCTGGAAAGGGCCGTCGAGTCAAGGTTAATGCAAGGTAAAGTACCGCGCAAGCAGATGAGGGCCACAGAAGCAGAGAGGGCCACGGCAGACAAGGGTCTCCTGTTCCAAGCACCCTGCCCTGTCGCTGCCAACTCATGAATCATAGAACGGCTCAGCCATTCATCCAAACAAAGGTCGCGGAACAAGCACCCTTGGGGTGGGCAATGCAAACGCTAAGCCCTTTGAGTGGCAGGAGTGCTTTTCGTGTGTCCACAGAGGCGCCTATTATCCACAGAGAAAAGAGGCCGGGAGGCTGCACGGCAGCTCAACTCCGAGGAGACTTAACATGACACAAAACACTGAACGGTTTGTTTTTACAATAAAAGTATAGGAACGGTAAAACATATTTAAAAGAAGTAGAGGAGCACCGCTCCCGACCGCTCCCGGCCACTTCGACCACTGCTCCTAGCCCCTCTCACACACACCCAAATCCCCCCTTGCCCGCCCATTCAGTATTTTGTATCGTGCTCCCTCTGACGCAAATCATGTTCATGGCGCTCTGAATTCCTGCCAGGAACTGAAACAGACAAGGATTCCATGCAGTTGATGATGACACGCCCCTGCTTAACCCTACCTAGAGCTAGTCAATTTCAGAGGTAGCTAGCTGCCTCTTGTGCAGATTGTGTCCCATTGAACTGAGCTTCAGCTGGGAACTAAATAGACAGAGGACAAGGTGAGCTTCACTATTTTGTTTTCTTTTCACTTCTTGGATTATTATCATTTGTACATTGTTCTCTGTAGCTCATGTAAGTTTCAGCGCCCAGATGACTCAGGGTTTTGGCTGCGCTATACAAATAAATAAATAGGTATCTAAAAAAAAAGAGGCCTCAATTTTATGAAATGCTGATGTGGCAGTTGCTACTGTACTCAGGGAGATGTTTTGAACATGGTATACCAATCTGACAGCAAGCACGGTGATGTCACCTATCAACTGCTATTACAGGCTTCGTCCAATGTTCCAGGCAGCGTAGTTAACTGGGGCATTATTTGGTCATGGAACTCTATATATAAAGTATTTTAATGCCACTTGCAATATACTTTTATACTTACTATAAGGTGATAGTCTATTGCATTACTGCTCTCTGCAGTGGGTTATGCCAGCCCATGATGTCCTCTCTACAAGTTATAGGACTGCGCTGCAGGCAAAGGCCTAAAAGAATGGAGGGGGCCTTAACGGTCAATATAGCGCAAGGGAGAAAGGCCTTAATTCGATTAGAACATTCAACCTAAGAAGGGTAGAATGCTCTGTTTAAAACTGCGGCAAAGGAGAAACATTTGAATGCTGGGAGAGAAGATGTATGCCAACCGTATTTGCCCTGTGCCACTGCATCTTCAGCAATGCAACTGCCAACATTCCCATGTTCTAATTAAGCATTAACGCAGGCTTTTATGAGCCCGGAAGCCCAACTCGCAAGGGCGCCAAAGGAGGGCTTTGGGGTTCATGAAGCCCATATTGTCCCCCGCCTGCAGGTAATAATAATGCTATTAGCACCCGTCCGTACAATAACAAAGAACAGGGCAGCCACTCGATGGCCTGGCTGTGGTTGTCCTTTTTCGGTGTTAGAGAAGAAGAGGAGCAAAGAGGAAGCGTTCGGGGAAGGAAGTGGGTCATGGTCGTGGATGGAGGAGAGGCGCAGCACGCAGGACGAGTAGGGCACAAGTAGGTATTGGAGAGGGGGGGAGGTGGGGAGAATGTGGCATGGCAGTGGAGACATCAGCAACTGGTGTGGGACATGGAATCCTGGATGACATCAGGATTCATAGCAACACAGACCCTGGTTCGTGATTGGGTCCCATGATTCCAATGTTCCACACAGGGTGCTAATAGGTCAATAATGCCTGTCTCGGAAGGCTGTTCTCCTGGTAACAGCCTGCTGCTGAGGTAATGGGTGGAGCAAAACGAAGCTAAAGGCGGCAGACCACCAGGGACGTAATTTTAGGGGGTACAAGTGTTTGCCCCCCAAACTCCCAACTTTCGTGGCACACCATTTTGTCCCGCTCATTTGGCAAGGGCCCCTTTCCTTTAGATGTCATGTACCCCCCCCACAGAACATTTTCAGCAGAGTTACTCCTCTGCAGACCACTGGCAGGCCATTACAGCACGCCAAGGAGGCCATTATCTCCATTAGCACCTGCTCACAGCGATACAGTATGGAGGGCACCTGTGGGACACAAGTGCATGCCACGGGCAGCATGAGGGAGAGGGGGGGTATCCCACACCCATCCAGAGGGAACCCAAATGTAACCTTTCTGGGAGCAGGCCAGAAGGTGACAAGGAAATGCAGATGTGCAGAGGCACAGATATGATATGATATATGATATGATCGTTTATTTATATAGCGCCTACACACAAAGTGTTTCAAAGCGCTTCAAGGCAAGGGAGGGAACAAGAGAAAATACAACCACATTCTTACAGGCCATGAACAGTAAGGATGTGAAATTAACTATTGTACTCGGCCTGACGACCTTTCAGATAGTGCAAGAGCTAAGACATAGATAAGGAAGGGAGGGGGAGAGTGGGAAGGAAATGGAAACAGACAGGCGACTACCGTACAGAGAAAGGGGTGCCGGGATTCGAGCCTGTGGCGGCACTCTGAGTCACGTGGTACAGAGAAAACGCAGGCTCATTCCAGCAAAGAAGGCCCACGTTCTCTCGCGCCTGCTTGGTCAGCTCCAGGACCCAGCTTTTAGTACTTGCTCTCTGCTCACTCTAAGGCAACGGATCGTCCTGTTGTTGATGTCTAGAATACATATTGAATCTGTACTGTTGGAAAGAAACCACGCCACTGTGCAATGCGTTGACAACACCTAGTCCAATGAGTCTAATATCAAAATAAACTTGACAGGCCACCTTTGTAGTTCACAGCAACTGTTGACTTGGAGATAGTATTATTCTGTCGTGTGCTGTTCCCCAGCAGCTCCCCGAGTAAACAGGTGAGCATAAATGTCTCCCTACCAACTAATGACTGGTTTGTCAACAGAACCCAGTTCAGTAGAAAGGAATCTGAAGCGCCTTACAGACGGTTGGGCATCAAGAAGACGGGTTCTTGTGCCAGGAATCCTGTAATGAACTACTCAGCATTGGTATGTAGAGTAGCGCGTGGCCTTGAGGAGCGCCCCGTAGGCCCAGTTTCCCACAGAAAATTACAAGGAACAGTATCCTCAGAAAGTGAAATTCCTCGCTCTGCTGGAGGGTCACCAAATCAGTTGATGTTATCCAGTGTTGTACACTCGAAGTTCATTTTGTTATAGCGATGGGGATGAGCCGGCACATGGTTCGTGTCAGACTCTGGAGCTACAGCATTGAAGTTGTTATATAATTGGAGACGCAAATTAAGGGAGTTCCTTCAGACTAATCAGTTGAGGCATGGCAGGTGTTGACTCATCTGCATACCTAAAATGCCTGGCTCTGAAAACAGGCATTGTGATGTTGCAGCCAATTCTAATAGGTTATTAGCACCCGGGTGGGGGAAGCCAGCCAATCAGATGGCTAGGAATGAGCTAGGTAAAAGCCAGCATCTAAAGCCGCCTGACGGCCGGCTCCCCCCTCCACCATCTTACCCCTACCCTCCGTCACTCCCCTCCCCCCCGGACTCCATACTTACCTTTTTTCGGCTGCGGCTGGTGCCGTCGCCGCATCCGCTCCTTCCTCTCGCCTCCCTCTGGCCACCATGGAAAGTGAAGGCGGGTGGCAGCCATCTTTGGAAAGGATTTCCTTCATGCAATGGTATGCCGCGCGCCTCCACTGTAGGAAGAAAAATAATTTTTTTGCACCCTGTGTTACCTCTTTGGCAACCCGGGGTGCTAATAGCCTTCATCCCCCGGTCCAGGGGCTGGAACAGGGGATAACGGCCAGGAGTCCTCGTTATCGACCGTCATGCCATACTACAGTAGCAAGGATTTCAGTTTCTTATTACAAATGAGTAGTGCTGTCACAACTAGACTTTAAAAAGAAAATTATGCATGGTGGGTATACAGCAGGTATTTTATTATATGTAAGATAAACTTTTTTTTTTTTTTAAAGTATTCCAGCACGTTTATGGGCTTGGGCGGCTGACTCTGGGGGGAGTATGTTAAAGTACCCAGAAGATTGTGCAACAATGCACTTGGCTACAAGACATTATAAATGCTACATGGGAACAGCGCAATCCAGACCCGGTACAGCTATTATTTAGCATAGCGAAAACTCAAACATGGGGGTTGTTGAGATTGATACTTATAATGGTAAGCAGAGGAACTCTTCCCTGAACGCCAGTTTATAGAGCTTTTTTACATTTCAGGCGGTCCAGTTTAACTCTAATTCCCTGGGCGAGTGTGTTCCACAATACAGGGCCTGCTACTGCCATACCCCTCTTTCCTAACCGCCTGATCTGGAAGGTTCTGAAGTTCATTGCTCGTGCTCAAGCTCAAGGCTCGTGTGGTGCCAGAGATTTTCTGGACTGTTCTCAGCGCCGCTCTCCTGGTGATACTCAAGAACTTGAACTCAGTTCTCTATGACAGCTCCTCTTAAGTAAGCAGACGACGAGGGGAGCTACCCTGTTCTAAGTGGCCTGTAGCCTATCGCTGTCTTTTTGTAGGAGCCCCCAAGAGGTGGTTACCACATGCACGTTCCCTTCTGCTGTGGGGTTGGAAGGGATGTTCCAGGGACGACCATCCTAAACTTGTGTCTATCGCATTTTGGACTTGGACGCTGCCGGAATATCCTGCTGTCAAAATGTGTACCTTTCTGTTAAGTTCATAAACAAGGCAGCTGTCAAGATGCTTAGTATAGGGAATTCCTAGGTCGCCATCTTACTCATGCGGTGGGTGGATGGCATTATTAAGGCACAAGATGTGGCACGCACCCTACTTATTAATGCATACATTATACAGAGAAATCCCTTTGAGCTTGCGGCAAGTGCCTCGTGCTGCATATTTAAGCAATGTTTTTTAACACCAGCATCAAAAGTGTGTTCTATACAATGCAATAAAGATTGACTCATGATTGACCTTGTTCTAGGTGTCCTTAATGAGCCACTCCAGAATGCGTATGAGTTAATATTTCCGGCAGAAGAGTCACAAAACCAACTGAGCATTTACTGTAGAAGCTACACAGGGATGCATGGTGTGAGGTGGCATGGTCTGAGACGTGTAGGCTGCCCATTGGCTGTTGCCCGGTAAGGATCTTGCTTCGCTGGGGTTCGTGAGTTCCCCATGAAATTCTCATAGTGGTGTCACAATTGCAGGTGAGTCTGCAATGATAACCGCCACAGACCTCCCCCAACACCAAATAACTAGGAAATACAAGGCACCGATCCTTAGGGTGAAAGGAAACAGAAAGATAAGTGGGAACGCAGCAGCGGTACAGAGATACCCACCTGGAACAGAAAGAAAACGAGGACATTTCTAAGGGCACAGGAAGTAGCTAGTACGACAGCTTATGCAAGCGATCCCTCCCAGGCAATGTGTGGACAGTACATGGAGGCAGGAAATATAGGTGGGTGACTGGTGCAAGGGGCAGAAAGAGCTACAGCTCTAGAGATGGATCCAAGTCCCATGTGGAGGCAGTAGGAAGTCGGTGTCCAGGGCAACGGATGTTGAAGATCCAGAATGAGAACCCAGGGCAAGAGGACATATCAACAATTCCCAGCCCGACAACCTAAGGACATCAACCAGAGGGAGGACCCAAAGGAAAACCAGAGGGTCCGGGAAGGCCGCAGAGAAGTACCAAAAAAGGGATCCTGGAGCCCACACATGGAATTACAGGGAGAATTAATAGGACACTGTGCTTGGTCCCACAGTGTAAATTAGATCCTGAGGGGAACAGAATAACCTGGGGAAAAGCACAAGGCGAGACCCAACCAAGGATCTATAGCAAATTCATGCTAAGAAAGAGGAGAATAATCGTTCCCAAATTCTCAAAACATACCCAAAACAGAAATGTGAATAGACCGGGTTGAAAAACCCCACACGTTAACAATACTGAGTCACAAGTAGTGCGCGTTGGAAAGCGTTAGTCATTTCTGGCTTCCAGGTATCATAGGCTGCAAGTCCTGCAAGAGGTGATGGCCCACAAGCATGGTTTACCGATCGAGAAAATCCTGTGCATGCACGATGGTCCCTCCGGAACCCACAGACTAACAGATGCGCTCTCATGTCGAATTACATGGAAGGAAGGTGGCTGGGGCAAGCACCAGTCACACACTCCATATGGTGCACTCGGGGGTAGGTCTTGGGCTGACCGTGAGATCTGCCTTTTGGGATAAGTCATTGAAGGTGAGGGATATCCCAAACTGTGGGCCATTAAGATTGATTCACTGCACCATGCACATCTCATACAATATTGACTTACTCCAAATAACAGAAGCATATTCTAATTCCCTCGGTTTTGAGGCCCCATCATTTTGTTCCCACAGCAGGTTATGTTTTCGCAATAGGACACTTAAATGCACACATTCTGCCCATGTAAGAAAGTTACAATATTAGGATGGAACTCCTTAGAGCTGCAAGGGCAGCACACTAGACCGGTGATGGGCAGGAACGGAAGCAGAGCAGCAGATGACTACGCGGTTCAGGGGGCAAGATTGGTGGGTATGATAAATGGACGAGACGGATACAGTAAAAAAGTAAGGTAGAGGTCTAGATAGTTAGACTGACAGGCAGATGGACAGGTATGCAAGTGCTCACTTAAATGATCGACAGACAGTGGGTGAATGTGTATGAAATAAATGGAGAGCTGAATGAACAGAAGGAAGGATTGTACGATGGACTGATCTACGAATGTATGGATGGACTGGTGAATGGATGGGCAGATCGATGCACAGATGGAAGGATCTACCAATATTTGCAGGAAAAGACCCATCCTTTCCCAATTATGGACTTTCACTGTTGTTGCTATCACTCTCCCAATTGGTGGATGTGTATATTGATCGAGTGCAAGTTCAATTGGCTTTTTAACTACTATTGTTTCTTTATCGCTAAAAATGGCAAAGGTCTGGGCCTGCACTATGTCAGAACCTCAAAAGCAAAATAATAAATCAGAAAATGGGATTCTGCGTTTACATGTGATTTCAACCAATTAAATTACAGAGAATGCTGTAATAACAAAAATGGTACAATGAACAATATCACATTTTTTATTCTTTTTATTTTGGGGGGTCCGCCCCCAAACCGCCCATTTTCCTATGCTTTTACGCCCACCCTAAATGCCTCCCCACCCTTTTAAAGTCCTTTACCCCACCCCCATATACGTTTTAAACAAAAAGTTGATATTATTCATTATAACATTGTCGTTATTACAGCATTCTCAGTAACCTAATTCGTTAGAGTGATCTCTTAGATAGTTCTCTTCCCGGCGGCCATTTTGACACACACCTACAGGACATTGCGTCCAGTGCTCATCTGTCCCAATTGATCTTTTATGCTCAAAAAGTGAAAACCAACCCTAGTTGAGTCAGAGAATGGTGCCCTTAGTGTTTTTTGCATTACTGATGCAAGGATACTATTTTATTGACGTGGTCATTAATGTGTACCTTTTCAAATTTTCTTAAGCAGGAAAGCTCCACACCTCATGGAGTCCAGGTCCCTCCCTCTCACCCCTGGAACCTTCAGCTCTGTCTCCCTATCCTCTATGGGCAGCGCATCAGAAAACACAGCGGGTAAATATCGGAGGTCAGTCTACGTGCCAACAGCGGTGGTGGCCCCTGTCAGGAGCTCCGTGGGGCCTGCCCTCTCCGCACAGATGTCTCTGAGGAGGGGACGCAGCAGTGTCAAAAAAAGTAAGTGGAGAAACTCATGAGGCACAAACACTAGATACAGATGCACGCATTTTCATGCAGCACTAAATGTTTATGTTAGCATGTTTGTAGGATCTCCAAAATTATGAGAGAGAAAGCAATCAAAGTACAATGAGATACAGGAGTGCAGTCCAGCATCACACTGTGTCACACATCAAATTTCTGGTTGCCTGTTACTAACATCAGTGACATTCACTGATTATTCCCAGAGCCTTTTACGGAACGGGAGCTTTATATCTGCGCGGCAAACTGTTCAGCTATGTACCATCCGGGCAGTTCCGCTCGACCAATCAGTTGTTGCTTACTGTTCCTCGTTTTGCACAGACTACTGTTGCGGGAAGGGCCTTTTTGATGCGGGTTCTATTCGACGGAATTCTCTACCTATTCTTTGCGCGCCCTCACGGAACATCTTGCATTTAGGAGAGCTTTGAAGATATTCTTTTTACAGTAGACGAGAGATCCAGCTCCTTCTCACTGCTGGCTGTCTCCAGCGCCATGATACCCTCGGGTCTAAGTTGTGCTTTATAAGTTCTGATTCATTCATTCATGCACACTAGAGTGCATTGCCTACAAAAGTCCATAATGTCAATAAAAAAGAAAGTTAATGGGAGCTACTATGGGATATGCTACCATATAATGTGTGCGCCCTTATTGTGCTAATCTGGATTGTCCCTATTACCAGTAATGGTCCACATTTATTTTCTGCTCTGTGAAAAATTAAGCACCACCACTAAACGGGAGGCTGACACATCTAAACCAGGCCAGAACTTGCCAAAACCCGCAGGAAAGCAAATTGAATTATTGTTGGACTGGGTTCACTTTGAGGTCTTTATTCTAGCCCGGCTGGCATCCGGCAGAATTCCCACAGACCGTGGCAGCAATTTCACAATGACTCGAGTTCACCATCATTCTAACTCCGATGCAGCGTAAGCTCGATTCCATGATGGCTTGGATGCCGTTTCACATTAACTGAATGACCGCAATGTGATGCCAACCTCTATCCGATTTCTTTTTGACCCAGGAGAAGTTCATGGTGACTCGAGAGCAATTTCATGCTAAGTTGGGTGCGATTTCATGCTGATTTATGGTCAGTATCCTAATGACTTGGGTGGACTTCCTTGTTGACACCGGGAGAATGGGCCGCCATTTAGAGTGATATAATATGATATGATAGGTTATTTATTACACGCTTAATACCCTGAGGTTTCTAAGCGCGGACACAGGGATCGAACCTGTGGTGCTCCGTGACGTTTTGCTTCCAAGGCGAGCCCATTGCCCCTGAGCTATCCTCCCGAGACATTAAGGTTGGCTTTAGGGACAGTACCATGGCGACTTGCATGTGATTCCACCTTAATACGGGGAGCAATTCATGCAGTGTTGAGAGACATTTCTCACTGCATTAATTACAATATGCATGCATGTAGGAGGCCATGCTACCTTAACATAGTGCTATGTCATGCTGCAATAGGGACCTTTCCCACTGACACTTAGGAATTATATCACTGTGTGTGTCAAGTAAATGGCATGTCTGTGGTGATGGCATTTTTATGAATATTAGCTACAAAAGAGTTTGCATTGGTGTAGGGAATGTCATGACAACGTCAAAAGAACTTTAAGCACTTTAGAATGCACCACTTTTCATGTTTGCCTTTGTGAGGACCACTATAGGGTTATTTGTCTTAAATATACATTATTTTGGGAAGTCAAGCCAGAAATATATTGTTTTTCTACCTGATGATAAAAAAAACCTGGCGGCGACGTACTAGTGAACCCCATTTTATTTTAATAAACATTTTTTAGGAGGACCATTAAAATCTGCTACGCAACTAGTACTTTGGGAATTGTGTCCTATTGTGGAAAAACAACTCCTCACGAAAGGATGTTCAAATTGTGTACTTTTGATCCTGTTTTGGAATACAGCTGCCCAGCGCCCCCTCCCCTAGTTACAGTTGTTTTTCTAAATGTCTTTCGAGCCCACGGGGATGTGGGGCCCCCGATTTTACTGGGCATCAGTGGGGGGCCAAAGTGCATAAGGTTGAAGCCCTCCTTCTCCAGGTGTCCTGGTCGAATCTATTTATTCATCCATGTAAACTTTTACAAATGCACCAAACCCACACTTTTGGGCCTCACGCACTGTATACATAAAGGTTTGCTTAGTTTAATTCAGAAGGAATTTGTTTCCATGACAACTGTAATAAGTCATGCTTTCTGCAGTGTAAAAGACGTCACACTTAGTGAACCTGAATAAAAATATGGGGGAACGCGAACTGCACTCCACCAAAGGTTAGCTCAAAGAAGCCATGGGGAAGATGGGACTGGAAAAACATGCCTTTGAGACTTAATCTTACGTTTTAAGTGCCTAGATGACTCTGGGTTAGGTGCGCTTTATAAATGTCAAAATAAGTAAACAAATCTAAGTATACAGAAATATGCTGAAAGTAATAACACACATAGTTATCTTGCTTAATAGTTGTGCATTCCCATGGAGTATCAAAATACGTTTGCTAAAATTTCATTACAATCTAGAATATACTATGTAAGTCTTGGGGTAGCATTTACATATCCACGTGTCCTTAAAAAAAAGAATTGGGTTTGTATATCGCACTTTATGCTGGAGACCAGCATTTAAGCGCGGAACACATTAATGAACCCATGCTGCTCACGTTGCCTTTCTTCCAAGTTGAGTCCATTGACCCTGAGCTATCCTCCTAGGGCTGGTCCTGCAGGTTTTGTGTAGGGTCTGAAATTGAGACCTTGACACATGTTAATATTGAATTTCCAAGTTGAGATGATCTTCGAAATTACATTTTTGGTCGGTTTGTCAATTGGACGTCGGAATAAAAAAAAAATGATACTTTTCGGAGATGCTCGATGGAAGGAAAGGCTAATGCCTTAATATTGGCAATTTTGCAATATTGGGACAATATATTTTAGTGGGGTGGTGTATACTGTTGTTTTAGGTTCAAATGTGTATCTTTCACTGTTACCCTGGAATATATATTTGAGAATTGAAAAGAAATATGTTGTGTTTATAATCTTGTTAAAAGTACATAGAAACCATAGAACGCTATATAATAAAATAAAGCAAAATCGAATAGTTTGCATATGAATACATTAGGAAATAATACATAGTGTGTATATATATATATCCAGAAAAAATAAAGCACTCCCTTACCCACAAAAGAAAAAATAAAAGCCGGCACTCCCTATATTTTTCTAAGCACTTTTGATGTGACAGAATAAGAGAAAGAAATCCCTGTCTGGAATATTAAGCAAAAGCTTATTTATAGCGATGGGTCTTGTGCCAGCGGTAAGAGGGATCAACACAAGGCCTACGAAGAGTGTTGTGTTGAGCCAAAGGTTTATTTACGATGCTTGTAGGGTTGGGCCAACTTCAGGAAATGTAGCAGCAAGCCATTAGCAATAGCAGGAGGACATCTCCTTGGGTTCAATAATTCAAGTCTTTTCACTTGGGTGATACTCAATCCGGTCGCCTCTCTTGGGCGGATGATCAATTCACGGTCACTCACAGTCCTGAGGTTCTCAAGGGTTCTCACTCTTCTTTGTTCTCTTCTCTAATCAGTAACGTGTTCCCGTTTCTTGTCTTCAGATCAGAGGAGGCCACTTTCCTCAAGTCTTCAGGGCCCAGATATTCCTGCGCACTGGATCTGAACAAGGGTGGAAAGTGGGGTTGGATAGTGGTGAGGAAAAAAACAACCCTCCCACCACAAGATTTGCAACCTGAGTTTACTTCAAATTTTACTTGAGTTCTCCGATCTTGGATCTCTCCGGGTCTTGGATCTCTTCCCCAAACTTTGGTCCTCACCTATCTCCTCAACGAGTAGCAACTATCTCAGGCCCATGGGGCCCTCTTCTGAACCTCGGTCCTCCTTCAACTAGCTGTCTCTCCTGCAGCACCAGTACCTCCTTTCCCCTTCGCATAAGGCTCGTACATGCAGCCTTTCCAGCCTCTTCTCTTTCCGGCCTCCTGATGACTGCCTCCACCTTCTCCTCAGATATCGCTCCACCTTCTGGTGTTTCCTTGCACTTTCTTCTAGTTTATCCTCCAAACTCCTTCTGATGCCTGCTTCCAACCTCCTCTCTGTGTCACTGGCGTCTCCCTCAACCTCCTCCGTATGTCTCCTTCCATCTTGCTCTCTCCATCTAGTATCTCCCCTCTCCTTTCAGTATCCTATACAGCCTCCTTTCCTTTTACCTGCACCATTAATGGGGCCCTAGTCCTTCTCCTTGGGCCTTTCTATGCAGGAAATGCAGGAATGGGCACATCTCTGTCTCTAGATTGGTGCATTAGGTTTTGAAAAACCAAAAAGATCTGACTGTAATATTGTTTTGGCGTTGTACCCCTTTTTCATGCCTATACCCATCTTTGTTTCCACACACAGGATGCCAGCAAGCGAACCTCCAACACGCCGGCTTCTCTTCTCTGCCCATTGCAGAGCATCTCCCAAACACTGCTGTCTCGTCTCCACAGCTCCTATCACCTGCAGTTAAGCTTCCATAGTGTCTACTCTATGTGGGCCACCTTAAGTGGGTAGCATTGTCAAAAGGACCACTAAGGCTTAGTATACCTCTCTTGGGCATATCTTAAAGGGACAGGCACTGAGGCTGGGAAGCTCTTGGGACAATCCCCTGCTTTATTCTGAAGGAACGGTGGAGTGGACCAGGGCATTCACTGTGTACCGCCTCCTGGCCCAGTATCACACCTTAGGTGGTTACACCCAGCCCCCGTGACCATCACAACCCCTAAACCCAGTCACTGGCAGGGGTCTTGGTCACAGTCTTCAAACACTTATTGAAAGAAATATAAGATAACACTTTCCGGGGGCATTCAGGAAGGTTATTCTAGAGCCTCGAAGCACATGCAGAGAAAACTGGTCTTCTAAAAATCTTTCATTTCATTCTAGGGAGAGCCAACAGTCCAGTGCATCCTTCCCTAGAAGTATGGACAGTTTGCAAGCAAGGTTGGAGGGGGATCTAAAATGCAAAGACTGAAAAATAATACAAAGGACATGAAATAGACTGTATTTCAAGCAGATTTCATGTGAATTTCTGCCAGTGTAGTTGGTACATGACTAGAGTGATATGATTACATTCTCTCAAGCCGGTAAGAAGACTGACATCACTGATTGCCAGTTGACAATTTCATATTTGTTACAAATGGGCGTTGAGGAATGAGGACATTAAAGACCAGCATCCATTCAGTACAGCAGTTACGCACACAACAGCATTGTTACTGTTTTAAGGTGTGACTGAGAAATCAGAGTTTATCTTTTAGTTGAAGTTTCATTCATATTTTCAGGCCTATAGCAATGCCTAGCTGAGTAGGAAAATTCAATCCTGACTGACCTCACATTTTTGGATACTGGAAAATGTATTTGTATTTATTAACTTTTATGTAGAATACAATAGAAGCCATGGATTACAATTCATGAATCAAATAAACAAGCACAGTAAGTAAAACAATTTGCTCAGTCAATTAGGAGGAAACCAGGAGGGGGGGAATCAGAGAGGAAGAGGAGGAGGGTAGTCAAGAGGAAGACCGAAGAAGATGGGATTTTAAGGACGAGCGGAAGGAAGAGTATGAGGAGATGGAACGGATAGGGAGAGGTAGGGAGTTCCAATGAAGTGACGCAAGGAGCTGAAAGGAGCGGAAGCGAGAAGCAGCGCACCGCCACAAGAAACACATCTTTGCTATTGAACAAGTTTTGGTTGTACCAGAACAGGAAATACACAAAAATTGTAACTTGTGTGACTGAAAATAGAATTTGTTCAAATGCACACCGGTGTTCAACAAATTGATACGTGGTTAGTAAATGTTGTAATGGGCTTGAGTGCATGGGAGGTATGGCAGCCTTGGGACACGCAATGCAAAAGATGGTATCCAAAAATAAGGATAACCCCCTTCAATGCACACCATTGGGCTGGAAAAACCAGAGTTTAAAAAATAGTAAATAGCAATGTTAATAAATTCCAGTAGCAATAATTGATAGGTAAAGTGATCAATTGTTTACAACAGCATCATTATAAAATTCCCTGAAAACTCCAAAACATCAATAGCTCAATGGGTTTCAGGAAAACTCTTCCCTTCATTAGGACAAAAATGTCTATCTGTCAATAATATGAAACAATAGTGTAAATCAATTAATAATATCACAATTATCTTCATATAAATAAGTAACAAATTCCAAGGCATATGAGAACATTTCTCATGAAAATCATAGAAGTTAATCTCTAAATATTCAAATAACGAATAAGAATTATAGAGTGCATACATATTCCTGTGAATGTGATGTAATCTTACAATCTATTTCCTTACAGGTACTGCTGCTGTTTTGTTTTAGGAAAGCATTTTCGTTTTTGCACGTGTAGATACACCACGCACGATCGCAAGCTTCACTTTCATTTGGCCCTGATGAACTTTTTCCATTATAGCATTTCCCTTACTGTTAGATACAAGTATCCAGGAATTTAGTTGTATGATTGCTTGGGTGAGTGGCAGAGAGCAAAGCACTCTCGTTGTTTGATGTTAAGGATTGCAAGGAACTGAAAGTAGTTTTCTCTTAACTACATTTCCCAGAACCCTTTGGGTATATTTCCTGTGTTCAGGCGCTTCAGCGCCGGCGCTTCTGGGTCGCGCCGGTCTTCACCGGTCATCCCCGCAGCTCGCCGGCTTGCTGGAAATCCCTGTTTCTGCAAGGTCCGTGACCGACTGGCTCGCACTTTGTTTCCCCCTTTAAAGTAAGTTACATATGCTTTTTGCCTCTGCTTCTTCATGTGTTTGAAGAAAACACCAAGCCAGTCCAATATGAATGGACCCAAGATTGCGCCGTTGGTAGTTTTAGCTCTCTCCCTTCTGAACACATGCTCGCTATACAAGCATGATGTGGAAATCTCTGACCTTACCAACGAGCTCAAGCCTGACTTTTTCGGCATAACCGAAACCTGGCTCAATCCCGACCTTCCCACTCAGGCTACACTTTCCGTGCCCGACGACTACACTCTCTTCAGAGCAGATCGTTTGTTAGGCAAAGGTGGCGGAGTGGCAATGATGTGCAAGTCAAGTCTTGAATGCTATGAAATTCCCCACACTTCGCCGGACGGTTGTGAGAGTTTATGGGTGAAAATAAAAACTTCCCCGCACACCACATTAAATACACTCACGATTATCGTCCACCCAAGATCATGCCACTTTTTGAAGAACAGTTTAGTGATCTACTGGCCCAGATCAGTACCACTAAGGGCCCCGTTATTATTATGGGTGATTTTAACTACTGGGCCAACGACCAACAGGACAAAGCAGGTACTGACCCTATGGATACCATCACCTCCTTTGGCCTTACCCAGTGGATGGAGTCTCCCAGGCATAGTAAGGGTCACACTCTAGACTGGCTCCTGTCCCAAAACACTAACATCTCTGACATTTTGATCACGCCATGAATTTGGTCTGACCATTTTCTCATTCAAGCCATGATCTCACTACCTCCTCCTCCTCCCAAACTCAACACTAACCCACGCATACAAAAAATGTCCCATAACCTAAAGAATCTTACAGCCTCTAAATTTACCGCACTACTGTCTACCAAGCTTCAACCCCTAGACAGCTTTGCTGATTCCTCAAAACTTAGAAACCATCTGTCTACTAAGATCAAAGAAGCAGTTAACGATCTCGCTCCATTGAAAATGAAGGCAATTAAGACCGAAACCACAAAGAACACTTGGTTCAATAACGACATTCTTACTGCCAGACAAGAAAAGAGAGCTCTTGAAAGAGCCTGGAGGAAAGACCCTAATGATAACACCCTATCTAAATATAAAAAATCCATTATCAACTACAAAAAACTCATCATAGAAGCTAAGGCCACACACTATAACGAAAGAATAGTGAATGCTAAATCTAACACTGGGGAGCTTTTTAAAATCTTAGCAGAATTTCAAAATCAGCCTCCACCCACTAATAACATCATCAAGGATAGCAAGTGGTGTCAGGGCATTCATGACGCCTTTCTTCTCAAGATTGATTCTCACAAAGAAAAAATTAGTAAAGCCGTAGGCAACGTAACTTCCACACAATCTCTTACCGATACCACTTCACTTAACACCCATGAAAACATTATCCCCCAATTTTCATTTACGCACTATATGGAAGGCAAAGTATCCAAAATCATACAGGACCTTAAAGCCACATCCTGTCCTGCTGACGACTGCCCCACTAGTATTCTTAAGGAGTCCTAGGACTCCCTGGTTCCATGGATCACCAAACTGGTTAACCTTTCCTTTGATGAGGGTCTGGTGCCGGACATGCTAAAGTCAGCATGGATCACTCCTCTACAGAAAAAGGAAAACCTTGATCCAGCCAACAATGACAACTACATGCCCATAACTAATGTGCCCTATGTGCTCAAGATACTTGACAAACTTGCTTACTTACAGCTACCGGCCCATGTTGAAAAATACAGCATCTTGGGTACCCGTCAGTCGGGATATAGAGCACGTCATGGGACCGAGACAGCTATGTTGGATCTCAAATCTACACTAGCCAGCATAGCTGATAAAAACCAAGCTGTTTTGCTCATGCTATTGGACCTCTCTGCAGCCTTTGACCTGGTTGATCACAGCTTACTGGTGTCAAGGCTCGGAGATGTCGCCAACTGCCTGTGATTGCATCCAAATGGATTGCTTCCTTTCTGGGTCCCAGAATGGTAAGGGTTTGCATTGGTGATAATCAATCTTCTCCAATCTCCCAGACTTGCAGAGTTCCTCAGGGCTCCTGTCTGTTGCCGCTGCTCTTTAATCTTTACATCCGGCCCCTTCTTGACCTCTTGAACAAACTAGGAGTGCAATATACAAATTACGCCGATGATACTCAGGTTGTTATACAGTTGAGTGGCTCATATAGCAGTGACACGGAAACCATCAACAAAATATACAAAGCCATACAAGATTGGATGGCCTGCAATTCTCTTGCCCTGCACGATAAAAAGACCGAACTCCTTATCGTGGCATCCAAAAACACTCGGGCGAAACTGGATTCCAACTACGACAGTTTCCACATAGCCAACAATACCATTATCGTTCAAAAGAAAGTTAAGACATTAGGAGTAGTTCTTGATGAAGCACTCTCCATGAAATCCCATGTTTCCAGCATTTAATCCAGCTGTTGTCTTGTAAACAACAGAATAAGATATATTCGACCATTCATCAACTGTGCTCTGTTGTCCACTGCCCTGGTTAATTCAAGATTGGACTATTGTAACAGTCTCTTGGCGGGCACCTCAGCTTCTAATATCCAATCTCTACAGGTGGCGCAGAATAATGCCATGCGTAACATTTTCAATCAGTCTCGTCATACACACATTTCCACCTTTAGGAAAAAACTCCACTGCCTTCCCGTCAAACATTGCATAACACACAAGATGCTTACCACGACCCACAAATGCCTCAGTCTAAGCAGCCCCATCTATCTGTCATCCCGCATTAGCACCAAACCTAATGTAAGGAACCTTCGCTCTTCCTCTGCGATTATTCTCAAACATCCTAAATTCAGGACAGCCAAATTTGGAGGTACTACCCTTGATGCTCAGGGCCCTCTTCTTTGGAACACAATCCCAGCAAAAATACGACAGATCCAAAGCTATACCGTGTTCAAACGTGCTATAAAGACTCACCTCTTCACCTTGGAATAATCCTCTGACTCTTCCATCCTTCTGTTTTATGCCTGTTGTGTTTGTCCTTGTTTTGTTCTGTGTGCGCCCTGAGGCCCACGGGCATGTTGGCGTGTTAAAAAAAGTAAAATAAATAAATTAATTAATTAAAAAGCATATCTACAAAAATTGTATTATCGACAGATATACATTTTTCTCCTGATGAAGGTTTGCCGAAACACATTGAGCTTTTGATGTTAGATTGTAATAAAAACGAAGAGTGATTCATGAATTTTGAGTCTTTCGGGAATTGTATAGGTAAACTGTTGTAATCAATTGATCTCTTTACCTATAAATGATTGCTACTGGAATTATTAACAATTTTCTATTTATTCTGTCTGGTTTCACCAGCCCAAAGGTGTGCAGGGTCTGGGGGGGGGGTATCCTTATTTTGGCTTACTATCTTTGACTTAACTTTTGTGATTGACCCAAAAGGCAAACACAAGTTCAAGGTTCTTTTGCATATTGTGTCTGTTTCCTGTCAGTCAACCAAGTTTTCGTATTTGGTGTATTCAGTTAGCATCTAGTTATTCTTTTTCGATGATGGAAAATGGCAAAAAAAAATGTAACGTACAAGTGTGATATTCCTAAATCAAGGGATTGAGAGCACAATTGCAGTCACGTTCCCCTAAATTGTTTGGTTGCAGTGAGAAACAAATTTACCAATAGATTATAGGTGTTGCCATAGCTAACGCTGATCTGAACAATCCCAAGCGGTCACCAAGACTATGCATACTTGACAGAAAACCTGACCATGATTGGCATTTGCTCAGTCATATCAACACTCTATAAATGCATACCAGGCTACCTCTCATCCATCATTCAGACCATGCAAAACACAGCTGCAAGACATGTGCCAGGTTCCAGGAAACAAGATCACCCCTTGCCAATATATTCAACTCTAGATTCAAACTTCTCCGCAACTTCCTTGGTGCCTGTAATGCTCCTGGTCCTGATTGCCACAAAGCAAGTCCCATACTTCTTCCTAAAACGTCCGCTCAGCTTCTCTAGTTTTCCTCAGGATCTCCAGGTTCACATGAGATGGCAGACCTCCTACTGCCCGGGAGTTAGGCTATGCACTGCCCTACCACCCACCCTGGGAGTAAGAGATCACAAGCTCAACCTCACTTGCCGCAATGAGAGTTAGACTATGGACCTGACTCATGCTCATCCATCGATGATCAAAAGATAGCACAACTGTAGATGCAATCTTAAGAACTACACTTTGAACCTCCCACAGCTAACCCTGAGGTGCACAGATGTGAACCCCAACTTTACATCTGATCTTGAGAGCTAGGCTATGGACCTCCATTCTGCTTTCCTTCAGAAAGCAACCCCAACTTCAGCTGTAACATTAGCAGCTACACCATGGAGTTCCCTACTTCTAATCCTCAGGTGGATATAAGACCAGCACAGCTTCAGATGCAATAGCTGCACTTGCACTCTCCACACTGCTAAACCTTAGACGAACAGAAGAGGACCCCACCTTTGGATACAGAATCCTAGCAGCCCACTATGTGCAACTTTTCCATTCACCATCAGGCGAACAGAAAACAGCCCTAATGTAAGATTGAGCATTAGGAGCTAGACTACGGCATTCCCTACACTTATTCTGAACCGAATGGAAGATCAACGCAGCTTCAGTTGTAACTTTATAACCTGCTGGATGTAATTGTTCCTGCAGTCCTGGTAATGTAAGCACATAGAAGTAGGGCTGGCCTTTTTATGCATGATAAATAGACAAACAGACCGGCAATTCTTCATTGAGTACCGGGCCAATCAAGCCATGGTTATCTTTGAATGCTACCCTTGCCTGGAAAGTGATTACTGGCATAAAGGCAGTGATTGTATTCCCCGCCCTATATTCTGAAACCACGGTGAGCAGAGAGGAGTATGGCCACCATTACAAGCCTGTTCACTTCCTGCATGGAGCTGGTGTCTCAAGCAGTTTTGATGGCCTGCCTGTGACAAGGAACTGTGCAGGAAATCATGTAGCAGGAAGATAATTCTAAAAGAAAAATTGGGAATGTCTTTCAATTAGATGATTCACCACAGACTGCCTTCGCTATCAATCTTTAGCTGTATGATCTGTTTTCAAACAATGAGGTGACTGTACAGATTGAGGTGTGCTGCACTAAGCACACATTGCACAGTGGACCAGGTGTAGGCCCTTAGAATGGAGGGACATCTTCATTGTGTCCCGGGTGGACCCTGAATGGGCGTTGGAGTGCAAAAATGGGGTGATCACAGTTCTGACAAAAGCTACTATTTGAAGGGAGAATAGGGGTTGGCGGGTGGCCTCAGCACCAGAGGCAATTGTTTCAAAGGTTTAGGGTTGAGGATGAAATATGTGTGCCCCGTCATTGCTGGTCAGATGAGAAGGCTGGGGCTGAGTGGTTTTCCGTTATATGAGCACAGATTGCAAGCATGCCATTATTGCAGACATTGGACTCAGAGATTATGAGGTGGGCCTTACTGGCATGGTCTCCTTTTATTGTATAATGTTCGGAAGCTGAAACTGTAATGGTTTTTTATTTTCAACTGTAATCTGCTTGGGTACCCCAACTAACAGGCTCATTCATTTATTTATTAATTTATTTATTTATGTATTTGTTTGTTTATTTATTTATTTATTTGTGGCATTTATATAGACCCAGAAATAAGGCATCACATGGGATGGATAGTAAAAGACAGGTGGAGACATGCTTTTTGCCTGTTTTTGACCATCTGTCACATTTGTGTCTGGTTCCCCTGATGGAGATGGGCACAGGTGGAAACACTCTTCTTTCATTGCCCCTCTCTGTCAGGAGAAAACGAAATCATCTCCACCCGTATCTAGTTTTGATGCTGCTGAGATGCTTGAAACCAACACGTGCATGCAGCCAGCATTTTGGCTTATTTCGCAGGCAGGGTGGTAAAAGGCACAGTACCCCAGTGCCACCCAGATTTGTATGACTTGTTCCTGCTCTGAGTGGGAAATAATCTCCCTCAGAATGGCTGTGGACACAGGTGCAGTGGCACACCCGTCTTATGTATGCAACCTGATGTAGCTCCCTGCAACAAGAGGCGTAGCTTTCCCAGTATGTATATCCTTACCTAACTTGTCTTATGTATGCAACCTGATGTAGCTCCCCGCAACAAGAGGCGTAGCTTTCCCAGTATGCATATCCTTACCTAACTTGTCTTATGTATGCAACCTGATGTAACTCCCCGCAACAAGAAGCGTAGCTTTCCCAGTCGGTATATCCTTACCTAACTTGTCTTATGTATGCAACCTGATGTAGCTCCTTGCAACAAGAGGCGTAGCTTTCCCAGTATGCATATCCTTACCTAACTTGTCTTATGTATGCAACCTGATGTAGCTCCCCGCAACAAGAAGCGTAGCTTTCCCAGTCGGTATATCCTTACCTAACTTGTCTTATGTATGCAACCTGATGTAGCTCCCCGCAACACGAGGCGTAGCTTTTCCAGTATGTATATCCTTACCTAACTTGTCTTATGTATGCAACCTGATGTAGCTCCCCGCAACAAGAGGCGTAGCTTTCCCAGTATGTATATCCTTACCTAACTTGTCTTATGTATGCAACCTGATGTAGCTCCCCGCAACACGAGGCGTAGCTTTTCCAGTATGAATATCCTTACCTAACTTGTCTTATGTATGCAACCTCATGTAGCTCCTTGCAACAAGAGGCGTAGCTTTCCCAGTATGTATATCCTTACCTAACTTGTCTTATGTATGCAACCTGATGTAGCTCCTTGCAACAAGAGGCGTAGCTTTCCCAGTATGTATATCCTTACCTAACTTGTCTTATGTATGCAACCTGATGTAGTTCCCTGCAACAAGAGCAGAAGCTTTCCCAGCCTGTATATTTACACCTACCATGTACCATGTATGCACTTTCTGTGACTAGCGCCTTGATACCTCAGGGTTTTGTGCGCTGAAATAAATGGTAAATAAATAAATAAAGGGTCAGCTCCAGCTCGTTTAAAGTAACCAAGCTACCTGATGTAGCTCCCTGCAACAAGAGGCGTAGCTTTCCCAGTATGTATATCCTTACCTAACCTGTCTCATGTATGCAACCTGAACTTGTCTTATGTATGCAACCTGATGTAGCTCCCCGCAACAAGAGGCGTAGCTTTCCCACTATGTATATCCTTACCTAACTTGTCTTATGTATGCAACCTGATGTATCTCCCCGCAACAAGAGGCGTAGCTTTCCCAGTATGTATATCCTTACCTAACTTGTCTTATGTATGCAACCTGATGTAGCTCCCTGCAACAAGAGGCTTAGCTTTCCCAGTATGTGTATCCTTACCTAACTTGTCTTATGTATGCAACCTGATGTAGCTCCCCGCAACAAGAGGAGAAGCTTTCCCAGCCTGTATATTTACACCTACCATGTACCATGTATGCACTTTCTGTGACTAGCGCCTTGATACCTCGGGGTGTTGTGCGCTGAAATAAATGCTAAATAAATAAATAAAGGGTCCGCTCCAGCTCATTTAAAGTAACCATGAGTGTTACATCCACACAGTTCCTGAACCCTCTACCTTAACAGAGTGCTAATGGGGACCACCTGCTCAAGGCCCAGCATTGGCCGCAACCGAAGTGTGTGTAAGCTTCGAAGATGTGTGAACGTACCACTAGTCAGGGAGGGGTTAAACAGCAAGTTCCCACTTCTCTGCTCTGACACTTACCTGTGATATGCTCTTCTCCCACAGGCTCCTCGCTGCCCAGGTACTCTGGCTCGCTCTTCCAGGGGGATAGCAGCCTCCGACGAACGCCGTCTGCCATTGTGAGGCCTCAGCAGTTTCAAAACTTCCAGAACTTGACGGAGTCCGTTGGCTCCCCCCCTGCATCTGCTGACACAGGAGGAGTGAGGCTAAACTCCCCGCATGACTTTGCCATCCTGGTCGGCAGAGGCACTGAGCACAGGACTCACTCTGCTGACAGCTCCCTGATATTGGACGCCAAAGTGACTCCAGTTAAAAATGGGACCCTTCTGAAGCCCCCGGGGTCGGCACCTCCCTCCATACTGGTGAAACCTGAGACTTCCAAGAACAACTCTGAAAAGGTGAGTTCATGTCTAAGTGACATCATATTAATACGACAGCGGCGCCAGCATTGCTATAATTGCTGGTGGCAGTGTTCAGCTCGGCCAGATGCATTGTGGGATACTCCTCCGTATGTGTGGATATCAGGGCCATATTGGCATCAATGTTAGGGGGCATTCAAAGAGCCACCGACCAAAAGGGGGAGCACTGCCCACCACCACTGCTAAAGAGGAGAGAATTAGGTTCTGAGTCCAAACGGTCAAGAAAGTTCGCAAGTGGACAGAATACGTGCATTCTGTAGGTGGCAAGATTCTCTGATCCAGGGGCAGCTTTTCTGCCACCCTGTCCCTCCCTGCAGAATTTGCTTGCATGTGGAGTGCTGGGTGAATGCCTCCTCACTGAAGCAGACCTAGGTATTCTCTCAAAAGTCCCCCGGGGTTGAGGGGGCCGGGGGGGCCGGCTTCAAGTAGCTCAATCTACAGCTTTCCAAAATTGGAAACTTCCCCAAATTCTCTTTGAATTGCAATAGTAAATTGCACTCTCCTGGAATATTCAGGGTAAAGGACTAGCATATTGCCAGTGTGTTTCATCTACTCTTCTTGTTTCAGAATTAAAATATTAAATAAATGTGGCTGCAATATGCCCAGGGACTACCATGTACCCCGGGGGCACTAGTGAGCGAACACTTAAGTACAGTGCGGCTGCTACATCCCTGTGCACATGCCCTGTTCGTGAAAAGGTGTGCTCCAGGAGGCAGAGGTCCATGAGTCTGTTTTCCCTCAACCTTGCCCACATTTTAGGAGGACAAAGGAAAGTGCAAGGCAGACATAAAAAGGCACGACCGTTTCCATAAGGGTTCGTCTTTTTTAACTTTCTGATCACATTTCTGCCCCTGAAACAGTCCTTAACTAGATGAGGCCTTCCAGGCAGACAACCTTGATCCCAAACATTATATTAATTTTACTCCAGTTCTTTCCCCTGGCGAATAACACCACTTCCAGAAACGCATGTAGCTTCATCAGGTGGGCAAGACTGCTTATGTCCATTTAGGAATGGAGGAAGAGAGCAGTGCCGTTTACCAAAGGTGACCCCCCAAATAGCTTAATCGTACCCCACGCATCACAGGACACCCACAAACACCTGACGGATAACACTCGCTCGCTCGCTCGCTCTCTCTCTCTCTCTCTCTCTCTCAGCCTCTCTCTCTCTCACCCTCTCTCTCTCTCTCTCTCTCTCTCTCTCTCTGTCTCTCTCTCTCTCTCTGCCTAAATGAAACATAACTCACCCAAACCACTTACCCCATCTTCCTTACATGCTGCCACCTGCATCAAGACTTTTCAGAAGAACCGGTCAAGATCCACGGCACTGGCCTTGCCTTCATCTACAAAATGCCACCTTCTGCGACTACCATCTACCTCCCTACCTACCGTCGTGGGAGGAATGCTTATAGAATGCTATCCCTCCAATACATTCACCTTACATGACCTCATCACCTACCAACCACCCGGTACTCACTTCACTGTCAACGGCATCTTTGCTGACATTATCACCCAACTCCTGGTCTCCCACTCTAATGTGGACATCTTTGTCGACTTCAACATCTTAGCCTACATTCCCAACATTCCTTTACCAGAAACCTGCATGCCCCTGGCTTCCAACAGCTCATCTTTGGCCCCCACCTTTAATGCTGAGACTCCCTTGATCTGTGGTTGTCCAAAACCTGCGTCCCCATATCTGAATCCTGCGTTGCACCTAAACAGATTACATTGTGGGGCCATTTTGGCAGCCCATGTCATTTCCAGCTTCCAGATGCAAACGCACCTCTGTGCCCTTCTCCTTTGTTCATCTCATCCAGAGCCAGAAATAAATCTTCCACTCCCATCTTCTGATTTACTAGCATCAACCAACTTTCCACCAGTCCTACAACCTCTCTGCTAAACCTGCCAACCTCAACCACTTGAGAGCCTACATAAAGTAGATCCACAATACCAAGAGAGCATAGCTCCCCTCCAAAATCTGTGATGCGCCCAACACATCTAAACAGATCTTTTGTGAAGAACCTTGCCTTCTTCATTAACAAAACCTCCACAATTCGCCATTATTTCTCCCTTCCCAAATCCATTCTCAACGCCCCTTTGACAGACCCATATCTATTCATTTCAACATGCAGCCCAACCCCTCTCCTTTGATCTACTAAGAGAGTCTGAGAACCCCAAAATCTCTCCTACACCAAAGCCCCTAGACCGCCATTTGATCCCTCTACCCCTCATCTTCAAGGAGTTCGCCTGACTCCTCCCCAATATTCACATTTGCTCAATGCACATAATCCTCCCTCTTCAAGCAGGCTGTTTTCTCGCCCATCCTGAAAAAGCTGGCCCTTGACCTCACAATACCAAAATACTGCCAGGCAATTTCTGATTGCACCTTCCCAGGTCAATTCCTTCAAAAAGGAATTGACCTGGGACCCAATCCAATCACACTCCAATTCCAATCAAACTTAGAAGACAGCGATTGACTAGACAACAATCAGACTGGCTTCGGCCCGCTACATGAAGCTGAATTTCTAATCACCTCCATTGTGTATGATGTGCACACGGTGGCCAAAGGCAGTGGGAACGGTGCTGTCATACTACGTTACATGTCAGCTGCTTTCAAGGTAATTGGCCACATTATCCTATCGCCTCTACACTGTGGGGTTCAGGCCTCTATACACTCCTGGATCACATTGATTCCCATGCCTGTTTACAAGATCCTAGATCCTTCCTCTCCTTCCTTTCCTATCCAAGTCACCCCCACCCCTCAACTGTACCATTTCCCAAGGCCTCCTTGCTCTGACTCTCTCTCTCTTTCCTGCTCTTCAACATCTATCTGCAACCTCCAGCCTCATATACTCCTTCAGTCTAATCTTCTACTTACATGCTGATGACGCCTAGATCGTAGTCAGATTGGAGAAAGAACTTGACCATTAATTGAAGATGCAGAATCATTGTTCATGGAAGAAGGGGGAAAATTGACTGCAGGTGGGGAGGATGGAAACAGCAAGGACTGAGCTGATGCCACCTGTCGAAGGAAAGGAAACCAAGACACCCATGTTCAGAATAGGGCTCCCAACAATGCCTTGCTCTTTTTGCATTGTATCCTCCTCAAGACTTAAGACAGAGCCCAAAGAGACTCTATAAACCTGAAGAGACTGGGAGAAGAGACCACCACCTCGAGAGGTGATCACTGGATTCACACAAACTGGTCAAGTTACAGAAGACCCACATAGTTCCATGAAAAGTCTAAAAGTGTGGGAAATGTGGTAATTTGCAGAAGAGGAGAACTCCGGGCATCAGAAATCTGATAAAAGAATCACCTGTGAAAGAGGCATGAGATGCGATTCCATCAGTCCCTAGCAGAGCAGGCTTCATGCCCCCTTGCCTTTTCAAGGAGGATTTTGTCATCTAAGTGTTGCTTTGGATCAGAACCCTCCTGGCTCTGTAGCCTACTTTGAAAAGCCTGCACACCTTTGAAGACTGCCTCCAATTGGAGCTTTGTGCCACCTCATTTGGTGACTATCAGCCATGTAGCGCCACACTTTCTGCAGTCGCCCTTCAGACTGGCATCTTTGATGATGGCAATCAGATCTTCTGGATCTGATCTACCTATGTATTCAGGTTTCCAAGCTCCAGTCTCCAGGCAAGCTTTTGTCTCACTTGTTGGACTACTGAGATCTTCAACTCATAATGTATCTTGGAGGCCAGTGATGAAGATGTGACCTCACGTGAAGATGTGTGAAGTGCATGGTGAATTTGCATTTTGCCATGTAGCTCGAAAGGAAGAAGGGGACGTAGCCGAGGCATTCTGAAGAATATGTTTCAGGTGATGCTGCAGGATCTGCGCCCTGTTTTTGGCACTGGAGCGTTCCCTTAATCTGTGAGGAATGGGACACCTATGAAATACAGTTCCTGGAACCGGTTCAGAATCCATGATCATAAAAGAACAGAAGACACCTGAGCTGCATGTATATGAATCTTCTCACGAGGGAGAGTTTGAAGCAGCCAGTCATCTGGGGATGCATGAATACATCGTCCTCTCCTATGAAGTTAGGCGACTACCAGAGCCCATACCCTTGTCAATATTCAGAGCAGCGGAGGAAAGGCCAAAAGGAAGGACTTCAAATCGATCGACTGATTATCTGACTGCAAACCAAAGGAACTATTGGCGGCTCCTCTGAATACGAATGTGCAGGAAGCATCTCCAAGGCCTAGCAAGGTACGTCAATCTTCTGTTTGAATCAGGAAACTCACATACCGCAGACTCTTCATCCCTTGTCTCGGGAGGATAGCTCAGCTGCAACATGCTCGCCTTGGAAGCAAGGTGACACGAAGCAACACAGGTTTGATCCGCGGGTCCGCGCTTAGAAACCTCTGGGTATTAAGCCCGTTATATATAACCTATCATATCATATCAAAGGGGATGGCCCTGATGAAGCAGGTTTATAGTGATTATTTCGAATTACATTATTTCGAAAGCAAACATTTTGAAAAAATGTTACCGAAAAAAAAAATTCTAATTGTCTTTTTTTTGTTTGAAATGGGGGGTTCCGCCCTCCCCAACCCCCCCTTTTTTAACCCTTTTTTTTACTCGCGAAACAAAAAAAACATGTAAATTAAAAAAGAATACATTCGAAAAAAAAAATGTCGGTAACATTTTTTCGACATTTTTGTCATATACATTGTTTTTTAGACATATTAACTGGATACCGATGAAGCAATGTAATCTCTTCACACAAGTAGGGTGATCGAGAAGAATCCTCTGGGATTCCTGCTGAACGGAATCGCTATGATGGCCCTCACCCAAAGAAGCTGTTGAATCCCTTCTGGAAAGGGTGTTGATTAACTGAGCACCTTGTTAGAGTAGTCAAGAGGAATCTCAGAACTCTAGAGTGGAACGCCTAGCAGTGATCCCCTGAACCCAGAAGTCTGAAATATTCTGCCTGACTTCCTCAAAAATGCTGCTGAGCCTTCCTTGGACTAGTGATGCCTGATAAATAATACCTTCCGTCATGATGCAGAAGCCTGGAACAATAGCAGAACTCAGGCCATTGCATACCCTAAACCATCCAATCGGAAGCTTTTAGCCCATGCTTGTGGCGACATTTCCCAGCCACCAATCCAGAACCAGCTTGCATAAAAAGAAAGAGGACCACAGCTGAACAGCCCTGCAACCGCTTGCTCTTCAAAAGAATGAATCCATGCGTCCTTTCTGAACCAAGACACTGTTACCCCAAAAAATGCAAATGAAGAGGGGGGGGGGCAAGTGCCACTGCCTAGAAAGCTCTCATGCTGATGGGTACAGAAGTGCAGCACAACACTCGATGTTCCCTTTCAGGAGGACAACAATGGCCCACTCGGAAGAAAAAGGGAACAGACCTGCGAGGGTCTGAAACTGTAGAGCCTCAGCACCCCCCTAGCTGTTCCCAAAATGGCCCCAAACAGGTTTCGGCAATGGCCACGGCTACTGAGAACAGCCATTGCATCAGCTTCTAATCACCAGGAATTTCTTGCTAGAGCCGTAACAAACAGCAGAGATTTTGATTTTGAGTGGGGGAGAGGTAGGGGGGCCTCTTATTCCCTAGGGGTACGGACTGATGTAAAACGGTGGCAATATTATGGCAGCCTTCACTAGGGTTGCCTGTCCGGAAGGCAGACCAGCTTTAAACAGTAAGGGATGTGGCAAAGGGGGAGGATAGGAGGTAATGTTGTTTTCAAATCCTGCTTGGCCATGAACCACTCCAACAGCTTTCATTGGCTTGGTAGTAATGTCTGGTTACTCTTTTGTTGCAGCAAGTGAAGACGGTGCGATTTCAGAACTACAGCCCCCCACCATCCAAGCGCCACAGCTCCATTTCTTCACCCAACGCCGAAAATGGCCGGCCAGAGCAGGCAGTCATGGAGTCACCCAAGCAAGAGGCCGCGCAGGGTCCTGAAATGACCGGCATTTATCACCACCAGCGAGCTAACTCAGCACCCGTGCAGCAGATGGAGAACAGACGATCCCATGCTACAAGGACACTGTCCCTCGACCTATCGGCCCTGCCAGCGCCAGTCAACTTTCCCAGCAAGGCCAGCTTCAACGACAACTGAAGGTAATTCCGTCCTCGATGGGGACACTAGAGCGCAGGGGCCTGCCATCTTTGCTTCTCCAAAGGTTTTGGACTACAACTTCCATCAGCCCTTGCCAGTGTAGTCAACAGTGAGGGATCAAGAGAGTTGTATCCTAAACATCTGGATAGCCAGAGGTTGCAGAGCTCTGTGTAGTCTGACAGAAAATATTAACACTACTCCTGATATCTAATGGTTGCAATTCATGGCTGAGAAACATAAAAGCAGCTAAAAGTAACCGCTACAAATTAGGTAACGCTTGTAACTAAATTCACTAACTACAGGTATGTTGAATAAGGTATTCAGTGAATGCAATATCACCCATTACTTTAGAACTTAACTTGGTGGTGTTTGCTGAGTGTAGCTATATTTTTGCTGTTACTAATGAGGGAGTGTTAGAGTTTTACAAAGTGATGCCATTAAGGTGGGACTAGTGAAAAAACGCAATGCGAAAATAAAGCTAACCAAAATACATTAGTAAAAATAAGCAGCCTACAAAAATGTTCTGGCTTTTTTAAGCTCACATCACTTTGCATGTTGGTCTTTGTAGCTGCAGGTTTTCTATTAGAAAAGACCCTGGGGCTGATTCAGGGAATTCTTTGCGCCGGAAAACGGGGATTTGTGCGCCATTCTGCCCGCAAATCCCAATGTGTTAAACAGGGATTTGCAGGCAGAATGGCGCACAAATCCCTATTTTTCGCGCAAATAATTCCATGAATCAGCCCCTTTATGTAAAGAAAAAAACATAACTAGATGTGTTTTCACCCAAAATGGTACAACTGCATATCTCGGGGCATGCATGGGGCACACGTGAGGAAGATGTGAATTTCTCAAAAAGGCGGCTGCAGGTTGGAGGAATAAGTTGTGTGTGTATATATATATATATATTCAATAACAAAATCTTTGTTAAAGGGACGTTATAGTTAAGTTGCGCTACTAAAAACCAATGAAATTCACTAAAAAAACCTTGTTAACGGGACGTTATGATTCCAAGTAAAACCGAAAAACCCTTGAAATTCGTCAGTTATGGTAAGCTAAGCAACCATAACTCGTGCCACCACCGTGCACTGCTAACACTAACAACCAGGACATCAAAGATGACATCACAAATGTCATTGATGAGTCCAACGTTGATGTTCCCTTCTAAAGCTCATGACTGGTTATAGCACCTAATCTTCTCCCCTCACCACGCGTATGTTGCATACTAAAGGCTGAATGGGAAAGGGAGGGAAATGGCTTCACCCGTGCTGCTCTCAGTTATAGCATGTTTTGAGCCCCAACGCAGTGTATGATATCAGATTTGTAGTGGTAATTGTGTGGCAGGCGTAACGCGCTTATGCCCTCATTTGCGTCAATAAGAGCTTGGAAACACAAAAAAGTTTACGATAGCAAACAATATTTGATGAGTCCGCAAGGTCTCATTTGCAATAAAGGGATGTTAGCCTTTTTCGTTGATTCAACTTTATCGTTACTCCAAGAAAAGAATGTCAGCCGACAAGTGTTTCGACATGCGTCGTTTTCAAGGCCTGTGTCCAATGTTATATGCCCAATTGGGTTGGTAGTGGATGAATCTATGGGTTAACCCCTGTTTGGGTAGCATGAATACTCCATAATGTAAGTAACACATAAATATGTTGGTATGCTCTTTCTCTGATTTCGAAATGGAACAGTCAGTATAGGCTCTTTGGCTGGTTCCAAATAATTTGACACACGTAATTGGTGGTGGAGTCTTGAGAGATGTATATCAGGGTTAAATCCCTCTTGGCACGTGCAGCTGTCCAATGCGCGGCGCAAACTGCAACTAGTATTATTGCCCATATCAGATTTGTTCTTTCTGTTTCAGGCATGGTGGACATATTCAATATGGCGGATCATCTATGCTGCAAGGAGTCTCCCAGCTTTCAAGAAGAAAGGGAATGATCCACTTAAGAGCACGGAGCAATCACTGCGCGGGTTGGATTCCAGACCGTGGAGAACACAACTCTGATGCAAACAGCTTCCTTGACATTTTGGTGGGTTCCTGCAATAATAAAAACTGCTATTGTTGGGAAAGACCAGATTATGCCATCCAATGTGCACATGCCAACTAAGGTGATTTGCGGTAGAGAGTGCTTTGCTTCGGACATTGGCTAAATGCTTAAATGCTCACGTATGGAACTGTGCAAACTAGAGAAGATCACAAGCTGCTGGACTGAGGCAGATTGACATTTGAACTGAGAACCTGTGCAACAGCTCACAACGTGTCTGGCCTTTGCTGAACGGACCAAGATGGTCCTCAAGGGGGCCCAGGATTTCTGGTAGCACATCCATCAGTGAACTTTCCAAGATGCTTCAGACAAACTTTATCTTCGCAGACGACAATCAGTACTATCAGAGTGGTGTCTGTGTGGGTGTATTCCACTGGAGATCTAATGAAGTTTTCTTTTTATTAAGTAAATGAAAAAACTCTGTCTGATGGTGAACGCCAAATGTCCGTGGGGAACTAGATAGACCTCTGACTATCCATGACCAGTATAAAGGCAGCTAGCACTTTGGGGGTTCTGTTATGACACTAGATTTGTATTTGACTCAGTCATATCACTGAGGTATCAGCCTGTGCAAAAGCGACTTTTGTCTTTGCTCGCCATTCCATCTCTGGTACAAGGGAAGGACACCGTGACTGGGTACGTCATCTCCTGTTGCAATGCGAGACATCTCAATGTATGGGGGGAGACCCTCCTAACCATTCCTTCAGCGAGAGCAGCAGCTTCCAAGTTGGTAAAATAAAATTTCCATGGCCTCTGTGAGTTCTTTCCGCGGGCATATATATGCTCTCCACCCTCCTTCCACCATTTTTCTCATTGGTTGCTTGCCCAGAAAAACAGAAGTACCAACAGGTCCTCCCAGTGTCTGCTTTGGGCAGATCATGCTCCCTAGATCCCTCATGCACCCCCCAGCCTCACTTGTCATGTTGCCATCCATGTAAGGTGTTTATTTATTTGGCTTTTCTACAGCACTTTTATCCAAAGCGTTTTAAAATTGAAACAGTACAGAAAATGAGACAAAATACAGCAATGATGACCAGATCAAGTCAATGCAGCTATGTAGAATGGAAGGCTTCAGATAATAAATGTTGCTATAAATGTTTCTTTAAAATAGTTTAACAGTTAGCGCAGGGAAAATACCGTCCGTGATTTCCAAAGCTCTTGGGAGCGAAGAGTTGAAAACAACAAAACCGAGAAGAGGCACAAGGTGGGCGCAGAATAAAGAGAAGAAATTGAGAAGAAAACCAAAGAGAAAATGATGGTTAATGCAAGTAAATGAGACAGGAAAGGTATTTAGGAGCAAGAGCATGGAGATACTTTAATAAAAGCCATAGATAATGAAACTGGGAATATGTTGCAGGAAGAAGCCAATGAGGCTAAGCTAGCTACGCAGACATGTATGCTTTATATCAAAGATTGAACAGAACACAAACAGCATAATGCAAAATAAATGGAATGGATTAGGTGCTAGGTAGGGCGACCAACATAACGTAAGTAACTATAACTCAGTCGAGAAAGGACTGCATTAGAGTTTGAAGATGTTTAGGAGGAGAAAGGGTCAGTAAATGACACGTTCCAAATGTTAAAAAGCTGAAACTGACAAATACAAACAATTGACAACATAAGAACAAGATTACAGGCTTGATTAGAAAGGGGAAGTGCGAGTGGGGGGAGGCAATAGATAGGGGAGGACATACCCAAGTAGAGGCAAGGATCAACAACATTTCAGCTTCATTGGGATTACGTTTGAGAAAATGAGATAATATACATAATTTGATAGAAGAAAGACAAGAAGGCCAGACGATAGCTGCTGAAGTACTTTCTACTAAAGAGTCAGTAAAAGGTGGAAAAGAAAAAAGATCTGGGTGTTAAACATATAAACGAACATGGAAGCCAAGCTGAGAAATGAAAGCCACCAAAGTCATAGTGTAAAGAGTGAAAAAAGGCCCCACATGTTCTTTCTACGTTTCCTTGGCTGCCACTCGCTCGTCTCCACTTCCTCTGCAGACTTTTGTCTCTGCCCTTTCCTCTTCCCCCTCTATGCTTCTCCTGTCTCTGCTATCATTGCCACATTTGGCTTCTCATTCCACTTCTATGCTGATTCCCGAATCTTTCTGTCCTTTTCCAACTTCTCTGATAATCTTCAATCCTCTCTAGTTGCCTGTCTCTTGAAATCCAACAATGGGTGCACTCTCACTACCTTCATCTGAGCCTCTCTAAAACCACAGTTCTTTTCGCCCCATCCACATCCATCTCTGCCTCTCCCTTCTCTGCCCCTCTGCTGTACTCCTTCCCATCTCAGATACCGCTCGTAATCTTGAAGTACTCTTCGACTCCTCGTTCACCTTTTCCTCTCACACGTTTCTATTTCTCGCAGCTGTTAATTTCAACAATGTGATATCCTTAAAATCCGACCCTTGCGCTCCCTCTCTACCACTGACATTCCCACCTCTGCTTTTGTCTTCTCACAACTTGTCTACTGTTCTTCCCTGCTCATTGGTCTCCCTGCTTCCCAGCTAGCTCCTCACAGTTCTATCTGCAACCACTCCGTTCATGTTATCCTGTCCCTTCCTCTGATCTCTCTCTCACGCTCTCTCTCTTCTGCTCGTTGCTTTTTATCCTGGCTCCCCAGTGACTCCCATCTCCCTTTCTGCTTTCTTTTCCTGGTTTAATAGTGCCTTTATGGCCGTATCCCACTCCCCTATCTTTCTTAACCTATCTCATTCCCTCAGTTCTTAATTCCTCATGTTGCTTGCTGTGCCCAAACCACCCTGTGCTCAGTCCTGCTGTCATTTCTTCTAACTTCTCACTACCAAACACTGGTCCCCTCTACCTCTCCCTAGTTGCTCCTCTTCCTCTCTCACTTTATTTCATTCTCGGCCAAAGTCTTACCTGTTTTCCTCTCATGTCTAATGTATTTCTTGTTATTGTTCTAGTCTATTTTATTCATCATTCTCTATTGTACTGCTATTGTTTTGTACAGAGCTTAGGCATAAGTGCTTTATATATAAAAAAATAAATACAAATGTAATATTGCTCCCTGGGCACTTTTAAGGGATAGGATGAAGATGAAACAAGAGAAGCTTTCTATGAAAGAGAAAATGTGTGATTTGATAAAGAAGACTACCAATCCAGGGCCGAGCCAGAGATTCGAAGAAGTCAAAGACTGAAGCAGAATGGAATGATCGACAGTGTCCAAGGTGGCACTAACATTGAGTAAAACTAAGATGGATGTACGGAGAACATTGGAAACAGTGAAAGGAATAGTCTCTGTGGGAAAACCAGGAGGAAACGTAGATTGAAAGGGAGACAGAGCAGAGTGGGTGTTTAAGTAAAAAGAAATGTGAAAAATAACTATCATTTCAAGTACTGTAGAGGCATAGGGAAGAAGAGAAATAGGACAGAAATTAAAAGGATCTAAGGACTGAAGGGAGGGCTTCTTGAGAAGAGTAATAATAGTATAAAATGTATATGACCAAAGAGGCCGGAAGAGGATCTCAAGGGGCGGAAGTTAAATGAAAATGAGAAATAACATGAATAATGTTGCGATCGGAAACAGAAGGAAAAAGAAGCTGATGTAGTTGTAGATGAAGATGCAAGGTCAGAGAAGCAAGCAAGAGTTAAAGATAATAGCCAAAGAAGGTTGAATAGACATCATTTTGTTATGGAATAAAGGTGCAACATAGTTTGCGGAAATAGAGGAGTCAGCAGAAGAGTCACCTGTAGGAGGGACTGATAGTTAAGGTTGGAAAATAAATGCACAGAAGAACTTTTAGTGAGATGAGAGAATAACAGTACTCAGCTCTAGCATTCCTAAGGGCAGAAGACTATGCAGCGTGTAAATGAGAGGAGGACAATACATTTACAGGTGATCGATCCTGCCGCCATTTGCATTCAGCCCGCCGAAGTTGAACTCGGTGATGGCTAAGAGACTGAGAGAACCAAAGCTGGTGAGGCCTACCTTTTGGGGTAAGGATGGTAAAGGAGAAGCAGAAATAGTAGAAGTAAATGCATTGGCAATGAGGCTCATACCACAGGACATAGGAGCCTCAGGAGAAGAGAGGAAAGAAGAAAAAGAATCTGTGAGGGCAGAATGAGTTGGTGTACATAAGAGCGATAAACGCTAGAGTTGGATTGAGATGCAGGGGGACGAGAACTCACTAGGATAGACCCAGGAGAGCGAAATAAAACAATGATCCATGGATGGGAGATCAACAGTGGCTACAGTAGACAGTCGTGTACGTTCAGACGAGATACAGATCAGGTCAAGGCTACCACCTTGGCATGAGTAAAAGAGGAGGAAAGAGGAGAAAGTTTGTATGATGAAGCAGTAGAAAGTAAGGGACAACTGTGGAGAGAAGAAGTAATGTGAATGTTAAAACCCCCGACTACTAAAAAGGGAGTGTGGAGAGACGAGAGCAAAGAGAGTACTAGATCAAAGTCATCATGCAAAGTTGGGAAGGTCCAGATGGCTACTTTAAGTAGATGGAGGGCAAGCATGTGAAAAATAGTCAAGGTGAAATTCCAAAGAAGAGAAGAGAGGGAGAAATGCTAAGATTACTATAAGATCAGACCAGGCGAAAATGCTCCTCCTGATTCTAGGCTGCAGATAACGTGGACCATTGGAAGGCCTTCTGATTTCATTTTTTTAAAGTGAGTGTGTGATAGGCCTTTTTACAAAAAAAGACTATGACTTGAAGCAACAATCGGTAGCTTCGTAGCTCCATGAAAATATGTACAATTTAAGGGGTGCAGTTCAATATTTTACTTCTTCGACACCATGCCTTGTGCAGAAAATGTGCTACTCTTATCTTTAAAAGCTACTTTACAGATATATTTTAAAAAAGATTAAACAAATTAAGACAAATACAAAAAAAGATGAAGCAATATTCTATAGTATCAGGGGTCTATGTAGATATGTACAATTTAAGGGGTGCAGTTCCGAATGTTACGTCTTTGCCACCAAGCCTTGCGCAAACAAATTCACTGCCACATAAACCACATCCTGAGATCCAGTTAATTTGCAAAATGCTACCGCTCCTTCAAGGGATGTGACACCATGATTGTTCCTGCACGCCGTACTAATCTGAAGACGTCTATCGTCATAAGCTGGACAAAGACAGAGGAAGTGTCGCAGGGTTTCCCACTGACCATCACACATTGGACATTGGTCAGAATTCCATGACCAATTACTCCTTACTGCGGCCAGAGGGAGCTCACCCAAGTGCTTTAGCACGTAGGCATTTCTTACATGAAGCAAGAACATTACTTCAAGATATTCTTCAAATCCTGTGTCTCCTTTGCACCTTCTATGCTGCCTTGCTACGGGCCTGTCCATTGGCCTGCAGAGGAGAATGTGGAAGTCCTATTCAGGCGTGAGGGCCATTGACTTCCATTTCCTTTCTGCTGCCACTCTAGCAGAGCAGTTATGCAGCTTGTATATTATTTCCAAGTTATGTTTTGGAACCCTGAGGGAGAAGGAGTTAGGTAGTCACGGCTTAAGTTGATCAGCGCCCCGGTCCAATGGCATACAGTTGTCTTGGGAATGGGATGGTTGGAATGGTATGTCACATTGAATGGCATTGAGCAAAAGTGAGCAAACTGGTGGAACTTGGACTCCTGGCTGCTTTAATCTGCACAGCTCTAAACAATGGCAGAGTGCCGCAGGGGCACATAGGTAATTACTTGGTCGCTATTGGAAAACATCCATCTTTTCTCTGTTTCCTTCTAATGTCCCAGAATGCATCCGGGTCACTGCAATGTAAATGCAAGCTTCCAGGGTACAATATTTGTCAGGCCTGCTTTAGATGCACAAGCACATTTGTATTTCTTCGGCTTCTAAGCGGAAAGTCGGGAAAAAGGAAAGGAGAGCAGAACGAAAGGGCCTCAAGCAATCAATAAAAAGATAGGGGGAAGGCGAGAGATTTTGGGGAGACTACATGGAATGCCCAATCCTTTAAAATGGAGCAGAATCCATGGCGGATTCATTCCAACATGCCTGGCGCCGCCTTCACACAATCAAGTAAGATGGTATCCCACATGTCATTAGAATGGTGCAGAAGGGTTGGCATGGTTACTTGACATCATCACAAGCTACAAAGAAATATTGTCTTTCATTGTAAGGACTGTTTGAGAGTCAACGAGAAGGAAGTGGTTCTTTTGATGGTTTTGAGTGGGTCGGCCAACACCCTCTCTGCACGGGTCTCCCTGATGACAATGCCCGGTCCCTGATAGCATTGTAGATCGCTTAATCCAACATTCTCTTTGACATTGGTAAGGAGGAGCGGATTAGTTATATGGCTGTACTCCTCTGAGGATTCGTGATGGGGGTTGACTTTTATTCTCAAAAGGGGGACTATCAGAGTCTCCTTTAGATCCCTAGAAACCAAGCTTCTCTCTAAGGAGGTAACTCGGCAGCCAGACAGATGCCCCCAGTGGAGATCCTCTGAGGATTCCAAGCGGCTCCAGCTGCAGGATCCACTGGTGAGGAAGCTTGATTGTGAGACCTTGTAGCAGAAAAGGAATCCTCTGACACAATGTTTGGGGAAGTTGAAATGATCATTGTTAGAGCGTGGTAATTGGGGAAAGCACTGTCTGACAGTGAGATTTTTTCGGTGAACAAAATCGTTTAGGGTATTCGCAGTGATCAACTGTCGAATCATGGTGCCCTTATCTACGAAAGCGCTGGCCATCTCTAGAGAAGCATCACAAAAGCCAAGAAAGTCAAGGTCGAAAAAGATAATGTTGGAGAGGAGTGTAACTATGCTGATTTATGCCCTAGCCTGTACCTTTGTGATTGTTATACATGTACTGCAGGCTTAAGGTGTTTTAGCTCTTGTTTGTTTGTTTGTCTATTTATTTATATTGCGTGCCAGACCCGGGGGTATCAGGGCGCAGTGGTTACAAGAAGGCTTGCAGCTTAGGTTACAACAGTTACATCATTAGGTTACACATGGGCAAATGGAAGGAACAAAAATAAGGCAAAAGTTGGAGTTACAGGTTATCCCATACAGAGAATATATATACACATGAAGATATTATGCAGATATCTGGTTTCAAAAACTTTCAAATTATTTACAGTGTGGGAAGAGTGGAAGGCCTCAATGGTCTTATCCTCAGTTACCTGTTTCCAGTCAATGCCAGTGCTCTTTCATGGGCTTCAATGTGATCGTCCATTAGCCCCTGGATTCTTGTGATATGTTTTCTACTTAATACAGTTTATACATTATGAACATTTATAAAGGGCAACAGACAATATTTACCCGATCAGGACAGATAATTTTTCAAAATACAACTCCTTGACTTTTGAAGAGGTGACCCAGAGGTTTATATTGTGATTATTATTATTATTTATTTCTGATTACACGCCATATGCCTGTAGGCCTCAGGGTGCACATCAAAGACAAACAAAACATACAACAGACAAGCCGGAATTAGGACCAGAAAGGCAACCAAAAGGTTTAAGCAAGTTTATCCTGGCTTGAGGTTAAACAAGCAGGTTTTCACTGCCCCCTTAAACACAGGCAAGGAGTTGGAGATTCTCATTGTCAGTGGGAGGGTGTTGCATTCTCTGGGAGCATGCACAGAAAAGCTAACCCCTGCAAATGGTCTTATATAGATGTTAAAGAGGGAAGATGATTTATAAGAGCCTTGTGGGGCACCGGCATTGATGATATCGGGGAAGAATTAACCTCCTCAACTGCCAATCTAGAGACCAGAGGACAGAGAAAAGAGGCGATCCAGTCAGATGCCCGAATGGAACAACCCACTAGGCCCTTCAACCGGTCGACAAGAATGACGTGGTCGACCAGGTCGAAGGCTGCAGAGAGATTAAGTAGAGTCAACAATGCCGGATGTCCTCTTTCTACTATGTCAGTCAAGGTAATTTTATGGTCCAATAAGGCTGTTTCTGTCCCGTGCCGTGCTCTGAATCTGGATTGGTGGATGCGTAAGATGTTACTCTTCTCTAGAAAGTCCTGGAACTGAAGCTATGCCACTTTATCCAGGATCTTGAACAGGATGTTGGTTATCGGGTGATGTAAAAGGGTCTTCAGAGTTGTTTAAACCAAAACCAGATCAGCCCATCTTTGGCGAAGGGCTGGTTCTTGACAGTATCACCCTCAGCAAAATGAATCTTTTACAAGTTTGTATGAATGCATAAATGGCAATTATTGTATCTGTTCGATTTGGGAGACAGGAGTCTAGTGCTGGTATTAACTTACTTGCATTCCTGGGTTTATGATGGGGAAATCCGGGACTACAGGTCCCAGAAAACAAAATTAAAACCAGAAATGGACTAATGTCTGCCGAATGGAAATTATGGAATGGACAATGTTGGCATGTATGATTAATGGTATATCGCCATTGACTCATAAAATGTTAATCGAAAGGGAATGATGCGCCTCCCATGACATCCGAGTGGTTCCTTTTGAAGCGGCATATAGAGCTGTGATCCAGTCAGCACACAGCTCAGGGAATGCATTGATTCTACGCTGGTGCTACGCTAATGGGTCTTCAAACGTGTTTTTGCTTGCCATAAGCTTCACTTGCATCTGCATACGGAATCCTTGAAAATTGGACACAATGGTTGACTATTGAAAAAATGTAAATAAATAAATATGCTGTTTTGGAAGCAGTAAACCAACCACTTTGATCTGAGCAAAGTGCACACTCTATTTTATAAGTGTTAAGAACAAAGTAAGCCACTTGTACAGTTTGCTCTTTTGTGTAATGTGATTATGCTGAAATGTTATGTACAGCCTGTATAAACTATTTTTTCACCGATATTAAATTAATTGAAGGGATTTTTTTTAAAGATTATGTGAGATGAACAAACAGCATCGTGTGCAGCTAGATAACCACTTTCTTGTACATGGAAACACATGGTCTAATTGGGGTATTTATTTTGTATGGAATTGTGCAAACAGTGAATGTCTATGAGGGCAGGTAGGGGAAAGAATCCTTACATTTGCCGCCACCAAACACCCCCATGCCAAGCACAGGTCAAAGTGCGCCATGACCATCATCTTCATTTTTGGATCGGTTTTAGGGATATAGGCCATAACACGTAGACGTAGGTGCCGTTATAACTTACATTGCCAAATAAAAGTGCCATGCTCTCCTAAAAGAAAGTGTGCTTATTCTTCTATTGTCGGTCAAGGTGGGTGTGTGGGGGGGGCTACCATGTCCAGATATGTGCATTATTTGTTGTTGGTTTGGCACAGCACCAGCATGTCAACTTTGGGCAACATCAGGGTGTTTTGAGACTCCGGGGAGAGCGAGATGCAGGGAACAGTTTTGCAGGGGTCAACGTCATCATGACGTGCCTGGGCAGAGTAGAGGTGTAGGAAAAATAGAAAGGAATGCAAGTAAAGATGGAGGGCGATACCGAGGGATAGTGAGGAATGGAAGGAGGGACAGAATATATGGGGGAGCGGAAGTAAATATGGAGGGGACAGAAGGCTAATTAGTAGAGTAAGACTTTGCTTTGCTCCCAGATATCTCGAGCCAAAAAATATTCTTTGTATTCAGATATGTAAACAGATATTGGGGATTTTTATTTTTGATGCAGGGATCTAAGTGGTCAGCCGACACGTGTTTCGATTTCTATGGTCTTTATCAAAGCTGTTGCTTTAGTGTCCATAGACCGGGTGGTGTGGTGGTTCACGATATGATATGATGATTGGCTATTTATAATGTGCTTAATACCCAGAGGTTTCTAAGCGCAGACCCGGGTATCAAACCTGTGTTGCTCCGTGTCGTCTTGCTTCCGAGGCAAGCACGTTGCTCCTGAGCTATCCTCCCGAGACTATAATAGTCTCGGGACGATAGCTCAGTTAGCTTTATTGGATGTAACGCACGCCACTAGCGCCATCCAGACGTCCATAGAAGGAGCAGCAGGCCAAACGGCCAGACCCATGCCCACCCGGGGACCAATTGTTTCAGTCTATCGGAACCAGCAGTGGAAAACATCCAGTAGAGCTAACTATCATGAACCACCACACCAGCAGGTCTTTGGGCACTAACGCACCAGCCCTGATAAAGACCCTAGAGGTCGAAACACGTGTCAGCTGACCACTTAGATCACTGCATCAAGAATAAAAATCACAATATGTTTTTAAAAAGCTGGATACAAAGAATATTTTTTTCCATAAGATAACTGGGAACAAAATAAAGTCTAACCCTAGGAGAGGTGTGGGCAACACCACTACAACCCATGATTTCGCAGCACAAGTACATAATCAATGGTTTCAAATAAATACATCCGGTAGTACCCTGTTGTAGCGCAAGTGGAATCAAAACCCTAGTGCCCAAACACTTCTAATAATTAGTAGAGTAGGCGGGTTGCAATGCTAGCCACAGTTCATCTGTGTTTGGAGCTGTTGCTGACAGCTGATGATGGTGCATGATTGCATGGTTGACGTGAACAAATGAGTTAAACATTTTTGCAGAACTGCTAATGTTATTCACGTTATGCAGAACAGAACCAACTGCATACCGGGGTTAAAATAATGACTGCAAGCATGTGACTTTATCAAAGATGCTCTCCCATGGTGTGTCCAAGTGAAGATAGTCCTACTCCTTTTTGCCGGATCCGAGGTTGTCCCACGCCACATGGAAATAAATAACCAGCCTTGACTTTTAGTCAGACATCATATGGCATCATATGGCATTCTAATAGCATTCCTGCTTTTTAAACATATATTGTACAGGAATGAAAAATAACGTAATCTCACACTGCCAGGGCTTATAGAACATTGTTTGAGAGGTCTTGTAGTGTGTCTAAGTGAAATTAGTCAAACTCCTTGAGCAGGTGCTGAGATGGTCCTCTGCCAGATGTTACATACTAAATCAGCCTTGCAAATATTTCAGGCTCACATCATATGGCATTCTGGTACTTGCTGACCTGCATTTGTAAACTGTACAGGAATGCAACATATCATGTGCAGCCAATGACACTACATACAGATGTTGGTTTCATAGCTTGGTTTCAACATATTTTTGTGAAACAATAGTGTTAATGAAGTTGTTGGGTATGAAAGGTGGGCAGTCGTTGGTCTGCATTGCTAGCCAGAAAATGTTCCCCTTCAGCAATTATTTTACATGCAGATTAGTATTGTGCAGTAGAAGTCAAAACATGTGCGTACATACAGAATGTATGAGATGTATATAGTGTGAGCCTAGCGACTAAGCAACTGAGCACTGCACAAAAAGAGGGAGATTACAGAGAGAGAATGACACGGAGAGCCGGGGGAAGGGCAGCTAATAAAGGCAGTTCCTCCCCGGGGGGTGGGACCTGGGGGGGTCGGGGGGAGGGGGCAGTTTCACATCTATGTATCTCACAGTCAGTAAAAATTAGTACCATTCCGTTGGGTAACAGCGACATCTAAAAGCCAAACTTCAGCCTAGTCCACGGTAGCAGGCAAAAGACAACAGACACAAATAAACACATCTTCGTCATTTTATGGTGACATAGTCAAACACCTGCACACCTTGCCCCGTTCCAGCCCAACTCCCAAAACTGCTCGTTGTGCAGCCCGTAATTCATATCGACCATACACGCACGACGCGAAACAAAACTTAAGTGTGTTTCTATTTGTTCCCACTTGCGATGTATTCAGAAGAAAACATTTCTGTCAAGTCATTGTGGTGAGTACGAAACAGCCAGCCCCCAAATCTGGGGAGTCACAGCACTGGCCAGAGGTGAGGATGAAAGACCTGTCTGCAGCTGCAAGATACATCCATTGACTCCAAGGGCCGAGCACCCTTTCTTTGTTTCCTTTGGTCAGAGGCTCCAGCGATTATTTGCGGCCTGTAGCGGCAGAGCAGGGTCCCCAGCATTTTGAGGGGGTCCTTCTCACGTTAGTACTCGTCGTTCGCTGAAGAGGGGTGCATATACACATGTAGGCAGTTAACTGCGCATGACAGCAGGTGCACATGTCACTCAGAGTGTTAATGCTTTGTCTGTTGCAGGCCACAATTAAACTTTTTTTCAAAGAAAATAATTTGACTTTGAAAGTTGAACATTTGATTCCAAATTATTTTTTATGCAAAAACACAGTATGGTCAGAGTGGAGTTAGAGTTAACCCACAAGATCCTGTGTTGTTTTTTTTTGTTTTGTTTTTACTTACTTTTTTTTCAGCCAATTAAGGCTTTTACAGGAATGAAGTAGAGAATAAAAAAAAAAACTTTGAAGTTTTGATGTCTTATTCCATACGTCTGAAACGTAGAAGGGAGGGCGGTTTGAATGATCTGAACAATCAGGAGAGAGTGTTTGTGTCTAATTTACATTGGAAATTAAAGATCTGCGATTTTGTCCATCGCCAGTTTTAGAATTTTTGCTGCTGCGATCGTCCATTTAGTATTATCACCAGACAGAAGGCGTGTCCACCAAAGGTCCTCCTCCCAGAGGTCACTGTCCAAAAACAATGGTGAAAGGTAGGTCTTTCTGAGGGTTTGCGTAGCAGGGCATTTCATCATTAGATGGTAGATGGTTTCCGGCTGGTCACTGTCCTGACAGAGTCTACATACATTCGTTGCCACTTGGGATAGGATTTTCAAAATTTCCCCAGTGGGTAAGAGGTTAAATCGTGCTCTGAGGAATGTTCCTCTCAAGGTCTTGTTAGGGAATTTCTTTTATATATTCCGCTACCTCTTTTCATTTATGCACTATTCGAGGAAGATGAGACAATAATCTGTTTGATGACGCCTGATCTAGGGTTTTGATCCAGTCTAGATCCTCCATCTTAGTTTTTATCCTCAGCGGGTTGACCATCAGCTCCTCTTCTGTGCAAGCTATTGAGTCTAACAGGGCTATGTTCTTTTCACACCAGCCAGACAGTTGGGGACATCTCCCATTAGGGGCTTCCTCTTTAATCTTGAGATAGATAGTCGGACTATCCAGAAGCAGGAATTTTCTAAATAGTTGTATTCTGCTGTTGTTTATTGCCGCCAATAAAGAAAGCAGGCCAAGTTCATGTCTAATCACTGCTATAGATGTCGACTTTGGGATTTGCAAGACTGAACGCCAACAGAAGCCCTTCAATTTTGGCCAGATAGTCTCTGGCATTGCCAGGGAAGCATCCATGCCATATACCATTGCCGCAATTACTTTAGTTTTGTAAAATTGGATGGCGGGCAACAAAGAAAACCTTCCATACTTCTTGTCGAGTGTTCTTGTTTGAGCAGCGAGGTTGCAAATCTTGGACCAAAGCACTCGCTGCATTTGTGCCTCGGTTTTGGAGCAGTCGAAGGTGACACCCAAGTATTTAAAATGGTCGACTGCTTTTTCCATAGTCAGGATTTTAGTTTTGTTCTTGTTAATCTCCAAGTTGTTAAGAGATAAGTAAGACGCCAGATGGTCAAGCTTTCGCTGGAGCCCGATCAGTGTTTGATCGATCAGGATCACATCGTCCGCGTACAATAGGTACGGGACCTCCGAGGAGCCAATATTTGGCGGAAAGGCCCAAACTTGAAGTCCTGAGTCTTTATAGTCCCCAAGGAAGGCAATAAAAAGTGTGGGAGCCAGAGGACAACCCTGTTTGACCCCTCTAAACGATGAAATCTCTGCAGACATCAAGCCATTTTGGCTTAGGCAGACTCGCATACTGGTTCCCGTGTGGAGAGCTCTGATGGGTGCCGAGATGGAAGAAGAGCAATTCCAGGCTGCTAATTTCTCCCATAACTTGTTTCGATCAACCCGGTCGAATGCTTGAGTTAAGTCCACAAAGGCAAGATACACTCGAGGAGCACCAGCACAAACTTTGCTTTTCAGGATGTTAAAAATCATGATGTTAGCCGATGTATTGGCGTTGTTCAGAAAGCGCAATGTTGCAATTTTTCAAGCAGTAACGAGGCAAAAATCTTGCCGCTGATATCCAAGAGCACTATCGGCCAATAGTTGGACGGGTCCTCTCTAGGGCCCTTTTTAAAAATGGGCACCACCACCGCCATAGTCCAAGATGGAGGGATGGTTTTGTATTCAGTGCAGCATGAGAACATTTGACTGATCAAGGGCGCCCATTCTTCCGGGTTCTGCCTGCTCAGAGTTGGTGAGGTCGTCCGGGCCCGGTGCTCTGGAGACTTTTAACTTCTGGATCTTTCTAAGGATATCCTCCTTGTCTGTGATGTCTACTCAACGAGCCGAAATGGGCTCTTTGCTCCATATCGGGTCATCTGCAGTTTGGGCGAAGAGGTTCTTAAAGTGAAGTACCCATTTCTCTTCGCTTACAGAATTCGTTAAAATCTCGTTGAGTTGGAGGCCCGAGGGCCTAACCAACGACCAAAATTCTTTTGTTTTTTTTGGGCGACAACCTGTAGCATTTGTTCGGCATCTTGTTGGTATAAGATGATCCTGTGGGATCTGAGCCAAGTACTGTAACTCTTGCGTTCAGTCCGAAATTGAGACCAAGCTTCAGAGGTGTTTAATTTAAGAGTAACTCTTTTAAGCTGTCTTAGCTTACGACAGCTTTCAACAAGGGTTGTATTTTAGATGTGAGGGCCTTTTGTTTGGTTGGGTTTAGTTGCCAAACGATGTTTCAAAAGTAGAGGATGATAGTCCACTATTAGTTCTTTTCCTTTGTCAGTATTAGTTTCAGACTGCCACTTATATTTTTCCGCCAATTCAATGATGTTAGATGATGATAGCTTAAGCCTTGTTTGTTGCCGGTTTGGTTTGATGCTGATGTTCCATGAAGGCTTTTGAATGCACCTGGCAGACCAGGTTATGGCCACAAGATTGTGGTCACTTTCATCTGACCTCAGCACTTTAAACGAGTTGAGATTGGCCAGTAGGGCTGTAGAGACAAATATATAGTCCAAGGTTGCAAAAGATGATGCTCGTTCCCATGTTGGAATCAGTTGGTCAGTTCGGGAAATAGACGAGGCATTATTTAAGGATCTTGAAGTCATAAGTGCCTGCCATTCAGAGCCTCTTTCATCAGCAGCTGACCTTGGTAATTTTGATGTTGATCTGATACTCGAGTTAGAGCAGGTAGCGTTCAGGTCGTCGCAGATGAGGATATTAGACAGTTGGTGTTCGGCCAAAAATTCATCAATCACTTCTCCAACAGTTGCGCAGAATGCTTCAGTTGTTGTTCTCTGGGGGTTCCAATAAACAGTGATTATCCCCAATTTTATTTTCCTAGGAGCCAGTTTCAAATTGTCCAAGGCATCCCAGGTTAAGAGGGCAGCTAGGTGGCCATAGGATTTTGACGTTTTCTCGATAAGGGTTATCCCCGAGCCATTACGAACAGCCAGAAGTAGGCCAGAAGAGGGTCTGCCAAGAAGGCCTCTGCTTGCGGGGGAAGTGAAGCCGTCAAGGAGTGGGATCCCTTCCAGCCATGTTTCTTGAAGGCATAATACATCGAAGGCACCAAGATCGATTCCTCCCAGTTGAGTAAGGTGCTGGTGCCCTCTCGTGTTCCACGATCCCAACTTTAGCCTTAACTGTTTTAACTGATCCATAGGTTTGTCAACATTTTTGGGAGAGTATCTGTTGCAGTGACAGTGACTGCTATCTCTTGGTCGTTGGATCAAAAGATTTCGGCAGCCATTCCCATATTCCTTTCCTAGTACTTGCTTCTCGATGATTTTCTGGTGACTTGGATTGCAAAACTTTCAGGTCCGGAGACCTAGCAGATCTTCTGCGAAGGTACGGCCTCCTGTTCTAACGTGCTTATATGTGTCTTGACAATTGGTCCAAATCCTCTGGTTTTCTGTGAGGAAGAGGAGGGACCGGCGATTCACGGTAGTCTACATGACCGTGGAAGGTCTCTGTTGGCTTTAGAATATGTTGTTGATTAGTAGAAAACACGGAATCCTTTGTGGTTCTGGGGGGGGCTCTTGGAAATCTTCCCCATCTTGAATTTTTGTATAGCTCTTCTGTCTTTGAGATGAACTGGTTATATGCTCCACTTTTAGTGGCTGCATCTCTACCGGACGTCATGGTCAATCTGCTGGTTTGAAGCTCAGTGAGTTGGGAACCTTGGGATTCAAGGTCGTGATAGGCATCTGACTGTGTGCTAGCGAGAGACGAAGCTTTAATATGCAGGTATGCTTTAGCCAATCCTTCTCAATGGTATGGTTCGATGAGAAGGAAATCTTCCATTTTAAAAGTCTTCAACTTGGCTGTTTTGGAAAGGAGGTGTAAAATAGTCCGCCTATTAAGGATAAGATTCTCCTTTATCTTTGGAGTTTGTTCCAAATTTAGAGTTTGTTGGTGAACCTTGATTTGAGTCCTTATATGGTTTGGAACTCCCAGAGACTTTTGTAGGGCAATGGTCATAATTTGGTCTGTCTTCTTTCCTGGACTCCTCATATGCTGTTATTTTTTTTCCATATCGGTCTCTCGCGGGAAATCTACAACGGTCCACCTCCAGAGAGCTCTCTGAAGTGTAGGGACGATGTCCTCGATAGGTAGCTGAAGTATGATCAGGTGGTCTCAGAGGAGTTTCGCCATTATGCTTCTCGGAAAGCGCTGAGGTTGTACCTTTGAGATTTGTACCCAAGGGGACAGGAGCCCCATGCTGCTCACAGACTTTGCCCTGGGAGTTAGTCCGAGGTTCAGAAATTGACGCCATCTTTGCTGGTTTCGGACTTTCATCAGGATCTAGATGGGTGGTTAAGTCCATTGAGTCTTTGTCCTGTAAAAAATCGTTTATTGTGATAGGAGAAGATGACGGTAGGCCCCTGTTGGGGGCAGAAGCTGTAGGCTTTGAAGAATCTTGTCGAGTGGTGGTTGAAGAATCCTGGTTCAATGTTGAGGGCTATTGGCGGGGGTATTAGAAGTTTTGTAGGGTATTGCAGGACTACTTGCCTCATATTTTCGCTTGGCTTTTTCAAGTTGGTTTTTGCCTTTTCAAAGATAGAATATCCTGTGGATAGGCCACCAGGTGGCACCGAGCTAGAGAGTTGGGGCCTCGGCAATCCATCGACAGAAGCTGAAATAATGGCGATGTTAGACAAAAGAAAAGGAAACTGCGTAGACATGTCAGGCAGACATGAAGGGACAATCCGCAGCCTACAGAACGGATATAAGAGATAAAATGCCCAGACGGTTGTCCAATTTGACCAAACTTTGGCAGAAAATGCTGCTTTTGGGATGCCCACCCGCCTTGGTTAGTATTTTGGCCACTCTTCACAAGGATACAAGAATTAAGATCAGACAGAATAGGCGGGGGGGGGCTGTACTAAGCGTATTAACACCAATTGTGGACTGTGCCAGGGGAGCGTCCTGACCCCCTTTTTATTCAGTATATATATTTGTGATATGGGCCATGGTCTGCAGAAGGGGAGGGCAAATCCCCCAAGTGTTGTTAAGACTCAGACCCAATATTTAAACTACGCGGATGACAGGGTAATCTGCGATCTGTCCCCGATGGGACTCCAAAGATCTTTGGAGTGCTTAGACCTGGATTTCTTGGAGCTAAATTTAAATATAGCCAAATCAAAAATCTTGATATTGAATGTTGTACAGTCAAAAAGTAAAAAAAAGTTTAAATGGCACATCAGAAGTCTTGATCTTGAAGTGGTCAATAATTTCAAATAATTGGGCAGCTATCTGCATGGCAAAAGGCAACATTGTCTATGTACCAAACATTTAGAACTTCCTTTCTATCGGCTGCCAGACAACTGCATCAATCGTTTTTCAATTTTAAGTTTTGTTAGGTTTTATTTTCAAAATAAATGGCGAGATTGATTTTTTACACAATAAATAAAAAATAAAAGCTAAGAAAGATCCCTGGGCAAGATCTCTTTTCAGTTACCCCAAGGTCATGGAGTCACCTAACTTACCGGGGAGCATGACTGCGTGTACCTCCACCAACATAGTGTTGTGCCTGTGATTACCATGTACATGGGGGGGAGGGCAGCTACATGCAAGAATCCATGAGTGGTCATTGTCTCCAACATGCAAATTGCACAGTGAGGGCACACCAATGTACAAATCTCCTAGTTTGCGGTTTGAAATTGCAACAATGCTTACAAATCCAGGTACACTAGGTTCACGTGCATCGTTAAGATTTCATTCTGCGTGCCTTCTGCCATGTACACATGGAAGGAAGCATTTAACATGGATTCCCATGGAATCTGCCTGTTTTTAGCAACCACCTAAAACAGGCGGAGTTTAATGCATTCAGGTAAATCAGATACTGGAGTAACTGCATACCATTTTGGCAGGATCAGAAGGGGGGGCAGATGCGTATGTTTTGTCTGTGCCCCTCCTCTAACTGCCAAATCGATCAAAATCCCCCAAAGCCTTTAAACGTGCATAGTACGATATGTACACCCTTAATGATCTTTAGACATCCTTTAACACTCCGAGGACCTAGAAAATGAGCTCCATGTGGCCTCCCCAGTATTGTGTCCTAATGGCAGACACCACACCCATTCACAATTGAATGTACATTCTCAGTGGGATGTGAAAAGAAAAGTAAAACTTTGGGATGGTCATGTACAGAAATCAGGTTACCTGTTCAATACATGCCTTCCTTGCAGGATATAGCATTGACGTGTCTACAGCATGAATCCCCTTTCCAGTGTTGTCCCCTAAACATGAATGTAGAGAGCCCTAAAGACACTTTTCAACACTATGGCCCCAACCAACTGCAGTCTGGTTGATCGTGAACTGGGGGTTCTCCCAGCCCCTTAAGATGGGTTAGCAATACCTTAGAGATGGTCGGTGGATGCAGAGTTTACTCAGACATCAAAAATACAAATAGCTCAGATAGTTGGCAAAAGATACTGTTTTAATATCAATTATCAAAAACAGGGAGTACAACGGACATCAGCAGACATCCCTCATCATAATCGCTCTCGAGACTTCTCAAAGCATTTCATAAAAAATTACATTCTTATAGTAAAAAATCATCATAGGTGATGTTTAACCTGCGTATCACTAACGTCATCCTATGTGGCAAAACTACAAAACCCTAATGGTGAGTCATCAGGTGGGGCAACTAAGCCCTTCCCTAAAAATGTGTCACTATGAATGTCACTAAATATACAACGTCTAATTGGCTACACAACTATAGGACCCTTGATCATGCAGTCCTCTATCATTGGTTACTTTCGAACCTCCGTCAGTACCTTCCCAACCTACGTTAGCAGCACGCAGGCTGAAAGTCCAGGTGCAGATGAGCTAGTCTTAACCATAGCTTCCCACCAATGGGCATTATCCATCCATCATCACCTCAGTGGTCCACTGTCAATTAGGTCTTTGAACTCAGCCTTGAACATGTTCTTTGCTCGGGGGAATTCAGGGGAGTGAAGGCACGCTCTGCCCTCATGCGTAGGTGTGACAATCATGCTCATCCAACTTCTTCTCCCCACGCGACTAAAGACCACAAAATTGAGTGTTCAGTGTATTAAAACACTATTCTTTAATAGACCTCTGACGTCTTCCTATTTTTGTCCATGCCTTCTAAACAGGAGCTTCGATCTTTCACACGATTTGTATCCAATGTGAGCTCACCCCAGTCTGATATGGCCTTGGCTTCTTGGCTCATTCAACCTTGCCTTTCTGAGTTTCGCCTGTAATTCACTTGTTTTCTAACTGCGCTACACTTGAAAACTGGGGAAAGCGACCTTCCTTCTTTTGCTTAGCTCGGCTATCATACATAGTGGGAACATCCATCCTTCACTGACTGCAATATATGTATACATCTGAATGTACATGTTGGCGTATGCTGCAATCTATTCACTATAAAGCTAGCCTTTAAGAATACTTCATCTGCTTGCGTTTCTTAGCATGTGTACACGTGTGAAGTAGCTTGATATCTTCATTACTTCTGTAGCATAAGTTTCTTCATCTTGATCCCAAGATGTGATGTATCTCGATACTTTCTTGATGCCTTATAGAATTGTCTGCATTCTCTCGTTTCTGCATCTCTTCTCTATATGTCACTTTGCTCTGCATGACGGTGGTGGTGACGTCACCATTCCTCTTCGTCATCCAACCGTCCTGTTAATTCTGGGATTTCGTTCAGATGACCATCGTATTGTCTCGTATGCAGGTATGGTTTCCTCAATGGGAACCTTGCCTCCCAGATTCTCCTAAATATCGGTATTTTCACTGGTACTGCACGTGTCTCACATTCTGGCATCCAACATACAGGTGCTGTGGACGAGATTGTTGAGGTGCGGGTACCTAGCTCCTTCTCTACAATCAAAATATCATGCTTCAATTAGCAGAGACATTTCAAGTACAGATCAAGCATGGGACATACAGCTGGCATGTATCATGTGCAAAACCTCCCCATACTGCCTGTGCTTGCAACATGCAGTTCAGCAATAGTGGGCCATCATAATCCCACACACAGAGAAGTGAAAGTCAATGTCACAGACAGCTATGTGGCCATGCTGGAGGGTCTGTCTGTTGACACGCCAGCATACTATGGCATGATTATAAGCACCCAGCTATATTTATTTATAGCATTTATTTCAGCGCACAAAACCCAGAGGCATCTCAACGCTATGTTACAGAAATTACATTAGAGAAGTGGAAGAGGGCGCATATTGGTCACAAACAGAATAGGTGAGTTTATACACTCTGACGGAGCCTCACTTCATGGTGCAGCGGGCTACATCAAGTAAGCAAGTACAGCTAGGTAAACAACATTAGTATGGGTGCACAGATTGGGAAAGCCTCACCTCATGGTGCGGGGCTACATCAAGTATGCAAGTACAGCTAGGTAAACAACATTAGTATGGGTGCACAGATTGGGAAAGCCTCACTTCATGGTGCAGCGGGCTACATCAAGTAAGCAAGTACAGCTAGGTAAACAACATTAGTATGGGTGCACAGATTGGGAAAGCCTCACCTCATGGTGCGGGGCTACATCAAGTATGCAAGTACAAATAGGTTGTGAGTCCATTTACAGCAAGTGCTGCCATAGCAACATTCAGAGAGTTGCATAAGGTCAAATTAGATCTTCCAAGTGCTGCCACATTAACATCCAGTTACGGCAGGGAGCTGCATAAGGCTGCATAGAGTCGAATTAGGTAGTTTACAGTTCAAAGTCAGATGCAGCAGGTGCTGCATAGTACAATCCAATTGCAGCAACGAGCTACGTAAGGTCAATTTAGGTAGATTTGGGGAGCGATCAAGTTGCAGTTAAATAGAGCCCAGAGTTATTATTGGTCAAGCCTCACCTGAGGCTGCAAACATTACTGAGCAGTACCAGGATTAAGACGTTGCATAGTTAATAGACAGACAGTGAGCATGGTAGGTAATTCAGTAATATTTGTAAAGGGCAATTGATGTGGGGTAGCTCTGCAGGTAGAGAAGGTTAGTGACATACCCAGCTGTCTGGGACCGTATGGATCCTGCCAGAGGGGGAACACTGTAGCAGTGTGTCACCCCGCACAAACTGGAGAGGCAGTCTCTGGGTAAGCAGAGGGGTTGCAGGTGGGAATGCATAGTCATAATGTCGTCTGGGTTTGGCTGTAGATTCAAGTGCGTCGGTTGGCACATGTGATGTAGGCGCTACTGAGGTGCGTTTGAAAGACATTGGGCGCAAGATGCAGGAAGGCAGCGGGAGGACCCTGATGCGGATCAATATACTTTGGTAGAACTGGTAGGAGTGCCGGCCCAATTCTGCAGTGTACAGGGCTGTACAGGCAGACGGGTGTAATGGTGTCTGTATGGATGTAATGAGGTCTGTACGGATGTTATGGTATCTGTACGGATGTAGTAGTGTCTGTATGGATGTAATGACGTCAACAACACCAAATTGGTATGGTGACATCTGTCAAAATGTTGTCCAGCACCATGGAAATGGAAATGACGATATTGATGTGTACATTTCAGCGACGAATGTGCATGATCGTTTGATGGACTACGTAAACCAAAGATTGGGCCCCAAAAGCACAGACCACTGACCAGCAGGGGGCTACGAAGGGAATTGGGCATTATCTGCTCGCCTGTGAATGTCACACAGCCATTACTTGTTTTGCTACCACTATTGGCATAGTAGGCTGTGATGATGCAACTTCACCGTCCACATTAATTTGACATAGTCCAGGGACGTCATTTAGGGGTCGCCAGAGGTCGCAGCTGCGACCTCTGTGGTCTCCCTTGCAACCTATAAAAAAATATATATATATATATGATTTTTTTTTTTTGGGTAATGCAAGCTCCTGGCCTGTGGCTCTTTACTTCTGGGGTGGCTGGCTTTCTTATTCAGGCCCCTTAAAAAAAGAAGAAAAATAAGAACAGGGGTTCCGCAAGTCTAACACTTTCAGCACTGACCCTAAATAAGAAAGAATAGGAATACCAAATAATGTGTCTTTCTGGAATTCTATACAATAATTGATAGACACATTAAGGGGCCGATTCATGGAACAAACGTGCGCCGCCGAAAATCTACGCGCAAGCAGGCGCAAGCAGGCGCAAGCTGAAAAAAAGAGGCGCACGATTCATGGAAGTCCCTGCGCGTGTCTTCCTCGGGATGTGCGCCAAACCCGTGCATGGCGCACACGTCACTGCAACATCCCGAAAGACGTGCGCGACGCGCACAGTGAAAGCGCACAACCTCTGCGCATACACTAGAAAGTGGGCGGAACACGGGGCATAACGCGCGGAATGGGGAACAACTTGCGAAAACAAGGGCGTAACTGGGGATGTACTGCAGGGAAGCAGAGGGAACGCCCACACGCCTCCGAACCACACGTATTCATGGAACTGAATAGGGCAAAGCCACGCTCAGCGAAAGACACGCACAAGCCGATACACGTCCGCCACACGAAGGCAGGCGGTAGCGTCCCTGCGCATTACAAAAGTGGCAACATACAGCAATTGTGCGAGCGGGGCACGTGTATTTCGGGGGTTCGCGTGAACTAACTCACGCGATCGGGCCTGGGGGAGCGGGCTACGTGTATTTCAGGGGTTCGCGTGAACTTTCTCAAGCGATCGGGCCTGGGGGAGCGGGCTACATGTATTTCAGGGGTTCGCGTGAACTTTTTCACGCGATCGGGCCTGGGGGAGCGGGCTATGTGTATTTCAGGGGTTCGCGTGAACTTTTTCACGCGATCGGGCCTGGGGGAGCGGGCTACGTGTATTTCAGGGGTCCGCATGAACTTTCTCACGCGATCGGGCCTGGGGGAGCGGGCTATGTGTATTTCAGGGGTTCGCGTGAACTTTCTCACGCGATCGGGCCTGGGGGAGCGGGCTACGCGTATTTCGGGGGCGCGTGGGAAGTGACACACGATTGAGCGGGGTACGTGTATTTCGGGGGTGCGCGGGAAGTTACACACGCAATTCCATCAGGGTACGTGAATTACAGGTGTGCGCGATATCAACAGGGTACGTGTATTACAGGGGTGCGCGGGGAGCAGCACACTTGAATTGCACGTGTGGGTCCTCCCAGGTGTTCCCTCTACACCCTCCACGGCCCCTGCAGGTGGCTCACACCACAGGGGCCTACCCAGCACATGTCATGCAGGCACCCCACCCACCATGCCCATGCCCACCAGCCAACCCACATGTCAACTTGCACTACTCCCCCCCAACGCATGTCCCCCTGCACCCCACAGCCACCAGGGGCAGCCTCCACCAGGCCCCCACCCATGTCTCACACCACCCCCACCCCCCAGTCACCAGGGGCACCTGCCAGCAGGCCCCCACCCATGTCCAACTCATGTTCCCCCCCCCCAGCACTGTGGGGCACCTGCCAGCAGGCCCCCACCCATGTCCAACTCATGTTCCCCACCACCCCCACCCCCCAGCACTGTGGGGCACCTGCCAGCAGGCCCCACCCATGTCCAACTCATGTCTCCCACCACCCCCACCCCCCAGCACTGTGGGGCACCTGCCAGCAGGCCCCCACCCATGTCCAACTCATGTCTCCCACCACCCCCACCTCCCAGCCACCAGGGGCAGCATCCACCAGGCCCACACCCATGCCTCACACCACCCCCACCCCCCAGCAGTGAAGGGGCAGCCTTCACCAGGCCCCCACCCATGTCTCCCACCACCCCCACCTCCCAGCCACCAGGGGCAGCATCCACCATGCCCCCACTCATGTCCCCTATCACCCCCACCCCCCAGCCACCATGGGCAGCCTCCACCAGGTCCTCACAATCCCCAACACACATGTCATTACAACTCGCACACATGAGCCATACCAAAGCCATATCGCAACTGCCACCACCATCCATACACATACAACAGCATGAGCAGCCAAAGGGGAGCCAGACATCACATGCAACACAGGAAGTGCACCATACATGTACACACACCACCACACTTGCATGCATGTGTACACCCCTGCCAAGTGTCGCACTGTTCAGACGGCCATCCATGTCACATCTGCCAATCAGGCTTCCACATACCGCTGTCACATGCATCCATGTGGCATCACTGTTGCACCCTTGTCAAATACACACACATGCACATGTACACAGTGCTGATACATGCAGCTGAAAACAACATACATGCGTGACATCACGGACATGTCTACTCACATACACATTCTTCCAAACATGTGTGCCCACACAACTGCATTTGGCATGCAAGCCTACACACACAAGCACCATCCATGTCTCACACATCACAGCCCTCGCATGTGTCAGCCCCACGGCCCTGTACACCCCCACCCATACTCGACCCCATACAAACAGATGTGCAACCTGCACACTACCGAATAATCACCACACGCACTGCTCACAATCAGGATGCATGTACACTCACCGCTCGACTCCAGATGGGTCTGCTTCTCTAGGACCTGATGTGGAGCGCTGGGGATATGCGTTCCAGGACCCTCATCTGTTCTTCCGACAAGTGGCCCCGGCGCCCCTTGGCATCAGCTGCCTTCAAGAGGCGCCGGCCCTTGTTCAGAGTCCTGGACCTGAAGTCCTCCCAGCGCTTCCTGACATGTTGGAAGTCGCGGACTGCCACCCCCTCCGCGTTGATGGCAGTCACAATGTCAGTCCAGATCCGAGTCTGTCCTTCCTTGTCGGCGTGGGAACTTCCGAAGAGGGCATCATACTGGCCCAGGACTTGCTCCACCAGGACACCAACTTCGGTGGCACTGAAGCTGGTGCCCCTCAGCCTCTCTGGCCGGGGGTTGTCAGTGGTCACAGATGGTGTTTGCCCCGACATGACAACCCCAGAGGCAGGAGTGGGTGGGCAACTGGGTCCTGGGGCTGGGCTGTGGAGCGATGGAATCCCAGTCGGGAGTCTTCGGTTCCAGCAGGGGTGGTCACAGCAACAGCACCCCTGGCTGATGTGCAGGCAGCAAATGGCAGTGCACGTGGGCAGCAGGCAGTCAGGCAGCAGCAGATGGCAGGTGGGAGCGTGCTCGGGGCCCTGGGGGGCAGTAGTTCAGCCTTCTGGGCAGGAGCGTGGTCTTCCGTGTGCATACGCGTGGCCAGCTTGATACGGAGTGATTTAGCACGTGAAAAATCTGCACGTCAGCGTGTAATACGAGGAAAGGGCCATGCGCATAAGCGCACATGGAAACTGCACGTCCGCGTGTAATACGAGGAAAGGGCCATGCGCGTAAGCGCGCGCGTGGAAACTGCACGTCCGCGTGGAATACGAGGAAAGGGCCTATGCGCGTAAGTGACGTGACGCGCGCGTGCGTTTCCCTCAGCACGGGTTAAAGGTGAGCGGGCCCAGCAGTTCGCTGTACGTGCCTTTCGTGGAGACCGACGTGTGTTGCTGCTTCCTGTTGTTTCGCGCGCCATCACAACTTCACAGCTCTCAAGGACGTATCTCTTCTTTTGGCGGGGGTATTGGCTACGCGTGTTTTTCTGCATCGCGCTAGTCAGACGGTGAGTCACACACGCTCTTTTTCCCACTGCGGGTGCCCCTGTGTATCACACCCATTTTTGATGTCATAGTAGCCTGCGTGTCCCACGCGTACGCGTTATTCGTGTTACTGGGTGCCACCGCGTACTGCGGGAGGTTCAATCCACGCACGTAGGCTGCAGGGTTGCGTGCACGGTTTTACTGCAGTTTTGGGGTGCCTGAGCGTTGCGTGACCCGTCACCACATCACCGGGGTCACATACAGCCTTGCAGGTGCAGGGGGGCTGTTAACATCTTGCTTCCCACCCCCTTCACCCCAATTGCCCAGGTCAATTGTGGTGTACACCTCCCATTGGCACCACTCCATCTGTGCCAGCACTACTACATCTGTGCCATGGTTGGGAGACCACCAAAGGTGAGGGGCACCTCAGCTGGGCGTACTCCTCGTGGCGGGCGTGGTCGGGGACGTGGCCGTGGTGACCAGGGAGTAGGGGGACTCCAGGGTGTCCAGGGCAGCCACAGAGGGGGAAGAGGCAGGGGTGCGCCACTTGAGCACAATGTTGTGCCATGTGTCGGTGCAGCCATGCCACCACCCCCTGTGGTTCCGGGGGATGCAGCTCCTGCATCTGGCACTGGCACCCATATGACCCGGCAGTCCGTTCCATCGACTGCCACGGGCCCAAGGGTGGTGGTAGCTGCAGGTGCAGCTGTGGACACCGCCACCCAGGCTCAGGGTCTGCCAGCGCAGGTTGCGTTGGCACTTGAAGAGCCCTTGGTAGATCTCCAACAGGCCAGGGGGGAAACCATAGGGGCACGCCGGGCTGCTCAGACCAAGACACGTGTCCCTGGGGCAGTCATGTCATCTGCTGCCCCGAACAGCCGGGTGTTGGCAAGTGCAGGGGCAGATGCACTCAACAGCACCCCGGTTGTGAGTCTGCCAACCAGGACCGTTGCGGCCAACCACCCTGCCACAGCTGATGCTGCTGCGCAGGGTCCATTAGTGGGCACCCAGCTGCCACTGACACAAGTCAGGCCTCTGGTCATCCCTCCACCTGCCACTCCCTTGGCTCAATCCACCGAACCCACTGGCCATGCTGGTCAGGGCGGCATTAGCCAGCCAGGGTCTGCGCCACAGTCCAAGAGGAGGAAGGTTGCACCTGCAGCACAGGCTGGGACCCCACACACAGCCACGACCTCCTGCACGTCGAGGAAGAAGCCTTTCTGTAAGCAGGAACTGGACTTCCTCGTGGACTACGTGCGGGGCCACAGCCGTGACATGCTAGTGGGTGCCAATAGTCAGACCACGGCTGCCCAACGTGACACCCACTGGAAGCATGTTGCGGAACATGTCAGTTCATTCGGCCATGATGTGCGCACGGCGCAGGAGTGCAAAAAGCGTTGGAATGACATCAAGCGCAGCACTAAGGCCAAGCGTGCCTCAAATTACAACTTGACTCTGGTGACTGGCGGTGGGCCTGCACCAGAGGAGGAAGAACTCACTCCGCATGAGGCTCTCGTTGCGGAGTTCATACCACCTGAATTGGTCGAAGGAGTGGGAGAGAAGCTGGACTTTGATGCCCAGTCCAGTGAGTGTTGATGCGTGTTTGTTGAGGACGTGTGTCTTTCACTTGTGGGATGTGTTGTGCATGATTGCTGCTACATGTGACGTGTACATGGTTCTGATGTGCAAGTAATGCAATGCTACCGTCATGCATGTCTCCTCTGCCTGCATGCGGGACTCCATGTAGGCATGCTCCCTTGCCCCTCCTCCGCCACTCTGCACCCCAGTTCCACCTTTGCACTGGTCTGCTCCAATCTTGCCAATGTGTATTTTCTTGTCCATGTGTCCTGTGTAGATGCTAACTTCCAGCGTAGAATCTGCCAGACATATGCCATGTCGTACAGCCTTAGTACTCGATGCAGGGTATCTCACTTGTACTGTGCATGGGTCAGATGTCCCGCAGGGACATGAGTGCCCATTCATGCTCCATGTGCATTGCACGCATGCCCCTATGTGTCCTTGACTGGATGATCACTGTAATATCAGTCCTTGGTTACATACATTGCCTGCCATCTCATCAGCCTTCCCATGTCAACTGTGCCTCAGTCCTGCGTTGCACACATGTTTAGGCTCTGACAATCTGTGTGGCTCACAGGCCTCAGCCTGTTCAATGGCCAATGACTCTGTCCAACTCTTGTTGTGTCTTCTTCACACGTGGGCGGCCTCTGGAGTTTCCATCATGTGTCCTGCCCACTGTCCCAGCATCATTTGCAGTGTTGTCATTTGAATCACATGAAGCTGTTGATGCCAGTCAACACTGCCTGTCAATACACAGGTGTATGGTCAGCCTTTTGATACCATGATAGGCATCCCTGCTTTGGTACTGGGGTGGAGGGGTGCTTGGCTTCTGGACATGGTACACATTGAATGCACAATGCACGTGATGTCTGATTTTGACATTGCACTGCCTTCACATTTCCTGGCACACACCATGTAGTGCTTGTACATGTAGGTAGTGAGTGGCGTACACATTTTCTGCACTGCATAGACCCACTTCCATGGAAACTGCCACCTTTCAACAGGTCTGATCACAAAAGCTATTCAAAGTAGACCCAGCATGCATGCCAGGTCATATGTTGTGTGTCACATGTCTGCCTGATGCCTTTGCTGTCGGTGTGTGTGTGTGTCGTGTGCTTCTGACATGTGTATTGACCTTTTCCTCTCTATTTTTCAGGTGATGACGCAGTGGAGGCAGAGGAAGGTGTTGTCATGCCAGACACAGGGTTGGTAACGCCACATCAACCCGGCACTAGTGGGGGTCGTGGGGTGGTAGGCCACGAAACCCCCCAAGTGCTGCAGTCCATCTTGTCTCTGGCTGCCTATGAGTCCAGCCTTGATGACGACTCTGACGTCCATGTTGAGTTGGATGACCATCAAGTCCATGTGTCAGGGGTGAGTGATTCTGATGTGGACACTCCTCTGTCTGCGACACCTGCACTGAGGGATCAGACAGTCTTGGTTCCTCCGCCCGTGGTGGATCGGGACGCAGGGTCACCCTCCACACCAGTCACTGATGTGCCTGGGACATCACGTCGACGGGGGCATGTAGTCGTGCAGCCGCAGGCGGTGCCAACACAGCGAGGACCCCCGGTCCTTGGGTCCCGCAGGGGTCAAGCCTGGCAACGCGGTCGCCGCGCGCAACCGCTGTATACTGAGTGGGAGCAAGACATGACTGCCAATTCCGAATGGCAGGGGGCAGCAATGGAGAACATCGCTGAGAGCATGGAGCGTGTGGCCCGATCTGTGCTCCCCCCTGCTAGGCAGGTGCTTCTCCAGCAGCAGGCGGCACGGTCCACGGCCCGCTCGCTCAGGCTGGGCATGGCGGCCTCAGACAGGGCACGCCAGGCTGAAATGTCGTCTCTGCGTCAAGCAATTGCTGCTCACGCAGAGGCGCACATGGATGCCTTGAGGGAGGAGTATGCTTCCCTCAGATCCACTCTGGGTGTCCTTATGATGTCCCAGAGGCAGCGGGCAGAGGAGAGGTTTGCACAGCTTGAGTGTACCATCTCGGCTGAGCTACAGGCTTGCCGGGAGGTGCAGCGGTTGTCCAGCCAGGCCTTGCAGGAGGAACTCCGTGTTACACGTGCTACCTTGCAAGAGGAAGCACGTGTATCACGGGAGGTTCTGCATGCAGACCTACGTCACATCGCCACACAGAACCAGGCTCACCCGTCCGGCAGACTTGCTGCCGACGAGGGGCAAGCTGCGGCTAGGCGTGGCCAGGCTACTGTGCCACGTCCTCCTTTCCAGGATGAGCCAGACTCGGACGACCATCTATCTCCCACATAGGTCGTGCTGTGCAGGCGTTGAGCCCATGGAGGGTTTTTTTTGGCTCAGCATCATCGCATGTGGATGTTGAGCAGCACCCTGTACCTCCCCCTTCCTGGGTGCCTCCCCTCAACCCGGGTCGTATGTGGCCATTTTTGATTTTTCCTCTAGTTTAGTTAGTTAAGTTTCTGTTTGATAGTTAGTTTAAATAGGTAATGTAGGTTTTCCATAGTTAGTGTAATTAGTTAATAGTTGATTTAGTTTAAAATTGCTAGTCTATTGTGCTTTCATGTGACGGTGCGGTGCTTTGTGGCTTTTGAAGGCATCCACTGTCTGTTCCAGCTGGGCCCTTCATGGTTGTCTTGTGTATGTGTTTGCTGCTTGGGTTCCTTGACTCACATATGCCACTCCTGCCTCCCTTATCCATGGGCTCGCAAGGATGGTTCGGTGTTATAGCATTTTACACAAGGGCATTGGACTGTCATATCTGTGGCATGTCTGGTGCTGTGTGACTTGTGTTGACACCCCTAGTGGGGATGATTTAGGTGTCATTGTCCACTGTTCAGCTTTTGCTAGATGGGGTGTATCATGATTAATGTGGACATTGATTGCTATGCATTGTGTAGTATGTTTCATTTCTTTCCTGTACATGTGCTTGTTCAAATTCATGCTGTAGATAGTGTTCCACACTTTGTAGGTGAAAGACGGACTGATGGTGTGATTTGTGATGTGACTCTCTGACATGGTCAAGTAATGAGATGCCTGATGAGACACACACAGATGACTTTGAAGCATTAATCATGTGTTACATGCCCTTTCTGCAGGTGGATGAGCCTCCAGAGCACCTTTGCCAGCAGACATGTCCCATTGGACGACGGAATTCTGGACCCGTTTGTTGGTGCCCACATGCACATGTGTGCAGAAGCAGAGGCACAGTGATTGCAGACCCACATCCTAGTACTGCTGACATGTTCCAAGGAACTCCAGGCAAGGTGAGCATCACAGGGGGGCCACGACACAGCAAAGCTTGCACCAGGCGAGTTGCACATGCAGGCTTAGTCACAGCACTGAGGGTGAGCTTAGACGAATATTGGTGTTGAAGCACACAATGCAGCTCAGATGTGTTTGTGGACTGATGGCTGCTGATAGTAGGGTTGTCTGGGACACATGCAGGGGCAGTGGCACATACCCTCCGGTACACCAAGGTCCATTGAGCCACTTGTATCAACCATGTAGCCTTCCGAGACATGGAAAGGGGCAGCTCACAGGGACATGCAGCAAGGGACATACTCGGGTGCAGTGCATGTCTTTTCCACGTACTTCATGATAAATGCACTGCCAACTTTGTTTCGGTCATGGTGGTACACAACTTGCTCTGTAGTCATGGCTTGCAATATGGGTCTGTCTGCTTACCCAGGGAACATTGCATTTTGTGTGAATTGTGACACATTGGTGTTCCATTTGCCACGCACCCAGCAGCGGCTGCCTTACTGCATTGACTGTGTATGACCCGTCACAGGGGTGATGTTATATATGGGTACGAAGCATCAACCACAGATTGTCTGTTTGTAGAGTAGTCTGTTGCTATGGGGCATGTTTGGTGTTGTGTTTTTGTGCAATTGGCACGTACAGGTTGTTGACTGTGTCTCTCTTTGCAGCATTGCAGTGCTCCTGTAACCGGACCTGAGAGTGCGCAGGCAGGAGGCCAGCACTCAAAACCAGAGCTAAGTGTCTTGTTGTTTTTCTTACAAACTGCTCTGCATAGGCTTGCTGGGGAGTGTACTGATGCATGGATGTATGTGTGCTTCAATTTGGTATGTTATTTTTGTCCTTAATCACCCGTGATCCTATGCAATTTTGAAACCTGTACCCTCTACCCGGTGTTCTTGCTTCCCGTGCCTATCCAAGCAAAGTTCCCTGACCCGCTTTCACCACTGGGGTTGCGGATGCCTGTGTAAGCCCCGAACTTGCAGGCGCCAAAACCCTAGAGGGGGTGGTTGGTTCGTACCACTCCTGAGCCTGGACTACAGAAAGCCATGACAATGATGTCCAAGTCTGTTTGGATTGTGTATGTGTTCATGCAGGTTGTACATTTTCGTGCATTCCCTAGTTTCATGTGTCATTCCACCTCCCCTCTCCTGCCGCTCATTCCAGTCATCCAGTGTGTCAACACCTGTCCCGACTGCATATCCCTGAACCTCCTTCCCCACCAGGGTCTCAGGGGCCTGTGTGAGTTTGACCTTGCAGGCACCCGGGGCATGGTGGGGGTGGTTGTTTCGTGGCACTCCCGCGCCTGTTCAGGGGACCTCTGACAGTACACATCCATTCATGGTGCATCATCCTATGTCATGTACCACACATGTCTCACATCCTGTCGTGACATTGTTTTGCTGTGCTACCTTGGTTGTTGCATCATTGTGGTAGTACTTGGCCTTTGTGAGGTACTGCTACGTCAAGTCATCTACTGGAGGGTGTTTGGGTTCGTTTTTATGCCTTGGATTTTGTGTTTCGGAAATGAGTGTGTAGTCTGAGGGTTCAGGCATTTTTTTTACACACAAGGTGGGAGATGGTGACGAAGGGTTAAGGTGATCCTGTGGCCAGGTGGAATTGAGGTTTGGGGGCTCCATGACCCAGGTGCAGTTGTTCAGTGGGTCATGGTCATTTGTGAGGGAGGGGGGGTTGTTGTTGATTGTTGCCTTGCCCTGCAGTGTGATGGGAACTCTGACATAGTAATGGTGGTATCCCATGTACATGTTGTGTTCTGCTGATCAATGCCTGTTCATGTGTTGTGTTTTCCTTTCAGGTGCGAGGGGATAGTTGTGGTTTGACATGCTGGGGTGTACACATGGTGGATGTTCACATGTGATGTGTAGGGAACACTGATGGTCACTTGAGTGCACATGCATATGTGGAGTGCATGTCCTTGCAGAACCACACACTTGCACTCTGATGCACTACATGTACTCCCACCCTTGCATATCCACGTGTACACTCTTTGCCTTCTGGTGCCCACTGTGTCCCGGCAGCACATGTTCTGTGACCGATCATGGATCCAGTACATGCCTGATTTGATGTTTGACGTGGTCTGTCACTTAGATGTGATGCTCAGGGTGTGCATCACACACAATGGCTGTTCACTGTGCTGTGCGCTGAGCAGTGTGATGCAGGAGTAGGACACTGCACACATGAGCTGCAGTGTTGATTTTGCAATGCATGATGTGCATGTAGACAGGCATTCATTGTGATGTTACGTCTATGACTGTTGTAATGCATTTGGAAATGACTTATTTTGGGTGGGAGGTTGTTGGTCTGTCATTTCATCTGATTCCGGGTCAGGCAGCAGTGTCCGATGCCACTGTGCATTTAGGACATGGCAATGTGTACCTTATCATTACTGCATTGGTGTATGGGTATTGCGTGCCATGACATGTTGATGTTTGGGAGGGTTTGTGTGACATGACAGTGATGGCCATGGCCTGGTTTGCAGGTGTGTGTGATGCACACCTTGCATATCCGTGTCATCCGCTTCTCAGAGCAACTAGCTGGGGGTAGATTTCTCTCCGCAGCAGGGCCCTCCCCCTGGAACAGACTTCCGGCCTGACTTGAACTTGAGGGGAATCATCTCCAGTTCTGGAAGCACCTCAAGTCCTTCCTCTTTGCTTCTGCTTACTGTCTGCCTCTCCCTTGCAGAATTCTCCACTGGAACTGCACAGGAGCTGCAACTGGGCCACTCTCACCGACCTTGGTCCCTGGCCCAGCCACTCTCCACTTGCACTGCCTCCCTGGCAACCCCTGCACTGCAGTACTGTCTCTCTATCCCTACAGCCCTCCCTTCCCAGCACTTGTCTGCACTCACCTTTGTAGTTGCCACCAGGTGACCTATGTATTATTTTTTCGGGCTACTTCCCCTGTACTGGACTCCCCCCCACCCTTCCCCTTGCACTTTTCCCATTCCCCCTACCCCTGCACTTGCACGATCCCAATGACACCTGGCCTAGTAGTACCGTTCTCTGTGTTCCCTTGTTCCCCCCTCCCTGCCTCATTGCGCCTTGGAATACTTGTGTATGGCCCATATCATGTCATATGTCATATGTGTGCCTTTTGGTCACACAGGATAGATTGTGTTTAAGTAGCTAGGGATGCAGACGATGTGGCACTTCCATGGCAACTATCTCAGGGTGGTAAGGTTGTGACAGTTGACTGTCTCTTTGTCATCATCGATTGTCACCTGGTATGTGCCAGGCCTGTGTGCACTCCGCAGGGGTGGGAGTTTAGGGGAAAAATGTGGCCACAAGCTGGGTCCGGGCTTCCTCGCCACGTGCCCTGTCCCCTCCCATGGGCAGCGCCTGTGGTTGGGGATGTGGGGGCACCACCATGTCCACCGGGACGCCCTGCTGTGTTGCAACATTGTGCAGGACACATGCTGCCACAATGATCCTGCACACTACTGGTGGTGCATAGAGTAGTTGCCCACCAGAGCGGTCAAGGGAGCGGAAACGTGACTTGAGCACTCCGAATGTGCGCTCCACTATGCCCCTGGTTGCAATATGGGCGGCGTTGTATCTTACCTGGGGTGGTGTGGTGGGGTTCCGGATTGGCGTCATCATGTGGTTGCTCAGAGGGTAGGCACTGTCCCCTGGGGAGATGATAATAGTTGAGATAATTAGGGTTTGGATATTTGTCTGTGTGTGACTTGCATGCATGTGCAAGGGCATTTGTACTGACCTAGGAGCCATGTGTCGCCATGCTGCCCAGCTTCCAGGGCCCGGCTCAGGGCGGACATTCTGTATATGAAACTGTCATGGGTGGAGCCAGGGTAGTTTGCATAGACAGAGGTGATGATTCCCTTTGCATCACATACCACCTGTACATTGATGGAATGCCAGTGCTTGCGGTTTCGGTAGATGTGCTCAATGGCCCTAGGTGGACGTAGGGCCACATGGGTGCAATCTATGGCACCAAGCACTTTGGGGAAGTGTGCCACCCTGAAAAAATCCAGGACAACGGCCTGCCTTTCTGCGGGTGTTCTGGGCATGTGTATGTGCCTGCGGACTGAGGGGCGCGCTGTCATGATTGCCAGTACCTGGTGTAGGCAGCGTGACTGCGTGGCCTGTGAGACCCCCCCCCACTATGGCAGTGGTCCGCTGAAATGACCCAGTGGCCAAAAAATGCAGGACATTGAGCACCTTCTCCAAGGGGCTCAATGCTTGGGAGCAAAGGGTGGGGGATGTGAGGTCATCTTCCCACTCCCTGACCAGGTCTAGGATGATATGGGGTGGAAACCTATACCTGCCATAGACCTGGTCGTCAGGCATCCCAAAAAGGCTTGTCCGTGTTTTGCGAAAATGCGTGCCCTGGCTATTCTCCTCCTCCTGCGGTGTCCCACGATCAGTGCAGCGACAAATGGGGCATTCATCGTAGCTGTATATACGCGTTTGTTGTTTGCGCGCACTTTTATGCTGTGCGCGGGGACGCTTCCGCCTGCCTTCGTGTGGCAGACGCGTTGACGCCTGTGCACGTCTTTTGCCGTGCGCGTGTTTCCCGTGTTCGGATACGGTCCGAGCGTCATCGCGTGTGATCGGAGGGGAGTGTGCGTACACGCAAGTGGCCTGGGTACGTGTGTTTCGGGGTGCCCGGGAAGTTCCACACGCGATTAGCCTGGGCACGTGTGTTCCGGGGTGCCGGGAACTTCCACACGCGATTGGTGGAAATCCACGTGTGTTCTGTCATCACGTGCAATGAGGGAAACACCTGCGCGCGTCACGTCACTTACGCGCATAGGCCCTTTCCTCGTATTACACGCGGACGTGCAGTTTTTCACGCGCGCTGAAATGCGCATGCACGTCTGTACGCGTCACGTCACAGGGGCGCTTGCGCTTGATGGGCCTTCTGTCCAATGAAAATGCGTATGCGTGCAGACGCGCTTACGCGCTAAGGGCCTTTCCTCGAATTACACGCTGACGTGCAGATTTTTCACGTGCCAAATCACTCCGTATCAAGCTGGCCACGCGAAAACACACGGAAGCCCACGCTCCTGCCCAGAAGGCCGAATCACTGCCCCCCAGTGCCCCGAGCAGCCTCCCACGTGCCATCTGCTGCTGCCTGCCTGCCTGCCTGCTGCCACCGTGCCCTGCCATTTGGTGCCTGCACATCAGCCATCTGCAGGGGTCCAGTTGCTGTGTCCACCCCTGCTGGTACAGAAGACTCCCGACTCGAATACCATCGCTCCACAGCCCAGCCCCAGGACCCAGTTGCCCACCCACTCCTGCCCCTGGGGTTGCCATGTCGGGCACATCCACATCTGACCCCAGTGGCAACCCCCGGCCAGAGGGGCAGAGGGGCACCAGCTTCACTGCCACCGAAGTTGGTGTCCTGGTGGAGCAAGTCCTGGGGCAGTATGATGCCCTCTTCGGATCGTCCCGCGCCAACAGGGAAGGACGGGATAGGATCTGGGCCGACTGTGTGGTTGCCATCAACGCGGAGGGGGTGGCAACCCGCACCATCCAGAAGGTCAAGAAGCGCTGGGAGGACTTGAGGTCCAGGACCCTCATGAAGGCCCGGCGCCTCGTGGAGGGGGGCCGGGGCCGCATGAGTTCCATCCAGTTGAGGGTCCTGGAACGCGCACACACAGCGCTCCACGCCCAGGTCCTTGAGAGGGAGACCCGTCTGGAGTTGAGCGGTAAGTGGCCAAGCATTGCTGTGTGAGACAGGGCATGTTGCAGTGTGCTGGTTGTCTGATACTTGCCTGCATGTGTGACATAGGCCATGTACGCATGTATGTGTGCAGGGACATCATGGGAATGCATGTGCAACCTGTAATGTGTGAACCGCACGGTTGTTGCATGTGTTTGAATGCGACATGGGGAGCCCTGTGCAGATTGCACACATGAGAGCATGGCAGTCTCTGTTCCTGGACATGGGTGGGGGCGAGGGATGGGTGCTGATGCCAGATACATATGTGGTATCCATGTCTGTGTGCCTGACCTGCGTGTCTGTGACTTGTGAGTGCCATGGATGCATGACACATGTCTGTGACAATGTACAGATTCACTGATGCAGCCTAGTCATCCTTGTATGCACTGTGATTGGGGTGTACGGGGCCAGATGGATGTGACTGAGGTGAAGTGTGTGCATGTGATAGGCATGACCCATGATGCATGTGAGTCCTATTACATTGTATGATTCGAGAGTCCATTGGACATGCATTGAAATGTCCATGGCACGCACCATGACTGTCAGTGTGTGTGTTGTGCCTGGACTGACACATGTGTTGTGGTGTGACATGATGGAAGTGTACTTTGACAGTGGCACTCATCTGCTATTGCTTCCTGTCTAGGGGACCATTGTACAGTACCCTGATGCTTGTGTTCTATGTCTCCCTCTATGCAGCGGCTAGTGAAGGAGAGGGCGGAGACGGCGCTGTGGAGCAAGGCGGCGGGGATGCCCCCACGGCTGCAGCGGAAGGGGTGGGTGAGCCCCCACAGGGGCCTGCTACGGCGGTAGACGGCGAGGAGCCATCCAGGTTGGTGGTTTCCACAGAGGAGGAGGAGGCCGCCACTGAGGCGCACATGGGGCCTGGTGGGGGCATCCCTGCTGGTGCAAGTGGTGCAGTCCAGGGGCAGGGGCAGGAGACAGCACAGGTCACCGTGGAGGGGCCTGTGCATGTCACTGTCCCTGAACCTGTGGGTGCACCACCTTGCACCAGCAGGGATGCCCCGACCCAGGCCCGTCCGCAGGTAGAGGGGATGTCCATGTCATCTGACTCCCCTCCACCTGCGGACGAGGGGACCCCTGGCCGTGTGGAGAAGGTCCTGATTGGGGTCGCGATGCGCACGGCTGTGATTCGTCATGCCGTGCGCGCTTCCCAGGAGGAGCACGCACGTCATCACGAGGAGCACCGTGCCGACGTGGCCCAATTGGGATCGGCCATGTTCGGGGGTTTCCTGCATGTGTCGGCCAATCTGGCGGCCCTCTCCTCCTCTGTGGAGACTATACGCCAGTCGTTCTCCTTGCCGTCTTCCGGCCCGGTTGCCACCAGGGCCCCCTGTGGACCTGCCCTGACCAATGCAGCCAGCTCGGTGGGGATCCCATCCCTGCCACAGTCGGGAGTCAGAGGTCCAGCAGGGGTGGACAACACAGCAACTGGACCCCAGCAGATGGAGGATGTGACGGCATCATCGGGCAGGGCACGTGCACGACGGCGTCAGTGGTTTCCATCATCCTGGATGCCGTCGTGCTGGCAGAGGCAGTGGCGTCGGAGGCAGCAGCAGGCTCGACGTGGGAGGCATCATGGCTCGGGGCCATCAAGATCAGAGGGGCAGGCATCGGCCGGAGGGCAGGAGAACCCTGGGATGGTAGTGTCTTCCGTGTGGGAGCAGTTGGTCCAGCGGATAGGTGCGGAGCGGCAGCGGGCGGAAGAGGAGCGGCTCACCATGGTCAGGGCAGAGTTCTCCATGCGTCGGGCGTTGAGGCGGGCTGAGTGCCTCGAGGAAGCTCGCAGGGAGTTTGAGGTGAACATGGGGTTATCCCTGCGAGACCTCGGGGCCAGGACAGAGTCCCGCCTCCAGGACATCGACATGGAGTTCGATGATGCCCTGGCCGGCAACATCACAGAGTGAGCCGCAGGACTTGCCCGCTGCCATTGTATATAGTTATATAGTTAGTGGTAGGTTTCCTTTGAATTACTTTTTTTTTTATTTGGTTGCGATTGGACAATGCGCCACTTTTTTGTATATAGTTCAGTTTTTAGTTAGTTGACATAGTTAGGTTTCATTTGGTTGGGCTCATGGACCCGGGATTGTCTTGTATATAGTTCTTGGATTTTTTGGATTTTTTTCATGGACATTCATCTTCTTTTTGTTGTTTTGCTTTGTGGTTTTTCTAATTTCATTTCCATTCTTGTTGATTTTCAATACATTTTTATTTTCATCCTTCAATGGCCCTCATTACGACCCTGGCGGAATTCGGAAAACGATGGCGGAAATGCAATACCGCCATCGAATAGCGCTCGGTGCGACTATGACCCGTCACCGCAAAGTACGAAGCCATTAGCGACACCGTAGTGAACACCAACGCTAACTGCACCAAGCACGCGCGCGCGCGCCATGCCAAACCGTAAACACCACCATGGCGCAAGGGTACGCTAATTCCGACCCTAGCGGACATGTACCTAACGCCATCAAGCATGGCGGAATGAACCATTCCGCCATGGTGAGAAGTACGGCATCGCAAATCAACCGTAAACGGCCCCACTGAGTGCCTGTACACCGCTCCCTGCCCACAAAGTGCAACTCCCCGTAGGTGCAATGAAGTCACAATGCAACCATTGAAATGTACAAGTCACCCATGCATGTCAACGAACAAATGAAACACAAGAGGGGCCAATGGGAGCTGCAGGGCACAGATGGCACGAATACAGAAGCCATCCCAATGGACATGACCACAGTCCCCCACCAAGAAACGCACGCAAACACAGGCACCTGTGACCAGCAATATTCCGAAAATCACATCATTCCACCAGTCCACCTGGCTGACCGGCATCTGTTACACAAAACCCAATCCCCCGCCCCTGAGCATGACAACATTCAAACAGTCATATTGGCAGCCCCCATCCCTGACCTCACGGGCTTCGTAGGCAAACGCGTCCAGTACAGTACCACGCAACTAAACTCCGAAGCTGGAACCCAATGCAGATCTCCTCACAATACATCGCTCCCCAAATAGGAATATGCCACATCACTTGCAAAGAAGAACGCTACACGGGCCAAATCAGAATAGAAATTTAATGCACAACAAAATCACCAAGCCCATACAGCCATCAGGCCATGAACTCCAAAACACATTTCACCATTGTGGGCTGCATCCGCAAGAAATGACCAGCCACTACTTGTGTGACGCCCTGTTCCATCATGGTACACAGAGCCACATTCACGTACGAAAAGGCAACATGGAAGCGCACAGAACCGCAGGGCCGTCCCAATGGGGAGGCACTAGTCCAGCTGAAAGGCCGAAATGTTGCTCCGAGCCACCAGTACTGCGTAAGGGCATGTGGCCCATTGGCGATCGTCCCATAAGATCGTAATGCTGCTCCACTGATTAACACGAAGCAGCAGGTGTCGGGAGTAAAAGCCATCTGCAGGAGTGGCATACAGATGGCAGTGGCAAAAGGGGAGGAGATACCTGTCAACCAAAAGAAAAGAAAAAGAACAGAATGGCCATCAGAACTACATTCGAACAACTCACTTCAATGATCACACTAAATCCACAGCCATATGCATGCTAGCCCACTCCAAAGGTTCATCACCACCCAAAAACCACTTGCGACTCATAACTATCTATATCGAGGTGTAAACACCATCACAAACGAGTGTACCTGTGCATGCGTCTGTCAAAACAGAATCCATCAGATGGGATTGGTAACGTGCATGGACACAAGTGTCTGAGGGCGCGTCGAGACAGGGAGGGCTCAACAAGGCCAGATAGACGATGGTCCCACTATGGCAGCCCTGCATCACATAGCGTAGGGGAGGCGTATAGATTCCAAGAAGCCCTGTACATGGCAAACTCTGTATCAAATCACCTGCCCATGCATCCATTCATCATTCCCTCATCCCGGGATTAAAACGCCAGAATATTTACTCACATAACATTAGAAATATCCATTGAGTCTGTGCGTTATGCAGCCTGCAAAATCCACAGTGCCCCAGCCCGTAATGCCAGTGTTGTGAAGTAACATGTATTTGGGAACGTCCGGCCTCATCGCCCACGTCGCTATTGCGCATCCCAAACCATTCATATCAATCATTGCATCCTCGCCATGGCCCCTGTCCCAAGGACATTGAACAATAGTACGTTATATTTGCAGTCAGACCTGTGGGCATTTCCCCGCCGCTAGCTGAAAACCGAAAGCGCCGCCCTTCGAATTCCTCATTTGCAACATCACGTCGAAGAAGCATCTGTGGCCGTTTGAAATCACTAATTAATCCATCTAGTGCGGCTGTGTGTGAAAATGGCAACTGCCTTCACCCACAAATGGGACGCCCCGCCCGTCGTTGCAACTCGGTACAGTGATGCATGAGGGCCCACCGTTACTCGAGTACTACGTACCACTGACCCTTCACAAGTCTGTTCGCGACTGCACAGATAGTATGTGAAACAATGGGACCATAGCAGAATGAACATATCAACCAATGTTACACGGCCATCGGGTACAAATACATGATTGCAATAGCAAGATGCCATTCCCCGAATTGCAGCGTTGTGTGCGGGACGTGCTCGGCCAAAGGGGAGAGCAGTTTGCACAGGTGGAATGAATCACCACAGGTGGAGGCCATACAGCCTGAAAACACATAAATTGCACAGCCAGTCTCCTCCCACAACCACACCGAAATGCTACCGGCAGGACTTGCGATGTTGGCCCTGGGGGACCTGATAGCACTGCAAGTACTCCAACTCCAGGAAGAAGACGAACACCAACTACAACCGGCCGCACGGAGGAGACGCAGGAGGAGGAGGAGGGCAAGGCAGGGCCAGCAAGGGCCGCCAGCACAGCCACTACCACCACGCAGGCAGCCCGCAATCCCACGCCTCCGAGCACATCCGTTCAACCTCACTGATGAGCAGATCCACACCCTCTACCGTCTGGACCGGGACACCATAGCCGCCATTGTGGACATGACACAGGCTGACCTTGTCAGCATGATAGATAGCCCAACCGCCATCCCACCCCTACTGAAGGTGGTGTCTGTACTCCACTTCCTGGCCACAGGCACCTACCAGCACACAGTCGGACAGTTGCATGGCATTTCTCAGCCACTGTTCTCACGGACACTATTGCAAGTGCTCGATGCCCTCCTGCAGCACGCAGACGACTACATCTCCCTACCACGCTCGGAGCAGGAAATTACCAACACAAAAGTGGGATTCCATGCACTTGCCGGCATACCGGGTTGCATTGGTGCCATCGACTGCACCCATGTGGAATTGGTCGTCCCACATGCCATGGAGGCCCAGTACCGCAACCGAAAACAATTTCATTCTCTGAATGTGCAAATGTAGTGTGACTCCAACAGGATCATTACACATTGTTGTGCCCGATTCCCTGGATCAACCCATGATTCTATGGTCTTGAGGAACTCTACAATACCACGCTACATGGAGCGACACGCAGGGAACAGATCCTGGCTACTCGGTGAGTCTCATTACATGCATGATAATGTGGGGTATGTGATTCGGCAATGACCTGGCAGGAAGGGGGGGGGGGGTGTGCGTACGTAGCAATGGCATTCCACATCATACGTTTCTCGTCCACATACAGGTGATGCTGGATATCCACTGAAGAGATGGCTCCTCACACCAGTCCGGAACCCACGGGACCAGCATGAGGAGGACTACAACCATGCCCACTCACGTACCCGTGTAGTCATTGAACAGGCATTCGGCCTACTGAAGGGTCGTTTCCGCTGCCTCAGCAGGTCTGGCGGGGCACTCCTGTACCGCCATGAGAAGGTTGCAAAGATGGTGATGGCATGTGTCATGCTACACAACATGTGCGTACGTAGAAATGTGCCCATGCCCCCTGACGCAGAACTGCAAGCACCTGATGATGGTCATGATGAGGGCGGGGATGTGGCAGCACCTCAAGGAGTCTGCGAGGCACCGGAGGGCCGTGACATTCGTCAGCATCTCATTGATGTATGCTTCTAGCACTCACGCCTGGTGGCTGATACATGGACACGGGACTCGTGGCACTGTGTGTGTCTGGGACATGCACAATATGGACTGTACACCTATGATGGCCTAGTACACAAAGATCAATGTCAACACATCTCATTGGTTGATCGTGCACTGTTTATGGCATATGTGATATCATGTTGTACACCCTATCGACCCGCCACCCAAGTGAGCCCAACACACCCCCTCCACCCTCCTACCTCCCCCCCGAACACCAGTGTCCACAGATGCTCGTTGTCAGTGGGCAGTCGCTATTGCAAGCCCCCTCTGCGGGTATCAGGGGCACCCCTGCCTGTGGAGCGCAGGTTCCTCCCAGATCTACGTTGGGGGCTGCCCTGGACGGAACTTGCAACGGATGATGTCTCTGCCTGCTCACGTCCATGCATGTCCCTAAGGGTTTGCGAGAGCTCAGTGAGCACACGGCGCACTGCGGCAAGTTGGGCACATACGTCCTTGGACGTCGCATGCAGTTCCCCCCTCAGGCTCTCGGTGCTTCTCTCCATTTGGACTCCCAGGCTCTCGGTGCTACTCTCCATTTGTGCCCTTAGTGTCTCTGTACCTCTCTCCATTTCTGCCCTAAGTGTCTCAGTTGATGTTTCTATGTCTGCCTTAGTGCCCCCACATTCATCGGCATGGTCCTTGAGGAGCGTGGCCAGTTGCTGCTGTTGCACGATTAACTGGTCGAGGGACTGTTGCCTCTGCTGGGCCATGGCCATTTGCGGGGGTGTCACAGAGGGGCTGTTGACCTCATGTTGCCTTGCCACAGGGCTTGTGGGGGATGGCCAGTCGTTGTCTTGTGGGTGCCCCTGCGTGGTATCCTCATGTTGTACGGGATGGGACAGACAGGGGGATTGGGACAGGTCATGGATGGATCTGTCTTCGACATCCCCGTCTTCTGTGTCGGAGCATGCTGCAATCAATGGGGTGTCACCTATGGTGCTGCTGCCACCAGAGGCAGTGCCTTCTGTGGCATCCGTTGGGGGGACCTGTGGTGGTGGTGGTGTGGGCATGCTGGCTGCTGGGGTGCCTGTTGATGTTCCCTCCTCTGTGCTGCCACCTGATTTGTGCTGCTGCCGTGTCTTGATGCGTGCAGCTGAGGTGGAGGGTCTTTGGCCGTTGGTCTTGGCCCTCTTTGCAGGTGTGCTGGTAGGGGTGTCCTGAAGCTCGTCGTTTGGATCGGACCCTGTGGTGGAGTAAAGGAGGGCGAGGGTTATTGATGGGTCTGTGGGAATTGGAATGGCATTGTATCACATGCATTGGGGTGGTACCTGAGGGTGATTTGGGTCGGGGCCTTGGAGGTGCTTTCATTTGTGTGTGGAGTGAGGGTGCAGTTGTTTGGCAGCCTGCAGTTAGGGTGTGCCTGCTGCACGTGTAGTGCGTGTTTTAGGGGTTTTTAATTATTTATGTATTTATTGTGGGTTTTAACGTGCGCTATCAGGCCGATGTGTGTGGACGTTCTCCTGGACATGTGTTTCTGTTGCACTATGTGGACACATGGTACTTCACATGGTTGGACTTTGTGGATTTGGCATTGTTTTATCTGGCCCACCTACCTGAATCTTCGGATGTCTGCACTCCTTTCTCCATCCCTCCGACTCCCTCTATGCTCTCCATTCCGATGGTGGAGGCACAGATTTCTTCCCAGGGGGTCAACTTGATGGGTGATTCAGGACCTCCCCCGGTGGCTGTGGCAATGTTGCGGTTGGCAGAGAGTATGCTGCGGACGCGTATCCGCAGGTCGTCCCATCGCTTTCGGCATTGCTGTGGGGTGCGGGGTGCGGTCCCCACCGCACTTACCCGCTGTGCCACCAGAGCCCATATGGCCTTCTTGTTTGCAAGTGCCGTCCTGGTCATTTGTGTGCAGAAGACGACGGCAGCATTCTCCTGGAGGGTCTCTGTTAGCACGGTGAGTTCCTCACGGGAGAAGTGGACCTGCCGCTTGCGGTCGCACGCTTTCTTCGCTACTTTTCCCATTTTTCTTGGTTTCGCTAGGGTGGATGACGGGTTGGGGTGTGTCTCAGGGTAGTGTTTTTAGTGGTTGTGTGGTTTTAGTGGTTTTATAGGTGTACGCGGGATGTTTCCCGTTCCGGGCCCATGTTTTAACTTCCGTTTCCGTATATTTCCGGTCACCGTACTTTCCGGTAGGCGCACACTGCGGTGTCCGCTGTGATGGGTGGCGGTATTGCACCTAGGGCGCCGTACGGCAGCGGTGTGGGCCGTTTTGGGGTCTTTTCCGCCATCGCGGACTTTGCACTTCCGCCATGCCGTGGTGCTCGTGCCCGATGGGTCGGAATGGGCCGCACTTTGCTCCTTCGTGCAATGGCGGAAACGCTATTTACGCTGTGGCGGTCCGGTCAGTCACTTTCCGCCAGGTTCGTAATGAGGGCCAATGTGTCGTATCATCTCATTACTTTCATGCATGTCATGTTGGGTGTTTTAACATTCACTTGCAGCCATTGTGTGTGACAGACATGTGTTCATTTGCATTATTTACATTGGGTGTTTAACATGTAATTGCCTTTGATATGTGGGTGGATGTGATAGTTGGTTGGGCCTTTTGGCAGGGGAGGATGGCCATCACGGACATGATTGGGGATTGTTGGGACCCAGGTGCAGGGGGGCATGGATGGGACATGGGTGGGGGCCTGCTGGCAGGTGCCCCACAGTGCTGGGGGGTGGGGGTGGTGGGGGCATGGATGGGACATGGGCGAGTGCCTGGTGGAGGGTGCCCCGCAATGCTGGGGTGTGGGGGTGGTGGGGGACATGAGTTGGTCATGGGTGGGGGCCTGCTGGCAGGTGCCCCACAGTGCTGGGGGGTGGGGGTGGTGGGGGACATGAGTTGGACATGGGTGGGGGCCTGCTGGCAGGTGCCCCACAGTGCTGGGGGGTGGGGGTGGTGGGGGACATGAGTTGGACATGGGTGGGGGCCTGCTGGCAGGTGCCCCACAGTGCTGGGGGGTGGGGGTGGTGGGGGACATGAGTTGGACATGGGTGGGGGCCTGCTGGCAGGTGCCCCACAGTGCTGGGGGGTGGGGGTGGTGGGGGACATGAGTTGGACATGGGTGGGGGCCTGCTGGCAGGTGCCCCACAGTGCTGGGGGGTGGGGGTGGTGGGAGACATGAGTTGGACATGGGTGGGAGCCTGCTGGCAGGTGCCCCACAGTGCTGGGGGGTGGGGGTGGTGGGAGACATGGGTGGGGGCCTGGTGGAGGCTGCCCCTGGTGACTGGGGGGGTGGGGGTGCTGGGAGACATGGGTGGGGGCCTGGTGGAGGCTTCCCCTGGTGACTGGGGGGGTGGGGGTGCTGGGAGACATGGGTGGGGGCCTGGTGGTGGGTGTCCCTGCACTGCTGGGGGGTGGGGGTGGTGGGAGACATGGGTGGGGGCCTGGTGGAGGCTTCCCCTGGTGACTGGGGGGGTGGGGGTGCTGGGAGACATGGGTGGGGGCCTGGTGGAGGCTGCCCCTGGTGACTGGGGGGGTGGGGGTGCTGGGAGACATGGGTAGGGGCCTGGTGGAGGCTGCCCCTGGTGACTGGGGGGGTGGGGGTGCTGGGAGACATGGGTGGGGGCCTGGTGGAGGCTGCCCCTGGTGACTGGGGGGGGGGTGGGGGTGCTGGGAGACATGGGTGGGGGCCTGGTGGTGGGTGCCCCTGCACTGCTGGGGGGTGGGGGTGGTGGGGGACATGGGTGGGGGCCTGGTGGAGGCTGCCCCTGGTGACTGGGGGGGTGGGGGTGCTGGGAGACATGGGTGGGGGCCTGGTGGAGGCTGCCCCTGGTGACTGGGGGGGTGGGGGTGCTGGGAGACATGGGTATGGGCCTGGTGGAGGCTGCCTCTGGTGACTGGGGGGGTGGGGGTGCTGGGAGACATGGGTGGGGGCCTGGTGGAGGCTGCCCCTGGTGACTGGGGGGGGGTGGGGGTGCTGGGAGACATGGGTGGGGGCCTGGTGGTGGGTGCCCCTGCACTGCTGGGGGTGGGGGTGGTGGGGGACATGGGTGGGGGCCTGGTGGAGGCTGCCCCTGGTCACTGGGGGGGTGGGGGTGGTGGGAGACATGGGTGGGGGCCTGGTGGAGGCTGCCCCTGGTGACTGGGGGGGTGGGGGTGCTGGGAGACATGGGTGGGGGCCTGGTGGAGGCTGCCCCTGGTGACTGGGGGGGTGGGGGTGCTGGGAGACATGGGTGGGGGCCTGGTGGAGGCTGCCCCTGGTGACTGGGGAGGTGGGGGTGCTGGGAGACATGGGTGGGGGCCTGCTGGCAGGTGCCCCGCAATGCTGGGGGTGGGGGTGCAAGGGGACATGAGTTGGTGATCATTGGTGCAAGGAGACATGTGCCTTTGCTGGGGGGCATGCCCATGTTGGGTGGGCTGCCTGTGGGACATGACCAGGGATGCAGGGTAGTCCCCTGTGGTGTGGGCTGCCTGCAGGGGCCGTGGAGGGTGTACAGGGAACACCTGGGAGGACCCACACTGGCAAATCACATGTAGGACTCCCCGGCACCCCTGAAATACACGTACCTTGCTGAAATCGCGTGTAAAACTTCGTGCGCACCCCTGTAATACCCGCACGCAGCCCAATCGCGTGTGAAACTTCCCGCGCACCCCTGAAATACACGCGCCCAGGCCAATCGCGTGTGGAACTTCCCGCGCACCCCTGAAATACACGCGCCCAGGACAATCGCGTGTGGAACTTCCCACGCACCCCTGAAATACACGCGCCCAGGACAATCGCGTGTGGAACTTCCCACGCAACCCTGAAATACACGCGGCCAGGCCAATCGCGTGTGGAACTTCTCACGCACCCTTGAAATACACGTAGCACGCTCCCCCAGGCCCGATCGCGTGAGAAAGTTCACGCGAACCCCTGAAATACACGTAGCCCGCTCCCCCAGGACCGATCGCGTGAGAAACTTCACGCGAACCCCTGAAATACACGTAGCACGCTCCCCCAGGCCCGATCGCGTGAAAAAGTTCACGCGAACCCCTGAAATACACGTAGCCCGCTTGCCGTGCTGGTACAGGGTTAGCGCAGCCCTTTGCGCTGGATTGGGGATTTTGATGGCTTTCTTGGGGGCGTAACTGGCGCTGCTGCAAGGTCGCTGCGCCACTGTGCGCCACGGCTGGTTTTGGTGGCTGGAATCCATGAATACGCTGTGCGCGGAAATGGGTTTTGGCGCACGCGGCTGGCGCAGGGATTCACACGCGCACACTGTGCGCCAGCCGCGTGCGCCACTTGTGCGCTTAATTCTATGAATTACCCCCTAAAGGTTTATTTGAGGCACACTTCAGGGGGTGAGTCACTGATTAAGTCTGTTCTTAAACACCTCACTCAGCCTTTCATCCTTCTGAGGTCGATAAATGAGTACCAACACAGGTTGGGTGATATTGGGTGTATATATTGTCTATATGAAGCGCTTAGGCGTAAGTGGTATATAATAACACATCATTATCATTTGGTCTTGGCCACCTGCTTGCATACACAGTAATTTGGTAATATGGGCCTACACACACTGATCCTAACGATACATATGGCGATCCATTCTTGTATGAAATGTACATCACATAGTGATATCATAACTATATTTTCCGTAGTGTACAATGCTATGTGATGCCGCTTCCTGTTTTGTCAACGGGTGAAATGTCGTGTTCCATCGCTACCCGCGATATCACTCCGGGTGGGGGGGGGTGTCAAATGATATCACTTCCTGTGATGTCATCAGGGGTCAAGGGCCGTGTGATGTCACTTCCGCTACCCCTGGCATTTTGGTGAAATGACGTCCCTGACATAGTCATTGACGAGGGCTGCACATTACCTTCTCTATTCCTGTGAATCACCGCTACTCCTACAGCATACCATGAAGACGGTGCAGGACGATGAAATGCATATATAAGTCATGCATAAGTACTACATATATAAAGTGTGCCATGTACTGTGCACACTAGCTTTGTGCCCGGAGTCATGCAGAACCATGACGATGAGCCCTATGACGGCAATGATGGACAGTCCCACTGCCTTGGTGATGAAAGCCCTATGGGGGGCAAGTGGCCCTGGCCCTGACATGGGGGGAGAGCCAAATACTCCATGAGATACGATTCCACCACCTACCTGCAACATTGAACACCAGCCCTCCTCCAGAAGAGGATGCCAGCTGCCCAGCCAGTGTGACCAGGAAACCTCCATCAATGTGAACCAAGGATAGCACAGGGGCAACATGCTGGTGTTGGAAGGAAGATCTCGCAGAGCAACAGAGGTTCAAATCCCAGACGCACTTAAAAACCAAACTCAGGTACTAAGTGTGTTATAAAAAATAAATAAAATAAAAATGTGACATGACCAAACAAAAGATCCATCAGCTGAAGCCTTGGGGCATCCTGGTAGCAGTGGACACCACCACCCATCTCGCATCTCGTGGAGCAATCTCTACCCAGGCCAGGTAGCGAGACTAGTCCCAACCCAGGAACATGCATCCCCTGCCACCCTCCCAACACCTCTGCCTATCGTTCTTCCCCTATGGCTGGTAGTTACTTAGCTGAAGGCTCCATTATGGAGGAAGCCAGGCATGGGCTCAGGAGAATGGATGGGGAACTGGTGGCTTCCTGCTCCTCATTAGGGTCAATCATGTGAGAAGTCCACCAATCCTTGGAGAATATGCAGCAAGAGACGGAAACAGCAAACCCGCTGTGGGGCAGAAGTGCAAGGGGGCTGTCATGGCAGGAAACCAAGAGGCATCTGCAGAGGTCAGCTGCTGAAACAGTGTGGGCGTACACTGAGCCAGGGAGCACAGCAGACTGGCCCAAGAGGACATGCATCCATATCTGCTGTTGCCACTGCAGGGGCCTTTGCTGGAACCAGGGAGGATGGCCTACTGAACAGAGAGCAAGTTGTGTCTAATGGCCCTCAGCAATGCTGCATTCTGCCGCCAGGTGGCGGAAGCCAGCCAATGCTATACCGAGTCACAGCATTACCTGTGCACTGATTCATCCTTCCCTTTCCCAGATGCCGAGTAGGTGGGAAGGGGTTCTACAGCCACCATCCTTGCAGTACCTCCTCTACTCCGATGTCGGCACAGTAACCCCTTGTCTGAGCTCTCCACCCCGCTGCTCCCACCTTCAATGGCTTGGCCATCCACAAACTCTAACCAAACAGGCCCAGGTGCTAAGCGGCTATGGAAGGGCAAGCTAAACACCACCCCATCTCTCTCTCTCTAAGGACATTTTCTCTCCCACATTCAATTTTGGAACATTAGTGAGTTTTCATTTTGATCAGCTTGGATTTACACAGTACCCCGTTTGGGTCTGGAGGCATGTAACCCCACCCCGGATGTCTTCTTCAGCAACATAACCCAGGGCTTTTGTTTCACCTGGCTCCTTCTGGACCTGTTGTGGTTGAAACATGCCCCAAACATTGTTATTTTGGAACATTTGACCAATGGGGCAGCAGAAATATCCTCCATCTTTCACGTTTAATCAATTTGTGTTTGTTGCAGAGTTGATGTGGTCCTTCCATTGGTATCATTTGAACTGGGGGGTTAGGGGGAGTGAGGAGGTGGGCCGTGGTATTTTCATTGTGATGCCCTCACCACCACCAGAAAAAAAAGTTGATAACTAGAACTAGGCCATCCGTGTTGTCGTGGTGCCTGCATGTCGTGCCCATGGCTGCAATTTTGGAATTGGAATTTTGGAATTGCAGCTCAACTTTGGAAATGCATGCCCACAGCCTTAAGATCCGCTCCCACACATCACACTTTCAGAAAAGAGGCCATGGCTTTTATCACTGGACTGCTAAGAAACATGGCCTTCTAGTTTGGTGTAGCAACATCTCTGACTGCTACAAATGTACATTACCTGGTATTTTTTGTCAATTGCACTTGGATCTCTACCCTATTTGGATTGTCCACATTGTATATACCTGCTCTTTGTGTAAAATCTTAAGTAACCTTGTAAAATGCAATGCGCTCAGATACCCTTGGGTTAGGTGCGCTATATAAGTAAAATAAACAAACAAACAATTACTAGAATCTGCCTCATCAGCAGGTGAAGGCAAGCGTCCCCAGCCAGCACGATCCTCCCCACAATGAGAGACAATGAAGGACTCTCCCAAATCGGGAATAAGGCCAAGACAGAGTGCGGGTGAGCTTAAATGGGAGTTTATCAATGAGAATATGGCATGCAAAGAACTCTGCAAACTCCGAGAGCGCTCTGTCTGACAATAGCAAAGACAGGCGTATATATTTACAAAAAACGTCATAAGAACCTACACACTATAGGGGGCGCAAGTTCAATGGGATTGGGTGGCGACGACTAACTATAGGTGCTGCTGCGATGTGGTTGGCCGTGGCTGGAGAACGTCACTGGTCAGCCTCGTGGGTTGGGCTGGGCCTGGCAGGTTGGCAGAGTTCATCCGGGCGGTGTTGTTGTGCCATCGCGGCCAGTGTTAGAGATGAATGTCTTTTCCTGACTTATTTGCCCTAGGCCATGCACACCGCAGTCATTCAGTCATTTCAATATTATCTTCTTTAGTAAATCTTCCAATAGGTTATTCTACAGGTTAATGCAACACAGGAGGAATGTACCTTGTGAGGGGTCTGGCGGTAATACGTCAGGACATGGTTACCAGAGTCCTGTTGACCGGGGCCATAGGTCGAGGTGCTAAGCTTCAGGGCCTGGGACGGGCGGTACAGGTCTTTCTGTCTTGTTAGAAGTTGTTATGGATGTGCCGCTGTGTGTTGTCAAAGTGTTGGGTGTCCTGATTGCACAGGGCCATAGGTCTAAGATGATCCGGTGGGTTATGGGGTTTACGAGGGGGCGCCTTTGGAAGTGGGTGTTCAGGCAGAGGTTTACTGCTGTGCTGTAAATAATGCAGGTGGCGGGCCGTGGCCTTGGATGCTGCAGAGGGGGCTACAAATCTTTGAAGCGGCTCCAGTCTGGTTGGGGGAGGTGGAGTAGCGCAGCGCAGGCCTCTGCTCTCATGTCTTGGCAGCCTTCGCAGGGTGGGAGGGGGAATGGCCTTGCATGCATTTCACAAAGGTATCTCCCTCGTGTGTCGCCGATTTTAGGTAAAAACATCACAAACATTTGAACACTCTATAATACTTATTCAAATCATTTTGAAACATGCATTTAAACTTTGCTGGATGTGTCTCGATTATACCCAGTCTGAGCACCTTATTCATACACTATGTTTTAACAACTACAGTATTTAGTTATATGCACATACATTTGCAGTAAGCAAGGTAGTATTGGGGTTGGTGGAGTACATAGAAAGTAACTCGCCACTGTACGTGGCGGAGGTGGCACGTGAGGGGCTTAGACATACACGTGTGACGAGTGCATTCTCGCACACTCTTCACATGTGCCCGCGGTATGGTTACATTCGTTTTCTTGTATACCCTAGCAGCATCAGTTCAGTTGTGGCGCGGGACCGCGGGGCGTGGGGCTTTCGATGATACTTATGAAGAATAATCCCTCGGAAATGCTTTTATCATTTGCACACCACTGCAGGGGTGCGGGTTCTTCACGGCTGGTGTCATGTACGATAATTACACAATTTCACAGGTTTCTTTAGTAAGAGTGGTTGTATGGAGAGGATACATGTGTTAAAAGTGGTTTCGTACATTCATATTTGGGTACCTGTCTGCTTTCAGCATATGACCATTCTACAGATCTTCCCATCGCCCAGGCCTTGCTGACCGGGTCATTGTGGGAGCAGTGATACACTGCGGAAGGTGAACTGTTACAATGTTAATGTATTATGCTAGATCATGCCCGTCTTGTTCGTGGGAATGGGCTTGCAGCGGATCTACCATGGTGCTGCGGAGACAAGGAGGACTGAAACTTTCTGAAGGTGGGGGCCGCGCTACAGTGCGCTGAGCTCACACCATTTTTAGTAGACAAAATGGTTTCTGAGGCCTAGCTAAATTTAATACGTGCGGGCAATGTCTTCAGCAGGTGAGCCATCCACCACCTGGGCCCTGGTGGTAAGGAGGGGACGCCCGATGAGCCATGGCCCTCACCTGGGGTGGAGATGCAGGCCATGGGGGGGGGTCCTTTGGACCAACCCTCCCCTAGACAGGCTACACTGTGCAAAATGCCGCAGCATATGGCCACGACAAAGCAGACCCTCTCCAGTCAGTACATGAACTCGCTGGCAGACATGTGTAGACACCGGAAGCGTTTCTTCAGGAGCCCACTCAGTGGGACTGCAGTGCAGGTGCAGGCATCAGTGCAGCTGTTCTGCCTGGGGTTCGCTGGACCTGCACCGGAGCCACGAGCCAAGGGCAAAAGGGGTATCCAGCAACTCCTGGTGGATAGAGGGGAGGTTTATGGTCGCCATTCGTGTACTTCAGAGTGGGTACTGCATGGAAACTCGTTTTGAAGCAATGGTCATGAAACCTGCATTTCATTGGCTGTAGCCCTTCTCCTCTTCTGTGCTCGCAGGACAGGGGAGACTCATGGATGTGTCAGGTAGTGGGGGCACGGCTCGTGTGTGAAGCCCACTGGAACATGTATGGTGGTCGTTTTGCTTATGGCGACAGATCCTATGTGCCACACAAGATTCCAGGTATTTGCAAGTGCTTGTGTGTCATAATGTCCACATGCATGGATGTGAGATCGCCCCATGACATGCCTGAATGGGATAGCCTGTCCTATGCTTGCCTTGCGTTCTGTGACCTGCAGTACTGGCTTTCTGATGGGTGAAGACTATTACAAGCCCCAGAATCTAAGGAATGGGGCCTCGACGTGATGCCTACTCACTCGTGGCATGGGGCTGTATGAGAGCTCTGGCACAAGGAGTACATATTTCACAGGTTACAGAATATAGACGCAGCATACATTAGCATACATATATGTACATAAGATACATTAATTACAATTATCTTGTAGACATGTTCTAGTAAAGATTAGGTTCATTGGGCAAATGCGGTCACAGGTCGCGGGAGTGCAACCACCGTTTGACATTGGTCTTAAAGGAGTGGAAGGGAGATGTAGCTTTTAAGGAATCAGGGATAAAGTTCCATAGTTTGGCCGCCATGACTGGAAAGCTAGCGCCTCCAGTTTTTTGGAGTTTGAAATTAGGGATTCTGCGCCTTTCTGATGGGTCGTTCTGAGGTATATTTAGTGAATCTATTGTCAAGGTAAAGTGGGGCCTTGTTATTGAGACATTTGTGGGTAAGATTAAGTGCTTTAAACTTAATTCGATCGTTAATGGAAAGCCAGTTGGTGGACTGTCTCTCGTGAGAGATAATTGTTGAACCAAGTCCTTTGTGCAGACCTCATGCCCCGGGTGAACGCTCAACAGCTCAAGGGTAGACCAGAGTCTGAGCTCCCCGCCCCCTGGCCATTGTACTACGCTGCACTTCCACTGCTGGTCCAAGTATCAATGAAACATTTAGAGGCTTTAACGTTGCAAGCTATGAGAACCTGAGCTACTGCCTACTGTCGGGCAATGCAATGCTCGCCACGAAAGTCCCCATGCAGAGCTTCAAGGGTTCGAGCCCCAGACTTCAAAGCAATAGAAAGCAATAGAAATGTTAGTTATAACAGGAGCCCCAGCAGAATTCCAAACTGGAATGGGAGCAATGAGGCACCGATACAATGCACTGATGCCATCATATTGTAGTGAGACAGCGAGGACCAAGGTAAAGCTAAGATCATAAAAACTGCGTAGGGACTACAAGTGGCAATCAATCAATGGCTTTCCATGCAGCTTACTGCTTGCCGCCTATCGCCTGTCACTCATGCTACTCATTCAATATATCACTGATTTCCTCTCACAACAGGTCTCCCAACTGCAGCGGCAACTCCTCACTACCACCGTGCCGCCAACAGAGCAACCCAACGGCCCAGCAATAGTTTCGACGCCCTTTGCACCCGCAACAAAAAGAGCAGCAAAAAAGCCTTTCAAGGCTAAGGTTCAAGGTTGTGTGCCTACTTGTTTTCTTCACATCATTGGTGGCCAGTTAGAACTATGGTACCGTGGATGAAGTAAATTGAGCATTCTTGGTAAACTGGTCTGGTAGTTTAATAGTTTGGGTTGTCCGTCGTAACAGCAAATTCTTGGACCCTTGGGTCCTTGAGTCCCAGCTGCTTTCCACCTCCTGCTCACCAGTGCTCCTGCTTGCTACTCTCTGCTTGTTGCGAGTGCTACTACTACAAGCCTAGCGCGTTGCTGGAAAAGTGAGACTATTGGATGTGTGGTTTATTTGCTGTCCTCGCCCCTTATTTGCTAGTTTCTTCCGTGTGTGGTTTGTTCTAGGAGTTAGTCTGGCTAGTTTGGCCCTCCTGTGTGAGTCACCGCATTTACTCATACACATAGCACCTGCTATAAGCAAGTGGTATTTTTGTGAGTAAAAGTTGGTGCTCAAACTAGTGTAATATGGCCTTAATGATAACAATAGACCTACAACAATGGCAACCCTGTAGTTTAAAAAAACGAATTTAGAATGACTGTATAATAGCTAACTTCCGTTCATATTTTACACAGGGGTTCACAACCTTTGGCTCACCAGATGTTTTGTACTACAACTCACATCAGCACTAGCCAACATAGTCAATGGTGAAGGACCTTGGGTGTCGTAGCCCAAAACATCTGGACAGCTGCCGGGTGCAGAGTCCTGTAGAGCATCTATCTCTCTATCTATAGATTTCTTATACTGCGCCACTAACACAAAGGCCTCAGGGCGCCCACAGGACAGAACAACAAAAAACGGAAAGAAAAGATGCAACAGTCAGGTAGCATAGCAAGGGGTCTCTCCAGATGTTTTGGACTTCAACACCCATCAACCCTAGTCATAATAGTCAATGGTGAAGGATCATAGGAGTTGTAGTCCAAAAACATCAGGAGAGCCGCAGGTTGCAGATCACTGAGGATTCTTTTTTCCATAGCCAAGTATTCCTAGGTTGTTTCTCACATATGGACGAATGGACTCATAAAACACTCACAGTGAAAGGCAATATTGCAGTTAACTTGGATGTGCTCGATAATCATTCAACATCTAGGGTGACCAGACGTCGCGGTTTTCATCGGGACCCGATTTGGAAATCCCGAAATCGGGCCCGGCACGACTCTTCTAGCGCGAATGGGGCGTGAATGCTTTTCACACACCCATTTCCTCCCCCTTCCCTTCCCCGGACGCTCTCGTCCAATGAGAGGAGTGTGCCTTTGAGCAGCCCCCGCCCCCACAACAGTTTTACTTAATGGTTTTGTTTTAAAATAAAATTGTAGGAAGAAGTTGAAACGGTCAGTGCACTGCACTGAGCATTCCCTTAAATAGCAGGGACAGGGTGTTGCATAGGGGTTTGTCGGGAGGTGGGGCAGGCCAGTAGGGAACATAGTCACACTACTTCTTTTCGTACTCTTTGATCACTGCTCAATGTTTGTGTCTGCTATTCCTGGTCGCACTTTTATTGTTATTATTTTAGTTGGCTTTGACCACCGCACCCCTGCTTTAGAAGGCGAACCCCCTACACATTCTCTCCCGTCCAATCAATAAAGGCATCCGAGCTACATAAAATACTTTTTTATTTCATCATAAAAGCAAATTCTTTCAATGAAGTTCTCTATAGCTGTACGTTGGCCATCTTAATTAAGCTGTTGGGTCCTTGACGAAAGGTGTGGATTCCGCCTGGTAGACCCGAGTCGCGGTTCTTTGGGGCAGCTCCCGAGCCATTTGGCACACAGCACACGACCAGCAGCAGAAAACGACTGTCCAGTCCTCACACAGTGTACCCTGAGGAGAAAAACAAGGCCATGTGACACGTCCATCGTGCTAACTTTCTATATGCGTAGGCTTCTGTTTATCATATCTTCTAAGAAGGCTCTGAAATTAAGCAGCTGAGCAATTAATAAAAGGGGATCATTACATACACTCTGCCTGGAATGGAAAATCCCCCTCACCAATGTGACAGGGGGTTTAGATTCTGTTAAAGACAGGAGGCCAGTATTATGCATTACAATCTTTACTCTGAAACCACAGCAGCAAAGAAAAAACTTTTACAAACAAAAAAGTTTCAATAACAGAACTAAATAGAGTTCAATGTCAATGCAAGAGGGACTCCCCAATCCATCATGGAGGACAGGTCATGCCCTGCAGGGGACCAATGAGCAGGGACCCTCCTCTATATATGTCCTTTACTCTAAACCCAACTCCTCTTTCTGCAGTTGTCTTGCACCAGACGCCCATTGTAACGATTCAACTGCGTAGCGCGGAGAAAGGAGCCATCGTAACTGGAGGGATCTCAACCTCTCCGCATCCTGAAGCTATGACGAAGCTCTTCTGGATAGGACCTCTCACCCGAAAGCTGAAACACTATGAAACAGAACTGGGTGGGTGGAATAAGAAACAGAAAACTAAGGGAGGGTGGGTGTGATAATACTCACCTCCTGTCTTTAATAGAATCTAAACCCCTGTCACGTTAGTGAGGGGGATTTTCCATTCTATGGCATGAATGGAGGCTTCATATTATGCAAATTCAAAGCCCTTGCATCCCAATAACCCCAATATGATCAATACACTTGTGATAAAATAAAATTATTCCAATTATTATTCCCTTGACCAATCATCTGCTTTGATAACCCCCCCCCCACCACCCAAGGAGAACGTCCTAAACACTATAGCATCTTCAACTGAAGAACCAAAGGAGTAATTAACTCCCTCTTTCCGCATAACCTACTTAATCCATTTGGTCCAAGGGGCAAGTGACCCCGCAATAGTGTTCCCACAGTAATAGCAGCTGAGAGGTATTAGGAGTATAATTCCAACTTAAGCATCTTAAAACACTTAATAACTCATACATTAAAAAATGTCCTGGAAACCTGGATAATAGATGGAGGAAACCCTACGCTTACCCCTTCTGGCAATAAAGAAAGTGATCTCCCCCACCCCCCAGGAGAAAACATTCAACTATCCATATCTAAAGGACTGGTACCGGAAGCACGCCTTAACAGGAAAGAAAAAACCACATGGATAACTTTGAAAAACAGTTGTAGCACAAACAATCCTTCCTTGGAAAGACAAAGATGCGCTAATCCAATACGATGTAAACGTTGCCTATAAGAAAAAACCTAGCTAAGGTGGAACCCCAATGCCAATGGACTTGAAGGTCCTGCACACCAAGTACTGCCAAACCACTGTTTTCACCCTTAGCGACACCATGTCTCGCTGAGATAATAGCAGTTAAATGCAATCATCGACATGTAATGTTACCCTTTGTAAACAGCTCCACCAGAAACTACCTATCTCTACTATAAGGGAGAAACGGAAGTGAAAAATTGAGTCACATACCTACCCACCGAGCAGTTGCAAGCTAAAAGAAAACAGACTTATTAAAGGCTGTCCCGAAGTCCTTGATGACAGATATAGTACTGTGAAAAACCTCGGAAGCCCCAGGAAGAGATGAAAAATATTCTAATGAATAAGAGAGAGGACCCCTTGAAGGATCCATTCATAAGAGAAAACTGTTAGGGCAGAGATAGGCCACGGGTGGAGAGGGACGATACTAGAAAATATGCACTGTAAAATCCTATAGGGCTGGGAACCACCCCCGAGAAGACCAACACTAGCTTTGTCGTCTGCTTGCGCAGCCGAACTCAAAACTCTTGCTTTCATGGCAAAGGAGGAAAATACACACCAAAAGGAACTGAGCAATCCCGGAGGAAACAGTCTGCAGACAGTGCACTAGGATCAACATTCTCACAAGGGAAAAAGAGACCACTCAATAGGAATTCCAAAAGTACAAGATCGTGGCAAAGAGAGAGTCCTGACTAACATTATGTTGCTCCTGTCTTGGAGATATCTGGCATTGATCTTAGAGAAAGGCTCTTGACTGCAACCGAGTTCGCTAACAACTCCAAAAGGCTGACCTAAATGCGAGAAAGACAGATTCTCGCGAAGATGTTTGGAACAATGACACGGAAGGAACTGGCCTTCTGCCCATCCAGGTTAGCTAACTGAGGGAGAACCTGCCTTTCAAGCTTTAAAGGGGAGAAGACGGATACTTCCTTACTAAGTAGGATCTATCATCCTGAAGGATGAAGATGCAGAGCTTTAATCTCGTGCACTTATAACAAAGAAACAAACCCCATGATCGTATCGTAGAAGGGACACCTCTAACTGTATCAAAGAAAAAATATTATCCAGAACCCCTTGGAACTGAGGTGAGTTATCACCAGCTTTATTAACTTGGTAAAGCACCAGGGGGCTGATGGGAAAGGCCAAACCGAAAGGGAGGGACATTGATAAGCGCAAGCCCATCAGTGAAACTGAAGAGGAAACTCCTGATGAGGAGGAAAAACAGGAACCACCCAGCACTCATCCTTGAGGTCTAACATGATCATACCATCCGCCAGGAGACAGGAACCAATGAGCATAATAAACTCTTCCATTTTAAAGATGCCACAAATAGATGTTAAAAGTTGCAAGATAATTATTGGGCGTACCCCATACCCCCACCCCAATTAGTGGGAGCAGAGTTATCTCATTCACAATTGAGAAACCGTGATGGATGCTGGTACCACTGCCCCTCCCAAAAATGAGGTCACTGACCCCCATACTAACAAATTCTGCTTGCCTTAGTGACCACTGGGGAAGGAGGCAAGGGAAAAACTGACAGAGGAAGTACGCAAATTGGATCCTCATTAACCTACAGCAACCCCCATGGGTTTGAGGTGAATACCTTCTAAGAAAAAACCTGGTGAACACCTGAGGCATTACAGAAGATACCCTAGGTCTAGCAGGACCTCTGTCGGCACAGCAAAAAAATGTGCTCAAGCCCCTCGAGCAGAGGAGTAACTGTGCGCATCTCTTGATGCGCCTTTTCCCGGATAGGTAGAGACTTAGGAAAAAACACCCAAAGGAGCGGGCTCTAGTCTCCTGAGGGGAAAAGATCTTAATAAAAGCCACCTGTCCAATAACAATTTGGGATGAAGTCACACGGGAAAGGGCTTACGTCATCCTATGGCCATAAAGGTGTTTATCGATGCCGAGGAGGCAAATCGCTCTTATAATCCAGCCCCTCATGATCCGCACATTTTCAAGTGCTAGTATTTTAATCCAAACCTGGATGCACTGTATTGTTTTACCTCCCAGAGGAATGCATTGCCCTTGAGCCATCCTTCCTCACATGAGGGGTATTTACGCCACTCTGTAAGGACGGAGGCGTTGGCATTGCCAAGCAGGCAAACAGATCTCAATCAAGTACCACAGTACTTGCACATCAAATAGGGAAAATAGAGGTTACTTCCCTCTTTAGCCAGTTGAGCAAACTGGGTTATATGACCTAAACCCACAGCTACCACTCTTCCTTCGTAGGGTCCTTCCCTTTTTCCCCTAGAGAAAAGAAGGATACCAAGGACTGTCCGATCAATGTCGAGAGGGTTAGCTCACCAAACAAGAGGATGGCACTGCCTCCCAGGACCGTCCCTTTGATGAGGGAAAGAAGGCTAAGTTCTTTAGCGCCTTTATGAAGGCAAGTAGGGTCCTCAAAATTATCTGTCGCAGAAACAAGGACTATGAGCAGTAGCGGAGATATAATAAGCAAACAGGCTATGAGGAACAGACCGGAACTGTGGGTACTCATCTTAACCGTCATACCTGACCCCTTCTAGGGGAGGAGAAAAGCCTAAGGGGAGTAGACGGACTGAGTTTGTCCTGAACATACCAAATGGAAAAAAGGGGGTAACTAACAAGACATTTTTCATAATGGGACATGAAATATGAGGCCAGCGCAGGATTGCGGTCTGAATGATGGCTGGATAGAAAGGCCAAAGTCCCCTATAGGTCTGTTAACGACCTCCTCCACCAACCCCTGTCTTTTCTTTGAAGGATAAAAAATGAGAAAAATAAATACAAAGTAATTTTTTACAACAGGAAAGCGTTAATGCTTCACACACAGCTTAACTGTTGCTATAACAGAAGAATACGCTGAGAAAGCGCACCTCAAGCTGCTCACTCTAGCAGGGTGTGGAAACCAGCAGCACACTAGGGAAAACCTTGCATTGAAACTCAGGCGAAACCTGAAGCCGAGCAGGCTTCGGCACTCATAATACCTGTGCCGAAAATTCCGGCTCAATATACCTGTATTGCCAAAATAGTGAAAGAGACACTTTGTATTTTTTATAATTTATTTCTAAAATGTATTTCTAAAATGTATGAGGGAGATGGATAATACATGGCGGTCCCCTCACCTGCGCAGCCCCTAAGCAAAGCTGTTGCCAGGGCGCGCGTGGGGATTAAAGTTGGTGGCCCATATGTGGAAAACATGCACTTTTCCCATAAGGCTTCCTTGAAAGGGAAAAACTCTCTTGTACCTCATTCGGTATAATTTTAATAATTTAGCATTTCTATAGCGCTACGAACCCGCAGGTATCAGAGCGCTGCTCATCACTACCCACGGACCTGGGGCAGCGCATAAGTAGAGAAGCTCCCACCTCTAGCTCCCCCACCCCGCGTCAGGATTAAAGCAAAGCTTTCAACGCCCGCGCGCAAGCTGTCTGGGGAGGGAGGGGCCGGTCGGCTGTTAACCGACAAATGTGCCATAATTACTAGACTTCCCGCCGCGCATCGGGCCTGAAGCAAAAGCTTCTAAAAGGGCAGCGCGCGACATAGGGAAGCACAAACAAAAGCCTGTACGCGTGAGGTCTGGAGCCAAGGCTTCGAAAGACCCGCGCTCCACAGCTTTCAACTTATTTATAAAAATAAACACACAGCCCAGCGCTGCTAGGCGCACCAAACCCATGCGTGACGGGTCTGAAGCTAAAGATTCAGACAGGCCCGCGCGCGTTGGGTAAACCGAAAAGAAAAAGAAAAAAGGTTTCATTAGAAGCGAAATGCTCGCTTCATAAACGGAAAGAACCACGCTACAAATACAAGAATAAACTTAAAATAAGGAAACATATTTCCCAAGGTGAAAGCAATAAAGCATTACTATAAAGTAAACACTGCCCTCTACAGCATATAATATATGATACACAATTCATATGCCAACTACTGACTAGCATGCAAGGCACAACTAAAAGGAGTGACTTAGCTGTGGTGTCAGCAGCAAAAAAAGAGGAGTTGGATTTAGAGTAAATGACATATATAGAGGAGGGTCCCTGCTCATAGGGCCCCTGCAGGGCATGACCTGTCCTCCATGATGGATTGGGGAATCCCCCTTGCATTGACATTGAACTCTATTTAGTTCTGTTATTGAAACTTTTTTGTTTGTAAAAGTTTTTTTCTTTGCTGCTGTGGTGTCAGAGTAAAGATTGTAATGCATAATATGAAGCCTACTGTCATGCCATAGAATACAAGGTCAACTGGTCCTTAGACAACACGCAAACGGGTTGTGCCCCTCTCTCCTTACGAACCATTTGTAAATATGAAACAAAATGTAAATAGCACAGGTCATTTTAACAGTTTTAAACAATGGGAAATTGAATTGTAGTATTCCTTTTTTAACTGAAACATATTGGGGCCAGGTCACAAAGCATTTCTGCTTTGTAGGATCAGGCAAAGTTAACCTGATTCCCACACAAGAAAATAGCCTATGTGTGACCACCCGCACAGAAAATGTGCTTGCAGAGATAGCGCTGAGCGTAAAGCAACAATGGGTTGAGCTTTCTGTGCCAGCTTCTCTGCCGTCTGCCACCACTTTCTGGCTTCAGTATAATGCTCACCCTCTTCTGGGTTGATCTTGTCAGCCACATCCTGCCACCAAGCATGACTTGCAGCAAAACAGAGAGAGATGACGAGCCATATAGTCCAGTTACATTATTGTGGTGGTCTTCCATGAATTCCACACAAAGGGTCTCATTACAACTGGTGCAATTTGGCCATCTTCCAAAGATTGTCTACCAAGCGGAAAAACCCTGCTAGGGTGGACAATACCCCAGGCATGTTTCAACCTTCCCCCTGGTTAATCAACCTTACCTAGGGCGTTTTATTTTGCAAAGTCAACTCTCAACCAATATCCGGATTACTTTGAATCTGGGTATGACTCGCCTGATAAATCAATTTGTCCTCGAGGACACAATTCATCTGTATACTGACGCAACCAATGACGTCTTGTCTGCGTTTCTTGGCTTCTGCTTCGTTTCGGGACCCTCGCCTCCTTGTTCTCTAGCCAGATACGTGGATCAGGGATCAGATGTGTGCAGATCTGCAAAGGAATCTCTCATCACTTCTACAGGGTGCCCCGAACACCTCTTGATCCCGGCTCGATCGTCCCATCCTCGTCGTTCTCCGCATTTACTCAATTACAACGTACACGATGGAACAAGTGGGGGAGGGTCCCTATTCGGGCGCCATCTTGAAAGGGGCCCCTAGGGGTCCCTCACGTCTATGGAAACAAGGCAAGTCACCACACACGATAGATACGCCAGACACGAGGTTGTATTCCCAAAGCTGGGGTTTATTGCAAAGCAAATAGTCTCAGTTGGCCAACTCGGTCTCACGCCCCGCAGCGTGTATCTCTAGACCTCGAGGGACGCAAGAGCGCGAATTACGTACATCAGTTACATATATACAAAATGCATATCATACAATCAGCTGTGACATGTTTAACACCCCCCTTTATTGGGTTTCTTTGAACTCAGTTTGATGATGGACACTTTCAATGAATATGGCACCTTCAAATATCTATTCTAGTAACAATATGCAACCTTGCAAGTGCGGAGACATCTTTTCTTTGTTGAACAGAACACAGTGCTTCTGTTCTTGTAAGCGAGCTACATACGGGGGAAGAGTTCCATTCCAGACCTTGCTATCTATGAGGTGCTATTCATGTCCTGGGAGCCGACCCGTTCTACAGGGCTTGGAAAAGGGGGGGCCGCAAGAAGAGCTTAATTCAAGCCTTTAGCTGCTTTATTCTAACATATTCTACCATATAACGAGACTGGCTGGCAGCTGTGAAATGATTTAATGCCCTGCAGCTCTTCTTCAAGGCTACATTCGGGAGGGAACCGAGCATTCCTCCCCAGCGCTGCCTACGTTGTGTTTCAACAAACTCTTATTAGCCCGCGGCCCTGCGGCCTTGTCCTTTCACGTTCAGACAACAATGTTAACAGTCGAGCAGTGTAAGCAGAAAATGTGCTGCGAAGCAATGTGAAAAGAAAGCAATGAGCAATTGTTAGAAAACAAAATGGCGATCCTTGTTACATCAAAATGGCCGTTCATTGGTAAGACTCGGAAACCTGTATTTCTATCGTTTCGTACATGAGACGGTTGGCCTTCGGCCACCAAAATACGTTTGCCGTCAATCATGAGAAGTATCCATTTTTCTAGAGTGACAGTGGGGGAATGCGCGGCAGCACCCTATTGTTATTAAATGCGCCCACAGCAGTGGGGTGCATTTAAAAACAAAAGGGTGCTGATGCAAAAGCATCAGCACGCTATTAAGATGATTACCTCCCTGCTCCGACGCATGAGTGAGATGCTTTTCATTAGACTAGACAACAGCTAGTCCATTTTTCTTTTCCATGGCAGCCATGATAAAGATATATTTTTTAAGTAAACAATGAAAATGACCGCAATGGAATGGAGCGAAGATACTACAGGTAGTCCATTCTCCCTTTTCATATCGTCCGGCCGCAGGTCAGGAGCAATCAGCGATGCACACGGCGCAGGGGAACGGTTACCAGGTACATCTTTGTGGGGCTGGTAATGACCCGGTGAGGGCCAATCTGATCGATTGTAACAATCTGATTGTCTCTCGTGGGGTACTAATATCCAATAGCATCTCATCAGAGGTATGTCTCTCAATATGCAACAGGCGAGCATATCATGAACCAGGAATGATGGGCCAATCATGTTAGTTGATTGAATCTGAACTAGCCATTTTCCATCTTGCAAATTGTGTTTGTGAGCAGCAAATACTGCACACACTATGCAATTTACATTTGCCAATCAGATATCACATACTGTGCCTTGTGTGATGAGTGATACAAGACAATTTCAGGTTCTGGGTGACTGCTGGAGGATCTTGCTATCTGCTGTGCTCTACAAACAGCTGAAGCAGGGAAACAGGAAGAGGCTGGACTCCTGAGAGCGCCCAACTTCGGCTCCAAGGACCATGGTTCTTCAAAACAATCCAAGACCATTCTCCGTGACTGGCGAACAACTGGAGGTCATGAATGTGGTGTGCTTAGGCTGAGCCTGACCCAGGTGTCTGGAACTCCCAACAGAGGTCCAAATAGCCGGGTCGGCACTAGAGTGTTAGGGTCACTTACACATGACGGTGTGCAATTGAATTCTTCGGTACATATAGACTCTAGTATAGGGTCTGCGTGGATGAGTGTGGTGTTGTAAGCAGGGTCGGATTGGCACCTCGGCATGTCGGCCCTTGGCCAGGCCGAAATCGTCCCTGAGGAGTGGGACGCCATGCCATGCCTGGGCTGGTTTAGAAAAAAGAAATTGAAAAAGCCTTTCATCCTTCTTAGGTCGATAAATGAGTACCAACACAGGTTGGGTGATATTGTATGTATATTTGTTCTATAAAAAAGAGCTTAAGCGTAAGTGCTATACAGTAATATATTATCATTTGGCCTTGGACGTCTGCTTGCATTCACAGTGATTTGTCAATGTGGATCTATACACACAGATATTAATGATACATATGGTGATCCATTCCTCTACGAAATGTAGATCACATTAGTGAAATCATAACCATATTTTTCGTAGACTGCTTAGGAACAATGCCATTTGATGCCACTTCCTTTTTTGTCACTTGGTGAAAGGTTGTGTTCCATCGACCTCCTGTGCTGTCACTTTGGGGCGGGGTCAAATAACATCACTTCCGGTGATGTCATCAGAGATCAAGGGTCGTGAGGCGACGGGTGGGCCACTTTTTTTTTGGGTGACTGGGCCTATTTCTTGTCCCAGTCCGACCCTGGTTATAAGACATCTTTTTATACTTGAGTGTACTCTTAGAGTTTAGAATAAATCTGGAGTTGGGTGTGTAAGGAAGTTTAACCCTATATTTGGAATGTTTAATTAATGAGAGTACTTAGGAGCTGGATTATCAACATGGCATCTATAAATATAATAATGTAGATTATGAATCGTTTAGGGTAAATTAGTTAAGTAGTTAGGAGATGCCAATAGATTTTTAAAGAGCTGAAGAAATATTATTGCACTTGGAGTTGAATCAGACAGCAAAGGTGAATTCCCTTGAAATGTCAGCCCAGAGGATTACCATTTCTTTCCCATTCACCAAGGACTTGCAGGCCGCCCCTTTAGGGGGTCTCTAAATATTTACAAACAGTAAAAAGCCCATAGACCAGTTAAAGACCTCAAGGAAATGGTCCAAAAAGGAAGATGTGCCTCTCAGCTGTTTGCAGAGGTTACCATGTATACTTACTTGGCAGGCTATAGAAGGGTGTACGTTTTCATGGGAGATTGTGCATAGGAGGTGGGTTTACATAATTATACGGCATTGTTTTACAGTGTCTAGTCAGCCATAGGGGTCTACCTAGTTCCAAGTAGATTGTGCAGCCACTCTGCTGAACATGAACAGTTAAACAGTATGACAGCGCCCTTGGACTTCAGATGGAGTTAGGGGGATTGCATCTTCATGTTGAAGATAAATGCAGTGTGCAAATGTGCTTGCTGTCATGAGGAGGGAGGAACAGAACACTCATACACATCGTGAATGAACCCTGGCAGCTTTAATGAGGGATTAAACAAAAGGGCTGAGGTTGGTAGGGAAAGAGATATCCTACAAACAGAATGGGCCCACGTGGCAGAGCCTGGGATCTCAGGCAACAAAGAATGCCTCAACACTGACAGCAGGATCTATCCATATGAGTTCTAAATCAGAAGGCTGTAGGTACACACTCCAACACTGTAGTGGTAGTTCTCCCCTTCTGTCTGTTATCCCTGGATTTGCTTCGCCCAACCTAGATTATCTTTACACATGAACACTGAGGTCAGGGCAGGGTGAGAGAACCTCTTAGAGGAACGAGAGTAATAATGTACCAACAGAAAGGGAGATCCTTCAGAAAAAGTGTCAGGATGGTCGGATAAATCAAATCAAGCGAAGGTCGTAAGAGGACCTCACATCATTAGTCCAGTGACCAGTCCATACACCAATTCACACATTTCTGTGAATCATGGTCCTCTAGGACTCTGTAGCCACGATACCCACACAGTAGGGCAAGGCCTTTCAGTCTCCCTCTCTTGCTCTAAGAGTCTCTTGGGTAGGATGTTCTGCCCCTCTTGACAGGTCCTCATCAGGCTGCAGTGACTTTAACTCCCCAGGGAAGAGTTGCACTCTTGGGCTTGAGCCCACGCCAATGTCAGGTGAGGAGCACAAGGTTGCAAACATTTTGTATTATCTCAGGGGACTTTGCAATTACCAGTGGTAACTGGGCAAGAGCCTCCAGCAGACTACGCTCTTGCTCTCTCTTATCACAATCTGGCTCCTGTCAGCTTGGGGGGGTGGGGGCTCAAGGCTCCCATCAAGCTCTTCACTCTGGCCTTTCTTACCAGCTTGACTATCTTGCAGTGTGGCTTACTTAGCTCAACCATTTCCTGCTCGCCTTTCTCTTATAATGTCGCCTTTTTGGCTGGACATTCTCGGGTTTTTACTTCTTTGTCTCTCCTACTCCTCTTACTCCAACTACATTGTCCTTTCTCCCACACAGTAGGGATGTCTGCCTCCATGATATGTTGCCCTGGGCATTAATTGTTCAATGAGCATTGGGACTGGTAGGCCCATTTCACCCTTATTTTTTTATTTTTTTTATTTTCATTTATTGAACATTTGCAATGGCGCCTGTACAGCAGAAAGTGTTTCCAGGTGCCACAAGACTAAAGGGGAAGAGGGAACAGAGGAGGATAAAACAACAATTAATGGTCCTACTAGGCCTTTTGACATTCGGATTGTGCAAGTGTAACAAACAGGAAGTGCAGAGGGGGTGAAGGGGCAGGTCAGGGTAAAGGGAAGGTGAGGAGAGGGTAAGGGGAGGGACAGGGGACATGCATGAGAGAAGGGGCCCCAGGGCCTGGGTAAGTGCTAGGGGGCACGAGAGGGCAAGTGGTAGGTGTAGCCTGGAGAGCAAGTGCACTGAGGGATGGGATAACGGTCAGTAGTGTAAGGGCGGGTGGACCAGACTCAATAGTCTGATCAGGGAAGGGTGTCCGAAGGCAAGTGCTGGTAGGGGGGTGGGAGGGGTGGGGTGCTGAGGCAGACGGGTTGAGGGAGGGCCTAGCCCCTTTATGACTCAAGACGGACCAGGCAGCCAGTCGTATCAGCAGGGGGGAATTAGCAAGGAAAGGGTAGAGGGAATGAGGAGGAGAAAGGGAAGGTCCTAAGAAGCTTCCGGAACTTAAGTAGATACAGTTCAAGTCGGAGAGGGGGAGGGAGGCCGTTCCAGAGGGAAGCTCCTGACGAAGAAAGAGATATATCCCCGCTCTCTACTTGGAGAAACGTCTGACCTGCAGAGAGTTAAAGCTAGAGGACTGAAGAACTCTAGCAGGGTGGTATTTAGTGAGAGAAAGTTGAATGTAGCATGGTCCCAGGCACCAGAAAGCCTTGCGGATGATCCAGAGGGTCTTGCATTTGATCCTTGCATTCACCGGGAGCCAGTGGAGAGCTTTTAGGGCTGGAGAGATGCAGCCCCTGTGCTTGAGGCCAAGGTTAAGTCTTGCGGTCCAATTCTGAATTAGTTGAAGAAGCTGAAGGGAGGAGAGAGGCAGATTAAGGAAGAGGCTTTCACAGTAGTCCAGCCTGGAGAGAACCAGAGCTCTAGAGACATTGGGCCTCATTACAAGTAGTGCGGTAAGGGTTTACCGGTACCGGTAAACCCTTACCGCCTTACTACGAGGTCCCTTTGCGGGTTGGTACTTTAACGCCTGCTTTCTAGCAGGCGTTAAAAACCAACCCGCAAAGGGACCAGGGTGCTAATTACGGCACCGCAATTTGCGACACCGTAATTAGTGCCTTCCCCATTCCCATAGAGCCCTATGGGGCAAAAATGGGAATGGGGAAGGGCAATGGGGGAAGGGGGAATTACCGCCCCGCCAACCTTGGAATAGGGCGGTGATTCCCCTTTCCTCCAAGGCGGTGCCGGTATTTTACCGGCATGGACCAAGGTGCTAATAGCACCTTGGTCCACCGCCTTCCGTGTAATGAGGCCCATTAAGTTTCTGGGGAAGGTGAGGAAAGGGAGAATGCCTCTGAGGAGGTGAAGCTGAAAGTAAGCCTTCTTGGCAAGGTCATCAATATGAGGTGAGAAGGAGAGAGAGGAGTCGAAGATGACCCCCAGGTTTTTTGCCTCACAAGAGAGTGAGGGGAGGGTGGCCAGAGAGTAGGGGGAAAGGGAAGTACCAATGAGAAGCATCTCAGTCATACTGGCATTAAGAAAGAGATCATTAGCAGCGCACCATGCCTGAATAGCAGTTAGACAATCGAGAATGAGAGAGGAAGGAAAGGAGTTAAAGGAGGGCAGCTTAAAGGAGAGTTGAGTGTCATCCGCATAACACTAGAAGTGAAGGGAGGAGGAAGAGATCAGGTGGGCATGAGGGGCAAGGTAAATGTTAAAAAGCCACGGCCAGAGGATAGAGACCTGAGGGACGCCAGGGCCCATTTGAACCTTGGAGGGCCGATTTGAAAAGAAAGAGGTCAGCCAAGCCAGTGCCCAGTCTGTGATACCCAGAGTACCACAGAGTTGGTTAAGGAGGGCGGCATTATTGACCTTGCTGAATGCAGTGGACAGATCATGGAGGATGAGAACAGAGGGAGAGTTGGAGTTGAGGTTTAGGACCAGGTCTTCACGGGTATTCAAGTGAGCTGTTTCCGTGCCTCTGGCTGCTCTGAAGCCAGACTGGTGGCCGTGGAGACAGCCAACAGATTCAGTGTGGCAGATTATTTGGGAGATGACCAATTTCTCCAAAAGTTTGCCCAAGAAGGGGGTAGTGGAGATAGGATGGTAGTTAGCCGGGCAGCAAGTGTCTGCAGATGGATTTTTTAGCAGGGATGCACAAGGGAGTGCTTAATAGGTTACAGGAAGGAGCCAGAGGCAAAAGGGTGATTGCAGAACTGAGCCAGAGAGGGAGCAAGGGCAGCAATATTGTCCTTGACAGTTCTAGAGGAACAGGGAGACACCTGTTTAGAGGAGACTTTCATAGAGCAAACAGTCTTGGTGACCTTATCCGGTGCTATGGGAGAGAAGAAGGAGAGGGGCCAATGGAGGCCTAAGTGCAGGTGGCGGAGGGAGGAGAGTGAGGATAAGATATCCTGAGTTTTTGTTGAGAAGAGGGAGGCCAAAGCCATGCAGAGGGCCTGGGAAGGAAGAGGAAAAGTAGAGACTGCAGTAGGATTGGCAAGTTTCTTACAAATTTTGAAAAGTTCAGCTGTGTTGTTGGTGGCCCCAGAGATGCGAGCTTGGATATGGGCCCTCTTCTTGGACCGGATTTAGCGTCTGTAATGCCTTTGGAGCAGGTAACAGGCCAGTTTGTGAGGGGATTGCGCGAATCCAGCCACTTCGGTACTGCAACTCTGCACATTAGTGAGGCTAGATCTGCCTCCAACTGTTGCACTTGGAGGCAGGCTTCATGCAGATCCTCATGGCAGGGGGAAGGATGTCAAGGTTGTCCGAAATAGAGAGGTGTAGGTTAGCAAAAACTGAGTCATAGTGGGAATCAACCACAGGGGTTTAGGGGGGAATAAAAGAGGCGGCAAAGGCTGCTACTGACACTCGCTTCATTGGTCTGATGACAAAGATGGAGGCTGGCAGTGCGGGCAGAGGCTTAGCCGGGGAGCCCAGGCGCTCCTGATGAGAGGAGAGAATGATCAGATCAAGAGAGAGGTGTACTGAGAGGGTTAGAGAGAGGTCAGCAGAGATGAGCACATCCAGAGAGTGCCCGGCTGAGTGATTGGTGGGAACCAATACATTCTACTTCCTATCTCCTTTTCCCTTTTTTCTATGTATCTTCTGATGTTGGGATTTTTCTAAAAACTAGATTCGGCCTATGCCCCAGCCAACGCAACCCAGGGGCTCCAATAGACTCTCTGACATTTTGCGATCAAATACTGGTGTTATGATAGCGCTGTTTTTCAGCCACCAAGGACGTCAGTAAGTGCGCATGCTCACTCTCAGTACATATGCACATAACATGTTTACTTTGTTGGTGTTCCTTTTCTCACTAATGATGGGTCATGAATGTTCTGCAGCAAATATGGTAATAAAAATAAAGTTTGATTCCTTTTTGCTCTATTCCCTATTATTATTTTTTATTTATTGTGCCTTAGCCAATATTTTTTGGGATCATACTAAACTAAAATAGTAAAACATTTACAATTATCACCAAATGTCATTTTTTAATGACCATTCAACTTTAAGTCTCTCAGAAGTCTTACCACTTCCGCAGTTAGAAAGATTTAATTCCCAGCAGAAAGTCTAAGCCAAAATTCCTCCGTGTCTCGCCATCTAAGATCATGGACAAATCTTCTCAGTCTCAAGACTCTAACCTCGCTTGTGCCGGAACACTTAGATAACAGATGTTTTAATGTTTGGTATTGAACTCCAGAGGTTCGCATCACATTTTGTGCAACAATTATTTACTGGGGCTATATCTCTGGCTGATTGAATTTCCAGAGTAGGGACTAAATTGAGTCTGAACCTTAGGAAGAGGTCCCTAAAACACAAATCTGGATATTTAATCAAGTATGGTGGTAGAAACTTCCTTTTTTTACCCAGGCTTAAAAGTGATTGTGACAGTTTTGTCCTCCTCATTCTCTCTCCTGTAGCCACCCAATCCCACATTTTCATCCGCTCTTTTACTTTTATTGGGTTTTGTATCAGAAGATCAGATGTGCATTCCGAGTTATTCAACCGCTCTAGGCATTTCAGCTTTAATTTTTCAAGGAATTAGTTTGCATTGAATTGGAGTAGGAGGGACAAGTCCTCGTGTAGTGTTTCCTTTAGGGGAACCAAGAGCAACCTATACAAGGAAATCCATTTCCACTCCAGCCAGGATCTTAAGGAGGCGAGTCCCAGTTCATACCTCAGGGATACAATTGGAACACAATTCGGGAGGGATAATGATTTTTTCGAGAGCTTTGATTCTATCGAATCCCAATTAACATCCATCGCGATCAAATTTGTATCCATGCCAAATAAAATGACCTGCACCACCTTTTCTAGGTAGAATTTTACCAGAGGAAGTACTAAGAATGTACAAAATTTTGTTCTTATCCTTTTCATCTGTGCCCCCAACTTAATAGTTTTTAAATGTGTAGTTTCTAATAGATGAATTTTAGTTCGGTATGACCTGATTATAGATCCCAAATAAGTAAACTCAGACACAACCTCTATTGTTAAGGATCCTAGAATTTTCTGGATTAACCCTGAGGTCATTATTTTGGGCATACTTTTCCAGGGCAGAAAGCAACCTCTGGAGTCCAACCTGGGAGTGATCCAGTACCACCACGTCATCAGCGCAAGCCAACCAGTTGATTTTAGTTGAGCCAAGGCGTGGTGATACTAGACCACTCTCCTTCAGACCTATACCCAAATCAGCCATAAAGAGGATTATTATGCAAGCAACAAAATCGGTGCTCATTTTATTTGCTCAGTTGTTTTGTGTGAAAGGGCAAAGTTTAGATAATCTGCCCTAGGAATGTAACTATGTATCACTGAGGCTCATAAGCTTCCGTGTAGCACATTAATCAATCTCATTTCCTAAATAAATCCAGTGTCTGATGTGAGAAACCAGAAAGTGGTTCACCCACTAGTCCCCGGGGATCTGTCATCCAGGTGGCCAGGACACAGCCATCACTTTTGGATCCAGTTCCTGGGGATGGAACAGTGCAGGAAGATCACCTGGGTTTGGGGTCTTGTGGGAGTGGGGCACCGGCTGGTGAGACACAATATCCCCTTCCCTATAACACCTTTACCCCAACTGACCAGGGGCCAGATTACAGAAACTTTGCACCGGTGCAAGTGCAAAGTTGCACGGTATAAGCACTAGAGCAAAGTTTGCCCTATTTTTTAAAACAGTGGCACACACTAGAAAACTACTGCACCATTACAAGGGCAGTTTGGCATATTAAAAGCACCAGGGCAAAAATTGCCCTACTGCAAAATAGATACATTTTTGATGCATTTTTGCATCAGGGCAAAGTTTGCTGCCCTAGTGCTAATACCATTCCGTATTAGCACTAGGGCAAACTTTGCCCTGGTGCATAAATGCAGTAGAAATGCATCTTTTTTGTACTAGGGCAATTTTTGCCCTGTTGCTTTCAATATGCAAAGCTGCCCTTGTCATGGTGCAGTAGTTTTCTAGTGTGTTTCACTGTTTTTAAAAATAGGTTAAACTTTGCCCTAGTGCTAATACCGTGCAACTTTGCCCTTGCCTTGGTGCAAAGTTTCTGTAATCTGGCCCCAGGTAGGATATTTAGGAACTCTACCCACCACCCCCTTTTACAACATGAACACTTTCACATGGACACCAGAGCAGTATACCTGACGTGCACAATACAATGGTCAGGCAAGGTCAGGCAATTACTGACATCACACACACCTGACTTCCATTAAGCTTCCCCATATGGATAAAAGGTGCAGCACGAGAGCACACTCAGAGCTGAGGAAACAGCAGTTTCGAGATGGCAACTGAATGAGAGAAGAAAGACTGCAAAACAGAAGGAGATCGTAAGAAGGGAAATTCCCTTGACCTTTTCAACAATGAACTGTTACTTTTCACAAACCTGAAGAATAGAACGCGTAAGACAAGGAAATCAGGCTGAAGAATCCTGTATTGTGTGTCAGAGATACCGGGGCCCTCCTGTGTCAGTAGTCGAGGCAGGGAGAAGCAGCAATCGCTGTGGTACCGTCCTTGGCTCCAAGATCAAAGCAGCGTCAATGAAATCAACGCACCCGGTGAGTTGGGGAGACTGATACAAGACCGGTATGTGTTAAAGCCAAGGTTGCCTCTGGAAACACTGTATGGCGAGTGCTGGAACGAACATTGTTAAAACGTGTGTGATAAGAGATGCAAGTAAAGTTGAACTGCTGATGAGTGATTAAACTTTAAAAGCAAGATACAATACGTTTGACAGAGTGGTTCGGCACTGTGTGGGTGCTCAATCGAAGGTCTCTGTAAGGTTCCCAGTTGAGAAGTGGCAAAAGTGAATGTGAGAAAAAGGTTATTTCAAGAAGAGAACGAGTAATTGTGAATCGAAGTGATGCTGCAAACTTTGGCACAGAAGGCCGTGATGTTGGAGTCTTGAACTGCACCCTCATGCTAGAGAAGCAAGAGACTGTGCTAAGCTTGAGTGTGCCACCTTGTCCCGTGCTGAAAATGTGGGGAAGGGAAGCCAACAGCTTGAATATCCTGACATATCATTTCCTGAACACTTTTCTTTTGCATAACATTGTTTCCCACACTATTTGCATTTAAAAGTAAGGATTGGCAATAGGTTTATTAGTATGGCCCTTTTATTTTGACAGACTCTACTAAGACTGTGTCATTATTATTTGATGGTCGTAGCCTTGCTCCCATCTTTAGATTTAGCATTAGAGAGTCGTTTTTCAAACCAAATTGAAGTTCAATAAACACCCTTGAACTGTGATCACTTCTGTCCGTCTTACTGTTTGATACTATGCCTTCCTTACACTGATCTGAAAGCAGTTTTTGATTGCAAATTTCATGTAAGAATTGCCTTTCAGCTGCGCAGACTCTACCACTCATGGTTAGCACATTTCAACCCTTGTCGGATACTTTGATGATGAATTATATATCTGATTGCAGAGTTTTGGGTCCAGTTTCTATCACTTATTAACATTAAATTGTTCAAGATCTTCTTTTTCTCTGTAGAAACATTCAAACCATGCAAAACAAATGTATCAAAAACATCAATACAGTTATCTTTACTCCTTAAATCACTAGCTACACTTGCATAAATGTAAATGCCAGAGTCTGTGAAGCAGACCTGCTTACATTTGAAATAAAAAGAAACAGAGATTGAGGTCACCGGACACTATACCCATACCCACGCAAAATTCTGCCCACATAAAAAAATAATAAAGCTAAACACTACCTTGATGTGTAGAAGGGGCTTATGTTATCGATTGGGATGCCAGTTATCGATGAGGTTTGCGGCATACTGTGTCTCCGCCCACACTTCCGTTTGTTTCTAGCCAATCACATGGTGGCATGGGCGGAATTGCTGGGACTGCCGAAAACCCAGAGACTCCACGCTCTCTTCCCTGGAGACCCAGAGAAGAGCACAAACACTGAGAGTCTCCGGGCTACACCTGGAGACTAGGAAAGTCAGCTGTTAAGCCTTTCCCCAATGATTCTGTCATACAATCAGCCTTTTCCAGTGTGGGGACTTTGTTAAAATCCAAAAAGGAATAGGCACAATCAGACCTTTTGATCTGGGCGCTTGTTTTCTCATTAACCCAGATTTATTCTGAAGCTATTTAAGATATTCTCACAATATTGAAAAGGCCTTTCTTGGCACTAACATTGTCACAGTTTTATCTTGGAAGGATAGCTCGGGGCAACACAGGTTCGATCCCCGGGTCCGCGCTTAGAAACCTCTTGGTATTAAGCGCGTTATGAATAACCACTCATATCATATCATACAACGTGAAAAATAAGTAATTGAATTCAAGTTTTAAAGTTGAAAGTTGGATGGCCGTGCTTCATTAAATGGTTCATGGCTTAATATTTCAGTGTGTTTTGTAATCTCCCCATCATCTATTGGGCACTCCTTCATGCCTCATTCAAATGTCCACTGAAGTATCATCTATCGAAAGCAGTAGGAGGTTGGTTGTTGCCTGACTTCCTTTGGAGACACATCATATACTCTGACAGGGGCTTCAACCTGCCGATCTACAGATGCTTTGGACTAAGACTACCACGGGATCCCACCGCCCCATCATTGATTATTCTGATGAGAGTTGCAGTCGAAGACATCTGGACTGCCAAAGGCTGCAGACCCATGTACTAAGGGTAGCAGACTAAGGTATTATTAGTTTAATGCGAAAAGGGTAGGTGTGAGCACCAGGAAGGTGTGGCTACCGCGCTGAGGCTTGCTTCTCTGTAGTTGGTGCGTACTTGCAGCCGGTTGTAAAAATCCAAGGGGGCTGTGCTCAGAGCCCCTGGCGAGACGTTGTATAGGGGTTGGGGATTTTTACGAAGTAGGCGCTGTACATACAATTCATATAATGTAGAAAACCTGAATTGTGATTGTCATGTTGTGGTAACAAAAGGTCACAACCACTTGTATTTTGCATAGTATTTTAATATTACTGGGGTGCCGACACGTGTTTCGAGCACCCGGGTGTCCTTATCAAGGCGAATGGATACTGTGGGAGAACATGAGTCTAGGGTAGTCGTGTACTTGGCAACTTGATGGGCACTGAGTAGTGCTTCTGAAGTGTGGCGGAAAGTCCAGTAGCTTCGGATTCTCTGGCCGGGCAGTGAATGAATTATTAGTTTCATGGGCATTCCCTGGTCTATATAGATCTAGTCAGTTCCACTGTGACTAAAATTCAAAATTTCTGAGAAATGGTTGTTGCTGTTTAACTCTGATCGCGTCGTGATGTTCGTCAAAGTTGTTCTTGAATTTCCCACCTGCAGCTTGAAATCCCCTCTCTGATCACCACCTGCAATTACAGCGGGCGCATCGTGAGCAATAGGTAGGGCTAGCTCAGTGATCCCCAACGTGTAGCTTGGGAGCAACATGTTGCTCGCGGCACCTCAAATTGTTGCTCGCCAGTTGCTCTGGGCCATGGTGTTGAGGCCTAGAAGGAGGTGCTGAAGGGATGAGACCTAAGTAGCATTATAGCCAGGACAGAGTCCTGGACTTGTCATGCGAGAATGTTGGCCAATGAGCCTGCTGTAGTTCCAGTTGGCTTATTTTTGAAGGTGCAACATTTGAGTTTGTTGCCACTGTGCACATCATTTTTCAGTTAATGTCCTTACTTATTAAAGCAGTGTAATAGTTAAAAACCTGTCCTCTTCACATACTTTGCCCAGCTGACAAATGTATTAATGAGCAGAATAATTGAACCCTGTTTGTGTCCTGGAGGAAATGGTCCCATTCTGTTCCTTTGTCTAGCTAGCAGGAGCATAATGGACAAATAAGTGGCACACATACCCAATTTTCCTTTATTAATAATTTGCATGCACTGCTTTTTGTACAAGTCAGGCTTGTGTCTGATGTCAATGTCATTATTTATTTGCCCTATGTTCAATTCCAATTAAATTACTGTTAATATGTTTAAATTAACAAGCAAATTAATTACTCCAAATGCCTAGCTAACACCACCACACCCCTTTATGAAGTGGCCGTGAAATGCTCAAAGGGTTGACCAATGTTTGTCACTATGTTTTGTGTAAAATCCCTTTGGGGCAGAGACGAGAGGCTACAAATCCTTCCGAAAGTCTTCTTTTTTATTCCTAACCTCTTTTTCACCAAGGTAATAGGCCTCAGGGTCTTCAGAATGCACTATTTGGGAGGTAACCTCCAAAGCACAGGTGAAGTGATCTTTAAAGCCTACACTTTATGGCCAGTATTACTCAATCAATATTTATTTTATTTAATTTCTTCATTAGGTAGCAACATTTAAACACATGTATCATATTTCATAAAATTCCTATAGAACAATCCCAAAATAATAAAGCAGCTTTAACATATTCAAACAAGCCATATATGAAAACCTGATCAACGACAAATTAACATAAAATGAACCGAATGTTCATCGACTCCCATTTTGCAGGCACACTGTGTTTCCTCCTGCACGCCTTCATTCATTGAGGGTGGGTACATTTAAATGTACCAATAGCATCAGCCTCCTGCATTCTGGGGATCTTATTTCACAGATATCTCCTTGCCGTCTTCATATAGTCAAAACAGAAAGGTGATGGCTGGAAGGTTTTGAATTAATCAGAACCACGGGCAAAACTCTGGGCAACCCTCCAGACCATCGTTTTTCAGCCTGCCAAGCCATTACAGAAGGGGAAAACCATATGCAAATCAGGATTGGTCCTACCCCAAAAGGGGCAGTCCAACCCGAACTGCTAGGTCACATACCTTCTGCACGAGACCACAAGCATCCCCAGACATGTTTCAGCCTTGTTGGGCTTCATCAGTGAGGAGTAGCTTGGGTCTCTAGGCCCGGCAGACTCGGGACCCACGTCTGGGCATACCCGTCCCACTCAGGGTGACTTTAGCAAAACAGAAAGGTGATGGCTGGAAGGTTTTGAATTAATCATAACCACGGGCAAAACTCTGGGCAACCATCCAGACCATCGTTTTTCAGCCTGCCAAGCCATTACAGAAGGGGAAAATCAAATGCAAATCAGGCTTGGTCCTACCCCAAAAGGGGCAGTCCAGCCCAAACTGCTAGGTCACATCCCTTCTGCACGAGACCACAAGCATCCCCAGACATGTTTCAGCCTTGTTGGGCGTCATCAGTGAGGAGTAGCTTGGGTCTCTAGGCCCGGCAGATTCGGGACCCACGTCTGGGCATACCCGTCCCACTCAGGGTGACTTTAGCAAAACAGAAAGGTGATGGCTGGAAGGTTTTGAATTAATCATAACCACGGGCAAAACTCTGGGCAACCCTCCAGACCATCGTTTTTCAGCCTGCCAAGCCATTACAGAAGGGGAAAAACCATATGCAAATCAGGCTTGGTCCTACCCCAAAAGGGGCAGTCCAGCCCAAACTGCTAGGTCACATCCCTTCTGCACGAGCAGTCTCATCACCATAAAGAAGCATGCTATAAAATGACCCCTTCAGAGAGGGTGGATTAACATTCCTAAGAGAAGTACTAGAGTAAAAGTCTTAAAGGAATAAATAGGGGCCAACTGACATCCCTGCTTTTCACCTTTACTGGTGGGGGAAAACAATGTATAATTCCCCTATCTTGTATATTGGACAGACACAGAGATGTCTGCCTATCACATTTAGATAAGATTTAATAAACCATTAAGGACCCCCAATAAAATGTAAATTACGCCACAATATGATTCTATCAACCATATCAAATGCTTTCTCCAAATCTGAAAAAAAGCACAAATAATCTTCCTCCCTTAACCTTACCATATTTGTCTGTTGTCAGAGTGAAGCAGTGGCCCACATGCTTAACCCCTCACCTGAAACCCATTTGGGAGGACTTCAAGATATTGTTACTTTGAGCCTACATCTGCAGTCTGAGCAACAAATATTTGGAGAATATTTTACTGGCAATTTTCAGTAAGGAAATTAGACCATAACCATGGGGGGGTGGAGAGGTCCTTCGAAAAAGCTTCCATTATTTCTCAATTCATTATTTTTTGTGTTTCTTTTTAAACTATAAATCTGACCGCTGTGTACACCACTCATTAAATCATGGATCAATTTTCTTTTCAAGATTCTACATTCTGCATCGAACCATGGGGCATTCCTTTCTATAACTTGGATGTCCTGAACTGGGAGACATTGTTTGCCAATATTTCTGTCCCGGATAGTTTTAACCAACGACTCAAACCAACTGACACTTCTGTGTGTGGCTGCTGATCTATTTAACAGTTTTGAGAGAATATCTTTATTTCTTGTGAATTAGTCATTCTTTCCAATGCCACCTTGTTGAGCGTAAGCATCACCAACCAGCCCCTCTGGCTGTTGGACATCATCTTTGTGGTGCCTAAAACTCCTGACCATTGGAAAATTAACTCAAGAGCATAGTAATCACTCTGTTCCATCAGAAATGCAAACTTTCATAAAATTCCTGAAGAAGAAACCCTCTATAATACAGCAATCAATGACTGAGGAACAGTAACACTGGTCTTGTTTGCTTAGGAATGCACCATTTGCCACTAAAGATCCCAGACAATTTCAGGCAGAATACCAAAGCAAAGTACACCTGAAAATCAGTGCTTCATTTGTGACCAATTTTACTGTCCAAACATTTGCACTAAATTTCTTGAAAATATTTTGCTCAAGAACCTGAAGCCCTGGTAATGTTTATTTAGTCCTACTATATTTTTGAACAACTTGACTGGTCTCATTTGTCTAAAAATGTCCTACTGACCACTCAATTTCCTCAACATTTCTTATAAACAACCATTTAATGTCAAAATAAGTTAAAGGCATTATAAATGTATTTTACTAAAATTGCATGTGCTCTAGATAACTGTTAAGTACTGCAAATGAAAATGTTCTATTACCAGTTCTTAATTTATTAAATTTGCAATTCGTGTTGCAGTAATTTTTCTGCCAACTGAGCACTGATATATTCTGTCGAAAAATAGATGTTGCTCACCATTTAATTTGATATAGACATTTTGCTCATTGTGCACAAAAGGTTGGGGAGCCCTGGGCAAGCTATTGACGTGGACGCCACTGTCCTCAGAAGTGAAATGGTGACAGGTATTTCTCTGCCTCTCTTGTTATTATTACTACAATTAGCCTGTATAAAAGCAGCTACTTCTTACTTACATTTCTCATTATCCGATATTTTTAATTTATTTTTAATTTGAATAAACACGCTTAATACCCAGAGGTTTCTAAGCACGCACCCGGCTATCAAACTGGTGTTGCTTCGCATCGTCTTGCTTCCAAGGCGAGCACGTTGCCCCTGAGCTATCCTTCCGAGACGAATTGCTGTGACTGCTGAAAACCCAGAGACTCCACTAGGTCTGCATTTTCTGAATAAAACTAAGAAATTATTCTCACCTTTCCGTACACACCTTAAGATTAATTTCTTCATGTATTGCAAAGCTTAGAGACAATGTTGATGCAAAATGTGCACTTTTGAAACCTGTCTACCACGGTCCAGCAATATGACCATGGGCCTCATTACGAGTCAGGCGTTAAGGGGTTAACGGCGCCGTAAACGGCGCCGACCCTTAACGCCTGATTACAAGGTCCCTTAGCGCCATGGTGTTTTTAACGCCTGCTTTTTGCAGCCGTTAAAATCCATGGCGTTAAGGGACCATGGTGCTAATTACACCACCGTAATTTACGGTGGCGTAATTAGCGCCTTCCCCACTCCCATTATGCCCTATGGGGCAAAAATGGGAATGGGGAAGGGTAAAATGGGAAATGGGGATTTACATCCCCACTCACCTTGGAATGGGGCGGTAAATCCACCATCCACCATGTTGTAAACGTAGTTTACACCATGGTGGTAAGGGTACGACCCAGGCGGTAACTTACCGCCTGGGTCGTAATGATTGACCATGACACATTGCGCTTGGCCAGCAGTAAATGGCATGTACAAATAAAGGCTAGTTTTTGTGTACATTTGTTTCAGGCTTTAATGTCTAGCCAAATCGGGCAGCATTTGCCAAATCATTAGTAAGTGCAGCTGACGCTGCATTGATTCTGATCACCATCATAATAAGATTTGTGATATAAACAATGATACAATAAGGAGTTTCCTATCGATTTTTATCAGAGTGTAAGAAATGGAAAGTGGCCCTTAACATAGATCCACTCGGTATGTACCCTGCTTCCGCTATATGCTATGTGTTACGTCATAAACCTTCACTGTATTCCCTGGTGCTCTTTTGATAGACCTATTCATTGTGAACATCCAGCAAAAACTGCCTGAAGCCACTTTTGGTTGTCTGATGAGTCCAGCATTGTTTTGGACCAACACAAGGGGTCTCATTCCAACTCTGGCGTTCCGGAAATAAGGGTGCCGGTAGCAACGTACCAGCATACTTTCCGGACTGATCAGACTACAAGTAGGCCTGCAGGGGCCGTTGCTTCCAGCAGGTCTGACCTGCCGTGGGGCACCGGCCCCTGCAGCAGGCATAGTTTTCACAGAAGCACCAGCAACAGTGCTGGTGCTTCCGTGTCCCCATTTCCGGGGACTTACACTTTCCGCCGCCTGACATCCCAGGCCACCGGGACTGTCCCAGTGGCACAGCGATATCAGGCGATGGAAAGGTGTTACAAGTTCAATGGTAAGCACCGGCGGGTTACCGCCGAACTTGTTAGGCTCAAGGATGCATTTCAGGCCTCTATGAGCTAGTGGTAGACGTTCCACTCATGTTTCCCCTCTTTCAATTTTTGCTCCTTCATCTAGACCAGACTCAAAATTAAATGATCTGATCCCCATTGGGAATATTTCCCTGATGTCACGGGTGTATTCACGCATTGCTTGGCAAGCACCCACCTGTTGTTTGACCTCCCAACCCTCGTGAGAAGATCCTTAGCCTAAGGAACCTGCAAAGCCTGGTATGTGATTGACGCAACCGGATGTGTCAGTGGTACCAGCCCTCTCCCTGGAAGTATTGGCAGAAGGCACAGTTGGCTAGAAATGGAATGCGCTAACATACTGTTCATCCAATCGCAAATCAATTCACATTTATTATGACAAGGACAAACACCAAGAACTAAATACGATCTATACTTTTTTTAAATTAGGAAAATTAAAGTCTTACCCTTATTTTATATCGCTCTCTGATTCCAGTCCGCAGCGCCAAAGTGGAACCTGGTAGCAACGGCAAACACAAACATTCTCCATATTGCCTCGCAAGTTTACATTCTAGACACATAAGGCAAAACGTACCACATAAACCTGTTGATAGTCATAAAAAAACAGAACATAGTAACCTCCCTCGCATACCAACAATGCAGTGCAAAACTGATTAAGAGGTAACAAGGCATTTTAGAATATGTTAGTGTCCTGCTGGCATGCTCTAGCCAATCACATTGCTCAGAATACAGGCAATATCGCGAGTAAAAGCCCATGTTCCAGACAAGCTAAAGAACACTCCCTCGCAAACCTCCCATTGTCCACAACAACCACCGACATGGTTGGTTTTTGGGTTTAAACATAAATAAATGCAAATGTACCTTTGGCCTGCTTTCTTCCTGGTCTGCTCCTCTTGTGCGCTAGCGTTTAAAAAATTAAAAAATTAAAAATACAAGCTTGCCGGGGTCAAGCAGCCACAAGTGCTGATACCAATGGCAGCCTTGTAAACACAATAGGTGTGCCCCAATGTGCGTGAGTGGGCAAGGGGCAATTAACACGTTTGAAACAAGGAACCAAAAGAGGTACCCACGCTGGTGACAGTCCTAATTTCTGTCGATTATTTAAGTTGAATCTCCATGTTAGTGTAGGGTAAGTGCTTTCAAAGAAAGTCACGAGAACAAAACCAAGAAAATATCCTAAAAGTACACACAAGAAATGTATTACATGAAACACATTTTTTTGATAGTTCAGGTTACTTTTTACATACATTAAAAAGGAATCTCAGAAGAAAAAAAGAAACATAACGCATAACATTCATCATAAATACATAAGTTCACCAAGAGTGGTGTATACATTAGAGAGTAAATTGAATATTTTTCAACAACTAAATTGGTGAAGAAAAGGGGTCCATACAGGAAGGAAATTATTCCTGTGGACTGAGTGGTACCTGGGTGTATAAAAAATGACCCTGGTAACGGCGACATTTTTCAAACAATTTTAAATAATATGGTTATCTGCCATATGGTTAACTGCCAACGTGTAGGAGAGATCAAAAAGTACTTCCAGGCGGGAGGAGAACAAAACACACGGAAAACACGTTTCGGCGTGCCATAATTGGCATCATAAATTAGGGCCTTCCTCAGGGCAGGAATGATGTGGTGTGGTAGATATCCCTAAAGGGGGAAGAGAAGAAAATGACATGGTTGATGTAACCAGTACTCTGTAGGACACATGTCATTGGAATATCAAAGTTAAAAGTTACTGCTGTCAAACGAACACGGGTCACTCACCCTATATATGCATGGAGGACAGGTGAAAACCGTGGAGCTACTATCCTGGTATATTCGGAAGCTTGCTCTACTAGGAGCTGCGGGGGGAGGGTTGGGACTAGGACTCGTGTTTCTGCTGACTGTGCGGGGGGTCCAGCGGCTGTAGGGATAAACACAAAAAGAGGGCGAGTCTCAGGTCAGGGGGGAAAAAGGACAATCAACTAATGCATGCAGGCATCAGCAGAAGGTGTATTGATGTATAGTCGTGCACCCACCATACGTCAAGAGGCCCGGTAGGCGTGGGCCCAGGGTTAGCCATATTCAAGGAGGCAGATTATAAATGGAGAAAAATGAGGAGAACCAACACTAGAGAGAGATATATGGTAGACACAACCCAAGGCACCGTAAATAGAAATCAGGAAAGCAAGAGCGGGTGCTCGTGAGTATCATCAACAGCGTGTGTATTGTACACTGGTGGACCAGGTTCGGGAGAAAGTGGTGCATGCATGAAAAAGCAGAGAGAAGGGGTAACTGTGCGAGCAATACCAGAGAATGCCGGAACGGAGGCTTGACAATGGACACAGGGCACTCCAGGGCAGGCTGACGGTGCACTGGCAGTGCAAGGACCATATCCAGCAGCACGGATGATACTCTAGAAAAGAAAGAAGAACACAAGACCGCCCAAAGAGGCATATTATTAGGGAGGACAGCGTGTTCAGATAGAAGCAGTGGGAGAACCACCAGGGCATGGACGCTACATATGTGCACAAATCGCCTGGGAGAGGGTTATACGAAAGTTGCAAACGAGGCGACATGTTCATGTTCAGTTTTTTTTAAAAAGGGGGTAGTAGAGTGAAAAAGGGTCCATAGCAGGCTTATATCAGGGCATGGCAACCCTCGAAGGGGCCTTGCAGTTAAGTCTGCTTACCTGTGTTAGCGCTGAACGGCGGGCGCTTGGCTCAAGTGAGAGAATCAGGCTGCGGCATGCAGCGAGTGAATAGCAAGCCGCGTCATGTGAAGAAAGACGGCAGCAAAGGCACCCTTTCGCGGCAAGCAGCTGGGGCTAATGGAGGCCAGCTAGCAACTCACGGGAGGGTTGTCATGGCAACCAGCCTCCAAATAGGCTGATCCGGGGTGTGTGCGTCACAAAACGGTGTATCGTGCTCCTGATTGGAGCTTGCCGTGTGGCTCAGGAGCCAATGGCTGGGGAGGCGGGGCTCCTGCCACGCCAGTATGCACACCAGCACATACGGCCCGGAAGAATGTGAAAATGCGCGGGCAATGCTAGTGCTGTGGATGCCTGCAAAACAATGTCTGCACATGAGACAGAGACCACAGTAAATCAGGACAAATCACACAAATCAGTACGGTGTGAAAGAGAGCGGGCTATGTTGGAATTGGGGGGCCCAGCAAGACACGCAGGTCAGTAGAATGTGAGGGGGAACGCAGGCTACGCTGGTGTTGAGGAGCCCAGCATGGCACTATCTGCAGGGATCACCAGATGGCACTCCCAAGAAAGAGCCATTGCAGGGGTGGCAGGGAGGTGCCAGAGCGTGCGCAGCACGGCGTGCTCAAGGCTAGTCGTGAGGGAGAGTGCCTGGAAGGTATGGACCGACCGTGCTATTGCACGCCGAAGGACGTGGAAGGTGGATGTGAAGCATGTGAAGCAGTACAGAGTGCCCACTAGGATTGAGATCAAAAGGATCATATAGGAGGTAGGAATTCCTCATTTAGGCCATTGCAGAAAGAATCAAGCCTGTGAATCCATCGGGCTTCTTTGGATAAAAGACTCGCAAGGGCATTGGTGGAGTGGACAACTATGTCCACAATCCACCAGGTGATGTCATCAACGGAGTGATGGAACTCTACAAAATGGCTTACTAGTGGAACACTCATGATCTTACAACGAATCCTGGAGTGGTGTTCACAGATTCTAATGTGGGCAGGGCGCATCGTCTGGCCCACATATCTGAGGCCGCAAGGACACTCAATTACGTACACCACTTGTTTACTTTTGCAGTTTGTGAGGTTATGGAGGGTCCAAGGTCTACCATTAACCACAAAGTCTTTGATCTTCCTAGTGAATTTGCAAGCTGTGCAGTTTCCACACAGAAAATGGCCCACAGCACTCTGCAGGTTCCATAGTCCCACTCTGGGAACTGGTTTGACAAATCTTGAGTGGACAAGATGGTCCCTCAGGTTCTTACCCCGTTTTTACGCAAATCTCGGGATAGGCTCATCCTGGAGTCAAAGACGAGTCAGGGGACAGTATTTGGAAATGAGTTTACGTATTTTCTGAGAGTGTGTACCGTGTGTAATAACACAGGTAGTCCTAGATTGGGAATCCTGAACTTTGGTAGCAGGTGTCAATAGGGCCTCTCTATTGTAGAATCTGGCACGTTTTTTAGATTTGGAAATTATGTGGCGTGGATATCCTCTCTGGGGCAGTCTGCTATCAAGTTCCTGTGCATGATGGTAAACGTCTTCGATGTCAGTGCAGTTGAGTCGAAACTGACCAAAGGGACAAAGGGAAGATTCTCTCTCAGGTGTCTCGGGTGGTCGCTAGAGAAATGGAGCAGGGTGTTTCTATCGCTTGGTTTACGGAAGAGGTTGCATTTTATTCTTCCTTCTTTGTGTTGGATTTCCAGATCCAGGAAGTTAACGATACTCCCGCTGGACTCCATTGTGAATTGAATATCAGTTTTAACGTTGTTCAACCAAACTAAGAAGTTGTCAAGAGTGTCTTTTGAGCCCTCCCAGATGAAGAGAATGTCATCAATGTACCTCTTCCAATGATGAATCTGACTTTTGAATGGGTTGTTTTCAGCAAAGATGTTTGTCTCCTCAAATTCTGACATACAGATGACTGATAGACTAGGTGCAAAAGTTGCGCCCATAGCCGTCCTTTTGTCTGGAGGTAGAATTGACCATCAAAATCGAAGTAATTTTTGCTTAGGGACAATGATAGAAGTTCATTAATGAAAGGGACCTTGGCTGCTAGTGGTACCGGATGGCAATAGTGCAGCAGCAGTCGCTAAAGGCACTTGCTACACTCAAATGCGTTGATTCTGGTTAGCATCACGTGACCATCCAGTAAAGCTTTCAGCTGTGGTGGTTATTGCTGAATTGTATCAACAGGCAAAATGATTACATTATACACAGGGCAACACCAATGTGTGCACTCACGTGCCCTTTGCTCCCTTATGTCATTTTGCATGTTTGCATGCATTAAGAAGTGCAAAACATGAGTTTGAAACCTGGTGAAAACAGATTAACATTTTGTCTGCACCATTTACAATGACATGCTGGGGGAAATCCAAACAGGTTTTGCAGAATGAGAGTGAAAGGGAGCCAGAAATGGTAATACTGTTGCATGCCCTCACTCCGCTAGAAAAAATACCCCTTATTTGAGAAAAGGGTGTTAAAAGGGTGTTAAACCAGACATAACCCATTGACGCATAGTTTTAACACTTTGTGCTCTATAGCTTCATCCATGTTTCGGCTTTACTATCTGTACTCAATACTATATGTCTCTAGTGTGCCTTTATACTGCTGGTACTAGGTTCTTCAGAACAGGGCACATCATTTCTGCAAGCATAAAAGTGATGTTAACTGTCAGGAGTCAGAAATGAGAGGCGGACACAAAGTTGTAATATTCTTAACATCAGACATCTTTATTAAAAACAAAAGGGTTGGATGACGCCTCTCCAACCCTATCCTAATGAGAGTTTCCCGACCTAGGAAACTTTGGGGGTAATTCATAGAATCCAGCGCACAAGTGACGCACGCGGCTGGCGCACAGTGTTCGCGTGCGACAGTCTGCGCCAGCCGCGTGCGCTAAAATCCATTTCCATGCACAGCGTGTTCATGGATTTTAACATCCAAAACCAGCCGTGGCGCAGAGTGGCGCAGCGACCGTGCAGCAGCGCCAGTTACACCCCCAACCCCTCCCCGTGTGCCATGCACAGCGCACAAATCCCGTACAAGGCGCACAGGCCCCCAACCACGAAAACACCTGTAAAACTCCCCGCGCACCCCTCCGAATACATGTACACCCCGGCGCGGGGAGTTTCACACGCGATTGGCCCTGTGCGAGCGGGGTACGTGTATTACTGGGGTTTGCGGGAAGTTTCACATGCGATTGGTCCTGTGCAAGTGGGGTACGTGTATTACTGGGGTTCACGGGAAGTTTCACACGCGATTGGCCCTGTACGAGCGGGGTACGTGTATTACTGGGGTTCGCGAGAAGTTTCACACGTGATTGGCCCTGTGCGAGCGGGGTACGTGTAGTACTGGGGTTCGCAGGAAGTTTCACATGCAATTGGCCCTGTGCGAGCGGGGTACGTGTATTGCTGGGGTGCGCGTGAAGTTTAACACGTGATTGGCCCTGTGCGAGCGGGGTACGTGTATTACTGGGGTTCGCGGGAAGTTTCACAGGCGATTGACCCGGTGCGAGCCGGGTACGTGTATTACTAGGGTTTGCGGGAAGTGTCACACGCGATTGGCTCTGTGCGAGCGGGGTACGTGTATTTCTGGGTTTCGCAGGAAGTTTCACACGCGATTGGTCCTGTGCAAGTGGGGTACGTGTATTACTGGGGTTCACAGGAAGTTTCACACGCGATTGGCCCTGTGCGAGCGGGGTACGTGCATTACTGGGGTTTGCAGGAAGTTTCACACGCGATTGGCCCTGTGCGAGCGGGGTACGTGTATTACTGGGGTTCGCGGGAAGTTTCACGCACGATTGGCCCTGTGCGAGCGGGGTACGTGTAGTACTGGGGTTCGCAGGAAGTTTCACATGCGATTGGCCCTGTGCAAGTGGGGTACATGTATTGCTGGGGTGCGCGTGAAGTTTAACACATGATTGGCCCTGTGCGAGCGGGGTACGTGTATTACTGGGGTTCGCGGGAAGTTTCACACGCGATTGACCCGGTGCGAGCGGGGTACGTGTATTACTGGGGTTTGCGGGAAGCGTCACACGCGATTGGCTCTGTGCGAGCGGGGTACGTGTATTTCGGGGGTGCGCGTGAAGTTTCACACGCGATTTTGCTGTCAGAGTGGGGTACATCTATTTTGGGGGTGGCGTGAAGTTGCACACGCGAATTGGCAGTGTGGGTCCTCCCAGGTGTCCCCTCTACCCCATCCACGGCCCCAGCAGGCAGCCCACACCACAGGGGACTACCCTGCACCCCTGGTCATGTCCAGCAGGCAGCCCATCCACCATGGGCATGCCCCCCCAGCCAAGCCACATGTCACGTTGCAATATGATCACCAACTCATGTCCCCCAGCACCCCCACTCCCCAGCAGTGTGGGGCACCTGCCAGCAGGCCCCCACTCATGTCCCACTCATGTCCCCCAGCACCCCCACCCCCCAGCAGTGAGGGGCACCTGCCAGCAGGCCCCCACTCATGTCCCACTCATGTCCCCCAGCACCCCCATCCCCCAGCAATGAGGGGCTCCTGTCAGCAGGCCCCCACTCATGTCCCCCAGCACCCCCACCCCCAGCAGTGAGGGGCACCTGCCAGCAGGCCCCCACTCATGTCCCCCTGCACCCCCACCCCCCAGCAGTAAGGGGCACCTGCCAGCAGGCCCCCACTCATGTCCCCCAGCACCCCCACCCCCCAGCAGTGAGGGGCACCTGCCAGCAGGCCCCCACTCATGTCCCACTCATGTCCCCAGCACCCCCACCCCCAGCAGTGAGTGGCACCTGCCAGCAGGCACCCACTCATGTCCCACTCATGTCCCCCTGCACCTCCACACCGCAGCAGTGAGGGGCACCTGCCAGCAGGCCCCCACTCATGTCCCCCTGCACCCCCAACCCCCAGCAGTGAGGGGCACCTGCCAGCAGGCCCCCACTCATGCCCCCCCCTACATGAAATAAAGATGCACAATCATGGCCCACTTCTACACCAAAATACCACAGCACGCCACCCCATTCTTGAGACGCAATGATTTCCCAATCCACCCCACACTGACATGCCTATCTCAAGACACAAACCAAAAGTCAACTATGTACATCAACAAATGTCCGTCACACACACACACTGGTTGGCATTGATTGTGTAAACCCACATTTTCACATGCATTAACCCAAATGAGCGAATCCCACACATGGAACTAAAATATGAAAATGTATTATGTACAAAAATAAAGCAATGAAATGAAAGCATAACAAAATAGCAAACATGAAATGAAAAGCCTGTGCAAAAGATGTGTAAATGAAAAGTATAACCAATACAAAGAAATCCGAAAGAAAAATAGTCCAAACTCTCCCTCCACCAACGCAAATCCAAAGGAAACATAAAAAGAAAAATCCATTGATCCATGGTGAAATCAAAAGAAAAAGTTCAAAATAATCCATTGTCCAACTATGTACAATCCATTGTCCAAAAGAAAAATCCATTAATCCATGTTCAAAATCAAATAAAAAGTTCCAATAAATCCATTGTCCAACTATGTACGATACATTGTCAAGGGTCCATGAGCCCAACGAAAGAAATGAAACCTACCTAAGAAACTACCTAATAAAAAAACTATATACAAATGTGTGTGGCATAGTCCATTCACCACAAATCAAAGGAAAAGGAAAAGGAAACCTAACTCTAAAAACTATTTACAATGGCAGCGGGCTAGTCCGACGGCTCACTTCCTGATTTCCCGGGCCAGGGCATCATCGAACTCCTGCTCGATGTCCCGGAGGCGGTTCTCTTCCATGGCCCCAAGGGTTCGCAGGGACGATGGCATGTGGACCTCCAACTCCCTGCGAATTGCCTCGAGGCACTCAGCCTGCCTCAGAGCCCTCCGCATGGAGTTCTCCACCCTGACCATTGTGAGCCGTGCCTCTTCCGCCCGCTGCCGCTCCGCATGTGAGCCGTGCCTCTTCCGCTCGCTGCCGCTCCGCATGCGTGGCCTGGCCCAACTGCTGCCACATGGAAGACACTTCCAATCCTGGGTCCTCCTGCCCTCTGGCCGATGCCTGCCCCTCCGATGTTGAAGGCCCCGAGCCATCATGGCTCCCACCTTGTTGCTGCTGCTGCTGTGCCTGTGTCCTGGCTCTTGCTGCCTGCACGTCCTCCTCCGGCTGGGGTGCAGTTGTTGAGGTGGCCACCCCTGCTGGACGTCCGACTCCCGACTGTGGCAGGGATGTGTCCTCCATCAGCCTGGCCGCAGGGTCAGAGGCAGCTCCACAGGGTACCCAGGTGATACATGGGTGGGAAGATGGTATGGAGGATGACTGCCGCATAGGGGGTTTAGGTGAGGAGGGGGTCGGAACAAGGTCCAGCATGTCAACGCGGTCAACGAGGCATTCGAGATGACGTGCAGTGTCCTCACGAAAACACTGCAGGTCACCTCGCATGCCTGGTTGACGCAACACCATCCCACTCAGGACAGGCTCAATCCGGTCCCGGATAGCCACGTCCGCAGGGAGAGGAAGGCCAGTTGTTGTAAGCGGATCCCTTCCCTGAAAACGGGTCTAGACGTTGGGAAATCCCTGCTGGTGCAGGATGATGCAGTCACAGGATCGGGGACAGGATTACACACAGGCACCTCCACGGCGGTCTGTTCTGCCTCCTGTCCCTGCCCCTGCACTGCACCACTAGCACCAGTGGAATGCCTATCTCCAAACCCTGTGTCTGTCCCTTCCACGGCCTCCTCCTCCACCAAACCCCCCACCAACCTGGATGACTCTGTGCCATCTTCCTCCGTCTGACCCTGTGGGGTCTCAGCTGCCCCTTCTGCTGCCGAGGAGTCCAACTCCAACCTCCGCCTCTTGGACCTACCCTTGGCAGCCGCGGCCTGGGACGCGGCACCAGACTCCTCACTCCCTGACGAGATGACAACCTGGGAGGGGAGCCGGGCCTTGCGTCTCCGGCTGGTTGTGCGATCCCTGCCGCCTTGCTCCACAGCACCCTCTCCGCCCTCTTCATCAGTTGACGCTGCAGACAGGGAGAGATAGGACACAGGCATCAGGGCACTGTACAATGGACTGATACACACATGACAGTTGCACATGAGTGGCAGTGTCAAACTTCAGACATGGCATCACAATCCCCAACACACATGCCATTTCAACTCACACACATGAGCAATTCCACAGCAATATCGCCCCAGGCAGCACCATCCATACACATACAACAGCATGAGCAGCCGAAGGTGAGCCTGACATCACATGAAACACAGGGAGTGCACAAGACATGCACACACGCCACCACACTTACATGCATGTGTACATCTCCACCAACTGTCGCAGGGATGAGATCGCCACCCATGTCACATCTGGCATTCAGCCTTCTACATATCAGTGTCACATGCATCCATGTTGCATCACAGTTGCACACTTGTCAAATACACAAACATGCACATGTACACAGTGCAGATTCATGCAGCTGGAACCAACATCCATGTGTGACACCACAACCATGCCAACAAACATACACAGTAATTCAAACATGTGTGCTCCCACATCTGCATTTGGCCTGCATGCTTACCCACACATACACCATCCATGTGTCTCACACATGAGAGGACTTGCATGTGTCAGCCTCACACCTCTGTACATACACATCCATACATGGCCCTACAAAGACACATGTGCAACCGGCACACCACTGGCACACCATGACACGCACAGCGTCCAATCAGTATGCATGTACACTTACCACTCGACTCCAGACGGGTCTGCCTCTCAAGGACCTGGATGTGGAGCGCTGGGCATATGCGTTCCAGGACCCTCATTTGGTGGTCCGACAGGTGGCTCCGGCGCCCCTTGGCATCCGCTGCCTTCAAGAGGTGCCAGGCCTTGTCGAGGGTCCTGGACCTGAAGTCCTCCCAGAGCTACTTGACATGTTTGATGTCGCAGACTGCCACCCCCTCCTTATTGATGGCAGTCACGATGTCCATCCAGATCCTGGTCCGTCCTTCATAGTCGGTGCGAGAACTTCCAAAGAGGGCATCATACTGCCCCAGGACTTGCTCCACCAGGACACCAACTTCCCTGGCACTGAAGCTGGTGGCCCTCTGCCTCTCTGGTTGGGGGTTGCCAGTGGTGTCAGATGGTGGTGTGCCCGACATGGCAACCCCAGAGGCAGGTGTGGGTGGGCAACTGGGTCCTGGGGCTAGGCTGTGGAGCGATGGTATCCAAGTCGGGAGTCTTCAGTTCCAGCAGGGGTGGTCACAATAACTGCACCCCTGCAGATGGATGATGTACAGGCAGCAAATAGCAGGACACGTGGGCAGCAGGCAGGCAGCAGCAGATGGCAGGTGGGAGCGTGCTCGGGGCTCTGGGGGGCAGTAATTTGGCCTTCTGGGCAGGAGCGTGCTCTTCCGTGTGTTGTTGCGTGGCCAGCTTGATACGGAGTGATTTAGCACGTGAAAATCTTGCACGTCTGCGTGGAATTCGAGGAAATGCCCTTAGCGCATAAGCGCGTCTGTGACGTTGCGCACGCAGGCGTTTCCCTCGTGACGTGGGCATAGTGGTTCAGGGTGCGTGAAAAAACTGCACGTCCGCGTGTGAATGCATGTAATCCGAGGAAAGGGTCTACGCGTCTGTGACGTGACGCGCAAGGGCGTTTCCCTCAACACGGGTGCATGTTCATCATACACGTGCAAAAACTGCACGTCCAAGTGTCAGCTGGTGTAATTGGAGGAAAGGGCCTTAGCGCGTACACGCATAAGTGACGTTGTATGTGTGGGCCGGTTTAAAAGGTACATGTAGGACGCCATTTCCTTGTACGTGCTTTTCGTGGGGAGTGAGTGGGTGAATTCTGTTCTTCTTGTCGGTTCACACGCGATTACTTCACAGCGTTTCAAGTTCATACTCCCTGTTACCTCTGACAGCGTTCATCTTTTTTTGTTGGGCCTGTTTCCTCAAACAGCGTTCACTTCTTCTTTTGTCCTGTCTCCTCAGACAGCGTACAATTCTTCTTTTGGCGGGGGTGTTGCCAATGCGCACACGCGCGTCTTTTCCACATTCTTTTTCCAGGCAGACGGTGAGTCGCGCACGTATTTACCAACTGTGCTTGCCCTGTGTGTCGCGTACCCCTTCAGAGGTCATTGTAGGATGTGTGTAACACGCGTACGCTTAATTTTGTGTTTCTGGGTGCCACAGCATAGTGCGGGTTCATTTTTCCACGCACGTGGTCTACGAGGGGTTGCGTGCACGTTATTTTTTGTTTTTGGGGTGCCTGTGCATTGCGTGACCCGTCATCTTCCCCCAGGGGTCACAGACAGCCTTTCTAGAGCACTAGGGTACGAATTCCATCTAGTACCCTATCCCTTTCACCCCCAATTGCCCAGGACAATCGTTTACTGCTACTCCCATACGCACAACAACATCAGTGCCATGGTTGGGAGGCGACCAAGCGGTAAGGGAGGCAAAGGTGGCCGACCTCCAAAAGGTGGGTGTGGTGGGCGCGGTAGGGGACGTGGCCAGGATTTGCAGGGTGCCCCCAGAGCCCCATGTGTGGAGGAGCAATCAGGGACACCCATGCCCCCCCCATGGTTGTGGGAAACGTAGCTGACACCATCCCAGCTCAGCCCTTGTTGGACCAGCCCATTGTGGCACCTGAATCGGCACAGGATGACTCCCAGGCTGGCTTCCAGGTCAGCAGGTCTACGCCACATGTGCGGTGTGAGTTGGTGTCACCAGGCCATGTGGTTCTGGGGCAGCTATGTCATCTGCTGCCCCAAGTAGGCAGGGTGGGGCGGCTGCAGGGGCAGCTGCAGCTCGATCCACCCCAGCTCTGAGTCTCCCAGCTGGGACAGTGTCGGTCCCGGTCCATCAAACAGACGTTGCCCCTGCCAACATCACCCTGCAGCCAATGCCTGCACCAAGACCTATGGTCATTGTGCATTTGCACACTCCTAGTACCCAGTCCACCGGCGCTTCTGCCCCTACTGACCAGAGCGGCGTAAGCCACTCAGGATCCGCACCACCTTTGAAAAAGAGGAAGAAGGGTGCTCTGGCACTACAGGCTGAGACCCCAGACACGGCTACACACTCCGGCACGTCAAGGAAGCCTAGCTTTAATGACGCCGAACTTGATGCACTAGTGGCCTATGTGTCGGCACATAGCCACGAAATGGTGGTGACTGCAGGGTGCAAGACCACACCTGGTCAACGTAAGGCACACTGGCAGACCATCGCAGACATCATTAGTGCCCTTGGATTTGTGAGGCGCTCAGCTGATGATTGCTACAAGCGGTGGAATGACCTGAAACGCAGAGCAAAGAACAAGCTGGCCTCAAATCATGCTTCTACTCTAGTGACTGGCGGTGGGTCTCCACAAGAGGACAACCAACTCACTGAACATGAGTCTGTTGGTGGAACCTTCGTCACAGAAGAACAGATTCAAGGCGTGGGAGACCTACCAGAATACGACACATTGTCCGGTGAGTGCCCATGCATGTGTGTGTAATCCATGTGTATGTTGTGTGGGTGACGGGTTCTGATTGAGTGCCAGGTGAGGGTGTGTGCACCGGAGTGGTATGGGTCACCCATGTGCTTCCTCCAAAACATTCACCGGCATTGGATTTGGGTATGACAGTATCCCTTCTGCCCACAGTAGCCATTTAGCACCACATTACTGCAGTTGCCCTTGAACTGTCATCTTGCAACAACATTGTTCAGAATTTTTCAGTGTTCATTCAGGCTGATTGTTTCAATTCTCCAACTTTTGCAATGCATTTTTCAGCCCTATTGTCACATATGTGATATGCTTCTGTCATTGATTACACCCCACATTGGCCCACATTTGTTACCTTGTTATGTGAATGATTAGACCATTCAGGCTGATTGAGTATTGGCCTGCTTACATTGATTTTTGGTGCCTGTTTGTATGTGGTACATGATAGTTGTTTCCTGTCAAGTTTAAGTGACCAACCATTGATGTGTACATCTGCCCGCAATCACTGTATTCTTGTACACTGGATGTGTTGCAGTGAGTGGCACATGCGTATTTTGTCACACTATGTAGCATTTTTCATCTCATCATGTCCATCTCACATGGACTGCTGACAGTACTCATTCACTGACATATGGCTGTACTTGTCAAATGTACCATGGCTATGCTACATGCCATGTATGTGCTGGCATGTGTCATGTATGTGTATTGGACATGCCACTCACAGGCTAATGTGTGATGCCAGTGCTACCCAGCATGCAGCAAATGTGTTGCTTTTCCATCTTGGTGTCATCAGTGTCTGCTTTTTTCCTCCCTTTCCAACTCAGTGACAGTGCATGCATGCCAGGGTTATAGTCATGTGGGACATGTGTAAATCATGTACTGGATCTCTGGCTTGTCAGGCCTATGTGTGTGCTATGGTGCTAATGCCTGTTTCCATTTTTTGTCTTTCATGATTTTGCAGGTGATGACGCACTTGATGCTGTTGAAGTTGAGGAGATGGTGCAGACCCAGGAGGAATCTCAGGCACGACCGGGCACCAGTGGGGGACGTGGTGTGGTGGTGGGTGTAAACCCAATCTTACTGCAGACCATACTGTCCAGGGGTGTCTCTGGGTGCACCTCCACGGACCTCTATTCAGGTGCTGAATCGGATGATGAGACTTATGTGCCGTCGCAGGTGAGTGTTTCTGGCAGGGATTCTGTTCTGTCCAACCCACCTGCACCAGGGGTCGAACCCTCTATGGGGATGTCAGTGTTGGTAAGTCCGCCTTTGGCGGTTATGGATGCAGGGTCATACTCCACAACATCTGATCCTGTTCCTGGGCTAGCGGATCAGAGGGGAAATGCAGTCCTGCAGCCTCAGGCAGTGCCAGCACAGCAAGGTGCAGATCGCCTTGCCCCGAACAGGTGTGGTGCCCGCCGACGCGGTGGCCGTACGCCACCAGGCAATACTGTATGGAAAAACTCCATGTACAGTATGGCAACCCAACAGGCAGCATCAGTTGAAATGATGGCTCAGGCAATGGAGAGGGTGGGCACTTCCATTATCCCCCCTGAAAGGCAGATGGAGCAACAACAGCAGGCAACAGACTCCATTTGCCAATCACACAGGGAAGACATGTTGGCGTCCAACAGGGACCGATGGGCGGCACTGGAGACTCTGCGGGAAGCCATTTCTATAGAGTCACAGGGCCACAGGGAAGCCCTGAGGGTAGAACTCCATAATCTCAGGGAGACTCTTGTTGAACTTGAGGCTTCCACAAATTTGAGGACATAACAGCAGCTGGAGCGGCTCACACGTTCGCTCTCAGCTGAGCTGCAGGCAACTCGGGGGGAGATCCGGGCATCACGGGAGGCCATGCGTGCAGAAATGCAGGCAACCCATCAGGTGCTGCATGGGGATCTCCGTACTATCATCCTCCAGAACGAGACCTTCCACACCCGCATGCTTGCTGCCATGGTGGACCATACCAGGGCTTTGCGTGGGCTGCCTCCCATAGCACCACCACCTCCTGATGGAGCAGCAGAGGGTGATGAGAGCGACAGCAGCACTTCTCCCACAGTAGCGTAGCCGTGCAGGCCATGAGCCCATGGAGGTGTTTTTTTTCCGCAACATCCACACAGGTGGGTGTTGGTGTGCACCCTGTCCTCAGACCTCCTGGGTGCCCCCCCAGCCCCCACATGGCCATTTTTTATTTGTATTTTTTTAAAAAATTTTACAGTGTGTTGCCTTGTGTGGCTCCCGTGGGCATCCACTGTGTATTCCGGCTGGGCACATGCAGCCTTGTCCTGTGTTTGGGTTAGATGCTTGGGTTCCTGACACACACACCCCTCCTGCTTCCCGTTTCCATGGGCTTGCAAAGGGTGTGACCAAATGACAGTGACTTACACAGTGACATTGGGCTCCCATGACCTGTGAGGGCAGTCTGTAGTCATAACTGTGTGGACATCCCTAGTGGGTATTGTTGTTGTATTGAACACTGCATGGTGTATTGATATGTACTTGTGCATCCATGTCTTCCTCCTTATCCGCAGGTACCTTCTTCATGTCTTCACAAGGCCGTCTCCTTTGCAGATGCAGTTCATGTTGTATGCAGTACACTGACACATTTGCCTGAGAGCAACACTCTGGAGTTGGAAGGGGTCGATGTGCTGGCTTATTGAGGTTGTATGACTTACATTATTTTGAGTTTGTACTGTCATATTTTGGCAATGTTTCATGTTTTGTTGCTATATTGTGTTGCTGGTAGTTGCTGGTAAGTTTTTCGTCATGTGTGCTGTTTGTTATTGATTACTGGGAGCATATTGTCTGTGGCCTGTTTCCATTTGGGACAGTGCACTTTGTGACACTTGTGTCATGTGTTGTGCATTCCTTTGTTTGGTTTCACATTGCAGGACATGCCATGGTGTGTTGGGTGGCGGAGATGGGTAGGGGTTGGGTGACATGGCGCTATTTTCATGTTGTATTTTGCAAGTGGGTTGTCATTCATGCAGCATAAATGTGTGTCTTTTTGTGACACAGCATTGGTTCTCTTTGGGTAGGTAGGGATGCACATAATGTAACACTTCCAGGTGACCAATCTCAGGCTGGTATGGTTGTGACAGTTGACTGTCCCTTATGTCATCATCATTGATTGTCAGCTGGTATGTGCCAGGGCTGTGTGCACTCCACAGGGATGTGATTTTAGATGAAGTAATTAGCCACCAGCTGCGTACGGGCTGCCTCACCACGTGCCCTTTCCCCTCCCATGCGCAGCAGCCGTGCATGTGGTTGGGGACGTGGGGGCACCACCATGTCCACCGGCAGGCCCCGGCGTGTTGCAACGTTATGCAGGACACATGCTGCCACTATGATCCTGCACACTACTGGGGGCGCGTATAGCATCTGCCCACCAGAGCGGTCAAGGGAGCGAAAGCGTGACTTGAGCACTCCAAATGTGCGCTCCACTATGCCCCGGGTTGCAATATGGGCTGTGTTGTATCTTAGCTCGGTGGTGTGGTGGGGTTCCGAATCAGCGTCATCATGTGGGTGCTCAGAGGGTAGGCACTGTCCCCTGGGGAGGTGATGATGGGTATCATTAGTGGGGTTGTGACATTACTTAGTATCTGACATGCATGCATGTGCAGGGGCATTTAGACTCACCAAGCAGCCATGTATTGCCATGCCGCCCAGCTTCTAGGTCCTGGTTTAGGGTTGACATTCTGTAAATGAAACTGTCATGGGTGGACCCTGGATAGTTGGCATATACTGAGGTGATGATTCCCTTGGCATCACATACTACCTGCACGTTGATGGAATGCCAGTGCTTGCTGTTTCTGTAGATGTGCTCAGTTGCCCTGGGAGGACGTAGAGCCACATGTGTCCAGTCAATGGCACCTAGCACTTTGGGGAAGTGTGCCACCCCGTAAAAATCCTGGACGACAGTCTGCCTTTCGGCAGGTGTTCTGGGCAGGTATATGTGCCTGCGGACTGATGGGCGTGCAGTCATAATGGCCAACACCTGGTGCAGGCAGCGTGACTGCGTGGCCTGTGACACCCCCCCACTATGGCACTTGTCCGCTGAAATGAACCAGTGGCCAAGTAGTGCAGTACATTGAGCACCTTTTCCAAGGGGCTCAGTCCTTGGGAGCACAGGGTGGGTGATGTGAGGTCATCCTCCCACTCACTCACCAGGTCGAGTATTATGTGAGGTGGAAACCTGTACCTCCCATACACCTGGTTATCAGGCATCCCAAAAAGGCTGGTTCTGGGTGTAAAAATTCTGGCCCTGACTATCCTCCTCCTGCGGTATCCCACGACCACTGCTGCGAGGAACGGTATATTCATTTTAGCGTCTGAGCTTGTTTGTTGTTTGTGGGCACTTTTATGCTGCACGGTCCACGTACGCCTGCTTCCTGCTGGCGTACGTGTTTCTGGATTAGCGTGTCTTTTTTGGCGCACGCGTTAGCCCTGTTCGATTCCATGAATACGTGTTTTAGGCGCGCATGTGAGATGTTCCGCACATTTGCCTCCTGTATTTCCCCTGTGACGCCCACATTTTCACGCATTGTTCCCCATTCCGCGTGTTACGCCCCGTGTTATGCCTACTTTTGTTGTGTGCGCTGCGCTATGTGCGCTTTAGCTGTGCGTGTAGCTCACGCTGTTTGAAGACGTGTGCGCCAGCGTGCGCCACGCAGGATTTTAGCACACATCCATGGATTTACATGCGCACAGACTTCCATGAATCGCTGTGCGCGGGTTTCGCTGCGATTTTTGCACTTGCGCTGCGATTCGCACGCTTTCAAACGCTTGCGCAGAAATTTTCAGCGCACATTAATTCCATGAATCGGCCTGTAAAACTAAAGATCAGTCTGTGGCAAGTCATCAAAAACGTATGAACTGTCCTTGTGTCCAAAACATACTAATCTGACCCACACACTAGAAATGTTCAACTAAGGGTGGGAGGAAATATCTTAAACTTATACTTGCCAAAAATAAATGCTCATAATCAAAACAAATAAATACATCCAATAGAAATAATCCTCTCGAAGGAGAACTCCTTGAATGCAGAGGGTGGTTCCCTTCCACTGGATTTTGGTAGAATGGTGAAAATGTCTCTTTCCAACAAAAATTTCTTGAGGATAGTGAAAGTGTATTTTTCAAACAATAATTCCTTTAGGATGGCTTGATGATTGCAAAACGTGTCTTTTCAAACAACAATTCCTTTAGGATGGCAAAAATATATTTTTCAAACAATATATCCTTTAGGATGGCTTGATGATTGCAAAAAGTGTCTTTCAAACAACTGTTCCTTTACAATGGCAAAAGTGTCTCTTTCAAATAATAATTCCTTAGGATGGTAAAATTGTGTTTGGTATACTCCTTTATCATGTGCTTTGTAAAATAGTGTTTTTATATAACTATGATGGACCTCCTGGTATACTCCCCTGTCAGGACTCCTCTAGTAAACTCTTACACGTGGATTAAAGGGTATACATTACTGCCAGGAATCCCCTTTTGCGTTATGTAGATTCCCCTGGTATATTTCCTTGCCAGGTATCCCCCTCCCCCAAATGTTCACAGCCTGATGTGTAACTTTCACCGAAACTTCTTCAGTTTCAATATCTTCCAGATTACCTGCTATACTCTCCTGCCAGGAATCCTCTTTTTGGGTTACGTAGATCCCTGGTATTCTCCCCTGCCAGGTATGTCTCTGCCCCAAATGTTCACTTGCCTGGTATATTCCTTTCATCGGGACTTCTTCTTCAATGTAATGTCTTTTAACGCTACACAGTTGTATCACTTACCGTGTTTCTATTTGCTTGAGGTATGACTTGTTCCAACTTTCCCCACATTGATATCCTATATATGGGTACTTCTTCAAGTTCTACCTCTGTGCTTATTTCTTTACAATTTGCTTTCTTCAACGTTCCCCATATGGGCATACCATAGATGGAGTCTTGCTCAAGTTCTGCTTGTTCACTTCATTTGTTCGGTATTCAAATATTCTTATATGTTTTGTTGGCTTATATGCCTGTCGGTACGCCCCGGTATCCCCTGTGGCTTTGGGTGGACTCACCGGTGTTTTGTAGCGTCTCGCTGAGGCTTCCTCTCTGGGACAGCCTACATTACTCTGCAGACCTTCCTTCGGCTCTCCCTGCAGCCTTCAGCTAACCTTCCGGCTTATCTCTGTGACAGGGATCAAAGACTGCTACCTCTCTGTGTGATCACATCTCCGGTAGCTGTGTTGCTGCTGCAGTGTTCTGACAGTCTTCCAGCAGGGTCGGACTGGGACAAGAAATAGGCCCGGACACCAAAAATAAAGTGGCCCATCCCTCGCCTCAAAAAAGTGGCCCACCCCTCGCCTCAAAAAAGTGGCCCACCCGTGCCTTAAAAAAAGTGGCCCTCAAACCATCATCATCCGTGAATCGCGTCAATTCACGGCTTTACAGAAAATGCTATGTATGGAGGGTTCATGTGTCTGTTACATTACAACACAACTCATAAAATAACATTACTTTGCATACAGTTCTGTGACAGGGTCCGTCCACAGCTCTGAGGCGCAGGAGTGGCATGAACCAACTACCCCCAGTGTGGTTTTGGGACCTGCTGCAAGTCAATGCTTATACAGGGCTCTGCATCCCCAGCAGGGAATGAGGATTAGGGTGACGATGGTTGGATAGGAGGAGGGTAGGGAAACCGGATTCAGGTTTAGGGAGAGGTTATGGATAGGTTGGGGGATGTAAGGCAATAAAACACACACACAGCAGGATAATAAAATATAAAACCGCAGGCTCCCTGGTGCCTCCTATCAAGGCAGCCCCTGTGCTGTGTGGGCCCGAAGACCTGCTTCTTTCAGGCCCGCCCCCGCAGGCTATGACACTTGATTCACTGTTTGGTTGGACAATTCAATTTCCCCAAGGTACCATGTGGAATTCACCATTTAATCCTTGACTAGGTGCTCTTCCTTGTTAGGGATTAAATGTCTAATCGTCCCCATTAGGGCATACAGGGGTCATTCTTGAATAACTATGTTCACCCATGTTACTTAACTTCATCAGACACGATATCAAAAAAGGTATGTGCGTTTTAGGGGATCCTTTCAGTAGTTTAAGTGGGTCTGCCACTCTGTTTCCTAGTAAATCTGCTGGTTCAGCTCTACACTTACCAACACTACCCAATGTTTGATGTGGAGTTGGGATGGGGTAATGCAACAGGAAGATGTGCTGACAGTTTTGTACATTGAGGTTGTGGTGAAATGTGAGAGTGACTCAAAGCGAAGATTGGCAACGGAGGAGTCGGTCAGCCAGGGTGAATGTTATGTAGCCTTTGCATAGCAGTGAGGCAATGCTAAAGTATTCAAAAATAGTAGGTGAGCGGCATATATGCAAAAATTGAGAAGTCTGGTAACGGAGGTAACCTATAGTGCAGCCTCAGGTTTCTGGCACAGCTAGATTCACAAAACATCACACTCACAACAACCTGACACTATGTTTCTGGGGGCTGCTTATATTTCATCTATATTGCCATTGGTCCACACGTGATGACATTGCTGTACATGGGAACAGATCTGGATAAACGTCAGTTGTGTGCCCAGTGGGGAATAATGCACTGCAGCACTCGAAACATATATAGTCAGTTGTGTGCAGTATAAAAGTAACGTTTCTAGTTGGTCGGTCATGCAGCACAAGGCTGTTAGTGCAGTTTGGATTTTGGAAGGCCATCCATCTTCTCTTATGGCAGACCATATGGTTTCTGGATCTTTCTAATTGGGCAGGAACGCTTTGTTAACTTACAGATCTGTGTGCCTTTTAGAGATGCGCTGAAGGGACCGTAAACCGTGGACCCGGGGATCAAACCTGTGTTGTTCCATGTCATCTTGCTTTCAAGGCGAGCACGTTGCCCCCCTAAGCTATCCTCCCGAGACCTAGTTCGTGTGTGATTTTCTTTGGGCACAACTTGCAGCAGCCTGTGTTGGGAAGAAGCCACGAAGGGGCAGTTTGGGGAGTACAGAAAGCGGCATGCATGGGCAAATATAATCTAGGCTCCCCCTAACTAAGAGCAGAATTGGAGGAATAGAGCTGAGGGAGAGCCGCATGAGGTAGAACCGGGTACTGGGGCAGAATAGAATGAAGGGGACACGAAGCCACGAAGGGGCAGTTTGGAGAGTACAGAAAGCGCCATGCATGGGCAAATATTATCTAGGCTCCCTCTAACTAAGAGCAGAATTGGAGGAATAGAACCGAGGGAGAGCCGCATAGGCACTGGGGCAGAATAGAATGAAGGGGACAGCGCGCGATATATTGGGGCAGAACTGTAACCGCAATGTAAAACGCATACGAACGAAGTCCTATGTTAAGGCAATAAAACACACACACACAGCCCCGCCCGCCCTGTGCCTATAGTATCAAGGCAGCCCTGTGCTGTGGTGGACATGGACCCGAGGCGAGGACCCAACCTGCTTCATTCAGGCCCGCCGCCGCCCCCGCAGGCTATGACATGAAGGGTAAAGTTAAACCGCGGACCCGGGGGATCGAATCGAACCCGTGTTGCTCCATGTGGGACTCGTCTTGCTTTCAAGGCGAGCACATTGCCCCCCGGGCCCATAAGCAGCTATCCAAGAGTTGGAAATGTGCACATGAAACTGTCACCAAACACGAGCCCGCCCCCACGAACCATTACCTTACTTGACAGTCGTGCCGCAGCACATCACAGCTCCTAGGAGTGGCACTGCACTCGGAGTGCCATGCAGGGAATGCAGCCCATTCATGCCAGCTCTGGTACCACTACCAACCTGCGCCAATGAACCCACTCGGACCCCCTAAATCCGAGAACTGGGTAAACATCGAGATCCCTGAGAGGCCGGCCCCATCTGCTTGCAGTGATCAGGTGCTGCTCACCCTAGTGTTGGGCTTCACCCTCAGCCCCACTGCATCGCTGTGAAGGGGGGGGTCCCATAGTACATTTTGGCCATTTCCAGCAATGTGCACATTTGCATGTTTCAAACCATTCCATTGAAGGCATCGAGTGCATGCTGCTGCACGCCCTCCCTTGTTGGCAGACCTCCCGAGACTACCTAGTTTGTGATTCGTGTGTAATTTTCTTTGGGCACAACTTGCAGCCGCGCAGCCTGTGTGCATGCTGGACCAACAAAGCCACGGGCATGAAGGGGCAGTTTTGGGGGAGTACGAGACTAGTACTGTACAGAAAGCGGCATGGGCAAATCTAGGCTCAAGAGAGCAGAATTGGAATAGAACTGGGAGAGGACTAGAGCCGCATGGCATGAGGTAGAAGGCAGGCACTGAGAGGAATTTGGGGCAGAATCGAATGAAGGACAGCGCGCAAGAACCTACCTAACCTAACCGATGTAAAACGAAGATATGAACTTGAAGTCCTGTCCTTACCTGATTCTGCAGTGCACAGTTCGAATCGCTGGCAGGCTGTGGACTGGCCTGGTGGCCCTGGCGGCCGGCCTCCTCCGACTCACCTGTCCGGCTGCAGCCCTACTGGTCTCAGTGGCTGTGAGCAGGGCACTAGTGGGCACTAGACATGGGCTGGCTCCCTCCCGCGAGTTGTGGTGGTGGTCCACCACTGGACTGGTCACTGGTGAGCGGCTGCAGACGTGCTCAGCTGGCTCAGACTTTCTCTGTCTCTAGAGTCGTCTCTCGTATGTGCCCGCTGTGCTATGCGCCGTGGTGTGGTGCACTGGTGTGGCCGCCAAAATCATGCCCAGGGTCAGAGAGGCCCTGCAAATATCCTCAATCATCACGTCACGAGGTGTGACGACGTCGTTGGACCTGGCGGCACAGAGTCTGTCGACTCGGGCGCTGCCGCTCTGCAGAAGAATTTTCATTGGCCCCGCCTTGTTCTGCGGCAGCCGCCAGGCCCCAGGCACAAGTTGCTGTTTAGACTTTGCAAGAAGTGCAACTAATTTGTTGCTACTTCCTGCAAAGTTGAAGTGAAGCAACTGATGTATGTGAGTGTGAAATGTTAATGTATGTGTCTGTCACTGCCTGGCTGCCTGCCGTGCCGAAGTGCTGGGGGCCGAACCCAGGCCCCAGGCCCAGCTCCCAGCCCAGCCCCAGGGTCAGGAGGACTCATGCATCATGCATTGCAAATCATCATCAAAGCAAGGTAACAACAACGTGTGTGTTGTTACCTTGCTTTGATGCATATGCTCGCTCCAACCTCCAGGTCAGGAGGACCGGCGGCAGCTCCAGGCTGAGCCACTGGCTGAGGGAGGCTTCCCCCTGGCTGGGTGGGCGGCCCCAGGGCCCCTGTCCCCAGAGAGTGCGAGGGTGAGGCATGCGTGACAGGCTGACAGCGTCAGCGTGTCAGTTTCATTTTCAATTTAAATTGTTGTATTTGTTTACTTTTCGGCCCGGCCCCCGAGGCGAGGCACGGCACGGGACATGATGCACCATGCGCGCAGAGCGCGGCGCCGTCTGACAAAATAAACAAACACTTAATAAATAAAAAACCGGCCCACCTCAGGTCAAAACTGGCCCCCAGGTCCCAAAGGTCATCGGCCAGTGGCCGATGGGCCGATGCTGCCAGTCCAACCCTGTCTTCCAGCGATCCTTCCAGTGTCTCTCATGGTCTCACTCCATGCGGTCAAGCAGCTTGGATGACTGCGTGCTGCTTTCTGGACTTGTCTGCTTTCACATTCTCCTCCGGTGTGGTCCTCTCGCATACCGCTTCCTTCTCCTGCTCTCTATGCAGTTCGAGTGTGAACAGTGTTCTGACAGTCTTTTTTAAATGTCGCTCGCACTCATGATCTTCCATAGTCCATAGTCTGCTCATTCAGATTGGAGTTTTCTTCAATCTGCATCAACTCCTCTCTCCTCTTCCTCGTCTCAATATCTGCAGCCTTATTGAAGTTGGAGTTCACATAATGTCTAAGGTTTCTACAATGATTTTGTTCAGAACTTTCACTTAAGAAAACATTAGGAACAAGAGATGTTCGGTTTGTGTTATGTAGGTGTGAGTCATGAATGGTATCTCGACTAGAGTGATTCTCAGGCGGGGTTTTCCGGGTTTGATAAGGAGAGGAATTTGTTGTCATCAAGGACTTAGAATTGATGAGGTTTTCTTTTCTAGTACGGTAAGAACACTGTGTCTCTCCTGATGGGGTCACCACCTCTCCCTGACAGCATTCTCCTCCTATGTGATCCTCGGCCATAATACTACCCCCACGGTAAGGATCAGGTAGCGACTGCCATCCCCTGGCAACATAGGAGAAGATCTTTGTTGGTGAATCAGTGATGGCTCCAAGGGATTCATCCCATAACCTTGTTAAACCAACCTCACTTTTTAGGGTAATAATATCTCACCCACAATACCCAAACATTCCTTATGCAACACAGCTAGACTTGTAACATTTGTGAGAGTGTGTATGCGGCAATGACCTAGCTCATGCCACCTTCTACCAGGTCTGTTTGATAGCTCTGTGAGACAGGCATGACTACGGCACATCAGTAAAATCCAGAGTTGAATTAAAGCAAGGCATAATTTCGTCCTTATTGGTGGAGAAGGCAGACATGTGTACTGGTCAGTGATTTCAATATGGTAGAAAGAACTCTAAAGGACCAGTTATCAAACTGAAATTAACTTCTTGCTACACATCTAGGATACAGATATGGCAAAATTCAGGTGCTGTGGCTGGGGGTGCAAGCTGCTATTTCAGGGCATTTGTATTGTGCCTATGAGCATGTTACTGCAGTGAGATTTGATGCCACTGCACAGATTTAAACCCTTTTCCACAGGTTCTGCTATTCAAAGTAGGACACTATGTAACGTCAATGAACAGTGACAGGTTTTCCTTAATCTAGGTCTTGTGCGGTTTGCAACTTTCAGTCCTCCAAGAAAAGTCCTACAACTCCAGAGAAGAACAGGCCAACACCCTGTGTGGCCTTTGGCTGCTTCGTTTTTATATTATCAGAGGAATTAGAGATTACATGTTACATGAGTGACGCCCAACCTTTGTACAGCATACACCGCAAAACACGCCACCTGTTGGCACAGTCAATAAAAACACCCATTGGGAAAAAGACTCTTGAAGATTGAAACAGGGGCTTTCCTCCAAGCTTACAAAAGCTGAGAAGACCGTATTCAGCCCTGAGGGCAATGGGAGGGCATGCTAGGGGTAGCACTCAATCCACCAGCCTTCTGGTTACCTCTGGGGAGAGTAGGTAGGTTGAGAAACAGCATAATTATCTGTAGGGAGTGCAAGGACCAGAAGATCTGGTAGGTAGAAGGAATGACTGTGTAGGATGTTTTAGTATGTGGAAGAAGATTGCTGCGTGAGAGGGTCATTAGCGACGAGCATATGCATGCAGAGCACACATTTGTGATTTACTATCCATCGATGCCGGATCGTGCATGTGGGAATGCTATGAACTACGCCAAGTTGCCAAAATGCCCTGTCTGCCAGATCATTAAAGGATGTTGATCATGCCAAGACTACGTTATGCTTTTTGGCCATTTACCCAGAGACTCTAGGAAGTGTGCACAGGGCACAGCATCGATCATAACCATCTGCGCATGGCTGCCGCGTGGCAGCTGATGTAACCATGAGTTTGCGCTTGAGAATGTCTAGAAGGCCGTGCTCCTTTACGGACACGGTGAGACACATGCAGCTCATCCGAGCACGGTATTGCGTACCAACCCTTGTTTCACACTGATCAAGCCACACCAGGCTCCTGGGTTTCCCAGTGGAAAAAGGGAAATGAGTGGGAAACTGCATGATTATTGGTTATTCAATTTGTTATATAAATAAACCTTATGCTGGAAAGAGTAATGTTTCCTTGGGTGAATTTATTACCAAGTCTATCTTAAAACAAAACCAGAACATCTGGTCTGACCCAGAGTCACAGCATTGCAAAGGTAATTCTGGTCGAGAAATGGGCAAGGTGAGACTAGAAACATGACCGCTTCCTTACCTGAAAAGCATGGTAAGGCAGGGAAGTTGTTTACTCTGAAAGTGGACAGCAACAACTACAGCTTTCATTTATGGGAGCGGCTGTTGGTTGGAATCAAAATGAACCAAACGTTTTGAATTATGGAGATGAATGGAGTTTGGGAGGGAGGAATACGTTAGGTGACATAGTCAGTCCAGAAGGAGGCATGCAGCAATAATATTTTATTATTTATTTTGGGTATTTATTGAGCATGAACCTAGATTTGAGAAGCAGCAGAGCACTCTACAAAAATGGCTTAATAGCAATACAAATAAGGGGACTTGAGTTACAGCAGAGCTGTGGTGCATTTAATTAAGCAACATTGGCATTAATTAGGGATGAGATGTGAAGGGTAATTTCATCACCAGGAAAAAGAAAGTGAACTGCATCTGGCTAAAGTTGGGCCCAGAGGTGCAGAAATCTGGAAAGTGTTGAATGGCAGGCAACTTCCAACTACCAACCAACTAAATATGGTCTTCCAGAAAAAGAAAAATATTAAGTGTGCCCGGTGTTCGAGTAACAAGACTCGAGGCCTATTTCCAACTACATGTGACTGATGCCTAAAGTGCAACTTACTAAAACAGAAAGCTGCCATGGGGAAAGCTGGGCTAGGAATAGGAACACACGAAAAACTAAACTCCATTGCCAGAGTAATTCAAATGTATATCTTACAATGTAAAGTTGGACACTTGTGAAGGCATCATGAAGCAAGACACAGACAACAGTCTTAAAGTTCAAAGTAAAATACTTTTTTTTGTTTTTTTTCATTTAGTTTATTACAAACTTTTGAAAAAAACAAATTTACTTATGAAAGGCACACTATCGCTACAACACTGTAAATTGTAATAAGTGCTACATTTACACACTCTTTAAGTACTTAAAACTCTTATTACCACATTCATTTTAAGATAATGTCACAGTTAAGTTGGAATTTTTTTTTCGTTACTGAACTTCAGAAAGGCTGATCTCGAGATATTTCATAAGTGCAATCACCAGTTTCTTGTTTGTACTGCAATGCATTCTTGACCACCATTCGTCAACAGTGTAAGTCGACCCCATACTCAATTCCTGGGCCAAATATGTGGTTCTTTGTGTTTTGAGGTCAAGGCATAGCAAAAGTAGATGTTTTAAGGTTTCATCTTCTTTGCCGCAGAACCGGCATTTAGGGTCACTTGCGAGCAAGCTCCTTCTGTAATTTTGAATTTCTCTGGTCTCATAGAGGTTTAGCCTGAATTTCAGGTATCCCCTCCTCAAGTACTTGCACAGGAACACTTCCATGTATTGGGGTATCTCATTCAATCTTTTTGCTTCAGGTGGGAAGTTGCCCATGCATTTGTGAGATCTTCTCTTCTCGTAAGTCTCGATCCAGTCTAATTCGAGAACTTTCCTCTTAACCAGATTCGGGCTGGCTAACAAAGTCTCTTCGTCACTTCCTATGTGGCGCAGTATTTCTCTGCATTTTTGTCGCCATTTTTGAAGTGTTAATTGATTATCCTTAGGACCATGTTCTGTTAATATGTCAGGTATTGACTTTCCCAGCGTTTTGCCAAACAGTGTTAGCGAGTTCCATGTTATTCCCGCATTCAAGGTTGACATGCTTGCTTCATATAAAACACATGCAGTTGGACAACTTTGTGGGATTTTAAAAATTTGTTTCCAAAACATTCCTACACAGCAAGACCAGATTTGGCATGAGTAAAATATCTTTATAAAACCAAGTCAGGATGGTAAAAGGCCTAACTTTCCCTATGTTAAGGTGGGATTTCCCTACCTGAACGAAACTAAGGAAAGTCTGAGTCCAAGAGTTTAACTTAAGAGTTTGTCTTTGTCCAAAACCTAAACTTTCCCTCACAGATACATTTAACCAAAACAGAGATATCAAAATCAAACACAATTGTGGTCAACTCAATGTCCCAAGCTTCTTCCAGCTCACAGCTTTCTTTCAGCTGCCCTTCCCCAAGTATAAGAAAGTTCAACAAAAAAAGTCTCAAGATTACCTTTCTCCCATTCATGGTGATATAGTTAAAAAACAACCCTTGGGGTTCCTTTCACCAAGTTCAAGGTATCATCGCAGATAGGTCTCAGGGTTCCCTTCCCCATGCTCAAAGCAGTATCACACATGGGTCTCGGGGTTCCCTTCCCCAAGTTCAAAGCAACTCAGTTTCATAAGAAAACAAAGCACACTTCCAAATCAAGTGAATACACCTTTGGGGATTCTTCTTTCACAGTGTCTTCGTCTTTTCCAATTTTAGAGTTCCTTGGTCTAGGTGCAGTTGTCAGACCACACGGTCAACCCATCACAGGTCGTGCAACCCAGAACCCCAAGTTCACAATGTCTTTGTTTTTCACAATTCCGGGTTCCCTGGTCTAGGCTTAGTTGTCAGACCGCATGGTCCACCCATCACAGGTCACAGAACCAGGAACCCTAAATAAAGATTCACCCTTTGTTGCTTTCGCTGGGTTAGCCTTTTGGCTTTTTCACAGTATGTCCCTTCCCTTCTGCTAGTCACATAATTAGCTCTTGGCTTTGACAATACAGGCTTCTCAGTACATTTGGGCGATGGTTGCTTTTGACACCACACATTTAAATAACATATTCACTCTTTCTTCTGTAATTTGTTTAGGAAGGTTTTCCAGCCTCTCTTTAATTTACCCAACAGCTTTCTTGACTTCTGGTGGGTGAAACAATCATTGTTTGTGTTTTCTTTATCTTTGGGTGATGTTAGCTAAAAGATCCCCTCATTATTAAAGACCAGTTCATTCTCACAAGGGTTTCATTTAGCGGGACCTTTTAACTGTTCCGATAATGGATTGCAACTTAATAACCATTTGCGGTTACTGTTTCTGCATGCGAATGCTTTCGGTAATGTGATTTAATTCAGCGGCCTACGCATATGAGACACACCCATGTTTCTGAGCACAGGGAAACTCACTGTGGCTTGCACTCATCTGTCCTTGCTACGCGGGCTGCTCTGTGCTCCACTCCTGCCTACAGAGCCCTCCAGTCTGCCCCCACAATACTCTGGGCTTCTTGGCATGCCCCAAGAGAACAAGCTTTCTTCTGAGGGATTTCTGGGACGGACTTCACCAGCTCCGCTCCCCCCCAGATTCACACACCAGTGGTTTCTGCGTCTCAAAGCATTCTGCTTCACAGATTGGATTCCTGCATCTTCCAGTAGTGGTTCGCTTTCCTCCGTCTTTCACCAGTATCTTAGCATCTACTCTCAGTCGTGACTTCCGCTCCGGCCTCTGCTCCGGCCTCTGCTCCAACCTCCAGTCTGACTTCCACTCTGACTCCCGTTTTGACTCCCAGTGTGCCCCTGGAGAGGGCGCTATATAGTTCCTAATCACTTTCAGGAGTTGCTCATTAAACCTTATTACCTGATCCTTTGGAAAGTGTTTAGATTGACATGCCTGGTTTTCATACCCCTCTACAGGCATCTTCTTTCTCTCAGTACCAGAGTGGTAAACTAGATTACTAGTGTTTACTACTCTTGATTACTTCTTCCTCGTTTCAGTACTGTTAGGTGGGAATTGTGGGAAAATAATGGGAGAGGTCTTGTAAGAGACCATAAAAGCTAGGAGGACAGGGGGGGTTTGGTGTTTCCTTAATAGGAAAAGGGGGATACCATGTCTTGCCTAAGGGCATCCCACTCCCCATCCCCACAGACCCTCCACCCAGGTGATCCTCCCTTGCTTGTCCACCCCCAGGGTCGGGATCCGAGAGCAATGGCCTTTCCCAGGCCACCATCACAGAGGATCCTTGGGGACTAGGAGGCAAAATACCCTCAGGTTTCTCACATTCTGCTTGCATGCGGTGGAAGCAAAACAATAATGTTGTCTTTTTAATTTATTAATTTATATTTGTTTACAGTTCTAATATAACGTTAAAAAATGAATCTGCTATCAATTAACAATTACTAAGCAAAACTTAATAGTCATAATTCATACAACAAGTTGTATCTCGAGGTATGGTTGCAAGTCCCATGTAGAAAAATGCACAATGTAAAAGCTTCATTTATTTTGCTGTTCATAGGAAGTGAACTAAGAGCTGTGCTCAGCCTTGTGATATCCCCCCATCAGATTAGAGATCAACATTCCTTCAACTTTCCATTTGGTCCATCCTTTGAAGCTCAACAGAGCCAGGAAGGGAATGGAGCTTGTGCCTGGGAGGAGGTTTATTGGGGGTTGAATGAGTAAACAAAAATGCAGCTAATGGATTGAGACATTTCTAAAATACTCAGAATTTAAATTCAGCTTGTGGTGGGGTTCTGGTCTGCTGACTGATGACAAGCAACAGTAGACTGGCACATGATGCCATGGGGCGGAGTTATACCACTCTGTTCCACGAGACAAGGAAGCAGATGGTTAATCAGCCCTGGAAGGAAGAAAGTTAATAAAAGGTTTTATTGCAGACTATGTCTTTTTTCTTCTTTTTTTCTCCTATGTCAACAGAGAGCAGATGCGCAAGCCTTCATTAAGGTTTTGGGAAGAAGTGATGATGTTATTAATTGCAGTTGAAAGTATGCATCTCATTATATACCACACAGGATTATATGGGGGATCATATTTTGTCCATAAACAGGGGAACCTTGACAGCCACAGATATGGTTCAAATATTCCCAAAAATCTTATGAAAAGCCCAAACTGATGATAAAGCTCCCCTCAAAATTCAACCTTGTAGCTTCCCAGAAAAGTTACAGATCTGAGAGTCAGGATATGGTAGCTTATTAAATCAGACCCCAGTCAGTAGAATGTCAAGATCTGAACTGAAGGCCGTTCTGGCAAAAATGCAAAAATCTACCATTCGCACATGCAGTCACATGTTAAGCCAGGCACAGGTCATTGTGACCGGCATGATCAGACCAATTTAGAAACATATTGATTGTGACCCTTATCTGTAAATTGAAGAAAAGTGTCATGGAGGAGATTTTTAAATGCATGTCTGAGTTGGTCAGAAATGCAATTTCAGATGGGTGGAGCATGAACTCCAAGAAATGGGGCCTGCAGACCTGAGAATCAATCAGGGGGAAGGTGCTGGACCTTCTGTATGTGGAAGAGCAATCAATGTCCAATTAGGATCATTAGCCAATGAGCCGGTCATCCTAATTTAGATATTTTGGGGTGTGGTTAGCAGGGTTAAAACCAGACAAACAGTGCATGAACGGAGATCAGGAGAAATTGGATTTGACACTGGGGATCTTCAGAAAAACAACAAGGAGACACGGTTGAGATCCTGAGAGCAGATCCGATGGGGATAGAATAAGACATCCAGACAAGGATATGACTAGGAGAAAGGTGGAACTAAAATCTTAAAGGAACCAGGAGAAGGACTGAGGCTGGGGGCCATCGTTAACCGGAGGCAGAAGGGCTGATGCTGAAGGCCATCTATAACTGAGTCTAGAGAAGCAGTCCAAACAGGTGCCTATACTTCCCATGAGATGACCAAGGAGGCCTGATGCACCTGCGCAAGACCCAGAGAGATCCTAAACTAAGTCCATGACTCCAACAGAACAAAACTCTAGGTGGGTTTCTATTTGAATGAACGTCTTCCTCTATATATATTCTTGGGGTGGGCATCCATAAGTAGATCCCTAGTGTTTTCTTATTAATTAATAATTGAATTCCCACATAGTGTCACGACCCCTGCCCTTGGCCTGGATTGCCAGGCCAGGTGGGCTACATCTAGTACCCCCATCGGGCCTCAAAGGCCTTGACATTTGCCCCCAGACTCACTTGGAGCCAGTCCTGGTTCCTTTGGCGCCAGGCTCAAGTGTTAAAGCAGTAATCTGGTCCCATAAGGGCATTGTGCAACAACATGGATGCTTCCACATGGCTCCGTTCCTGAACTGAACCATGCGGTCTAGCATCTTGGGTGCGGCAGGCCCAGAGACACCTGGGATACCTGCAGGCTATATAAGCCACGGCTGGACTCCAGTACACGCTTCATGTTGCTCTGCCAGTGGCAGCGTGACATTCACCGCGGTCATCAGCATCTCCATCTGCACGCCGGACCTGATCTCCTGCAAGAATAAAGAGAAGACATCATTAGTGTTCGCTTACCTCCTGGGAGCAGCTCCTGTACTCCACTCCAGGATCCCAAACAGTCAACATCTCGGCGGACCTCGTTCCATGGAGAAAACCGCTACCTGGAAAAGAAAACAGAGAAAACAACTTTAGTAAGCGTTTATTCTGCACATTCAGAAACTCTCTCTTACCTGCATAGAGCGGAAGGTCTAGGCCCAACCCGGAGTCCCAGTAAGCAGTTCGCTCCTCACTACTTACCGCTCTTCATCTTTTCGGCACGCGCATTCCGGAAAAACACCACAACCTGCAAGAAGGACACTATAAACAGGTTAGCACAAGAAAAGCATATAGCGCAGCGCTTCGCGCTTTCTTACCATCTCGTGCACAAAACTGCGCGACATCACAAGGACAACATCTACACCTAAAAATCAAAGGAAAGAGAGAAAGAGACAATTACCAAACAAGGGACACACAGTCACAACAGACTTACCAGAAGAATGTAGTAACAGCAGGTCTGGACCCCGGAGAGTCACTCCAGTGAAGTAACTAGGCAGCGACAAGCCTAACCCCAACGCGCCCCTGCTCTGAGTGGCAGGACTGAGAGCGCGCCTCATCAAAAAGCAAGGTGAGAAATACGCCAGGGGGGGTTCGTGGGTCCGTAAGGGAGGTGGGCCCCGGGCAACAAGAGACAATCAAGCTAAAGTGTAACCCCTGTGTGTCAGTCCTGGTCTTCAGCCGCACGAGGGTCCAAGGAAGTGGTCCGAGGGTGAAACAGTCTGGACTGGGTGGCGTTCCCGTGGATATCAGGTGAGCGTTACAGAACGCAAAGCCCACACTATATAATCCACCTGGGCGTCATGGAAACCTCTGAGACCGACCAGCTGGCACAGCTGTTGGGGCAGTTACGTGCGGAAGTGCATTCAGCCAGGCAGGAGACCAATGCATTGCAGAGAGAGTTAATAGTGTCAAAAGAACGGACTGACGAGCTGAGTAGACAGCTTCTCCAATCACAGGCCGGACAAGCTCCATTGCCAGGGAGCGTCTCATCAATTCCTACACCTTCGATCAATCCAGTACAAATCACTCTTCCAGGAGCAGTCCCATTAGCCCCACCAGAACGTTTTTCGGGGGATCCTAGAAAATATGCCACCTTCATGAACCAGTGTCGGCTCCATTTTCTTTGCAGACCTGGGGCCTTACCAAATGATCAGTCGCGGGTTGCCTTTGTGTTGTCTTATTTGAGTGGTAGTGCTGCAGACTGGTCGGTACCCTTTGACAGCCAGGATGATCCTCTGTTACGAGATTTTGGGGGTTTCCAACAAGAGATGGAAAAGCTCTTCGCCCGTCGTACTCATGGGCAGGCAGTAGATAATGAACTTTTGTCTCTTCGTCAAGGAAACCAAGACCTACTAACCTATATAGCAAATTTCAACAGACTCATGGTCGAAGCAGGGTGGCCGGAAGAGAAAAGGACCACGTTATTTCATCGGGGTCTACGGGGAGAGTTAAAGGACGTACTTGCTCAAGTAGTGGATCTGCCGAAAGACTGTGGAGAGTTCATCAATCTTGTGGTTCAACTTGATCACAGGTTGCAAGACCGAAAGGCAGATCGGTACAGGCCTGACGTTCGCCCACTGTTCGTGCGGCCTAAAGACCAGATTCCACGAGCAACGGGCAATTCAGTGGAACCAATGCAACTGGGAGGGGTTAGACCGCCCTTAACGAAGGCTGAAAGAGATAAGAGAAGGGAACTGCAGTTATGTTTGTACTGCGGAAAAGCAGGTCATTTTCTCAAAGAGTGTCTAGTGAAGCTTCCAAGGAGAACAGTAGGTGCCACGGATAAGGATACCACGAGTGATGAGTCGGTAAACTACCAAGCCCGGCAAATGTACGGGTCCATTTGTCGAGTGAAGAAAGTCAACTACAGACCTCCCATTTCGCTTTGCCCATGATTCTAATAAACCACCAACAACCATCTAAGATGCATGCCGTAGAGGCATACATAGAAAGCGGGGCCGTTGGGAATTATATGGACCAGGATCTTGCAGCAAAGATGGGGCTATCTCTTTGTCCTAAGCAACCACTGAAACAGTGACCACAGTAGATGGTACAGAAATCGCTTCAGGCCCAGTATCCCAGTGCACAACAGTTCTAACCCTCCTATGTCAAGATGGCCACCGGGAGTCGATTGCCTTCAACCTCATCAGAGCACCTCAGTTCCGGTTGATCCTTGAGATGCCGTGGTTGGTTTCACACAACCCTCTTATTGACTGGTGTACTCGAGAACTGGTGTTTTCAAAAGATTGCCTCCACACATGCTACCCCAAGGAGGCTAAGGCAACCAGTCCCTTGGTCCATGGAACCGCAGCAATGACCCCAGGGGTGGTTGGCACCCTACTGAGTGAATAGCAGGACTTCCAGGATGTGTTTCAAAAAGAACAAGCTAACACTCTACCGCCACATAGGCCTTATGATAGCCAAATCGATTTGATACCTGGAACTCGAATCCCTTGTAGCAGGATCTATGCACTTACGGAACCTGAAAACCAACATTTGAAGACCTACCTAGAACAATACCTGGCTAATGGTTTTATTCACCCTTGAAAGTCACCAGGAGCATCCGCTTTATTCTTCGTACCGAAGAAAGAAGGAGATTTGAGGACTTGCATCGACTTTCGTGCACTGAACCAAATCACCATAAAGAATCGTTACCCCATGCCACTTATTCCGGAACTGCTGGACCAAGTCAAAGATGCCCAAATCTATACCAAGTTAGATCTTAGAGGAGCATACCATCTCGTCCGGGTTAAAAAAGGTGATGAATGGAAGACCGTGTTTTGCACTAAATATGGCCTGTACGAGTACCAGGTAATGCCGTTTGGCCTTTGTAATGCCCCCGCTGCATTCCAGTATTTTATGAACAATGTCCTGAGAGAACTGATTGACGTTTGTGCCCTGTTGTATATAGACGATATTCTGGTATACTCGGCCTCGAAACAAGACCACGTAAAGCATGTCCGCTCAGTCCTTGCAAAACTCCGCCAACATCACCTCTATGCCAAACTCGAGAAGTGTTTGTTTCATGTCACCGAGGTGGAGTTTCTCGGCTTCATTCTCACTCCAAGAGGAATCCGAATGGATGCACATAAGGTCGACACCACCCTAAATTGGCCAGCTCCAAACTCATTCAAGGGGATCCAGAGCATGTTGGGCTTTGCAAATTTTTACCGCCGGTTCATTCCAGGATTTTCTCAAATAGTGCATCCAATCACATCTTTATTGAGAAAAAGCAACAAGAAATTCCAGTGGACGGAAGAGGCAGAAAAGGCCTTCCAGGAACTTAAGGTGAAATTTACCTCTGCCTTGATTTTGCGACACCCACGACCGGATCTACCATATGTGGTGGAAACAGACGCCTCCAGTATGGCAATGGGTGCAGTTCTTTTGCAAAGGGACCACTGACCAGCCAGCTGCATCCGGTAGCCTTCTGGTCTCGTAAGTTTTCACCACCGGAACTTAATTACACAATCACTGATAAGGAGCTCCTAGCTATCAAATCATCCTTTAAGGCCTGGCGGCAGTATCTTCTCGGTGCCAGGCACACTATCACTGTGATAATAGACCACCAGAATCTGCATTACCTAAAGACTGCCAGGGCCCAATCTTCACGACAGTTACGCTGGGCCCTTTCCTTCACAGAATATGACTATGTCATCACCTTTCGACCGGGAGTCGAGAATGGAAAAGCTGACACCCTTTCCTGCATGGGTACAGATGAACAGGTATACACGACCCCCAATCCTGTGGCTATCATTCCGAGTGACAAGGTACTAGGCATTACAACCACAATGACTCAGGATGAATTGCGGCGTGAGATCCAAAGCGAGATGACTCCCGAGTTGATACAGGAATGGTATTCGCGAGTCGAACCCTACATAATCAAGGACCAACTACCTTACTTCGGAAACCGTTTGTTTGTACCCAAAAAGGAACTTCAGGTCCAAGTAATCTCAGGATATCATGACTCCTTACTAGAAGGTCACCCTGGAATTGCGAAAACCTTAGCCAAAATAAAACGAACCTACTGGTGGCCCAAATGGCGTAAAGATGTCATACTATTCGTCACCTTGTGTGGGGTCTGTGCACAGCACAAATCATCTAAGCAGAAACCAGCCAGGCTCCTCAAGCCATTGGAAATTCCACCTGCACCCTGGCATACCTTGTCTCTTGATTTCATCACCGATTTATCAGGGATACAATACCATTCTCGTGGTCGTAGACTTGTTTTCAAAGATGGCCCACTTTCTACCATTTAAAGGTCTCCCAAACAGTGTTGCCAACTCCTCAGTCCGGAAAGTAGCTAGAGGCTGTCCTAAAAGTAGCTAAAAGTAGCTAAATGACATCATCGCCTAATTTGCATAATTGCCTTTGCAAGTTGCGCAATGGACGTAGGAGAGGGGATCAATGACGTGGGGGTAACAAAAAGTGAATAAAAAACACCCTATATATGTTTAGAAGGCAAAAATGACCCAAAAATACACACTGGCAGAGTTGCTTTCTTGGTTTTTATTTTTTAATTTTTTGTTTAGTTTTCTCATGTTTGGTTTTTAATTGTATGGCCCAGTTCGGAGCCCTGAACAAATCAATGTATAACATGAGCATACCATTTTTTTAATACAATTTACATTTAGTTAACTAAAATGAAAGAAAAAGATAACAGAAAACACGGGCAATAGAACAAAATTGGCAATAGAAAAAAGCTGTCAATGTGGGAATATAGATGGGCCTTAATTCAAAGTTTATTGTTTTGTTTCCAGACCCTCCTCCACACACACACACAAAAGCCACAAGCTGTTCTCGCTCACAGAAAGAGTGGGACAATGTCATCATCTGCATCATGGCTCTCTATGGCAGGTTCAGCAACTGAGGGAGCTGACTTGAAAGAGTAAGCAGCTGATGTGCCAAATTGCTGCAAAACACTGTCAGGCAGCTGGTGCTCATAACAGGCTTCACCAGACAGCTTCAGACCATATCGGATGTTCAGGATAGAGTTAAGGCTCTGCAAGGACATCCGATTGCGAAGTTTGGTTTTTACTACACCCATCTGGCTGAATACTCTCTCAACTTGAGCATTTGAGTGTGGCAATGACAACACCGACACAGCAGCCATGGCGACCTCTTGAAATGGATTGATATCTGCTGCATCCCTGAACTTCCAAATCTCACTCCAGAAGCCCAGTGTGCTTTTGGTCTCGTTCCATTTCCTGAGGTGGATGACAAGCCATTGCTGGACAATCTTGTCTATCTCTGCAGGGGAGTAGCCAAGGAGCTTGTCTATTTTTACTACCTCTCCAGGGCTCTTATTATGCTTCAGAGTTTCCTGCACATTGAAAACAGACATATACTGCAATGCATCAATGTTGTCCGGTAGCCGCACCCTCAACTCATTTGTGAGGGAGATGGTGAAGGATGTACACCGCTTTCGGACATTGCTTTCATCCTCTGGCGCAAGGCGGAGTTCAGCTGCCTTGGACTCAAAAAGGTGCCCAAAATACGGTTTTGGACAGATGTAACCATCTATTGGCCTTTTCAGTACATCACTTTTTGCCAGAGGATTGAGTACCCTGCTGCTCACAGACTTGATCAGGCTAAGCAAGCTGTCAAGTAGCTTAAGAGGATCCACCTGCTCTCCCTCAAAAGCCTTGATGGCCACCTGTACCTCACCCAGCACTGACTTTAAAAAGATCAGATATAATATGTGTTGTGGATCACTGTACATGGAGTATAACATCTCAGCCATGTAGCAGTATTCTCTGGACCTGGTAACTGAGAAATGAAGCTTAAGCTCCTCCCACTGGTCCAAAATGCGTGAAACTGCAGGTTCTATGGAGAGCCAACGTGTGGAACACACCTTTGTTATCTGTAAGGCTTTCTTCCCACAGTTGATGGTCTCATATACGGCCTTGTAGGCCAACCTGCGCTTGGGAGACACTGAAAACCATTTGTAAGTCTCCCGCACCAAAGTTTCCACGCTACGGGGGATGCCTTCATTGGAAGCATGAGTTACAGCAAGCTGCAGAGAGTGGCACACACAGCGAATAAGGATCAGATCCTTCAGGCCATACTCCTCCTTCAGCACTTTATGCACTCCATTGTTAACCCCCGTCATAACAGACGCATTGTCAGTCCCTATCCCCAGGAGTTTCTCTTTTTTGAGAGAACACTTCTCGAGGAAAGCCACAACAGCACGGGCTATAGAGCTGGCATCTCCTCCCTCCAACTCAACAAGCCCCAGAAAAGTAGACACAATTGTCTGCTTTGTGACGCTGAAGTACCTTATCACAATCCCCAGGTACTTAGCAACACTTATATCTGTGGACTCATCGAGCAGGAGGTTGAAACGCAGGTCACCCACATCAGCAACCAGCTTTTTCAGAAAGTAGGGCGCTACAACACGATTAATCATTTCTGTGCACTTTGTCCTGTGCAGTTTGAAATGGGTAGCAGCACCAGAGTCTGGGAAAGCAGCTCTACATGCTTCGCCAATGTGATGAATTGCCAGCATAGGACAGTGTTCAGCGATTGCCATTGCCATGATGGCCTCAGCCTTTTTAGCAGAGTCAATTTGTTGAACCATAAATGGCAGCTTGATTTGGGTGGGACAGTAAGGCTTTGCCTTTATGGCATGCTTTAGTGTGGCCATGTGTTTTTTGACATCACTTAGTTTGGCGTAAAAATCAGCCTTACAATACAGGCATGATGCCCGTGTATCATCGCCAATAAGTGGGTTCAACCAGCCTTTGAATGCAGGGTTTTTTTTCCCACTCTTTTCTGTACTTCTGTGTGTACAGTTTTGTCTGAGACATGCTGAGGTAGGCAAATGCAACGTTTTATACTTGTGCAGTTAATATCTCGGACACAAAGAACAGGCAACAAATACAGTGAATGTAAAAGGGCAGGATCAGCCAGCGGAGGGATCAGTCACTAAGGGTCGCGACAGACCAGAGGGAACATCAAGAAACCACGGAACCCGACAGGAGCTACATGAAAAAGGAGGGGAAAAGGTTATGTTACAACTAGGCTGCAAAAGGTTATGTCACAACTAGGCTGCAAAATCACACAAGGGCCGGGGTAGGGGTGGAGTTTGAAGGAGGCAGAGCTTGCACTGGCAGTTGGACTCCGCTCCAATGAAATGTTGTGCCCATGAAGTGAAAATCAAAGGTAGCACCCATGAACCCACAGTTTAATTATAACTGCTGTCAGCACACACCTGTTCAAAGTGCAGACAGAACTGAGAGAATCTTTATACTCCGGATGGACATATTACATTGCCACACGCTTGCAGGGATTTACTGCATGCACATGGAAAGTTTGGGCATCCCCATTGTTGTCCTGCATGTGGCGCAATGTGTCCCAGAGATGTGTCCCAGAGTGCACAGAAAAGAGCCACCAGCCTGATGCTGATGAGGAAAAGGCAGCACATATGGCACAACCGCAATGCAATGAGAGAGATGGGCAGAGAGCGAGACACTGTGTGTGGGGTATGCTTATGTAACATACTTAGCAGGATTGTTTTCCATTTGGTAGCTCTTGTTGTTTGGGAGGGGCTTTCAGACCTGTGCCTATAACAGCGGGGCTATGCACCACTCAAAGACATGCTAAGTTGCTGTTACATGCACAACTCCCTGACATGGTCGCAGAGTTGAGCCCATACATGTATCAACGTGCGCACACCATCCACACCATACAGTCCCCATCCACAAACATACATTAAAAGAAAAGCTCCCTACACAACGTGCACACAGTCCCCATCCACACATTAAAAGAAAAGCCCCCTACACAACGTGCACACAGCATACAGTCCCCATCCACACACATACATTAAAAGAAAAGCCCCCTACACAACGTGCACAGGAATACATTAAAAACAACCCGTATGGCAGCACTTACCTTGACGTCGGAGAATTGCAGCTGTTCAGCAGTGGCAACTGCGAGTCGGAAGGAAGAAGGATTCCAGCCAGGCCAGGCAACAGGATTCACACTGGAGTCCACCGAGGCAAGGACGAGGTAACTGGCAGCAGAGGCGCTCAAAGCGAAGGCAGGCAGGGCCGGCTGCAACAGGAACAATGAAGATCACGGTGACGGCACGTCTCAGGATAGGAAATTAAATGGGAAACTGTCCGCAATCCGCATACGCATTTCCTTGAATTTTGTAGGCGACAAATCTCGCCGCATTCTCGCAGGCCGCGGCGGCTTGACGTCACGTGTTGTGTGGCGGCGGCCTGGCCTGGCTGGCTGCCAGGACGGGGGCACTGATTGGGGGTACTCCTATTGTTTTGGAGACGTACACCCTTTTCTATTGGTTTGGAAACGTGCAAGTCTCCAAACCAATAGAAAAAAAGTGTATGTCTTCAAACCAACGGGACTCGGGAGAAAGTAGCTAGATTAGTCGCTAGTCGCTAATGGGACTCGGGAAAGTAGCTAGATTAGTCGCTAGTCGCTTTCTATGGAAAAAGTCGCTAGGGACCCGCACTTTGTCGCTAAATATAGCGACAAAGTCGCTAAGTTGGCAACACTGCTCCCAAATGCATCCAGCCTGATGAAGGTTTTCCTTGAACACATCATACGCCTTCATGGGTTTCCGTCAGTACTGATCTCTGATAGGTACCCAATTTGTATCCAACTTCTGGAAAAAATGCTGTTCCTTGGCTCAAATAGACATCAGACTATCCACTAGCCATCACCCTCAAACTGATGGTCAAACAGAGAGAACGAACCAAACGCTTGAACAGTACCTACGCTGCATGTTACACCAAGTCGAAGGAAACTGGAAAGACTTGTTATGGATAGCTGAGTATGCGTATAACAACTCCCTGCACAGCAGTACGGGTCAGACCCCATTCTTCACAATTTATGGCAGACACCCACGCACTTCCGAACTGGACATTCCAACAACACTGGAGATGCCGGCCGTTGAAACCTTGCACACCAGCATTTCTCAGGCCTTCACAAGCGCCGTCCAACACCTACATCAAGCCAAGGATTGCCAGAAGAAATACGCAGATCAACACCGTGAAAGAGCCCCAGACTACCAGGTGGGGGATGGAAGTTTGGTTAGCCTAAAAATATGTGCCTATTAAAGGAACTCGGACATTTCCACGGTATTTGGGACCTTTCACCGTCAAGGTTATCATAAATCCAGCCGCAGTAAAACTGGCCTTGCCAGCTAACATGCACATCTATCCGGTGTTCCACGTGTCTCTCTTAAACCAGTTCAACCAGGGACACGAATAACCATTCCACCTGAACCAGTAATGGTAAATGAGAAACCAGAGTTTGAAGTCAAAAACATCCTGGACTCAAAGTATGTCAGAAGGAAACTATACTATTTAGTAGATTGGAAGGGGTATGGCCGATAGGACATGGGAACCCCATGATTACATCCACGCTCCATGCCTAATTCCACCCCATGGCGAAATCGGTAAATTACTGCATGAAGCCTAATTCGGCGTTTTCATCAGGATTACCCCACCAAACCCGGACCAGAGGCAAGAATCACCTTGAGAGGGGCCTTAGGGGGGAGTGTTGTCACGACCCCTGCCCTTGGCCTGGATTGCCAGGCCAGGTGGGCTACATATAGTACCCCCATCAGGGCCTCAAGGGCCTTGACATTTGCCCCCAGACTCACTTGGAGCCAGTCCTGGCGCCTTTGGCGCCAGGCTCAAGTGTTAAAGCAGTAATCTGGGCCCATAAGGTCATTGCGCAACAACATGGATGCTTCCACATGGCTCAGTTCCTGAACTGACACCTGGGATACCTGCAGGCTATATAAGCCATGCCCGGACTCCAGTACACGGTTTGCGTTGCTCTGCCAAGGTGAGAAATATGCCAGGGGGGGTTCGTGGGTCCGTAAGGGAGGTGGGCCCCGGGCAACAAGAGACAATCAAGCTAAAGTGTAACCCCTGTGTTTCAGTCCTGGTCTTCAGCCGCACGAGGGTCCAAGGAAGAGGTCCGAGGGTGAAACAGTCTGGACTGGGTGGCGTCCCCGTGGATATGAGGTGAGCGTTACACATAGTCAACGAACACTGGTGTGATTTGCGGGAAAATTTGAAATCTCCAACATCTACCCAAGTGATGATAAAGATATAGAGCCTCATTACACGGAAGGCGGTAAGGGTTAACGGTCACCGGTAATGCTACCGGTGACCGTTAACCCTTAGCGCCTTACTACGAGGTCCCTTTGCGGGACCCGACCTTAACGGCTGGTGTAGACCAGCCGTTAAAGTAGGGACCTGCAAAGGGACCTTGGTGCTAATTGCCGTACCGCAATTTGCGGTACCGTAATTAGCGCCTTCCCCATTCCCATTATGCCCTATGGGGCAAAAATGGGAATGGGGAAGGGCCATGGCGGCATGGGGAATTACCGCCCCGCCAACCTCGGAATGGGGTGGTAATTCCCCATTCCACCATGGCGAAATCGGTAAATTACCGCATGAACCAATGTTTCATCAACTTGTGAAAAGAGACTATTAATTGATGTTCTTGTGCCAGAATCTTGCTAAAAGGGAAAGTGCGCAGGGAGTTTAGAAATAAAGAGCACTGCGCATGTCAAATTATTTTGCCCAATGGAAAAGGGCTGTGTTTTATTTAAATTAGACCCCATACAAAGTATATTGTAAAGCACAATTGTACTGTCAGGTTCTAGGGTGCTGCCTTAATTTTCCTTAAATTGGGGTATTCTTATGAGTGACCCAAGACTCTGAAGCATTCTTTAGAACTCTGTTTTCTTTTTACATGTTAACAGGAAGGAGAGTCGAAATGAAAACTGTACATTTGGGTGTGTTTTATATGTCATGGGAATTACAGTAATAATCAAAACGAAATGGTGGCTTTAACCTGTTTGTATGTAAAGTGATGTTTTTGCAGGAAGGAAGGGGTTTTGTGCCACAAAGTGAGGTGGTGTGCATTCCGATAACCATAGTGTGATCATGATTTTGTTTACTTATTAATAAATGTATATTCTGTCTCCACATGATCCTGGTTCTTGGCTTCTATACTGTGGAGGGGGTGCACTTTGATATTATAATAGTCAAAAGCTGAGATAGTCAAGAATCCAAATCTTATCTATTGGTGTGGCACTCTTGATGGGAGGGTGAGGGAAATCCCTGAATTAATTGTTGCTCCATAAATATCTCCAACAGATAGGGCTGGCAGGGGGAAGGATCAAGGTGTCTACTATTCACGAAGAAGGTGTTCCTTTAAGATGAGGGTCTTGAGCTCCCGTCTGAATTGCATAAACATGGGTGCGAGTCAAATGTTGAGGAGTAGGAGGTTCCACAGTCTGGGCATGGAGGGAATTGCTGTTTGTTGTTTTCGTTTGTTTTTTTTTTACATTTTTGCAGCTTTAATCTGGCATTGCTTTGGATGATCTACCCACGGGAGACATCCAGCCCTTAGTGGCAAGAAGATGTTGCTCTAATCATTGATATTAGTTTCACAAACGCATTGAGAAGGACAGGCACGTGAGTCTCAACAGGTGATGATAGCCAGCTAAGCTTGAACAGGGAAATAATTTTGGAAAGTGGACAGAGGAAGATAATTAAGTGCATTGGGATCAATGGGTCTTGTGGCACGCTACAGGTGTGGAAAGGTCAATGTGGATGTACAATTGCCCAGTTGGATGTGATGAGAGCATTCAGTAAGAAAGACAGCAATCCACTAAAGGAATTTGTATTGCAACCTCAATGGAGACTGACATTTAGACAATAGGGCACATGAATATCCATGTCCATTTCAATAGCAGATGAAAAATCAAGGCACATCTTATGAAAGAATCTATAGTAAAAATAATAAAGATAATGATCAAATAAACGAGAATGAAGAAATTCAAAAAGCAGATCAAGATCTTTACATTCAAAAATTCAAAGAAGTAAAACTAGGAAATTCTTAGAAATGTTTAGAGTTTCTTAACACAGGAACTGATCTTTGCTACCAAATGTAAATGAAAATTAATCAAATTAGACCAGGAGTGTCAAACATAAGGCCATCGGGAGAGATTAGGCCCCTGAAGCCATTTCATCAGGCCCTCCATATAGGTATTGATTAGCAATGTGCTCTGACAGCGAGAGCAAAGAACATACTCCACTGCTTCGGTTTCTGTATTGCGCAAGACAGATTATGCCACCAGTAAGAGATTCTCTGCAGATCATCTGGGAGCAGCCCAAAACCAAATACTAAATAACCGAAAAAGAATGGGATAGTAATGCAAAGTAGACGAAGAAGTGATGAGAAAAACGAAACCAACCAAATAAACACAGAGAACAGTCACCATTAAACAGCTTCTTTTTTTAAGCAAATGCTGGATTGTAATAGGTTTCTGTGGCTAATCCATAAGAATTTGGACCGGTTTATAAAGGGAGAAAACAATTAGTCTGAGTTCAACAAGATATAAAACAAGCATTGGGAATGCCAACAGTTTGGGCTTTTGTGTAGGCATGGGAAAGGCACAGCCATAGTGCTATCAGCTGGCCATTGGTGGTAGCAGGTGCAGCATGGTGTGAGTACCTGGGCATCTAATAGCAGTCCTTGGCAAATGCCCAATACTTATACACAAGCCAAAAATGTTGGATTTGCCAATACTTGTTTTTAACAGGACTTCATTGAAGGACACGCAGAGTGTTTATAAACTGAGTGGCTAAAGGCTGCCCTGGTAAGACATTTTTATTACAACAGTAGCGGGTTTACAACTCCAATTAAGTAATTAACTCTCAGAAGACTGCTTTGAAAAGACACTGGCGGCCACTCTGAGTACAAAGTTGATGGTAAGGCTTGATTAAAGTGAGTTCAAAGAGTTTCCATGAGAATGTGTTTTGGGCGAGAGGGGCAAGAACTGGGTTGGAGTGGCCACAAGGATTGCCATGGCCATGGCCAGCCAGTGGGTGGACATATAACTAAACACCACCTAAAGGTTGTGTGTCCCTCCTCCTAAGCCATTTTTCCATATCTGTACTCTAATGCAATAGTTTGAGCCTATAGGTGTTGCATGTAACACCTAATACCCAAACTAAAAATGTTCCATAAAACAACACTTGCCTGGAACACACAATTACAAGGGTCTCACGCCTGAAACCTGCTCAATGTCTAAAATAAAGATGTCTCCAAAACCCTTGAGGAGCAGCTCCCGTTACTTTGAGATTATAGCACCTTTTTGCAGGTTTAGGGCCTAATTCACAGAAGTGTTTTATAATGGCAAAGCCCCATTGGAAAACACTCTGTGAATTAGGTCTGTAGTGTAACGTGCAAATCTACTTTAAAAGAAAAAGTGCTTAACAATGTTGCCTTGCATGGAAAACCCAAATCATAAACTAACAGCACAAAAACAGCATGTGTGGAAATGGCAAATGTATCATGCCCTGCTTTACTGATAATTTGGTACAACTATAGGTTTGTCCACTGTGCATATATGGTTTTGATGGGGTGCACACATTTTTGATGGGTGTGTCCATAGTTTGCTACAGTGAGATGCTCCTGTGTACTCTTGGTAATCGGACATCTGAAGTATTGAGATATGGCATGTGTTCCCCCAGAGAAAAGTTTTATATTGATGTAGATTTTTAGGTAACGCCTTCGGAAAGGTGTGCTGTAAAATGCACAGTAATGTCTCTTGATCACTTGCACCAATCTCTTGCAGTAGCCACTCCAAATATCCATCAGCCGCTGCTGTGGATTATGCTTTTAATTGATCCAATGTTGTGGTTCGCGAGGGACACTTTTGAATCCAAACCAGGCCCCAGTGCCATTAACCTATGCACCCCTGTACTGGGTGGTGTTTGCATCATGATGAGATCACATATGTCCCCTACTACTGAAGAGAGGAGATGGACATTTTGTGAACCATGACACCTTTGCGAGAAAAGGGTGCAACTGTCAACTTGAAATTCCCAGCTAGCCTCAAAGTTATTTATCAAATCAAAATCTTTAACTTGGTTAATAAAATGAAAGAGTTACTGACATCATACAGTATAAAAGAGAATACGAAAGGGGATATAAAAACCCAAACTAAGACTGATCGGAATGTGTTGGTGGTCACCTCGTAAAACTTGCCAAAAAATTGCAAAAGTAGTCAAAAAGGAGTGTACGCCGGTGCAAGAAGTAACACAGTTTTATTCAGAGTCCAAGACGCATCTGGGACAGGAAAATTCAAACAGATCGGGGTACAGAACTGCACTGTCAAAGAAATGTCCCTGAGATGAAAACTTTTATACAATGGAAAGTAATTAACATTCATGATTGTGCGACGTGAAAAAATCTCCCCATACAAATCTGATTGGACTCCACACTTTGAACCATTATAGGAAAGCATACATTACAGTCAACAACTGGGTCCACGTACCTTCCCACACCAATTACAGCTTGTGACGTCACAATCCACCCCCAATTCCCACAGCACAGGTTAAGTCATTGAAACATTTGAGACGACGATCAGAACTTTAAAAAACTGCCCTGGTCGCCTCATCCTGATTCTCATGAGAATGGCTGCCCACCATGACACCACCGGAGCCTTGATGCACGGACATACTGCTGCACAAATGTTGCATATTGTGGACGCTTTAACCCTTTTCCCAGAGAGAATGTTCTACAGTGCGATTTAAAGCTGCCGTGGTTCTTGCGGGTCCATTCGAAAATCACATTTCATAAATAATTTTGAATTATAAAATGGTAATGTATTCATTATTTGTTGGAGGAACCTGTGAGCTCTAATCTGTTGACCTCCAAAAATAACAACCACTGTGTACTTCTCTTAACGCTGGCCTGGGATCGCAGACACTGCACTAATTCACCAGCTACAGTGGGATTTGCTGCAAACCAAACGCTCACACACAAAATGCTTGCACACGTTTAAAGCAGAAGCAAGCTTTTAAGGCCTATTTACCATGTTTCATTCTACCACCGCGCATGATTATACTTACCTGTGCCCCAGGATTTATGGATTAGTTTTATTAAACCTTTAATTTCACAGATATCAGAAAGAGCCCCCTCCCCTTTTACAGTGCTACTCTCGCAGCTGATAAGTGTGTTCCTTCATAGCATGCTGAACTTGCATTTCTATTACATTATTCTCCCCTTTTATTAATTTATTAATAATCTTTTTGGGCCTCTCGTTAATTTTTAGCAACTTCATCTTTATGTGTCCACTTTTTTCCAATCGTGTCATGTCTCCCTCAAACTCTTCCCAGCCATTTAAATCTTCCCCCACCCGTAAACACCCTGTCCCATCCTTTAGACATTGTATCCAGAATTCCTTTTAATTTTCGACATCGACAGGCTGTGTAAAAACCCATCCATCAGGATCCTACTCTTCATCTTTCCCCATTACTTTATTTTTACTCTTCAGTTCAAAACTGTTTTGTCAACACTCAAGGGTAACATCAAATGTCCTTTTTGCTTGTTAAAATATACTTTAGGAATGTTCTTAATATCGCAGAAGGTGATGAGAATGAGCATCAATATGGGGACCGTCACTCGAAACAGTCCAGAAAGCCAGGTAGGTACCCATGCAAATATTCTGTCCAGCCAGTCTTTTGCTTGCACTCCATTAACCTTGCTTGTCATCTTTCCCTGGAGCGTCTGTATCTCTTGTATGGCTGCACTCAGAGATCCATTACAAGCATCACCATCAGGTATCACTGTGCAGCAACTTGCCCCAAGCTTAGTGCAAACACCTCCTTCAATGGCTGTGAGGAGGTCCAGAACAAATCTATTTTGAAGGGCCACCAAGCGCAAGGTCCTCATATCATCTTTAATTGCGTTCAAACCATTCGCTGTTGAGTTGGCCAGTTGCAATAGCTTGTATCTGACCAGTTGCAGCCATTTAGAATTAGCTGCAGCCCATACTCCTGGAAGCAATAAAGATGTAAAAAAGGTGGGAGCCGGTACTCATCCAGATAGCAGCCAGGTTCTCCATACTCTTTTTTGAGAAATAATTGCTTTCATGGTTCCTTCTCCGCACAATGTTCTCTTGCTCACTTTGCTGCGCCACGTTTCCCTGCAGTGCAATCTTCATGGCAGTGCTATTTTGAGGCATCACTAGTGCAGGGCTGTGCAAGGTGATGAGGGTGCATACTCCACTCCAGTCAGACGGAAGCTGGGCATATGCTTTGAATCCACAGGCCCACCAAACATCCATTATTGCCTCTGTTCCCCGCATCAGCGCTGCATTCTTCATCACCTTGGCGCAGCCCAAATTAGTTCCCAGGAAAATGTACCCACTTGACCTAAAACACAAAGGGAATCATGTAAAGCTCCTTATATCGACTGATGTTTTTCATGTAACCAGGATAAAACATGAACATATTTTCCCCAAGTTGTTTGGCAGCTGTCATTAACTTTGGCTGCCACATTTTGCTCAAAACCCACCAATCATTCAGCACGATACTGCATTAATCCCCCCTCCGATTTGTCCCTGTACCATACTGATATGATATGATATGTTTATTTATATAGCGCCTATACACAATGTGTTTCAAAGCGCTTCAAGTCAAGGGAGGGAACAAGGGAAAATACAATGACATTCTTACAGGCCATGAACAGTAAGGATGTGGAATTAACTATTGTACTCGGCCTTACGACATTTCCGATAGTGCAAGAGCTAAGACATAGATAAGGAAGGGAGGGGGAGAGTGGGAAGGAAATGGAAACAGACAGGCGACTACCGTACTAGGCCTGATGACATTTCTGGAAGAGCCAGAGAAAAACAAAAGGTGAGGGAGTGAGGTGCAGAAAGGGAGGGGAGGAACAAAACAAGCGACTATCATACTAGGCCTGACAACACTTCAGATAGTGCTGGAGGAGCGGTGGTGAGCTAAAAAACAGTAATGGGAGGGTGGAGGAAACAGACAAGGTTGCTATCATATTAGGTCCAGGGACAATTCTGATTGAGTAAGTGCATAGAAGAAAATAAGGGGAGGAAAAGGGAGAAGGGAAAGGAGGATAGAAGAGAGTAAGCAGTCAAAAAGAGTGGAGAAGCAAGAGTGGAGAGCAAATACAATTGCAGAAGTCAGTAGTAACACATAATGTTGCAAGCCAGGATACAAGAAGAAGATGGTAACAGCATGATTCAGTCCATAAAAGTCAAATCCAGCATTGGCGACAAGACGGTGATGGTGAAACAAGAATGTATCAGGACAGACTCCTGCAGAAGTAGGCTGGAGGGGGCTGAGGGGGAGCAGGGTAAAAGAATCAAGCAAAACAGGCAAGACCTGTATGCGAGAAGGGGGGCACAAGGGAACATCACAGGGGGACCAGAGGGGGTGGGGATGGCCTGTGGGGACAGAGGGGGTAACACATGTTGGTGCATGCTTACCTGCTGTCTGAGCAGGGGGTCGGGCCCTGGGTCCTCCTGGTCCGAACAGGTTCAAACAGGTCCAAACAGGAATTGCCCTTTTCTTCGTCTGCCCTTCACTTCGTACACCCGGGAGAGAGACACCCTTGATCTAATAGTTAATAGCAGGAAAGAAGAGGCAGGGCTAAGAAGGTGGGTGGAGCTTAGGCCAGGTGACCTAGATTCACTTGCACATGCTCCCCATCCGCAAAGGAAAAGAGGCTGGAGGGCTCCTTAAGTGGTGAAAAAGAGCAGCAAGCAGGAAGGCACCGTGTGGGCGGGGCTTGCTAAGTGGTGAAAAAGAGCGGCAAGCAGGAAGGCGCCAGGTGGGCGGGGCTTGCTAATTGGTAAAAAAGTGCAGCAGGCAGGTAGGCACCAGGTGGGCGGGGCTTAGGCCAGGTGACCTGCTCCCTCTATTCTCATCAGTGGCCTTGTATGACACCAGGGGACACTCTGCCCTTATCCAGTTATACACTAAAATCTTTTATGGTCTCTTATTTGTAACTCTCCTTCTTCAGGACCTGTTGTCATATATTCTACTACCTAATACTGTGTTTCCTTTTTTGATCATTTCTGTTAATTTCACAAAATTATTTTCAAATACCTGCTCTCCTTCATCCACCCACTGGACTGTTACCCTTTACCTTGAATTAAACACCTGGTCTTGCATAGGGACAAGTGCATTAGGCATCCTGCTTCCTCATAAAACACTCCTTGGGGCAAGAAATCCTTGGGGCCTTTCACTACGTGTGGAATGAGAGAGCAGATGTAGCATGTGCCATTTACTCTCTCCCTCCCCACACCCATCATTTCGTCATACCATATATTACCAGTTAATGAACTATGCTCTTCTTCGGTGCATTGGTGGAAGCCCTCCCCATTCATCATACTTCTTTTTCCCATCTTTCCTTTTTCACTTCTTTGTATTTCACTTTTTTCTTTAAACATCAAATAAAACAAAAGTAATAATACTATACTACAACACATTAACGTCATTATACTCCAAAAACCTGAAAAGTTCCAAGACACTTTCTTTGCTACACAGTTCCCATTAAACACTTCCTCACCACTCCCTTTTGCTGTTTATTTGTAAACACGGATAGCTGTGAAAAATTGAAAGGAAACTCTGAAATACTTCCTATTATGTTGGGTCTTGAGAAGCTGTGCTCTTGTCTTTGCGAACAAAGGTGATGTGGACCCATCCTCGCCATCCTTCGAGCTTGACGGCCGTCAGTGTAGAATAGATAATGGTATGTGGGCCATTGAAGCATTCCTCTATCGACTTCCTGATGTGGTTTTGAACAAGGACAGCCGGATAAAGAGGTGCTGCTTGTGGGAAATGCCGGTTTGGATGACCTGATTGTCCAGATTGTTTTTTAGGCCTCCTCTGCAAGGACTTTGTAAGTTCTTTGAGGTACATGTCAAATTCCCCCCGCCCAGAATAGCAGGTAGAGTGACCATCAGAGATTGTATGCAACGGCAGAATTGGTGCATGCATTCGCCGCCCTGTAACAATCTCATGAGGAGTCATATCATCATCTCCTCCAGGCGTTTTTCTTAGTGCAAACAAAGCAAGAGGCAAGCAGCGTACCCATGCCTTTTCATGCGTCTGCATAAGCTTAGCCAATTGAGTCTTAAGCAGTCCATTAATCTTTGCACACAAACCGTTGGCTTGAAGATGGTAAACCGTGCATAGTGTATGCTTTATACCCGGGAGTATTGTCATTTCCTTTACTAAATCAAAGTGCTGCCCATTATCAGAACAAATCAAATCTTGAATCCCCCCACCTCGGAAACACCTCCATCACCAGAAATGTAGCCGCTAAGCAGACATCATTGTGGGCACAGGGACCTGCCTCAAGCCAAAGTGAGAATGGACACACCACTACAAGCATGTACGTGTAAGAAGTACATCTCTCTTGAATATCAACGTAATCGATATGCAAGTGCCAGAAAGGGCCTTCCGGTCACAGCAATGTTCCCTGTACAACTCTCAATGTGTGACCTGGCAGAAACATCTGCCAGGCCATACAATTATTGACATATTCGGTGACATATTCAAACAGATTTGGCACACACCAGTCTTCACTTATCTCTGCAGCCACATGCTCTTTCAATACGTGGGTAGGATAGCGAAGCTGTTCCAATGCCAATTGTAACAATTTGTTTGGCATAGTAACCTTTCCTGTGCTATCATGTCTCCAAACCAGGTAAGTTGGAGACAAAGAACATCCCCTCATTTTCCACAGATCTTTTTCAGTATTTGATTCTTCTGCCTGAAGTTCTATTATCTGCAACATTGGGGTTGCATTAAAGTTTTCTGGTAATTCATCTTTCTCTTTGCTCACTTTCAATGCTGCTATTAGGGGTATATTTTCTTCTCTGCCAGGGAACAGCACATGTGAACCCTATGGCATATATGCTGCTTCTTTCGCTGCTCTGTCTGCTCTTTCGTTTCCTAGTGATATGAAATCTTGTATGGGCTTTGCACTTTATTAATGCTAGCTCTGCTGGGAGCGGTAACATTTCTAGTAACTTACTCAGTAATGCTGTATGCTGAACAGGAGTACCATAACTTCTTTTAAACCCTCTGCTTTCCCATCTTGCTAATCCTGAGTGCACTGTGGAGGTGAAATGGGCCGAGTCAGAGAAGATGTTCACTGCTTGGCCCTCAGACATGTTTAGTGCTTCAATCAAGGCCACTAGCTCTGCTGCCTGTACAGAGTAATGGTTTGGCAGCCGTGTCTGAGTACGCTATCAATTCCTTCCCTCTGTGCCCCACCACTGCACAACTTGAATGCCATTGCCCCGTGGTCTGGTCAATGCTGGAACGTCCATCAATGAAAAGCATGTCCCCCTTTATATCCCTTCTTCATTAACAAGGGGGTTATCTTCGCTCCTGTCAATGCACACAGTCATGTACATAATTCTCTTTTTCTATTTTCTCTGCTGGGTTTATTGTTCTGTTCCTCACCAGTTCTATTGCTGGGTTGGTTAGTATCGCCTCATACCCTGAGGACTTCTGGGTTGTCAATGTTAATTTTGTTTTCTCCAGTATGGCAAATAATGCATGTTCCACACACAAAATTACTCGACACCACATAGTTATTGTGGAAGATTTCTCAATATAAATGCAGCAGAAACAAGTGCCTGCTCACATGGGAAATGGCCCTGCATTACTGCATCCAGTGACCCACTGTAATATGCAAGTGGCTTGTGTCGCTGTCCCTTTTTCTGTGTCAATACTGCTGTCATTACTTTACCATCTGAATGTGAGAGCAAGTGACATTTTTCTTTGTAATTGGGTGTTGGTAACACTGGTGTATGTGCAAACTCATGTTTTAGCTCATCAAAGCTTTCACCCATTTCAGCTGTCCACTTTATGTATGCTTTGTTTTTCTGTGTTTCTTTTAGTACTTGTAACAATGGCCTGGTGTATGAGGAGTAATAAAAAACCCAGGCTCTATAATAGTTGCACAAGCCCAAAACCTGCTGCATCTCTCTGTATGGCCTCTACTCTTTCTGGTGTTATTTTTCTTCGGTTTGCTGACACAATCTGACCCAAGTACACCGCCTCTTTTTGTCAATATTGTAATTTCTCTCTGCCTACTTTGTATTCTTTGTCTGCTAGCAAAGTCAGTAGTGCCACTGAGTCATCTATGTACTAGCAACCTGAAAATGGCTCAAGTCCATCTGTATTACTCTGTTGAAGATGCTGGGCCCGTCACAGTACCCCTGAGGCATTCTAGTGTGTTCGAACTGAGTCCCGCGATAAGTAAAGGCGGTAAGATACCTCGAGTCTGGGTGTAGCAATGGGGAAAAGGGCATTTTTTAAGTCAACTACAGTGAACTAGTGTGCCTCCGTGGGAATGTTGCAAGAAATAGTCACGGGGTTGGGGACCAATGCATACTCTGCCTCAATGATATCATTTAGTAAGTGTAAATCCTGTATAAAACGCCACTCCCCTCCCTTTGCTTTCTTGATCGGATAGATAGCCATGTTGCAAGGTGATGAGCTCACCTGTATTATGCCTTGCTGCCATAGAGCATGCCATGTCTCGTATATGCCCTCATCTGCTTCTCGAGAAAGTGGGTACTGCTTTACTGGTGGCAATAGTGCTCCTTCCGTCAACTTGATGTCCAGCCCCTTTGAGTATGCCTACATCATGGGGTCCTGTTTTCCACAAATCTTGGGGCACCTTTTCCATATCATTCTGCAAATATGGTGCTGTCTTTTCTCTTATTCATGTCATCTGGGGCACTGTCCTTTCTTTTGTGTGTACTGGGCAAGGTATGCTCAGCTCAAACACTACCTCTCCTTCTTCATTCTTCTTTGTTGCAAACAACTCTGTGTCACTTACTCATGTCAATGTGGGATCAATGCATACATCAATGCATACAATTGAATGCCACTACATATTATCATCATCAGCGACAACCAGTATAATCATGTCTTTCCGTATCACTACTTCCTCCAAGTACAGTAGAGTGTGTTTGCCTGAGCTAACTGAGGAGGGAGAGTGGGGTCTGAACAAAAATGTGTTGGACAGCTGGAACACCTTCCCCTCAATCCCTGGCAACCATCCAAACAACACGTGTACCCTGTACACAAACACCTCCATGTGTGTGGGTATCCCTCTCATTGTGCTGTGTGCATAGTATGCCTGAATCAATAATGCCACCCATGCTGGGTACATTACCGCTGTGGTGCACACCAAACGTTTCGCCGAGAATGGAACTGTGGCGTTCAATTTGCTAAATAGGTCCCTCCCTAGAATATTTATTACTGGGAGTGTCTTTTGAATAATACAGCAAAGGCGCTACAATATGCTGTGTCCCTATTGTCAAGGATAGATCTTTTGTTAGAGGAACTTTCAAAATAGACCCCGAAAAGCCTTGTGTGTCCAGACTTTTAATAGATAAGGGAAATCCTTCTTCCTTGATGCATGATATTGTTTCTCCAGTATCTATAAGAAAGGAAAATTCCCTCTGTCCTATCTGAACTGCTACCTCCGGTTACTCCTTGGGGTCTTCACTTCCTGCTAGAACAGGACATACTTGCATTCCATGTGGGCACCACTATTGGGAAAATGTGTTTGTGAATGACGTAAATGGGTTACCAACCACCATCGTTACTCCTGTGTAGTGGGGTATGGTATTCTGTCCCAGTACTGTTACCCCTCCCGGTACCTGAGCCTGTGCTGACGCCTGGAGTACGCTCACTGTACCTTGAGTACTAGCCATTTCTGCACCTTGTACCTGCACCTGTGTCTATGTGGGCACACCCTATGTTTGAGCGAGCTGTATCTGTAGTTGCTGCTGCTGTGGCATTACCTGCACCAGTTGAGGGGTCCTCTACATGTATGTCTGTTGTTGCTGCCCTGCCTGTGCAATAGTGGGCATGTTCATGCTAAACGCCCAAAATTCCCACATGCAAAGCACTGTACTCTGAAAAGTGGAGTCATTCCCCTGTATCCCATTCCCCTGACACATGCATAGTATCCTCTCCCTGTCTGATACTGTCCCATGTACCCCATTCCTCCAACCGTCTGCATAACTCCTGGCTGTTGCTGCTGTACGTTTACGAATGCAGGTTGTTGCTGAATATGTACCATTCCCTGCTGCTGGTTGGGTGGCACCCGCGTGTAAACCTCCCGGCTGCATTACCACAGCCACTGCAAGCCCTCCTTGCTGAGCTTTTGAAAAGACAACTGGCACTGTAAGTACTGCTCCTTCCATATGTATTTTCGGCAGTTTTTTCTGAACTTATTTGTTTTCTGCCTTGGTTGTATTCTTGACTGTCGCCTTATCCTTCTCCTGATTTGTTTTGCAATAGTGTACAATTGTCGCCTGTGTCGCAGGCCACGCCTTTGGCTCAATCCCCACTGTCTTTTCTGAGGAAGTCTGCACATCTGCAGGGAGCCACCCCACTAAGAAGTGGTCAAATAAAGATATTTTTCATCCCATGACTATTTATTTTCCTGTGTCCATATTTCTGCACCTGGCTTCATTTTACGAGCCAATACAGAACCCGCGTCTGGATACAACTCCCTTCTTCCAAACATGTGCTCGATAGCTGTTAAAGTGTGCTCCATCATGTGTATTAGAGTTTAATTGTACCCGTGTATCCAGCCTGTTGCCATATTTTGTCACTTCTCTCCCTGACCAATACTGCCAATAAACTTGGTATGTCTCCTATGGCCAATGGGATTCTTGCTTTTTCCTTTTCAAAAACATGGATCCACTTGCTTGCCTCCGACATTAATGAAAATAGACTGTAAAACAAATTGTCCCTGTTCATTGTCTGCCATGGTATGTAATGGACATCGCCCTTCGCTTTCTGTAAAAGGGGCATTTGTGTATGAGATATGCGTTTATTGCCATGTTGTGGTCTCTTCGCTACCGCTATTGTGGTTTTCCTGCTCCGAAGCCTATTTCCCCAGTCACCCAGTCATTGCTCCACTTCTCCTTTCCTGTCTGTCAAAATTGTGTGCATCTGTCTCATCATCCCCCTGATCACTTCCAGCACTATCTTCCCAGTCTGATATGGTGTGCCCTTCTTCTGCCGTGTCAGTTTCGCTATGGTCCTCGTCCTGTCCCCAATTGTCTATGTTAAACTTTATGCGCCCTGCTGTCCGCCCCTGTTCATTAGCTCCCTTCTCGTGTTGCTCTCCTTTCTCCTCTATTTCCCATTCAATTGCTTTTTCTGCTTCCTTGAACACAATGTCAAGTTGCTGCTGCATGCTCTTTTTATGTCATTTAAATGTTTCCTCCTCCCTTTGTCATATTTACTAATAATGCTTGTGTCACTCTCTGCTTTCTTTTTATGTGTCCCTTCCTTATCTTCAGATACTCGGTTAGGATTTGTATACCCTGCAGCTGGTTTTAATAACGGGTATATCATATAAGGAGGGGGCTGTGCACTTCCCTGCTTCTCCTCCAATTTCTCTCCTTTTCTTCATACAATTTCCAAAGCCCTAGGATATCCTGTCTCTTTTTGAGCTTTGCCCCATTGTGTGTAGCTGCCAAGTATGGGTACTTACCTACTATAATGTCTTTAGCAAACGTTCCTTCTCCGGGCCATTCTTTATAACACTTTCCCACTGTATCGTGTACCCACTCAAAATGATACTTTGATATTGTTTCGCGATATTGGGGCAATTTCCTACACTTGTGGTTAAACAGAGCATCCATCCAATAGGATGTAATTTCCCTCTTATCCCTTTCCATTGGAATATTCTTCTCTCCCTCTCCCTTCCTTCCCCTTATTATCTCAATCCCTCTTCAAGCAATCCCACTCGCTCAATTTTATACTTACCACTTCCCTCGATCGCCATAGTTTCACTCGTTCTGGCCTTCTCCGCAGGACCCGCCCTTTCGCACCTCGCACTCAATGCTTGCACATAATGGCCTTCTCCACAGGCCAACCTTGTTACATCGTATTAGTACAGAAATTGACTTCGCCCCAGGCCCACCACCTTAACAACGAGACCCTAAATTAGTATGTTAGAAAAAAGCCGTTACTCTCGCTCATTTGCATCACTTACTCGGGCTACACAGCATTGTGCTATTTACAAGTAATTTTGGCTCTGGCTCTTCCGTTTTTTCCACAATCACATAAAACAAACACTATGACCACTTTCTGTAACAGTAAAGAACAAATGACCGCTACTCAAGAAACATGTGCGTGCATGTACCCCAAAAGAATCTTTTCCCAAAGAAAATAAAATGATGCAACTATACCAATTGCCTGCACTATGTGTAACTCTTGTCTAACAACGTCTGCCACTTACTAAGCAACCCTCTGCTCTAGCGCAGATGTGCCACGGCCCACCTGCTCCATATCGGATTGGCAGACCTAACATCTAACACTACTACGGTCAAACGCCATCTCCATCACTAATGAGGGTGCATCCTATACACCATAAAAATAGCCCCTCTAGCGTTTTCATTCACGGGTACACTCACATATCCTTTAGGAGATTCTTCACTTCTTTCGACCTCAGTGTCTCCCTTTAAAGGCCTGCACTTTCAGTCGGAGTGAAGGCAGCGCCGGACCAGGTGAACCTTTGGGAAGTGGTGTCCATGGGTCTCTTCTGTCTCGAGCTCTTAGTACTGGCCAACAGACACTGTCCCGCACTCTTCCGGGAGTACGGCTGGACTACCCACGCCTTGGTCGAACGACAGAGATATCTCGCTGGGGCCTCCAAAAATGTGTTGGGGGTCGCCGCGTAAAACTCACCACAAAATTACAAAAGTAGTCAAAAAAGGAGTGTACGCCGTTGCAAGAAATAACATCGTTTTATTCAGGGCCCCAGACACAGCTGGGACAGCAAATTCAAACAGATCGCGGAACAGAACTGCATGGAAAGGCACGTCAAAGAAATGCCCCTAAGATCAAACCTTTTCTACAATGCAAAGTCATTAGCATTTGTGATCCTGCGACATGAAAAAAAGTTCACAAAAATCTGATTGGACTTTGAACCCTTATAGAAAAGAATACATTGCGGTCAACAATAGGTCCACGCACCTTCCGACAGCGCCCTCAATTACAGCTTGTGACATCACAATCCACCCCCAATTCCCACAGCACAAAGTTACGTCAACCGTTGTGTACTTCTCTTAACGCTGGCTTGGGATCGCAGACTCTGCACTAATTCACCAGCTACAGCAGCCTTTGCAGCGATCAAAATGCTTGCACACGTTTAAACAGAAGCAAGCTTTTAGTGCCTATTTACCACGTTTCATTCTACCACCGCGCATGATTATACTTACCTGTGCCACAGGATTTATGGATTAGTTTTATTCAACCTTTAATTTCACAGATATCAGAAAGAGCCCCCTCCCCTTTTACAGTGGTACTCTCGCAGCTGATAAGTGCCTTCCTTCATACTGCGCTGAACTTGCATTTTTATTACAGGAATAAGGGAGAGACTGGCCCACCACCACACCAGAGCGAAGGGAGAGATTTGCCAATGGAGAAGGACACTCCTTAGAGAAGAAAGCGCACAGACAAGAAGTGAATAAATGTCACTATCGCCGAATTTACTCCCCTAATAATCTTCAAGAAGAGACCTATGGAAATAATATTTCCTCAAAAAACTCAGCTGACTCCAAAACACTGCAAGCATGTCTTAACTCAATCTGGGCAATACAAGTATACTAAACTCTGGAAAGTGATATAAGCGGGGCAGCTATTATGACCTCCTCAAGCGCAGTTATTCAGCTTACAAATGTAGCATCAGGTGATAGGGTGAGATGGGTCATGGCAACTGCACAAAAGGACAGTATCATGTACAATCTAGCATCCCTCTGTGGCTCCAATGTAAATGACGACACAGCAATACATATGATTTGTCTCAAATGTCTAGGCAATCCTGGGCCGTACATAACAGCAGGATCTTTTAATTTACCTCTCAGCTATTAACAACAAAAAACTGCAAGTGTCACAAAGAGGTAACAGAACTGAAGAACAACTGTACAATACCGAATGACGGAGAACAGGAAATTTGGAAAAAATGCAATAGTGGGATTAAAGATTATGATTTTCATACCGGACACCATAAAGAATTCCTAGATAGATTATTTTTTAATCAGCGATAATCTAAAGGAACTAACAGAACCAACTGCATGGAAGTCACAAGATCTTTCGGTCCACTCAGCAGGCAATCTGCAACTAGTCGAAGGAAAATCTCAGCAAGAGCAGGGACGGACATTTGTTCAGAAGATCACTCCACAACAAGACTTTACAGAAACTGTCCAAAAACAGAACACAGAGTCCTTTAAATTAAGCATTGAATCTTCAATAGATAACAACAACTGGGACAAATTCAAAACAAATGGAAATTTAGACACGTCAAGTTTAACAAAACGAAAAAAGCAATATGCATTATATTGCACAAAGCATGTTGCTTACAACTTTGTAAAAATAAATGCCTGATATGACATCAAACCAGGCTACAAATTGTAATCAACCCTAAAAATCAACATAAACATGGTACAATGTTTGGATATAGCAAGGTGTGCAGAGCATTCTTAGCGCGTGAAGCAAAAACTAGGGAATCAAGGAATTGTGTCAAGCAGATGAATGACGCCGTAACAAATACCACAGTTAGTAGCCACAATCAACAGATCCAGCATTCTGGGAATATTTCACTGTCCTTTATTCAGATAAGAAAAAAATGTATACCCACGATACAGAAAGCTGCCTGCAAAACGTACAACTATAACAAATTCAAGAATGATATTCCCTTGAATTAAATTAATTTTCAAACATAAAAAATTGAAAGGCACCAAATACCAGAGGGATAAGGCAACATAATTTATAAACACATGCCCCCCACCCCTAAATTACTCCTGCTTTGACTCGGTTTCATGTTCAAATATATGCCTCTGAATCATCAAAATAAACAGGCAAGTGGATCATAACGGCAGATCACAGGACTAAACATAGATAAAAAATGCATAGGAAAATTATTGTCAAATTAATCCTATCAACTATATCAACTATACTACAAACAGATCAAAAAGGGTTTATCCCAGGCAGAAAACTAACTGATTAAGCAAATAGACTTACATCCAGCAAACCTATCCTGCCATCATTCTGTAGATAAAAGGGCTTTGGAAAGAGTGAACTAGTTGTCCCTCTGGAGAGCACTAGAATGTCTGAGATTCCATTGAGAGTTTATATTGGAAATCACACCCTTATAGAGACTCTCTACTGTGATATAGTTAATACTGGCATGGTTTGTGATTTCAATAACCTAGATAACCTCACCCCTGAGTGACTGATAGCTTGAAATTGAGCTTGAGTAGGTCATGTTGTAAGGAGTATGCAAGAGCCAGCAAAGGAGGACAGACAGAGAATACTCTGTTTTTGTGTAAATTAAGGTTGCAAGAAAACTACACACAAGACAATGTCACTTGATATGTTCAAGAACTAGGAGTATTTGATTACGACATGATTAAATCGCATTAGTCCTATTAATAAAATACCCATTGACATGTTTTGATGAGGAGAATAACGAAAGAAAATAGAAATAATGGTGGTCAAGAAAGGACTCAAGGTACCCATCCCTGGCTTCCAAAAGGTTATTCAAAGGGTTAAGGATAGTGCACAGCCATTGCGACCTAATCAATTGTGAGCATTTAATCTGTTTCTTAAAAGGCATGGTTCTACAACCCTCACCTTCGAAGCAGAGCTGGGAAACGCCACACCCTGCACATAACTACGCAGTGCTTGTTTTCCAACAACAATAAAAAGGGGACAAAGCTGAATTCATTTGTCACTTTCACATTCCTATTGAGTTAGTGAGCAGAAGATTCTGGAGCATGTTAACATAACTAATGTTCAGTCAGGGGACATGTGAGGGTCTCTGCCACATTACTATCGCTTTCCAGAAGCACCTATCTGTCATAACATCTTTCATGTTCGGTGTAAGTCAGATTCTCTTTCAATGCCAAAGTCATCAGCTGTAATATTTCAAGTTTGAGTTTATTGAATGGTGGGGCTGAGCAATATTGTGACACGAGTGGTGAAATGCCGTGCCATGCTTCATTAACGGGAACCCATGATATCGTATTCCCCACAGCCTGTCATCTAGGAAGATTGCACTCTGCTAGGACGGCCAGGCTAAAGGTAGCTAGCTTGCAAACACTTACAGACACCTTTGTCATCACAGATGCCGAAAAGGCCAGTGCTCCATTCCCCTCCGGTCCGGATGATGGTGGTGATGGTTGATGTAGTGAGGCCACTGGCACTGGAAGGCTGGGTCACCACTGGCAGCAAAGGCTTTCGGCTCCAGCTGCAAAACACATGGAAAGAGAGCTTAATTGTCATTGATTCTGGAAGTTCAACCTCCACAATGCTTTTCTTGCTGAAAAGCAGCTGTAATTCTCAGGGGTAAAAAAGCAAAAACATCAAAAAACCGAAATATGCAGCTTTTTCGTTCTTATTTGTTTCATACCCTTTAGGAAGGTGTCTTGGCATGAGTCTGAAATATCCAAAGCATATCGCAACATGCACGCATTGAATAAAGACCAGACAACAATCAGGACTGCCTGTTCCCTGCACAGGCATATCCTTGCATTCTAAGCACAATTGCTCTTCACTGTTCGTCAAAGACCTTTTCTGACCTCATGGACTCTGCCACCTTCTGTTAGAAGGCTGTTCTACCCCTTCCCTAACCTTCCAGGTTTATCCCGAGTTCCATCGGACCCCCTCCCCAACTGTCCCTTATTGTGTGCTGTAGTTCTAAGTGAAGTGTTCTCTTGAAACACTGCAGTGCTGTGCGTATTCACTGCAAGAAATGCAATGTCTATCATACATTCCCTCATCATTTTCCAATGGAAGACAAAAGTGCTCTGGCGATTAAAGGGATGCTTGACAATAAGGCTGGGGCCTTAGTTATGACAATCCCTTTGGGCACCATCATAATTAAAAACTTTAAAGAACGGCGTCTGTCGTTCCTACAGGGCTACAAACTCCTTCACCTGTCATCAATTGTATTTTAGTAAAATATACATCCTTATTTTATGCTCACTCTAACTGGGTCAGGGTCATGAACGTCTTTGGGGGCTGAGGAGGTAGAGGAGGGATAAGGCGCTCTGAGACCCTCTCGTGTTCCATGCATGTTGGTAATGGTGACAACCTCTGTCGCAAGCTGAGTCCCAGCACTGTTTCTGACCATTGTTCTATGTCTTTTTTTAAAAACTGCAACTCCCAGGGTATACCTGCGGCCAATCAAGAAAACCCAGACTGAAACCAAATGAAGGGGCAAACAGGAACACTTCCACTTATATGAAATATGAGCCTTGGCCTTCAACACAATTTAACGGCGCCTCAGCAAAGCACAGAACTCACCACAACAGAAAAACAAACTCCAGACAAACAGCACCCAAAACAGCAGGGAAACCATAAGAGACTGCTAACAAAACCATGCCTGAAAAGGGTCGAGGGGCTTAGTGGGTAATCTAGCCCCTGGGGATTAGACAGATACCGATTGGCTATTGGAGTCAGGTGAGTGATGTAACCAATGGGGAGGGGACAGGTTAGAAGCAGGAGAGCCACAGTACAAAAAGTGGAAAGGATGAAAGGCGGAGTGTCAATTGCAGGGGGTGCGGTGTGGAGGTAAACCGAGAGACCAGGCGGAGGAACGACGGCAACGTGTAATACTGAGGAGATGGTGGCAGAATTGCAGCAGAGTGGAGGTGAGGCACTTGTGAGGGAAAGTGGTACCAGTTTGTGAGAGTGAAGTAGTGAATGAGAGAGTGTTTGTGAAGGAGAGGGTAGTAGTGAGGGAAGTGTCGAAGATAGAAGTAGGGGAGTGAGCGTAGTACGTAGAGTGAGAACAAGTGGAGGCGGGGAGAGAGTAAGGATGGTAGAGAGGGGTGTAGGAGTGAGGTGCTAGGAGAATTGTGTAGGAGAGAAGGGAGGGGAGTGTGAGAATAGTGAGTGCCCTATATCCCTGCACAGGTGAGCAGGCACTATACCTCTGAGTAGGGGATGAGGTGAAGAGAAGCGTGCAGTGAGAGGTCAGGAGAAGGGTAGGTGAAAAGTGAGAGGGACAGGAGAGAGGTAAGGAAGACAAGAAGGAGTCAGAGATGGGGACGTGAGGGGATGTTGGTGTAGCTCAGGAGAGGGAAGGAAGAGGAGTCATAAGATCAAGGGAAAGGGTAGAGACAGGAGCGTGGAGTGTGAGAAAAGATCAGAGTGTCTGCAATTGGGACAAATAAATCATCACCTCTGTTGAACACACTGGGGATAGGGGCACTTAGAAAAAACCCTCAGGGAGATAGATAAGGGATTTGCCTTTGGACCTTCATCTAAGCTAGCCTTAGCTAGCAGGTGATTACAATAGCTAGTGGGTGAAACCTGGGATTTAGGGGTGCCTGGGCTACGAAGGGAAAGACCACAGGGGCGAGAGAGAGAGACACCCATTAGAGTATTCCCCCTCCGTTTTCCAGCCCTGTGCGATATATTTAACAACAAAAATCTGCTCATATTTAGACTAAACATGTCACATATCTCAACTGGTTTAAAAAAATAAAAACCCTTAAACTGTTCCCCAGTTTCCATGAATTAATAAGGCCACCTGTGACATCACTCAGAGCTCGGATATTGTTTTAAAAAGTGCATTTTAAAAAAATGTCCCCAGCCCTTCTGCTCATTGATGCATTTCACTATTTACAGCCTTATTCATGGCATTATGTTTGGAAAACCTTGAACCTCGCATCTATTTTCAAATCCGATGATGGTTCTTCTCCATAACAATATAACAAACGCATGCATTTGTCCAATAGATCAGATTGCCCCTCTTAATATTTTCCATTTTGGGCATAGTGGCAGTGATAATAGAGGAGCACAATGATCACATAAGTGCTTCAAAGGGAGTGCATAGGCACCTGGATCCTGTTATTTACTTCTAGGGGAGCTTTGTTGAGTTTGTACCAAGCAGCATGGGCTGAGAGTGAGACAACAGTAGAACATTCTGATTGGTAATGCTTTGGATGAAGCACTATTTCTGAAAACCTTACCAGTTATCTTCTCTTACTTTGATTCATAATTCTCCCTGTTCTATGCTGCATCTTCTTACCAAATTACTGGTAACAGTATGACTAATCAGAAACTTTTAGACTTAGATCTAAAATGATGGTCCTTTATGCCAATCAAGTATACCTTTTAAAAAAAACCTTTTTAGAACAATGGTTACAAAACATTTGTCCTTTCTTTATTTTCATGATATCTGTTTTCTACCTTTATTGGAGTGCACAGGGTGTTCCCCTCTATTACCTTGTTGAGCTTCTGTACATAGGACTGGTTTAGGAAAATGAGTTGCAAGACTCTCTTGATAAGAATGCCCTCTTCATTAATCAGAAAAGTGTGTTTGACCTTCTGCACTATGGACAACCACAGGTCATTCACCTACTGCCCAGCTGCAATAAAATGATGAGCAAGTGGTGCTGTAATCACCTTCTCGTGAATGCGTGGCATATTTGCTGTGTTTCGGTTTCTGTCTTTTGGTTTGATTTTCCCACTGTTTACATTTGGCATTGGGCACCTGGTACTGTAGATGCCCATCTCTGAGATGCACTGGGTTATGCAGTTAGGAATTGTACAGTGCACCACTGTCATTTGCATGGTCTCCAGGAACTCATGATGATCTGAAAGAGAGTAGGTGTGTTAGGTTAGTTAGGAGGGGGCGGGCGAGGGTAGCAGTATGCCAGTGCTTTGTGTTGATGGTGCAGATTGGTAGTATTCTTTGCTCTGCATGCATGGCTGCTTTCTAGGTGTCATGTGTTGGGAGCATCAAGAACTTTGTGTCCAGAAAGGTTATCTTGAGTTTGCGGTGTGGGGGTGAGAACTGGTGTCAGAGGTGTAGAGATGTATTGGCTAAAGTCTGGGCAAAGGGCCTTTACATTCTGTGGTCGAGTGGCTAGTGTGAGTTTGCATGTGGTAAGAAAGGTGGAGAAATTGTGAATTTAAGGTCAGTGATTGGTCCTGCAGGTTTCCATATCATGTGCAAGCTTGTGACCCCACTGCTGGTTGCATTGCAGTGAAGGATGTTGTGCTTCTTTGTGGTTGTAGAGGGCTGATGTCCTGCGTTCTGCTTTTGATTTTGAAGAAGAGCAGAGGTGTTCACTTAGCATTTTAGCAGTGCCTGGGGGTATTGCCATATTTCAGTTATTGGCACCATTCTACGAGTGCAATGAGATAGTTGGAACTGGACAGGTGGGACTGGTATTGCATTCCCTTATGCTGTGCATGTGTGTAGGAGTTGGTTATGAGCTGCTGCTTCCACCGCATGTGGAGTGTTGGCTAACCTCTGTTGATTATGCATTGAAAAGCTAGTAATTTGGGTTTTCCTGAATTTAAGGTGGTCCTGTAATGTGCTTATTTCTCTTAGCAGTAGAAGTTCTAAAGTTCGCCCATCATAGTAGAAAAGGTGAAGCCACTGTCTTTCTCTGCAGCATCTCATGGTTTCTAATGGTACATGGTTTATGGATCTTATAGCTCTGTCAGGCAATGTTAGATTATACTTTGGATGAATTCTGCCCCTTGACCTTGACCGATCCATGGGCAATTCAGCTGGTCTTCAAATTGATTCTTTAAAAAAGAAATTGGTAGCCACTGCAGTGCTCTAAGAGTCAGTGTTGTGTTCCTGCCTGTTGAGTTTGACTAATGGCTTAGCAGCTGTGTTTTGAATCTGTTGTAGTTTTTGTGCTGTTGTGCAGCATACCTCCGTAAACTCTGTTGGCCTAATCTATCCTTGAGAGAACCAATGATATGACGGCCAACTTGCTGTGTGCGAAAGTGAGATAGAGCACAATCCATTTACTTGACGTGGGGTTGCAGCATGAAGCATACAGTTTTTCTGCCACGAATTTGGAAAGCAAAAGTCTGTGTAATTTAACTTGCAAGATAGCGGACTGATCATGACCACGCGGATAGTGTCAATTTACCTTAGGGAGTCCCAATAACCAAGCGGGTGGGGCGGCAGGCAGTGCGTTTGCTGTTTTTGTTGTGAATGCTGTTCCTCTTTGACATGTTTTTGATCTTTGCACTCCTTTTGAATGCAACTGTAAGGGACTTCACTTTGCTGATGCCACTGTGCAAAGTGGGCTAGTTCTTTTCAATGATCATTTAGATTTTGTATGACAGGCTAGAAGATTTGTAGACAAAAATAATCTGTCATGGGTCCTCTACGTCCAGAAATTACCACTTCACTACTATAATTCATAACTAATTTCCTGGCTCTTTTTGACTTTTTGGTTGAGATTTCTGTCTTCGTTTTGATAGCCCTCCGTAGTGCTGTTTCAATATCTAAAAACTGCTCAATACAGTAACTGTACAAGAGGGGCTGCAAATTAAATTAATCCTAGCGTAGCAGCATCTCCCTAGAGACTCATTCTTCTGGAAAAAAAGGTGAAAAGAGCATCTCTCTTCCTTGTTGAGATTGTTTTTAACCACCAATATGGGTTCTGAAAATTGGTCCAAGTAAGGAATTCTTCTGCCCTCTGCTAGTTCCCTTTCCATATGAATATAGCATCATCAATGGCAATGTATCTTTTAAACAACAATATGCTGTCCCTAATAATATTAATCTCTGTGTAGAGTACTCTTTTTCCAGAATGCTCTAAATAAAGTTTGGCAATGTTCTGAGCCATTATGGCACCTATGGCCATATCTTTAATTTGATAAAAATAATTGTCAATCAAGCTGTAAATAATTCTCCATTGAAGCTATTTTGGCACAGCAAAGACAACATTCCACCGGGACTCCTTCGGGAGGATCCCTGTTGTGTTGAAAAACTTCAATTACTGCGAGTGATTCCCTGTGCAGGATTTGGGTATATAGCAATATAGTCCTGGAGATAAAAAGGCATTACTTGGCATCATCTTATCTTCCCACCATGATTTTGGGTGCCGACCTGGATAAGGGACTTCATTTAGGAATCGCCGTTCTCATAGAGAAGTCAGCATATTTTAATAAAGGTTCCACCAGATGTAATTGGTCTCACTGGTTTCAGGTCAACCTTACTATGGACATTGGAGTGTGTGTAAAATATTGAAGTACTTGGGTTGCGCTGCAAGAGAAAATCACCTTCTTGGTTAAAAAGCCATCCCGTATCATCTTTTCATTGTGTTGAGCACTGATCTTTTCTTGTAAACATTCTGTTTGATCTTGGCAAGTAGGTCCTCAGCTTGTTTGATCAGCCAACAATATTTTACATTCTGTTCCTTTTAACGGTTTTATTTGTCGACATGTTTTTTCCAAGCATATATAAGATATACTCACCCAAAAGTAACCTATTACAATGAAGCATATTTAAAGTGTAGTGCTAAACATTCTTCAAACACATCATCTAAATCTTCTACACTGAAAAAATATTTCTAAATTAATTTGTCATCTAGGGATTTTTTATAAGGCAGTCTTTCTACTTTCCTTCTTCTTTCTGTTTTTATTTTTGTCTATTTATTTATGGCCCTTCCTTCCCAAAATATATTGAATAATATTCCTTCTTCCTATCCTTAGCTTCCTATCCTTAGTTATGTAGATACATTACTGCAATGTTATTTGATGAAGCATCCCAGGTTTTATTGCAAGTGTAGCGTGTGCAGGGGCAGCACAGGTACATTCCTCCTCTTCTTCTTTAATTACCTTGCTACTCGATTACAAAATGGGATTTACACCCTCTTCACTATTATTTCTGGTAGCATTTTAAAAACTTTCACACAGAGTAGTTTAACCTAATCTCATAAAGCAATAACGTGTAGCAGAGTGCCTTTCTCTTGACATCTAAACATTTCTCTATTAGATTAGATCTGAATCATGGCACTTTTTACTGGGTGTAACGTAGATGGGTTAAAATAAAATATTGTAATTTTTTAGTAATCCATGCATTTTCTTAGTTGATTCCACTGAAGGAACTTCTATCTCATGTTCACATATTTGATCTTTCCATCTTTTTAGATTTGAACATTACTCTAATTTTCCTAGTCCTGCAATTTCTGATAATATCTTCTCCCCTTATAAATACATTAAAGTAAATCATTAAATTTTTTCTTATTTTTTTCAATCAATTTCTTCTAACAGCACCTCACGTACCGCCCTCCCCAAACTCACACTTTATCGCTAGATAGTTCAGAATATGTATTCTAGACGGTGGAATTTGCATCTACATTTCATCAAATTTACATGCGGGACCTTTTGGAGCAATATCTACCAGTATTTGTGCCTTAAGATTGCCTTTTATTTATTCTGTTTAAATACTTCAGGGAGGGATGGATTATATCATTGTGGGGTATGCAAGACAAATTTGGAGAATGTATAGTTCTGCGTTGAGCTTCCAAGTCTTCAATCTTACAAGTTTTATTTAAAGTTACTCTGGCTTGCAAATTTAATTAAGGCAGTTTATCGAGGTCACCTCGTAGAGCTCACCAAAAGATTAGTCAAAAAGGAGTGTACGCCGGTGCAAGAAGGAACGCAGTTTTATTCAGTGCTCCAAATGCAGCTGGAACAGCAAATTCAAACAGATCGCAGAATAGAACTGCTTGAAAAGGCGCTGTCAAAGAAACGCCCCTTAACTAAGAATTTTTATACAAAACAAAGTAGTTCACATTTTCAATCGTGCAACATAAAAAAATCTCCCCACACAGAACTGATTGTACTTTGCACTTTGAACCCTTCTAGAAAATCATACATTGCAATCAATAATTGGGTCCACGTACCTTCCAACAACACCCTCAATTACACCCTGTTACATCACAATCCACCCACAATTCCCACAGCACAAAGGTAAGTCATTGAAACATTTGAGACGACCAGCAGAACTTTATTCAACTGCCTGGTTGCCTCATCCTGATTCCCATGAGAATGGCCCTTCAGCATGACGCCATCAGAGCCTTGAACCACGGACATGCTACCATACACTTGTTGTATATTGGGAACACTTTAACCCGTTTCCCAGGGAAAATGTCCTACAGGGCAATTTGAAAACCCTGTGTTTCTTTTTGTCTCCATGAAAAAATTGTATTTCATAAATGATTTTGAATTATAAAATGGTCATTTTCATTAGTGAAACCTGTGAGCTGTAATCTCTGACCTTGAAAAATAACCACTGTCTTCTTTTCATGGTGCTGGCCTGGGATTGCAGACTCTGCACTAAATCACCAGCCAGAGTGTCCTTTGCCGCGCTTAAAATGCTAACACACGTTTAAAGCAAACCCAAGCTTTTAAGGCCTACCTACTGTATTTTCGTTCTACCACTAAGTTTGGTTAGACTTATCTGTGCTCCTGTATTTATGGATCAGTTTCATTAAGAATTTTATTTCACAGTTATGAGAAAGAGCCCCCTCCCCTTTTACAGTGCTACTATCACAGCTGATAAGTGTGTTCCATTATACCGCATTGAACTTGCATCCCTTTTTTATTAATAACTAAATCTTTTTGGGCTTCCTGTTCCTTTTAGCTACTTCATCTTTATGTATCCAAATTCTTTCCAAATGTGTCATGTCTCCCCCAGTCTCTTACCAACCATTTAAATCTTCCCCCACCGATACACACCCTGTCCCATTCTTTCGACATTGAATCAAGAAATCTTTGTAAATGTCAACATCTGCAGGTGGTGTAAAAACCTATCCATCAGGATCCCCCTCTTGATTCTTCCCCACTATTGTTTCTACCCTTCATTTCAAAACTATTTTTGTCAACACTCAAGGGTAACATCAAATGTCCTTTTTGTTTGTTTAAATATACTTTTAAAATGTTCTTAAAAATGAAGAAGGTGAAGAGAATGAGAATGAGCATTAGCATAGGGGCAGTCACCCCAAACATTCCAGAAAGCCAGGGGGGGTACCCATGCGAATACTCTGTCCAGTCAAGTCTTTTGCTTGCACTCCATTAACCTTGCTTGTCATCTTTTTCGCTGGAGTGTCCGTATCTCTTGTATAGCTGCACTTAGAGTTCCATTGGAGGCAACATCACCCGGAATCTGGGTGCAGCAGCTTGTCCCAAATATTGCGTAGACACCTCTTCAATGGCTGTTAGTAGTTCCAAAACAAATCGGTTTTGAAGGGCTACCAAGGGATAGGCTCTCATCTCCTCTTTAATCACCTTTTAACCTTTTGCTCTTGAATTAGCCAGCTGTAATAACTCATATTGAGTCAGCTGCAGGCATTTTAAATTTGCTGCAGCCTGTACTCCTGGAAGCAACAAAGAAGTAAAAAAAGTGTCAGCTGTGGAAAATATACTCATCTGGGATAGCCGCCAGGTTCTCTACGCTCTTCCTTGAGAAATAATTGTTTTCCCATTTTCTCCTCCTTATTATTTTTTGCTGCTCATTTTGTTGCACCATTTCCCCTGCAGTGCAATCTTCGTGGTAGTGCTATTTTGAGGCACCACAAGTGCAGGGCTGAGCAAAGTGACAATATCGCAAACTTCACTCCAGTCAGGCGGAAGCGAGGCATATGCTTTGGTTCCGTAAGCCCACCAACTAATCATTGCCGCTGTGGTTCCTCACACTAGCGCTGCAATCTTCATCACCTTGGCGCATCCCAAATGAGTTCCCAGGAAAATTGACCCAACTTCACCTGAAACACAAAGGGAATCATGTAAAGCTCCTTATGTCAACCAGTTGATGTTTTTCATGTAACCACTTTAAAGCGTGAACATACTTTTCCCATGTTGCTCGACATTTGCCAATAACCTTGGCTACCATGTTTTGCTCAAAGCCCACCAATCCAAGCACGACACTGCATTATTCCCCCCTCCCATTTGTGCCAACACCAAACTGCTCCTTCTATTCTCATCAGTGGCCTTGTGTGACATCAGGGGACACTTTGCACTTCTTTAGTTGTGCATTGCAATCTTTTATGATCTCTTATTTGTAATTCCCCCTCATTAGGACCCTAAACCTGCTTTCCTGATTTTGGAGCATTCGTGTTAATTTTACGTAGTTGTCTTCATATACATTTTCCCCTCATCCACCCAGGGAACTGCTACTTTTTCACCCTGGAATAAACTTTGAGTTCTACAGAGACACAGGTGCATTAGGCAACCCACCTCCCCCATAGGACACACCTTGGGGCAGGAAAGGTTTGGACATTACAACTACATATGGTATGAGAGAGCACATGTAGCATGTGCCACTTACTGTCTCTTCCCACATGCATCATTTCATCATACCAAATATTGCCCGTTAATGAAATATGCTCTTCCTCAGTGCCATGGTGGAAGCCTTCCCCATTTATCACATTTCTCTTTCCCATTTTTCTTTCTGCATTCAATTGTGTTTCACTTTTTTCTTTAAAAAACAAATAAAACAAAAACGTTAAAACTACACTAAAACATATTTACATCATAGCACTCCAAAAACCTGAACATTCCTTTTTCTTTGTCACACATTTTGCATTATAATCTTCTTCCACACCCTCTTTCGCTAGCTTTCTATACATTCTAAGGGCAGCTAGAAAATGAAAACAAAGTTTGCTTATACTCCCATTATGTTGTGCTTTGAGAGACAGGGTGCTTGTCTTTTTGAATCTCGGCTATGTGGACCCATCCGCACCGTCCCTCAATAGTTACTGCTGTCAGTGTTGAACAGATGACAGTATGTGGACCAGTGAAGCGCTCAACCTTCCACTTTCTTAAGTGATTCCGAATGAGTACGTAGTCACCTGGTGTTACGCTCACCTGGTATCCACAGGGATGCCACCCAGCTGGGTTACTCGCTGGTATGCTTCTCAGCTTTGCCCTGATGTGGTCTGCGGGGAAGGTTCTGCCTGAAAATACAGGAGGACTGTGTTCAAGACTGACCGACTGGGGTAAGTATCCTCCTTCCACCCCCGTATGATTTCAGTCCCTCTGGTGCCCTCTCCTCACTGTGTGGTAGAATTAGGCGTGCTCTCCGTCCTGCCTTCTTTGCAGGGATGCGTTGTCTTTCATGGGCGAGTGCGGTCCAGTTACTTCACTGACGCTGGCCCATTTGATATTGTTCGGGTAGATCTTATTGCTGTTCTTTAGTTTTGTTGCTATCCTGCATGCCTTTCTTTGTTTAAAATGTCTCTTTTTTCTCCCTTAGGTATGCAGAGCTTCAGCGCGGCGAACTGGCTTGGTTGAGCCCCGCTGGTAAATGATGGCACATTAAGAGCGCTGATGCGGTAAGTAAGCGATATGCGCAGCGCTGTGAAGTCTTGCCTTTGCTAACCTGTGTTTTCCTTCCTTGTAGGTCGCGGTGTTCTTCAGCGTGAGTGGAATGTCCGGAGTGGTGCCAGCCGAGAGGCGACCAGCCAGGTAAGCCTTTTGAGCAGTTCGTAATTTGTAAATGTCTCTACTGCTTTCTTTAATGTTGCCTCTATCTTCCTCTTTCAGGTCGCTCTGTTCGGGAGGCATGCAGATTCGAGGAAGCTGTTCTCAGTAGCTGCGAGTGTTTAAAGATGAAGACTACAGATAAGATGCTGCTGCTAATGATGTTCCTTTTGTCTCCTTGCAGATTCTGCTTCTCCGAGGTTCGAGGGAATAGCTGGACATGGTGAGCGTCACATTGCAAGCTGCAAAGTAACGCGAAGTGTGTTGTCTTGCTCGGGTGTGGTTTAAATAGCCCCAACAAAATAGTCCAGGTAAAGTAGTCCCTAGGCTACCACACCAAAAACACTAGACCGCATAGCTTGGTTCATAGGAACCAAGCTATGTGGATGCCTCCATGTTGGCTGACAATACAATAAAGTAGCCCCCAAGCACATTGTTTTTCATGGTGTATGAACCTGCAGTGGCCCCATGAGGGCTTTTGAAGAGGATGCCAGGCTCTAGAGGCCCAGGTCCTGACTCCACCTGGCCAATGGGTTTGCCAGAGAGGGTTTTGGGCGAGGGTCGTGAAAGCACTCCCCCCTAAGACCCCTCCCATGGTGTTCCTTCTGTCTGGCCCAGGTTTGGTTGGGAAGTTCCGATGGAATTTCCTGATTAGATGTAGTGCGTGGATATTCTAAATGGGCTCCCACGATCTAACTTGTGGTCCAATTCCTTTCCAATCAACGAGATAATATAGCTTGGTCCTAGAGTATTTAGAGTCCAAGATATCTTTGACTTCGAATTCTGGTTCTCCGTAAACAAGTATGGGCTTAGGTGGTGTCCCAATCCGTGTGCCGGGTTGCATTGGTTTCAGGAGGGACACATGGAATACCGGGTGGATGTGTAGATGAGGCGGTAAATCCAGTTTCACGGCTGCTGGGTTGATAATTGCCTTAATGGTATAGGGTCCTAAGAATCTGGGATGAAAGGTCCGGGTTCCCTTGATGGGTACGAATTTAGCGGCTAACCAAACTTTGTCTCCTACTTGATAATTAGGAGCCTTTTTCCGGTGTTGGTCAGCGGATCTCTTTTGTTTTTCTTTGGCATGAATAAGGTGTTCCTTTGCCCTTTTGAAAGCCTGATTAATGGTTGTGTGTAGAGTCTTTACCGCTGGCATTTCCAAGCTGCCTGGAAGGTTTAGTTCAGAAGTACGTGGATGTCTGCCATTAAGGGTATAGAAGGGTGTTTGTCCCGTGCTTGAATGCAAAGAATTGTTATATGCATATTCGGCTATCCATAGTAGGTCTTTCCAATTCCTTTGTTCTTGGTGCAGCATGCACTGTAAATATTGCTCGAGTGTCTGATTGGTTCTCTCGGTTTGGCCGTCCATTTGGGGATAGTGATTGGTAGATATCCGAACGTCGATCTGCGCCATTGCACAACATTATTTCCAGAAGTTTGAAACAAACTGGCTGCCTCGATCAGAGACCAGAACCGAAGGGAAGCCATGTAGTTTAACCATGCCCTCCAGGAACACCTTTGCTAAAGTGGCTGTGTCTGGGAGGCTTTTGAGAGGAATAAAATGGGCCATCTTTGAGAATAAGTCCACAACTACAAGGATGGTGTTGAACCCTTGGCTTGGAGGTAGATCAGTGATGAAGTCAAGGGAAATAGTGTGCCATGGAACTGGAGGAATGTCCAATGGTTGTAGGAGACCAGATGGTTTTTGTTTCTGTGATTTATTTTGTGCGCAGACACAGCAGCACTGAATAGACTGAATGATGTCCTTACGCCAGGTAGGCCACCAAAAGTTCTCTTTCACCTTAGCTAGGGTTTTGGCAATCCCAGGATGCCCTGCGATCAGTGAATCGTGATAGTTTGAAATAATATGCTGTTGTAATTCCTTCTTGGGTACATATAGGCGATCCCTAAAAAAGGGTAGATGGTCCTTCATGGTATATTGTTCTCCTTGAGTTTGCCATGCGAGGTAGGCATCAGGATACATTGTCCGTTGGATTTCTTTTCATAGTTCTGCTTGTGTTAAGGCTGTCGTGATACCCAAGAGTTTGTCTTCAGGTATAATAGGTACTGGGTCTGGAGTTGTATATACTATTTCATCTATGCCCATGCGAGATAAGGCATCTGCCTTTCCGTTTCTGACTCCTGGTCGAAATGTGATTACATAATCATATTCGGTGAAGAAAAGGGCCCATCGTAATTGGTGCGAGGACTGGGCCTTGGCTGTTTTGAGATATTGCAGGTTTCGGTGGTCTGTGATGACTGTAATGGTGTGTCTGGCCCCCAGAAGTTAGTGCCTCCAGGCTTTAAAGGCGGATTTGATAACCAGGAGTTCCTTGTCCGGGATGGCATAATTAATCTCTGGAGGTGAGAACTTTTTCGACCAGAAGGCCACAGGATGTAGCTGGCCGGTTTCCGGGTCTCTTTGTGAAAGGACAGCCCCCATTGCGAGACTGGACGCATCATTTTCAACGACATAAGGGAGGTCAGGAAGAGGATGTCGCAGGATTGGAGCGGAGGTAAACCTTTGTTTAAGTTCCTGAAAGGCTTCTTCTGCTTCTTCGGTCCAAGCAAACTTTTTATTGTTTTTTTGTAATAGTACTGTTATTGGGTGCACAACCTGAGAGAAGTCTGGGATGAACCGGCGGTAGAAGTTTGCAAAGCCCAGCATGCTTTGTACCCCTTTCAGAGACGTCGGTGAAGGCCATTTCAGAATGGCATCTACCTTGTCCACGTCCATTCTGATGCCTCCTGGAGTAAGGATAAAACCAAGAAATTCTCCTTTGGTGACGTGAAAAAAGCATTTTTCAAGCTTTGCAAACAAGTGATGTTGACGGAGCTTGGTGAGGACTGAACGAACGTGCCTGACATGATCTTGTTCAGAGGCTGAGTATACTAAGATGTCATCTATGTACACTAAGGCACACACATCAATTAACTCCCTTAAGACGTCATTTATGAAATACTGGAATGCCGCAGGAGCGTTGCATAACCCGAAGGGCATGACTTGGTATTCAAACAAGCCGTACTTAGTACAGAAGGCAGTTTTCCATTCATCTCCTTTTCTGACTCGGACCAGGTGGTACGCTCCTCGAAGGTCCAATTTGGTATAAATCTGGACATCTTTAACTTGGTCTAGCATCTCAGGGATAAGTGGCAAGGGGTAGCGGTTCTTCACGGTGATCTGGTTCAATGTGCGGTAGTCAATACAGGTTCTCAAGTCTCCTTCCTTTTTCGGTACGAAGAACAAAGGACTGGTTGTGGGGGACTTCGAAGGATGATAAATCTGTTTGCAAGTTACTGGTTTAAATAGGATTTCAAATAAATGTTTTCTGGTTCTGTGAAAGCGTAGATCCTGCCGCAAGCGATTTGTGCACCAGGAACAAGGTCGATCTGACAGTCATAGGGCCTGTGCGGCGGCAATGTATTGGCTTGGTCCTTTCGGAAAACATCCTGGAAATCATGGCATTCACTTGGCAAGGTATTAGTTGCTCCCAGGGTTGATACTGTCGCTCCGGGAGTCATGGGGAAACAGACTTCGGGTTTCTCCTCTTGGTAATAGCAGGCAGGGGAGCAGTCACCAGGGAAGGTTCATTTTCGTGCCCGCCAGTCTATCAAAAGGTTGTGAGCAACCAACCATGGCATCCCTAGTATTAGCCTGAACTGATGTGCCTTGATGAGATCGAATAAAATAGACTCCCGATGTCCGTCCTGGCACAGCAAGGTTACCCTGGCTGTGCACTGGGTTACTGTTCCGGAAGCGATTTCTGTCCCATCCACAGTGGTTACCTTGTCCATAATTGGCCTAGAACACAAAGGAAACCCCATCTCTGCTGCCAGTTCTTGATCAATATAATTTCCAACTGCTCCGCTATCGATGTATACTTCAACGGCATGCATTCTTGACGACTGTTGGTGGTTAATTAAGATCACTGGTATTGCAAAGTGCGAGGTCAGCAACTCTTTCTTCTCACTCGACAAACTGACCTCTACGTATGTCGAGCTTGGTAGTTTTCCGATTCCTTAGCTTCATCCTTCTCTGTGGCCCCGACTGTTCTTCTTGGGGGTTTTACTGGACAGTCCTTCAGGAAATGTCCTGGTTTCCCACAATACAAACAGAGCTGTTGTTGACTTCTTTTGTCCCGCTCTTGTTTTGTTAATGGAGGCCGTATCCCTCCAATCTGCATGGGTTCTACAGCATTTTCAGGTACACAGGGTGTGTTTTCCCTTAGTCGAACATACACGGTCCGAGGGTCTGTCTTAGACCGGTCTGCCTTTCGGTCCTGCAACCGGTGGTCTAGCTGCACGACCAGATTTATGAATTCTGCACAGTCTCTGGGTGGATCAACCACCTGGGCTAAGACGTCCTTTCATTCGCTTCGTAAGCCTCGATGGAATAACGTGGTTCTTTTGTTTTCTGGCCACCTAGCTTCGGCAACCAGTCTGTTGAAGGTAGCAATGTACGTTAACAAGTCCTGATTCCCTCTATCGGAGGGACAAGAGTTCATTGTCTACTGCTTGTTCCTGGGTATGGCGATCAAAACGTTATTCCATTTCTCTCTGGAACCCCCCAAAGCAATAGAGGATCATCATGGGTTACCAACGGCACTGACCAATCTTCTGCACTACCACTCAGGTATGATAAGACAAAAGCTACCCGAGCTTGGTCCTTTGGAAATGCTCCAGGCCTATAAAGAAAATGACGGCGGCACTGATTGATAAATGTCGCATACTTCCGTGGGTCGCCTGAGAACCTTTCTGGTGGTGCCAAGGGCACTGTTCCAGGTAACGTGATCTGTACCGGAATGGGTGGTATGGCGGGGTTTTGCATCGTTGGATTGCTTCCAGGTAGAGGTGTCTGTCCTGCCTGTGATTGCAAGTATTGCCTGCTAATCTCTTACGTGCGTTCTTTGGTCACTATTAGGTCTCTCCGGAGGGCATTAGTCTCTTGTCGGGCAGAATGAACCTCAGCACGAAGCTCTCCTAGTAATTGGGCCAATTGGTCCATTTCTGATGTCTCCATGGCGCTCAGGTGGATTTGTTATGGTAGGCTTCGCGTTCTGTTACGCTCACCTGGTATCCACAGGGACGCCACCCAGCCGGGTTACTTGCTGGTATGCTTCTCAGCTTTGCCCTGATGTGGTCTGCGGGGAAGGTTCTGCCTGAAAATACAGGAAGACTGTGTTCAAGACTGACCGACTGGGGTATGTATCCTCCCTCCACCCCCGTATGATTTCAGTCCCTCTGGCGTCCTCTCCTCACCTTGTGGTAGAATTAGGCGTAATCTCCATCCTGCCTTCTTTGCAGGGGCGCGTTGTCTTTCATGGCAAGTGCGGTCCAGTTACTTCACTGACGCCGGCCCATTTGATATTGTTCGGGTAGGTCTTATTGCTGTTCTTTAGTTTTGTTGCTATCCTGCATGCCTTTCTTTGTTTAAAATGTCTCTTTTTTCACCCTTAGGTATGCGGAGCTTCAGCGCGGCGAACTGGCTTGGTTGAGCCCCGCTGGTAAATGATGGCGCATTAAGAGCGCTATGATGCGGTAAGTAAGCGCTATGCGCAGCGCTGCAAAGTCTTGCCTTTAACCTTCATTGTAGGTCGCAGTGTTCTTCAGCGCGAGTGGAATGTCCAGAGTGGTGCCAGCAGAGAGGCGACCAGCCAGGTAAGCCTTTTGAGCCGTTCGTATTTTTTAAATGTCTCTACTGCTTTCTTTAATGTTGCCTCTATCTTCCTCTTTCAGGTCGTTCTGTCCGGGAGGCGTGCAGATTCGAGGAAGCTGTTCTCAGTAGCTGCGAGTGTTTAAGATGAAGACTGCAGGTAAGATGCTGCTGCTAATGATGTTCCTTTTGTCTCCTTGCAGGTTCTGCTTCTCCAAGGTTCGAGGGAATAGTTAGACATGGTGAGCGACACGTTGCAAGCTGCAAAGTAACGCGAAGCGTGTTGTCTTGCTCGGGTGTGGTTTAAATAGCCCCAACAAAATATTCCAGGTAAAGTAGTCCCTAGGCTACCACACCCAAAACACTAGACCGCATAGCTTGGTTCTTGGGAACCAAGCTATGTGGATGCCTCCATGTTGGCTGACAATACAATAAAGTAGTTCCTAAGCACATTGTTTTCCATGGTGTATGAGCCTGGCGCCATAAGTGCCAGGACTGGCCCCATGAGGGCTTTTGAAGAGGATGCCAGGCTCTAGAGGCCTGAGTCCTGACTCCACCTGGCAATAGGTTTACCAGAGAGGGTTTTGGGCGAGGGTTATGACACCTGGATAAAGAGGTGCTGCTGGTGGGAAATGTCTGTTTGGATCACCTGATTGTCCAGATTTGTTTTTAGGCCACCACTGCAAGGAGATATAGTTTAGGGGCTTGGTAAATTCTTTAAAATAGGTGTTAACTTCCGCCCCCCCCAGAATAGCAGAGGTAGAGTGAGCATCAGTGATTGTATGCAGTGGTGTAATTGGCACACGAATTCTCTGCCCTGTAGCAATCTCATGGGGAGTCAAGTGATGATCTCCCCCAGGCGTATTTCTTAGCGCAAACCAAGCAAAAGGCAAGCAGTGAACCCATGACTTTTCAAGCGTTTGCATAAGCTTAGCCAGTCGCATTTTCAGCAGTCCATTTATCTTTTCTACAAAACCGTTGGCTTGTTGACAGTAAACTGTACATAGTTTATACTTTATCCCCAGGAGTGTTGTTACTACCTTCATCAAATTGTTGGCAAAGTGCTGCCCATTATCAGAACGAATTTCATCTGGAATCCCCCACCTCAGGAATACCTCCCTCACCCAAAATTTAGCAACAGAGTGGGCATCATTGTGGGCACAGGGACTTGCCTCAAGCCAACGTGAGAATGGACACACAACTACAAGCATGTACTTGTAAGAAGTTCATCCCACTTGCATATCGACGTAATTGATATGCAAGTGCCGGAAAGCGGCCTTCTGGTTGTGGCAATGTTCCCTGTATAACTCTCAATGTGTGACCTGCCAGAAACTTCTGGCAGATCATGCAGTTACTCACATATTCAGAAATGCATTCATACAGATTTGGCACAAACCAGTCTTCACTTATCCTTGCAGCCACATGCCCTTTCGATACGTGGGTAGGATAGTGAAGCTATTCCCATGCAAATGTTAACAATTTCTTTGGCATGACAACCTTTCCTGTGCTATCATGTCACCAGACCAAATCAGTTGGGCACAGAGAGCATCCTCTTGTTTTCTACAGTTCTTTTTCAGCATCTGATGCTTCTCCCTGCAACTCAATTATCTGCAATATTGGGATTGCATTGAATCTTTCTGGCAATGCATCTTTCTCTTTGCTCACTTTCAGTACTTCTATTAGGGGTATTTCGTCTTCCTCAACAGGGAACAGCACACGTGATCCCTTTGGCATATATGCTGCTTCTTCTGTTGTTTTGTCTGCCCTTTCATTTCTTAGTGAGATAAAATCTTGCCCTTCTGTATGGGCTTTGCACTTTATCAATGCTAATTCTACTGGGAGCAGTGACATCTCTAATAATTTACTCAGTAATGCTGCACACTGAACGAGGGTGCCATCACTTCTTTGAGCCCTGTACTTTCCCACCTTGCTAGTCCTGAGTGCACCATAGAGGTAACAAGGGCAAATCAGAGAAGATGTTCACTGCTTGGCCTTCCGACATGTTTAATGCTTCAATCAAGTACACTAGTTCTACTGCTTGTGCAGAGTAATGGTTTGGTAGTCATGTCTGTGAGTACACTATCAACTCCTCCCCTTTGTGTACTCCTCATCCATACCCAACCACTGCACATCCCGAGTGCCTTTGCCCTTTGGTCTGGTCAATGCTGGAACTCCCATCAATGAAAACCATGCCCCCTTCGATCACTTCTTCCTTAACTAGGGGTTACCTTTGCTCCTGTCGATGCATGCTACACAGTTGTGCACACCATTCCCTTCTTCTACTTTCTCTGCAATGAACTCTGCTGGGTTTATTATCCTGCACCTCACCACTTCTATTGCTGGGTTGGTTAGTATTACCTCGTACCCTGAATGCCTCTGAGTTGTCAGTGTTAGTTTTGTTTTCTCCAGAACGGCAAACAATGCATGTTCCACATACTAAAACTACTGGACACCCCATGGTTATTGTGGAAGCCTTCTCAATAGCGAATGCAGCAGCAGCAACTGCCTGCTGACATGGGAAATGTCCTTGCATAACTGCATCTATTGACCCAATGCAATATGCAAGTAGCTTGTGTCCCTGTCCCTTTTTCTGTGTCACTACTGCTGTCATTACTTTTCCATCTGAATGTGAAAACAGGCAAAACCTTTCTTTGTAAATGGGAGTTGCTAATACTGGTGCATGCGCTAGCTCACTTTATTAGCTCATCAAAGCTTTCCCCCATCTTAGCTGTTCATTTTATGTGTGTTTTGTTTTTCTGTGCTTCCTTTAGTGCTTGCAACAATGGCTTGGTGTATGTGAAGTAATCAAAAACACATGCTCTATAGTTGCACAAGCCCAGAAATTGCTGCTTTTTTCACTGTTTTTGGTCGTGCAGTCTTGTGTATGGCCTCTACTCTTTCTGGTGTTATTTTTCACCCGTCTGCTGACACAACCTGCCCCAAGTACATCACCTCTTTTTGACAGTATTGTAACTTCTCTCTGTCCACTTTGTATCCTTTGCCTGCTAGCAAAGTCTGTAGTATCACTGAGTCCCATCTACACTCCTCTTCTGTTTGGCTGCACACCAATAAGTCATCGACATACTGTTTTACTGTGCTAGCAACCTGCAAATTGCTCAGATCCATTTGTATCACTCTGTTGAAGATGCTAGGTCCTATGCAATACCCCTGAGGAATTCTACTATGTTTGAACTGTGTCCTGCGATACATAAAGGTAGCGAGATACCTAGAGTCTGGGTGTAGTGCCACAGAGAAAAAGGCGTTCTTTAAGTCAACTACCGTGAAATAGTGTGCCTCTGTGGGAACGCTGCAAAAAATTGTGGGTTGGGAACCAATGGATACTCAAAAATGTCATTCAGCAGGCGTAAATCCTGTATAAAATGCCACTCTCTCCCTTTGCTTTCTTAATCAGATAGGTTGCTGTGTTGCAAGGTGATGAGCTCATCTGCATTATGCCTTGCTGCCATAGGGCATGCAATGTCTCGTACATAACCTCATCTGCTTCTCGAGCAAGTGGGTACTGTTATACTCATGGCAATAGTGCTCCTTCTTCCAACTTGATATGTACTGCCCTAGCCCCTTTCAGTATTCCTACATCATGGGGGTCCTGTTGTCCCCAAACGTTTGGGCACCTTTTCCAAATCTTCCTGCAAGTATTGTGCTTTCTGGTTTATTATATGGGTCATCTGGGGCATTGCCCTTTCTGTTATGTGTACTGGGCAAGGTAAGCTCAGTTCGAACTCTACCTCTCCTCCTTCATTGTCTTCAGTTGCAAACAACTCTGTGTCACTTACTCCTGTCAATGTCAGTGTGGCGTCAATGCAGAACTTTGAGCACCATTCCATGTTATTCTCATCAGTGTTACCTAGTAAAGTCATGTCTTTTCATACCACTACTTTATCCGAGTACAGTAGCCTGTGTGTGCCTGAGCTAACTGAGGAGGGACACTGAGGCCTGAACAAAAATGTGTAGGACAGCCAGTACACCTTCACTTCCATCCCTGGCAACCATCCCAACAACACGTGTACCCCATACACAAATACCTCTATGTGTGTGGGTAACCCTCTCATTGTGCTGTGTGCATAGTAGGCCTTAATCAGTACTTCCACCTGAGCTGGATACATCCCTGGCATGGTGCACACCATCCCTTTCTTCGAAAATGAAATTGTGGCATTCAGTTTGCTGAGCAGGTCCCTCCCTAGAATGTTGATAGGAATGTGTTTTGAATAGAGCAAAGGTGCTACAATGTGCTGCGTCCCTAATGTCAAGGGGAAATATTTTGCCAGAGGAACTTTCAAAATTGTCCCCGAAAAGCCTTGTGTGTCCAAATGTTTATTAGGTAATCAAAATCCTCCTTCCTTGAAACATGATCTAGTTGCTCCAGTATCTAAATGAAAGGGAAATCCCCTCTGTCCTATCTGAACTGCTACCTATGGTTCCTCCGTTGGATCTTCAGCTACTGCTAGAACAGGACACTCTTGCACTCTCCGTGCGCACCCCTATTAAGAAAATGTGTTCGCGGATGACATTAATGTGTTACCACCCACCACTGTCACTCCAATGTATCGGGGCAGGGTCTTCTGTCCCAATATCATTACCCCTTCTAGAATTTGTGTCTGTACTGGTGCATGGAGTGCATTCACTGTACCTTGAGTTCCTGCCATTTCCCCATGTTGTACCTGCACTTGTCCCTGGGTAGCAATACCCTGTGTTTGTGCGGGCTGCACCTGATGATGCATCTGCTGCATGCATGTCTGTTGTGGCTGTCCTGCCTGTGCAATGAGTGGGTATGTTCATGTAAAATGTCCAAAATTCCCACATATGAAGCACTATACTCCAAAACGTGGAGTCATTCCCTGGTATCCCATTCCCCTTCCATGTGTTTAGTATCCTCTCCCAGTCGGATACTGTCCCATCTACCCATTTACTCCACCTGCCTGCATAACCTGGCTGCTGCAGCACGTTTATGAATACGGGCTGCTGCTGCATCTGTACCATTCCCCATTGCTGGTTAGGTGGCACCTGAGTGTAAACTTCTGGCTGCATTACCGTGGCCACTGGACGCCCCCCCTTGCTGAGCTTGTGGAACCACGACTGGCCGTGTAAGTATTGCTCCCGTCATGTGTATTTTCACCAGTTTTTTCTTAATTAATTTGTTTTCCACTTTGGTTGCATTATCGACTGTCTACTTATCCTTCTCCTGTTTTCATTTGCAATAGTGTACTATTGTCACCTGTATCTCAGATTACCCCTTTGCCTCTATTCCAATTATCTTTTCTAAAGAGACCTGCACATCTGTGGGGAGCCCCCTCACTAGAATGTGGTAGAACAAAGGTATTTTCTCATGCCATGACTGTTTATTTTCCTGCATCCACATTTCTTGAATGGATCGTATGTATGCTGTGGGATCCTCATCTGGCTTCATTTTGAAAGCCAATATAGAACCCATGTCGGATGTGTCTGGATACAGCTCCCTTAGAGCTTTCCAAACATGTGCTTGATAGTTGTTGGCGGGTGCTCGATTGTGTATGTTAGAGCTTAACTTTACCCCAGAGTATCCAGCCTATTGCCAAATGTTGTCACTTCTCTCCTCGACCAATGCTGCCAATTAACTTTGTATGTCTCCTATGGCCAATGGGATTCCTGCTGTCTCTTTTTCAAAAACATAAATCCACTTGCTTGCCCCTGCCATCAACAAAGGTGAACTGTAAAATAATTGTCCCTGTCCTTTGTCTGCCATGGTATGTAAAGGAGGCATTTGTGTGCGAGATCTGCGTTTATTGCAACATTGTGTCCCCTTGCTACCACTATTCTGGTTTTACTGCTCCGGAGCCTATTTCCCCAGTCACCCAGTGATTCTTTTCTTTCCTCCTCTTCTCTCTCATCTCTTCTCCTTTCCCTTCTCTTGTCTGTCAGACTGCGTGCCTCTATGTCATCATTCCCATGATTGCTGTCACTGCTGTCTTCCCAGTCCGATACGGTGTACCCTTTGTCTACTGTATCAGTTCCACTATAGTCTGAGTCCTGTCACCACTTGTCTATTTTAAACTTTATGCGTCCTGCTGTCCACCCTTGTTCATTGGCTGCCTTCTCGTGTTCCTTTCCTTTCCCATTGCTTTTTCTGCCTCCTTGAACACAATATGAAGTTGCTGCTGCAGGCTCTCTTTTATGTCATTTAAATATTTCCTCTTTCCTTTCTCATCCTTGCTGATAATACCTGGGTCACCCTCTTCGTTCTTTTTATGTGATACTTCCTTGTCTTGAGACATTCGTTTAGGATTTGTATACCCTACAGCTGGTTTTAAAAAATGAGTGTATCGTATAGGGTGGGGGTGGTGCACTTCCCTGCTCTTCCTCCTCTTTCCCTTTCTCGGTTTCTTTTTCTTTGTACAATTTCCAAAGCCCCAGCATGTCCCGTCCCTTTTTAATCTTTGCTCCTTTGTATGTAGCTGCCAAGTAAGAATACATACTTTCTATGATATCTTTATCGAACGTCCTCTCTCCGGGCCATTGTGTATAACACTTCCCCATTGTGTTGTGCACCCATTCGAAATGGTACTTTGCAATTTTGTCACAATATTGGGGGAATTTCTTGGATATGTGGTTAAACGGAGCACCACAATAGGATGGCATTGCCTCCGCCTTATTCCTTTCTATTTGAATTATTCTCCTCTCCCTTTCCTTTCCTTGCCTTTATTATTTTAAACCTTTAAACTCTCACTTCCTCTTCAAACAGTCCCATTTGCTCAATTCTTATACTTACCACTTTGCTCGATCGCCCTAGTTTCACTTGCTACAGCCTACTCTGCAAACCCCCCCTTTCACACCTTGCACTCAATGTTTGCACACCATGGCCTTCTCCACAGGCCCGCCCTGTTATATCATATTAGTACAAAAATTACCTTCTCCCCAGGCCAATCACCTTAATAACGGGGCCCCATGTTAATACATTAGAAAAAGCAATTACTCCTCTTCCCACTCAAATGCAGTTCCTCATGCTACGTGGCTTTGCGCTATTTACAAGTTATTTCGGATCTGGCTCTTCTGTTTTTTCCACAGCCACATAAAACGAACACTACGATCACTTTCCACATTACTAGAAAACAAACTGCTGCTACTCACAAAACACGTGTGCGCTGCGCGCATATACTCCAAAAGAATTTGTCCCCAAAGAGAATAAAATGATGCAACTATACCAATTGCCTGCACTGCGTGCCACTCTTGCATAGCAAGGTCCGCTACATACTATGCAACCCTCTGCTCTAGTGCAGATATGCCACCATCTACCTGCTCCCTATCAGAACGGCAGGCCTAACATCTAATAATACTACAGTCAATCGCCCTCTTCACCACTAATGAGGGTGCGTCCTATAAACCATAAAAAGAGTCCCTCGCTCCCCTAGCGCTTTTCATGCACGGGTACACTTGTGTATCCTTTTAAGAGATTCTTCACTTCTTTTGACCTCAGAGTCTCCCTTTAAAGGCCTGCACATCAGTCGAGTGAAGGCAGCGCCGGACCAGGCAGACCTTTGGGAAGCAGAGTCCACGGACCTCTCTTGGCTTGAGCTCTTTATACTGGCCAACAGATGCTGTCCCGCACTCCTCCTGGAGTATGGCTGGACTACCCATGCCTCAGTCAAATGGCAGAGATGTCTCACTGGGGCCTCCAAAAACGTATCGGGGGTCGCCTTGTAGAACTCACCAAACAATTACAAAAGTAGTTAAAAAGGAGTGTACGCCACTGCAAGAAGGAACAGTTTTATTCAGGGCCCCAGACGGAGCTGGGACAGCAAATTCAGATTGTGGAACAGAACTGCATGAAAAAGAACTGTCAAAGAAATGTTCCTAAACTAAGAACTTTTATACAAAACAAAGTAATATGCATTTGCAATCATGCAACATGAAACAATCTCCCCACGCAGAATTGATTGGACTTCACACTTTGAACCCTTTTAGAAAAACATACATTGTGATCAACCATTGGGGTCCACGTACCTTCCCACACCACCCTCAATTATACCCTGTGACATCACAATCCACCCCCAATTCCAACAGCACAAAGTTAAGTAATTGAAGCATTTGAGACGACCAGCGGAACTTTATTCAACTGCCTTGGTCGCCTCATCCTGATTCCCATGAAAATGGCCCTTCACCATGACACCATCAGAGCCTTGAACCACGGACATACTACTATAGAATTGTTGCATATCGGGAACACTCTAACCCATTTCCCTCGGAAGATGTACTACGGGGCAATTTGAAACCTCTGTGGTTGTTTTTGTCTCCTTTAGAAAATTGCATTTAATAAATTATTTTGAATTATACATTTGTCATGTATAACTTATTGGTTAGCGAAAACTGTAAGCTCTAATCTGTGACCTCGAAAAATAACAACCACTGTGTTCTTTTCACAGCGCTGGTCTGGGATTGCAGAATCATCACTAAATCACCAGTCACAACGGCCTTTGCCACGCATAAAATGCTAACACACATTTAAAGCAAAAGCAAGCTTTTAAGGCCTAGTTACTGTGTTTTCGTTCTACCACTAAGTTTGGTTATACTTACCTTTGCTCCTGTATTTATGGATTAGTTTTATTAAGAATTTTACTTCACAGATAGGAGAAAGAGCTCCTCCCCTTATATAGTGCTACTCTCACAGCTAAGTGCGTTCCGTTATACCGCGTTGAACTTGCTTCTTTCTTACATTACTGCAGGTACTGGTTGCATTTAAACATTTAACAGTAATAGCTCCCATTTTTTATGTTTATGCAAGTGGGTTCATACATTTTCTTATTCCTTCCAAGTCAGCAGCCCTGTCACACAAACGGAAACGGGTAATCCCCCTTTTAATTCAGGTATTCAGTTGTACCCATGATAGTTTCACTTCCTTTTAAATACAGAGGGCCTCATTACGACCCAGGCGGTAAGGGGTTTACGGCAGCGTAAACAGCGCCGACCCTTACCGCCTGAGTACGAGGTCCCTTAGCGCCATGGAGGATTTTACACCTGCTTTTAGCAGGTGTTAAAATCCATGGCGCTAAGGGACCATGGAGTTAATTACGCCACCGTAATTTACGGTGGCGTAATTAACGCCTTCCCCACTCCCATTATGCCCTATGGGGCAAAAATGGGAATGGGGAAGGGTAAATGGGGATTGGGGACTTACCCCCCCGCCAAGGTCGGAATGGGGCGGTAAGTCCGCCAACCACCATGGCGTAAACGTAGTTTACGCCATGGTGGTAAAGTCACGGCCCAGGCGGTAACTTACCGCCTGGGTCGTAATGAGGCCCAGAGATGGTTAATGCTATATTTTTGACATAAAAAACAAAAATCTAGCTAAGACAATTATTTTTAATGAGTTGACCTGATTTGTTAGGGAAAATGAGCTTTTAGCCCATCATTCACAATCCTTTTACATTTGTGTTAGAGAATTGGGGCAAAATTCACTCTAAATAAATCTGCAACATGTTTAGTTATTCAAATCCCGAAGTATCAGAATTGTTTATCGGATTCTTTAGTCCAGTCACCATTACAAACCAGTTTTATGTATTTGTTCTTCATTTATTGTGTACCTGAAACCTCTTAATATTTAAAATCTCACCCCCAAACCCCATCTTCCTCTGCTAAATGTTGAGTACAAAAAGTGCAGAGTGGTATTTCCAATTTGTCTTGATTATGTAGAAACCCCTTTTCATTTTCATTTCACTTATTTGCTTTGTCGGGCACATACTCCAGTACAGCTGAGGTGGTTATCCGTCTCATGTTCTTCTGTACGATTGAGATGGTTCTCCTTCTCTTCAGAAAGTTTGTCAAGCTATACACAACTGAGTTTGGTGGAAGGCCTTTCCTACCGACCCATTTGCTTGTGTGTTTGACCAGTGATTTCCATTTCTACGTGAGAGTTACAGCTCTCATAAGCATATTCTGGATGAAGCCACCCTTTCTTACTCTTGCTTTGTGCTGTTCTGTTACTGCAAAGAGGGGGTTGGGAGTTCTGTGCTTCCTCCAGTTCCCAGTGTTGACAGGTGTCCTTTGAGTTCGTTACAAGATCATGTGGCTGATCAAGAACTATCTACACTAGTGGTGTATCCAGTCAGAACTGTCCATCTCATAGGTCTACTATCCATAGGGGGGGCAGGGCAAGGGCATAGGGAATATAAGCTGTAGATCCCTTGTTTCCTCAGCCCCAGCCCAAGAAAGTTCCTAAATGAGGTTCCGCCCCATGCAGAATACTCCGCTACCAGGTTAGTGAGGCGTGGTACTTCTGAGGGGCTGTCTTACCCTTTCATCATTCTGCGTGCATCATGCGATGAATTTGTCTATGACAGTTTGCAAAGACCCAAAACAACGGATTTGAACACCACCTTACTTCATTTAACAACCCAGTTGGCAGAGGTTAAACTTGAACTCACCATGGCGCCAATAGTCCTTGCTTCCATGAAAGGCATATAAGCCAGAGTGGGGACAGGGCTGAGCAATCCTACTATCCTGACCCTTTATGATTAACGGGTTAATTAATTTATGATAAGCCCACTGATACTGTCCCTGCTCCGCTCTTCCATAGTAATCAATTGTAAATGCTATCTGCAAAGCATCATTTTCATGTGCCTTTGACATATTTTCAAAACAGATTGAATTACAAAGCAGAAAGACGATTTGTCCTGTTTTTCCTTTTCGTTTTGCACTCCATTTTGTAAAAGTGGAAAATGACATGCAGGGGTACTAACAGCACGTAAGTGCTAACTTTGGTGGTCCGTGCATGCAATTATCACTTGTAACAAAATGTGCCCCACTATATCTTAAAGAGATCAGGATGCTGAGTGGTCCCAGGAAAAGAGAGTTCACGCCCCAGAGGTCACTGTTCTGCTCCAATCAGCGGCCCTCTGAGAATTCTTGTGCAACCTCACTCGCAGACTCACATGGGTATCAGAAGGACTCCAAAATCTCCTGCGTGGTCCATGGAGCCAGTGTGGGTAAAACCAAAAGTGCCCTGACAAACACTGGCAACAATTGCACTATGAGCGGAATGAACGCAGGTGAAGTAGGAAATGTTAAACCGCTTACCCAATGCTTACCAGTATTTTCTGTAATAGTGGCCTCACAGAAGCATCATACCACAGCTCCTGCAGCTCTTACAGACCACAACAATGACATATATAAAAATCAAGATGGTGGACCAACCATTTGAAGGCATAGTCTGCCTTTTCAGCCATTTTGTGAGCCATGGTGAATCGGCCGACCCCATCCAAACCCGCTCCTTCACCATTTTGACTTCACAGGTTCAAACCCTTACCAGGGAGACGGTCCAAACTAGACGTCACATGTCTATATAAGCCCAGACTCTCAGTAGACCATGTTAGTGTTTTAAGGTGGTTGCACAGACAGTTGGTGAGAATTGGAGATATAGATAGTAGGTGAGGGAATGAAGTTGGGGAGGAGCTTAGAGATTAGAGGGGGAGAAGGAGGTGGCAGGAGCTGATAAGGAAGAGGTTGGTAAACATCAGGAGGAGGTGGAAGGAGAAGAGGAGAAGGGTGGTAAACAATCAGAGGTACCCTGGTGAACATTTGGTGGGGGCGGTAGGGAATGAGGAGGCGGGTGAGCATAAGGAGGGGGTGGCAGAAAAAGACAATAAAATCAAGTAGACAGCACAGGAAGGTTCAAGAATTGCAAATTAGCACATGTTGGAATCTCAAAGTACAGGAACTGCAGAATGGAAGAGAGGTTCTGAGAAGGTTAAATGTCGGGACCTTGAGATAAGAAAGTGATGAGGCCCTTTTTAAATTCCCAGCAGTGTTTAGTGAAGATCTGGACCCATGGTTCTACCTGATCCTTGCAGAGAACTTAGTTCTATATCAACAGCTAGTAGGAGAATCCCAGAGATGCCTAGAGAAGCATGAAGGAGTAACTCACAACAGAGAGCGGCAGGGCGTGTGGGAGCGAGTACAGGAAACCCTTAATCCTGATTCCAAGCAGCAAAACCCAAAGTATTTGAAAAACAGGATGTGGGAAACCGTTAAGCCCAAGACTGACCAGACATTGTAAATTGAGGTGAGACAGTATGAAGTGGCTTGAACAGGTTTGTTGTTAACTTATTGTGACTATTCCCTGGTGTACAGTTCCATTGTGCCACTAAACCTGTCATATGACAGGAACAAAGGCCCACAATCCATTCCCTAAGCAAAACCCCTAGTCCCTGGGCTTCCACGCTTAGCAAAGTATCCTTCTGAACACTCCGTCTCTCAGTCTCCACGCTCTTTTATATGCCCCAGTAGAATTCTTTGTCTTATCTTGATCTTGGCCTTCAGACAATTCTGATATCTTGCATTCTGTAGCCTAGTAATGCCTTCCAAGGCAAGCCCTACAGCCCACTTGCACTGTGTTTTTTTTGGATACTTTACTGAGGCAAGAACTGTAACCTTTCGTCTTGCCTTAAGGGTTGGTCTGAGTGGGAACCCCACCCCCTGGGTACTTCTGGTTAGGGCCCCCTGTGCCCAAACCTGTGTTCCTTCAGCCTTGAAAACGTCGTATTTGCGTCTGGTTGGTGCTTGCACCCTCCACCAGTGCTTGGACTAGAGCCCTAGTAGGCTGTTAACAAGGTCCGACTACTGCCAGCCAGATCTTGATAACAGGTACCTAGCAAATTCTCAAGCCTATTTCTTGCCTTTCAAACTGCCCTTTCTTTTCTTCAATGTGGTAGACTTGACTTAGCCACCTTCTGTCATGTAGCCAACCCACCAGTTGGCCTATTTGGCTCGGCCAGCACAGGTTCTGATTGTCTATCTCCTCACTTCCTCCACCTCTCACTCCAGTACAACCCTCATGCTGAACCTACAACCTCGCACTCTTAAAGTCAGGAGACTTAGGACTCTTTTTATAGTGTGGACCTGGCAGTAATTGTCACCTTGAGTGCTCTGATAGGTATGTCTGTTTCCCCATTAGTCAGTCTGCTTGTAATTGGTGCTTCCTAATGGTGCTAACTTATTCCCACATGTTTAGCTTTTGGGTTTACTTGTTATCATGTAATGAGCATAATTCAATAATGGGAATCATCCCAAGATTACAAAAGACGGGTCTGTCATTGTTGAGATCAGGGTCATGGGTTCCACAAACCCTGCGTTTCGACTTCCCTGTTTACAAGTGAGTTTGGTTTCCTGCTCATAGTGTCCTCGCGCTGAGCGCAGACTTCCCTTTGACATGTTTAATTCCCATTTGGCTAAAGTCCATTTTCTATGCTGGGTCTTCTGCAGCCTACATGTGCTGCTTATTAAGTAGACATGCTTAGGCATAGACAGGCAAACATGCCTGAACGTCCTGCCAGATCACTCGCTGGTATAACGTGTGTCATACTTGTCCTTCTTTCGACTTTTATAATTCACATTTGCCCTGAGAGGATCTGGGTGTTCTTGTCTGGTCTGGGCAGCTGATGCACCATTGAAACACTTGAGGAAGAGCTGGGGGAGCTACTAAGGGAGCCTTCATATAGCGCCTCCAAGCGTCACACCATTTAGTCAGTGACTTCCCTTGGCCCCCAGAGATCCTCAGTTCCCCGCCGCGGGCAGCATACAGGTGACTTGGTCACACCTTCTCTTATATTAAGGGGATTTTGTGGAGCTTTCCGCAACTTCCCATCCGTTTCTAAAGGGGATGGATTTACTCTCTGTAATGATTTGATAAATATACACATTTGCTCAATAAGGGCATCATCACGAGTTGGGCGGTATCCCGGCTGTAATACCGCACAACTGTAATAGCGTTAGTGCACACCGGTCCAGTGGTATTACTGCCAGAGGCGTAGCCAGGATTGTCTAACAAGTGGGGCCTGAAGCTAGTGTAGTTGTACCCACCGCAGGGACATTACCATCTGTAAAGGCCCACACAGTGCGGCTGAGTGGGCATTTACAGACTTTGGGTGGGCCTTGCCCACTCGGGCCCTACCCTGTCTACGGCACTGCCAGATCATGGGTTGGGCGCTAATGCTAAATCCCCATTCCCCATTGGATCCAATGGGGAATTTTCGGTGCTGATACCGCACGCTAATACAGCCGGCGGTAATACCGCCGAAAACAGGACGCTAAATTGGATTTTCACATCCAGAAAAAAGCTGGAGGTCAAACAGACGGTTTAGCGCCTAACTTGTGATAGTGCCAGACCTTAAATGCGGCGGTAATACCATTACCACTGCATTAAAGGTCTTCAGCCCAACTCGTGATGAGGCCCTAAATCTAAGAGCTTCAATTGATATTTTCCATACTCGAAATAATGACAGTGGGGCTACAGGACCATATGATTGTATGTGCCTCAGCGTGATTCCGTAAGGGTGCTGGTTGTGCCATGCATTGTAAACAAGCTTCATTTACTGGTTTGTACTCAGCACAGTGAGCTCTGAGACAATCAATTGTAGACAATGTTGATTGGTCATGCATGAAATGAAATGCTTTTTCTGATGAGGGATGACAAGATCAATGTTGAGTGTATCTTCTATTACCATTTGTTTGATCATTCTCCCTGCTCCTTGCAGCACATTTTTTAAATGGCAGCAACAGTGTGGCCGCTAGAAGGGATGACAACCAGATCCAAACCAAGGGTCCTATCTTTATTTCTATAAGGTCTATTTTTAACTTTATTTTAGTTTTAGAACACTGGTCACCAACCAATAGACAAAGAGAGAAAAGGGTCCATACCCGGCTATTCCTTACAGTTTGAGGGTGAAGTCCCAAGCATTTGAAAATGTGCAATTATGTGGGTGCCCGACCACTGACAATGAGCACGCTCAAATGACCTGCTTTATGGGAGGGTTGCATACTTTAAATTGTACGTTGGCAGATTGATTGAGCATGGGCACAAGGTCTTCCCCTAACCGTGTAAATGTGGGTACAGCGATTTGGTAGCCCATGGCACTCCTCACCAGTATGCTATTGATGTTCTAGCTTCTTTTGAACGCAAACGTGGGGTTCCAACTTGCTGGTGCTGCTGTTCAGAATGTGTCAGCATTTGACTATATCCTTCTTGATTTGGCATGAGAGGTTGGAAAATGTGCCGACAAAAAGCAGTCCATCATGTGCCTTGGATGCTGCTATTTCTCTCCTGGATTGCTTCCCTAATGTTACTCATGGATGGGATGAGAACGCCCCTTCAAAACATCAATTCCACACTGCAAACATAAGATTGAGCCCTCGTTATCAATGCACTTTAAAATACATTGATCAGCCTGTACCTTTTCAACACCATTCCAAATGTTCTTAGGTTTTTCACTAAGATGTTCACTCAACATAGAACATATCATTCCATATCTTCTTTCCATCATAATATATCACAAACCCTGATCCGTTATTTTATGTAAAACATATATATATATTAGCGCACAGATGAGTGATTGTTTGACTTTTTTTTAGCAACTTTGTAAGTCCATGCTGGCTGATATATTGACTATGACTTGTTTTTAACTTTCATAAAGATGGTTGTACGTTAAAGTTGGATGCAGTGCTTTGTCATTTTTAGTTTTACCATGTGAGTTTCTAGGACATTCATTATATTAATTGCACCAATACGACAAACCTCCTTGCTATAGAATAAAGGGACAAAAGGGAGGGGGACACATAATAATGAACATTGATTACTGGGGGTGTGTGCTAAGAAAGATTTGTGTGTGTAATTTTCCCTCGATTTATGGACCCCCGGCCCAAACCTTTTGCCTTTGTGTGGCTATCCTAACCTGACTTTTTCCAGTGGAGGCCATCCTTAAGATGAACTCCTCTGGGCTTTTTCTCAATTGTTATGTGGAAACTGACATGTCCTTCAGACTGTCAGTACTGGGAAACATTGTCTCCCTTAGTCTTTGACTATGTTGCCATTTCTTGGTAACTTTTTAACAGTGCACAATGTACCTTCCAGTACCGTGTGCTGGGGTCCCTTTTTGTTTTATGGCCCTAGCCACACTCGAAGGATTTTTTGGTGATTTTACGAGTGTGACTAACTGGTGGCAGCAGTTACTTTTTTCATAATGTTTTACTTCTTTTTACTGAGTTAAACCGCGTCTACCGTGTTTGGCTGAAGACTGTGGGCGGTTCGAAAATGGCCTAGCCACATAGGGCCTCATTATGAGGAGGGCGGTAAGGGGTTAATGGCGCTGGTAAAGGTGCCGGAGCTATTAACCCCGTACCACCCTATTACGAGGTCCCCTCGCAGGATCCGCTCTGGACGTCTGGTTTTACCAGACGTCCTTTGCAGGTCCCGCGAGGGGACAAGCATGCTGACAACTGGCCCGTCATTAACGGGCCCGTTGTTAGCATGCTCCCCATTCCCATTGAGCCCTATGGGGACTGAAATGGGAATGGGGATGGTCCGGGTTCCCTGAATGGGGAAATACCGGGCCCTCCAAAGTCACAATGGCCCGGTATTTCCCCATTCAGGGATCCCGGACCCGGACCTGAGTTTGGAGGCAGCCATGCCCTTATTAAGGGAATGGCTGCCTCCAAACTTGTAATGAGGCCCATAGTCTTTTGTTCTGTCCCATGGCCATTTTGTCCCTTGCATTCACCCAGGTCGAGTAACCCAGGTTTTCCTTATTTGGGCATGCAGCCTCCCACGAAAACCGATCTCTTTTGCGGGCTTCTGCCTGTCACGTATGTATGCCCAGGAAGAGGGCTGGGACTATCTGGTCCCAATTCACACTGCTGGTGCCAGGATATCTGGAGTGCCTGAACGACTAAGACCCCTGTGGCAGTGATGGGTCCACGTCTGGGATGCCTGCAAGAGAGCAGATCTTCTATTGGAAGTCCTCGATTTTGGCACAAAGCTAATCTTGGATAAGAGAAGGGGCTCTGCAGCCGTAACAGGTTGATCACCTGTGTTCTCATCAAACTACAGAAGGATCCAAGTCTCCTACATGAAGAAACAGACTCATGAAATTGCCAGAGACACTTTGAAAGGTTTTGGCACCCTTTACCCTCTGCTGTCCCGTCGGACCCCTGCTTTATTCTTTGATCATGAAGGCCTGCCAAGGCGCTTTGCCCCTTTGGAGTAGTGGGAACAACTACTTCGGCACCCCCTGCTTACCCATCAAACAAGCCCCTTCCGAAGGATTCCTGGGCCACCCAGCGAACTGTCCAGCTCTACCTCATGGCAACCCGCAGCACTGCCGCTTTCTTGAGTGCAAACACGAAACTTGGGACATCGCTTGCTTTTGGTCTTGTGCTTATTCCCGCCAAACTTTGCAGACCTAGCTCCTCTGGGTCCCGAATAAGGAGAGTGTGTAACGCTGTCTGCATCCACTGTTCCCGCATCACTGCCTGGTGGTGACAGTCGGTATAGCTCACCAGCTGTTCTGCTCTCCTGTGCACTGAAACCAGCTGCATTAGAATTTTCTTCATACCTCGTTCGGAAGCTGAGAAAAGGCAACTGTCCCTTCACGGATGATCATTCTCCACTGCAGCCGCTGAGAGCCGTAGCACCATGAAACTGCAGGACTCGAACCTACTAGCGACCTTTATGAAACTGGCTCAGTTTGGTCCAGACTGTACAGAGGTGAGTACTTGCATAACTAACCCGTTGGCCCCCTGGCACAGCCGATCATTTTTACACACGAGTATCACTTTAAGGTACTGAAGCTTGGCTGGGTTAGCCTGCGCTCCATAGCTATTCTCACCACTTGAATATTGCTTTTCCGCCCAGGGCAGAGCCTACTCGAATAGTGGAACTTATTCTTCATTACCTCAAGCCCCTTCCCGACTTGCTAGAGCCCTACAAAGAAGATCCCCTTTCTGTTCATCTACGCGATTGTGCGTTTTTACGCACAACTGTACTGTTGAGCACAAGGCTCCACTCTTCTTAGGGTTGGACTTGAAAGTTCGGGAATGAGCTCTGAAGGATCACCCATTGAAATTTGTGTACTAAACTTAACCCTTTCTTTGCAGGTTGTGGTTGTAGCTTATAACTAAATCGCACTAGGAAATGTAATATATAGATACTGTGTAGATTAAGGATTGTGTGATATTTGTTTTTCTCATTGCTAAAGTTATTTGTGTGTTTTTGGTCTGGCTAACAATAAATGTATAGATATTTTTCATATACACGTGTCTAAGAGTGATTTGTGGTTCAATGCTGTGTATGCTCTTTGTGGGCTTCCATCATTCTCACCCCTCGTGAGACTTAATCTTGACCACCTGACAAGCTACCTATCTTGGTCTGGCTGATCCAGAAGGTTCCCATTTCACTAAACTGAGGGTAGCCTTCTAAACTTATGCCCAAGAGGTCAGAGTTTAGAAATCCATCTTAACAAATTGGTGGCAGTGGTGGGATAAGATCAGAGGTACCCGGTGTTGCACACTGGTAAGGTACCCGGGTTACACTTACACGAGAGACACTGTTCTTAGCTTAAGTTAACTGTAAGTTACCTGCCCACATCTTATAGTATGGAAGCAATTACAGACATTGTTTTAAGTGCCTCTAAGTCTGAGACACTAAGGAAGATTTGTACCGAAAGGGGCCTCTCAGCCACTGGTACTAAATCTGAAATGATTCACAGGATCACAGATTAGCAGAAAATGCAAATTCTGCGTTTGCCTTCATATGATAGTACAGAAGGTACTGGGGCTATCCCTAGTACCAGTAATGTGTTTACTAGTGCTACCATAGAGAGAGGCCAAGATGATTATGTGGATGAAGATGTGTCCTCTATCTCACTGACCAGCTCTGGGGCTGAGCCCATGCTGGAATTCAAGAAGCAAGGGCTACTTTTCAAGCTGAAGGAGCTTGAATTCTGCATGGCTAAACTGGATTTGGAGAGGACAGAGAAGCAGAAGGACAGGGACCACCAGTTGGAGCTTGCTAGATTGCCGGGCACCAATGGTTCCCATAGAGGGTCTGGTAATGGATCTGGCCCCTCCTCTCATCCAAGATTTCCAAAAGATCTGCTTAGTATGTATGATGACAAGAATGACATCAAGGACTGGTTGACTGCATTTGAGTATGCGTGTGAGGTGCAAGAAGTAGTGGATGCTGATAAGATTGCATGGTTGCTCAGTCGACTACCCCATTCTGGCTGCAGTGCTATTATGGATATGTCAAAGGCTGACAGGAAAGACTAGAGTGAAAGAGTCATCAAAGGGCAGCTTGAACTCCATTGGAAGGTGTTCTTTCTATCTCTTTTAGGAACTAAAGTGACCTATTCCCAGATCCAAGAATAAAATGAGATGGGGGCTTACAGAAATGTGTTTATTGTGTGAATGGGTCCGGTTTTGTGTTGAATGTATTGGTGCACACATTTCTTTTACGGTCAGGATAGAAGAGCAGGATGGTGCCTCTAGATATGTGGTCATGCACCCATTAACTGTGATGAGAGAGCCATGCATCTAGAGCTAGTTAGCACTACTTTAGTAAAGCATAGTTATGGGTGAACGCAACAAGTGTTCTCAGAGGTTCATTTAATAAAGAGAATCAAGAGTACCTGGAGATTTGGACTGAAGAAGTAGGTCAGCAGGTACAGTTTATTAACAACATCCAAGAGTCATATGTGTTCCCTCCTCTGTGGTTTGGCATTAGTGGAATAGAGTGCCATGAACATTAAAAGCATTAGGTACTCTGTTAAAGCCCAGATGCATATTTTCCGAAGCGGCCATGCACCCGCTTCGCCTGTTACCACCGCTAGAGGGAGCTGTTGCCTTACGCATACAACAATGAGCCTTCAATTTGCGCATTAGAGACTGCCCACTTCACCTGTTATCACCACTAGAGAGAGCTGTTGCGTTAAGCATACAACAATAAGACTTCAAGTTCCTCTTCCAGGCATGTTTGTGTCCGGCTATACAAATCCACACCATTGAACCCACACCTTCCATGCATTCCTCTTTTGTCTGGGGGCAAGATTGTAGTCTATGTTTGGAAGCAAAAATCTAATATACAAAAACATTTTTGTATGTGTGCCTGTATGTTAGTACAGCTATACAATTCCACACCGTTGAACCCACTACTACCAAATTTTGCATGGATTCCTCATTTGACTAGGGAAAGATTGTAGTTTACGTTTGGATGCAGAAAATTGACTCCGTAGACACCCTCGTTTACTGATGCTCACCCCGATTCAATAAAGTAGTTACTAGAAGGTGGCAACATTTAGAAAAGTGTATGAAGCAAAATGTTCGATGTGTTGGTTATTCCTTTGAAATGTATTACTACTGCATATAGTTTGAAAGTGTTTATTAAAGCAAGGGAATTAAAACACCACTCCAAATATGGGAAATGGCAAGGTTGCAGTTTACTTAAGTTCATTCACAAGAAGAGAACACAATCAATCTTTCTTGGACATTTTCTCAAATGTTCTGAAGCCATTTAGTGACTGAAACACGCCGCACAAAAAACGAACATCACTTGGAAAAGCTCAATCTGATGCAAAGCGAAAATCAATATGGAAAGCTTCTGAAACACAACAACAGACAGTAGCATGACATGCCGACAAGAGGACAAGAGCAACATCATGCAGGGCACATGAGACATCACTCGATCAGGACACGGGCAACGCCGGGTACCGCAGCTAGTGATAACATACAATTAGCTGCAGAAAGGCCCAAGACAGGGATACCACTTTGACAGCATACTTCAAGTTACAAACACTAAGAACATATATACATTAAAAAACATATAAACAGTAATTCATTTGATTAAGCAGCTCAACAGAAACATAAAAAAACAATGATGGGAAAACCTCCATCCAACACAACTTTGGCCTATGTACACAGGTTTTTGCACTAGTACTTAATATTTGTGTTTGAACATTCAATTATTCTAATTAGTGTGGCAGTATGGTTGGATGAACAGAGGTGAGCGTAAAAATGTTTGTTTCCGATTAGTGTAGAATGGTATTCCAACGTCCCACAGGATTATGAATAAGGATAGGGTCATGGAGAAGCATATATGAATGCCACAGTGGTAAAGGGATTTAGGTTCCTAGATAATGAAGGAATCATGGCAGTGCACTTGAATGAAAGTGGGAGTGTACAAAAAGCTTCTTAGGTGGCACTTATCATCCCCATCCAGAGGGTAACATCTTCCCAGTAGCTTTGTCACACTCCTATCGAGGATGCAAGGAAATGGGTGACCGGTAAGATATGCAGTGGTTTTACTTGAAAGCACAACTCGATTGGAATTAAATCCTATCCACAGTCAGAAAGAACATGGGGTCTACTCCTCTTAAATTCACTGGTAATTGTGTGAGAAATGGATTTGAACTTGCCTTACACCCAATTGCAGGACAACCAGCAAATTTAGCAACAAATTTGCTAAATGTGGCTAGTTTAGCACTGGCCCAAAAATGGAAAACAAGCAAAATCATCACCTAGTGATGAGGTAGGCCAAAGAATGGTAACTGGCTACTAAGAAAAAGATCACATTCTCCCTAAATAATTATTAGTGCTCTAAATATATGAATATGTGGGATTCCTCAGTTGATTTTTGCCAGATTCAAGCCCAAATGTATTTTCATCCCAACTGTTAATTGGACATATTTTACTATAAGTGTATTGGGAAAGAATATATAGTGGGGTTAACAGAATGGGGTTGGTCAAAAGGGGTGTAATACAACCAGATGTAACAGACTAAGAATATTGCTACAATGTTTTGATCATTAGAAGGCATTTCTGTGCTGCAGGCTTGTATGGGGTACCCATGAACCGGATGTACTCATGGTGACTCTGAATCATGCTGTTCCCATCTTCATCTTGTATCCTGGCTTGCAACATTATGTGTTACTACTGACTTCTGCAGTTGTATTCTCTCTCCCCTCTTGCTTCTCCACTATTTTTGACTGCTTACTCTCTGTTCTCGCCTCCTCTCCCTTCTCCCTTTTCCTATCTCCTCCCCTCCTCCCCTCCATTTCTTCTATGCACTTACTCTATCAGAATTGTCCCTGGACCTAGCATGATAGCAACCTCGTCTGTCGCTCCCCCAGCCCCTTACTGTCCCCCCTCTCCCTCCAGCACTATCTGAAACGTTGTAAGGCCTAGTACGATAGTCGCTTGTTTTGTTCCTATCCTCCCTTTCTGCACGCCTCTACCTCATCTTTTGTTTTTCTTCGGCTCTACCAGAAATGTCATCAGGCCTAGTACGGTAGTCACCTGGCTGTCTCCATTTCCTTCCCACTCTCCCCCTCCCTTCCTTTTCTATGCCTTAGCTCTTGCACTATCTGGAATGTCGTCAGGCTGAGTATGATATCCTTACTGTTCATGGCCTCTAAGTATGTCATTGTATTTTCCCTTGTTCCCTCCCTTGCCTTGAAGCGCTTTGAAACACATTGTGTATAAGCGCTATATAAATAAACTATCATATCATGATGAACTGCTGAACATCTGTCTATCTTTAAATTATTGCATCACAATAAAATAAAAGTTTAAGGGATCAAGAAGGACACGAAGATTAAGGATTATGGTACAAGGTTTAGCTGCTCAAAAGAAAATTATACCTTCCCAAACATAACGATAAGTGCCAGGATGCTCTGCTCCTTGATAGGCTTAACCCCTTTCATTCTGAGGGACCTCCCCTTGTGCAATCTCTCTTCCATCAGATGTGGGAAACTAATCTCTCCCATCCTCTGGAACCAATGTTTCAAGCAAGATGACCTCTATGCCCGTAAGGGTTGCAGTCTTTGGGGTGACCTGAACACTTTGCCCTTTCAGTCGGATGCTGAGGCAGACTTTCCAGGGTCCATTACCCCAGTACCCCAGTCCTCAGTCTATTTTATATCCTCATGAGCAGGTGAGTTAGTGGAAGCAGACCGCAAGGCTAGCAAGAGTGGCTTCTGTGGTTGGTCAGGACTTTTTCCTGCACTGACTTTCTCTACCTCTCTAAACGCTTGACAAATTCCCTGTCCCAAGCTTCCCACCATCTGGTCCCGCCTACAGCACACTGTGCCGACTGCAACCTGCCTTCTCTTACTAGCTAGGTGTTGACCTTCACTCTCCTGCTGATGGCTTACTGTGCGGCCTAATGTCATACTCTCAATTATTGCTTCTCCCGCTCCTAATGTTATTCCCCTTAATGCCATGCTCCTCCTTATGACTTTCTCTGTCCAATCACCTACCTCTCTGTCTCCATCCCAGATATGACCTCCTCTTTTCCGCTACCAGCCTCCTATGTTGCCACCTGATCCTTACTTTCATTGTCTGAGACTAATGTGATCTCCTCTTCCCTCCAAAGTCGTCCTCCTGTTACCACCCCTTCTGTCCCTTAAATCTTACCATTTCATCTCCTTCTCACTAAGCACATCCAGGACACCGGGACATGCACCTCTAAACTCACAGACTGGTAAGGGGCACACCAGATCAGATAATACATGCACATCGTGGCACGGATCACACTGAATCCTGAAGGAACGTGCCTCCCCACTAGAGTAAGGCACCCTGCAACGCCTTCTTACCTCGCACCTGTGACTAATGCCTGCCTGTGCAACCATGAACATAGAGGCCCACTGCACTCCTCTCGGAGAAAAGCACTATGCAACGACCCGACGCTGCATGAATGCGCTTGTAACCAGTGGCTTCCCCGACAACCATGCCCAAGAAAAGTCCATGGTGCTCTCACACCGCCAAGTATTAAAAAAAAATCAAAAAACGTAAACACTGTGAGACACTGCAAGAGTATCAGCATAATAGGCTCCTGACTACAGAATATACATACAAAGAAAGGGACTATAAGAATAAAAAATTTGAAGTGAATGCTCTAAAAAAATAAAAGAAATCATGGCAACACTGCAAGGCACTCATAGACTTCCTGCCCCAAGCCGCCAAGCGGCTGGGCCGATCCTGGAAAGACCACTGTCTGCACACTGATGCTGCAGCACATTGAGTCCATCCATAAATGTATCCAACGATGCAGGAACACCAATCATCCTGCGACAGAGATAGAAGCAAGAGGTTTTATCTTAGAAGCTTCAGACGGTCACCTGTTCTCCTTAGCAAAGAAGAAAGCAATCCTTCTGAATTGACTGGGATCAGAAGCACAAGAAGTGTGCAGACATTTTCCACCCATCCCAATGGCCACCAGACACACCACCCATATAACCTTTTGAAGAAACCCTGGAAAGACTGGACAACTACAACTTATAGAGACGTTAACAGGGCTATGGCGAGACATGTTTTCTATTCCACGGTACAACACTTGGAAGACACCATTGAACAGTATGTAGCTGCCTGCACACATTAGCATCAACCAGCAAATTTGGAGCTTTCCAGAATGAGGTCATAAAGAACAAACTGCTGGCGCACACGAACAATCAAAACGTACAAGCCCACCTATGTCTCAATGGAGGACCATCACTCTAGCAAAGGCTGTGGAGCAGTCGATGGCATGGAGCAACGTCATTACAAGAAGAAAGCGCACCTATCTATTCCAGGAAAAGCAACAAGAACAAAATGCACCATAGGTGGGGCAAAACAACCTGGCAGGTCTCTTCCAGCGACCCTCGTCACAAACGTGAGTTCAACCATCATCCTCCAGACTCTCATTCCCTTGTTGCTAATCATAGGAAATTCTGAGCCCAACGGCCACTACCAGGTTCAGTGGGCAAAGAACCACAAAACTATGCAGGAAGCAAGCAAAGCACAAGTCTTACAAAGACAGCTTCAACAGTAGTTTCCCACAGTATTTACTTTCCACCATGAGTAAAGTTACATTTTTGATATCTCAACAAACTCAAGAAGGTGCACAACCAGTCAAGCACCAGCTGCGCAAGGTACCTTGGGTCTTGAAAATCAATTAAAGAAGCAGCTCAGGAAAATATCTGAACCCGGCATTGTGAAAGGAGTGGAAGAAACTGAATGGTTGGCCCCAATCATTTTGGCCCAGAAGGCAGATTGGGAAATCAGGATGTGTGTACATCTCCACAGCTTGAACAGAAACATTTAAATGGGCATGCATCCTCTTCCTAGCATCTGTGAGATGGTGAGCAGAATCAATGTTTTCCTCTTCTAGACCTATGATCAGCCTTCTCCCAAGTGGAACTAACTCCAGCAAACTCACTGTCTTAATCACTCCCATTGGCTAATACCAGTTCTTACTGATGCTTTTCGGGATAGCCTGCACAGCTGGAGTTTTTCAACCTCTCATGAACCAACTGTTAAGGAGCATTGAGGGAGTGCTCATTTTTCAAGATGACCTTGTGATGTGCACGAATGCCAAGGAAAAGAATGTTACACTCCTCCATTGAGTTCTTGACATCATGAAACAAGATAGGCTTATTCTAAAAAAACAGCAAATGTCGACTTCTGCTTCCAGAAGGGGAATATCTGTGACACCGCTTGTATTCTCCTAGAGTGTGAACCAAACAAAGCCAAAGAAAAGCCATTGTGGAAGGTCCCAGTCTGCAAACCAAGGAAAAACATGAATTGTTTTCTGCGTCTCTTCGAGTTCTGTGCAAAATATGCGCCTAACTTTGCAACTCATCAAGAAAGGAGCACACCTCTGGTGGTCCAGGGCATAGAAAGATGCATTCAAACAAGCTAAGGGCTTACGTTTCTATGCTGCAGCCATTCACCTCCCAAGAAACATATATCCTTACTCTGGACACAAGCATCAAAGGACTAGGGGATGCCGTATCTCAAATTAAGAATGGCAGAGAACGTACAATAGCATTTGCATCCAGAGTACTCGGACTGCCAGTAACTAACTATTCCATCTTTGATAGGGAGGCCTTGGTGCTTCAATATTTCTGGCAGTACATTTGAGGAGCATTGTTTATACTATTAATGCATCAGAGACTGTTGCTTCAGGTAAATTCAGTGGTATGTACATTAAGAATTGCCCTGTGACGTGCCAGGTTTCTGCTCTTCCCTAAAGACTACAACTATCAAATTGGTTACAAACTGGGGAATAACCTAGTTGCTGACTGTCTCTCGTGTATGTCATTGAAGGGCACACTAATCAATGAACCAATCGATGCCATAGCCCCCACTGGTGAGCTTAATTCTTTTTCTCAGGAATGCATCAGCAAGGAAGGCTGGCTCTTGGCAAATAGTGAAGGCTTAACACTGCAGGAGGTGAAACATACTGTACAGACATGATGGCCTCTGCCACAACATTTGGATAGCGGTCCTCTCCCTTATCAGAAAGTGCAAGACAAGGGGCCTCATTACACGGTAGGCGGTAGGGGATTACTGGCACCGGTAAGGGCACCGGTGCCGGTAATCCCCTACCGCCCTACTACGAGTTCCCTTTGCGGGTCCTCCCTTAACACCTGGTTTTTCCAGGCGTTAAGGACAGGACCCGCAAAGGGACATTAGAGCTAATAACGGTACCGCAATTTGCGGTACCGTTATTAGCGCCTTCCCCATTCCCATTGAGCCCTATGGGGGCTCGAATGGGGAAGGGCCCTGGTGAATGGGGAATTACCGGTCCCGCCAACCTTGGAATGGACCGGTAATTGCTCCATTCACCAGGGTGGAGTTGGTAAGGTTTTGGAGGCAGCCATGGCGCTATTAGTGCCATGGTTACCTCCTACCGTGTAATGAGGCCCAAGGTCTACTTACACAATGCATTTTCTTTGCAAGCAGATAAGGTGGTTCCTCCAATAGGCATTAGGTTAAAAATACTGCACGCCACTCCCCAGGTCCACCTAGGCATCATGTTCACAACCAAAGTCATCAATGAAGACTACTGTTGGCCAGCCATTGACCTGGTCACAGAGATATGTAATACAAAGCCTGGTCTGTGGCGGGTCTGACAAAGCTCTAATCGCTAGCTTATCCCCCTTCATGCCCATGACTATTGTAGAAGGTCCAAGAACAAATTGGCCATTGATATTGTGGGGCCCTACTACACTCTTTTCCCCTCCAATAGGTTAGCTGTAGCAGTTATAAGCGATCGTCACTGCCCATTCCCCCTTCGTGCGGTACATCATCACGCCACACTACAGGTCCCAGGAATCCCGGGGCCTCACCCACGTGGCTGGTCACGTGACCGATCCACTGACGCTACCCGAAAGTCCCCTCTACATAAGCATTCATAACTTGCCGGGCGGTGCTCCTTAACCGTTGCTTCCGTCTGGCAAGCAGCTTCTTGTGGTTGCTTTTTGTTCTGCTTTCCGCTTGGTTTCCTGACATCTCTGGCATATCATTTAACCCAGACTTTGCTTCTGCTCATCCTTGTCTGTGTTTGGTGCTCAAACACTCTGAACTGCTCCCCCGGCCGCTCATGAACATTGTCTTACCCTTGTCTACTTTTGGCACTCCGCTGCCTTGGATTGATCACATGGTTTTCCCCAAACTCAGCTTTTCCCTTGGACTGCTCACTCACATCCCGGCTGTCTGGGACTGCTCCTGGATATTACATTATCTGGCCCTGAGGATTCTCGACTTGTCATCTACCCTGAATCATCTTGCCTCCTGGAATTGTGTGTTTGAACTTTTTTGAACTGTTATTGGACTTGGCTCAGAGACTTTGGGGGTCATTACAAGGTAGGAGGTAACCATGCCGCTGTTAGCGACATAGCTACCCCCTTACCAGGTACTGGGTCCGGGTTCCTTGAATGAGGAATTACCAGGCCATTCCGACCTTAGAGGTCCCGGTAATTCCTCATTCAAGGAACCCATCCCCATTCCCATCCGAGCTCACATAGGGCTCAACGGGAATGGGGAGGGTGCTAACAACGGGCCCGTTAATAACTTTGTTGGTCCCTCTACTGACCTATGGACCCCTCATATGGTCCCGGCTCTCTCTTCTATCTCTTCCTTGCCCATTAATGGTGACACTCGGTTGGAGGTCCTCTTGGCCCCCTTCCACTCCTCCAAGACCATCATTAATGTCTTTCTGAATGGCACCGTCGTGGCAAGGGCCCTCAGCCCAAACTCCTCCTTTTTTGATAGAGGTCTCCCACGTCTTTTAACTTCCTTCCTTCTCCCACTAATTCTACTAGCACCTAGCTGGCTCCTCTGCCACCTCTTCCTTCTGCCACCTCTCTGGTACCTTCCCTTCTCTTCTCTGGCTACAATGACTCCCCCTGGTACCACCTCCGGTGGGTGCAATTCAAGCCTGTACCCCACCCTGGGAGTCTTTCAAATGTGGCAACCTGCTCCACGTCACTACTCTTAACTCTCCCTCTGCTGTCAAACACTCTTCTGATATCTGCCACCACCTCCAAGAACTTGATCTGGATGTCCTCGCACTGACCGACCTTGAGAATTGTTTCCCTGAAAACAAAAAATTGGGATTTTGCCCTTTCTTTGTATTCCTCGCACTGAACGAGAAATGGTTCACAGCCAGCTCGGTCACAAGTTTTGACACTCTCCTCCCTGATGGCTACAAGATCCTCTCCAAGCCCAGAACCAACCGACCCGGAGGTGGAGTAGCTCTGATCTTTCCGGAGTGGGTCCCGGCTTCTGTCATTCCTACGCAGGCCTACTCCTCCTTTGAATGCCTGGTCTGCAGGCTCTTTATCTCTCCTGATCTCTTTCTGGCTATGGCCACCATCTACAGGCCACCTGGCCAGGTTGCCCTCTTTCTCTCAGTATGGGCTGACCTCTCCTCATCTCTCATTGCCTCTACTGCCTCTGGACCTCAACATCTACATGGATACTTCAAATCCCTCCTCTGGGCAACACAACCTCTGTGACATAGTCTCTCTCCATTCTCATTCTACCCTCTGGTCCGACACATTCTGCCAGACACACCTTGGATGTTGTCATCTCCTCAGACGTTCACCTCTCAAACCTTCTCACCACTCCTCCCTTTGGACTTTCCCACCCCAGCACTGCCATCTACCTTCTCAGTAATTCGGCCCATGAAGCGTGTGCCACTGGATGCCTTTGCCTCTACTTTCTCTGTTCCTCCTACTCCTGCGGCTAACTCACACCCTGACAGAGCCCTCTCCAGCCTGCATCTTTCTATTTCCAAAACGCTGGACATCCGAGCCCCTGTCATGAAAATCCGTCAGAAGCCTACCTCCAAGTGCAACTCTTGGTAAGACTCCAACCTCGCTGCCCTGAAATGCAAGTGCAAGGTGGCTGAGAGGAACTGGAGGGCTTCCGGCACTTCCTCTGACAAACTGGCCTGCTGCCTACCCCAAAGGCAATACAGACACTCTTTCCTGTCCAAGAAGAGAGACCACATCCAAGCCTGCATCTCTGCACCCTCTAACAACACAGCCAAAATCTGAAAGGATCTGGCCAATCCTTCTGTAGTCTCCACCTCTCCTATTCCCTCCCAGGCCAACTGAAGGGTTCTGGCTTCTCACTTCATCACTAAAACCCAGGATATTCTGTCCTCGCTCTCCTCATCCTCTCTCTCTAACTCTCTCGGCCCCCCTCTGGCCGCCTCTCCCTCTCCTCCTCCTTTCTCCTCTCTCTCTCTGACAACACCTGATGATGTGTCTAGACAAGTCTGATCTATGAAAGTGTCATCCAAAAAGGTCCTCCCCTGCTCCCCCAGAACCATCAAAGACCTCATTGTCACCCTCGAACCAGCCTTGGCCTATTTTGGCAATCACTCTTTTGCCACTGGATCTTTACCCTCTCCCCTCAAGCACACCCCTTGTGCACACCTTCCTTAAAAAGCCTTTGGCTGATCCTACTGGTCCAGCAAACTATCGCCCAATCTATATCACTCATTTCCTGGGCAAACCTCTGGAAAAGCTGGCCATCTCCCAGCTTATTCTCCACGCTGAATCGGTTGGTTGTCTCCATGACCATCAGCCTGGCTTCAGAGCAGCCAGAGGCAAGGAAACTGCTTGCCTGAACACTCGTGAAGATTTGCTCTCTAATCTTGATTCCAGCCTTCCTTCTGTCCTCATCCCCCTTGACCTTTCCTCTGCTTTTGACATGGTCAATCACACCATCCTGATCAATCAACTCCTTCCTCCTTGACCAACCCTCCCAGGTCCAATGTGGTTCCTTTCTCTCCACCACCTCTCTCTCCACATGTGGTGTTCCTCAGGGCTCAATCCTCTCATCCTGGCTCTTCAATGTCTACTTGGCCCCTTAGGCCCATCTGATCTCTACCTTCTCCTCTAACTTCCAGCGCTATGCAGATGACACTCAGCTCTCTTTCAGGCACCCCTCAGCCTCCTCTCTCACTCATTCTTGACTGTCTATCCATGATTCAGGATTGGTGCGGCTGCAATGATCTCTGCCTTAATGCTTATGTTTATTCTGTGCAAATTTGATTTAAAAAGAAAGCGCCCCCGCGCCTCTCGTTTCCCCCCTCCCGACCCGCTTCCACTTCCTTGTTGCCTTTTTCCCTCCCGCCTCCTGCCCGCCCCCCTACCCTGATTGGTTAGTCTATCTTGGGCCTTCGGTCTACTGTCCAAGCCAACTCCCTGCACGCCTTTCCATCCGGCGTAGCCCAGGTGAGTGCATCATTTGCAGCCGAGCCTGCTGCCTGCTTGGGGAGTTTATTCTGTGCAAATTTGATTTGGAAAAAAGCGCCCCAGCACCTCTCGTGTCCCCCATCCCGACCCGCTTCCACTTCCTTGTTGCCGTTTTCCCTCCCGCCTCAACCACCTGCCCACCCCCCTTCCATTGTCTCTCCATACTGGTCTTAACTAGCCCTCCTAGGGCAGCCCCCTGCCCGGCAGCCTCCTTTGGCTAAGGACCCAGAGGCAAAGGACGGCTCAGAGAAAAGACAGCTCTAAATCGTATCTGCAGGTATCCGCAGGAGAAGCAGGAAGCCAGCACCCACCAAAACGTAAGTGTGGCAAGGGCGGGGACTGAAGCAATTGCTTCACACAACCCTACTACTCAAACCTACAAGCCCTACTGTTGTAAACTCCTGCATATAGACTGTACTCCCAACATTATTGAGCATGCCTGAATTGTTCCATTGAGTTGAATCTCACTTCTAGATAGTCTGCACAAACCTCACAAATTTAGAAAGTGTGCCTAATAGCGTAACTGTACCAAAGTTGAATCTAGAAAGTGTGCCTAATAGCGCAACTGTGCCAAAGTTGAATTAGAACGTGTGCCTAATAGCGTAACTGAGGTTTAGTTGAATTTAGAAAGTGTGCCTAATAGCGTAACTGTGCCAAAGTTGAATTTAGAAAGTGTGCCTAATAGCGTAACTGTACCAAAGTTGAATTTAGAAAGTGTGCCTAATAGCGTAACTGTGCCAAAGTTGAATTTAGAAAGTGTACCTAATAGCGTAACTGTACCAAAGTTGAATCTAGAAAGTGTGCTTAATAGCATACCTGGGGTTTAGTTGAATTTAGAAAGTGTGCCTAATAGCGTAACTGTACCAAAGTTGAATTTAGAAAGTGTGCCTAATAGCGTTACTGTACCAAAGTTGAATTTAGAAATTGTGCCTAATAGCGTAACTGTACCAAAGTTGAATTTAAAAGGTACACCCAACTGTGCCAAAGTTGAATTTAGAAAAAGTGCATAATTAAAGGATAGTTCCGGGACTTTTTTTTTATTGTCCCTACGGGTCGGCCATGTGTTTGTAAGCATAAATCGGTAGATCGTAGGAAACTTTCCTATGGACCTTACCCGACTTTTCGCCCATTATCGCACTCGAAATCAGCCTCCATTTTGTGATAATCCTATCATTCCGCCGCATCGACCTGGCTCACCTGCCTTTGCGGCACTAAATCAAATCCCCCGCCCCTGAGCCTGACATCAGCAGACGCGTACTGCCCATTCCAAGCACGTCTCGTGTCAACAATCGCTGCGCCTCAGCTATTGACGTGTTGCCATGGAAATGGCAGGACGCCTCTTTCCCCAATAAGTATAAACAGACCGTTTCACAACACACAGCAGCAGATTTTCGATTCCATTCCTCTCTCTGTGTTACTTTGAGTATTCTGTGACTCGTTTCAGTGCTCTGGTCAGCTACCTTCGCCGCTTGTAGCCCGTGTGAACACCTGTACCATCTCTGTAAATTATTTTACTATCTTTACCGCACAATGGCCACAATAATGCCGTATATGTACGAGCCCGAGTACACCGAGGAAGAACTACTGGAAAGTCAAGCACGCGAAAACGATGGGGATTCGGACGGCAGTTGGGAGGACCAGTCAACGGATGAAGAGCCTGGACCATGTCGCATGGACGGCGTCTCCACCTGGTGCACGTGCAATCGGTGCGAGCTAATGCCAACTGAGGAGGAGAACTGCTGCTGCCGTGAAAATTCCGGGTGCTTGGCCTACATTTCGGAAAGCGAGCAAAGTCTGCAGGAAGGCGAGCAAAGTCCGCAATGCATCACCGAGCTGCCAGAGTTCAGGGAAGCCTGCCTCTCACGGACCGTGTTGAGGATGATGATGGTGCTTATGCACGAACTTCGCGGCACTGTTCGTCCGCGTAATCCGAGTAACGAGTAAGTATACTCTGTTTGTGATGTCAGTGATGCCACCACTATTTCATGGTCGTCTCCCACATATAAAATTACATTTACATATCATTCGAACGCATGTAAATTTGTTCCATATAGTGCATTTTCTAGATATAATTTTTTTCTAAGAAAAATGACATGTGTTACCTGAATCGACATTGATAAGAAAGTTTGGTCAGTTTAATACAGTTTGCATCTTTTTTTTTCACAGGTGGTACAGGCTGGTGGCCTATCGTTGCTTCACTTGGTGGCTTCACGGGAGGCTCGGACACCGCGTTCGGAGAGTAATACCTGCCTGTGCGGTACTTGCCATTAGACAACATTTCCCCAGTGACAGTGGACAATACCGCGGATTTTCCCTCGATGTGCTGCAACCTCAACTTTACAATGTGTAATGTTTATTATTTATGTTTAATTAAAATCTAAAATAAAGCCCAACATATATTTTAACAATGGTTGTTTTGATTTTTTAAATGAATCTAGTGTATATTCTCCTGGGAGGGTGAGGTATTTATAAACTCACCCCCCTGGTTTCCATGTAGTAGATCCTGCAGCCATCCTCTTACATTCAGTTAGATGGCCTCTCCTTGGTGAGGCCCTGCGGCAAACTGGTCTTGTCTGCACGACCACCGCCCCGATCCACCCCCCGCCCTATCAAAGGCAGTTCGCACCGGGGTACTTGTGCTGGCAAGTGGAGCTGTCAGGGAGCGATAAAGGCCAAGAGGTGCCAAAGACCATGTACACTTCAAAGTGGTCTATAGAGCATGGGTTGTTGTTCCCATGTCTACCTACAGACCCCGTGTCTCCTGCCAAGCATCCCCCCTCACGCTGGACGGCCCCCTGCAATCCACATAAGTGTGTCTCCATTCACGAGTCTTCCTGTGTCTTGTCTGCACGACCACCGCCCCGATCCACCCCCCGCCCTATCAAAGGCAGTTTGCACCGGGGTACTTGTGCTGGCAAGTGGAGCTGTCAGGGAGCGATAAAGGCCAAGAGGTGCCAAAGACCATGTACACTTCAAAGTGGTCTATAGAGCATGGGTTGTTGTTCCCATGTCTACCTACAGACCCCGTGTCTCCTGCCAAGCATCCCCCCTCACGCTGGACGGCCCCCTGCAATCCACATAAGTGTGTCTCCATTCACGAGTCTTCCTGTGTCTTGTCTGCACGACCACCGCCCCGATCCACCCCCCGCCCTATCAAAGGCAGTTCGCACCGGGGTACTTGTGCTGGCAAGTGGAGCTGTCAGGGAGCGATAAAGGCCAAGAGGTGCCAAAGACCATGTACACTCCAAAGTGGTCTATAGAGCATGGGTTGTTGTTCCCATGTCTACCTACAGACCCCGTGTCTCCTGCCAAGCATCCCCCCTCACGCTGGACGGCCCCCTGCAGACCGCATAATGCCACGACATATACACGTCATTCATTCACAAACACACCCCTGTTTCGAATTCTTTATAACCCACTTCATATTTCTAATGAGAACTTCTTTGCGCTTTGCTAGTCAACCCGTGAAGGTGCTGGTTATCTGCTCTTCGTCTCTGTGAACTTCCGTGACCACTTTGAGCAAACTCGTCAGTTTGCAACCTGTGAACTGCTCCCTGTTCTACGACAAGAAACTACTCTGATCCCTGCATCTAACTGTTTGTTCGTCAAGGTAAGTCCATGTACCATAATCATTTTGCGTCCAATTTTTTAATTTATATCTATTTGCTAGTAGTCATCAAATTGCATCCATGTTTTCTTTTCGTTCACGACAGTACATGCAAGGAACTAGTCACATGTTCTGAGTTTAGTCAAATTACTTTTTCTATTTTTTGAAAGTTATTGAAATACTTATCCGCATGTGAATAACGTGTATAGTTCCAAGAACCAAAACGGACCTTGCATTGAACCTTTTATGTGTCATTTAATGTTTTAACACATTGGTATTCATAGAGAATTGTTGATCTTTACTTTTCAGAACTTTCCATAATGCCTGCCTGTTCCATTGGCGGTTGCCCTTCGAAGACCCATAACAAATCTGAAGGTACTATAATGCATGTTTTCCCTAAGACAATAGATCAGATAAGAGAATGGGTCCGATATTGCGGATATCCAGCCTCTGAGATAGAAAGTAGAGTCCTAGAAGTCTTTGCGGACAAGAGGGGTGATCGATACCGCATCTGCAGCAGGCACTTTAGCCCAGACATGTACTCCACATCATTGCTAATAAGGACGAAAACACCGCGAGCGAGGCGAAAATTGCTCTCAACCGCTATTCCCACTCTATTCGTCCACATCCCTCCACTGGTGAGTCAAGTTTACGTATTTATCTCTCGGCATTGCGGTAGTGTGTAGCATTAGCTAACAATAATTTCCCCATTTATGTATCCACTCAATATGAAGGCTGAAGATTCTCCATCCGTGTCGTTATTGCAGTCATCAGCCACTTCAAGCGCCTATCGGGTAATCTTACTTAGCTATTCTGACACTGACTTGTTTTAGGCATGTAAATCAATAGTTTTAATTGATCGTGTAATTATTTTACCTAATGGTACACCACAGTACTCGTCCTCTAGTCTTTGTTTTCAGTTATAATTATTGTTATCCAAAATAATGCAAGTACTGTCTTTCAGGGAGATGCTGAGGAGTCCAACGCATTGACGACAACCGTAGATGTCACTCAGATGCTCGAGGTACGTTTCCGGACAGTTCCATCGATGGAGATCATCAGATCTTGCATTCTTGTAGCGTGATTGTTACACACAATGTTTCTTTCGTTTTTAGCCATTGGTATGTCCTTCTGTCGTCGCCCTCCTATGTGTCTTCTTTTTTCAATATTGTGTTCATTACTAATGAAAGTCCTATGTTTCAGGGAGTCGATGGAGCATTAGTCCAAGAGGAAGGGGGAGCATGCAGTTACGGGTCGGCGCAACAGCTTGCAGAAGTGTGCACCGCAGTTACAGCGTCCCTTGATGTTCTTATGCATTTCGAGGTATGGATACTGACAGATCAATCATGCGAGATCAAATGACGTGATTACATCCGCTATACTTCCTTCTTTATTAACGCAAGTACTATGTTTCAGGGAGCTGACGGAGCTTCTTCAACAAGAACATCACCCCTAGTAGTTGATGCAGATCTCTGGGTGGTGACACTTCCAACGATGGAGCAAATCGAATCATATTTAGATATCCATTATTTATTTTAGACAACTGATCATTTGTGCAGGTCTATTTAGATGAGCCGTTGACGCCTGCAGAAAGTTTATGTTCTTTTAAACAAAATACAAAACCATACTAATGCAATTACTGTGTTTCAGGGAGTTGCTGAAGCCTCATCTTCAATAATATCATCAATGGAAGTCTATGCGGAGCCCGAGGTATGGATCTTGACAGTTCAATCTAACTAGATCAACAATGCGTGAACTATTGTCGTTTGAATGTTCTACACAATGCGTTCATTCGTGTTTTGCTATTGAGATGTACGTATGGGTATTGGTCCCCAAGTACATTTTGTGTTTTCAATATTATTATACATACTAATGAAAGTTCTATGTTTCAGCGAGTCGATGGAGCCTCAGTGAGTGATGGATGTGCTTATCATGAAAGTATAGTCGTTGCAGCGCGAGAGGAAGTGGAGACATGCACACACGAGTCGGAGCAACAGCGTCCAGATGTTGAAGTTCGAGGAAAGAAAGTTTCAAAGAAAAGAAAGCAAAAGAAGGTTAGTGTCCTGTTCACTATATTATGTTGTCTTTCACTGTCAATAGTTCAATACTGTAAGTTGTGTTTAAACTGAACATCCCTTTTCTAATCTGTCCTCTAGTTGCGAGTGGGTGTAAGAACTAGATCTACACAGACAGTGAAGCGAACGAGAGATGTTGCTTGTCAAACCTTTTGGCAGGGACTTGAGACTGGAGATGCATCGTGCCAATGGGAAGAATATGAAGTGATTGACAACGGAGCTATACCACCACCAGCCATTGATAGTGAATGTCCTCCTGGTAGTTTGGATGCAGTCGTAGATCAATTCACAGAATCCACACCCGCAAAAAATAAGAGCACGCGAAAGTTGAAGACATTGTTTTTTTCTCCCATCTCCGGACAAGGAACAGATGTTGCAATGGAAGAGAATGAAGTGGACGACAATGAAACACCATCAATATCACTCAGCATAGCGGAAGACGATATCAGAGATTGTACCTTTCATGCGAGTGACATGTCCTCAACGTTACAGGCCGAACCAGCTGGGATGCAGAGTGACAGTATAAGGAAAGAGGCCAAATTCATTGTATTCGATAGCTGTTTGATGGATATTATTATGATGATGAAATGTGGGCATTGGGTTGGTGGGGAAGTATGTGGGGAGCCATTGATTAATGTGACTCGTGCAATTCGAGGCACTAACCTTAAAATACATGCCACCTGTACACAATATCATCCGTTCGCATGGTCTGCACAACCCATGCTGGGGCAACTGCCAGCAGGCAATCTACTTTGTGCAGCGGCCGCACTTTTTAGTGGTTCAAGTTTTAAAAAGTTACAGTATTTCTTTCAGTTTGTGGGAATCCATTTCATTGCGAAAAGTCAGTTCTACAAATACCAAACCGATTATCTATTTCCAGCCATCAGCGAAGCTTGGAGAATGGAAAAAATGTCAATGGAAAGTACATTCGCGGGCAAACGCTTCAGGCTAGCCGGTGATGGACAATGCGACAGTCCAGGATTTTCAGCCAAGTACTGCACCTACCACTTTCAGGACATGGAAAGTAAGAAAATTGTGAGTTCGGTGGTCGTGCAGGTGTCACAAAGTACATCCTCAGTGGCCATGGAGAAAGTTGGCTTTGTAGCATCATTGCAAGAACTACAATCGCGGGGAATGGTGATCGACCTGATAGCCACGGACAGACACGTTTCAATTGCCAAGACAATGAGAGAACAGTACAAAAATATAAATCACCAATTTGACGTTTGGCATCTTGCAAAATCAATCAATAAAAAATTGTCGGCTGCAGGAAAAAAAAAAGATATGCAAGGTATTTCAAAGTGGTCCAAGTCAATCAGCAACCATCTTTGGTGGAGCTCAAAAACATGTGAAGGGTCGTTGGAAATTCTACTGGAAAAATGGCGGTCAGTAATGTTGCACTGTAGCAACGTACATCGATGGTCGACAAATGAGCATTTCCACAAATGTGAACATGGCCATTTGTCCACAGAGGAGGCACGGAAGAAGAAGTGGTTGATTCCTTCATCACCCACTCACAAGGCCATTGAAAAGATTGTATTTGATAAAACTATAACAAGAGATTTGAGGGGACTCACGGAATTCTGCCACACAGGAGATTTGGAGGTGTTCCACAATATGTGCCTAAAGTACAGGCCCAAAAGATTGCATTTTGGCATGGAAGGCATGATAAATCGGACTCTTCTAGCGGTCTTGGCACATAACCATAATGTTGGCCGTCAACAAAGTAGGACGACCGGAACTTTAGGGACGCTTCGCTACAATAAGGCCTTCACTAAAAGAAGTAAACAATGGGTGATCAAACCAGTGTTTGAGGATATGCAATATGAGTTTATTGAGAGACTTATCGTAGATGTCCTCGATAGGCACATACATGGAGTGGTGAACGAACCTATGCAGGGGACAACTGCATTGCCACCCAACATTGCCTCTGTTCCATGTCCACCTAAAGCAGAGCTCATTGAGAAATACACATCACGGTTTAAATGATTGTAATTCGATTGTCTGTTCTCTCGAGTCTCCTCATGTTGCAGGCCCATTGCAATTAAACCAAACAGTAATATAAATCATTTTTACAAAAATTATAGAATGTTTCCGTATTACAAACACATGGCCGACCCATAGGGACAATAAAAAAAAAGGCACGCAGACAAGATGTCCCTAAAACTAACTGCAGCTAACTAGAAATGTGTGCTCGCTCAAAGTGAAGGTCAGCTGCTTTGATGTTTTGCTCGGGTGGCGGAACGGCCCACGACCCAATATAAGGTTCTATTGTGATTTGACCTTGACAGGCCGGGACCATCCTGAAAGACTAAGAAAAGATAATGAATAAAATTTCAGAAACGAAACGATGAGCCACGTTCATTAGAAGAAGTAACGTCGGCAAAGAAGGAGTGGTGTTTCGGGTCTGCCCTACACAGAGACACAATGGAAAATGCAAATATAATGTAAGTAACTTTTGATGAGTTTATACCGCAATTTCATTACTATACAGTGGCTTTAAAGACGGGTTCAGTTGTACTTGTTCGTTCTATGTGGCATAGTGTTTTCTACCGCGCACTATCTGGAGGAGAAACATCTGCTTTTACTGAAGCACCTCAAAACCTTCCTCTTTGCTTCTGCTTTCTCTCTCCCTCTCCCCTGCTACAACTGGTCCACTGTCTGCGACCTCGGTCCTGGGCCCTTCCACTCTCCACCTGCACTGCCTCCCTGTCAACCCCTGCACTGGGGGACTGTCTCAGTATCCTACAGCCCCCCCTTCCCAGCACTTGTTCTGCACTTACCTTGCACTTGCCACCAGCTGGCCCTATTTATTTATTATTTTATGCTACTTACCTTGTACTCCACTCCCCCCCCCCCTCCATGCCTCGCCACGCCTTTAAACACTTGTGTACACCCAGTAGCGCTGTCCTCGCTATGAAATGAATAATTTTAATAAGGATCTGATGGTGAGACTAATTTCATTTTTTATGTTTTTAGGTACATCATTCACTACTGTCTGTGTCACGAGTACCAGACACCGGCGGACGGCTTCTACAGCCGCCAGTTGCTTCTCCGCGTGAACAACGTTACCACCCTGACCATTTTATGGGACGATCGCCAAGTACAAGTATGCCCTTACGCGGTACTAACGGTTAGATGCAACATACCTACCGTTGTGGTGGCCTAGTGCCTCGTTGTTGGAACAGCCATGCGATTATCAGTGCGACAGAAGAGCTTATTTTTATCGTAAACCAACACCCTGTGTACTGCACACGAACATCGCTTCCCTCAAGACGAACTAATTTGGATCGAGAGCAAAGAAAAATGCAAATCGCTGAATATTCTCTAAACATTTGATGTCCAATAAACGTACTTTGCCAAATGTACAATCTTGCCGTTTGCTTTTAAACCACGGTTTCACATTCCGAATTGTGGTGCTGTATTGTGAGATGCTCTAAGACCCTGTGTACAGCAAAGGACCATCGCGTTCCTCAATACGAACTTTTTGGAACATGAGCAAATAAAAATGCAAATCGCTGAATATTCTCTAAACATTTGATGTCAAATAAATGTACTTTACCACATTTACAATCTTGCGGTTTGATTTCAAAGTACAGTTTCATATTCCGAATTGTGGTGCGCTGTATTGTGAGCTGATCTGTGTTGATTTCCGGGGTCTGTGTGGAGTCGCGTAGAAGACGCCTGGGCGCGTTTGCCTACGCAGCTCAGTCACGTCACGGATAGAGGCGGGGAATATGAATGTTTTGATAAAGTCTGTTTCAGGGGCGGGGGATTTGATTTAGTGCCGCAAAGGCAGGTGAGCCAGGTCGATGCGGCGGAATGATAGGATTATCACAAAATGGAGGCTGATTTCGAGTGCGATAATGGGCGAAAAGTCGGGTAAGGTCCATAGGAAAGTTTCCTACGATCTACCGATTTATGCTTACAAACACATGGCCGACCCGTAGGGACAATAAAAAAAAAGTCCCGGAACTATCCTTTAACCTCAATATGGTTTAGTTTTATTTAGTTTTATTTTATTTTAGTATTTGTATAGCGCACTGCAACCCAAAGGCATAGAGGCACTGAGAAGAATATGTATGCAGGCTTGCTTAAGGGTTACAAGATAGCGGCCCAGTACAATGGATAATACAGTTACATCGGATAATACAGATACATCGATTACAGTAGGTTACAAGACAGGTGCTGTAATTAGAGACAGTCATTAAATGAGGCGATAGGGGGAGGCAAGTCAGACAAAAAGCTTAGTCTTCAGGGCTTTACGGAAAGTTGTGTGTGATTCGATCATCCCAAGTTGGGCAGGGAGGGTGTTCCAGTGAGTTGCAGCCAAGGTAGGGACACTGGAGCCACCGGCTCTAACTCTTTGTGTATGAGGAACAATGAGGCGATTGGCATATGCAGACCTGGAAGGTCTAGAGGGTGTTTTATTGGTGATCCTCTGAGTTAAGTAGGTAGGTGCCAGTCCATGGATGCATTTGTGTGCAATGGCCAGTGTTTTGAAAAGGATCCTTTCTTTGACGGGCAGCCAATGGGCCTGCCTTCTCACCCCAGATATGTGGTCCCTGCGATCTGTGCCGTTGCTGTCCTCAAGGCATTATTCTGAGCCACTTGAAGTTTTGACAAGTTCTTTTGGGAGGTACCGGCATAGAGTATGTTACAGTAGTCTAGCCTAGATCCGATATAGGCCCTTGCAATGGTGATGTAGTTGTCTTGTGACAGGAATAGCCTCACTACATTGATTAGTTTGGAGTGGAAGGCAGCTGGGGACGCAATGGCATTAACCTGTCTGTCCATGGTCATGCTAGGTTCCAGGTATACTCCTAGAGTCTTGATGGCTTGGGACACGGTAATGGGGATATTGTCTATTGGAAATGCAATGTACTGCGCACCGAGTTTACTGAGTGTGGCTGTGGATCCAATTAGCAAGAGTTCTGTTTTCTCGCTATTTAGGCACAGCCAGTTTTCAGCCATCCAGGACTGGATTGTGGAATAGATGCGATTGAGAGTATTCGTGTCTGCAGGGTAGTCACCAGTCAGAGGGATGAGCACCTGTGTGTCATCAGCATAGTTAGTATATGAGATGTCCATGGCGTCAAGAAGTTGGAATAGTGGCCTAGTGAAGAGGTTGCATCAAATGCAGTGTCCCTTGAGGGACACTGCATTTGATAGGGCTGGGGGCAGCACTCGAGGAGTCACAGAAAACCTTCATCACTCTCTCTTTGACGAAGGACGTTGCGCCTCATTACATTTTGTGCGGTAAAAATTTGAATTTTACGGCATGGCGCTATTAGCCTCTCCGCCCTCGCAAAAGACCGCTAATAGCGTCCCATTACGAGTTCGCGGACACGAGCATAGCGCCATGCCGTAAATGACATTACCGCCAAGCCGCAAAAGTCCACAAAATGCCCATTACCGGCCTCGACTAAAGTGCTGATAGCACCTCCTCCCTCACGCAACATGCAAATAGCGGTCACCGCTATTAGCGGACACCGTTAAAAAGCGGAACCGGAAATAGCGTCATCTCACAGGAACGGGAAAGAGAACGGCAGCCATCTTTAAAAACACAATCCATTGCCATCCTCTGCATCCAGGACATCTTTCCGGAGAACTCTGACCAAAAACCATCCAGGACTGCCTGAAGATGTCAAAGGCCCTGAAAAAAACCTCTGATCGACAGCGGAAAGAGAAATTTACACCAGAGGAGCTCATAATGCTGACTAGCACACTTGTAGCCAATGCCAAAGTCGTCTTCGCCAATGATATGCGCCGGGAGGCTATCATCAAGAAAAAGGCCATCTGGGACGAAGTTGCCCGCAAAGTTAGTGCAGTGGGCACTACCACCCGCAGTGTGAAAGACTGCCGCAAGAGGTGGGACGACCTCCGGCTACGTGTGCGGAATATCCTACCAGTCAACCGCAACCTTGCAATGGCCACAGGAGGTGGGGCAGAATCACCTCTGAAGATGAAGGAGTGGGAGGAGACATGTGCCTCCACAATAGGAGTCGAAGCCATAGAGGGGGTCGGAGACATGGAGCATGGTGTGGCCATCTGATCTGATGGAGGTGAGTGTATACGTCAAACAATGCACAGTGAAGGGTGAGGGGGTACCCCAAACATGTGCCGATGACCAGGCCATTGATCCTGCCACACACATACATGCATGCATCACCATATACACGTGAAATACAGACCCATCAATGCATGACCAACCCGACACCCCCATTACAAGAATCACTGATGAATAGGCCCCAATGCATAGAGCAGCATGACGTGAACATTCTGCATGAGGCACCTAGACCCATTAACGATGATGTACCCTATTTATGTCCTCCACAGGATCACCGACAGACACTGGAGACACAAGCACTGCAGCACATACTCCCCCAGCAGCCAAAAAAGCCAGAATGCATGAGAGAGGTGACACCGCCACCACCTCCAGGGGAACTGGGAGGACAGTCCATCTGCAGAGGGCCAAGGGCAGCAGGAGCACCATTTCATCACAGCCTGAGGGCACGGCTCCTGTTGTAGCTGAACCCACGCAAGTGTGCCCCATCATTGCTGAGATGAGCACGGAGGGCACGCACTCCGCAGCCACCAGCTCCACTGGGGAGGCAGCAGCCACCGGACCGGCCACTGACGAGGAGGACGCAATCGACGTCCTACAACTCATCCATAACCCAGCCCAACATGGTCCATTGAGGGGAGTCCAAGGGCAACGTCCGGATCTGCTACCCAGGGAGCACATGACACCCACACTGTAGAAGGTGCATAGAGCCCTCAGCTGTCCTCACTGGATGCCGGAAGCACGGACCAAGGCGCACCGTCCAGCCCAGCAGCACCTACCACCCTGGCAGACCTTGCAACCATCACCCGGAGGCAGGAAGACATTACTGCGCTGGTCGCCCAGCATGTGGCCAAGACAGGCCGTCTAAGGGATGACCTCAAAAAATATGCAGGGCAAACAAAGGAGGCCATTGAGGCCTGCACTGACAGGATATGCCAGGAGATGGGCCAACTCCGCCAGGCCATTTTACGTATTGGGGACATCATGGAGAAGCATCACCAACCCCCAACACAGGATCGACCGGGAACCTCCTCCTCAGCGAGTTCCCAGCAGACCAGCCCCCTGCGCCTCTCCCTGCGCAACCTGAGGCGGCCCACATCACACCAACCCAATGTTGGTGGAGGCCCTGATGCTTAGCTCCACCAAGGACCAGGTGGCACATGTGGTGCCGGAAACGTAGACACCATAAGACTCACCTGGGTATTTTGGGGGGAGGGGGGAAGGGTGCATTTGGGTGTTTTGGGGGGAGGGGCGTAAGGGTGCATTTGGGTGTTTTGGGGGAGAGGGGTAAGGGTGCATTTGGGTGTGTTGGGGTGTTGCACTTCTTATCACATTCTGTTCAATACACACTGTTCTGAAGTTGAAACCCAAGCGTGGTCTCCATCATTGCGTATGTGTCATTTATCTTGGACAGGGTCCTTTGTGGGACTCCAAACATGCACCAGGGCAACAATATCCGTCTCCGTCCATGCTATTTCACCGTTGTGCCTGATGGGATTTCAGAATCAGATGCTGACGCACATCGTGTGCCACCTTGGCATTGCCTCTTGCATGTCCTGCCGGGGCATTCCACCCGTACTCATCCCCATCCCCATCATGCTCTTCTGGTGGTTGCATGTCAATTTCAGGTGGCATTGGCACATTCCATCATATGCACATTTTTTGATGCTCTACACATGCCATGGTTATCTTTGCCACTTTGACACGGCTGTACAGGAGTGCCTCACACAGGCTGCTTAGGCAGCGGAGCACTGTCATTGGAAGGCTGACTGCCAGCTCTATCACGACACAGGTACGGGGATGTGCAATATTGTTGTCCTCTTCCTGCTGGTTCTGTGGGTTCCGTACAGGGGTTGGGAGCCACCTACTCAGTGGATAGCTGGCATCGCCTGTATGGTGTGAAGAATGGGTACCTGTTACGGGTCACCTCTGGTGCGGGCTGTTGTTGTTGGTGCTGCACTGCTATCATGTAGTCAAGCCCGTCATGTCATGCTGCTGCTATTGGGACCATCTTGGTGTGGGAAGGGGTGTAGGTAGGGGTGTGGTGTGCTCTTTTGTGCTGACCACTCCATTGCATGCACCTGTGCTGATTGTGTCCACCTGTGGTAGATGGGTACACTGCTCAGGTCTCTTAACGGGTGCTTTTCGATGCCGTTATTAGCGCCATGCCAGTAAGGGGTTTTTGGGTGTTTTCCATGCCACTAATGCCATGTCCGCATGGCTTGTGATGGCCTGGTATTAGCGCCATGGTGCTAATTCCGGCCTGGGAGTCGTGCGCCCGCGGCCTTGCCGCTATTAGTGGCACCGTAATTAACGGGTGCGCTGATAGCGGTGGGTCCGGGTCGTGATTGGCTTAGGAAATTAACGGTACCGGTAATTCTTTACCGGTACCGGTATTCCCTTACCGCACAACGTGTAATGAGGCCCGATATCCATTTGCAGACTTTCGGGGAGAAGTTGGCAGTGGACAGATGATGACATAAGATCTTGTGGTCTACCAAATTGAATGCGGCAGACAGGTCTAGCAGGAGAAGGAAAGCAGGCCTGCCGGCATCTCTTAGGTCATCAATTTGATTTTTGAGATCCAGTAGGGCGGTCTCTGTGCCGTGCCATGACCTGAAGCCAGATTGGCGCAGCGCTAGGAGTTGGTTTTCTTACAAGAATTTCTGAACTTGCAGGTAGGTTGCTTTATCAAGAATCTTTAGCAGGAAGAGGACAGTAGTGATCGGTCTGTAGTTCCCTGGAACCAATGGGTCAAGGGATGTTTTCTTTAGGAGCAGGCAGACCCAGGCTTCCTTCAGGGAGGTAGGTACCTGGGCTGAGCGGAAGGATGAGTTAATGAAGGCGGTAATGAAGGGAGCCAAGGAGTGGGCGCATTCTTTAATGATGTGTGCTGGGCAAGCATCCCCTTTACAGTTGAATGGTTTGATGGATTTGATAAGGTCAATAACTTCTGCTTCAGTCAGGTCAGAGAAGTCAAAAGTGGGTAGCTCCTCGGCTACGGCGGGTGGAGGGGAAGGGGGCTGTGTTTCTAAGATGGATAGTAAGGCTTTTTGGTGCGCTAGAATTTTAGTTTGCAGCGTGTCAAGCTTATCTAGCATGGCAGTTTGAATAGTGTTGCACCAAGACTCATCCTTGATAATGGTGGATGGAGGGGTTGCATAAGATCTCTTTGGTCCCAGATTTGGCAATGTCGATCCTAGTGTTGAAGGATGCAGCTTTAGCATGAGTGATGGCTGTTTTGTATTGTTTAGAGCAGTTTTTGAAAGCTATGTTGGTTGTTTTCTTAGGGTTTTTTCTCCAGGTTGCAAAAAGGCGCCTTTTAGAGGACCGTAATTCCATAAGTTCTTGGGTGAACCAGGCGTTGGAGTGCTTTGTTTTCTTCGCTTTCTTAAGTGTGAGCGGTGTTATGGTGTCTACAGCGCAGGTGATGACTTGCTTAAAGGCGTTAGCGAGGAGGTTTGGATCACTCGGGAAGGGAGGCTGGAGGGAAGGAGCTAGGAGGTGAGGAAGGAGGTTTTCACTAGTGAGTTTGTGCGAGCTTCTAGAGAGGGCTGCTGGCAGTATTGGGTTTAGTGGGCCCCGTAGTGGTGGCAATGTTGAGTTTGATGCAGAAATGATCCGACCAGGGGATGGGGGAGATGTCAGGGACAAGGATGGGACAGTTATGATGCGCTACCCAATCTAGCGTACAGCCTTTTGTGTGGGTAGGCTCGGTGATGGTCTGGATAAACCCTAAGGTGGACAGGGCTTTTTGTAGAGTAGAGACTTGGGCATCGTGACTTCCATTGAAGATGTCCAAGATTAAGGTCACCTAGTAGCACTATCTTGGAGGTTTTTTTGATGTTGTTAGACAAAGCATGTATGAGAGCCTCTTGGAACTCAGAAGAGGGTCCAGGAGGGCGGTACACAAGATGGAAGGATATGGTGGAGGTGGGCGAAGTCTGGAGTTTGATTAGAAGATATTCAGCGTTGGATCCTAAGTCACTTTGAATTCTTCTAGTGTTAAGAGTGTCTCTGACAATAATGGCAACACCTCCCCCTCTTTGGCCGACCCTATCCTTTCTATAGATTGTTTAGCCGTTGGGGATGGCCAGGGAGAGGGCAGGGCTGGATGATTCCTGAGCCAAGTTTCACAAATAAAGAGCAGATCTGAGTGGTCATTAGTAATCAGATCGTGTACATCCAGGGTGTGGGCAGGGATCGACCTGGCGTTCACCAGGGCACATTTCAGGGCAGGTGTGCTGCTGCTGATCCAAGTTGAATTTAGAAAGTGTGCCTAAGTAACCTCACTGTGCCAAAGTTGATTTTAGAAAATGTGTCTAATAGCGAAACTGTGGGAAGTGTGATTAACACCACCCTGTGGTATAGTTAGATGGTGTGAATAACATCGTCCTGCAGCATAGGTAAATTCTGAAAGTGTGAATAATATCTTCCTGTGGTATAATTGAACTTTGATTATGTGAATAATATCAACCTGTGCTACAACTGCATTAGAAAGTGTATAGTTGAACCCAGAAAGTGTGAATAATATCATCCTGTGGTATAGTTGAACTTGGAAACTGTGAACATCTCACCCTATGGTATAGCTGTACTTAGAAGGTGTGAACTAACATCATCCTGTGGTAAAGTTGAACCTAGAAAGTCTGAATAATTTCACCCTGTGATATAGCTGAACTTAAAAAATATGAATAATTTCATCCTGTAGTATAGTTGAACTTGGAAACTGTGAATAACCTCACCCTATGGTATAGTTGTACTTAGAAGGTGTGAATAAAATCTTCCTGTAGTAGAGTTGAACCATGGGCATAATTTTAGGGGGGACAGGGGTGTTTGTCCCCCCCCCCCAACTTTCATGGCACACGGTTTTGTCTCCATTCATTTGGCTGGGGCACTTTTTTTTCAGACGTAATGTCCCCCCCCCCCCAACAGTTTCAGCAAAGTTACTCCACTGAGTTGAACTTTGAAAGTGTGAATATCCTCACCCTGTGGTATAGTTGACCCTCGAAAGTGTGAATAATATTTTCCTGTGGTATAATTGAACTTAGAAGGTGAGAATAATATCATGCCGTGCTACAGCTGAATTAGAAAGTGTCCCTAACTGTGGTATAGATAAACTTAGAAAGTGTGAACAATATCTTCCTGTGGCTCAGGTATGGATAAACTTAGAAAGTGTGCATATCTTCCTGTCATACAGCTGAGCTTACAAAGTGTCCCTAACTGTGAAAAACTTCACCCTATGGCAGAGGTCTTCAAACTGTGGGGCGCGCCCCCCAAGGCGGGCGCGGCCGCATCCCAGGGGCGGCGCCAGAGCCCACCATGAAATTGGAGGAAACGGAAGGGGCAGCTCACATAGTCAGCATAAAACGGTCTTAGGCACCAATGTAAAAATGGCCAGCAGTTGCAAATGGATATTCAGTGTTTAGTCACAGACTGTTTGAATAGTACCCAAGGGGTTGTTTTTTGTTCAAATGTAAACAAATGGTGATATTTAAAGAATGCTTTGACAATGGTCAAAACTACTAGCTGCATAGTGAAGTAACTCCTCAAACTGGCCCACATTGGCCAAAAAAGTGGCCCATTTTTATTGGCCTACACTAGCATTTTGCATTTTTGGTATAGGCCAGTCCAAGCCTGCCGGCTCATCCATAATGGGTGAGGGGGCGTCCAACCACTGGAGGAGCCGAGGAGCCGAGGAGCCAGCCTAGTGAAACACTGATCACTCCCTCAGCAGCTCCTGGGCTGGCTAAACTGTCAAAGGGAAACTCTGTTTGCCTTTGACAGTTCATTTCCCCAGCCGCACATGATCACTGAGCCATGCAACGCTGGGGGTATTTTGCTTCGCCAGCCTTGCATAGCTCATTTGAAATGCTGGCTCGGCACTGCATGTATGTATGTGCAAGGGGGTGCTCCTGCGCCTCCTCGCACATACGGTCAGAGCAACCTGGAGCGGGGCATTTTAGCAACCATGCGAGGTATGTTTATGGTGATTTATTTTTTATTTAAATGTGTATGGATGTGTGTATGCTTGTGTTATGGTATAGCTAAACTTAAAAAGTGCAGATTATATCATCCTGTGGTATAGTTGACCTTATACAGTGTGAATAATATCTTCCTGTGGTATAATTGAATTTAGGAAATGTAAACAATATCATCCTGTGCTACAGCTGAATTAGAAAGTGTCCCCAACTGTGGTATAGGTGAACTTAAAAGTGTGAATAATAACATCCTGTGGTATAGTTGAACTTAGAAAGTGTGAACAAAATCATCCCATCCCAACTGTAGCAAAGTTAAACTAAGCCAAGCCATGAGTCCACCCGGCCCACCAAGGTCAGCCAAAAGAGACCCACTCGCACCGGCCTCCCTCCCCCCCTCGCCCTCCATCACATCCCTAGCCTACTCCCTATCCATCTCCCATGACATTAGAACCAACCCATCCCAAACCAACCCACCCACCGCCACATTCCCAACCCACTCGCTGTCCAACCCTCATACCAGAAGAACCATCCCATCCCGATCCAGCCCGCCCCCAACCACGCGCCATCCCCAACCCCTATCCAAACACCAAGCCAGAGGAGCCCAATGGCGAGCCAATCATCCTAAGATCACTGTTCCTCCCATCCCCTCCACCCACTCGCCCACTATCAGCATTCCCGCACCCCCGCCTCCTCCGACTAATGGCCCACCCAGCCTCCCAGGCACATCCAGCCCAGCCACCACACCCTCCACCTTCCTCTCATCAACCCCCCCAAACATCCTCCTCCAACCCCACTCCTTCCCCTCTTTTAAAACTGCATGTCTCGCCCTAGCAAGAACAGTAGCCGCATCCCTTTCACCCTCCAACCCCCCTACCCTCTCTCACACACCAACCGCATCAAAAACCCTGAAAAGGAAACATAGCTGGTCTCCCTCAACCTCCCATTACTCCTTGCCACTCCTGTCTCGACCCACCACCTCACTCTCCCAATCACGATCATCACCACCCTCCCCTTCTCACCCTGCCTTAAACCCCTCTCCCTTGAATTCGCACCAACCACAACTAAAAATCCTAACCCACTACACCGCTCATTCAAGTCCCTTTACCCAAGCCCAACAAACCATCCCCCCTCTCTCACCCCAATTTCCACCCTCTCCCCTCACCCCCTTCCACGCACCACACCCTCCACTCCTCCTATCCGTGACCCCACTCCCCCCATCCCCCACCTCTGCAACCTCCACATCATCCTCCTGTACCGAAGTAAGATGCATCCTTTTTAATGCCCGATCTGTAGCAAGAAACAGACACAGCATCTTTCACCTCCTCACCGCAGACAAACCAGACCTAGGGCCTCATTAGGACCTCGGCAGTAGCTGTGCCTTTATTAAGGAAAGGAATTTTTACCGGGTCCATGAAATGGGCAATTACCGGGTCATGCCAACCTAGGCGGACCTGGTAATTGCCCTTTTCTTGGACCCGGTAAAAATGAATCCCCATTCCCATTGAGCCCAATAGGGCTCAATGGGAATGGGGAGCAGGCTAACATTAACGGGCCCGTTGTTAGCATGCTTGTCCCCTCGCGGGACCTGCAAAGGACGTCTGGTAAAACCAGACGTCCAGAGTGGGTCCCGCTAGGGGACCTTGTAATAGGGCATTATGGGATTAATGGCTTCGGCACCTTTACCGGCGCCATTAACCCCTTACCGCCCTCCTCGTAATGAGGCCCCTAGTCTTTATCACAGAAACCTGGTTCTCCAACAACTTTGCCCCTATCGCCAATGAAGCCTTCCCCCCCAAACTACTCCCTCATCCCACTCAACCGACCCTCTAGAGGAGGAGGAGTAGCGATCGCCTTCAAGTCACACTTCTCCACCTCAATCATCGACAGCCAGCCAACCATCCCTTCCTGCGAATCGCTTCTCGTCAAAATATCCCTCCCCCAACGTTCTCCCACAGTTTCCTAATCATATACAGACCGCCTGGCTATGACAGACAATTCTCAAGTAACCATTGGGATTCGATAGCCACCATCCAATTAAACCATCCTACCCTCACTCTTCTACGAGATTTCAATATCTGGCTTGACATCCCAACCAACCCTATAACCCACTCACTGGTCGACTCCCTAGATGGGATTAACCTCCTCCCCCACATAAAAACCCCAACTCACTATAAAAGACACACTCTAGATGCCAGCTTCAGCTCCCACGACCAGATACACCTAAATCCCCCTGACCCCCATCATCTGGTCTGATCACTTCATTGTCCCCTTCAACATCCGCTCACCTGCCCCCTTGCCCTTACCCAAACCAGAACCTCCTAAACTACGAAAATGCTGGAAAAAACATTCCCAACCTGGCCGACGCGCTCTTTCAGTCTCTACCTACCTCCCCACGCAATGTACACTTAACCACCTACGCCATTGACTCATGGCTCAATACCTCATTAATCCTGCTCACACCAACTTGCCAAACATCCGCCTGCCAGGGCCCTTTTCCAAGATAGTTTACACCAAATCTGAAGACTGCAAAACAACTATATAAATCCCTCGAACGCAAATGGCGGAAAGATAAAACCACCCTGAGCAGATCGACCTTGGCCTGGCACCATCGCCACTACAAAGCCGAAATCTGGAAAGCAAAAAAAGCCCATTACAACTCTCGAATCCTCAACTGTGAAAACCCCAGCAAGGAAATCCACAAAATCATCTCTGAATTCACCAAACCATCATATACCACCCCCCAATCAACCCCATCTCAGTCACTCTGCGACTCACTCTCCCACCACTTCTACACCACTGCTCTCGAAAGAACAAATTCTCTAACCAACACACTGACCCTCTTGCACCCAGCACTTAATCCACCCACCCGATCTGCCAACCCACCCGACCATCGACTCATTCACACCAATATCAACAGACAAATTTCTCAAACTTATGTCTGCTCGGAAACCATCTGGCTCCCCGCTAGACCTCTGCCCTGCCTCAACCCTGAAAGAAATATTTGCATCTACCTGTGCAGGAGAATACGCAAGAATCATCATAAACCCTCTCCTCTGGAATTTTTCCCAACCCATTCAAAACTGCTCATGTCAAGCCTCTTCTAAAAAAAACCTCACGCAACCCTCTTGAACCCAAAAACTACCACCCCATCTCAAACACCAGGTTCCTTGCTAAACTCATCAATCGAACCACTTACTCCCAACTAAACGCCTTTGTTGAAGCCAATAATCTCCTAGACCCTGCTCAATCTGGTTTCAGACCCCGACATGGAACCGAAACCACCCTGACCTCAATCTGGGATGACCTTAAAAACACTGCAGACTCTGCAGGATGTGCTGCACTAATCCTTCTTGACCTATCAGCCGCCTTTGACACAATCAACCACTCAATCCTCCTCTACCACCTCCACTCCCTAGGAATCCGTGGAAATGCTCTCAAGTGGATAGCTTCCTTCCTCAACAATAGGAACGAAATAACCCTTCTCTCCTCTCCCCCTTTGCTTCCGACGCCCGACCAGTCAATACCGGAGTTCCACAAGGAGCGTGCCTATCAGCCCTCCTGTTCAACCTCTATATGTCCACCCACCTACAAATAATCAGCTTGCACAATATCCTGTTCTATAACTACGCCGACGTCACCCAACTAATCCTAAAACTCCTTAACTCAAAAACCAGCTGCCAGCCCGACCTCGCTGCCTGCCTCCTTGACATTGCTCACTGGATGACCACAAACCACCTTCTTCTAATGCCCGCCAAAACTGAAATCATGGTGTGTGGCAACACAGAATTATTTCCGCACCCTCTTCCCTAGCCATCATCCATGGGCAATCCCCCGACAACCTCAACCTCAGTAAAAAACCTTGGATGCACTCTCGACTCTGACCTAACCCTCTCACACCAAGTCAACAACGTCTCTAAGTCCTACCACTACCACCTCAAAATTCTTAGATGCATTTTTCCATACCTCTCCTTTCCCAATAGACTTGTCACTGTCCAATCAATTGTAATGTCAAGACTGGGCTATGCTAACTCCCTCTACCTCGGAGTCCAAGCATACCACCTGAGTAAACTACAAAGAGCACAAAATGCTGCAGCCAAACTGCTACTAGCACTTGGCCCTAGAGATCACACCTCCCCAGCTCTTAAAGCTCTCCACTGGCTCCTGGTTGGACGAAGGGTGACCTTCAAAACATGCATCTCTCACCGAACAATGCATAAAACCGGAACTCAATCTCTTCAGGACAAGCTAAAACCTTACCATCCACCGCACACTTTAAGATCAAGCACTGCCCGCCTCCTAGTGATACCTAACACCAACTCTGTCAGGTTGGGTGGATCATCATTCACATCCTTGGCCCCCACTCAGTGGAACTCACTTCGACCCAACATTCGACTCACCAAAGACGTCATGTCTTTCCGCAAACAACTGAAAACGTGGCTCTTCCCTTAAATCGACTCTTAGCACAAACACAATAAAACAACCACAATAAACAGAAACCCATGGTTGTTGAACAAAGATATCAATCCTGCATAGAGACCCGACCAATCAAACAGAAAACCAAAACGGCCAGTGTAAATAAAACGGATAAACTGAGTAGAACGAATGAAGTGGATGAAACGGATGCAGTGGATGAAACAGATGGAGTGGAAGAAACGGATGAAATGGAAGGAATGGATGAAGTGGATGGAACGGATGAAGTGGGTGGAACGGATGGAACGGAAATAAGTGGATGGACGGAAGTAAGTGGAGGGAACGGAAGAAGTGGATGGAATTGAAGAAGTGGATGGAATTGAAGAAGTGGATGAACCGGAATAAAGCGAATGGAACGGAAGAAGTGGTGGGAATGGAAGAAGTGGTGGGAACGGATGAAATGTAATAAACAGATGAAGTAGATGAAACGGAAAGTAGATTGTATGCATAGAAAGGATAGAGTGGATGGATAAAGGGGATAAAGGAATGAAATGGGAGGAAACGATGAATGATCTGAACCGAGAGAGTAGATGGAACAGATGGAGTGGATAGAACGGATGGAGTGGATAGAACGGATTGAGTGAATGGAACGTATAGAGTGAATGGAACGGATGGAACGATGAGCTGGCTGGACTGAGTCATCTGGTCATAATGAACGGATGAGCAGATGAAACAGATGGAACAGAGTGCCCCTACTAGCTGGAGTGGATGGGATGAAGTGGATAGAACAGATTAAGGGATGTAACGGATGAAGTGGATGTAACGGATGTAACGGTGTCATGATGCCTACCTCCAAGGAGCCAGGTCTGACCCAGCAACCCCAGAGGCAGGCATCATTTCCCCCAGGGGAGTGCCAGCGGGCCCAAGCTGGGGCCCTTTGGACGCAGTCCTGGCGCCTTAGGCGCCAGGCTCATGTTGGACCCCTGTCCTGGTGCCTTAGGCGCCAGGCTCATAAAGCTAGACATGTGTTCAAGTGTTTTAATGTGCACTTATCTGATGCAGACCATGCTGCTACATCCAGGCCCTCTTGAGGCCTGAATGGAACTACTTTATCTGTGGGACTACTTTCCACCCGGGTGTGGTCGGGGAAGGATACATACCTGATCGGTGGAAGGATACACACTTGGAACTTCTTCCAAAGCTATTTAAACCACACCCAATCAGCAACTCACGCTTCGCGTTGTTCTGCTCCTCGCAGCTGGACGCTCACCGTGTCAGCTCCTGCATCTGGACCTCAGCCACGCCTGTCAGTATCCTGGGTCACCTGCAAAGGGAGACAAAAGACCTTACCTGCTAAATCAGCACTACGGGGACATCACACCGACGATCCTGAAAAAGAAGACATCATTTTGAAAAGCATTTCGCTACGATCGCTGCAGCGCTGCATTTCACTCACCTATCCTGGACGCCTCCATCTTCAGCAGCGATCATCCGGATTCACAGCCACTTCCCAGAGCCTAGAGAGAAAAAGACAAGAACAAGGTGAGAGAAGGAAAGGAATAGGAAAAGCTCAGTTTCCTTCTAAGACTTACTTGTTGGGTCATTCCCATTTAATTTCGGGTCTTGCCGCTTCCAGGCATTTTCCGGACCCCGGCCCCTATGGGGAAAAAAGACAAAGACATTGAATGAGTGAATGCAAAGACATTACCCGAGCGCTCATCCAGAACTTACCTGTCATTTACTGGAACTGCACGTTTCACTTCGGGTCGGCGCCATATCTCCGGCATTCCGAACCCCGGCCCCTAAGGGGAAAAAGACATAAGCATTAGCGCTTGCTGCAACAAGACAATGAACATTATTATTAAGCTTGGACTTTTGAACTTGCAGCAGAACTTTTGCAGCGCCTTACCTGAAGAGTCAAGCTTACCTGAACTCCCATCAATCCTCAATCCAGTGAAGTAACTGGGTTTCAACGCGCCCCTGCATCAGAAGCAGGATGGAGAGCTCATCCTTCCTGACCCTAAGGTGAGACTTCACGGGGAATCGTGGAAGGGTATCGTGGAGGGTTGGAAGAGAGTGGGAGGCTTGAGCATAACTCAGTCAGTAGGTAATACTCCCTTTTCACGCACAGGGGAATCTTCCTGCGAGCCAGAGAAGCCAGAGTAGAGGGGCCTTTCCTGTCCATCTTCAGAGTCCTGCGCTTCACCATTGAAGAAGCATTAGCACTCGAAGCCAGACCTGCGCCTCTGTGGGAATCAGGTGAGCGTAACAGAACGCGAAGCCTACCCACAATTTCCCACCCGGGCGCTATGGAGACTTCCGAGACTGACCAGCTGGCCCAGCTTTTGGGGGAATTACGGGCAGAGATGCACTCAGCCCGCCAGGAGACTAACACTCTCAAAAGAGAACTGATCCTATCCAAGGAAAGAACAGATGACCTAGCCAAAAGGTTATTACAAGCCCATGCAGGGCACACTCCTTTACCTAATTCCGGAGACATTTCCACATCAATGGGTTTGAATAACCCGGTACAAATCAATCTACCTGGACACATGCCTTTGGCCCCGCCTGAACGTTTTGCGGGGGATCCCAAGAAATATGCCGTCTTTATGAACCAATGTCGTTTACACTTTCTATGCAGACCCGGAGCCTTCCCTAACGACCAGACCAAGGTAGCCTTTATACTATCTTACCTCAGTGGCAGTGCTGCCGATTGGTCTATTCCATTGGTAAATCAGGATGATCCCATTCTCCAGAATTTTCAGGGCTTCCAGGCCAGCATGGAAAGATTGTTCGCTCGACACTCTCAAGGACAGGCCCTTGATAATGAACTGCTATCCTTACGACAAGGTAATCAGGATCTTCTGCCCTACATTGCCACCTTTAATATACTGGTTGTGGAAACTGGATGGCCAGAAAACAAAAGGATCACATTGTTTCATCGAGGCCTGCGCGGAGAGCTTAAGGATGTTCTAGCTCAGATAGTAAATCCACCCCAGGTCTGCGCAGACTACATAAACTTGGTGGTTCAACTTGATCACAGACTTCAAAATAGAAAAGCAGATCGGTTCAAGTACGAAACCCGAGTACCGATCAAAACCCACGCTAACTCCAAGCGTACCGACATATCCGAACCTATGCAAATCGGCGGTGTTAAAGGACCATTAACGCAGAAGGAACGAGAGAGAAGGCGGCAAATGCAACTTTGTCTGTATTGCGCGACTTCCGGTCACTTTCTTCGAAATTGTCCAGTTAAACCACCTAAGAAGGTGGTTGGAGCCACTGATAACGATTTATTGACACCTGATTCGGTAAACGACCTAGCCCGACAAGCGTAGGGGTCCGCTTGCCGAGCTTGAAAACAAACTCTTTGACCTCGCATTTTGTCATGCCAATGGTGCTCGTGGACCCAAAACAGCCTCAGCAGTTGCATGCTATAAAAGCATACATCGACAGTGGAGCTATTGGAAATTACATAGACCGTGAATTGGCTTCCGGGATTAAGCTCCCTCTCCGCCCGAAAGTAACCCAAGATGTCATTACTACAGTAGATGGAACCGAAATAGCCTCAGGGCCTGTAACGCATTCCACTGTTGAAGTGACACTGGTGGGTCTGGATGGACATCGGGAAGCAATCGTGTTTGATGTGATCAAGGCCCCACAATTTCAAGTAATTCTTGGAATTCCTTGGTTAGAAACACATAATCCCAGAATTGACTGGCGAGCAAAGAAGATAAGTTTTCCTGATTGTGAACCAACTTGTTATCCCAAAAATCCAGCTATGGGTCTAGCCTCAGCAACTTCCACCCCTGTACAGCTACCATCAGAATACCAAGAATTCCAAGACGTTTTTCAGAAGGAACAGGCTAACACGTTACCTCCCCATCGGTCTTATGATTGCCAAATCGATCTGGTACCCAATGCTCAACTACCTTGTAGTAGGATTTATGCTCTTACGGAACCTGAGAACCTGCATTTGCGTCAGTATTTAGATCAGTACCTAGCCAATGGTTTTATTCGCCCGTCCAAGTCTCCTGTCTCTTCAGCTCTGTTCTTCGTGCCGAAAAAAGAGGGCGACCTTAGAACGTGTATAGACTATCGCGCCCTAAATCAAATAACGATTAAGAATCGTTATCCTCTGCCCTTGATCCCTGAGCTTATCGACCAGGTGAAAGACGCTTGTGTGTACACCAAGTTAGATCTCCGAGGAGCTTATCACCTGGTGCGTATAAAAGAAGGCGACGAATGGAAGACTGCATTCCGCACCAAGTTTGGGCTCATCAGGTGATGCCCTTCGGTTTGTGCAATGCACCTGCCTTTCAGTACTTTATGAATGATGTTCTTCAGGAACTTATCGATGTCTTTGTCATTGTTTACATTGACGACATCCTGGTGTACTCTTCTTCAGAATCTGATCACAGAAAACATGTTAGGGCAGTTCTTGATAAATTGCGCCAGCACAGACTATTTGCAAAACTCGAAAAATGCGTTTTTCATACCACAGAAGTTGAGTTTCTCGGATTCATCCTGACACCTCAAGGAGTCCAAATGGACTCGCGAAAGGTGGACGCCATCCACAAATGGCCATCTCCTAGCTCGGTGAAGGGAGTTCAGAGCATGCTCGGCTTTGCTAATTTCTATCGAAGATTCATCCCAGAATTTTCCCGAACAGTCCAACCCATCACAGCTCTCCTAAAGAAAAACAAACGCTTCGAATGGACTCTTGAGGCCGAACAAGCCTTTCAGGACCTGAAAACCAAATTCACCTCTGCACCTGTATTGAAGCACCCGCACCCAGATCTCCCGTACATTGTGGAAACCGACGCATCCAGTTCGGCCATGGGAGCTGTCCTGTCGCAAAGAGACCCAAAAACTAACCAACTACACCCAGTGGCCTTTTGGTCCAGAAAATGTTCTCCTCCTGAAATCAACTACGCAATTACCGATAAAGAGTTACTGGCCATCAAATCTGCTTTCAAGGCTTGGCGTCACTACCTTCTCGGGGCAAGACACACCATCACCGTAATTACGGACCACAGAAACTTACAGTATTTAAAGACGGCCAAAGCTCAATCTTCACGACAACTCCGATGGGCTCTATTCTTTGCGGAATTTGATTTTGTAATTACCTATCGCCCTGGCTGCAAGAATGGAAAAGCGGACACCTTATCCCGGATTGGCATGGAAGAACCTAATTCGAGCTTAGAACCTGTGCCCATCATACCTGAGCAAAGAATCTTAGGCTTAACTTCATTGCAAACTATTGAGGACATCCAAACGCAAGTTAAACAACTTCTAGACTCTTCAACCTTACGGGAATGGAGTCAAAAGGGTCCTCATTACACCGTTAAGGATGACTTACCCTACTTCCAGGAGCGGTTGTTTCTGCCAAGTAAAGAATTGCAAGAACTTGTTATTGCCCATCATCATGAATCTTTAATGGAAGGACACCCTGGTATCGCTAAAACGGAGGAAAAAATCAAATGCCACTTCTGGTGGCCTTCTTGGAGAAAAGACAAAGTCTTTTGTTCTGTCTTGCGGAATTTACGCCCAAAACAAAGCTCAAAAGAAAAGGCCAGCCGGCCTACTTCAACCCTTGGATATTCCACCGGCACCATGGCACACCCTGTCAATGGACTTTATAACCGACCTGCCTCCTTGTGCTGGTTACAACACAATCCTTGTAATCGTGGACCTATTCTCCAAAATGGCTCACTTTAGCCCTTTAAAAGGTTTGCCTTCAGCTTCCATCTTGGCCAAGGAACTCCTGGAGAATATAGTTTTCATACATGGTTTCCCTTCCGTATTAGTCTTGGATCGTGGAAGTCAATTTATCTCCCATTTTTGGAAGAAGTGTTGCCGATTAGCACAAATAGATGTGCGGTTATCCACCAGCCACCACCCCCAGAGCGACGGACAAACCGAGAGAACCAATCAGACTCTCGAGCAATATCTTCGGTGCATGTTACACCAATCTGAGTTGAATTGGAAAGACATTCTTTAGATCGCAGAATATGCATACAACAACTCAGTGCATTCTGGAACCGGACAAACCCCTTTTTATACTTTGTATGGTCACCATCCTCGGACCTCTGACCTAGATCCACCTCTGACCCTGGAAATGCCCGCAGTAAATCATCTGCATTCCACAATAACCCGAGCCTTCAAAGAAGCTGCAAGTCATTTACAGCAAGCTAAGAAAAAGTATAAAGAAAACACTGATTTGCACCGAAGTAAAACTCCTCCTTACCAAGTAGGAGACCAGGTATGGCTAGCAACTAAACATTTACCCCTCAAGGGCCCGCGAACCTTCAATCCCACATTCATTTGACCTTATCCCATCAAGGCTATAATCAACCCAGTGGCCTTTAAACTGGATCTACCGTCCAACATGCGTATTCATCCAGTTTTTCATGCATCACTTTTGAAGCCAGTACAACCAGGAACCCGATTGTCCAAGCCTCCAGATCCAGTTCAAATTGAAGGGGAATTAGAATTCGAAGTTAAAGACATTTTAGACTCCAAGGTGGTTAAGTCGAAACTCTTATATCTTGTTGACTGGAAGGGATATGGACCTCAGGAGAGATCGTGGGAGCCAAGTAACCATGTACACGCACCTCGATTAGTACAAAGTTTTCACCGGAGATTTCCGAACAAGCCAAAACCCCCGGAGGAAAGAACCTTGGGAGGGGCCTTGAGGGGGGGTACTGTCATGATGCCTACCTCCAAGGAGCCAGGTCCGACCCAGCAACCCCAGAGGCAGGCATCATTTCCCCCAGGGGAGTGCCAGCGGGCCCAAGCTGGGGCCCTTTGGATGCAGTCCTGGCGCCTTAGGCGCCAGGCTCATGTTGGACCCCTGTCCTGGCGCCTTAGGTGCCAGGCTCATAAAGGTAGACATGTGTTCAAGTGTTTTAATGTGCACTTACCTGATGCAGACCATGCTGCTACATCCAGGCCCTCTTGAGGCCTGAATGGAACTACTTTACCTGTGGGACTACTTTCCACCCGGGTGTGGTCGGGGAAGGATACATACCTGATCGGTGGAAGGATACACACTTGGAACTTCTTCCAAAGCTATTTAAACCACACCCGATCAGCAACTCACGCTTCGCGTTGTTCTGCTCCTCGCAGCTGGACGCTCACCGTGTCAGCTCCTGCATCTGGACCTCAGCCACGCCTGTCAGTATCCTGGGTCACCTGCAAAGGGAGACAAAAGACCTTACCTGCTAAATCAGCACTACGGAGACATCACACCGACAATCCTGAAAAGGAAGACATCATTTTGAAAAGCATTTCGCTACGATCGCTGCAGCGCTGCATTTCACTCACCTATCCTGGACGCCTCCATCTTCAGCAGTGATCATCCGGATCCACAGCCACTTCCCAGAGCCTATAGCGAAAAAGACAAGAACAAAGTGAGAGAAGGAAAGGAATAGGAAAAGCTCAGTTTCCTTCTAAGACTTACCTGTTGGGTCATTCCCATTTCATTTCGGGTCTTGCCGCTTCCAGGCATTTTCCGGACCCCGGCCCCTATGGGGAAAAAAGACAAAGACATTGAATGAGTGAATGCAAAGACATTACCCGAGCGCTCATCCAGAGCTTACCTGTCATTTACTGGAACTGCACGTTTCACTTCGGGTTGGCGCCATATCTCCGGCATTCCGAACCCTGGCCCCTAAGGGGAAAAAGACATAAGCATTAGCGCTTGCTGCAACAAGACAATGAACATTATTATTAAGCTTGAACTTTTGAACTTGCAGCAGAACTTTTGCAGCGCCTTACATGAATAGTCAAGCTTTCCTGAACTCCCATCAATCCTCAATCCAGTGAAGTAACTGGGTTTCAACGCACCCCTGCATCAGAAGCAGGATGGAGAGCTCATCCTTCCTGACCCTAAGGTGAGACTTCACGGGGAATCGTGGAAGGGTACCGTGGAGGGTTGGAAGAGAGTGGGAGGCTTGAGCATAACTCAGTCAGTAGGTAATACTCCCTTTTCACACATAGGGGAATCTTCCTGCGAGCCAGAGAAGCCAGAGTAGAGGGGCCTTTCCTGTCCATCTTCAGAGTCCTGCGCTTCACCATTGAAGAAGCATTAGCACTCGAAGCCAGACCTGCGCCTCTGTGGGAATCAGGTGAGCGTTACAAACGGATGAAACGGATGCATTGGATGGAACAGATGAAGTGGCTGGAACGGATGAAGTAGCTGGAACGGATGAAGTGGATGGAACGGACGAAGTGGATGGAACGGATGATGTGGATGGAACGGATGCTCACAAACTGTGATCCAATCACCTTCTTTGAACACAACCTAACGGGTAACTCTGACACAATCACAGTGTTCCTTGTTCTTCTTCTGTTTTTCCTTTACTCTCCTGAGAATCTCATCCATATCAATCATCTTAACATTCTTCCTCATTAACCATGAGGGACTCAGTCTACCACATGGCACTCTGCCCCTCATCATGACAAATGGTTCAATTTTTGGAATGAGGGGTCATCCTGTACACATTCAGTGACTCCTTCAGGGTATCCTTCCAGGGTAATGATTTTACCACTGCCAGCTGAATCATCCCTTTCATGAAGCCATTCATACGCTCAACGAGACCATTTGCCACGAGATGGTATAATGCTGTGCGTCTATGTTCATTCCACGATCCTTCAAAAATCTTTGTATGCTCTCAGAAATAAACTGAGCCCCATTGTCAGCAACCAATTCCTCTGGGTTACCTTCTCTGTCAAACACTATTTTCACATTTTCTTCTATGACACACCACTCCACCCACTTCGATGTATAGTCTATGAGGACCACTATGTACATTGTGCATGGCTCCAATCCCTCAAAAGGACTAGCTGTGTCTATGGCCAGCTTTATCCATACCGACTCAGGAATTTGTACAGGTTGGAGAGGTGCTATATGTTATGGCTAGCTTTACCTGCACCTGATGTATATATGGATGGAATGCTGTGAGTGACTGATGTGGAATGCAGAGTGAGGGAATGTTGTGTTATGAGTGGGTTCCATGAATGTCAGTTGAGAGGATGTGATCACTGAGAGAGGATGCCGATTGATGTTTCCTGTCCCTATGACTTACCTGACTTGATGTACTTGACCTGATGTACCAGTAGCAGAGTAAAGAAGATGTTTGCTCCTGTACAGATGTCAGTGTCATTATTAGCCATGGACCTAACATAACATTGGTGACGAGGATGCTGGCTGTGCTGGGGGGACAGCACCAAGATAGGGACATCCACTGCCCCCAAAGGCTGAGAAGATCCTCTCTCCGGTAGGAGTGCTGCAAGGTGCAGTGGGGCCAAAGAGGCCCAACCTTTGAAGAAGCACTGTGAGGTGCAGTGTGATCATTGAGGACCAACCATTGAAGAGGCGCTGTGTGGTGCAATGGGGACATTGAGGCCCAACCATTGAAAAGGCGCTCTGTGGTGCAGTGGGGACATTGAGGCCCAACCATTAATGAGACGCTGTGAGGTGCAGTGGGGACAGTGAGGCCCATCCAATGAAGAAGCGCTGTGAGGTGCAGTGAAGAAGGGCTGCAAGGTGCATTCAGGACAATGTCCTAATCTTTGAGGTATTTAAAGAGGGCCAGGGCCAAGGGCTAGTGTTGTTGTCGGGCTTGGAGTCCATTGCGGATCAGTGGAGGGGGTGGGAGCCTCTCACAGAGCATTGTATGCTGCTGTGCCAGAGCTGGCTCAACTGTTGACACTCCAGTTATGGAGATCGCTGGAGCTGGGAGCTCTGTTCTTCTCTGTGTCTTTCCTGTACTGATGACGTGGAGCGAATGCCTGGGGAGTCGGTGATTGTGCTGGTGTGAAGCCGTCACTGCCATCAACATTAGCTCGCTCCCACGGAGCAGGAAAAAAAAATGAACCCCACAACGTTCCGATGCAATCTCTGTTAGTGTGCGCCCTCGGAACGTCATTTGTTGAAAGGCTCTCTTTTTCCTATGATACGCGCCAAAAGGAGTAAAAGGGAGCGTGTTGCTGTTGGGGATGGCCCTGCCATGTAATGAGGATAGGGAGCCAGAGAAAAACGAATTCCGGAGAAAAATGAATTCTGCAGGGTGCTGCATGGCAAAGCAGGAAAACGCAGCGCGTGGTTGCCTGAGAACCGGCAAGGCAAAGAAATGCCTTTTAAGAGATTTGGAAGGGCTCGCCCGCAAAGAAGGGATCACTTTCCCCAAGTGGGTAGTAAGTGGGCAGAGGTTAAGGGGGCCGAGTCCCCGGAGGTACTGTACGGAGCTGTTGGGAGCAGGAGGAGTTATAAACCGTTGTGTATTATTTTACTTATGTAAAGGAAATGTTTCATTAAGTGTGTATTTTGTGGATATAGTGATGTGATGTGAGATGTTGGAAGAGGTGGAAGAGTTTGTAGTGTGCTGTAGTTGTTAGTATTTCAGTAATGTCTTAGTTCCACAATGGAGTTGCAAGGATTGTAGTTTAGCAGCCTTTATGATTATTTGATGTGAGGAACATTGGAGAAGTGTGTGGTGATTTGTGTTGGGTGATGAATGCTGCAGTGAGGTTTTGTTGAGTTGTGTGTAGAGGTCTGCAGTGAAGTTATGTGGTCAGCTACAGTGAAGTTAGTTGAGTGTTGCAATGAGTGTGCTCAGTATGCGTTAGGATGGGCGGGTGGGTCCCGAGTGTGCGCAGGATGTGACAGGATGGCCGGGTGGGTACTGGGTGTGCGCAGGATGTGTCAGGATGGCCGGGTGGGTCCTGAGTTTGCGCAGGATGTGTCAGGAGGGCTGGGTGACACCTGAGTGGGTGAGAGATGTGGCGCTGCAGTGTGGTTGGTAACAGGTGTTGTGCAGTATGTGGCAGGATGGCCGGGTGCTGTATGTGTTGAGTGAGGTGAGTGAAGTGGTGGGTGTTAGGTTGAGTGAGGTGATTGAGTTGGTATAGAGTGCAATTAATGTATTTTGCCGATTAGAGATGTTTACAGAAATGTATTGATATTTCTTTCTTTCAGGTGGACTTTTACAGTTGTAGCTGGATTTTGAGAGTTTCACTGTTAAAGCATGTTTTGAAGTTGTGTATTAACGTTTTGCTTTACAGGTGCGACATTATGGACTAAGAGTAAAATGCACAGTTAGTGCATCATTGAATAAGATGTAGTCTTTTTTTATGGTCTATAGGTATGTTATTAGAGAAGATATTCGTTTCTGGTGTCCAGTGTGTCCATCGCTCTCTGGTGTTGTTGAGGTTGGTAAAAGGGGAAATATGTTATGGCTAGCTTTACCTGCACCTGATGTATATATAGATGGAATGCTGTGAGTGACTGATGCTGAATGCAGAGTGAGGGAATGTTTTGTTATGAATGGGTTCCATGAATGTCAGTTGAGAGGATGTAATCACTGAGAGGATGCTGGTGGATGTTTCCTGTTCCTATGACTTACCTGACTTGATGTACTTGACCTGATGTACCAGGAGCAGAGTAAAGAAGAGGTTTGCTCTTGTAAAGATGTCAGTGTCATTATTGGCCAAGCATCCAACGTAACACTACATTAGTTTTCCTTGATTTATCGCTGACGGCACAAGCCTGACAACTTCACCAAATCTTCAACCTCACTCCACATTCCAGGCCATCAATAATTCTCTGACTCTACTCTTGGTGAGGTTCCTCCCTAGATGGCCTTCATGTGCCAGGTTGAGAATTGTGTTCCTCATGGACTTTGGTGGAATTCTGTGATCTCCTCTTAACACACACTCTGTACACGCTGTGATTTCATCAAGGATCTGGTCATAATCAGGAAGAGCACACCAACACCCTCCCAGCCCTCCCCCACTTTCCCATTCTTCACGAATGGCACGTCTCAACAAACGCTATTCTGGGTCCTCCACTCCTTCCCTCATTCACTCTTCTTTGCCAAATCCTGACTGAATCTGTGCTATGATACTCTCTTCTGTATCTTCCCTTTCTGGCCGCCCAACTCCTTCCGCCCAAGGTAACAGAGAGAAACAATCAGCAATGACATTACCTTTACCTGGAGTATACACAACCCTGGCATTGTATTGAATGATCTCCAACATTCATCTGCAGATCCTTGGTGAGGCCAGGTGTGGATTCTTTGAATTCATTGTGTGAATAAGAGGTTTGTGATTCGTCTTTATTATAACTGGTAGGCCCCAAATGAGTGTTCTGAAATCTTGTAATGCCCATTTTACACATAGAGCTTTGTTTTCAATGGTGGAATGGTGGAATAACTTAACTCTGCCTCCTTTAAGACACGGGACGCAAAACCAACATTATTTCATTTCCTTCCTGAATCTGCTCAAGCACTCTCCCAAACCTACATTACTGGTACTGGCATCTACTGTAATTATGCTAGTAGTCGCAGTATTGAAGATTTTAAGGGTTGGCACTTTGGTGACACCGGACCTTATTATTTCCCACTCCTTTTGACACTGTTCAGACCACTTGAATTTTGCACACTTCTTCATGAGTGCCCTGATAAGCTGGGTTTTTTCTATGAAACATGAGACCAACTTGGAGTACTATTCAGCCAACCCCAGGAAAGATATGAGTTGATTCTTGTTAGTGGGGACAGACAAGGTTGTTATTGTTTCCACAAGTTCCTTCTTTAGCTTTATTCCTTCTCTATTAATTACGTGCCCTAGGTATGTCACTTCCTGTAACTTAACCTTGCACTTCTCTATCTTCAAAGAGAGCCCTTTCGCTCTAATTACTTGCAACACTCCTAGAAGCTTCACGTTATGCTCCTTTTCAGTATGTGTGTCTATCAAGATGTCATCCTGAAAAAATAAACTCCTTCCAGACCGCCAAACAGCTGCTGAATGAGCCTCTGGAAAACTGCAGCAGCTTACGCTAACCTAAACGGCATGCCTTTGTAACTCTATGCTCCCAATGGTGTCACAAAGGATGCTAAATGCTTGACTCTTCATCTAGCACAACCTGATGATAAGCAGATGATAAATCCAATGTTGTGAAATATTTGGCAGGCTTCATCATTGTTAAGAGTTCAATGAGGTTGGGTGGAGGATGCCTGTCAACCCAGATATTATTATTGAGGTCTCGGAGGTCTATACACCAGCATATCGAACCATCTCCCTTCCACATTATGACAATATGAGACAATCAATCTGAGGACTCAATTGGCTCTATAATATCTTGTCTGCAGAGCTTCTTTAGTTCTTCCTGTAGTGCTTCCTTTGTGCCAACAGGAATGTTTCTCACCTTATGCACAATTGTTTTTTCTCCTCTTCGTAAAACTAGGTAGTGTCTAAATCCTTGGAACTTCCCAAAGGTGTCATTGAAAACCTGGGGAAATTGTTCCACTACACTTTCCTTGGATGAAAAATCTTGTGTTGTGACACTCAGCATAGGTGTCTCTTCTCCTGGGTGGATTTTGAGTCGTAAGGCAGCCTGCCCATCCCAAACCAGTACAGATGATCCTTTCTGAGCCACAAATAACTTGCAATAGGTCTCTCTGCCTCCAAACATGAGGTGTACCCACTTAAATCCTAAGACGTTAATGGGGCTTTTGCCATATCATGTTGCTCTCATGTTGGAATGTTTCAGCTCTTCCATGGAACAACCAAACTCATTTTGATATGTAAAAGCATCCACTGTTGTATAGTGCGACCCCTTGTCTATCATCGGTTCTAGTGGAACCTTGTCTACTTCAACCTTTTCCCAGGGCCCTTTTTTTATAGATGTGTTGAGAGAGAGAATACATATCGGAACTTCGAGGGTCAGTAAAGTGAGAAGGCTGCTGGGTCACCCTATCTCTTCCAGGGCTCTTATAGTGCAGCGTCCCCTTGCTCTGGGATTCTTGCACACTCTCCCAAAATGTCCTATGATGCCACACTTATAGCACTCTGCATTGACAGCTGGACACTCCCTCTCATTATTCCGATGCCTGTTGCGTCCTCACTTGTAGCACTTTGAGGATGTTCACTCTTATCAGGGGATTTCTCCATTTTCTCTTTCTTGGAACGGTCATTGGCATTTGTCCTGCTGCATGTTGTAGCTGCAGCATTTTTCTTCCCTAAGGCAATGGCCACGTCATCACTGTCATCATCATCACCATATTCTTCTATTCTTTTTACTATAGCTGCTCCTTCCCTTTGTATGACCTGCATGCACTTCTTTCCAAGTGCCAGTGGCCTGTTCTAATGTCAGGTCTTTAGCTTGCCACAGCCTCTGTTGCATCTGTGGGTCCACAGTGTGTAGTACCAGCTGGTCTCTAAGATACTCTTCCACGACACCAGAGAACTAGCATGATGCGATGAGCCCCCCCCCCTCCCCCAAGTGTTGCTATGTAATTATCCACTGATTCTCCTTTGTTTTGGTTTCTTGAGAAAAAGTAGTATCTCTCCAACACAACATTTGTTTTTTTCCCCAAAGTGTTTTTCAAGCTTCGCTAGTGCTGATTCGTATTTCCTAGCAGACCCTGAAGAACCGGAGCCCCCCGCCCCCTCTGGACATGCTACCTCAGGGAGGGTGCAGAATGTCCTCAAAGCTTCAGCACCAATACAATTTAGGAGAGATGTTTCCTTTAAATCATCGCTGAACTTTCCTCCCCCCAAGGCACATAAGAAACTTGGAAAGAGTCTACCCATTGCTCTCAAGGTATGGAAGGGCCTCCTGGAGAAGCAAGGAGCAGGTGTTTTCTGCAAATGTGTTGTTATTTGAAACCCTTCTTTTTTTCTTTTTTTTTTACCAAGCTAGTGAAGTTATTTGATCCTTAGTTATCAGCAAATGAGGGGATAGCTGATGTCCATATAACGCTGCCTTTTCACTTAGCCAGTTGATGTTATTTAATACTCAGTCATTCAGTAACTGGGGATAACTGATGTCCAAGCACTGCGCTCAGCGAACTCTTGTTTCCAAGGATACCCTTATAAACAATACACGTCGTTGCATGTCGTGAGGTCCTTTCCTCTAAGGCGTGTCTTCTCGTGAGCTGCAGCTAATCACGTTGGTGCGTGCAGCTGGTATTGCCACGTGCCCTCAGGAGGTGCTCCGTTTACCCTCGCAGGGGGATAGCTGCAACCTCGCAGGGAGATAGCTGCAAGCTCACTGCGGATCCCTCTGCCCCAATATGGTGATGGGGATAGATGGGTGGGTGCCCCATCATTGGTGCTGTTTTACCGGCATGTCGGCTCACTTACCGGCAGCCGTAGTGGAGGGCTGCTGGTCATCAGGCTGCTGTCACCTCCTTTGGGGCTTGCCGCCTCTGTCCCAATGGTGAGTCAGGTCCACGTTGATCGTCCATCAATTTGTTAAGATGAGCTTTACACCTTGTATGATGGAACAAATATGTTTATTTGGGGCAAAGGAGACCCCCTGGACACTTACACAGCGGTGCTCTCACTCGCCCTTGTCCAGCCACCAACGCAGTCATGTGCGTTCTAGAACCGGGGTTTCCAGAACACACATGACCACAGTACAAATAATCACAACAAGCAGATGGTTTACATTAATGAACACCAATAGTTTACAGAGATCTGGGAAAAATCGATGTTCCCAATGACCAGCTCTGTTGTGATGAAAAAGGCTTCTCTGTAAAATACTGCAAGCCACAACTTTCCAGATGTTGTTTTGGTCTATGACTCACGACCACTTAACATTTACTATGCTGGCTAGGGATGATGGGAGCTGTAGTTCAAACCAACTGGAGAGTGAAAGGTTGCAGACACCTCATTGTGCAGATAAAAAAGTTGTATTGGTTTGGCTTTTGTAAATAATTTGGTGGACCATAAATGAATACTTATAGAAACCTATCTATTTTCTGGCACGCAGCTGCCAGAACCGTGCAAATGAAATGTATTTCTGCTTCAAAACAGTTTGGACTACTTCTTGGGTTTGCTGCATGATTTCAGCATGTGGGTACAGTGTGTCAGTCAAGTAATTGACCGCCATGATGCCCTCCAAAGCACTTGGTCTATATTATGTTTCACATGTACACGCTGTTTGCTGCTCATTCAGTACCTTTACGTTTGCACACTATCCCCCTAAAGTCATCACAGCAAGGTCTTTATTTTATTTATTTGTATATGGCGCCGGAGCACGCAGGCATCAGGGCGCCAGAACAAAAACACAAAGGTACAACAGCTAGGACGGGACAAGCAGGAGAAGAAAAGGAGTAAGAGGCCTCAGTGGAAGAGAAGTGTTTTCAGCTCTCCATGTAAGTAAGAGTTCTTGGAGTACCCTCTTCTGTTTCACAAATCAGCACTGTGAATCCCCCATAACCAAGGGTGCCTCATAGGTGTATGCCACCATAAAACAGCAGTCTCACGCTTAAGCCGGTAAAATAGCGCAGCGGGTTCAGCACTCGCTTCTGCAATCTGTGTGTGATCTGCAGCTTGCAGGTCCGAATCCTAGCAAGGCCAACTGAGCCTTTCATCCTTCCAAGGTCGATAAGTGAGTACCAACTTCGGTCGGGTAATATTGTATGTAAATATGTTCTATGTACAGTATTTTGGAGAAAGCGCTATGTAAATAACACATCATTATCATTACTACTGCTGATGTACTGGGCCTCATTACGAGTCGGACGGTAGGGGATACCGGGCACCGGTAAGGAGACAGGTGCCGGTAATCCCCTACCGCCCAATTCCGAGGTCCCCTAACGGGAACCGCTAGGGACATGTGGTCGGACCACACGTCGCTTACGGGTCTCATTAGGGGACCAGGCCGCTAATTACGGGCCTGCTGTTAGCAGGCCCGTAAATATTTCCTTCCCCATTCCCATTTGAGCCCTACGGGGACTCAAATGGGAATGGGGAATGGTTGGTGCAATGGGGACTTACCGGTCCCGCCAGGGTCGGACTAGAACAGTAAGTCCCCATTGCACCACACCGGACTCGGTCCCGTTATTGGTGGCTGTCATGGCGCAAATAGGGTCATGAATACCACCAATCTCGGAATGAGGCCCACTGTTCCTTACAGGGAATGTTCTGGGGCAATGTGGTTTTCAGAGCAACATTATAGGTGTAATTCAGCATCCAAGATGCAGTGACCTACTTCAGTTTCCACCAATATGTAGCTGCATTCTCATGACTCTTGAAGGCTTTCACGCTCAAGGTTTATAATGGGGACTACATGGCCCCTGCATTGCAGTTCATGGCATTGATGGATATTTTAAACCTCTCACCTTGAATCGTCCCTAGGGTCAGAGATTAAAACAACACTGTCTTCAGGTTCCAGGAACGAAAGGTCAACTTGGGAGCCCCAATCCCCCTGGGAATCCATCACGTGATCCTGCCTGACGCAGCAACATGTACATCGGCGCATTGCGAATAAAAAGTATCCTGTGGTCTTGAATGTTGAAGTTTGTGATTCAGAATTGTCAGCATCAGGCAGTATCACAGATCCTAGCATTGTGATGTCACAATTGCTTTACTTAGCGGGCCTTCCCCATTGGTGGAACTATGAGATGTACATGTTGGGCCTGTTTCACAATGTTTGTACTGAGCAGATAAAGAGATGCCCCCCCCCCGAGCATTTCTGATTTGCACCTTACACCTCACTCACAAAGCCTAACACTGAGGCAAATCTGCATGGGTTACCTTTGAGGGGTGAACATGCCAAAGCGAATCACCAAGATTAGCTTCACCTGAGGGCTAGCTCCCAGGACAGGATGGTGGGTAGGTGGGTGTTTGGAGAGGGAGCAGGAGTGCATTTGGAGAAGGCGACAGAGGAGAGCAGAAAGAGTTGGAGCCGAAAGGAGAAGGTTGGAAAGAGGTGGCCTGAGGGCAGAAAAGGGGGTTACAGATGAAGAAGAAGAAGAAGGAGGAGGTGGTGGAGAGTAAGGATGGGCTGAGAAGGCACAGGTTCCCTGAGCATACTGTGGTTGTACAGGCCAGCCCTAAGCCCAAGTGCGGTGAGCCTGAGGTGGGTGGAGGTACAAGCATGTGGAAGGGCTACAGGAGAAGAGAGGGGAGCCTGAAGGATCCCCTTAGGAACGGATCAAGCACATGGTGCTACAGCAAGGAGGGCAGGGAAAGAGGACTGATGAGCAATAGCATCCATTACACTGGCAGTGCAATGGGTGTTACTCCTATCAGGAGGTGGGCTACAACCCGAGATCCCTTGAACGTATGCGCCTTTTTGATACCAGTACTTATTACAAAAAGACACCAGACCGATGTATCTTCTGTCACTTGGGAGGCAGGAAGGACTCAGGTAAGAAACCAGACAAGGTAAGAAGAAAAAGGAAGGCTTATTTTATTGTTGCAGTACAATGGTAGGAAGGTAGTCAGGAGACTAAGGCAAACCCATACTTCAAGTTCAGGCTCCCATTCTGCAGTTCAATTCTGTCATCCTACGAACACCCAGGTCCTGCACGTTCTAACATTCCATTCACTCCCATACAATCCATACGCTATTTTAACACACTCATAATAGTCACTACACCCCCCCCTTCTAAATGAAACAAACAAACACAACTAACACTCTGAAAGGCGCTCTCAAACTAAACGCCAAACAAACAAGACAGGAAATAAAACTAATCAAGAAACTAGAACTCCTTTTGCACCGCTCTGCCACAACGCAGGCTCAGGCCTGCCATGCTTGAGTCAATCTGTCCACCAAAGGGACAACTGTGTCCACACAAGGACACCGCCAACTGCTAACATTCACAAACCCTCAACATAAAACCGTTACTCCTTCTGCCTGGGCCTGCCACACCCAGGCCTAGGACTGCCACTCCTGGCACACCCACACTCCACTGATGGAGACGCCAACTCTGTACCCAGGAGCAACCACCACTCTGGCGTTCGTACATCCTGTCCAGCCAACCACACTGAAATATGAAGCCAATCACCCACAATGAAACAACAACGCCAAGGTGACACCATACGCATACAAGCCTCTAACCTCCAAACTAAACCAAGCTGATCAAAACATCTACCCAGAATAGGCAGAAAAGCACAGGAAAGCATCAAACTAGACAAAGAGCACAAAAACACAATGCAACCACATAGAAATGGTGTGCTAAGTAAGCATGCGAACCTGTGGTGGCCATTCCTCAAGCCCGCATGTGCTATGTATAATCTAACAAGTACAAAATAGCGCGAAAAACCTTTATACAAAACATGGGTCAGCGAATACCATGAATTGCGCCTAAAGTGAAAAATATGGTAAATCAGCACCACTTCAACAATGATTTCTCCCATTCACAAATAATCTCAATCACAACTCAAACCCTTTTTTTTTAACCCAATAAATTGCCAGGACATCCCAACAGTAAAAACATTTCCAGAAGCCACCATGGCCCGGATACAAAACGACATGACTGCAGTGTCAAAGAACTCCGTGGCTCCAGGCCACATCTGGTGTCTCTAACACTCGCACCACAAGGTGTATGAGGTCAAATACTCCACATAACTTCCTAAGTTACAAAACTGCACACCCTGTGCTTGGCCCAATCCTGGCTATCCAACAACTGTAGCCGGTCCGATAGCACAGCGAGTAGAGCGCTCGCTTTGACATCTGTGCAGAGCCAAATAAAAGCATGCATAGTATCTAGAACGTTAAACATAGCCTTACATCTAATTACTCTAAAAATGGTCAGACATCTTGAAATAACAACCCAGCCCGCCACCATAACAAAAGAGCTGCTCAAACTCTACCATCGCCTTCTCATGCTAGCAGGCACTGCTGAGAAAATACCAAGAAAAATGTCACTCTAAACACAGGCATCTCTCACGCCGACTCCGTCTCCGCCTCAATTTGGAAACAGTATCGTTGTGCAAACATCACCTGCTTTGCGTGTATCACATTACCTCCACATCCACTCTTCCTGGTCACGGGAGTTATCAATGAGGTGCCCCACCTCTTTACAGAAACCATCTTTCTACTTCTAAATCCTCCAGTCCCCGCCCCCTCCACCACACGCCTTCGGGCATAACAGCCCACCTTCCCAGAAACCCAGCAGTTCGTTTTTTTCCTGCCTTTTGGTCAGGGACTCTGTAAGCTTCTGTCCCCCATATAGCCGGTTAAGGGTGGGGCGGGTGGGGCTTCATTCCGTTTTCGTGCTGACTCGAGAGACCCTTGCTGAGCAGGGGGCCGCTTGGGTTGGTGGGCTTTCTCGGGTGGGGGAGGGACTTGAGTGTCGGCAGGGTGCCCGGACCTCCCTACCACCACCACCATAGCTGGGGTTGGTGGTAGAAAAAGCCTCCCCAGTCATGGACAGGGTCCGGGTGGCGTAGCAGAGCCGCTCGCCCTGCAGGCCTACATTGCCTGGGGTGATCGCACTCCGTGCGGAGGTAAGAAGGAGGGGGTGGGCGTGTGTGGATGCCGTCCCTCCTTTTTCTCCTTGCTGGCTCGTGGTTGCAGGGTAACCAGTCTTTTTCCTACTTTATGTCATCCACAGTAGGCATTTGGTTGTTTCTCTCCGGACCACATCTTCTTGCTGTTGGTCACCATGGGGAAGCACCCTTCCAAGTCTAGGCATGTGGAGCCTCGCTCTCCTTCGCCGTCCTCTTCCTCCTGTTCCCCTCCCCCTCCTAAGGAGGGGGGAGTAAGGTGCCAGATGATAGGCTCCTGCACATTTGTAAGAAGGCCCAGCAGGAGGAGGGTATCCAGGCTCATCGTAGCAGATGCCTCTTCCTACAGCCGAGGTCGACGACAGCAGATGTTATTCTTCAGGTGTCCCATTATATGAGGTTTCCAGACTCTGAGCCGCCATCTCTTCTGGGTCAGTGGGGTTCAGGCCCACTCTCCCCAGTTCAAGTGCCCTTTCACGAAGGGACTCCTGCTTCTCTCTGACTTGAAGACTGAGATTTTGAGGGAGTTGATTGATCTGGACGAGTCAGCAATCCCCAGGTTCCTTGCCAAACTGTACCCATTGCAGGGGAAGGAAATGGCCCTGCCGCAAGCGGTTCTAGTAGATGACATCATTCCAAGTCTGGTGGGGAGGTCGTCCTTGGCCTCAGACAATTCTCTTAGGGACCCCACAGATTGTAAAGTGGATGCCACCTTGAGGAAGGCTTATTGAGGGGCCCATTTGGCCTTACATGCTGCCACTTACACCTCTTACACTGTGCAAGCCACCCTTTGGAGTCTGAAGTCTGCCCTGTAGGTGCCAGGGAGGGCTCGGATCTTGCCCCCCTTCTACAGGCCATCAAGACTCAGGTGGAGTTTTTGTCAGACTTGGCGTATGATGGTGTAAAGGCGGCCACCATGTCCATGGGTTCCATCGTGGGATTCGTCAGCACATTCTTCCCAGTGATTGCAAGACGGACGGCCGGCAAAAGTCTACCGCTATGAAGATTCCCTTTGAAGGGCGGATGCCGTTTGGGGATTCCCTGGAGGACAAGGTCCTTAAGGTCTTCAAGGCAGACAAACATGCTTGCCAACTACGTAGAAAGTCTGCCCCTATCCACATGAGTTCTGCCGGTCGGCCTTTCACCAGCTGGCTCGGCCCTGGTGCTCGGGTCCGGTCTCCGCTCCCTCGCCGGCAGAAGCCCTGACGCCAGGATTGTTGGGGGCCGCCTGACATTCTTCTGGAAGCAATGGTCCCGGATCTCAGGGGATGTTAGGAAAGATTTCCTCAATGTGTAATTTTCCTTCCATTTTTGGACCCCCGAAACGTTTTGCTTTTGTTTGGCTATCCTATCCTGACTTTTGCCAGTGGACACAGCCTTCAGCTGCACTCCCCTGGGCTTTTGCTCAATTGTTATGGGGAAACTGACACGTCCTTCAGACTGTCAGTATTGGGAAACTATGTTTCTCTTAAGTCTTCGACTATGTTGCCATCTCTTGGTAACTTTTTAACAGTGCACAATGTACCTTCCAGTACCCTGCACTGAAGTACTTTTTGTTTTATGGCCCTAGACACCCTCGAAGGATTTTGTGGTCAGCGTACAGGTGTGCCTAGGGCGAACTGGTGGCAGCAGTTACTTTTTATAAGTGTTTTACTTCTTTTTACGGAATCATATTGTGTTTACCACGTTTGTTTCAAGACTGTGGCCAGGTACAAAAATGGACAAGCCATAACGTTTTTTGTTCTGTCCTTTGCCCATTTTGTCGCTTAACTTCACCCAGGTCGAGTAACCCAGGTTTTCCTTATTTGGGCATGCAGCCTCCCACGAAAACTGATCTCTTTTGCGGGCTTCTGCCTGTCACGTGTGTGTCACGACCCTCACCCAAAATCCCCTCTAGCAAACCCATTGGCCAGGTGGAGTCAGGACTCAGGCCTCTAGAGCCTGGCATCCTCTTCAAAAGCCCTCATGGGGCCAGACCTGGTGCCTATGGTGCCAGGCTCATACACCATGAAAAACAATGTGCTTGGGAACTACTTTATTGTATTGTCAGCCAACATGGAGGCATCCACATAGCTTGGCTCCTAAGAATCAAGCTATGCGGTCTAGTGTTTTGGGTGTGTTAGCCTAGGGACTATTTTGTTGGGGCTATTTAAACCAGACCCGAGCAAGAGAACACGCTTTGCGTTACTTTGCAGCTTGCAACGTGACGCTCACCGTGTCCAGCTATTCCCTCGAACCTCGGAGAAGCAGAACCTGCAAGGAGACAAAAGGAACATCATTAGCAGCAGCATTTTACCTGCAGTCTTCAATTTTAAACACTTGCAGCTACTGAGAACAGCTTCCTCGAATCTGCACGCCTCCTGGACAGAACGACCTGAAAGAGGAAGATAGAGGCAACATTAAAGAAAACAGTAGAGACATTTACAAATTATGAACTGTTCAAAAGGCTTACCTGGCTGGTCGCCTCTCGGCTGGCACCACTCCGGACTTTCCACTCGCGCTGAAGAACACTGCGACCTACAAGGAAGGAAAACACAGGTTAGCAAAGGCAAGACTTTGCAGCGCTGCGCATAGCACTTACTTACCGCATCATAGCGCTCTTAATGTGCCATCATTTACCAGCGGGGCTCAACCAAGCCAGCTCGCTGCGGTGAAGCTCTGCATACCTAAGGGAGAAAAAAGAGACATTTTAAACAAAGAAAGGCATGCAGGATAGCAACAAAACTAAAGAACAGCAATAAGACCTACCTGAACAATATCAAACGGGCCGACATCAGTGAAGTAACTGGACTGCACTCGCCCATGAAAGACAATGCACCCCTGCAAAGAAGGCAGGACGGAGAGCACGCCTAATTCTACCACAAGGTGAGGAGAGGGCGCTAGAGGGACTGAAATCATACGGGGGTGAGGGAGGATACTTACCCCAGTCGGTCAGTCTTGAACACAGTCCTCCTGTATTTTCAGGCAGAACCTTCACCGCAGACCACATCAGGGCAAAGCTGAGAAGCATACGAGTGAGTAACCCGGCTGGGTGGTGTCCCTGTGGATACCAGGTGAGCGTAACAGAAAGCGAAGCCTACCATAACAAATCCACCTGGGCGCCATGGAGACATCAGAAATGGACCAATTGGCCCAATTACTAGGAGAGCTTCGTGCTGAGGTTCATTCTGCCCGACAAGAGACTAATGCCCTCCGGAGAGACCTAATAGTGACCAAAGAACACACTGAAGAGATTAGCAGGCAATACTTGCAGTCACAGACAGAACAGATGCCTCTACCTGGAAGCAATCCAACGATGCAAAACCCTGCCATACCACCCACTCCGGTACAGATCACGTTACCTGGAACAGTGCCCCTGGCACCACCAGAAAGGTTCTCAGGCGACCCACGGAAGTATGCGGCATTCATCAATCAGTGCCGCCTTCATTTTCTTTGTAGGCCTGCAGCATTTCAAACGACCAAGCTCGGGTAGCTTTTGTCTTATCACACTGGAGTGGTAGTGCAGCAGATTGGTCAGTGCCGTTGGTAACCCATGACGATCCTCTATTAAATGACTTTGGGGGGTTCCAGAGAGAAATGGAAAAAACTTTTTGCTTGCCATACCCAGGAACAAGCAGTAGACAATGAATTCTTGTCCCTCCAACAGGAGAATCAGGACTTGTTAACGTACATTGCTACCTTCAACAGACTGGTTGCCGAAGCTAGGTGGCCAGAAAACAAAAGAACCACGTTATTCCATCAAGGCTTAAGAGGCGAATTAAAGGACGTCTTAGCCCAGGTGGTTGATCCACCTAGAGACTGTGCAGCATTCATAAATCTGGTTGTGCAGCTAGACCACCGGTTGCAGGACCGAAAGGCAGACCGGTCTAAGACAGACCCTCGGACCGTGTATGTTCGACCAAGGGAAAACACACCCCGTGTACCTGAAAATGCTGTAAAACCCATGCAGATTGAAGGGATACGGCCTGCATTAACAAAACAAGAGCGGGACAAAAGAAGACAACAACAGCTTTGTTTGTATTGTGGGAAACCAGGACATTTCCTGAAGGACTGTCCAGTAAAACCCCCAAGAAGAACAGTCGGGCCACAGAGAAGGATGAAGCTAAGGAATCGGAAAACTACCAAGCTCGCCAAACGTAGAGGTCGGTTTGTCAAGTGAGAAGAAATAGTTGCTGACCTCGCACTTTGCAATACCAGTGATCTTAATTAACCACCAACAGTCGTCAAGAATGCATGCCGTTGAAGCATACATCGATAGCGGAGTAGTTGGAAATTATATGGATCAAGACCTGGCAGTAGAGATGGGGCTTCCTTTGTGTTCTAAGCCGACTATGGACAAGGTAACCACAGTGGATTGGACAGAAATCGCTTCCGGACCAGTAACCCATTGCACAGCCAGGGTAACCTTGCTGTGCCAGGACGGGCATCGGGAGTCTATTTCATTCGATCTCATCAAGGTACCTCAGTTCAGGCGAATACTAGGGATGCCATGGTTGGTTGCTCACAATCCTTTGATAGACTGGCGGGCACGAAAATTAACCTTACCCGGTGACTGCTCCCCTGCCTGCTATTAGCAAGAGGAGAAACATGAGGCCGGTATCCCCATGACTCCCGGAGTGACAGTATCAACCCTGGGAGCAACTAATACCTTGCCAAGTGAATACCATGATTTCCAGGATGTTTTCCGAAAGGACCAAGCCAATACTTTGCCGCTGCACAGGCCCTATGACTGTCAGATTGACCTTGTTCCTGGTGCACAAATCCCTTGGGGCAGGATCTACGCTCTCACAGAACCAGAAAACCTTCATTTGAAATCCTATTTAGACCAGTACCTTGCAAATGGATTTATCCATCCTTCGAAGTCCCCCACAGCCAGTCCTTTGTTCTTCGTACCGAAAAAAGGAAGGACACTTGAGAACCTGTATTGATTGCCGTGCATTGAACCAGATCACCGTGAAGAACCGCTACCCCTTGCCACTTATCCCTGCAATGCTAGACCAAGTTAAAGATGCCCAGATTTATACCAAATTGGACCTTCGAGGAGCGTACCACCTGGTCCGAGTCAGAAAAGGAGATGAGTGGAAAACCGCCTTCCGTACTAAGTACGGCTTGTTTGAATATCAAGTCATGCCCTTCGGGTTATGCAACGCTCCTGCGGCATTCCAGTATTTCATGAATGACGTCTTAAGGGAGTTAATTGATGTGTGCGGCTTAGTGTACATAGATGACATCTTAGTATACTCAGCCTCGGAACAAGATCATGTCAGGCATGTTCGTTCAGTCCTCACCAAGCTCCGTCAACATCTCTTGTTTGCAAAGCTTGAAAAATGCTTTTTTCACGTCACCAAAGTAAAATTTCTTGGTTTTATCCTTACTCCAGGAGGCATCAGAATGGACGTGCACAAGGTAGATGCCATTCTGAAATGGCCTTCACCGACGTCTCTGAAAGGGGTACAAAGCATGCTGGGCTTTGCGAACTTCTACCGCCGGTTCATCCCAGACTTCTCTCAGGTTGTGCACCCAATCACAGTACTATAACGAAAAAACAATAAAAAGTTTGCTTGGACCGAAGAAGCAGAAGAAGCCTTTCAGGAACTTAAACAAAGGTTTACCTCCGCTCCAATCCTGCGACATCCTCGTCCTGACCTCCCTTATGTCGTTGAAAATGATGTATCCAGTCTCGCAATGGGGGCTGTCCTTTCACAAAGAGACCCAGAAACCGGCCAGCTACATCCTGCGGCCTTCTGGTCGAAAAAGTTCTCACCTCCAGAGATTAATTATGCCATCACAGACAAGGAACTCCTGGCTATCAAATCCGTCTTTAAAGCCTGGAGGCACTACCTTCTGGGGGCCAGACACACCATTACATCACAGACCACCGAAACCTGCAATATCTTAAAACAGCCAAGGCCCAGTCCTCGCGCCAATTACGGTGGGCCCTTTTCTTCGCCGAATATGATTATGTAATCACATTTCGACCAGGAGTCAGAAACTGAAAGGCGGATGCCTTATCTCGCATGGGCATAGATGAAATAGTATATACAACTCCAGACTCAGTACCTATTATACCTGAAGACAAAATCTTGGGTATCACAACAGCCTTAACACAAGCAGAACTACGAAAAGAAATCCAATGGACAATGAATCCTGATGCCTACCTTGCATGGCAAACTCAAGGAGAACAATATACCATCAAGGACCATCAACCCTTTTTTAGGGATCGCCTATATGTACCCAAGAAGGAATTACAACAGCATATTATTTCAAACTATCGCGATTCACTGATCGAAGGGCATCCTGGGATCGCCAAAACCCTAGCTAAGGTGAAAGAGAACTTTTGGTGGCCTACCTGGCGTAAGGACATCATTCAGTATATTCAATCCTGCGGTGTTTATGCACAAAATAAATCACAGAAACAAAAACCATCTGGTCTCCTACAACCATTGGACATTCCTCCAGTTCCATGGCACACTCTTTCCCTTGATTTCATCACTGATCTACCTCCAAGCCAAGGGTTCAACACCATCCTTGTAGTTGTGGACTTATTCTCGAAGATGGCCCATTTTATTCCTCTCAAAGACCTCCCAGACGCAGCCACTTTAGCAAAAGTGTTCCTGCAGGGTGTGGTTAGGCTAAATGGCTTCCCTTCGGTTCTGGTCTCTGATCGAGGCAGCCAGTTTGTTTCAAACTTCTGGAAAAAATGTTGTGCAATGGCGCAGATCGACATTCTGCTATCTTCCAGTCACCATCCCCAAACGGATGGCCAAACCGAGAGAACCAATCAGACACTCGAGCAATATTTACGGTGCATGCTGCACCACGAACTAAGGAATTGGAAAGACCTACTATGGATAGCCGAATATGCATATAACAATTCTTTGCATTCAAGCACAGGACAAACGCCCTTCTATACCCTTTATGGCAGACATCCACGTACCTCTGAACTAGACCTTCTAGCCAGCTTGGAAATGCCACGGTAAAGACTCTACACACAACCATTACTCCGGCTTTCAAAAGGGCAAAGGAACACCTTATTCATGCCAAAGAAAAACAAAAGAGATTCGCCGACCAACACTGGAAAAAGGCCCCTGATTATCAAGTAGGAGCAAAGTTTGGTTAGCCGCTAAATCCGTACCCATCAAGGGAACCTGGACCTTTCATCATGGCGTCTTTAACCCTGCTTCTCCCACAAGAAGAGATATTCATTCCCCGACATGACGGTGAAGCGGAAGGAGAAACTGGAATGCGATTGCATCGGGTACAAAGGTAGGGGTGTACTAGATGCATGACAGCGCCCCCTAATACTTACTGAAGGAGCCCTTTCGGAAGTGTTCCTGGACTATCCAGTGAACTGTCCAGCTCTACTGTGCGGTATCCTGCTGAATCGCTGCCATCTTGATTTGAAACCCGAGACTTGGGGCATCGCTTGCTTTTGGTCCTGTGCAGCAGATTGGTCAGTGCCGTTGGTAACCCATGACGATCCTCTATTAAATGACTTTGGGGGGTTCCAGAGAGAAATGGAAAAAACTTTTTGCTTGCCATACCCAGGAACAAGCAGTAGACAATGAATTCTTGTCCCTCCAACAGGAGCATCAGGACTTGTTAACGTACATTGCTACCTTCAACAGACTGGTTGCCGAAGCTAGGTGGCCAGAAAACAAAAGAACCACGTTATTCCATCAAGGCTTAAGAGGCGAATTAAAGGACGTCTTAGCCCAGGTGGTTGATCCACCTAGAGACTGTGCAGAATTCATAAATCTGGTTGTGCAGCTAGACCACCGGTTGCAGGACCGAAAGGCAGACCGGTCTAAGACAGACCCTCGGACCGTGTATGTTCGACCAAGGGAAAACACACCCCGTATACCTGAAAATGCTGTAAAACCCATGCAGACTGAAGGGATACGGCCTGCATTAACAAAACAAGAGCGGGACAAAAGAAGACAACAACAGCTTTGTTTGTATTGTGGGAAACCAGGACATTTCCTGAAGGACTGTCCAGTAAAACCCCCAAGAAGAACAGTCGGGCCACAGAGAAGGATGAAGCTAAGGAATCGGAAAACTACCAAGCTCGCCAAACGTAGAGGTCGGTTTGTCAAGTGAGAAGAAATAGTTGCTGGCCTCGCACTTTGCAATACCAGTGATCTTAATTAACCACCAACAGTCGTCAAGAATGCATGCCGTTGAAGCATACATCGATAGCGGAGTAGTTGGAAATTATATGGATCAAGACCTGGCAGGTAGGGGTGTACTAGATGCATGACAGCGCCCCCTAATACTTACTGAAGGAGCCCTTTCGGAAGTGTTCCTGGACTATCCAGTGAACTGTCCAGCTCTACTGTGCGGTATCCTGCTGAATCGCTGCCATCTTGATTTGAAACCCGAGACTTGGGGCATCGCTTGCTTTTGGTCCTGTGCCCTCTGCCACCAAATTTCGCAGGCCTAGCTCCTCTGGGACCCGAATTAGGAGAGTGCGTAATGCTGCATACATCTGTGATTCTCACATCACTACCTGTTGGTGACGGTCACTGTATGGGTCTTGCTGACCTCCTCTCCTGTGTCCTGAAGCCTGCAGCACCGGAATTTTATTTGTATCCCCTTCGAAAGCTGAGAAAAGGCAACTGTCCCATCGCAGACAATCGTTCTATCTCGCAGCCCCTCAGAGCGCCGCGAAACTGCAGGACTCGAACCTACTAGCGACCTCGTCTAAACTGGCAAAGTTTGGTCCAGACTGTTCCGAGGGTCGGCGAGTACTTGCATCACTTAACGTTGGCCCCATGGCACAATCGATCTCTTTTACGCACAAATATCCCAAAAAGGTATTCGCTTTTGGCTGGGTTAGCCTGCACTCCCTAGCTACTCCACCCTTTTGAAAACTTCTCTGCCGCCAAGGGAAGTTCCTACACGAATAGTGGGAACCAATTCTTCACCTCAAGCACCTTCCTGACTCGCTGCAGCCCCCTCAAGAAGACTCGCTTTTTGTTCCATCTGCACGATCGTGCGTTTTCACGCACAACTGTACTGTTGAGCACAAGACTCCCCACTTCTTAGGGCTGGACACGAACGTTAGGGAACGACTCCGAATAATTGTCTAATTCTCCTAGTGTGTTAACTCACCCTTCTCTTTACAAGTTGTGGCTGTGTTTTACTCCTTTGTCGGATTAGGAAACGTATTGTATATATATATTATCTAGTAAAGTATTTGTGTGGTAACTGTTGTTATATAACTAAAGTTTACTCTTGTCAGTCGGTTTGGCCGACAATAAATGCATACATATTTTTCATATACACTTGTGTAAGAGTAATTTTTGCTTTGTGTGTGCTCATTGTGGGCTTCCGATCACTCTCACCCCTCCTGAGACTTAGTCTTGACCGCCTGTCAAGCTACCTAAATTGAACTGGCTTGTCAAGAAGGTTCCCCTGTTTCGCTAAACTAGGGTGGCCTCCTAAACCTCTGCCCACCAGGTCAGAGTTTAGAAATCCATCTTAACAGGGGATGCTTGGTCAATCGTCTGATGAGGTGGGGGTACAAGTTGGAATTGGTCTGCCCCCAGTTCGATCTGGTCTGATACGGACACCCCTTCCCAGGTGCACAGTCAAGAAGTTAGCCATGCGGCAGGCACCAAGGGAACTTCGCTCCAAGAGAGTCCTTCTGCAAGTGCCTAAATCAGAAAGGGGCCTGGGGGTTAACTTCATTGTATTTCTGGTGCCCAAACCTTTGGGATCCTTCCGTCTGATTATAGACCTCAAGGTCTTGAAGCAACACATACTGACTTGGAGGTTCAAGATGGAGTGTCTTCAGCGGGTCATTCCTATGGTAAAGGACTTGGATTTCCTGTTTTCCCTGGATCTTCAGGACACCTACATGCCTGTTCCCATTTGGTCTGCCCATCAGAAGTTTCTCAGGTTTGCAGTGGGCAAGGATCATTTCCAGTTCCAGACTTGCTCTTCGATCTGAAGTCGGCTCCCCGTATCTTCACCAACGTTCTAGAGCCGGTCGTCGCTGCTCTGCACCTTTGGGGGATTCAGCTGTTCTCGTACCTTGACGATTGGGTCCTGAAGGCTTGGTTAAGGGATCTTCTGCTGCAACAATTGAAGTCTATTAGTATCCTGCTGACCTCGTTGGAGTTTCTCATAAATTGGCCTAAGTCTCATCTGCAGCCCTCGCAGGATCTTCAGTTCATTGGGGCCAGGTTTTGGACCTGGGAGGGGCGTGTTGTTCTTCCCCTTGTCAGGGCTCAGAGACTGCAGGACTGCAGACTACGTCCCCTGTTGCTCCACATCCACAGGTTCTGAAAGGAGTCGTCTGTGGACTTCAAGGCTCTTATGCCTGTGGGCCACTCTCTCGGGGACCAGCTTTGGTGGTGGCTACACCTGCTCAATCTCTAGGTGGGGTTCCCGCTTTGTCCGCCCGCTCTGACTCTCTGATCATTGTTACTGTGGACGCCAGCCTGATGGGGGCAGGTGGGCGGTGGCACAGGGACGGGAACGGCAGGAAAGGTGGTCCCAGGGGGACACAACAAGGTCCTCCAACTGGAGGGAACTCTCAGCGGCCTTCAGGGCTCTGAAGTCCTTTTGCCCAGTCTTGGTGGGGCAGGCTGTTCTCCTCCACTGGGACAATACAGTGGCATGTATCAACCGGCAGGGGAGCTCTCAGTCTCGGTCTTTGGGGTCTCTTGCTCTTCTCCTCTGTACTTGGGCAGAGTCTCATCTTCAGTCGTCGTCTGCATGTCACATAAGGGGCCGAGACAATGTGGTGGCAGATCGCCTCAGACGAGTGTTACCCTCAGAGGAGTGGGTCTTTTGGAGGATCTGCAGGGTTCTGGGGACTCTTCGGGTGAATTTGTTTGCCTCTCCCCTGTCTGGAAAAGTCTCATGTTTTTTCTCCAGGTTCCCCTCTCCAGAGGTGTGGGGGGTGTTACTGCGCATCCAAGACTCTCGGGCAGTGGTGATCTTTGTTGCTCTGCTTTGGCCTAGCAGGTGCTGGTTTCCCCTTCTCCGGGACTTGGCTGTGTCCCCTATGCTGCCTCTCAATGGGAGTCTGGACCTGGTGGTGTGGGGTGGAGGGTCCCAAAAACTTGGTCTGGGGGTCTTGGCGACTCTCTGATGAGGTGGTTTCTCACCTTCAGAGGCACCGTCGTCCTTCTACCTTAAGGGCTTACGAGAGGCATTGGGGGCACTTCATGTCCTGTTGTCTGGTTAATGGCGGTACCTCCTCCTTGGGTTCACAGGCTCCTGTGCTACAGTTTCTTTAGGCTGGGTTTAACTTGGGTCTCTCTGTCTCCACCATGTGGGCTCAGTGGGCTGCGATCCGCTCCTTTGGGGGTCCGGATGTGGGCGGTCACACTTTGGTGGGTGGACTTCTCCAGAGATTTTCTCTTGCCAGGCCTCTCTCTTTCTGGGTTGCCCTCCTGGGATCTCCCACTGTTCCTTCAGGCTCTGCTGTCTTCTCCCTTTGAGCCTTTGCCAGAGGTTTCCCTTCAGGTCTTTACATTGAAAGTGGTTTTCCTGGTGGCTATCACTTCAGCACGGCGGATGGGTGAGCTTGGTGCCCTCTCCTGTGAGGCACCCTACCTGGTGGTTTCACCCGATGTGTTGTTTAAGTGCCATCTGTCCTTTCTTCCTATGGTGGTTTCTAGGTTTCATGTTTCCCAGGAGATTGTTCTTCCTTCCTTCTTCCTCTCCTCCCTGGAGGAGGTTCGTTGGGTCACTCAGGAAGTGCGGTGGGTAATCTGCTCTTTTAGGATCGCACTAGGTTTTTTGTTCCTCTTCTATCCTGTTACCTTTGAGGGGGGGTGGTCCCCAGGAGGAAGGTGGCTGTGCCCACCATCAGCCCTTGGCTCTGCGATGCTATCTCTTTGGCTTACTCCTCTGTGGGGTCTCCCCTTCCGTCTGGAGTGCAGGGCAGGTCCACACGGGGGATGGCTGCGTCCTGGGCTGAAGCCTGTGATGTTCCTATCCAGTACATTTGCCACGCTGCCACCTGGTCTGATCCAAATACTTTCATTAACCACTATCGTTTGAATCTTCATCGCCGGGAGCCTTTGGGGGAGGTGTTTTGAGTGTAGTGCTCTTGTGAAATAACTTGTTGCTGCTGTCTGGAAAAGTGTATTTCAATAAATTGGTTTTGGTGGGGTTGGTGTTTTTCTTTGCGTTCGGCCCATTCTCTTTGGAGTTGCCACGCCTCATTGATAAGTGCTGGGACGAGGAATAGTGGACATGGAGGTAATGCCCAGATTACTTACTGGTGATCTTCATTACTCCTAGTCCTTCTCTACCTCGTCCCAGCACGAGTTTACCGCCAAACACCTTCCCCGTGTTGAATGGGCCTATTGGGCAGTGGTACGTACTGTTGGTTCTTTGGGGAAGGTGGGCTGTTATGCCTGGAGGCGGGAGGTGGAGGGGGTTGGCCTGGAGGATTTAGGAGTAGAAAGAGGGTTCCCGTAAAGAGGTGGGACACCTCATTGATAAGTGCTGGGACGAAGAAGAGAAGAAATAGGAGTAATGAAGATTACCAGTAAGCAATCTGGGCAGTATTTTTGTATAAAACTCCTTTTCTTTCATGGACCTCTGAACGCCAAGTAGCCGCATGCTGTCACTAAAAGTAATTTAAAATGAACTTCAAAGGAAAATCCATGCCGTTACCACAACATCAAAATCTGACGCACAAAAGTTTCTGACTGCCGGATTACGGCCCGCACTTTCCGCAACGCAAACCTCTAGAATGCATCCTTAGCGTTGTGTCCATTACCATTCCCTCCAGCACAAGAATAACGTCATCAAAGGCCTCTACGCCTCGGAGGACGTTGGAGCTCCTCCACACACATATGCTCCAACAGGCATGCTTCGCCCAGCTCTAAGTGCGGCCCACCCAGTGGCTGAAAATTCCCTTATCAACCTCCTGAAGATTCCAACAGCTGCTGGCACATTCTATGGCATGACAGGAGGCTTCATAGTATGCATTAATCTTTACTACAGACACATATATCAGCAAAGAAAAACTTTTACAAAACAAAGTTTAAATAACTAAACTCAAACACGGTTTGAATGCAATGCGAGGGGAGAACCCCAGTCCAACATGGTGGGCAGGTCATGCCCTGTAGCCACCCAATGAGCTTAGACCCACCCCCATAAAAGTCCTTTACTCTAACAGCAACTCCTCTTTCTTTGCTGCTGACGCATACTGAGCTATGTGTTTTTCTTGTCACGCTGTGTTTAGCATGTTTTTTCCATGCTTCTTCATACATATTTAAAATTGTAATTTTATTAATAGATGTGTTGTGGGACCGCTGAATTTGCTTTCCTTTACCCCTCCGCGGTCGCGCGTGTACTTATTAGTGTTGTCAGCTTTTCTATTTGTTTCCTTTCCCCACGCTGTAAACTGCAGGGGGAGGTGGTTCATGAATTTTGTACCAACAGGGCTCGTTTTCCTCGCCCGCTCTGCAACTGCCCATCTCACATAACCGCTTACCGCGGCTCTCCTTAGGGGGTTGAAGGGCCTTTCAGAATTCTCAGCGCCGCGCGCTGGCTCGGTGTTGACATCGCCCGAGTAGCGTTTGGCGCGGACCTCTCTGGGGTTTCTTTACCTCAGACTCTTAGGCTCGTGCTGTCTCCACAGCGCTGCGCTCATGAACGGAACAATTTTTTAAATTAAATATAATCGCCTGCTAGGTGAGCCTTGGACGCCATGTGTTTATATTACATGGGCGATCTGCTCTATTAGGATCACACTAGGTTTTTCGTTCCTCTTCTATCCTGTTACCTTTGGGTGGGGGTGGTCCCCAGGAGGAAGGTGGCTGTGCCGCCATCAGCCGTTGGCTCTGCAATGTTATCTCTTTGGCTTACTCCTCTGTGGGGTCTCCCCTTCTGTCTGGAGTGCAGGGCAGGTCCACAAGGGGGATGGCTGCATCCTGGGCTGAAGCCTGTGATGTTCCTATCCAGTACATTTGCCGCGCTGCCACAAACCGCATTCAAACCGTGTTTGAGTTTAGTTATTTAAACTTTGTTTTGTAAACGTTTTTCTTTGCTGCTATATGTCAGTAGTAAAGATTAATGCACAATGCTCGCCTCCTGTCTTTAATAGAATCTAAACCCCCTGACAGGTTAGTGAGGGGGATTTCCCATTGTCCCCCAAGCCCATGGGTATCCGCTCACCCCAGAGCCTCCATGCTCTGAAATGGCATACTCTCACTTTGGTGGGTAAAACGGCTCTCCTGGACCTCTCACCACCATTCTGCTTCACACCTAGTGCACTCAACTCTTCCTCTCCCGCTTGCTGCGCCTCACTCCTGAACACAGCCCCAAGCCCATTCTCTTTCCACTGGGCTGCAACAACTTCATATTTAGCAGCATGCCCAGCCCTCCATTACAGCAGCTTTTTCGTTTTCCTGGTTTCTCCCTCCATAAGGACTCTCCTCCAGCGGTCTTTCAGCTTTTCAGCTCTCCATCTGCCATTAAGCTTCATTTACTTTTGGATACTTTTATACTCCATGACAAAATGATGCATAGTCTCACTTGGGATGCTGAAAGGATTCAGGTAAGACACCAGACCAGGTAAGTGGAAAATGGAAGGCTTCTTTTATTGTTGCAGTACAATGGTAGGATGGTAATTCGGAGAGTAAGGAAAACACACCCTTCCAATTAGGGCTCTGATGCTGCAGTCCAATACGGTCTTCCTATGAACAACCAAAGAGGTCAAACAGACCACCTGAGCTAGGCATTCAGAGCAGTGATATGATATGATATGTGATATGATTGGTTATTTATAACACACTTAATACCCAGAGGTCTCTAAGCGCGGACTCAGGGATCGAACCTGTGTTGCTCTATGTCGTCTTGCTTCCAAGACGAGCATGTTGTCCCTGAGCTATCCTCCCGAGACTGTGAGACAGTGTCCCCCTCTACAATGCTTTCTGTCACCCAAATACCTGGGAAGCTGGTGGGTAGCTGCTTGGGCACTCACTGTTAGCGGACAACCATCAGCAGGTCCCCGTCGCTCTGTATCCTCCTCATCTCCCAGGCTACATAGCGACACCTCTTTTTGCTCTTCACCCTGCACACGCCTTCTTTAGTTCTAATAGGAAAATGACAACTGCTTTGATGTATAGCCTATTCTGTACACCGAGTTAAACCTCTATGCATCCAACATAGTAGACACACACCCATGCAACCATACATATGGGGCTGCTGCAGTCAGACTCTATAATGTTTGAGTCCATATGTTGTCCAGCATACACAATAACTCTTTTCTTGCCCTTTCTATCATATCCTCAGGGGCTGCCGCTTGCTCTTCTTGTGCTTTTTCATTATTAAATCACTAACACTGGCCTGGATTTGCTTGTATGCACTCAGAACCCTGTTGCCTCATTGGGGCACCACACACTCAGCCACTGCCACTGACCCAGGGATGTCCTTGCTCTTTACGGTGCCCCATACTGAGGGAGGGGGGGTGTCGCTGTCACTGCCGCTGCCCAGGATCTCCTTTGTTCCTGCATCGCACACACACCATTTTCTGGCTCCCTATGAGGAAAAAGTGCAAGGCCCGCCCGCTCCTTGCACTGTGTCTGTGCAGTTCTGAAGATGGACGCACCCCATTCCCTATGCACGCAGACACACAGAGATGCAGCTTTGTCTCAATGATGATGCCCAACAAGGCAGAAACATGTGTCTTGGGTTGCTGTGAGTACTCTTCTTCAGCTGAGAATTGCCTAGCATTTCAGTGTTGGATCATAATGCCAGACTACATCACCAAAAAACTACAATGAATACAGAACGCTGCAGCAAGACTACTCCTCAGACTCACTAAGAGAGAACACATAACACTGGCACTTAGAACACTGCACTGGCTATCAGTACCCACAGAGCAATCCACGACCAAGGAGTGAAATTCATGTAGGACAATATCCCCATCTACAAACCGAAATAAACCCAAAGATCCAGCAACGACATTCGCCTTGAACCAAAGTGATACTCGAAACTAAAATAAGCGGTATCAGCCTTCTCCTACATCCCATCAACACTCTGCAACTGACTCCCCAAAAAACTACAAACAGAAAAATACTTAAAGTACAGAAAACTAAAAACTTAGTTCATTAACTAACCCACCTAAACAAGAAGTACTATCGAAAAGAAACAACCAACCACATACAGGACGAAGCACCTCAAAACCACGGTACCACCAAAACCGACTCAACCAAACTGGGCAGGTCCTACAAAAAGAAACAATAGCATTGCCAACCCAATATAAGAAATCTCAGCCTAACACAACAATGTGGCCTACAAGGTCACACAGACCTAACTGTGAACCCTACTAAAACTTTCAATTTTTCTAAAAACACATCGCTCAGCCACCGAATATGGTACACACATACATCTATAACAGAACCAACTTGAAATCACACAGCAAACTGCACACCCCCTTGGACATCCCATTCAATCCCAACACACTAAACCTCCAGCACTAAACTACAGAGACACACACAACAATCCTACACAGACTAACACTCCAAACACCACCAAACCAATGACCTCTAGAAGCAAACCCAACATACAATGACCGGTTTTTCCGAACTGAAGCTAATAACAGCACTGCAAAAGCTCTCTTGCGCTCTCCTTCTCCAACTCACTAAAATTAGCCCCCACAACCCTCTTACCTTTAAGATCTACCTGAGCACCTAGAGACCATGAAATTGGCAGCAGTGTGTAGTACACATCTCAATAACAACATCCATGTGGGCAGGAACAAACTGGTATGCAAATTGATATTTCACCTCTGGTAGGCAAAAGATGGGCTAACATACGACTGTAGACCCTCTTGAGTGGTCACCTTTGCCCAGAAGATGCACTTTAAGCGATGTTTGTCCTCAATAGAGGGCATCTCACATCGTAAATTAATACCATTATATTAAGACTGAGATAGGTTTGATATTCATGCTATTCATTCCTTTCTGTTTAGGGGATCAGAGTTTATTTTATTACCACCACCCTTCCCTCCTAAACTTCCCATTGCAAACCCATCGGCTATTTTGATTGATTGATTGATATTTTATTTCTATCGCGCTCGTACACAAGTTTTTCAAAGTGCGACAAGGCATGGGAGTGGAACAGGGGAGAACAAAACAGCAATCTTACTAGGCCCAGTGACATTGAGAATGAGCAAGTGCATGGGAGGAGGGGAGAGGAAAAGTACATGGAAGGGGGGGGGAAGTGGAAACTGCGAAGCAGAGGAGAAACAAGATTTGATTTTTCAATCTTGGAATCGGATGTTAGCAAAGGGTTTTAGGAAGCACTGCGCAGCAGGATGACAACATGGGAGTAACAAGCAGAAAGAACAGTGATAGTCAGAGGAAGTAGAAATGAGTCCATAAGAAGGGAACTAACCCATAGTTCTGGAGGTGGCAAAGTCAAGGCAGTCTGGATTTCTTAGAGGAGTAAGGTTGCAGCATCATTGTGGTTGAGGTGCAGGGAGGACCCCAATTAGCGTTCTGGAAGCGGACAGGGAGCAGAAAGCGGCCTTGGAAGTGGGCCTTTGCTGAGAGGGCCGGCTGAAGCCTGCCGGTCCCTGATTGGATGTAATAAAACACTCAGCAACCAATGGGAGTGCAGCACAGGGAGAGGTGGTTCAGCACAGCCTGCCTACACAACAAAGAAAACCACGGTGGCCATCTTCGAAGGGCCAAAAAAGTCAAATAAGCAGCAATAATAGGAAAAAACTTGTGCTTTCAAAATAGCAACACAGCTCCAGTATTAAAAAGCTCAAAAAATGGCTGCACGATGAAAATGCCAAATAAAACAGTCCAACTCAGTGAGCCGTGGGATCTGGGTGAGTCAGGTAAGAGGCAAGGCAAGTTGACAAGCAGGTAACAAATGTTTAGCTTTGCCACAGATGGGGGTCATTTTGCATGATGTCATCAGATTGCTCACTTGCACAGCTAAACCTGTCTCACCCCACTCACATGAACCCTCAAAATATAAGATCACCCTCTAGATACCTGAATACTCCTTTGACCCAATGCATGTTACAGGGCCATGGCTTGGGGGCCCCAGCCCGTCTCATGCTGTGTGCCTACCATACATTCCTCTGCACAGGTTATCTTGCCCATTCCCGGGGGAAGAAGTGGAATCTAAAGGGAGAGCCATAAGGGGCTGTTGCACTACCAATGGAGCAGCCACAAACTTCACACAGTGGTGGATTCCTGGCTGGATTGCTGTTCTTTATTTATTGCAGATTTATAAGGCACCCACTGTGAAATGCAGACACTTCATGATGCCACAAGTGGAAGGGTGGGTGAGTGGAAGGAGTCGGGGGTTAAGAACAACTGATCTTCACAGCCTCATCGCATTCAGATCAATTTAGTCCATGGTGTCGGCCTACTTGTTTTCCTGTTATCCACGTTTAGCATGCACATAGGCCTATATGAGCCACATTCTGAGCTGACATCATTTGGTTTTAGTAAGGGGATGATAATCGCCTCACGCATGGTGTCCGGGAGGCAGCCAACTTCGTATGCCTCGTTGTATACCTGTGACAGTAATGGGGCTAGTATGTCTTTGTAGGTCTTATAAAACTCACCAGGGAGTCCATCGGACCCAAGTGTTTTTCCAGTGGGTAGAGTCAGGATTATGGCCTTGACCTCGTCTGGGGTGATAGGAGCATCCAGGGCCTCGGACGTGTGTTCGTCCAGGCATGGCAGTCGGATGATGTCGAGGACATCTTCGATGGCGGTGTCCGTGGGAGGTGCGGGGTCAGAGTATAGGGCTTGGTAGAACTCTTTGAACGCTAGGTTTATCCCAGCTTGTGTGTGGTTGTTTAGGCCATCTTTGTTCCGGATTAAGCAGATGGGTGCTCTGGGGATTTCATGCTTGTATAACCACGCAAGTAGTTTCCCGGGTTTATCGGCTAGGGCATGGTTCCTTTCTGTGTATTTAGCGTGGCTTAGCTTCCCCAGTGTTTCCCAGTGTTTTAGGCAAGCTTGTTTAAGTTCTATTATTTTTTGCCTGTGGGCGGGTCTGGGGATAGCATTGATTCAAGGTTTTTCAGTTCAACTTCGGTGCGTGCTAGTAGGGCCAAAGTCAGTCTTTGGGCTCCTCCAGCAGCGGCTATCATTTCCCCCCTTATCACTACCTTATACGCTTCCCACGCTCTACTTATGTGTTGGACGCTGTCTTTGTTGATGTGCCAGTAATCTATCGTGCCTTGTCTGATTTGCTCACTGAAGGCTTTGTCCAACAACGCCTCGGCTCTGAGTTTCCAGGTAGGGACGGGGGACCTAGGGGCTGATAGTGACCACGTGGAAATCAGGGGGGGAATGGTCTGACAGCACTCTGGCCAAGTACTGTGTATCATCGAACAAGGCAATGTGTTCCCCGCTAACAAATAGGTAGTCGATTCTGGTGTAGACATTGTGTGGGGGCGAGTAAAAGTAATAGGCTCTGGTGTTGGGGTACTGTTCCCGCCATAGGTTTTTCAGGGCAAATTGGTGCGTGAGGGTATTTAGTATTTTGGCGGGTGGAGAGGGGCAGACATGTTTGTTGTCCGATCTGTCTATACGACGATCCAAGGTGCAATTGTGGTCACCACCCCATATTATCATGTCCTCTTTACATGGGTTCAGACGAGTGTACAATGTGCGAAAGAAGACGGTGGCACCATGGTTGGGAGAGTAGGTCCTAATCAGGGAGAGGTCTCTACCTTCAACGGTGCCTTGGACCAGGGCCATTCTGCCTTCGTTGTCTGTTTTGGTGTGGGTCAGGGTAAAAGGGATGGTGGGTGTGATCCATATCAGGACTCCTCTCGCGTACGTAGAGTATGCTGAGCCTATTAGGGTTCCTCTCCAGACTTTGGCCAATGCAGCTAGTTTGGTTGCGTTTAGGTGTGTCTCTTGTAGCAGGGCGACCCCTACTTTGTGGCGTTTCATGAAGGCGTGGATGCGGTGCTGTTTAACATAGCTGTTTAAGCCTCTGACATTCCAAGACATGATTCGGATTTTGTCAGCCATGGTCTGCATGAGGTTGTGAGTCTGTGGGCGGTCCGGGACCGAGGTCCCATGTGGGCCCGGTCAGGCCTATAACGACACTGCAGTAGGTGGTCTAGGTCTGTTCCGTGTATAACTTTAACTGGGTTCCCGGTTCGGGGTTCCCTTCCCAAAATATAGTAACTTTAAACTTTCCCTTAAACATAACACGTCTAGCGAGGTATCCCCCGTTCTGACTTTCAAGTTTCTGCTCCGTGGACCTAGGTCACTTGGTGCCCTACGGGCGGGTAAACTACCCAAACAGTTCCTGGGGGCAGTAGTAGCTTCTACTTCTGGTGGTGCAACTTTAGAGTGAGCATTGTTGTTCAACAAATGTGTGTTCCAAAAAGCCACATCGAAGGTTGTGGCGAGCTCTGTTAAGGGAAGGTAAATGAGATTAGCAAGGTTGCAAGAAGCATAATTGGGAGAACGACAGCAAGAGTGGGCAAGAGCCATATTGAGTTCTGGGGAGAAAAGAAGGAAAAAGAAATAAGCAAGTATTGGCATGAGAATGGATATAAATACACCCGGATATTAATATCAGATGTACAATTCCAGTTGGAATTACAAGTAGGTGTTGGGGTTGGCTGACGGCCAGGCTAAGAGGTGATGAGAGAAAGAGGATGAAATAAGGGAGTGGATCAGCAACGAAAATAGTGGAGAAGGTGCATAGTGGAAGAAACAATAAGTGCTGCTGCCCGCTCTTGGGTCATCTAGGCCATGCAGATTTGTAGTATACCCTCACCCCCCCCCCCTCCTTTCTACCCTGCCCAAGGCTTCTGAAAACTGTTCTTAACTTTGTTCTCAACCCACGTTTGCCATTTAAATATGTGCATTTCTTCGGTTTCTCTAGTATGTAACCCATTTTGGTGTTAACCAACTGTGGTGTATATATGTTTGATAGACTTTACTTACTAGTAGTGTGTTGATTTTATTGAGTGCCTGTGTCCAGTAAACCGTATATTTCTGTACTTAATTGTGTGGACTTCTGCTCTTTAGCAGACCTTGCTCTTGTTAACTGTACTTTACAGCAAGCCTCTTCCCAAGTCTAAGCCTATCTGCTCATCTATGTAACCACTGAGAGTTTGGCCAAAGACATAAGTGTGCCAAGTTTGCACCTTTAAATTGGCTTCTCAGAATCCCTTACCAGAGTAGGTTCTGAAATGGCCTCTTAACAGGTAGTATCTCCCATTTCCTTCTTTTAAAGTACTTTTTGAACCAGGCAAGCAGTTTGTTAGCAGGAATTGAGGATTGGCCTTCTTTCAGCAAACTTTCTGGCCGGAAAAGCAACCAGCGATACCCCATGCTCGCCTGAGGGTGCTCCTCCTCACTAATGTGTATGTTCCTATGTCTGGTATCCAGTACAGGGATTTAGTAAACAAAGGAAGGGAACAAGTAAAAAAGAAAGCAGAAATATTGCATACTTGCAGTTTAAAGGTGTCTTGCCTCACACACTATGTGTTCAGTAGCGAGATTACATTTTAACACTGACTTTTCTCTTAACACTGATAAAACTGAAGTATTATTCTTTCCCTCTAACACACTTCCTTCCCCCATTCCCCTCCTTCTATTCATTTTCCCCCTTCTAACCTTCCTATTTCCACCCATGCTTGTAATATAGGCATTTACTTCGACCCTTCCCTCTCTTTTCCCGACATATCTCCCTTACTCCTCGCGCATGACGCTACCACCTCTTTAATATCCGTAAAGTCTGTTCCTCTCTCACCTTCCATGCTACCAAACTTTTAATCTCCTCCGTCATCTTTTCTCGCCTCTTCTATTGTTCTTCCCTCTTCCTTGGTCTCCCCGCCTCCCACCTTGCCCCCCTCAAATCCCTTTACCACTCTGCTATCCGTACCCTCTGCCCTCTCTTTCCCCTTGACTCCATCTCTAACTCACTATTTAACCTAAGCTGGCTTCCTTTCCACTGCCAACTTAAATTTCACTTCCTTTGTCTTGTCTTTAAATCTCTTCATGACCTTGCCCCTCCATATCTCTCTTCTCTTCTCTCATTCCACACCCCCTCTCGCTCCCTTCGCTCAGCTGATCTCTTCTTACTTTCTGAGCTCCCACTCCCTTGTGCCTCTTTTCGGTTCCGCTCCTTTCAGCTCCTTGCCCCTTTACACTGGAACTACCTGCCTCTTTCTATCCGCTCCATCCCTACCTATTCTTCCTTGCGTTCCTCCTTGAAATCACTCCTTCATTGCCCCCCTGACACCCTATTCCCCCTTTTCACCTTTTCTCTCGCTCTCTCTCTCTCCCTCTAGTACCCCGTCATAGTTCTATTCATCTTCCCCCTTCTTTCCTATGACTTCTCTTCCTACTACTCACTTTACTCCCTACTCTCTCTCCCTCATCCTTCCTTCCCCAACCCCCTCCTCTCCTCCTCCTCCTCATATGCAAATTGTTCTACATACTGTTTTTTGGTTTGATTCATGTATATGGTTTGCTTCTACTGTTCCATGTTTGATGTATTCTTGTTGTTAAACTGTAAAGCGCTTGGATTAAGGGGCTATATAAATACAATAAATACAAATACATTTGCATTTACCCTGCTTTCAGGTCTAGTTATTTACTGGACACATTGGGCCTCATCGCGAGTTGGGCTGTAGCCCTTAAATGCGTTGATAACGGTATTACTGCCGCATTTAAGGGCTGGCCCTATCACAAGTTGGCCGCTAAATGGGCTGTTTTACCTCCAGCTTTTTTCTCGAGTTGAAAATCCCATTTAGCACCCTGTTTTCGGCGCTATTACCGCCTGCTGTATTAGCCCGCAATATTAGCGCCGAAAATGCCCCATTGGATCCAATGGGGAATGGGGATTTACTGTTAACCCCCAACCCATGATCCGGCGGTAAAACTGCCGTACCAGTGGGTGCTAAGGCTATTAGTCGGGCGGTATTGCAGCCGGGATACAGCCCAACTCGTGATGATACCCATTGTCTTAATGGAAAACAGCCTTTAAACGGCAGGTACGCACCATTTTGCTTTTTCCAGATACCTGCAACAAACAAAATGTAACTTTAGGCATTCCTACATAAGAACGTAAGCAAATACCAGGTATTTAATCCTCCCTGTCCAATGCTCAATTAATGATTTTGGTTAAAAAAAAAACGATTTGGAAATTGCTTTTTGTCAGTAATTTCGCTCATCCACATACTTATTTTTTTATTTAGGAAGAATCCCAAGCAAAAAATAAATGTTATGGTTCACAACTAGATAGCTCTTTCCTCCCCTTATAAATGTGGTTAAGGTATGGAATTTACCATTATTAAAAAAGTTACCTTGTGAAATCTGGGAGACAATCTTACACTGTATATATGTTTTAGAGCTTAAAGTTGCATCAAAATGTTATTTATCCATCAACGCTGTGGGCTCCTCCCCAAGAAGAAGACATTCTTCTAAAATCACCCTTTCAAACTAAACTATTTCAATTGGATTGGCAAACAACACGCAAAACATGTCTCACATACCGAGACTTCCCAAAAAATCTGTGTATGCACAAAGAAGCTAACCACCTGAAATATATCTCCAACAGTCCCCCTCGCCTATTCATAGATCAGAATTTATGCGAATGAGATTTAATATCTGGCCAACAAAGGATCTCATGGCGAAACGTGGATTAATACCACAAGAAACTAATTGTTGCTGGTTTTGTAAAGAGGTTAATCAACCAGAGACTATACGCCATTTGATATTTGAATGTGTCTCGTTACAAATGAAACAGGAACAGCATTTTTATAAAATTCTACAAAATTATGTAAATTTGTCTGTGGAAACAATGTGGTGGATGGTCTATGGAGGCAGCATTATAACATTAAGAATTTCCGCTATTGCCTTTTTAAATGAGTTAAAGTTGCATGAGGAACGAGACCGAGACATATTTCTTAGATTTTTAATGGGCATTAAATTGACTGGTTTTATGTAAATTTTATATATTCCAATAATAGGATGTTTTATGATGAATTTGTAATTTGTGTGTTAGGATGTTTTATGAGTTTGTAATTTGCGGATTAAAAAAATGTTTTATTCCTTTGATACTATTGCGTAATATTGTAAAGCTGATTAAAGTTCAGTTAAATCAAAATATTTTTTTTTTAAATCAGCCTTCCTAGTTTTGCCAATTAGGTGATGCAAATGCACCACCTATACACTGAAACTATTGCATTGGAGTACAGCTAAGGGGAGATCGCAAATGAGGAGGAACATAAAGCTAGTAGGTGTTGTTTGGTTATTTACCCACCCATTGACTGCCCCTTGCCATGCTAATCCCTATGGTCATTCCCACCCACTTCCTGCCCCTCTACGCCCAAAACATATCCTACGGGTATCCTTTTCAGCTAACGTTATCATGCAGTCTTCTGAGAGTTAATGGCTTAATTGGAGCTGTAAACATGCAACTGGTATAATAAAAATGTCTTAAGCAGGCCTGCCTTCAGTCACTTGATTTATAAGCACTGTGTGTGTCCTTCACTGAAGTCCTGTAAAAAACAAGCATTGGCAAAGCCAACCGTTTTGATTTGTTTATAAGCATTAGATAGGCATTTGTATCCTGTGTGCGAGGATACTCCCAGCCCATGCACATCAATAAACTGAAATCAGTCAAAAGTAGAGTAGACAATTACTGAGTTTTACAAAAATGTTCAAAGAGAAAATTCTGTCAGAAATTGTTTGTACTTGTTTTTTAATAGACTTTAGGCTGGTAGAATCAACAATCTTATATAAACAGTGAATACTGTTTATTGGTGTGCAGGGGAAGCGAGTATCCTCACACATAGGATACTGTTGTTCTAGTTGGTCAATACAACCTTGTTCCAGAGTTGTTTTTCATCTCCAGCACCCTCAATTCTACAAATATCACTACATTACAGCATTCCTTAAACCTAGCATTACCGTAGGTGTGCCTTGAAGCTAATTAGATTAGATGGGAATTGCCAGGCACTGCTATTATATGCCCAGGCGCACACATGGGAGTACTGTGTGAGTACCGTGGCCGCATCACGCTGCTCACTTGCTGGCTCCTGCTATTCCTACTGTTACGGTCCTGTCTCCTGCTACGGAACGACACAGAACTTTTTTGCTGGTTGCTAAGAATTGGCAGTGAACACGCCCCCGTTGCCAGGCTTACTCCCATAACACAAGCATGCTCGCGCACACACGTGTGAGTACCACTTGGCCACATCATGCTGCTCACTTGCTGGCTCCTGCTATTGCTACTGTTACGGTCCTGTCTCCTGCTAGGGAACGACACAGAACTTGTTTGCTGGTTGCTAAGGTGATTGGAACACCTTCTCCTAGACTCATATTCAAGGACTCTTGCCTCAGTCCCCAGCCCCCACCAAGCTCCAGTGAGCCCTGTAGTTTTCTGTGACTTATTTGTTTGTTTCCGTTTCTTGCAGAATTGGCGGTGAACACGCCCCCGTTGCCAGGCTTACTCCCACAACACAAGCATGCTCGCGCACACGCGTGGGAGTACCGTGTGAGTACCGCTTGGCCGCTTAGCCGAGCAGCCACACAGTCACAGGGCTCGGGGCAGTGTTTGCCATCGCTGCATAAGCCTCACATTTGTTCATACTACTGGAGATAAGGTACCCACATTTTGTGGTCTTTAATTCCTATTCATATTGCAATTTACAGTGTATTTGTCACTTATTGGTGATGGCATTCGCGGCGTACAAATTAACCTCAAGCATGCCACACACTGCTCCTCACCTGATCCCAGTGTTGCCTGTGCTTTCAACAGAAACGGCTAATAGTCCTGGCATATTCCTCAAACCTTCTACTCTGCCACCTCAATTACGCCCAGAGGCCCTTCTGCTAGTACTCAATCCAAATTCCCATTTAATGTACAAGTCAATGGGGCCGTTCTGTTTGCTTCGTCTCTGCCCAACTCCTCCAGTGGACGCACGCCCTCCCCATTGACTGTTGGAAATGTTCATGCCTCCTTTTGTACACCGCTAGGTCATGTGAATCCCTGGCCTTTATCTGATGTTACCATGTTAGCCTCTACTAAAAACTGACCCGCTCCGCCTATCTTGGATATTCCTATCTCTCCCATCGATTTCCCGTACTTACATCCTGATTTTTCTGGCATTTCCATTCATGCCAGTCAGTGCGAGTCCGCTATTCCCATGAGGGAGGTAGATGCCTCACTTAGCTCACAATCAGTGTCCTTTCAGCCCTCAGCAGCCCATTCCAACCAAATGTTAAAGTCCTTTATTCTTCCTACTCCTCGCCCAACCAAACTCCCCCCCCCACTGACAACTCGCTACATCTACTCATGATCCAACCCACCCTCACAGCTATTAATACTGCCATTTTTAGCTTGTTTAAACTATTTGAATCTCTGGATTCTAAATTAACTTTCCAGGCAACACAATTTGAGGAACTATTGAAATAGTTGTCATCCCAAAATTTAACTAAAATGGGCAATGGGGGACACGATAAATCTGTATCAGAGGTGCTGTGTCAACCTCTTGCGTGTCTTGGGGAGCAAATTGTTGACGAGCCTCTAACTCAAGTCCCGGTGGCCATAGGTGCTCCCGTCATGGCGCCGTGCCTTTTACCAACAATATCTGGCATCATTCGTCCATCGGCACATTCGCCCTCTGCGTTGTCTCCACTCAAACTAACACCAAGTGTTAACCAGTTTGCTCTTAATGGCTCCGCGGTCATTCCGGTTGCACATGAGGACAACACATGCAAGGTTTCACCTTGCCGGGGTCAAAGTCACTTACAGCTGCTTAAAGCTAGAAATCCTAAATTCACGAAAAAGAGAGCACTTTCCCTCATAAAAAAAAAAAACTAAGAACATGGCGGGTCCAAAACACCCCGAAACTACACTTAATGGTTTTTTTAAAGCCCTTGAAAAAACATCTACTACACGCTCAGTCCTGGCTCCCCACGACTGCGCCTGCATCTATTCAGGCAGATCCGCCTATGGGGGGTCATGAGTTCCCCACAGTCTGTTCCTTTCACTGGCGCTTCTAGTGACACCCTACAGTGGGACACCTCTTTCTCCCCTCACCCATTTGGTACACACGTTGCAACAGACAAGGGACGCTGCCCTTGTGGCTGATCAGGCATTAGAGCCCACACAACCTACTGCTACCTGCTTCGCCCCTGTTCCTTTGGTTATACACCTGCAAGGGCCCGCAGGTCAGTCCATTCAGGAAGTAAAGAAAGCTACTCCAATCATCTGTGGACTCCTGACAGCCACAAGATCAGTGTCCTTTGCCCCTCAGGATGCTTCCATTCTCCCTGCTGAATCATGTATGTCACAAGTTGCCATGGAGGAACTCAAAATGAGAGTCGACGAATATCTGGCGGCAAATTTTGCAAAAGTGCTCCACAAACCTGTAGAGCTGTGAGACTCCCTCTGTTGTCTCTACCCAGTACACGGTAGATTCTCGTCTAGGCCACTTACCAGATTCCCTTTCTGGTACTAAAGCCACATCTTGGTCTGAGGATCATGGTGCACCAAAGACACATGGAGCAGCTTCCCAATTAATATGGATGCCTCGCAAGCTCAATCAGCAGTTTTCCTCCAGACATGTGCATCCCCAGCGAGCTAGTTTTCATACATTCATTCTAAAGTGCAGGGAGGGAAACTTCCCAGTACATGACCTCAACCGTCAGAGTGTGTTAACCATTTTTGGCGACAGAAGAGCTGCATAACATATCCACCTTTGATATTGATCAAATTGAATTTGTGATTATGGATCCCCTCAGGAGTAGTGTAGCACTCCATCTGGCGCTGCAAAATGCAACTTTTTGATATGGGCTTTTTACAAGCAGAGGATCCCGAGTCTGTACCGGCAAGATCTCAAATTTCCAAATTGAAAGCTAATATTTATCAGGGCACTAACAGAACAAGCCGAGACACCTCAAGAACCCCAAGCTTGCACCAGAAACCATCAATCTGTAGTGCCACTTCGATTTTAACAATTGTAAGCTGGAACACTAGAGGCCATGCTCACCTCTACTTACCATTCAAAGATATGCCCTGTGTGTACCATATCATATCCCTCCAAGAAACATATCTGACCACTCCTCCACTTTGGGACAACTATGATCTTACCCTGATTTTGGCTGTCCCGAGGGGAGGGAGACTGTCTTCTGGCCTTCTTGTGGCAGTCTACATCAAGTCAGGCTCCTCCATCACGCCTTGGGCTTCCGTGGGTGCCCACATCCAGCTTGTTAAAATCTCTAATAATGCCAAGTCATCTGCCTTGGTGAATATTTATCGCAATGTGCTGGGTATGTCTGATAAGGTTTTCTATTCTGGCTTAACCACCATTTTTCATACTATACTCTCAAATTCTGCGATCACCCACACTGTCATTGATTTTCAAAAAGGGTGACCGGAGCGCCCCTTCAAACTATCGCCCAATTGCGCTCTTGGACGTGCCGGGTAAGATCTTCACCAAACTAGTTTTGTGCGAATTTAATGCTTAGACTGTGAAATTTCATCTCTGTGACCCTAACCAAACTGGCTTTGTGGCTGACATGGGCACTAATATCAACTTACTTGCTTTCAATGCCATCAAATCACAATGTCAGATGCAAAAGCAACAAGTTTTCTTTGCATTCGTAGATCTTCACGCCACATTTGACTCAGTCATCTCTTACTCATGTCCAAACTACGGCGAGACCATTGTCCATCTGCGCTCTATGATATCATCCACTCTTTACATTCAAACACTTCCATCTGCATTCGCATTACTATGGATGGCCTACCTTAAGAAAATGTCTCCACTGAACGAGGTTTGAAGCAGGGCTGTTGGTTGGCCTCTGCCATCTTGAACTACTTTATTCATGACGTTAGAGCATCATTTTCTAAAGTCTTGTCAGATTCTCCCAAATTCAATACTCACCAGATGCGAAATCTAATTTATGCTGACGACCTTGTTCTTATTTCGAAAACTCAGATTGGTCTTCAGCGCATATTAGACGCCTTTCATGGTTCCATACAGTTGAATTAGTTAAAAATCAATATAGTGAAAAGACAAATGTGAGCTACTCGCCCAGGCGCTCTGGTCCACTAGCTCACGTTTAGACCATCAACCAGTCCACAGTTACGGTAGTATCAGATTATATCTATCTGGGGATGTTGTTTGAGAGTAAACTAAAGGCACAGGGTCATCTAGAGCGTGTGGAGTCCAAACTAGCTTCAGCCACCTCCTAAGCTCATATCATCATGCATAGATACAGAACATTCTCGATCATGCCCGCTTGGCATTTCTGGAACATGAAAATTGTACCAACCTTCCTGTATGGTCTGGAAACCCTGCCCAGTGTGTCTCCCTTTCAATTTATAAAGTGGGAGGCCAAATTTTGGCGGAACGTATTACATCTGCCTCAATGTACACCTGCGGCTTGGATCAGATATGAGCTAGGGCTGGTTTCGCTCCAGGTGCACTACAACTGGCGAATCTGCTCTCTTTTTAAGAAATGCTTGTTATCAACCGAGTTAAATGTTATTTTGAAAATATTAACTCAGTATATGTTTTCAGTGAGTCACACCTTTATAAGTACTTGGCTCCGGAAAGTCTACCAAGTCTTAGCCGAAGCAGAGATCTCTCTCTACTGCTCGGTAATCCGGATAAAGCCAAGCTTAAGATCCACCAGGTAGACTGGATTAAAACTAGAGAAATATGTTTACCTTACCAGGATGGGGATGTGATTCGATTCCCCCCTAAAAATGTCTGCACTCTGCCTTCCTATTTGGTACGCTCCCCTTCACCTAAACTTTGTTCTAGCATACTACGTGTAAGTTTCAACCTATGGCTTACCAACGACATACAAGCAAAGCGCAGACTTCTTCCGGCCCATAGTAACACCTGTTGTTTCTGCTTAGATGGTGACACTCGAGAAACTTTAGTACATTTGATTACTGAGTGCTGTGTTCTCCGGCCCGTGAGAGCTCTTTTTTTTAACCAGACATTGCAAGTACTTGGGGAGTTTAGCACAACAGGAATGCTGGTCTATTATTTTTGGTTCATGCAATATGCATCTGCAAATTGCAACTGTCAATTTTTTGACGAGTTTAAAATTGAAAGATGTAGCAGATGACCTTGCGCTATCTCAATTTGTCTAAGACATGTTGAATAATCTCCTACTTTTTGTCACATTAATATGTTATTGATATCCAATTAGTGCACTATCCTAGATTGAAAAGGATATCTATGTTGAATTTGATTCTAATAATCTTTGAGTTGCTATTTTTGTGGTGATATCAATACTATTTTGTGATCATTGCATGTTTGTTCATTACTAAGTTGTATCAATGGTGATATGCATATTGTTAAATTATGACCATATGTTTATCATGATTGATATTTTTGTTTGTCTAATAGTTACTGTTCAAATTTTGATTTTAATGTAAATATTTGTTTTTATGATCTTTTATATTTGAAAGGTTGATTTAATACAGCCGTTAAATAAAAATAAAAAATGTAATAAAAATGATATGCCCAGGTACTCTCACCCTATTGCAACTGCTGTCATTAATGGCCAGTTAGTACTATTAAGATAGTGCCCGGCAAATGCCTTTCACAGGCCTACACAAAAGTCAGAACTGTTGGCATTGCCAATGATTGCTCCATTTCTAGGTGTGTCTCTTACAAGTAGTGCGCAATTTATACTGGCCCACGACTACAATATTGGGCTATTAATCCACCCGTTTCCACCCTTATGTACTTAGCAGAATTTGTTTGGGCTTATTAGGATAATAAATATTTTCAAGGTTACTAATGACCCCTCAATAACAATATTTTTAGACACTCAAACAAGATAGGTGCCTCACAGAATCTTCTTTAAAAATACCTGCTTTTTCACAGTTGTTTGCTTTCTTTCTCGGACACCACTTATCTGCCTCCCAGAAGAAGGCCCTGCACACACATGGGGACTAAAAAATGGCAGGCTTGATATGCACTAAATGTGGAAAATACTCCATATGTCTTTTTATAAAAATATATCTTCAATGTTATTCTTTCAAATTCATTATTTTATTTTACTTAGATGACAAGAAACCCATTTAGCAAATCATGTTAACAGTGACAGTCTACTCGTTCATGAAGTTTGTTTATTAAGGTGGTGTTTGTAAAAGATTGATAGTCATAGTATTACATTATGTTAGCACTAACACAATAAAGGGACTGTACTGTGAACCATATAGGTATTTCAATGTGTAAACTTATTTGATATGTTAACCAATCATTTGAGCAGGCACAACATTTAGGAAGCAGGGGTCCTTTATGTTTTCTGTATCAGCTATGGGGTTGCCATAAGTGCCCATGCCCGTCAGCCCTTGGTCGTGTGCTGTGTTCTTTTCTGCATTACCCTGCACTTCACTGTGTCGAGTGCCCCTTTTGGCATACTGTATCCACCCCCCACACACACACAGCAGATGTGTCAATATCTGCACTCAGAGCCCATACAGCAAATGTCACCATTGAATAAGGAACAAGTTACTTACCTGTAACTGTTGTTCTCCAGCATGGGTCTGGCATGGATTCACATGCTCATGAATATTCCCCGTCGTCAGGCTGGGAATCCTCGGTAAAGAAAAAACCAGTATCAGTTTCGTTTCTGATGTCTTTCTTAGTAGTAACCAATCACTGATCTCTGGGTCATACTGCCCCCAGCCAATGACTGCCCTCTCCCTAAACCCCGCCTCTGGCAGCCATCCTCAGATTTGGTAGCACGTAAAGTGGCAGTATGACCAAGTGAAGAGCCGCAGAGGGGTAGGCGGGAGGGTTCGCATGTGAATCCATGCCAGACCCATGCTGGAGAACAACAGTTACAGGTAAGTAACTTGTTCCTTCTCCAGCATGGGGTCTGGCATGGATTCACGTGCTCATGAATAAAAGAATACATAGCAGTACACACATGCACAACCACGGAAGGTGGCAACAGGCTCAACATTAAGCAATACAACAACTCAACATTAAGCATCTCTTACCTCCTCACCAGGCTCACCTTAAGCAAACAGGTTGCGCAGCACTGCTTGGCCGACCCTGGACTCCTCCCTGGAGTCCCGATCGACGCAGTAGAATCTTGTGAAGGTGTGCGTCGACCTCCACGTAGCAGCCCTGCAAATGTCCAGCAGGGACACACCAGACAGGAACGCCGTGGTAGCAGCGATCGCTCTGGTCGAATGGGCTCTCGGACAGCCGGGCAGCGGTCGGTTTGCCAACCGGTGACAGTGCATGATGCAGCCGGAGAGCCGTCTGGAAATGGAAGTCTTCGAGAGAGCCTTCCCTTGATTCACAGTCCCAAAGTTCACAAACAGCTGTGACGTCTTCCGAAAACTCTTCGTGCGGTCCACGTAGAACTTCAGCGCTCTAGCTACATCCAGCGAGTGCAAAGTCCTCTCGGCCGGCGTCGAAGGCGACGGGAAGAAAACTGGTAACACCAAGGGCTCGTTGAGGTGGAAGTTCCGACGGCACCTTGTGCATGAAGGAGGGGTGCGTCCTCAGCACCACCCTCGTGTCGTGAAAAGTCAAGTATGGAGGCTTGCAAGATAGGGCCTAGATCTCTCCCACTCGTCGTGCGGAAGTGATGGCCACGAGGAACGCTGTCTTCCACGACAGGAACTTCAACGGCGCCGAATGCATAGGCTGGAATGGGGCCCCCATGAGCCTGGTCAGCACCACATTAAGCTCCCACGCCGGGGCTGGAGCCTTCACCGGCGGGAACGATCGGAATAGTCCCTTCATAAATTCCTTCACCAGGCAATGAGACCACAAGGACGCCCGTCCCGTAGTCCTGGTATATCGGGAGATGGCAGCCAGATGTATTTTGATGGAGGTGTGAGCCAGTCCAGCTTTGGCCAGCGACAGTAGGTACGGCAGTACTTGAGGGCCGTAATCCGCAGATGGTTAATCTTCTGTGCACGGCGCCAGACAGAGAACTTCTTCCACTTATGTCCGTAGCACTGAGAGTTAAGGCCGCCCAGGATTTTGCAAGAACCTCTCTGCAGTCAGCCGGGATATCGTACCCTCCAAACTCTAGTGCTGCAGGAGCCAGGCCTGCAAGTTCAACGACTCCGTGTCGTGATGAAGAATGGCGCCTCCTTCTCTGGAGAGAAGATCTGCGTCTGCCGGCAGCTTGACTGGTGGGGACGTTGACAAATCCAGAAGGTACGGGAACCAGATCTGCCTCGGCCACGCCGGTGCGACGAGGATCATTCTGCACCTGGACTTCTTGAGCTGGTTGATGAGACGGAGCAGCAACGGCAACAGAGGGAACGCGTATAGAAACAGGCCGTCCCAAGGGAACGAGAAAGCATCGCCCATGCTCCTCGGCTGCGGGAACCTGCTGGCGAACCTCTGGCACTTGGAGTTCATCGCCGTCGCGAAAAGGTCGATCCGGGGTTTGCCCCATCGTCGAATGAGCCGATCCACCTGGTCCTGACGTAGTTCCCACTCGTGGCACGAGCGCAGCTCCCTGCTGAGTGAGTCGGCGATGGTGTTTTTCTATTCCTGCCAAGTGGAAGGGAACCAGAAACATCCCCTGGGCGACGGCCCAGTGCCACAGATCCTGGGCCTCCTTGGACAGGGCTGAGGATCTGGTGCCTCCCTGCTTCCGTATGTAGAACATTGTGGTGGTGTTGTCGGTGAAGATCCTCACCACTTTGTCCTTGAGGGACGGAAGGAACGACTTGAGCGCCCAGAACACTGCTCGAAGCTCCAGAATGTTGATGTGGAGAGACCTCTCCTCCGGGAGCCAAAGGCCTCTTGCGTGGAGATCTCCGGTGTGGGCCCCCCAACCCTCCAGGGAGGCGTCCATCGTCACCGTCTCCTGAAACGCTGGGGTCTGAAAGTCCGTGCCTGCGGTGAGGTGCGCACGGGTACCCCACCATAGGATCGCCAGACGGAACTCCTCGTCGAGAGGGATCCTGTCTTCGAAGCAGCCCGTCGCCTGAAACCAGCAGGCGTCGAGGAACTCCTGTAGCGGACGCATCCGAAGTCTGCAAAGGGGTACAAGGTAGATGCATGAGGACATCATCCTGAGGAGGGACTTGATGGACCTCACCCTGGCCACGTCCGTGGCTAGCAGGCGTTGCACCTTGCCCAAAATGGCCTTCATCCTCTCCTCCGACGGGGAGGCCAATTGCCCCACTGTATCAAGCTTCGCTCCCAGTAACAGTGCTACTTGCGACGGAACCAGGTGGGATTTGGGGTAGGTGATGGCGAATCCCAGTTCTGTGAGCAGCCGGACGGTCCTCGCTGTGTGTTCGACGGCGAGTTCTCTTGTCCTTGCACGGATTAGCCAGTCATCCAGGTAGGGGTAGACGTGGATCCCCTGCAGGCGCACCCACGCCGTCACTGGTGCCAGGCACTTGGTGAATACTCTGGGTGCCGACTTCAATCCGAACGGCAGGGCCCTGAATTAGTAGTGGCGTCCCTGAACCACGAACCAGAGAAACTTTCTGTGTCTTTTTAGAATGGGGATGTGGAAGTAAGTATCCTCCAGGTCTAACGACGATAGGAAGTCGCCCTCCTCCAGCTGTCCCAGCACGTGCTGGAGGGTGACCATCCTGAATTTCTGTGCCCTGATGTACTTGTTTAACCGACACAGGTCCAGGATGGGGCGCCAACCACCTGTCTTCTTTTTGACGAGGAAGTACCTTGAGTACACTCCAGAGCCCCGGAGCCTCCTGGGGACGAGCTCGATGGCAAATTTGTTGAGCATCGCCCTTACCTCAAACAGCAGTTGAGGGATGTGATTCTCCTTCCTGGCCACTGGAGGAATGCGAGGACACTTCTTTTGGAATTCCAGCGAGTGCCCGTTGGCCAGGGTGTCCAGCACCCAACGGTCGGTGGAGATGGACTCCCACACTCTGACGAACTTCATCAGCCGACCTCCCACCGGGGTGCTTCGGTGGGGGCCCGATGCTACGGCCGGTTCAGTCCTGCTTGGAGGAGGCCTTGCCGCCTTGGCCTCCTTGACGACCTGGCGGAAGTCCGTCGCCTTGAGACACCCTCGTCGTCGTAGGCAAACCCCGTTGCCCATCTGGCGAAATCCGGTATCGGCAATGTCCGTTGCCACCGTTATGGCGTGATCCGACGCCACCTCGCCTTCCTGAATAATCTGTAGGGCCTCCGCTCTCTTGTCGTCCGGCAGGAAGTCCAGCAGGGGAGCTAACTTGAACCAAAGCTCCCTGTCGTAACAGGCCACGATCGCTAAGGCATTGGCCGCCTTAATCGTCGTCGCTGCCGACGAAATGACCCGTCGTCCCATGGAGTCCAACTTCTTGCCCTCGCTGTCCGGCGGGGAAGTGGAAGTTGATGCTGCCGCACCCGCTGCCTTCTTCTTGGCCGCTGCTGAGACGACCGAGTCCGGCGTAGGCTGGGCCCTGAGGCACAAGGGGGCGGCGTCGGGGACCCGGTACTTCTTCTCGTACCTGTCCCTCTTGGTGGGCGTCGTAGAAGGGTTCTTGAGGACAGCCAGCCCTTCGTCCCAGATGTCGTCGAGCAACGGCACTGCCAGGACCGTCTTTCTCTTGGCCTCCCGTCGTTGATAAAGAAAGCCTTCCTTCTTCTGTTCCTCCGGGCAGAGTTGGAAGAGCTCGGACGCCCTGGCTATCATGGCGTGAAAGGAGGCAATTTTGTCGGGCGGTGGGGCCTGAGGGGGAGGCGATGAAGGAATGTCGGTCGTATCATCGCCACCGTCATCGTCCGACCCCATCCCCGTATCCGTTGCCGTATCATCCTGAGGGTCAGGCGAGGGGGATGAGGGGTCCACAGGCCTTGTGGGCACAAAGGGCGGAGCGGGATGGACTCTCCTCCGCTTGTTCGGGGGGGCTTCCCGACAGTCCTGGCTCAGGATCCTCCGTCGGGGTCCGTGGTAACCTCGTCCTTATCTCAGTACATAAGGATTGGATTGCCAACAAAATGGCCGCCGAGCTATCCTGAAGCTCTGGCAATGGCTGCGACGGGAGGGACGGTTGCTCTACTGGGCCTTCGTCGTCGTCGCCATCCTCGCTATCTTCGATCTCCTCAGCAGGCTCCTTCCCCTGGGATCGAACTTTCTCAAACCTCTAGTTGAGGCCCTTCACGGTTTTCACCAGATCCTCCTCAGAAGCGGATTCCGAGTCCGTAAAGGCCACCGCCCCCCCCTTTTTCCGCCGGGGTCTTCACGGGGGTCTTAACGATGGGCTGGAAAGAGGATTCCCTCCGCGGTGGCAGGGATACTCTGGGCCCAGAGGCCGTCTCCACTGGCGTAGTCTCAGCCGGCTTCGCCAGGGCCGCAGCAACCACTTCGATAGAGGCCTTTGCCGGCTGGATCAAAGCCCTCACCACCTTAGGTGCGTCCTGGGCCTACGCCTTGGGGGGAGGGTCTGTGCCTCGCTCCCCCTCGGGTCCCTTCGAGATCAACCGGGGCCGCTCCAGCAGCTTACCCGGGTTCTCGGACTTCCTCTTCCCCGAACCAGAGCGCTGGCTCGTGGTTGAACATGCCGGGGAAGTCGCGCCCTGCCTGGCAGCTGAAGAGCCCGACCTTTTAGCGCTCCCGGTGCCCGCGGACTCGCGGTGCTTGGCCTTCTGTTGGGCCCCCCGTCGCCAGGGCGCCCTCACAGGACTTAGAAGCCCGCTCAGACTTTTTCTTCGCCTTCTCACCTGCTGTGCCCTTCTCCAGCCAGGTGGCGAGGCGGGAACGACGATCTTGCTTGGTCCGTTCCGAAAGGTTCGTGCAGAACTCACAGTTGTCCTCCACGTGCATCTTGTTCTCATGAAGGCAGTAGAGACATTGCGAATGCTCGTCCTCCTTGAAAACATTTTGTAATCCGCATCCAGGGCAGCACCTGAACAGCTTGGATCCGGGCGTCGAGCTTCCCTTGTCCTGGGCCATGTCCGTTGATGTAGGCCGCAGATCTTCTGGAATCCTCCAAGAAGCGTAAACTCGAAGAAAACTTCACCCTTGAGGGGCGTAGAAGAATTCCGAAACGGGTCCCCGTTATCGGAAGTAGAAACGGTGGAGCTTGAGGCTCGATTAAACCGAAAAAATGAGAAAATCTCCTGAAAACGCAGCAAAAACTAGAGAGCTAAAGCACAAGGACTCCCAACACTTGAACGTGCGGTAAAAATCTGAGCATGGCTGCCAGCGGCGGGGCTTAGGGAGAGGGCAGTCATTGGTTGGGGGCAGTATGAACAGGAGATCAGTGATTGGTTACTACTAAGAAAGACAGATCAGAAACGAAACTGATACTGATTTTTTTCTTTACCGAGGATTCCCAGCCTGACGATGGGGAATATTCATGAGCATGTGAATCCATGCCAGACCCCATGCTGGAGAAACTCACTTGTCTGCTTCGTCACTTCTTATGACGTAATTCTGGCAGATGGGGACTGCACTCTCCAACGTTTGTAGTTCAAATCCTAACTCTAATGCGTTGTATTCACCTTTGTGATTGTATGGGGGTGCTGGTAGTAAGCCCCAAGCCCTTAACTGTGAAACACTACATAAATGTCTGGGCATATACTGTCCAGAACCCTACTGCACACACACAGCTAGTGTGGACCAATGGGTCCTACTTCACCTTTATAATTTTGCATTCAATATTGTTGAAAAAGTAATACTTATAAGCACATTTTAATGTGAACAAACCCCCTTTGACATATTCATTGACCCATGTTCATAGAAAATTAGTCATAATCCCAATAAATCCCAAAGAAACAAATGCACAGAAATTATTATTCCTGTCAATTCACCTTGCATTATAACACCACTCAGGTATAGACAGAGCTTTTTGAACTTACATTTCTTCACAAATAACCTAATTCAGGATTCAAAATATTTTACAAAGTAATTCGAATCCATAGATGAGTTATGTTGACACAAATCCTACGTGTTTTGGGACATCTAGTCCCAACGGGGAAAAACCCTCATATCTGTAACAATTACAGAGAATCACAATTATTAACATACATATGTATTCATCAATCTCATAGCATGTAACATTTCCAAAGACAAAATGAAAGATGAATGAAAACAACCTCAAACCTTACATCAAAAACCACTTTCTGTGATTCTCCTACCCAGATTTTTCAGACAATGTCAAAACTGCCATACACAGGTATGAAAAGGAGAGAGCCTCTGCAGAGAAATAGGAACATAAAGAAAAAAAAGAAAGACGGTAAACCAGATCGATCAACCTAATTAAAAACCTACTTCCCATCACGCCACGCAGTGTTGTGCAAATCAAATACCTCAAAATCCTTTAGAAGCAAAACTAAAATGTTGTATTCCTTCACGCTTCAAAGTATATTAAAAAGAAAAAAACTCCTATTGAATTAGCGCTTCACGATGTAGAACCACCACTATTCGCAGCCTCTAATAATACAAAATCTGTCTGTATAGCAAGTCACTTGTATAGTTGCAACCTACGATAGGTCTCAGACACCCTGTACAAAATACAAAATGCAGTAGAAACCAATCAAGTTCGCCAAAGCACGGAAGCTAGCAATGCCCCTGATCTCGAGTAGTCACAAATTCCAAAGCATTACATTAGTATGTTAAACGTTAGTTCGTGACATACGTAATACCATCCGTGACTGCCTAACATACCCCGGAATCGGAAACTCATTCGTTATACTATCTAACCTCCTTATGCATGTGCCGGCGACATAGTGTCGGTGCGTGGCGCAGTGCACCATCAGAGTGGGTGCCTCCTAAACGAATACACAGTAATCTCCTTTGACGCCACTTCTAATGACGTCCCATCTCCGGGCACCAGACATTCTTCCAATGCAAAAAAAGTTTCAGTTGCTCTCCTCTGTCAGGCCTGGGCCCCCTAAAACTGCCGCTGTCTCTGCTCCAGATCTCACCCCCTGACTGACCGAGATCTATCCAATCCACAAAATCACAATTTTACTGGGATTCCGAGTCCCCAAAGAATATGACAAAGGTTATGTTACCCATAGATGCGGTTCTTTGGTCCCATAAATACAGACAAGAATTGTTTATGCTAAAAGTCAAAGAGACACCCAAATCTAAAGAAATGGAAGGGGTTAAAGAAGGGGCCTATTTGTAAAATGTTGTTGCTTCAAAATGTTTAGCTTCCAGCATATACAGTTCTAGAATTGGAAGAACTCCAATTAAAGACAGTGAAGTTCTTGATATTCGCAGCTGCTCACTCAGAGATGAACAGAGATCTTTACGTTGGACCTGAATTTGCACCAACCAACTACCTGAAGCTATTGCTTTGTATCACTAAGGCACACTCATTCCCTACCCCACAACAATGACAAGCAGACTTTTTCGTAATAATACATTTCTTTATTCACTATTAAAAATACTGCTTGTTTTTTACAGCACACACTGAACATAGAACTTGCTTGATGAAATGTTAGTGTCTGAAGCTCTAGCTTAGTCCTCTCTCACTTGAATACTGTGTCCTTTTTCTGGGAACAGTCCGGTACTCAGTGAATGAGGTAGATTACTGTGTCTCCGATCTCCACCCTCAGTCCATTGTCTGTCATATGCACTTTCTTCTCATTCAGGTCTATGTGGAACGTGGCCGCCTCGGAAATGTCACTTTTTCCAGAATCTTCCTTGCCGAGGACTGGAACACGTCGAGGTCCCAATAATGGGTCATCGTATCGCATGAGCTTTACTTTGGAAAGGTCTGCAGATTTAAAAAAAAAAAAAAAAACACATTTGTTAGATACACATAGCTCTCATGTGGTCACCAACTAGATAGAAAGGAAACAAATCAGGGGTGCACATTTCTAGCTGAAAGCTACTAGTCAAGCACAAAATGGCACTTGCCTCCTTAATTCTCCACATGCATAAAGCACACCATTACTTATTCAACAAAGGTCAATTAACAAGTGTTAATGGCTAGTGTCACGTAAAAATGTTAAGGTCTGCAGGCATGATTTAGAAATTGTGGTAGGACAGAAGGAGACGGACCAGTTTTTGGCTTTCTTGCAGATGGTTTTATTAAAATAAGTGAAAAGGCCTTACTATCCCATATCGGTCGATCTCTCTTCCTAACAAAACTAAATAGGGTGCTTGTCGTCTGTTAGGAAACCCAAAACAAACAGTGTGTCCTCCGTCCAAAACTAAGCTGCACTGACCCTACCACTAAGACAAAACAGCCAAAGTCAAGGAGAATGACTCCCTTCTCCTGGATAGGCTTCCCCAACCTTAGTATATAATCCCGAGATCGTTTTTGGCTATCTCTTGCCTTAGCTTGTTCAGTTCCTTTAGGGGACTTTACCAAGTCTTTTGTTCCCCTTTCTCTTGACTCTGTAAACTTCTCCTCGTTTACGTTCTTGGCCTTTGAATCCCTCATATTATGCTTTTCTCAATTGTCTCTGAAAGTCTATCTTTCTGTTATCGCTGGGGAAATAGACTCCCTCTTTATGTTGCTCCTGTTCTCCGTATTCAAATGGTTCTTTAGGTCCTCATGAGTAAGGTATCTGCTATCAGGGTTCTCATCTTCTGGTTTACTGATTTTCTCTTTAGGGTAAGTATAAAAGACTCAATATTTATTATTATTATCTTGGCCCCTTTTGGTATTACTGATTCTCTTTTGTGTCACTGGAACGAGTTGGACGAGTCCCGTGATGAGTCTCCCTCTCTCTGTTCTTTATTGTATCACTGTGACAAGTAGGATGAGCATGTGATGTGTTTCACTCTCTCGGTTCTTTCTTGTATCACTCGGGTGAGTGGGATGGGTCCCGTGATGGGTTTTACTCTCTCAGTTCTTTCTCGTATCACTGGGACGAGTAGGATGCTGGTACTCGTTATAAGTTATTGTTTTCTTTGTACTCTCTCTGTTTCCCCTCCCTCTCCTCCCTTGCCTCGTCGCGCCTTGAAACACTTGTGTATAGGCACGTTATTAATGTCATAACATATTATACCTGTGTTACCTCCTGGGTTGTCCGCCGTCCCCGTTACCTTTTTTCCCCATGGGTTGGTGTCACTGGGCCTGCATGCAGGATAGGGACCACTCTTTGTTTGGTCAGGACTGCTTCTACTTTTCCCGTTTCTCTCTGCTTCTGGTCCACGGCTACGCAGTGCCAGCATTCCGTCGATCTCTGCGTCTTGCGAGACTGCACACTCAAGCTCTCATGGATCACGCGACCACTGACAACTGGATCTCTCACTTTGGGTTTTCTTCCCCTGCTCTCCTCTGCCTTCAGCTCTCTTGGTGCGGCTTGTGCATGCCTGCTGGTTGCTTCCTCCCTGCAAAGAATCTCTGGTCTCTGTCAGCTCCACAACACTGCTAATTTGAAACTCTCGGGTTTCACTGCTCTCTGACAGTGGTCCATCTTCCCTTTTTATGATATATCGCTGGGCTCTCCCCAGCGAAGGATTATAGTTCTTTTTCTCCTCCAGTTGAACAATCTCCATTACTCACTATTTTCTCCTCGTCATAGTATTGCTGGTTTCAAACCACTGAGCGATCAGTATTACTCTCTCCCTTCTTCTTCACAGTATTTTTACCAGATATTTCTTCACGTGCAATCCTGAATCTTATGGCACAATAACAAACAGTGGTTTGGTCGGCTGGGTCTTTCTGAAGCCTGGATGTTACTGTTGGTCCAGGACAGATCGTTTTAGGGAGTTCCTCTGCAGAGTCCTTGTCCCCAAGAGGGGAGTCTCTCCCAGTGAGGTCCCTCTTTCCGCAGCCCCTAAGCAGGGTGTCGCCTGGCGGGCTCACCTCCTTAGCCTCACAAGGAAAGGTTCCCTGCAGGGGAGAAGTGACTGAATCCCGTAAGTCATCACAAAATACTACAGAGGGATCTAGAGTAGGTCACCTTTTATGTACAAACATGCCAATAGAGCACAAGCCATCAATCCTCAATCTCAGTGGAGCAGGCGATATCTTACAAACCAGAAAAATATCCAGAGGCTAGCAAACCCAGGTGTCTTTAAAGTGACTAAAGAAGGTGATTAGAATGGGTAGAAGTTTCATGAGGAACTTTATGGCGCCAATATCAAAGTACAACTGATAGAAAAATTTGCTTTGTGTTACACCTCTAAACAATGACTAAGAAGAGCACTTTAGAAGTGTTGATGTGCAAATCTTTAGTGATTCCCACCAAACCATTAAAGCCAGACTGCAGACAAAGTTGATGGGCATGCTTGGGCATATTCAAAACGTATGAAGCATGAATCATATGCCCTTGGGAAGCACTGCATGGTTTCTAAGTTTGTTTGTGTCATTACCCTAGGGACAAATGGCACATGAAAATGAGTGCCAGCCTATACAGAAGCACAGTATGTCCCAGACAAAATATTCTCTACAAGCAATCCCAGACCAATTTCTCGCCGTGTTTATTTATTTTATTTTTACATTTATATCAGCGCACCAAACCCTCAGGCATCAGGGCGCAAGTGCTGGACCACATATTCAGGCTACATCATAAGGTGGTTTGTGGAAAGCATAAGCCGGCAAAGCTGCGCCTGATGGTACGGGGGTGAGGGCCTACATCCGGTACGCAGAGACAAATCAGGTAGGTGAATAATCTGGCAAAGCCGCGCCTCATGGTTCGATGGGCTACATCCGTTTTACAGCTACACAAAGACAGCTCAGGTAGGAGCATAAGCTGGCAAAGCCGTGCCTCATGGTACGGGGGGCTACATCAGGTATACAGCTATATAAAGACAGATCTGATAGGTGCATAAGCTATCACAGCCACACCTCATGGTTGGGCATCATCAGGGGAGGGAGGCATGAATCCTAGGAACACAGAGGATAGTTTTTACATCTCCTTCTCCTAACTTGGGTTTGCTGGACAGGGAACAACAATGTCATGGGAACAGTATCATCCACAATGTTTCCCTTTGCTCGTTGTGCAGGAGGGCTCATGGTTCAACTTGCAGATATCGACAAATAAGGCAAAAAGGTTTCTCAGATCTATGATTATGTTACTCAGAGTGGGGTCTCTTGCCCTCTAACATTTTAGGATGGGTGAGGATCATTAGCAACTGGCATTCCCTTTCATGGAAGTATCTCACAATGCTCAATTTAATGTGGGTAACCCGAGAATCAGACATACCAAAAGCTATTAGTTAGCAATTGTATAACAGTTTGGGAAGAGAACTATGGTAAAGCAGGAGACTATGAAGGGACCTTCCGTGCTACTACAAGTAAGGAAACCTTAAAATAGATGGGCCTTCTGTTCCAGTACTTGAGATTCACAGGTGCATAATCAATATATTTTGATTTCAAATCTCATTCAGCGAAAGTAGAGTGGCTATTTATTTCTTGCAATCTAATGAGGCTTTTGCTGGACCACAGCTGTAAATGGCTGCCATGACTTCACTGAGCAAGAGCGCAAGCTGTTGTTCCTCTTGGAACATTCACTGAAATCTCAAACACTAAAATTAAACTCCACTCTCCAACGTCTAAGTACCAACAGACATTCCTCAACACCAGCCTATTTATCTAGCTACCCTAAAAAATGCACACAAAGTTTCCATTCTGCGTCATTTACCCAGCTGCCTACTATGGAAGTCGAGTCCAAGCAGCCTGGCTTGTTCCCTGGCTGCCGCAACAACAAACTGAGGGAAGAAGGGCAAGGAAAGGAGGACAGCTACACTGTCCGTCTCTCCAGCTACACAAAACACAATCAGGATGAAAGCACATGTCCCCACAACAGCTGTAATGCTGGGTAAATCTAGCCATTGTGATTTATACCAGGAAACCTTTGACCTACCTGCCTATGACTCCTGCAAAGGGAAAATGTCCTACCTTTATCATGTTATGATAGTGTGATTACATATTAGTAGTTTCATATCACATAATGGATATATCCCTGATGTGCAAATAAATTATGTACAAAGTCAGTCAAATAGCTCTACACTGCCCCTTAGAAGGCTGCTGTCATTGACCGAGAAGGAAGCAAAAAAGGATAATGGAGGGAGGTAAGTGGTACAAAAGAAAGTAAAGAACAAATTACTTATCTTTGGTAATGTTCTTTCTGATGGATGATCCTCTATGGATGGCTCATCTATGATATCCTGCGCTTTTGAAACTTTTCTGCCACCAGGGGGCTCAGCGAAGCACGTCTGCTCAACGCCCCTAAGTGCCAAAAATGATGTGTATGCCCATTGAGGTGCTGCACCCCATGACCTCAGTTTCACTCTTTTTCCATAGCACTCTCAGGCTGAGGGACTGCTGAACCAAAAGGTGTACAAGCTATCCGCCAAGTGGGACAGTTTGGGGGTGGTGGAGGAGGAATCTGTGGGAGAAACATTCATCCGAAAGAATATTACCAGATGTAAGTAATTTGTTCTTCTAAGGTCCATGACTGACAGAAAGTTGAGACGTTTACTGAAAGTCCTTAGAGCGTGCCACGTACAACTTGATTGCATGAGCAGCGTCCAGCGAATGCAACGCTCTTTCAGCAGGCATATAAGGGTTCGGAAAAAAGAGTGGCCGATCCAATGGCTCGTTGAGATGAAAGTCAGATGGAACCTTTGGCATGAAGGTGGGATGAGTCTGCAGCACCACCTTAGTAGCGAAGGAGGATCCCTACGGTTGCTTGCAGGAGAGGGCCTGAATCTCCCCAACTCGCCTTGGCAATGTGATCGCCACCAGGAAGCAGCCTTCCACAATAGAAACTTTAAAGGGGCATGTTCAGCTCCCAAGCTGGGGCAGGAGCCCTCATCGGTGGAAAAGTCCTGAAGAGAACCTTGAGGAATACCTTGATGAGCCTGTGCGACCACAGGGAGAGCTTGCCTGGAGCCCCTGTGCACCGGGATATGGTGCTTAATGGACGTGTGAGACAGGCCAGCTTTAGCCAGCGAGAGCAGGTATGGGATGGGCTTTGGAGCCGTTACAAGTACACCATTTGTGACCAGATACCACACTGTGAAGCACTTTCACGTGTGCCTGTAGCAAAACAATGTAGACGGGGCCCTGGCCTTGGCCAGGATCTTCTTGCATTCCAACGGCAGGGAATAGTGCCCAAATTCTAGGTCTGCAGGAGCCAGACCGTGAGTCTCAGGGACGCTGGGTCGTGGTGCAGGATTGATCATTCTCTGGGGAGGAGGCCGGGAAGTGGAGGCAGCTGGATGGCCAGGACCACTGACAGATGAAGGATGTAAGTGTACCAGATATGCCCTTGGCCACGCTGGTGCAATGAGGATAATCCTGCAGTGGCAACGTCCAAGTTTGTTGATCACACGTAACAGCAGAATCAGTTGGAAAGTGTACAGGAAAAGCCTGTCCCAGGGGAACGAGAAGGCATCGCCTATACTCCTCGGCTGAGGACATCTGCTGGCAAACTTCCGGCACTTGGAGTTGGCAGCTGTCGCAAAGATGTCAATCTGGGGAAGACCACACTCGCTGAAGAGGCGAGACACCTGCGCTTGCTAAAGCTCCCACTCGTGACAGGACCGCAGCTCGCTTCTGAGCGAGGCTGCAATGGGGTTCTTGACTCCAGTCAGGTGTAAGGGGACTGGGCCTCTATGGAGAGAGGGATTTCCTGATGTAAAACATGGTGGTGGTGTTGTCCGTGAAGATCCGTACCACCTTCCCTTATAGCGGAGACTGAAACGACTTGAGGACCCAGAAGACGGCCTGCAGTTCCAGGACGTTTATGTGCAAGTCCTTCTCCTCCAGGAGCCAGAGGGCTCTGGCATGAGATTGTTGGGCATGAGCCCTCCAACCCTCCAGAGAGGGTCGATAGTGACTGTAGCACCGTATGGAGGGACCTGGAAGGGGGCTCGTTGAGTGAGATGTGGCCAAACAGACCACCATTGAAAAGCTTGACGGAAGGTTTGATTTAGGGCGATGTGTGTCCATGTGCCCGTGACGTGCTGCCACCTGGCGTCTAGGAATTCCTGAAGGGCTGCATTTGGAGCTTGCAAAAGGGAACCAGATGGAAGCAGGAGGACATTATGCCCAACAGGGATTTGATGTACCCGACTGTTGTGATAGACACTGTGGACAGCCGCTGAACCGTCCCGAGGATGGCTTCCACCCTCTCCTCCGAGGGAGTCGGCAGGCACGAGATTGTGCTCAGCCGGGCACCGCGTTCTGAGATGGCACCACACAATGGCACCACACAGGACTTTGGATAATTGATGGAGAATCTGAGCAAAGTCAGAAGGTGAATGGTCTCGACCGTGTACTGGGTTGCCAGTGCGTGGGACCGGATTAGCCAACCGTCCAGGTATGGGTAAACGTGGATTCGCTTGCAGCGTAGATGCGCAGCTACCGGGACCAAGCATTTGGTGAATACCCTCAGAGCAGATTTCAGGTCAAAGGGAACGGCCTTGAATTGGTAATGCCCTCCTTTGATGACAAAACGAAGAACTTCCGGTGTTTGCGATTAATGGGGATGTGGAAGTATGTGTCTTCCAGGTCAAGATATGCCAGAAAAGACCTTTCTCCAGCTGGTCGAGCACATGCTGCAACAGGACCATCCTGAATTTTTGGGACTTTAGATACTTGTTTAGGCGTCCCAAGCCTAGCATCGGTCACCATGCTCCTGACTTCTTCCTTACCAGAAAGTATCTGGGGTACACTCCGGAGGCACTGAGGGGCTGGTTTAATTGCCCCTTTCTGTAAAATGGCCTGAGCCTCCTGAAGCAGTTGGGCCATGTGAAGATCTTGACATGCGACAGGAAGAATGCAGGGGTACCGTCTTGAAATTCTAAAGCGTGCCCCTGCTGAAGACTATCCAGAACCCATTTGCCTGTGGAGATCTTTTGCCACTGATCAACAAATGTGACAGTCGGCCTCCCACTGGGGTGCGAAAGTGGGGGCGCAGGTTCTTGGTCGAATCAGGCCTGCTTGGGCGTCTGTGTCCTGGATGGCGCAAGACGACGACGATGTTGGCTGCCACTGCCGTAGAAATCCTGGGTGGTGGAGTGGTTGGGCTCACAATAGAGAGTAGTGACCCCCTTGGAGCACATGAAGACTCTTCCCATCGCGGAACGAAAGGACAACCTTCTCTGCTGCAGGGTCCCCAGATGTTGATGACCTTTGTCTGCTCAGAAATGTGTGGCCTTCAGCCAACCGTGGAGCCTGAGAGCTACACCATTACCCATCTGGCGGAACCCTGAGTCCGCTATGTAAAGCACAACCATGATGGCATGGTCTGAAGCCACCTCTCCTTCCTGGAATAGGGCAAAGCCTCGGCCTTGTCATCAGGGAGGAAGTCCATGATGGGCCCTAGCTTGTATCACAGCTCCCTGTCGTACCTAGACAGGAGGGTGAGGGCGTCGACAGACTTGACGGTGGAGGCTGCTGTGGTAATGATGCGTGTGCCAGCCGCATCAATCGTCTTGCCTTCCTGGTCAGGAAGCACCATGGACGACCAGGGGGTTGATTACCATTTCCTGGCGGCGAATGACACCACGAGACCTGAGACACCTGTGGGCCGAATCTGGTATCCAGTACTTCTTCTCCAGCCTGTCACGCTTCGCTGGCGTGGTTTTTGGAGCCTTCATACTGCCAATCCATCTTCCTAAACGTCGTCTAACAACAGGACTGACACAATGGTCTTATTTGCGGACTCGCTCCTTTGAAAAAGTAAGTCTTCCTTCTTCTCTTCTGGCACCAGATTAAAAAGCGTGGCCGCCTTTGAAAGGATGGAGTGGAAGGAGCCAATCTCGTCTGAGGGTGAAGCCCTGGATGGCTTGTCGACATCCGGTGGTTCCCCATCTGCGGGAACAGAGTTGGCATACTCATCTGTGCGAGTCCCGGTGGTGTCGGTGTCTGTGCCAGTATCTGTGTGAACTGACTTCTCCAACACAGGGGTAGGGCCCCTTGTACTGGTCCAGGGTAACGGGTGCCCTATGGGACGGTGTTGACCGATGCACAGGAGGCCTTGGAGGACTTCTCGCTGGACCAGGCATAGGAGCAGCAGGCAGCCGCTGAGAATCTCCACCACCAACATATGCAAGGTGGTTAAAATGTCCAGGGACATGTGTCTCAGTGCAAGAGCAGGTGCAGATGGGCAAGCCAGAGCAGGAGCCAGGCTCAAGCCCCTTGGAGGGCTAAACGTTTGTTAAGGCCCATGTGACGGTGAGCCCTCATTAAGCAGGGGTCCTTGGCCCCCTTCCTGGTCTGGGTAAAAATCTTCCGGCAGATCCTCCTCAGAACTGGTGTAGATATTTATTGATCTCCAGGGGAATTCAAAGGAGCCAGAGGGACAGCCTTGGCAGGCCTGGGCAGAAACTCAAGAGCTGGAGGCAACTTTCTCACCAGATTCGAGTCTCTCGGGAAGGAGGCAACAACAGGTGCCTGAGAAGTAGGAACAGGTGCAGCCCATGACAGGATCGTGGTCCGGACCAACGACGGGGTCTAGGAGGCATAGACACCCTAGGCGAGGTAGTCGCTGTGAAGATGACGGTCATCGACAAACTCTTTGTTGCTGAAGAAAGACTTGTTTCCCCGACTTCGCCAACGGGCGCTCGTCGCCGAAGTGGTCGTTGATGGGGTGATGGTCCTGGTTGTGGATGGGGCTGTGGTCCTGGTGGAGTAGGCTGTTGTTGACAGGGCTCGTGCAGTTGACTGTGTCGACGACGACGGGGACGGGACCTTCGACGATCTGCTTTTCTTATGCTTGGACAGTGCCAGCAACTTCCTTGCTGATGGAGGCAACCCACCAGCCAGCAGGCTAACCGTTGACAGGGTTGGTGGCCGACACCATTCCAGAATTTGGTCCCGAAGCTGCAGAGGCCGTTGACGAGGAAGCGTTGGATTTCGCCTTCTTTTGGATCTTCACAGAGGAAGCATCCTCAAAGGACCTTGACCTCTTCTTACCAGAGGGAGTAGGCTCAGAGGACTGGCCGGTCCTAGATGAGGTATGACTGTGCCCAGAGGCCACGTCAGAGGCCTTCCCCTCCTCGATCCAGGTCACCAACCCCCGTTGGCGATCCTATTTGGTGTTCGACGAGAATGATTGGCAGATGTCACATCCATTTGCGTTGTGGTCCTGGTGAAGACAATAAAGGCACTTGAGGAGCCAGTCCTCAACGAAGATATTCTTCAGACCGCAGCTCTCACAGGTCCTGAAGAGGCTCTTCTTCGTAGCACCAGCCATGGTCGAGGTGTCCAGATGTAGGCGCTGTTGGCGCCACTTGTTGACGATAAAAGATCTTTGCCACTGCAGGTAGTTGCTGCATGACGGTAGGTGAACAATAGATGGGAGATACCTCCTGAAAAATGCAAAAAACCAGCAAAAAAAAAAAAAAAACACGATTTGAGGAGCAAAGCACACGGACTCCCAACACTGGAAACGTGGTGAAATCTGAAGATGCCCACCAGGGGTGGAGTTTAGGACGAGTGTCATTGGCTGGGCGCAGTATGACCCAAACGACATTGATAGGCTATAGAGGAGACAAGCATTTTTAAGTTGAAAGCTAAACTACATTCTTTTTACAGAGGATTCCCATCCTGACAACGGGGAATATTCATGAGCATGTGAATCCATGCAAGACACCATGATGGAGAAGCCCTGCCCAGGAGAGTGTGCAGGGCCACTCCGATAACTCATAGGGATAAGGACAGAGAAACCTGAGACTACTTGAAGTTCAGGCAAAGCCCAAGCAGTCCAAAAGGCTGCACACATGGAACAGGTGTGCCATCGCCTGGTCTGGTGAGCAAGCTCAGATGAGCCAGTTATTTAGTTAGGGAAACACATGAATGCCTTCCCTGCTGAGGACTTTTATTAACAGGTAATGGCAATCGCCCACAACAAATCTCATGTACTTACTCTTCTTGAGAGGAATCGGCACATGAAAGTAGGCATCCTAGATGAGGAATCTGTGGGAGGAATGAATCTTCCTATTACCAATGTAGTGCTCATTATGCAGAGGGTGCCCTCAGATATTAATCAATTTAACCAAAGGTCTCGATTTCACAAAAGTGACTGGGATAGGCAGACCAGGCTCTGACTGGCTGAGCAGTCTAGGGTACCGATGCTGCAGTAGCCCCCAATGTTAAGCACAGGGGAAATATAAGAGAGAGGGACGATTGCGCAGGTCGGTATTCGTATTCAACCAATGCAAACTGCCAAACTGTTGGTTTTCAAACTAAAAAAGTTCACTAGTGGGAGTGCTCGTCTCCAGTTCTTCAGCAATTGTGCCGATAGTGGCAACAAAGTGCCAGAGGAAAGCAGGCCAAGAACCGCTTGAAAAGATGCTGAACCAGAGGTAAGGTGAACTATTATAGGTAGAGCATGGTGCATTTATGCAGATCCAGAACCGGCCAGATGTAGTCATGTCAAGCAATCACAATTCAGGTAAAGTAGTATTCACCTAAGAGTCCCAACAGAATGTGCAGTGTGCTTTGTAGTTCTTTAGTTCTGCAACAATAGGTGTTGGGATCTATCCAGTACCCAAGCTGGTAGCTTCCAATGCCTGCAGCCATTTTCGACTAATCCACGCAAAGATGAGCAGCAAAGCTTCCAGGAACAGGGTATCCTTGAGACTTGCAACCCCACTATGCCCGCCAGGTTAGAGTTAGGGGAAGCAGGAACAATGTAAGCTGGGCACCAACTCTACTTCCAAACAGGAGGCTGTATTCATTCAAATATTTTGGAGCCACTCAATTACTGGCAGTTGCACATACCAACATTCACAGAAAAATGCACAGATGTGGAATCTACTCAAGTATCCCAAACATCAATCATGTATTTATCTAGATCTAGCTTTGGCTCCACTGTCATTGCTCTTTATAAGCAGGCAGAGGCTATTACCTAATGGCTCTATGTGTGCCCTTTCACATCAAGGAAACAAGGATTAGTGCAAAACTCGTACAGGATTCCAAACACTAGGCGTCCTCTAGGGAAATCCTCAGATACGGTCTGCCACCAACCAGACGAGTCAGAGTCAAATGTGTGAGAAGACTAGTGCAAGGTCAGAGTGTCTTTAGGATACCACAACCCCATGAGTTCAAGAGTCTCTCAGGGGAACATCAAAGTCACGTCCCAGATGGAGCTGCAGCTTTAGACTTACTGCAGAAAACAGGTTGGTAAATCAATCAGAATGAAATGCAAAAAAGTATAGGGCGTGTCACCAGGGGTACAATCTAGAACTTTCACCCTTAGGGCGTAGGAGATAAAGTGTTGATTCACTCAACAGCTTTGAAAGTAAATATTGTCGAGTGCTGAAGCAAGGAGAGGAAGGAAGGTGGAATTATCTTTCAATAAACCCCCAATTAGAAAATCCCTCTTTCCAATTGGAGACACCCCTGTTAGGTGATCTTCTTAGAGTTAAAATAAGTCACTAATATAACAGGTTATAGACCGTACGTATGGCTAAATAAACAATAACCAACAGTGGGGAGAGCTAAAACCCTAATCCCAGACTGTGTGTGGCTAACATCTAACTAGTGTCTATAGGTATGGCTACAACTGCTGATAACCAACAGTTACCATTGCTAAAGCTGGGTTCGAATTTAAGGAGATCTGGGAGCTATTTAGTTCCTGGTTCTAGCATAGTGGAGCCTGGTTAGCTTGAAAACAACAGCTACCAGGAGCTACCTTTGCCTCCTAGGGCCAACTGGTGCCTTCCAAACATTTAAATGTGACAGTAACTTTGAGTATTTGAGAAGGTTGATAAGGAAGAATTAGAACACCTCAAATTTACATTTTAAACACAATGGTTCATACAAAATAGAGAGTTTTAAAAGAAGATATGGTAGCTCCTGGTTCCCCTGCAGTAGCTCCTGCCTACACGGTGATGTCCGACACCCAGGAGCTTGTTTTAGCTCCTGCTCACCAAATCTCAATTTCGAACCTTGTTAAAGATCTAATCTTAACATATGACGTGGATAAAATCAAAGTGGATAGCACAAAAAGAACCAACAAACACCTGTGGATGGAACTAAAGAAAGCAAAGCTAAATGTGGGCAGGGATAAAGACCCAATAACAGTCTACTGGCAGGGCTAATTCAACAACAGTATATGGCAAAGAGGGCTACATCTTCAATAAGAAATTGCAGGGGCAGAGGGGGAGGCTAAAATATATTATTTTTCTGAAATGCTTACTTCCAGCTATGCACTAAGTAGCATTCGACATCAGAAAAAAAGGTACTCTTCTGCCAGTGCAATCTTCCGAAAATGGGACAGTGAAAACCAAACACTGATGTTTAACTTAAATTAGGCTTAGTGTGCAGAAATGTAGGGACTACAAACAATGAGGCATTAAGTTGTCACAGAACCCACCAGTCGTTTACTGTGCACTGGCCTGTAAAGTTTTGCATAGGCCTGTGTAGACAGAAGGAGAAATCCACTGTACTTTTCATTGCATGTGCTGCCTGATAAACTATGGGCCTCATTACAAGTTTGCTGGAATCCTAGCGGTAAATACCGGCAAACTGAACTACGGATAACGGCACTTGGTCCAGCGGTATTACCACAGGATTACGAGTGCCTGTGTAGGATGTAAATCCCCATTCCATGGAGTCCGATTGGACTCCATGGGGGATTTTGACGGTATTACTGGCATCCGTCATACCAGTACCGGTAATACCAGCGAATTTTGCAGGTAAGGTGCCAGCTCTTAGCTGGAGGTAATTCAGACACCTCACCAGCAAACATGTTGTTGGCCAGTGCAAAAATGTGCCGTTATAAGTTAATACTGGCACGTTAATTCTTCACCGACCAACTTAAAACGAGGCCCTATGTATTCAATTTGTACGTCCCATATGGGATTTATTGTACATTTTGAAAGTGTTTTGGAGTGGCACAAGATACCACATCCTAATTGGCATCCTGTAGTTTGTTTCCAAGTACACAAGAACAGCTGTATTGCCCATATCCAGAGATGGGTGGTAGGGGTAGATTGGGGAGTTTGCAGAGGGGTTCCCAGATCCAAATCTACCCTGTGCCCTTTATTTAGTCGTAACTGGCATTGCAAGTGTACCATGGTACTTTAACCATGTAATTTCAAGCTTATCTATAAAATATTTACACAATAGCCCTTAGTGTAAGTGCTCAGATTACTTCTCCTTTAACATACCAACACACCACTGTGGTATCTCAACACCCATGTGTATATGAGACAAGACCAGAACGCTAATCTCTGCTATCTTGATACAGCAGCATCTAGTGATATGAATTCCTGTGGGTTTCCCAGTAGCCCTTGGCATTCTGTTTGTATTTGTATTTGTTAAATTTATAGAGCGCTTTAAGCCAAAGCGCTTTACATAGCAACAATAAGAATACAAAAGAATAAAATGGAAGCATAATTGTAAACATGAGACAAACCATCAAAAACAATAAGTAGAACAATTTGCCTAGGATTGTAAAAGAGAAGCAGATCAGAGGGAGAGTGAGAGGGAAGTAATGAGGTTAACAGGACGGGGGATAAAGAAGATGAGATTTCAAGGAAGAACGGAAGACGGGGTATGAGGAAATGGAGTGGATAGAGAGAGGTAGAGAATTCCAGTGTAGAGGGGCAAGGAGCTGAAATGATCGGAAACGAGAAGGGGCATGGGGAGGCGGGGGAACAGAGAGTAGGAAGAGATCAGCAGATCGGAGGGGGCGAGATTGGGCGTAGAATGAGAGGAGAGAGGAAAGGTAGGGGGGCAAGATCATGAAGAGATTTAAAGATGAGACAAAGGAAGTTAAATTTAAGTTGAGAGTGGAAGGGAAGCCAGCCAAGATCAGAGTGTGAGGAAAAAATGGAATCACGAGGAGAGAGAAGACAGAGGGTACAGATAGAGTGATAGAGGGATTTGAGGGGAGCAAGATGAGAGGCAGGGAGGCCAAAGAGGAGAGTAGAAAAGAGGAGAGAAGATGAGGGAAGAGATTAAGAGTTTAGTGGCATGGAAGGTGAGGGAGGGACAGATTTTACGAACATTGAAGAGGTGGTAACGGCAGGCGCGGGACGTAAGAGAAATATGGTGGGAGAAGGAGAGGGAGGAGTCGAAGTAAAGGCCTAGATTGCGAGCATGGTTCGAGATGGGTAGGTTAGAAGGGGGTTTGCGTATCACAATGCAGGATGGACTTTACCTTTGATTCCTCTGTTCACCTTCATCAGTCGACGAACAATGGCATCCCTGCTGTCTCCTTGTCGAACTTCAACTCTCGTGGAGAAGTGTCCATTGGCCAGCTGGGGATTGACAAGTAAAACAGAAACCCCAGGCTGGCAAGAAGCAAAATAAAAATAAATAAATATATTTAAAAAAACACACACTTTGGCAGTACATTGCTGCAAACACCCGAGGACAAAAGAACAAGTTACTCTCTTACCTGGTAATGTTCTTTCGATGGGAGGGTCCGACGACGTATTCCATATCTTTGACAGTAATCAGCACAGCTGTGCTGCTTCGGAAACTTTTTGGCGTCTGCGTCCTGTGTCGATGCGCCGTCCCCGAGGACCTCCTCCGACGGCCGACGTCACACGATGTGATAAGTAGGACGCATGACGCCCGTAGTAGCCTCAGTTGTAGTTTTTTCCCCCAGAACGTTTGACACCAGTCTGCTGCCAGTCAGACACACAAGGCCTTGCGGAAACGTAAGCTGCAATCGCATAAGAAATTCTGCAACGGGGAAGGTACGGAGGGAGCGATATGGAATACGTCGTCGGACCCTCCCATCGAAAGAACGTTACTAGGTAAGAGAGTAACTTGTTCTTCGAGGGGATTGGGTCCTCCGACATATTCCATATCTTTAACAGACTCCCAAAGCAGTACCAAAGCAAGGAGGTGGGGAAAGAATTTAGAATACAAATTTAGCATACCCAATCAAATTGCGGAATACAGGACTGCCTTGCCAAAGGCCAGATCCTGTCCTCGGATGGAATCGAGGGAGTAGTGCCATACAAAAGTATGTACAGAAGCCCAGGTGGCTGCATCACAGATGTTACGAATAGGAGCACTCCTCTGCAGGGCAGTAGATGCAGCCATACCCCTGGTAGAATGGGCCCGCAAGCCAGCCGGTGGGTCCTTTCCCGCCAAGCGGTAACACTCAGAGATAGCCAAAATAACCCAACGAGACAACGTCTGTTTCATCACAGCTTGTCCCAAAAAGCTTTCCAGCATAACCAATGAAGAGTTGATCGTCCACTCTGACCCGGGACATGCGTGACATATAAAAGCTCAATGCTCTCCTAGGATCAAGCCTATGGAGCCTCTCCTCTTCCTTACCAGGATGTGGAGGAGGATAGAATGCCGGAAGAACAACCTTCTGGCCCAAATGAAATTCCGAAACCACCTTCGGAAGAAAGGAAGGACAAACTCTAAGGACAACCCTGTCCTTATGAAACACAGTGAAGGGTGGCTTAACTGAAAGTGCCTGTAGCTCACTCACTCACTCACTCTGCGAGCGGAGGTAACCGCAACCGAAAACACAGTTTTCAGAGTAACTGTCTCAAAGGGCAAGAATGCAAAGGCTCAAACGGAGCACCCATAAGAAACTTAAGAACAAGATTCAAATCCCAACCTGGCACCAGAAAAGGTGACGGAGGAAACACATTAGTGAGCCCTTTCAAAAACTGAGAAATTAAAGGAATCTTAAAATAGGAACATACTTTGGACGAGCGCTTAAATATGGACAGCGCCGCCAGGTAACATTTAATGGTCCCCACTTGCAAGCCCCTGTGGGCCAAAGAAAGCAAAAAAGACAGAACCATGGATCAAAAGGATCCACATTTTTAACTCTGCACCAGTCGCAGAATTCATGCCAACGGCAACAGTACAGAGACTTTGTTGCCGGCCGTCTGGCCGAGAGCAACACCTCCAACACGTCTTCAGGGAGGTCCCAATACTTATACCTCAACCTTTCAGAAGTCAAGCGTGAAGGTTGAGGGATCTGACCTCTGGATGGAGAACCTGACCCCCCCCCTCCTCGTCTCGGTAGGGAAGACGACATGGAGGGCAGATGAACAAGTCGAGAAGGTCCGGGTACCACGTCCTCCGGCCCACGCCGGAGCAATGAGGATCATCCGGGAACCGAACCTCCGTAACCTCCGCAGTACTTGCAGGATGACGGGGACTGGAGGAAACGCATACAGCAGTGGGAATGACCACTCCACCACGAAAGCGCCTCCTAAGGCTCCTTTTGGAGGAAATTCCTGCGAGCAGAACCTTTCGCACTTCCGGTTGACACTGGAGGCGAAGAGATCCACTTGAGGGGTCCCCCAAAGGGCGAAGACCTCCAGGAGAATCTCCCGAGCCAGCTCCCACTCGTGAGAGATCGTGCTCTGCCTGCTCAGAGCGTCTGCCGTCTCGTTGTCGTCTCCGGCCAGATGAACAGCCGAGATCGAAACTTCCTGCTGGATGGCCCAGAACTCGAGCTGCATCGCCTCCCTGCACAGAGGAAGTGACCCTGCCCCCCCCTTTTTGATGAGGTTGTGCATGGCCACTGTGTTGTCCGTTTGAATCAGGACACTCTTTCCTCGCACAGTCGGCAGAAAAGCCTTCAGGGCTAGCCTGACGGCCCTCAGCTCCAACAGATTGATATGGAGTCTGGACTCCGACTTAGACCAACGACCGCTGACTGTCAACTCGTTGGCATGAGCTCCTCATCCCGTGAGGGATGCGTCCGTCACGATCGTCACCTCCGGCCAGGGCAGCCAAAATGGGGCCCCTTCATCAGATTGCCATCGACGGCCCACCACAGAAGGTCCTGGGCGACCAAGGGCGGCACCTGAACAGGGTCCGACATCCTGCCGTAGGACTGAGACCACTGGAGCTTGAGTGCCCACTGCAAAGATCTCATCCGCAGACGAGCCTCTGGCACCAGAAGAATGCAGGATGTCATGAGGCCGAGCAACCTCAAGAACTCGAACGCCGGGAGCGTCTGGGCAAGTTGAAACTTGTGCACCATCTGCTGAATGTGAAGAGCCCTCACCTGGGGAGGAAAACACAGCCCCAGGGATGTGTCGAGCACTGCTCCGATGTACTGGAGCTGTTGTGTTGGCGTCAAATGGGACTTCTTTAAATTGAGGGAGAAGCCCAGCTTGTGAAGGGAGTGGCAGGTGACGGACAGATGATCCAGGACTTGCTCGGGAGAGCTCCCCCTGATCAACCAATCGTCCAGGTAGGGGTAGACGTGAATCCCCCCTTTCCTGAGATACGCTGCCACCACCACCATGAGCTTGGTGAAAACCCTCGGGGCGGAGGTCAATCCGAACGGCAGGACCCGAAATTGAAAGTGCGAGTCGCCAACCGCGAACCTCAGGTACTTCTTGTGCTTGGGATGGATCGGCACATGGAAGTAAGCCTCCTTGAGGTCGAGAGACACCAACCAGTCCTGAAGTTGAAGGGCCTGGTGGACCTGAGAGAGAGTAACCATCTTGAACTTGTCCTTCCTGAGGAGTTTGTGCAAACCGCGCAAGTCCATGATGGGTCTCAATCCCCTGTCTTTCTTCGAAATAAAAAAATAAGGGGAATACCATCCCTTGTTCCTCTCCGCTACCGGCACCAGTTCTATGGCGCCTTTCTCCAGCAGGGCTTGAATTTCCTGCGCAAGGAGCGGATCCGGACCCTTCAAAGATAGGTTCCCAGGTGGATTGTCGTGAGGCCTCTGCCGAAAGGGAAGACAGTAGCCATGGGCTATGATCTCCAGAACCCACACATCTGAAGTAATGGCACGCCACTCTACAAGATGCTGCGCCAGCCTTCCCCCAACCGGCGAACCATGGGACCTGGCCTCATGACAGAGTGGTAGCGGCTGCAGCGTTGCCTGAGGGCAAAGAGGCAACTGCCCGAGCGGCCTTGGCACCTCGAGTACCCTGTTTTCCACCTCTGGCACTCTTACGGTGGCCTCTTTGACCGACAGCTCCTCTCGCTTTACTGAAGGACGACTAATAGCGAAAGGAACCTCCCCTCCATTGTTGTCCCCTAGGACGAAAAGGCGGAGGTTGTCGAACTGCAGCGCCCAACGACTTTGCTGCAGCTTTGGAGGTCTGCAACCTCTCAAGGCTCTCGTCAGCCTTGCTGCCAAAAAGATGTTCACCGTCAAAGGGCATGTTGAGGAGCCGGGACTGCACATCAGGAGCGAACCCCGGCTTCCGCAACCACACAAACCTGCGTATTATGGTGCTCGCCGCCATGGACCGGCTGACACAATCTGCCATGTCCAAACCCGACTGAACAGCCTCAAACATGGCACCCTTGCCATCCTGAACCATAGCAAGGAATCCATCCCGTTCGTCCCCTTCGGGAATATGTTCAGCCGCTAATGCAACACAGTTCCACAGAGTGTGTGTGTGAAACGAGACAAGGCACATACAGAGTTGGCCGCCTGAAGCGCCATACCCCCTGAAGAAAACACTTTCTTCGGCCAGCCATCAAAACGTTTGTCGTCCCTATCCGGAGGGATGGTAGGATACGATGCCTGCTTTGCTGGGGCCGTAGCCGCCTGCACCACTAAACTCTCAGGAGTGGGGTGCCTGGACAAGTAGCAGGGGTCGCTACTGGTTGGACGGTATTTTCGCGACAAAGACTTGCCCACTGCCGGGAGTCCAAGCCACCGCCACCCTTATCTGCAGAGCCATATGAAACGGCAGTACCGGGTCAGTGGGGGGACCAAGATCAAGGATGTCCGTGAGATCATCATGAACAAACTCCCCTGGGGGAGCCGACCATCCCAAGTACTCGGTGACCCGAGACATAAGGCGCCGGTACGGAGAATCGGCATGAGTGCCAGGCTCCGGCCTACAAAACTCCACCTCCGGAGAGGTGCCCAGTCCACTGGCATCATGCAGTGACTGCCTCAGGTCATCAAATTGGCTATGGCCCGAGAGAAGCTCATCAGGCACCGGAACCAAGCCCTCATCAGAGCCCTCATCACCCTCTGAAATGTACTCCAGTCGGTGAGCGGAAGACACCTGGGGTCCAAAGCTATGCCTGACCTTAGCCAGAGCCTTTCTAGGGGCTACCCCCGTGCCACGGGGCCCCTCCGACACCACTGCCTCGAAAGGCGTCGAGGCCGACGAACGAGTCGGCACCGGCGTCGAGACAATCGGCGTCGACATCAGCCGCAGCGCCGCCAGCACCGGCGGCGTCGACACAGGCCTCGAAGCCAGGGCTCGGAGCTTGTGTACTTCGATGACCTAGGCACCGACAGCGTCGACGACCCCCTCGAAAGCAGAGCCTCGAGCGAGGTCGTCGATGACCTGGGCGCCACAGGCGTCGACGTCTTCCTTGAAGACGGCACAGGATCAAACGGTCTCGAGCGTGTCGAGGACCGGGACCTGGAACGGGCATGGCGAGAACGGTTACCCTTGTCCGAGCGGGACCTCTCCCGCGAACTGTGCCGACCACTCGAGCCCGAAGGCGTGCGAGCGGTGTCTCTCGACCGATCACGACCGACACCACTCGGAGGCACGGACGGACCGGTGCCCTGCGATTCAAGAATCGCCAACATCTTCTTCCCGAAGGAAGCCCATTCCTCCGGTGTTGCTTGCATGGTGGTATAAGCGACCCGCCGACGGGAGGAGTCCTCGGAAGAGGACGGGGAAGGCGGCCGATGCTGGCGCATCCGGGAATGCCTCGAACAGGCAGAGGAGTGGCGAGACCGACTCCTGGAAGGAGACCCACTGGACCTCTGACGATGATGCGGAGAGTCGCCTCTCGAATCATCCGTTGAAAGCCCCGCAGACCTCGACTTCCTGGGCTTAGACACCCTACCTACTGACAACTTCTTCTTGTGCTCCTGCAAGGCCTTGGCCATGAGCGACTGGCAGTCGACACAGTCGTCCGTGTCGTGGGCCTCCCCGATGCACCAGAGGCAGGCGTCGTGCGAGTCCGTTCCCGTCATCTTGGACCCACAGTCCCTGCATTTCTTGAAGCCCGGACGCGGGGTTGAAGACGAGGTAGACATCGTCACGAACAGGCTTTTCACAAAAACCAAACAGGTTCAAAGAAGCGAGATAGAATATAACAGAACTCCAAAGAGTCGAGGCGTACCGAGATTCACAAAGCGAACACGTTCGCGGAAAAAACGGAACTGAGGCTACGGGCGTCGTGCGTCCTACTTATCACATCAGGTGACGTCGGCCGTCAGAGGAGGTGCTCGGGGACGGCGCATCGACGTCATTGACGCAGGACGCAGAAAATTTTCCCAAGCAGCACAGCTGTGGTGATTACTGTCAAAGATATGGAATACGTCGGAGGACCCAATCCCCTCGAAAGAGAATGCCTCTTCCCCATTTGCCTGTTCACCATAGCCTTGCCCACGCACCCCTCCACAACTTTACAGTAAAGGACATCAACATACATTTTGAGAAAAGAACAGATTCCACACACGATGGTGCTTACCAAGACTTTTTAAAAGTAATCTATGTATTTGTTTGTCTATTCGGCAACATGCGTTTTTACACTGCACACCGCTTTCTCAAGGTAAGAGGCCCACTACTGAACTGCCCCGCTTATCACATTGGCACCTCTACAAGTATCACACGCACTAAACGTTTAGCCTCCAGAAAGCAATATGTGCAGGACAAAGGGCAAACAAATAACAGAGCTAAAATAACAATAACAAGCCGGGTGCTAAGAACCCTCAAATGAAGAATACATTTGTTAATCAATCAATGCTGCCGGCGTAGTTAATCCACACATGAGATTTTAGCTGCTGCTCACACCAACTCCAAGGCAATGGATATCACGCAAGGTGCTGAACAGAGACCGTAACGGCTGACCTTGCGGAATGCCCAACCTTTCACATTATAGTTTACGCTTCACTGACCGATTCTCTCTGACCCCATGGCAAAGTGGCACCCCTTGTGAGCGAAGTCTTATCTTAAGCAAGAGCTTGCCCACCTCAACCTAAGTGCACCACTTGTTTCGGCCTTACCCAGCAAACATACATCCAACAGGCTCTACTCTCACAATTGTTCAATCATTACCGATTACATTGTCGAATTTGCAGGAATCTTGCTTAATAAGTTTGCCTTCCACGCACTATAACTGCCTCTGTGTAAAAACCAAACAATAGCCGCATCAGATTTTCTGCTCCTTCTCGTATTCCCACTTACTTTTCGAGTGACACATCATCACGTATCATCTGTATTATTAAGTTCTAGATATGCTACTGTTACTGATTCACCGGTTCTAGATATGCTCTAAGTCTGTGTGCTACCCTAGAGCGTTAACCACCCTTTCGACTTATATGTCCATTACTGAACTTTTGCATCCATGAGATGCTGCTGCCCTGCGAGATGGGATTAGCACATTGCACCTGCCCTTTGCATTTATGCATCGCTGCTGCCCTGTAAGAGGGGGTTAAGCACCATGTACCTGCCCACTGCATTTATGTGTCGCTGGTGACCTGTAAAATGGGGTTACGCACCATGTACCTGCCCTTGCTGTACCTTTGCATTTATGTGTTGCTGCTGCCCTGTAAAATGGGACTAAGCACCATGTATCCACCCTTGCTGTACCTTTGCATTTATGTGTTGCTGCTGCCCTGTAAGAGGGGGGTTAAGCACCATGTACCTGCCCACTGCATTTTTGTGTCACTACTGCCCTGTAAGATGGTGTTAGGCACCATGTACCTGCCCTTGCTGTACCTTTGCATCTATGTGTCGCTGCTGCCATGCAAGACGGGGTTAAGCACCATGCACCTGCCCACTGCATTTATGTGTCGCTACAGCCATTTAAGATGGGGTTAAGCACCATGTACCTGCCCTTGCTGTACCTTTGCATCTATGTGTCGCTGCTGCCTTGAAAGATGGGGTTAAGTACCATGTACCTTACCACCGCATTTCCGCCCCGTTCATATGTCTTCCTAATTCGTTTGCGCTTATTTATAAATGCTTTCTGACACCAGACCTATCTGTAACCATTGGTCCTCCTCACTGTTATTGCACTTTTTCTCTATGTATGCAACGTGTACTTTCTTCTCCATGTATGTAATTCTTAATTTCTCCAGCGCCCAGTTAGGGTTTGGCGTGCGATACAAATAATAAACAAATACAAATACAGACCAAATCATAGACCCTGTTTAGAAAACTAACAGTATTTCTACAGAAGTCAGACTTTATCAAACACATTTAATATAGGACACACCTATTCATGGGGAGTAAAACCATCAGCTACTTTTAGATTAGTTTACAGTAAGTCAAGGGTAGTAGGCCCCGTCAGTCATGCAGTGTCACTCAGTTAAGGAATCACTTAGTAAACCAACCCTTTTATTAGGATACTTTTCTGAATACTGGAAAACAGGTTCAAGGAACAGTAGAAACCTATAACTACATTCAGGATAAACCTCAGTTATACCTGGTGAGTAAGACCTTATGGTGTCATATACAACTAATTTAGGATTGCACCAGGCAGACCAATGTCAGCTACACCAACAGGACACTTTTTAAGAATGGCCCACAGCTATTCTAGGCAGGTAAAACCTATTACAGTTGCTTTTCAGATAAGTGGAACACAGACTAAGGTAAGCAATAACCAACTTATTTTTTGGATGGCACACAACTATTCAACGTAAATAAAACCCAAAGCAGACTTATTCTAGACAGGCCATATAACAGGCCAGGGGAAGCAAGACCCAGTTGGTCAAATTATAAACCAATTTTATGAAGAAATGGTTCCGTTTAGCCAACAGCATTACTTTTTGGAAATAGGCATAACAAATTCACAGGTGAGTAAAATAACCTTACATATACTTTTTAGAATGGCAGAACACATTCAAGATAAGCAAGAACTTTTGTAACTGCTCACTCTCAGAGGGGCTCCCAACCAAGTCTTTCACAAGTAAGAACACTTTTAAACATTTGTTATACTTTTCAAGGCAGAACACTTTTCTTATCCAGTCCTTCCATAGTCTTTTGCACGAGTTCTCTCAGAGGCGGAAGAGGGACCCTAGTGGTTTAGGTGCCAGCTGTAGGCAGGGTGAGATAGGGTTCAGTTGCAGGAAATGTTTCGAGTTCCTGAAGAAGTCTCTTCAAAACAAGTAAGTATTTCACTTTAGTGTTAGTTAGGGTCCAGGGACTTCTGAGAAGATACCCTAGAAGGATTCTAGCAGTGGGCCTGGGTGAACTGGATCAGAGGTCTCCCAATTACAGAATACACCCCGAAAGCTTTATAGAAATCACACAGGCTTCAGCTAAGTAAATACCCCAGCCAACACAGTACCTCAGCACAGAAGATGAGTTGCAGCAGGAAGACTTAAGATCTGCAGGCAAAAACCCAGTTGATGGATTCCTTTGTCATGAAGACAGAAGACAGGACTTTGGAAGGGATTTTGAAGCAGGGATCAACAGAGGAGGCTCCATACAAGAGTTTCTTTGTGGCTGGATGCGGATCTGTGGTTTTGGGGCCCTTTTCCAGCGCCAGAAGAAGACTGAATATTGCGGATTGGATTCTTGTCACTTGCAAGGTCCAGCACTCTGGTGAGGGGACTTTTCTGACTTAACTCATATCTCTGGAGAGCCAGGAGGAGGCCACCAAAGTTTCAGCTCGAATCGGATTTCGGAAGACCATGCACTGCACAATGGCTCGAGGTCCCAGGGTATTGCAGACCCGCAAGGTCGTAGTACGACGTGCGATGGCTCAAAATGCAGGTCCTCTTGAGTCTACTGGATCTGACCAGGCTCTGGGTCGGGGTCATTCATTTCGGGATCCCCACGTCGCTTGGAAGGAAGGGTTACAGCAGGCTCCGGTTATACAGCAGGCTCTGCGATCACTGGATATCACTACAGTCGTCTTTTTTCATCTTCCTGTTCGGCTTCAGCTCAAGTGGTCGACTTGTCAGCAGCTTCCAGGTTTAGAGTATTTAACAGAGACTACAGCACAACTGCTGCAATCTCTCCCTGCATCTTACAGAAAGGGGAGGTCTTTCAGGCAAGATGAAAGACAAAGGGCTGCAGAATTTTGGACTCCTTCTCCGACACTCTGGAGCATTGGCAGGGAATATAAAGGATTCACGCCAAAGACAAAACTCCCACTGAGGTCGTTCCTGCCTAGAATCATAGGGGAAGACCTCAGAAACTACAAGCTAACAGGAAATGATGAAAAAAAAAGGAGTCCACCATTTTAAAAAAAACAGTGGCCCTTCTGTGCTTTACATAGGCTGAGTTAACAGCCTACAAGTAATAAAGACTAAAAGTCATAAAGGTAAAACCACTGCCACCAGCCATTCAAGCAAACTTGCAATTGTAACACAAATGTCACAGGCAAGTAAGAAAGGGGATACATTGTATTCCCCAGCACTCCACATAAGGTGGGGTGTGCTGGGTCACAATGTAAAATGTAAAGGAGGATGAAAATCCCTCTTTACTACTTGGGAACTGTAGTTCACCCAAGTACATGAAAGATAAATTAACAGGGGAGCCCATGGAGGCAACTCAGCCTAAGCAGCCCAAATGTTGTAAGAAACTATAACTTCAACCATAAACTATGGAGAGACATAGAAACATCACCCATACAAATAGTAAGATACTAGGTAAGAGGGGAAAAAGATTCCCCTTCACCTAGGGACAAGGGAAAATAATCACACAGTCCAAGCAAAAAAGTTCTGGGGTTGACACAGGTCAGGAAGATTCTTCATAAATATGAAAATCTTACCCAACAGGCCCCTCAGATCCCCCACTTCCATGTCACTAGTCACCATTCCAAGAGAATTAAGTATGGTGTCATAACCTTGAGTGGGGCTGGTGTATGTAAGGGTATCGCCGTCCCTCCCTGCCTTAGTAATGAGAAGAGCCATCAGCATTTAAGGAAATAACTGAAGACTAATTTCTTCAAGTTTTACTTTGACTCTTAGGAGACAACCTTTTCTATGGGTCCTTTTGACTGCACTAGGGGTGTTGAAGCTGTGCGCATGTCAATTCTGTGATTGTGTGATCCTGTGCCTCTTGGCTTGCGCTTCAGTGTTCCGGCCATGGTTTTGACAGTGCATGGTTGTGTTAGGGTACCTAATTGCCTTCGGGCTCCTGGGTGTACCCTTCTGCACTTGCCTACGATTCCCACTGCATGTACTTGACATAAATGTGATGAGGCTTTGGGGCTCATTGTTTTTCTCCTTCCTGTGAGGAATCCGGTGGACTCATCCTTGTTTTCCAGCGGTGACCTCCTTCCATGTGGCCAGGGAACGGCAGCCCATACCTGATCCTGACAGACTAGTGGCCCTTTGTGACAACATCTTCCCTCTTTCACCCGTGGAAAGCTTTGCTCACATTCCAAAAGCAAACTTTCACCTAACTGGCCTTTTAAAATTATGAAAAACACTTTTACCAGCTCCACATACATTTCTTCCAAACATAGTTTGACTTTCAAACCTATGGCAAACATTTATACAATATTCTCAAAAAGGGACTATTGATCCCACAATCCCCACAACACTAGGACAAATAAGAGGAGAGGATCACTTTCCACTGTCATCAGCAGTCTGGTTCTTCCCCAGATCCTATAGGCCAGAGCCATTGTAAAAAGGGGAAAAGGCTCTGGAAGTGTGTGAGAGGCGCTTCCTGGAGGACCTAGCTGCCAGATTCATGTGATAGAAGGGAAGGAACTGTGAAATGCTGTTTGGGCCAGAGTAGAGGGGAACCCTTACACCCCAACTGCCAAAGGGAAGCTGAGAAGTGCTGGAGGAGCCAAAGGGACCAGTCTAGCCCCTCCAGAAAGAAGGGAATCACCCTGGGCATTAGTAGGGTCCACAAAGGTGACTGCAGACTTCCTCACAAAAAGGGAAGCCACAGAGAGGGATTCCTGTGCAGGCTGCAATAGTAGAAGACGCTGAACTCCATGCTGAGGCTCACAAACGCAAGGCACACAGACAGGTCTGGTGGAACGGAGAAGTCCCCCGGGACAGGAGGAAAAACGCTGCATGCAAGCAAGAAGGGCTGTGGAGACACTCTGAGCCGCGCAGGAGCTGCTGGATGTTGTGCCGCTCGAAGAGACCCCGTTCTCCAGCACGGGCTGAAAAGGAAAGTCGGCGTGTGACCGCAGAGCCGCGCAGGACACTGGAAGAACATCTGCACACTCCAAAGTGGAAAGCGGGGGAAGGAACCACAAAGCAGAGGCGAGAGCCGACTCCGATGCTGGAAGGAACCAGTGAGTCTGCCCAAAGCAGCTGGGGTTCCTGGGGCGTTCCGACAAGCGTGCCAATAAATGTTTGAATGGTACAAAATTGCTGATGCAGAAAATACCTGAAGTTTGTTTGAATGTAGTCAAGGCAAAGTACAAATTTAGTTCCCAATAAGAAGAATGTTTGAATGCAGACAAGGCAAAGTACAAAGGCAAACCCCAATCAAGTACAGATGCACAAGATGCCAATGTGGGGGAAACATTTGAGCAAATTGTTACCATACACAGATATACCAAGGACCTCAAGATGTATGCTATTGTGTTATAGCCAAAGAACTGTGAAACGCATAATATGTCCTGCCAGGCGAGTACACCAGGCAGCTGAAATTGTATAAAGATTCCTGGTAGGGGAGTGCACCAGGCGATCTGCAAAGTTACAAGAAATTCTACAGAAGGAGAAATTACTTAATAGCGTAATGTTCTTTCTATGAATTCTTCTGCTGGTAAAACTTTTCCACAGGGGGCGTAGTGCACTTCGACTCAGCTGCGGAACCGTCTTGCCTCAATGCCTCGGTCGGCTGAGGACAGGATGTCGGTTGTCGTATATATATTGCACCACTACGCCCCAGTACCTAGGGGTGGACTGGGAACCAAAAAAGGCCCTGGAAATAATTACTGGGAACCAAAAGAGGCCCTGGAAATAATTTTCAAAGCGGCCCTATATTACATATTTTCAGCAAGCCCAACATTTTTTCTATGGGAACATTTTGAAATATCACAGAAGCGGCCCTAGGTGCAGAGGCCTATCAGGAAATCTCCAGAGTTCCCTATGGACCAGTCCAGCCCTGCCTGTACCTCAGTTCCATACCTTACTTCCCCCACAAGATAAGCTGCTGCAGAGGAAAACTAAACAATGCGGCCAAATAGCCAAAACTGAAGAGAAAAAAAGAAACCCTAACTGGGGTCTGTCTTTTTTTTTTTTTTTTTTTTAGGAAAAAGGGACTGCAGAAGGAATGCGGCACCCAAACAGAAGAGGACGGTAGTCGTCGAAACAAGAGCTCATCTCATCCTCCCTAGAGAGAAGAAGCCACCGACTGCAGGCACTTTCATAGCAGGGATGGATGGGAGGGTGATGAGGATCTGTGGGAGAAGAATCCATAGAAAGAACACTACAGCAAGTAACTTCTCCTTCAATGGATTGCCTTTCTCATGCAGATTCCTCATCTGATAGACTCCCCAAGCAGTACTCGTGAAGGAGGCGGGATGAAAGGCACTTAGAGGAGGAGATTATGAAAAACCACTCTTCCAAATCCAGCGTCAACTCCACGGGCCACATCCAGGCTGTAGTTTTTGGTGAAAGTATGCACAGAAGAACAGGTTGCCGCCCTGCAAATGTCCCTCAACGGTACTCTCCTTTGCAGAGCCGTTGAGGTAACACCCCTCTAGTGGAGTGGGCTCTGATGCCCGGAGGCAGTTCCTTCCACACATTGTTGTAGCATTCGGAAATGCAAAGCTTGATCAACCGTAAGATGGTCTGCTCTGAAACAGCCAAACCCTTCTTCGCTACGGAGAAGGTGCAAACAACTGATCCACCTACCTGAATTCTGCCATTCTGATAACGTAAAAACTCGGAGCCCTTTTCGGGTCCAGCCTGTGGAACAGTTTCTCCTCCTTGGAGGGGTGAGGAAGCGGGTAAAAGACAGCAAGATCAATGGACTGGGACAGGTGAAATTCCGATGCCACCTTTGGCAGAAACCCAGTCGCACCTTCAGGGAAACTTTCTTCCGAAAGAACCGGAGAAAAGGTGGCTTGCAAGACAAGGCCTGCAGCTAGCTGACCCGTCTGCCCAACGTGATGCCCACTAACACAGTCTTCTTCAAGGTAAGCAAATGCAAAGAACATGAATGCAAAGACTCGAAGGGAGCCACCATCCAGAAGGTGAGAACAAATTTAAGGTAACCGTCTGGAGCAACAAAGGGAAAAGGCAGAAACGTATTCACAATGCCGGGCCTTTAGGAATTGGGCCATAACCGGGATTGTAAATAAAGACCCTTGATCCAGAGACCTTTTGAACACTGACAAAGCCGCCAAGTATTCTTTGACTGTGGTGACCTGAAGGCCTTAAGAGGCCAGTGACGGAAGGAACTCCATCACTGTAGTGGTGGGGCATGAGATCGGGCCAATCTTGCCTTCCCTGCACCACGCCTAAAATCTTCTCCACCTGCACGCATACAGCAATCTTGTTAACGGTCTGCGTGAGGCCAGCAGCACCTCAATTACCTCCTTGGAGAGGTCCCATTCATCATATCTCATCCTCTCAAGAGCCTGCATGTAGGTTGAGTGATTCCGGGTATGGGTGAAGCACCCGACCTTCCGACTTGGATAGGAGATCCGGCCGACGAGACAACCGAAGAGGTGGGCAGATGGCCAAGTCCAGAAGATCCAAGCGCCATGTTCTCCTCGCTCAATCCGGGGCGATCAAGATCAGGGTTGCTTGAAACCTCCTGAGAACCCACAGAATGACTAGGATTGGGGGGAAGACATAGTGGAGAGTGAAGGTCCACTCCAACATAAACGAAATACCAGTGCACCATTCACTTGGAATTCCCCTCAAGCAAACCTGTCTGCACTTCCTTTTGGACTCTGCGGCAAACAGGTTCACTGCTGGGGTACCCCAAAGGGAGAAGACCTCTAAGACTTCTTGGCACACCTCCCACTCATGTGAGACACTGCTCTGCCTACTCAGAGCATCCGCCAAACCGTTTTCTGTCCCTGCCAGATGTACTGCTGAGACCGAGACCCGATTCTCCAAAAGCCAGAATCACAGCTGCATCGCTCTATGCAAAGGGGGAGGGAGCGCACACCACCCTGCTTGTTCAGGCAGTGCATGGCCACTGTATTGCCCATCATAATCAGGACATGCTTCAATTTCAGGGACGGCGTGAACACCTTCAGTGCCAACCTGATGGCTCCCAGCTCCAGCCTGATGATCTGCCACTGGGCCTCCATTGCTGACCAAAGGCCGGTCTCACCTGCAAATCCTTGCAGTGAACGCCCCACCCTTTCAAAGATGCATCCGTGACCACCCTGGCCTGGGGCCACGGAGGCCAGAAAGGTTCCCCTGCCAACATGGTGTCGCTGCTGGCCCACCAAGAGAGATCGTTGGCCGCCAACCTGGACACTGTGAGAATGTCCCTTAAAGTGCTAAAGTACTGGGACCACTGAGCACGCAAGAGGCACCAGAAAAATGCAGGAGGCCATAAGACCTAAGAGGCAGAGGAAGGAAACCGCTGGCAAGGCGATGTGGTTCTGAAAGAGCTGGATCATCTGCCCAACACAGGCGACTCTCTCCTTAGGAGGAAAGGCCTTCCCTACCTAGTGTCCAGAATTGGTCAGATGAACTGGAGCCTTTGTGCTGGTGTTGTATGGGACTTCTGCAAGATCAGGGAGAAGTCCAGCCTGTGGAGTAGCGAGCAGGTGTCCTCGAGAAGGGACAAAACTTGCTCTGTCCACTTGCCTCGGATCAGCCAGTCATCCAGGTATGGGAACACATGGACGCTGGATCTCCTAAGGTAAGCAGCGACTACCGCCATGAGCTTGGTAAAGACCCCTGGGGCGGATGTCAGCCCAAAGAGGAGCTCCTCAAATTGGTAGTGCTTGTCCCCTTATGAGGAATCTCAGGAATTTCCTGTGCTTCTGGTGGATCGGCACATGGAAATATGCATCCTGGAGATCTATCAACACCAGCCAGTCCTGACACCTGAGAGTGTGGAGAATTTCTCTCAACGTCACCATCTTCAAATGGTCCTTCCTCAGGAACTTGTTCAAGGCCCAGAGGTCCAAGATGGGATGGAATCCTCTCCCTTTTTTGGGTACGAGGAAAAACTGAATACCAGCCCGATCCTCTCTGCTTGGGAGGTACCTCTTCCACCACACCCTTCAAAAGCAGGGCTCTCTGTTTTTCCTGGTGTTCCTGTTCTGGTTGTTGAGGAGGTGGGGTGGTCTGTCCGGTGGCCTTTTTCAGAAAGGCAGACAGGGAGAGGGCACTAAAGAGCCCGACCAAGATGATGCTCCCCCGTGAGCTCAGTGCAGAGCTCGCATTAATCCTGCAAAATCAGAGGCCTGAGGTGGGAAATACTACTCCCCGTTGTCAGAGATAGCTTGAGCAACCCTTACGGAGTGCGGTGTGATATTAACAAAGCCATAGAACATTCACAGACAAACGACCCACGCAGTGGTCGCCAGGCGAGAAAAGGGCCCTGACCCTGACGGCGCACCATTTACTCAACTAGCAACTCTCAGGATGTGTCTGCAACCGTTGGGAAACCACACAAGGTTGATTCCCTCCAGCAGCGAACCAGCAGCCTGTGGTAAGGGGTGGATCCCTAGCAGATGTCCGGGATCGGGCCACCAGACCGGCACCGCTGCGAGCATCCTCACGCCTACGTGTGTCGCAGAACATACAGGCACCAATAACGGCTGTGCCGCAGGGTCCACGCTAAGCGGCGCAAACCGGGACCACGGTGCCCCACCCCCAGTAACCAGCACTAAAGCCCTGCTGAGCTCGGACCCCCCAGCGACACACCGAGAGGAGCCAGAGCCCTGTGCCCCAAGCACTACGGGACAAACATCTGCGTGGGCGGCCGAGGTGGGGCTGCGCCAGGGGCGGGAGCGGAGCAGAACCTGCCCCGGTCCGGGACTTACCCGTACTCCAGCCCCACGCACGAGGCAGTGGGACCCTGGTCTGCCACCGGAGACATCCTTAGAGCGTGGGGACTGAGTTGGCGGATGTGCTCCGACAGCACCGCCAGCGAGCACCGCTGTAGCCGCCTCCGAAGCACACAGAGGGGGCGGCTTGGGAAGGGGAGAGCCGCCCGCACCAACCAGACCAGACCGCGCATCCAGGGGGAGGCAAGACATGCAGCGACTCCCATTTGGCCACCGCACCCGACCTCCACTGGGCACATCTCCTTGCCAACAACCCCAAGGTCAGAACCGGACTGGAGACATATCCGGAGCATACTACGTATGGCAGCAGAGACTCCAAAATGAACAAGATAAACATCTATCTGAGCCTGGAACATCCTCTCACCTCTGGGGCACTGCAGAACAACGGAGCGGCCCGCCCTGGGGGACTGCTGACAGAGAATCCACCAAACAGCAAGTCTAGCGCAGTCGAGGCGGCAGCCCAGGATACACATACGCACAGTACCCGACCATGGGCTGCGGGGCTCAGTGAGGGAGGAGGCCCTGAAATTAGCGTTGCATCTAATGCCTCGAAGCTCACACTGCGTTCTGACTGCCTCGGAGCGAGACAGACAACAGGACAGGTAGGAAGCAGACTCTGCCTTGCTCCATGCCCCCCAGTCCACCAGGTCCTACTTTCCACCCCCGGCTTGCCTCACAGGGTGAACTGCCACACTAGAGAGCAGCTGGCTAACCCCCCCCCCCCGCTCCCGGCAATAGTCTCCCTGATGGCGCCCACCAGACAAGCAAGCACACCCTGCTGCTCACATTAAGGGCGACGACCCCACCTGTATAACTGGAGACAGGGATCTCTCCGCACTCCGTGCACAACCACCCTGCTCAACATTTCCGCCGGGGTGCACTCCGCCCATCAGGACACACAGCACTACTTGCCAACCAACCCTGTCCCAACTCCACCGTTCACACGCCCACGGTGGAACCGGGAGTGATCTTGAACATTTAACATGTGCCCTGGCCCCCGTATAATTCTGTCGGACAGGCTCTGCCACCGGAAAGTCACCTAGCATGATGCTGCCATCAACCACGGATGTCATGCAAACTCGTATAAGAGAGTGAAAACATCAGAGGTCAGTCCTCCACCGCAAACACCTGCCCACGCAGCCGGGTAGCCGCATGGGCCGCTCCCGCTGTGGAGATCCACTCGACTAAGCCTGATGCAGCAATGGTTCAGCCCTAAGGAGACAAAGCACTAACAATTTCACCGGACTCAACCAAAGTCCCCTCTCAACGACCGGGGCCACAGAAATCACCACCACAACTTGCGGCGTCCGTCTGTCTCACAACGAAAGACATCGCCTATCCCTCACAGCGAAGCGACCTTCGTGGCCCAACGCACCATCTAACCGAGCATACAAAAACGGGGTGGCGTGGTGCATCGGCCTACGCACAAGTTCTGATGATCACTGGGAGTGAGTGACGGGGGACCATCCTGTTCTCCCCAAGAGCCAGATTCCAGAAGTAAAGTCATCATCCAGCAGTCACACTCAAAGACACAACACATTCAGCAGCAGCACTCTCCGAGCAACAACCACAAAGCGCCTTGGCCCTCCGACAAAGGCTACCAACCATGGCGCAGAGCAATCAGACTTTGCACAGCGCCAACAGGTAGTCCTCCAGTCTCGACGCGGCCTCAGCTCCATCAACTGCACCCCGAAGGCCCAGCCAGACTGCCCCTCCACCCTACGTCCTCAACTGCAAACAACCTAGCATGGGCAAGTCGGACATATCCCAGAGGAAGCTGAATTTCGAGCCCGGAACCATAGTCAAGTCCCTCAGACAGCATCCAAAGGAGGAATCCCAGTCACCAGCAATGGAACAAAACAAAGTCAACCCAGGCTCCGGCCATTGATATTTGTGAAATTTTGCTTGAACTCAAAGTCGTTATAGGCAACCTTGACTCCAAACTCGACGCCCTCTCATCCAAAGTTGACCTCCTGCAACACCGGCTCGACAAACACGGCACAGATTGGACTCGGTGGAGCAGAAAGTCTCGGATCTGGACGACAGGAACGCCTCTCTAGCAACCAAGGTGACAGCACTTGAGGTCCAAATGAAAGCGTTTGCTGCAAAAAATGAAGACCTAGAAGGGAGAGCCCGCCGCAATAACATCAGGCTGGTGGGGGTCTCAGAGAAACAACCTCTGCAGAAAATGGGAGGACTTCGTAAGGCCATCTGTAAGGAACTATTTGGTGAATCCACCTTATCCCAGCTATTCGATGTAGAAAGAGCTCACTGAGTGCCGTCCAACCGTCCGATCCCAGGGGCTGCGCCACACCCCATCATCGCAAAACTACTCAATTTCAAGGGCCGCAATACGATCCTGAGACTTGCCAGAGACAAAGGTGAACTCCACTACGAGGGTAACCGTATCCAATTCTACCCCGACTTCTCACCAGCAGTCCACGCATTGCGCCGATCCTTCACTGGAGTGAAACGCTGCCTAAGAGACAGTCAAATGCAGTACTCAATGATGTTCCCTGCAAAACCGAGGATTCAACGCGCCGGGAAGACGCAGTTATTCAACACGCCGGAGGAAGCAAACACCTTTTTGGATGAGCCTGGCTTCCGGAATTTGAGCAATAACCCAGGTCAGACGAGAAGGGATTGCGACAGAAGAAACCCATCCTGACAGTGCGCAATACAGGGGACGCCCAACGCGCCCCCGCAACACCTGGGCCACGAGTCCACGCTTGAGGCCATCAGTATAGGTATATTGTAAAACTGTACTTTGCTCTCTGACCCGACGCCCATACCGGGCTATCCCAAGCTCAGGCACAGCTAACTAAACTACCATAGGGAGCTACTGAACTTGGATGGGCACTAGTGCCCCGAGCTCAGCACCATTTGTTAGTTACAAGTTGGGGAGGGAGGGACATATGACGGGTGGGTTGAGGGTTGCCTGTGGACGAGGGGGAGGGAAAGTAACCTCGAGTCAAGTTAAAAGCTGGAAGCAGCACACAGGGAATGGGAAGTTTGTAAGGGAAAGCGCCACACGTAGGCCCGCCCACCAACGACTGACCCTGCGGTCAACTTTCTACAGTCAACGAACACACACACCCTTAACTAAGGCATTAACCAGGATTGTCACTCACATACTATGACAGTTCCCTAATCCATTCAAGCTAGCAACATGGAACATAAGAGGGGGTAATAACCCAGCCAAAACACGGAAAGTGTCCCAATACCTCAGGAGCCATAACATTGATGTAGCCTTCATTCGAGAGACACACCTCCTGCCAGCCTCCGAAAGTCGCTGGACGCCTGAGTGGGGAGGTCACAGGTACTACTCCTCCTACTCATCGTGCACTAGGGCGGTGGCTATACTAATAAACAAGAGGGTGAAGTTTAGACTATTATCAACAGACAGAGACGCAGAAGGCAGATCACTCCTCGTCCGGGGGTACTGGAAGGTAGCAAAATTGTCCTGGTGAACTCCTATGGCCCAAGCACAGACGGGGCAAACACCTTCGATTGGGTAATGACACACCTCGTGGGAACAGACACAGTCACAATAATTTGGGGAGGTGATCTAAACACACTAGATCCCAAATGGGACAAATCACACGCAAATACCATCACTCCCTCCAAGGCGAGTCTCCAAATCTGCGACATTTGTAAGGCCTATGACCTAGTAGGCGTGTAGAGACTTAACCACAAAGACACCCGCGATTTCAACTTTCATTCTTGGGTTCACAATACGAGCTCACGGCTCGACTACCTGCTAGTTTCTCGGAACAGGAGGTTCCAATGGGGGGCTTGCCAGATACTACCGAGAACACTTTCTGACCACTCCCATGTTACCCTCGAATGTAGCCCCGCTGACGGTGGGACGGGCAGGCCCCACTGGAGGTTTAAATCGGAAGCACTTCAGGACCAGGTGTTCGTCCAAGAGCTCCGGTCACAGCTCACGTCCTTCCTAGCCGACAATCTGGACTCTGTGACATCAATTGGGACCCTTTGGGAAACGCTGAAATGTTACATCAGAGGGATATGCATGACCAAGGAGAACTGAATACTCCAAAAAAATCAGAAGAGAACTCGCTGCTAGCGAGACATGGCTAAAGGAACTGGAACACACATACACCACTCTAAACGACTCCCACTCGTAGCCCGCCTCAGAGAGGAACTAGATAAGTTCAGAACCAACGCCGACCGCAAAGGCCGATTCCTGGCATAAGGTCACCGCATCCGCTAGTAGGGGGAAGGTCAAAAACCAGGGGCCCTCTTAGCAAGGTTGCTGGCGGCAGACAGGAAACCCCTGCAAGTTGAGTGCATCCGTAACCCCCAGGGCACCCTAGTCTACACAGAAGTCGAAATAGCTGAGGCCTTCCGGTCCTTTTACCAAGATCTATACAGCTCTAAACACTCAAGCAGCCAGAGACTCTCCAGCAGTATCTAGAAGACACACAGCTGTACTGGGTAGAGGACGCTCTGAGAGAACCCCTAAACAAACCACTCACAATTGAAGAGATTCTGAGTGCAATAAACAAACTACCAAGCAACAAGGCCCCAGATCCCGACGGCTTAACATGAGTTCTATAAAACATTTAGCTCGATCCTAGCACCAATCCTACTGCGGGTTTATATGGAAGCCTTGCAGAAAGGCTGCTTACCCCCACACTCTGCAAAGCAAACTTGATCCTACTCCATAAACAAGATAAACCCCAAAGAATGCGCCTCGTACAGGCCAATATCACTAATTAACGTTGATAATAACATCCTTGCAAAGATCCTTACCTCTGGTCTGCTCCCCCTGATGCCGGGTCTGGTGCTCGCAGACCAGGTGGGTTTCGTCCCAGGTCGCAGCACGTCATTCGGAACCAGATGATTGTTTGGCATCATCGAAGCACTTGACCCATCGTCCCAAGCAGTAGCAGTTCTGTTAGACGCAGAAAAAGCAATTGGCTCTGTAGAATGGCCATACCTCTTTGCAGTACTGGGGAGGATGGGTATGGGCAAATACTTTTTAGAACTGATATCCCTTCTCTACAAACACACACTATCCAACATCGTACTTGGGAAAGTAAAATCTGCAAGCATAGAGCTACAGAGAGGGACCAGACAGGCCTGCCCCCTGTCAGCTTTGCTGTTTGCACTAGCAATAGAGCCCTTGGCAGCGGGCCTCAGGGCCAGGCAGATAGCAGTTGGTAAGTAACTTGTTCTTCTAACGTTCTTTCGACTGGATGTTCCTCCAATGTATTCCACATCTTTGACGTATTCCACATCTGCGACATGTAATGTCCACAGCTGTCCACTTCGGAAACTATTCGGCAGACGGCGTCATGTGTCGATGACATTGGGTCGATGTCCCGTGACCTCACCGGATGTTATAAATAGGACGCATGGCGCCCGTAGCCTCAGTTTATGTTTTTTCCCCCAGAACGTGTGGCACCAATCCAATGCCTGCTTGACTGCACATAGCCTTGCGGAAACGGAAGCTGCAATCGCATAGGAAATTCTCCAGTGGGGCAGGCTGGGAAGGCGATATGGAATACGTTGGAGGAATATCCAGTCGAAAGAACGTTACCCGTTGGTAAGGAACTTGTTCTTCGAATGGATTGTGTCCTCCAACGTATTCCACATCTTTGACAGACTCCCAAAGCAGTACCAGAAAATGGAGGAGGGAAAAGAATTTAGAGTACCCAATCAGATGGCGGAATAAAGAACCGCCTTACCAAAGGCCATATCCTGACCATGGATCGTATCCAGGGAGCAATGTTTAAAAAAAGTGTGGATCGAAGCCCATGTGGCTGCATCACAAATATTCTGAACAGGAATCCCCCGTTGGAGGGCTGTGGAAGTAGCCACGCCCCTAGTGGAATGAGCTCTCAACCCTTCCCGAGGGTCCTTACCTGCCAATCGGTAGCATTTAGTAATAGTGAGGATAATCCACCTGGACAAGGTCTGCTTGGTAACAGCCTGGCCCAATCGGTGTCCAGCATATCCCACAAAGAGTTGATCGTCCACTCTGACCCTGGACATCCTAGAAATATAAAAGCTTAAGGCTCTCCTAGGATCCAACTGATGGAGACGCTCCTCTTCCTTAACAGGATGTGGAGGAGGATCGAAAGAAGGAAGAACAACCTTCTGGCTCAAATGAAATTCAGACACTACCTAGATAGAAAGGAAGGACGTACCCTCAGTACAACCCTGTCCTTGTGGAACACAGTAAAGGGTGGCTTAGAGGAAAGTGCCTGCAATTCACTCACTCTGTGAGCGGAAGTAACTGCAACCAAGAACACTGTCTTGAAGGACACTAATCTCAAAGGACAAGAGTGCAAGGGTTCAAACGGAGCACCCATTAGAAATTTAAAAACCAAATTCAAATCCCATGCCGGCACCTGGAAAGGGGACGCCGGGAACACATTAGTCAGTCCTTTAAGAAATTGAGAAATCAAAGGAATCTTAAAGTAAGAACATTCTTCAGACGAGCGCTTAAATATAGACAGCGCCGCTAGGTAACCCTTAATGGTACCAACTTGAAGGCCCAAAGAAAGCAAGAAAGACAAAACCATAGGAATGGAACACTGAAAAGGATCAACATTCTGTCCTAGGCACCAGTCGCAAAACTATCGCCAACGGCAAAGGGATTTTGTTGCTGGCCTTCTTGCGATAAGAAACACCTCCATCACATCATCCGGGAGGTCCCAATCCTTATATCTCACCTTTCAGAAACCAAGCGTGAAGGTTGAGAGTCCTGATCTCTGGATGGAGAACCTGGCCCCTCTCTCGCGAGAGCAGATCCTCTCGGTAGGGAAGACGGCGTGGAGGGCAGATCGGCATTTCTAGAAGGACCGGGTACCACGCTCTCCTGGCCCAATCCAGAGCAATGAGGATCATGTGGGATCCGAACCTCCGTAACACTTGAGGAATGACGGGGACTGGAGGAAACGCGTACAGCAGTGTGAATGACCAATCCACTACGAATGCATCTCCTAAGGCTGCTCTCGGAGGAAATTCCCTTGAGCAGAATCACTCGCACTTCCGGTTGGCACTGGTGGCGAAGAGATCCACTTGGAGGGTTCCCCAAAGGGCAAAGATCTCCAGAAAAACTTCCTGAGCCAACTCCCACTCGTGAGAGACCGTGCTCTGCCTGCTTATAGCATCCGCCGCCGCATTTTCGTCTCCGGCCAGATGAACTGCAGAGATCGAAATCCCCTGCTGGATGGACCAGAACGAGAGCTGCATTGCCCCTCTGCACAACGGGAGTGACCCTACTCCCCTTTTTTGTTGAGGTAATGCATGGCCACTGTGTTGGCCGTCATGATCAGGACACACTCCCCCCGCACAAATGACAGAAAAGCCTTCAGGGCTAGCCTGATGGCCCGCAGATCTAACAGGTTGATGTGGTGTTTGGACTCTGACGGAGACCAACGACTGCTGGCGGTCAAGTCGTCGGCATGAGCGCCCCCATCCTGTGAGGGAAGCATCAGTCTCTAGTCACCTTCGGCCACGCCAAAACGGCTCCCCTTTCATCAGGTTTCCTTCGTTGGCCCACCACAGAAGATCCTGTGGGACCGAGAGCAGAACCTGAACAGGATCCGACATCTTGCCTGAGAACTGCGACCACTGCATCCTGAGGACCCATTGCAGGGATCTCATCCTCAGCCTGACCTCTGGCACCAGAAAAATGCAGGATGCGGTGAAAGCGAGCAACCTTATGAATTCAAAAGCCGGGAGACTCTGGGCATGTTGAAACTTGTCCACCATCTGCATAATGTGATGAGCCCTCACCTTGGGAGGCGAGCACTTCCCCAAGGACATGCCCAAAATAGCCCCGATGTTCTGGAGCTGTTGGGAAGGTGTCAGATGTGACTTCTTGAAATTAAGGGAGAAGCCCAGCCTGTGGAGGGAGCGACAGGTGAGACCGAGGTGGTCCAATGCTTGCTTGGGAGAGCGTGCACGGATCAGCGAGTCGTCCAGCTAAGGGTAGACGTGAATCCTCCTTCGCCTGATACACTGCCACAGAGGGCGCTAGAGGTCTAATCAAGATGGAGGTCCCCTTCTGAGCTCCATGAAACTCCCCATGAATCCTGTATAATCATAGCACCATCGGCTGGTAACTGACCCAGAAGACACAGAAAAGACATTGTGGAGAGTCGGTGTCGGAGTCACGAGCAGCCCGGCTCCAGAGACAGACAACCTGGTCCAGGCAAGGGACGCAGAACGAGGGCCGCGAAGATCAGCACCAGAGCCGCGTGACGGCGCGCCTTCAACATGAAACGTCGGCCCCCATGCAGAGTGAGGAGACTGCACGGCAGAGACCCGTACGCCCGGACTGCCCGCAGCCCGCAATTCAACCCTCGGCGCTTGCAGCTGAAGTCCAGGTGCCTGGGAGAAGAGCGGGCGTGCCTGCTGGCGTAACGCACAGGCGAGCCCGGGGCCTTGCATGCAGTCGAGACGGCGGTGCGGGAGGGGCCCAACCGGTGAGCCCGAAAGCACCCCCCACCGCCCCACTGCAACAGCAGGCATGGAAAGACGCCGCAGCCGACTCCAAATGAAGCGGTAAGAGCGCAGGGGGTGGCAGGTTAATGGTCCTCCTGCTCACCTCCTCCTGACAGCGATGGAAGGCATCCAACGACGCCAAGCAAGGCGTGGAGCGCCCGGGCCTCATCAGCGAGCCGTGCACGGAGCACTCCCCTCCCTTATCAGCAGGCAGCAGCCCCTGATCGGTATAGAACAGCGGCGCCCTGCGGCCTAGGGGACCGCAGCGAAAGGCTCAAGGGCAACGTGCAGACAAATGCAATTGAGCGCGAAGAGCCCAACGGAATAAACCCTAAGTTGTGTGCGGGGCGCTCATGATCCAAGGCCCCCCACAGCCCTGAGCATTAACAACATGCGACGCATTAGGTCGGACAGCGGCTCTCAAAATACAAGGTGACCAGAGAGACCCGCACGGCAAATCAAAGTGAAATGCCCCCCCCACCCGGACATGCTGCACAATGCCAGACAGAGCAGGGCACCGGCTCTAACACCACCACGGCCCCTGTTACAAACGGAATAGGGGCCCAACATAATGCTGCAAAATTAGACACCATGACCTGTCCCCACTACCCCCTAAGAGGTGGGGTCCACCCCCGGACTAGGGCAGAAGAGACAAAAGGACACTAGAATACCACAAGACACAGCGGAAGTCCAACACAGCCACATAACCTAACCAATAACAAGCAAAGCAATTAAACAACAGACCACACCCAGCACCCCGGAACACCCAGGCATCTACCATCTGCCACCCTCTCTTTTTCCTAAAAGCAGGCAAAGCCAAGAACAACAACCATATCAGCCTGGCCACTCTCCCAAGCTTCACAGAAGAGCAAACTCCTGGGGCCTGGCCCCTAACCCCCCCTCCAGTCTCAAATATGGCAAAGGCAGACGAATCGCAGCGTAAACTCAACTTTGAACAGGGACCCTCCTCTAAAACACCCAAACCGAATAGCAAACCTAGCTCCCCATCACAAACTGAGCATCAAAAAGAAGACCCCTCCCAGCCCCTGCAACCATTCAACATCAGGGAGATTCTACTTGAACGGAAATCCGGAATAGGCAACCTGGACTGTAAAATCAACACCCTATCCTCTAAAGTGGACCGGCTACAACATCGCTTAGACAAGCATGAGGATAGACTTGATGCAGTTGAACAAAGAGTCTCCGACTTAGACGACAACTCAAACGCACTAATGGCCAGGGTCTCCACATTAGAAAGCCAGAGATACGCTGCCACCACCACCATTAGCTTGGATAAGACCCTCAAGGCGGATGTCAATCCGAAGGGCAGGACCCGAAACTGAAAGTGCGAGTCGCCAGCCGCAAACCTCAGGTACTTTCTGTGCTTGGGATGAATCGGCACATGAAAGTAAGCATTCTGTAGGTCCAGAGCCACCAACCAATCCTGAAGTTGAAGGGCCTGGAGGACTTGAGAAAGAGTAACGATCTTGACCTTGTCCTTCCTGAAAAGTTTGTTCAACCAACGCAAGTCCAGGATGGGTCTCAATCCCCCGTCTTTCTTTGGGATCAAAAAATATGGGGAATACCAGACCTTGTTCCTCTCTGCTACAGGCACCGGTTCTATAGCGCCTTTCTCCAGCAGGGTCAACATTTCCTGCACAAGGAGCGGATCCGGAAACTTCAAATAGAGATTTCCTAGTGGATTGTCGTGAGGCCGCTTTAGGAAGTGAAGACAGTAGCCGTGGGCGATAGTATCCAGAAACCACGCATCCTAAGTAATAGCTTGCCATTCTTCGAGATGCAGAGACAGTCTGACCCCCAACCGGCGAACAATGGGACATGGCCTCATGCTTGTTTTGGAGAGGCTGCGGCAGTGCCTGAAGGCAAAGAAGTAGCTGCCTGAGCGGCTTTGGCACCCCTATTTCCCCGACCACCATGGGTAATTTTACGCTGTCCCCTTTGACTGGCGGCTCCTCTCGGTCTCCCAAAGGAGGAGTAGGAACAAAAAGAACCTCCCCTCCACTGCTGTCCCCTAGGACGAAAAGGCAGAGGTTGATGCACGGCTGTGCTTAAAGATTTTGCTGCAGCTTTTGAGGTCTACAACCTCTCAAGGCTCTAGTCAGCCTTGCTGCCAAACAAATGAGCGCCATCAAAAGGCATGTTCAAATGACCAGCTTGCACAAATCCGGGGCAAAACCCGACTTCCACAACCACACAATCTGCTAATAACGGTGCTCACAGCCATGGATCGGCTAACACTGTCGGTCGTGTCCAAACCCGACTGAAGGGATTCACACCTGGCATCCTTGCCATCTTGCACGAGAGCAAGGAACCCATCCCTTTCTTCCCCTACGGGAATATGCTCAGCTGCTAAAGAAACACAGATCCACAGAGTGTGTAAAAAACCCTGCTATGGCACAAGTGGAGTTGGCTGATTTCAACGCCATACTCCCCGCAGAAAATACCTTGCAAGCCCAACCGTCAAAGCGCTTGTTGTGCCTATCAGGAGAGATGGTAGGGTACGCCGCCTGCCTTGAGGTGGCCGTAGCTGCCTGAACCACCAAACTCTCTGGAGTAGCTGGGGTCGCTAACGGAAGGGCAGTACTTCTTTGTCAACGATTTGTTAACAGCCAGAAGAGATTTCGGTGACTGCCAAGTAGCCGTCACCCTTTTTTGTAAAGTGAGATGAAAAGGTAACACCGGGTCAGAGGACGGACCTGGATCTAAAATGTCCGTTAGATCATCTTGTACAAAATCTTCAGGAGGACTGGACAAGCCCAGATACTCCGTGATCCTAGCCATGCAGACTCAGGCCTGCCAAATTCCACTTTTGGAGAAGTGTCCAACCCACTGGCATCATGAAGGGTTTGCCTCAACTCCTCCAATTGACTGTCTCCAGAAAAGACAGGAGCCACATCAGGCTCAACAGGATCCTCCTCCTCATATATTTCGTCCAGAGGGAGGTAAAAACCCTGAATCGTGACAGAAGAGGGCCTGGAATCCACTACTGGCCTCACAGACTTAGCAGTAGCCTTCCTTGGAAGATCCACCGTATCAGGGAACTCCAACGGTAAATTTCGGGAAAAAACCCCCAAAGGCGTTGAGGGCGGCGAAGGCTTCGACGCCGAGAGCGTCGACTGCTTTGGCATCGAGAGCGCGAAGGATTTGGCGTCGACGTCAACAATGGTGCTGACCGCGCTGAGTTCTGATAAGAAGGCAAAGCCTCGATGTCCGAAACCGACAGACATGGCGCCGATGGGGACTCAAAGGTTCCAGATGCAAGTCGCAATGAGGACCCGAGCCGAGCCCGAAGGCGTGTCAGTTACGTTACAAGACCGTTCCATGCCGGCTTCATCAGAAGGTGCAGCTGGAACCATGGCCTGCAATTGGGAAATTGCCAACATCTGTTCCTTAAAGGCAGCCCATTCCTCCGGAGTCGAGGACTTCATCGGGCATGCCACTTTGCTCATGGCTCCATCCTCCGAGGAGGACGGAGAAGGCGACTGGTGATGGCGCTTCCTAGAATGCCGAGACAAGGAAAAAGAATGGCCGGAACCACTCCGGGACCAAGATCACCGGGCCTCCTCCCGACGCGGAAAATCACCTCTCGAGTCGTAGGTGGAAACCCCCTTGGACTATTTAGATTATCAGGACTTACTGGGTTTAGCACCCCTACCTAAATGAAGCTTCCCCTTACGCTCCCGCAAGGCCTTGGCAGTTAGCGGCTGGCATTTTGAACAGTTGTTGGTGTCGTGACTCTCGCCCAAGCACCACAAACAAATACAATACGGGTCGGTAATCGACATTTTAGACTTGCAGTCCCGGCAAGTCTTGAAAACAGACCGCGGAGTCAGAGGGATCGAAGAAGAAGACATCTCTACAATGAAACACACAAGGTGCGCCTAGTTCTCGAAGCAAACACGTTTACGGAAAAAACAGAACTGGGGCTACGGGCACCGTGCGTCCTATTTATAAAATCCAAGAGGCCTTTGAGGGACATCGACTAGATGTCATCGACGGAGGACGCCCTCTGCCGAAAAAGTTTCCAAAGTGCACAGCTGTGGACATTACATGTCAAAGATGTGGAATACCTCAAAGATGTGGAATACGTTGGAGGACACAATACATTTGAAAATGGTCCCACCCTAGGCCCTCATAAATGAATACTGTCTCTATACGCTGATGACGTGGCCATCTTCGTCAGCGATCTGCTGACAAACCTGAATCCAGTCATGCGAGAAGCAGTCAAAATCAGCGCTCTCTCGGGCCTAAAAATTAACCACACTCATCTGTTATATTTCCATTAACCCCTGAAACCAAAGAATTCAAAGACGAATAAGTGGAAACACACAGGAGTCAGATCTTTGGGAATACTAATTTCCAGAAATTATGATGAGCTTTTTCGAGACAACTATGGGAGAGTAGTCGAAACCCTGCGCAACAAAATATCTAGGTGGGAACACCTACCACTCACAATGTGGGCCCGGGTATCCATAGTGAAAATGGTCATTCTACCCAAGCTTCTATACCTGTTCGCAAACATGCCCTTCCTACTGCTGCAGAAGTTCCTCCAACAGAAGCAGAGGCTAGTCCTCAAGCTAATCTGGGCTGGCAAACCTGCGAGAGTCGCCCACACAACACTCATTCAACCAATAGCAAAGGGTGACCTTGCACTTCCAGGTCTGGAACGCTAATCGTTGGCTGCCCAGGCCCAATTTCTGGAACACTGGTATGCCACCCACTTCATCAGGCCACACGTCCAAATCGAACAAGCCCTGATAGCTCCCAATCTGCTACGCACAGCCATCATAGGGGTAATCCGGGCTCCACAGTCGACCCTGAACATAGTGCACTCTACCTATAAAATATGGAAGAAGTTAGCCCAGAAGTGCAATGTCCAGATCAGGTTCTCTCCCCTGAGCCGGGCAAGATTTATCCCAGGGATCCCACTCACCGCAGAGAAAATATACCTCCAATGGGCCAGCAAACTCCAGATTGACACACTGCATGACCTGTTCATAGAAAGGACATTTCTAACACCTCAACAAGCGTGGGTACACGGGGCAGACTCAGCCGTGGACACCTTTGTATACGTCCACCTCCGACACACACTCCAATCGCTATTCCCCACATTTCCGACACAAGCACCCACATGGCAACTCCTACACTGAGTGATCCAATCCCAAAGGGAGGGCAGGCTAGACTCCACTATCTATAAACATCTTTGACGGACACCACTAACCAATCAACGACCCCGAAAGCTAGAAGTAAAAAGTCACTGGGAGTCATGATACAAGACGAAAACTTGTCCTACATCCTGTGGCAGACTCAGAAGGTGTCCCTGAACTCGCGATACAAGCTCATACATTTTAACTTCTTGCACCAGATGTATCACACCCCGGCCAGACTATACAGACATCGTCTGACCATTTTACCAGCATGCGAAAGATGCAGTGCACCCTTAGCATACTTTCTACACCTAGCCTGGGAGTGCCAGTCAATTAGCCGCTTCTGGAAGGAAGTGCTAGGACGCACCGACACATAGTAGGTGAACAACTCGAACATAGCCCAAAATGTTGCAATGCTAGCATACACAAAGGACGTACCGGCCTCGGTGAGGAAGTTGACCAGCCTCCTGCTGGTGTTAGCCCGGCGGAGGGTCGCCATGACCGGGGGGAGAGGTCACCCCCCCACTCCGCAAACCTGGCTGCAAGATATAGTGTACTGTCAAGACACAGATTCAAACTTCATTAAGACCTTGCTCTTTCACGCAAGGCCTCCAGACTTGTGGGGATCTTACATCAACTATCTAATAACCGCACCAGACTGATTCCAGCCAGATGGGCTAAAGCTTTTGTTGTTACTTTGCCAGTCTCTTCGTTTGTCCGACTGATGTCTCTTTTTAGAACTACTACATCAACGTGGACTCCAACACATCCTTGTAACTCTCTAACGGGGGGGAGAGGGTGGGGCGAGCAACTTGTGGCACCCTGTTGAAGTAGGTTATGATTTAAAATGACAAAAAAAAGTTTTAAAAAAAAAGGAAAGGCAGTCAGTAACCCCACTGAAAGAACTGAAGAGCCCAGGTGTTGGAGGTAATCTCCTGCCATTGGGCCCAGTGCTTGCTTATCTGCCCTCCAACCGCGCAATCATGGGAGGAGAAATCAAAGCACTACAAGGACGGAGCCACCACTGCCGCGGCTGCCACTATCTGCTGGCCTCTAGAGGCCAGCCTGCTCCTTCCGGAGTGCAGGAAACACCTCTGCCCCTGCCTGTGTTGCAGGAGCTTAGCCATCCTGCCAAAAGGGACATAGCGTTGGTAGCCTCTACCCCTTGAGACGAAGCTAAAGGCAGTTTTGGCCGGCTGTACTAGGTCCGGCGACTTGGTGGCTAGCTTAAACTTCAACAATGAGTCGTCGGCCTTGGGGCCGAAGAGATTCTTCCCGTCAAACCCTGTGTCCGGCAGCTTTTTTGGAATATTTGGCGAGTGGCGAGAATCCAGACGTATGCAGGTAAGTCTACCTTCTTAACACTGTGGCTGACCCCATGGATCTGTCGACGCAGTCTGTAATATCCAGGCCCATCTACAAAGACTGCCGGGCCATCACCTTGCTGTAATCTACCAGCCTTTGAAAGCCCTCTCGCATCTCCCCTTCGGGAATGTATTGAGCAGCCTCATCAATAGCCGTCCACAGACCAAATGAGTACTTGGAAAAGCCACACAAGGCATTGAACGCATTTAGGACCATGCTGCCTGAAGAGAAGGTCTTCTTTGCCAAAGTGCCAACTTTCTTTCCCTCCCTATCGGTTGGGATAATTGATGTGGTTTGTCTGGTAGAAACTGTGGCCGCCTGCACCACTCCGGTGGTGGGTGGGTGGAGAGATTTGAGTCTCCCCATGCGGGCCTGTACTTTTGGTAAAGTCAGAGTTAACCAGGGGCACGGTGCAAGGCCTCTGCCACAAGGTGGCAATGGGGTCAGCAATAGCTGCATTGAAGGGCATAGACCTATTTGTAGAAGGCCCTTCATCGAAGATATCAGTATGGTCATAGTCTGACAAAGGATAGGCTGGAGCACTCCACCCCAGGGTATCTACCACCTTGTCCGCTAAAGCCTGATATTTAGCGTTAGCATGGTCCGTACGGATGAGCCTGCTGTGTCTCCACGTCATGGTATGTGTCCAGCACACTGGCGTCATGAAGGCACTCAGCCGGGGTGACCAAATCTGCCCCTCATCACCTGCACAGGCAGGCTCAAAACCATTTTTTATGGTTTTTAACACAAACAAAACCAATCAACATTAGGCATATGATATTCATGAGTCACACATTGAAAGCTGTACTTCCCTTTACCGCCCTTCCCTCCCCAAGGGCCACTGATTGTTCTTCAGTACTGTCCTCGCCAGGCCTCCTGCGTTGGCTGTCTTCTACTTCAGAGGTGAGCTATGTCTCTTCGGGGTGGAATAGTGGCACCGTGAAGGCCACCCACCGATGTAGGTCTTCGCTGATGTCTGATCTCTCTGAGTTCAGCGCGTTCTCCCATGCTTTGGTCTCTGCTGTCACCCATCTCAGAAGGTCCTCCCACCACAGTGGCACACTAGGGTTTTTCGAGCTCTTCCACCCCATGGCTATACGTCTTTTCACTGTAATGTATACTAGGTCTTCAAGTTTATTGAGGGGTTTGTTCTTGCTGCTTTTTTGTATTTGCCCAGGATGCATGCTGCAGGTGTTTGCACGTCTACATAGACGCCCGCTCCTGCCATTCTGTCAGCCGCCCGTGACCAGAAGGCCCTGATTACTCGGCACCCCCAGAACATGCGAGTCATTCCAATCTTGGGTTCGGTGCATTTGGGGCAAACCTGGGTGTCCGCTCCTTTGAACCTCGAGATGACTTCTGGTGTGAGGTACGCTCTGTCAGTGATGTAAAATTGTATGAGCTGTAAGCGAGCATTCCTCGAGACCTTTTTGTCGTAGTGGGCTGTATTCCCCCAGTCTTTGTCTTCAAACACCTGGACTAGTTCCTCCTCCCATTTTGCTTTGCATTTGAGTGCGGCCGTGGTAGTGTAGTTCAGAAGTGTCTCGTAGAGCCGTGAGGTTTCGTGTCCCCCTTCATCCGTGCTCAGTATGGTTTCAATGACCTCCTGTCCAGCTTCCAAGATCATAGCCCCCGGCCACCTGGCCTTTTTCTGCACCACCGCCCTGTGGAGCAGGAATTGTCCAGTTGGGAGTCCTGTGATTTCGTTAAGTTCAGCGAATGTTAGGATCCCCTGCTCATCCATCAGGTCACCCAGTGTAGCCACGCCGTGGGGTTCCCACTGATTGCGAGCTTCTTTTCGCCCCCAGGGTCTGACCACCAGATGGCTGCTATTGGGATTTGTGGTGAGAACGGGTCGCTCATCTTCAGTAGCATGCAGGCCCGTCTCCAGATCCTGGTACCCAACTTGACCAAGTACGGGCAGCTTTGAATCTCACTTGCTGGAACCCAGAGTAAATCCCTGAGTAGCATCTGGGGGATGGCTGGTTGCAGGAGTTTAGTATGCATCCTGGTTTCGTCAGCCATCCACTTCACTAAATGCTTTAGTTGACTTGCCAGGTACTATAGTTCAAAGTTGGGGGTTTTCATGCCCCCCCCTCTCGTAGGGTCTTTGCAGTACCTCAAGCGCGACTGTTCCTACCTCCCTGCCAGAGGAACCGTCTGCCCAACTTGTCCAGTTCCCTGAAGAATCGGGGAGTGATGACAAATGGGACGTTAGTGAAGCTATGTAGGAGCCTGGGTAGCGCCACCATTTTAAGCAATCCGCTTTCCCCGCCACCGACAGCGGCAGCCTGCCCCAAAAGTCCATAGATTTCTCTAAGGCGTCCTTAGCTCTTACTGTATTTAGGGCATGTTCGGCCTTGGGATCATGATGGATGGTGATTACCAAATATTTAAAGGAGGGGGTTTTCCACAGGAGTGCCATGTCAGGGAGGGAGCCGGTCTCTAGTCTGTTTAGTGTGGCTAGGGGGAAGAGGCAGGATTTCTCCTTGTTGATTCGGATCCCAGTGTACTTATAGAACCCGTCAAGGGTCTCTAAGATGTATGGCAGTAGGTGTTCTGGGTTGTGTAAATAAAGGAGTAGGTCATCAGCATACATGGAGATGAGGTGAGTCGCCCCATCTATAATTATGCCCTCATCCCCATATTCCTGCCTTAAGTAAGCTGCCACAGGCTCAATGTAACAATATATAGCATGGGGAGAGTGGGCATCCCAGCCGCGTGCACCTGTGGAGTGGCCATTTGTCAGAGTATGTCTTGTTTGTGCGCACTCTTGCCATAGGGTTAGTGGACACAATTTTAGGTAATTTTAGGAAAGCCGGTCCTACTCCCATTCTTGTTGTGGTGGCGTACAGCCAGTTCCATCGGACGGAATCAAAGGCTTTGGTGGCGTCTAATGACACAACTGCATAGTTCTCAGATCTAGTTTTGGTGCTATACATAACATGGTGCAGCCTACGCAAGTTCTCAGTGATGGTGCGTCCAGGCACATAGCCTGTCTGGTCCTGATGGATCAATAGGGGAATGACTCTGCGTAGTCTACCTGCTATTAGGGCTGTTAGGATCTTATGATCCATGTTTAACATGGAGAGGGGCCTATACGACCCGCAATCCTCTCCATCCTTTCCAGGTTTTAATAGCGGGATTATAACAGCTTCTCGCATAGATTCTGGGAGGATGCCCGTCTCGTAAGCTTCGTTATACACCTGTGCCAGAAGTGGCTCCAAGATGTCTTTGTAAGCCTTGTAGAACTCTCCCGGAAGGCCATCCATGCCCAGGGTTTTCTCAGACAGTAGGGATCGTATGTTAACCATTACCTTTTCGGGGGTGATAGGTTCGTCCAAGGCCTCTGACATCTGTGTATCAAGTGTGGGTAGCCTAATGTCATCTAGGACGTCTTCTATTTCAGTATCTGTGGGGGTGGTGGCGTTAGCATAGAGGTCCCGGTAGAACTCAGAGAACACTGCGTTTATCTCTATCTGGGTGTGTGCAGTGGTGCCATCCGGTTTACGGACAAGGCAAATGGGTGTCCTGGGGGTTTCTCTCTTATAAAGCCAAGCTAATAGTTTACCCGGTTTATCTCCTTCTTTCGATATGTTTCGCGTGGTTTAGTTTCCCCAACTGTTCCCAGTGCTTAAGACAGGTCTTCTTAAGCTCCGCCATCTTATGTAACTGCTCAGGGGTCAAGTGGGCTCTGGCTTCTAGTTTCCCCAATTCTTTTTCAGTGCGTTCTAGCAAGGTCGCAATGGATTTCTGGGCTCCTCCTATTCGCGCTATCATCTCCCCCCTCATGACTATACTGATGTGCTGTACACTAATTTGTTGGTCTGCCAGAAATTCACAGTGCTTTCGCCTACATGTTCACGGAAAGCATTATCCAGCAGCGCCTCGCTTCTAAGCCTCCACGTGGGTATCGGGGGTTTAGGCGGGTATACCATCCAGGAGGCTATTAAAGGTGAGTGGTCGGACAACACCCTAGGTAGGTACTGCGCGTCCCCAAACATGGCTTGTTGCTCTCCGCTCACGAAGAGGTTATCTAATCTGGTGTAAACTGCATGTGGCGGGGAGTAGTAGGAGTACTCGCGTACATCTGGGTTGTTCTCTCCACAAATCTCGGAGGAGAAGTTGCTGCATTAAGGTTGCAAGTATTTTGGCATGCAGGGATGGGTGGGTGTGTCTATTATCTGATCTATCAATGCGGGGGTCAAGATTGCAATTGTGGTCTCCTCCCCAGATTATGGTGGAACCTCTATAGGGACTGAGACGAGTGTATAATGCATGGAAACAAAATGGTGGAATCGTGGTTAGGGGCGTAGGTGCTAATTAGGCATATCTCCCTGCCTTCTATTGTGCCGTGCACTAATACCATTCTGCCTTCATCGTCTTATTTTGTGCCAAACAATTTGAGGAGAACAGTCGGGTCAATCCAAATCAGGACCCCCTCTGGCGTAGGTGGAGTAGGGGGATCCGATAAGCGTCCCTCGCCAGGTTTTGGCTATCACTTCCAATTTGTGGCTGTTTAGGTGGGTCTCCAGCAGTAGGGCAATTCCGACTCTGTTCCGTTTCAAATATGAGTGGATCCGACGTTGTTTGACAAAGTTGTTCATGCCCCTGACGTTCAACATCATGATTTTGTCAGCCAAGGGTGATGGGCGATTAAATGTTTGTGACTAGACGCCCTGGCGGTTGCCCTTCTGCCGTGGTGATTGGGAAGAACTCTTTGTGGCCTTGTTGTTTCCTTTAATGTATCCCAAACCATAATACAAACTCCCAAACCCACCCCCCCTTATACAAATGTAACCTAAGAACAGGTCCAGCGAGGTTTCCCCCGTTGTGACTATCCTGTTTCCGCTCCATTGACCGCCTAATGGTCTCGTGGAGCCCTACGGGCGGGTTTAAACTACCCGAAAAAAGGAGAAACTTCAGGGGTCAGAAGGATGAACGAACCATCTTCGGTGTAGCTTGTGTAAAGAATCGTTCTTGCTGCATTCTGGATTTGGCTGCGTTGTTTCCGTGTGTATGTGGAGCATTGACTCCATCCGTGGTCAGTTTGGTGCAGCCTGGCGCGGTCTGCGTCCTTTAACTTCAATGTCCGGGATCTGTTCCCCTTCCATCCATTCGCGGGCCTCTTCGTGGTTGTTAAATAGGAGCGATCTGTTGTTATGAATTACCTTTAATTTTGCCGGGTATAGGAGCATGTAGGGTAATCCAGCATTTTTAAGTCTGGCTTTGGAGTAAATAAATTGAACTCTCTTCATTTGGATCTGAAAGGTGTAGTCAGGGTAAATGGCTATTTTTGCTGACCCTCTTTGGATTTGGCTTCCGGATCTGGAAAAGGCCAAGATGGTCTCCCTGTCTTTGTAATTGAGCACTTTAGCTATCAGTGGCTAGGGCGGAGCGCTGGGGCGGGGGTCCGCCTCACGAGAGATCGGTGGGCTCTTTCGATTGTGAAGCCTTGTGTGAGTTTCCTGGCACCTATCTCTTGTAGTAGGAGGTTCTCTACATAGTCTGTCGGGTCCGATCCCTCAGTACCCTCCGGCAGGCCGAGAAGTCCAATATTGTTTCGGCGCGCCCGCCCTTCGGCCTTCTCGGCTCCATCTTCAAGGTTATTTTTCTTTGCTGTAGTTCATCAACGTCCTTTAGGAGTTGTGCTTTGGTATCCCTGTTTTCCCGGACCTGTGTTTCAAGTGTGTCAGTTCTGCCTGCAATGGTCCGGACGTCCTGACGCAGAAGGCCCAGATCTAAGGCCACTGCGTCTTTTTTATTCTCCATTGTTGTCTGTAATGTCTTGATAGCTTCAAGGAGTTGGGAATTGTTTGGTTTGTCTGCCATTGTAGAGGGGTCAGGCAGCGCTTCAGCAGTGCTCTTATTAACAGTGGTTGGCCCAGTGAGCCCCCCTGGCGGTGTACGTCTCCATAGTGGTCTGGCGTTGTTTGGCTCTCGCCCCTTTGAGGACATATCTGTGGGGCCGCAGGGAACTTAGGCGTGCTTGAAGTGTGCCGCGTAGGCCTTGCTTACGGCTTGCTGAGGCGGCTCGCTTGTTGGGCTGCTTTGTCGCTGCTCCTGCGGTGGTGGAGTGCCGCAGCTTGCGCCCCGTGAGTTTGCTCTGTCCGGGGTGTGGAATCGAGGTGGAGGTCTGTTATGCAGGCTTGTTAAATGGATTAGATTCCAGTATGCCCTTCCTATGAGGTAGGCCTGTAAGACTGGCCGGTGGCCGTGTGATCATGTGCCTGAAAGGCCACTAGCATTGGGGCTCATGTCCAGCACACGGGCAACAGGTCCCCATTGAGTGGGCTGTGCTGAATTTGCACTAGTAGTGGGTTCCGTGAGGGGCAATGGTGTGTGCGTAATGTCTCAAGTTCAGTGTCCTGTTTTTCCCCCGCAGGGCTCCAATCTTGCCCCCGCGCTCTGGTAACTCCTGGTGGGGTGTCAGCCAGCAACACTAGGGAGGTGAAAGAAAGTCCGGTCCACAGGGCGCGGGTGTGCAGCCGGCCTCCGGTGCTCATACGCCCCTCTGCACTGCGTATCACTGCGGCGGGGCCTCGCGTAAAGCAGTTCACGGACGCGCCCCTCTGCCTTACTGACCTCTGATCCAGCGATGCCTCAGTCTGGGTCCGTCGGAGGCCAGTCCACCACGCTGCTGTCTGGGTGCGGCGGTGCGGCCGCGTCGCTTTTTCTGTCCTCTTCGGGGTTCGCAGCAGAGTGCTCCCTCCCCCGCAGGGCCGCACAGTCCTGCGGGAAGCCAGCGTACACGGGAGCGCCGTCCCGAACAGCCGGCCGCACAGCCCACACGTCTATCCTGGCCTCGGGGCGCACGCGGGGGCCCCCCGTCTGCTCCACTGTCCTCAGGGGCTGCCGGGATTCAACTGGCAGCTTTTCACCCTTACACGCCGTCCTACGCGAGTTTGTGTGCAACGGGCGCCATTTTCTGCTCGTCGTTTCGCTCCTCTGCTGCTCGGGGATTCTGTTGCAGCGAAAGCGCGTACCACCACAGAAATCGCTGTAGGTGTTCAGGGCACGTTCATGCTTAGCTAGAGTTGTTTCTGGTTGTTTTAGACGCTTTTGAAGTCTATATGGCAGCGGATCATGGACACATCAAGCGGAGCTCCTCGAAGATACGTCTCCTTCACATGGCGGTTAGCCACGCTCCCCTCGCTCAAAACCACTTTGGTGGTCGTCATCAGGAGCGCCGAAAATATCGTCCATGGAGCCGAAAAACTTGGCCCTTGACTTAGGCACATAAGACCGCTCAATGGTGGTTGACAATGTTGACGGTTTTACAATCGCCGCCAAAAGATGCTTCGGGTGTTCACTGGCTAATATCAGTGCCGGAGGTGCACTGGCAAGCATCAGCGCTGAAGGAGGCCCGACCTTGCTCGGAACTGATCCAGACGGCTCCGCTAATGGTGTCGTAATGGTGGTCACTTTGGGGCCTGGGTTACCAGGCGCCGCTGGAGCCACTGGGGCCTGCTGCATCGAGGGATCGCCAGTGCCCGCAGCTGGCTTTTGGTACATAGCTAACATCTGTTCCTTGAAAGTCTCCCACTCTGCCCTGGATGTCAGCCCTGCCGACGACTTAGCGGGGTCGTCCTCTGAAGAATCAGACCTGTACTGGTGCGGATGGCGTCGTTTTTTCAAATGGAAGGAAAAGGAGTGACCACAGGAGTGTGACATTCTCTTGGTCATTTTTCTGTGACTCTCTTCTTTCTCAGGAGTCAGCCCTTCCGGCTCGGCCGCTGATGAAGATCGACCGTGCCAGAGAGTTTGAAGAAGGTTGGGCCACTGTGAGTTTCGCTGCCAGTTTCCCCGAGGGACTTTGAGTTAATTTTCCTCAGTGTCGTGACTGGCACCAAACGCAGATGTCGTATGGGTCCATAATGGACACTTTTTAGCTGGAATCCCTGCAGCACTTGAACCCTGATACCTTGGGTGCAGACATGACTCGAATTCATGTTGAAAAATAGAGATAAAATAATTTAATGTAAATGCTATGGATTAGCAGTGTCCACGAGCAGCTTTCTGAGCATGCAGAAAAAAGGAACCGAGGTACAGGGGCGTAGTGACACAGTATCGACCTCATCGACCACCAAATCCTCACCAAACACCTGACCAAAGCAGCAGCCTTCTCCACTGATGCCTCCGATTGGGTTGAAACCTTCACTTCAAACCGGACCACTAGTCTTCTCACCCTCTGCCTCAGCTGACCCAACTCCAATATTGTGTGGTGTCCCCCAGGGATCCTGTATCTCACCCCCATTATACAATATCTTTATGAAGCTCCTATTCGACCGCTTGGATAACTTGGGTGTCGTCTGCACCAATTAGCCAGACGACAAGTCCTCATTCACCTCACTGGCTGCTACGACCATGATTCCAAACGGCTCAACAACATCTATTTGGAAATCCAAGCCTCGTGGCCACCAACGGCCTGTGTCTCAATGACGATAAGACCAAGTTAATGATCGTGGGTACTCAGGCATGCCTGGACAAACTCGATACCAGATACTCCTCCTTCGTCATTGATAGCAACATAATCAAAGTGTCCAAAGAGATAAAAACATTGGTGGTTTACCTCGACTCAACTCTCTCTCTTAAAAAACAGGTAAACAGTGTTGCATCCTCCACGGCCTATACCAACAAACTGATCTATAGCTTTAAGTCCTTTCTATCCCCAAGTAGCTGTTTAACATTGGCCAGAGCACTGGCACTTTCGAAAATTGATTACTGCAACACTCTTTTCCTTGGCTCCTTGGAACATAACCTAAACAAACTCCAGGTTCTACAGAATAACACACTCAGAGCAGCACTCAGTCTCCCTAAATCATGCCACATCTCCACACACAGACATAATGCCAACTGGCTACCCATCCGTGATAGAATCACTCTATGCATCCTGGCCATCACCCAAAAATGCCTCACCAACGCAGCCCTGAAATACCTTGCTGACAAAATCTGCTTACACCAACCCACACGTACCACCAGATCATCGCATTCACACAACTTAGTGGTCCCAAGATACAATCTAAAAACAGCAGGAGGGGCCAGCTTCCCAGTACAAGCTGCCAAGCGATGGAACTCTATCCCCATCCCCCTTAGACAGGAACCCTCCTTTCTCACTTTTAAAGCCGGTATAAAAAACTGGTTGAGTAACAAACCTCCCCAGTAAGAAGTACTCACTAGGTCTGCCATGCATTGTCTATACTGTGGTCAATCGCCTGCTAGCCTACTATTGTATTTCCTTGCCTGCATCCCAGATTTTGACCCATATGTAACCAGGGTCCTTTCTGGTCTATTTATTCCTGTTGTTTCTAAACTGTATGCCCATCCATGTCTGTAACCTTAAGTTTTCAAGCGCCCAGTTACCACCGGGTTAGGCGCGCAATACAAATAATAAACAAATACAAATATGTACGACGACCAGCATTACGTCCGAAGGCAACGACCGAGGCATCGAGGCAAGACGGACCAAAGGCACTACGCCCCCTGTCGAAAAGGTTTCCGAGCAGCTAATGCAGGAATGGATATCTGAGGAGGAATCTGCAGGAGAAGGGCAATCCATTGAAAGACTGTTACAGAGCGTTTTGCTTAAACAAGAACCATGTAAGTCCAGTGAAGAAACAAAGGAACTGTTAGCTAAAGAGACATTTTTGCCATCCTATTTGAGAATCCAGGGAAAGGGGACCACCATCCGGATCCATGGGACTTTACCTTGGAGTCATTCTTATACTTTTGGTTTTAAACAATTTTGCCAACATCAAGTTAAAGACATTTCCTTGCAACCCTTTGTTGTTTTGTTTGTAGTGTGATGGTCAGGATAGGACGTTTTGGGCACATGGACGGCTTTTCAGTTACTGACATCCTAACACAGACACATCCTTAGTTTTTGTTTTCTGGGTAGGGAAGATCCTCTTTAGACTAGGTCAGGAGAGGCATTTTTCCCCACCCCTTTTTCATTTAATGAATGTTTTTAACCAAAAACATGACAACTTTGTGTCCAACTTTCATTTCTGGCCCCTCACATTCCCCCTCCCTACTTGTGGTGCCACACAATAACTGGCACTGCTGGCACCTCATAAAACAATCAATTAAATAAATGGCATTCACCCCGATTGCATAAATGTGTAATCTGCTTCTTCTCTGCACCATTCCAGGGTCCACCTTAATTGCATTAGATGTCTTTTGCTCCATGATTACGGACATGTGGCTATATTAGACTGGCATTCAACCTTGTGACGACTGCATCCTTGTGTTATTTGCAACTCATTTAACCCTAAAATCCTGTCTGTTATTTAGTCCACTCTCTTATCATGCTAGATCACTCACTCAACCATCACTCTGTATGGTTGCTACCTGACCTTGCCATACATATTGTTCTGTAATTGGTCGTGGAATTTCCACAGAGATGCTGCTGGAAACAGAAACGCTAGGGAGAGCAACACCAGTTTGTGTGTGTTGCTTTTAAGCTGACAAAGAGCTCCAGGAAGATCCCAGGAAGCAGGACTGACCGGGCCTGAGCCACCCCAACAGAGTGCTGGACCCCAGATGTAAGGAAAGCCCATCTCGACAGCCAGGAACCATGGTGGTGCCGTTTACGGTAGACGCGAGGAGCTGAAACACCGAATTGCCACTAGTTTGAAGATTGCTGGTTGCTGTCGGTAACCATCCCATTGGAGTACAGGAGTCACCAGAAGTCCTCCCCTTTTGTCCCCACGACTGAGGCCCAGGAACACCAGGATCTACAGAGCTGCACAGGAACACAAGTCATCTGCTGCCAGGGGTGGACTGGCCTATAGGGAACTCTGGAGATTTCCCAGTGGGCCTCTGCACCCTGGGCCTCTTTTGTGTGGTATTTCCAAATTTTCTCATAGGAAAAGCATTGGGCTTGCTGAAAATGTGTCATATGGGGCCACTTTGGACATTACTTTGGACATTATTTCCAGGGCCTCTTTTGGTCCCCAGTCATTATTTCCAGGGCCTCTTTTAGTTCCCAGTCCACCCCTGTCTGCTGCATTTTCTTCTAACTAAAGGTACTGTAAAGTCTAAGAGAATTTAACTCTTGTTGTAGATTTGCTTCTACTCTTCACAAGCCTAACAGCTTGTGGCCCTACATTGATTCTTCTTCTTCACTAAAGACTTCTAAAACATTGTGCAAAGACATTTCTTACTTACCTGCAAGAAGTGCTTCAGCTACATAGACTTTTTCCTATTGACTTTGGCCTAGCTTGTTTCACTGAAAGACTCTTCTCTCCTCTGACCTTGGGGAGGGTTGAAAAGTATTTGCCTGCTTAAGAATAATTGTGATCTCTTGTTTGTTCTAATAACCTTTTCTTTAACACATCTCAGTGCCATCCTAAATGCTAATTTCATAGTAACATATCAGTGTCCATAGTGTCCTAACTATTGATGTCACCTGAGGGTGTAGGAAGTGTGTGTGGCATCCAAATGGGTGCTTGCTGCTTTAGGAACTAAGAGTGTGTATTTTTGAAGGTATTTGTGTGTTGCTAGTATATTGCTCCCCTCTAAAGCAGGCTTAATCAAATGGCTGGTAAATAAATAAATAATTGTTTTATCAAGAAACCGTGTGTGTGTGTGTGTGAGAATCTTTGTGACACTACTCTACAGCTCACATTGACACCTCTTAAGATAAGAGTGGCTGCTCAGCCACACTACCAACCTGTGTAGTTCAGACTTATACCAAAGGTTAATGTTAATGTTAAAGGACATTTGTACCGCACACTATCACCACCGTAGTGGTCCCTTGGCGTTCTGGCGGCTCTGAAAAGGGAGAGCGGGGTTGAGTTAGTGGGAGGAAGCAGGAAAAAAAGCAAGAGAGCAGTGATGTGCTGTTGGCGGCCTCAGCCCGGTGGGTCCGTTGGCTGGGCCTGGGGTGTTTGTGGCCGGTAGTCGTCGTGTACTGTTGTGCAAGGCTATGTGTGTTTTTGTTTTGTTGTTGCAATGTAGTGAATTTTGTGCAGTTTGTTGTGCTGTAGGTTTTGGTTGTGTTTGGTTTGGAGTTTGAGAGGTGTATGCAGAAAGAGAAGTTATTAGTCAGGTTGGTTAGTTTGCATCTCTATCCTGATTTGAAGCGCTCGGCTTGCGTAGTCTCCCCTGTTGCGGCTCTGTCCTGATCTGGGTCTGACGGCCTACAGGTTCCTTACTCCTCTGGCCCCCACCTCTAGCATGCTCTCTCATGGCTCCCCTTACCCTCCATTTAGACTCTAGTGGCCAGTGCATCTGCTAATGACAACCTCTCAGGTAGTGGGGGGATTGTCAATGTCTCAATAATTCCACACCAACGTAGTACCTGTCGGTAATTAAATTACGGTGCGGGCAAAACAGTTGGTGGGATTGTCTGAGTTAGTTGATTCAGTCTCCGTGTGTGCCGCCTGTGTTCCTGTCTATCCGATGTCACCCGTCCAGCTGCCGTGGGCTTTGCTCTCCCCGGTCAGGGATGTCCGTGGGTCCTATTGCTAGGAGGCTCAGATTGTTGTAGTGCACCCTAAGGGTACTACCCCAAATCCCAACCTAACAGTCCTACTAGGCCTTGTGGCATTCGGGCAGGCAACTGCAGTGAGGAGAAGTGCAGGGAATAGGCAGGGAGGGGGCAGGGAGAGCAGAGGAGTGACAAGTGCTGGCGGAGGGCCCGGGAGGGAAGTGCCAAGGGTAGCTAAGGCGAGAACCCCAGACTAAGTGCTAGTGCCGGCGACTCCAAGGAGTGGGATGCAGAGTCGCCGAGCAGGGGCAGTGCTTAATGGGGAGGGGGATGGTGCTGGGAAGGAGGCCTGGAATCCTGCAAGGTTCATGAGGATTAGGCCACCAGTCACAGCGGCAGTGGGGTGATTAGCAGGGAAGGGAAAGAAGGAAGGAGGTAGAGAACAGCAGAGTTTTGAGCAGTTTCTGGAACTTGAGGAGTTCCGGCTCAAATCTGAGATGGGCAGGGAGGCTGTTCCAAAGGGAGGAGTCAGCCGAGGCGAGAGACCTTCCCCTCCACTCTCTACTTGGAGAAACGTTTTGACAGTGAAAGAGTTAGAGGAGCGTAGGGCTCTAGCAGGGGAGTATTTAGGGAGGGAAAGTTGGAGATAGCGTGGTCCCAGGCCCCAGAAGGCCTTGTGGATGATGCAGCGGGTCTTGAATTTGATCCTTGCAGCCAATGAGAGCCAGTGGAGAGATTTTAGGGCTGGAGAGATACGGTCCCTGGGCTTGAGGCCAAGGATAAGTCTTGCAGCTCTATTCTGGGTAAGAAGGAGGGGGGCGTAGGGAGGAAAGAGGGAGACTGAGAAAGAGGCTGTTGCAGTAGTCTAACCTGGAGAGGACTAGAGCTCTGGAGACATTGAGCTTCTGGGGGAAGGTGAGGAAAGGAAGCATTCCTCTGAGGAGGCAGAGCTGGAATTGTGACGTCTTAGTAAGATCCATGATGTGAGGGATAAAGGAGAGAGCAGAGTCAAAGATGGCCCAGGGGTTTTTGGCCTCACAGGATGTGGGGGTAGAGGGCCCAAAGAGGGTGGGAGGAAAAGAGGGCGCAGGTGTCCCAATCAGAAGGATCTCCGTCTTACTAGCATTGAGGCAGAGATCGTTGGCTGCACACCATGCCTGAATTGCGGACAGACAGTCAGGGATCAGAGTGGAAGAGGTAATAGAGGGAAGTTTGAAGGAAAGCCGTGTGTCATCGGCATAGGACTGGAAATGAGAGAAGGAAGAAATCAGGTGAGCAAGAGGTTCAAGATAGATATTGAAGAGCCATGGCGATAGGATAGAGCCCTGGGGGTCACCAAAGGTAGAGAGGGAGGTGGTTAAAGAGAAAGGGTCCAATTGCAGCTGGGAAGTGCTGTGAGAAAAAAGGTCAGCCAATCCAGTGCCCGGTCAGTGATGCCTAGGGTGTCACTGAGTTGTTTTATGAGGATGGACTGATTGACCGTATCAAAGGCAGAGGAGAGGTCAAGGAGAATGAGAAAGGCGCGAGCGTTGGAATCAAGATTTGCAAGCATGGTTTCACGGGTGTTCAGGAGAGCAGTTTCTGTGCCTCTGGATGCCCAGAATCCAGATTGATGGTCATGACGGCAACCAACAAGATCGGTGTGGTGGGTCAGTTGAGGGAGGACCAACTCCTCCAAGAGTTTACCCAGGAAGAGGGTAGTGGAAATAGGGCGATAGTTAGCCTAGTTAGCTGGGCAGGAAAGGTCAGCAGACAGCTTTATTTTTAGGAGAGGGTGCACCAGGGAGTGCTTGAGGGATAGAGAGAAAGAGCCAGTGACAAAGGAGTGGTTACAGAAGTCAACAAGATCCAGTGCAAGAGAGGAGATGTTGTCCTTAATCATCATTTGCAAAGCTTTATACAACATTTGTGTCATCAAAGCAAATTACACTCCATACAAAAATATATAAAAACAAAATAGAATTAAAAAACCATACAGCTCTACATCGCAGCTAAAAAGGGGGAAAATACAACCCTTGTTAAAATCAATTAAAAATCATTTGTCAAGTTAATCCCCTCCATTCCGACCCAGACTCATCCTCCTTAGCCATGCCCTATGAAAGTACTTAGCTACAAAGTATAAAAGGTTAAGATTTTCCACTTTTCCTGCATATGTCCATTGCATCTACTGTCCTTCGGATGCCTTTCAATTTGAATATTGGTTTTAAATACATAGCTCTGTAAACTTAACTAGGACAGAGAAAGACAGAATGGAGAACTGACTCAGTCAACGTCCCACACGCTGGGCATTTTGTGCCATTTTGCCTATTCCAGTTGCTCTTGAAAGAAGCCACTTGCAGCGTCCCTGCTCTCAGTCGTAAAAAAGCAAGCGGGTGTGTCCTGGATAGAGAACATCTAGGTACGGTTCAGAGCCAAATGTTACCTTTGCCTGAAGGTATTGTTGGCCTCAGGAGACCCTTATACAAGCCGCCTCCATTGTTGGTCTACAGTCCTGCCTATATGCTAGTTTGGCCACCGCCTTCGATTTGGCTGGCATATTGAGCGGTTGTTCCCAGAATGACAAGAGGCCCGTTTTCATTCACCAACATTTTATATATTTCAGCCATGGGGTTGCCCGACTACCTTCCAGGCCCAGATAGTTTACCAGAAATTCTCTATATATGCGTAGCCCAGGTACTGTCCAAATAGGGACCCAAAAGAGGAAGGGTTTTGTAGAAAGCATGTGCTTAATGGGGTATAAATCACAATCCATGTTTGGATTGCATTGGGCGCACTTCTGGGCTGCTGCAGCAAGGATTTTAAGAATTCATTTTCAACCACAAACATGGGCTGGATTTTTGCATGTCACCAGATCTCTGCATCATACTGCGACGCTGGAGTCACTGGAAGTCTATACATTTCTAATGCTGGGGTCAAAGCTCCCCACCCATGTGACTGGAAAAACATCGTAATACCCCTGTTATTTTGAGTAGTCGTTACTTGTGTGACTTGCTCACCCAAAGTTTTATTTTTGGTAAAACACAGGCCTAGATAGTTATAGGAATTGACCTGCTCCAGTCTAACTCGCTCTATCTCTATGTTGACCTTGACATGTTTGGCTGTCCTACGTCTAAGGACTAGACTTTTTGTTTTGCTTTTGTTAATTGTCAAGCCAAGGTCGCTACATGTCTTCACAAAAACTTCTGTGGAGCGCGTTATTCCTATTGGAGTAGTTGACAGCAATACTGTGTCATCTGCGTAAAAGAAGGCAGGGAAGCTTTGGCTACTGTGAGGGGAATACTGACACAAGAGATACAATTTCAAAACCTTTATTCAAGTTTCGGGGTTTGGAAAAACTCCTGCTTTGCCCTATAGCTATGATGGGAAAAGTCTCTACCATCAAATAATAAAGAAAAACACAGTCCTAGTCGGTCTCTGTCAAATCAAAATGGCCAATACTAACAAAACCTAATGCCTGCCTTATCTCTTATACAAAAGTGTGTAATGGGTAATGTGTATGCAAAGGAAAATTAGTGTTATAACAAAGGATCAAAATGGCAGAGTCAGCTCTCCTCCCCACGTTGGGCAGTACAGAGTAAGGCGGCCCCTAATAGACATGATGACACACTCTGGCTCAGGTTATTAAACCAAAGGCAGTTCAAGACGTGGATCGAGGCCCCTGTGGCCTTTCATGTAAAAGTCTCCAATTCCAGCTTTCAAAAGTACTTTCATAGTTCAACAAAAGTTCACATAGGTCTCCCTCGGTCCCTAGCCCAAGCTTAATTCACATTCTTTAGGGGTTCCCTTCCCCTAACTTATCACACTTCCAGTCTCCCTTAGTCGGGCTCGGATCTTTTCCAGATGTCGAAGACTTTCGAATGTGCAAAGCTTCTTACTATAGACCTCCGCAGGACCACTTCGACTTTCCCTTCAGCTCACACTCTGTGTTATTTGCCCGTGTCTCTTGGTCTAGGTAGTTCAGTTTCATAAGCACAAAGTTCAACATTCTCCTTTTCAATTCCCCTTTTGCCAGGGTTAATCTTGATCATTATGCATTTTAGAGTTCATTCACTGTCGCTTTCGATCCAAACATTTGACTTTTCGCTGAGACTTTCGAGTGGGCTACTTCCTTTCGCTGGACCACTTCGCTACTCTGTATCACTGGCTTCACAGTTATCAGTAATTTAATGTTCACCACAGGTCTGCCTTTTTTCGTGTCACATCCACACATGTGCCTCCTTCAATTGTGAGATATGCTGTTGCAACTTCAATCTTTCCTTAGCACAAAACAGTCTTTCATGTCGCTCGCCAACTGACCTGCTGTGTGCATTCCCTTCTTGTCTTAGCGGTTTAAATTCACTAGTCAAGGGTAATACCACAGGCTTGGCCGCGCCTCCCCAACTCTATCGTTTAGCAGGGTTGCTGGCACCCTTGAAACCACAATGCAGGCTTCTTGTCTGGGATTTGGCCTTCTCCACGTATCTTTCATGGCTCTTCGGAGGCAACAACCTCCTGCAGGGATCTTGTGGGTTTCTCTACTCTTTGCTCTCGTCGCTCTGTCCAGGTTCCCCTTCGCCCCAGAGGTTCTGCTCCTTCTCGTGTTCCACCTTGCTCAGAGTGTGTCTCTATGTTCCGTCTTTTATCTGTGTGGGGAGAGCTAATGGGTATCAGATGTATGTGCTTAAAGTCAAGTGCCAGACTTTGCCTTACCCAATTAGCGGGACATGTCCAATGTAATGCTCGGGTGTGAGTCTGTCTTTCCCCAGAGGCAACTGACCGTGCGAAAGTGTTTGTGTAGGTAAGGGGGGGAGGAGTTTAAGTCTCAAGATATCCTACCTGGCAGGATGGGGCATAGGTATGGGGAAGGGGGGAATACCGCATCTCACCATTGGTTGCCTCACCCAGGTGATCCTCCTGCACTGGTCCACCCCCAGGGTCTGGATCCAAAGGCTATGGCCGTACCCTGGCCCCCTAAGAGAAAGATCCTGGGACTAGTAGGCGAGACACCATTAAGTTTCTCACACTACCCACCCTCTGGGGATCCATACTATTGGCGTCCAGTTCTTCAATTAGCCTGTTAATATAAATACAAAATAGGAGCGGGGCCAGTACGCATCCCTGCAATACTCTGCGCTGTACCTGTAAGCCCCCATCGCACCGAAGCCCTATTATTGGAGTACAGTGCCTGTATGATGGACAACAAGCCTGCCGGGATGTTATATCTTATTAGCGTCTACCACAGCCAAAGGTGGTTTTTAAGACTGCATACAGCTTATTGTTATTCAAAATTGTGTACTGACTGACTTTGAGGTCTAACCTATGGCACTGCTCGACGGTCCTCATCCCCTGTTTGAAACCTGCCTGAGGTGGATGATCCCCCATTAGACCCAACCCATTCTTGCAGGTAGCCTAAAATGACTTTTGCATACAATTTCCCTGCCCCATCAAGTAGGGAGATGGGGCGGTAGTTCTCTGGGTGGTCTTTAGCTCCCTTCCTAAAAATAAGGACAATTATGGCCTCCTGCCATGTCAAGGGGACGGCATCTAGCTGTATAGCTTCATTTCTTTTTTTTATTGTACATGGTTTATTACAAACCTTTACAAATAATTAAATCAACAAAGAGATGAGAAATAAGATAAATGGTTTGCATAGATTCATATTAAAGAGAAAGAAAAAAGAGAGGAAAGCAATCTAAGGAAGCATAAAAAGAAATCATAACATAATAAAGAGAATAGTATTCACATTATGTAGAAGCAATATACAATAAATAACAACAATGTCAATAACAATAAAGAAGAGCACATTGGAACCAGTAAAATATATAAGTATAGCTGCAATAAAAACTTTGGTCTGTATCAGACCCCAAATAGTCGGTTCATTTTTATAAATAATCCACAGGTATGCCATCGGGGCCTGGCGTTTTCCCCTTCCCCAGAGCTCCAACAGCTTTCTCCACTTCTGCTATACTCACAACAAACCCTGTAGGATCGCCCAATAGATCACCATATGGCTCTACCTCATGCAAATGTCTAGTCTCATCCTCAAGATCCTCATATAGATTCCGAAAATAAGTGCACCAGGCATCTGGAGATATGCCACAGTGCAGATCGCGGGGGGTGTCTGGTGCCATGCCAAGAACTAATTTCCCACAAATACATGTGTCATTGCCCCTACATGCCTCCTGCATGGACTCCCATCTTGGCTGGAAAAACATTTTTTCTTTCTCTCTACCGTGGACTTATACGTTGATCTATAATTCCGTAGCTTGCTAGTGTCAACATTTGGGCCAGTTTTAAGGTACGCCAGAATATTGGCTTTACACAAGCGGCATTACTCATCATACCATCCCTTGTTGTCCTTAATCGTTCTGGAGGATCAGGGGAGCACTTGTTTGGAGGAGACCTTCATAGAGTGGCCCGCTTTAGAGACCTCATCCGGTGCTATGGGCAGGAGGGAGGAGAGTGAGGGGGTGGAGGGAGAGGAGCCAAGGGAGGCAGTGGGGTAGAGGGAGGGAGTGGAGATGGGCGTGGACGAGAGTGAGGACAGGATATCCTGTGTTTTTGATGTGAAGTGGGAGGCCAAAGCGGTGCAGAGGGCCTGGGAAGGGAGGAGAGAGGTTGAAACTGCAGTTGGATTGGCGAGTTTCTTGCAGATTTTGAAAAGTGTGGCTGTGTCATTAGTGGCTCCAGAGATGCATGCTTGGATGTGGACCTGCTTCTTGAAGCAGATAGAGAATCGATATTGCCTTTGGAGCAGGCGGCAGGCCAGTTTGCCAAAGGGTAAACCAAAGGTCTGCCACTTCCGTTCAGCAACTCTGCACTTGCTAAATCGGAATCGTACCAGCTTTTGTTCTTGGAGGCGGGTTTTTGGTGGATCCTAATGATAGGGACAAGGATGACAAGCGTATTAAAGATGGAGCGGTGTAGGTTAGCAAGGACACCGTCGTAGGGAGAGTCGGAGGGGGGATGAAAGTGGAGGTGAAATAAGCGACTGACACTCGCTTCATATGTCGGATGACGGTGAAGAAGGCTGGCAATGCTGGGGGTGGCTTGGATAGAGGGCCACGGGTACCCAGGTGGGAGGAGAGAGTGGTCAAACCAAGAGAGAGGGGTGGTGACTGGATCAGAGATAGGGATTAGAAAATAGGGATGTTGCAAAAAAATTAGGGCATCCAAGTGAAAGTTGCATGAGGTATTCCTTTCAGCTCAAAGCATGCAGTCTCTGACTTACTTCTGCTCTGAACACAGAAAATGGCTTGCCGGGACAGCAGTCTTCACGTATTTTGTCATTTGCTTCCGAGGAGAATTTCACTTCAATCTGATCCAGCTGAGAAAGAGAAGAGAAAATTAGAAGGATTTAGAAGATACACTAGGAAAACAGAGTACACGTCATTACAGCTATAAACTAGAACATTCTTTAGCAAAAGGCTGTGGCGGGACTGTGTTTTGTCAGATGCCGATCACGCCCGTTATGAGATTTCAGAGCTTGTGCTTTTAACTAAATGGTCTCCCTGGACTGCCTTTGAAGGATTACCAACTTGGGCCAGAATTGATCAACTTGCAAGCCAGCCACTAAAAACATTTAAAAGCAACCCAACATTTTTACAAAAGTACAACCTCCAAGCTTGTGGTCAAGTAAACAATGTTCTCCATCAGCACAGCCTCTTCATCAAACTCCAGTACCAGATCAAGCACACGTGGTCCTTTCTTCTCCAGATTTTCCTAAAACAAGAAAGCAAGGTTAAATTGCAGAGTGAAACGTACAAATCAGAACAAGCACATTCTGTTAGGAATGCTTAACGAACAGTTCACACAGGAAATTGGAAGATCCTACATTTACAATGATTTTATCTGTTTTCCAGTGATGTTCATAACTGTATATTCAGATATCATGGATTCCAGTTGTTAGGAAAGATTTTCATTCTGCTGCTTTCCTTCCATTGACTTCCATAGGACATCCTTTCTTTTTGCTTTGTTTTGACAGTTTACCTGAATTTTTGGAGGCAAGAAAAGCCTTCTGCTTTATTGCTAAAAAAAAACTATCCTCTTACCCCAACTGCTCTGCCAGCTATCAACCCTATCACCATCAACCCTTTCCTGGGGAAGCTACTTGAGAAGCTGGCCTTGCCCCAATTGAACTCTCACACTGAACTTGTTGGAGGCCTCCACGACCACCAATCTGGATTGCGAGCATCCAGAGGCACGGAAACTGATCGTATGAACACTCGTAAAGAACTGCTTGCATCTCTGGACTTCAACTCCCCAGCTGTCCCTATCCTTATCAATCTCTGCTCTTCATTTGACACAGTTAACCATTCCATCCTCATACAAAGGCTCCATGATGCACTTGGTATCTTGGAACGGGCACTGGATTGGCTGCCCTCTTTCCTCACCAACTGCTCTTCCCAAGTCATCCTGGGCCCCTTCTCCTCTCCTACCTCCATCTCCACCTGTGGTGTCCGTCAGGGCTCTATACACTCCACCTGGCTCTTTAACATCTACCTTGCTCTCCTTGCACGGCTTATCTCCTCTTTTTCCTCCATCTACCAGTGTTACGCAGACGACACACAGCTCTTCTTCAGATTCCCTGCTGACCCTCTTGCACCCTCCATCATCCCAGATTGCCTATCTGCCATCCAGTCCTAGGGCACCTCCAATGATCTCTGCCTCAACGCCTGTAAAACTGAGATCCTTCCCATCGGGACCCCTGCTCCCTCCTTGTTCCCTTCACTCTTGCCTTCCTATTTGGGCTCTTTCCCTGTGCCTTCAAGTGAAGCCAGAAACCTTGGAGTAATCTTCGACTCCTCTCTTTCCTTCCTCCCTCACATCCAGGACCTTGCCAAGAAGGCCCACTTTCAACTTCACCTCCTCAAAGGAATCCTTCCTTTCCTCACCTTTCCCCAGAAGCTCAATGTCTCTAGAGGCCTGGTATTCTCTAGGCTTGACTACTGCAATAGCCTCTTCCTTAATCTACCCTCTTCCTCTCTATGTCCCCCCCAGCTAATCCAGAATAGGGCAGCAAGACGTATCCTTGTCCTTAAGCCCAGGGACCGCATCTCTCCTGCACTAAAAAGTCTTCACTGGCTCTTGGTTGCTGCACAGATTGAATTCAAATCCCTCTGCATCATCCACAAGGCTGTCTGGGTCTGGAGACCACACTATATAAAACGTTATCTCACTAAATACTCTCCCTCTAGATGACTTCGCTCCTCTGGCACCAACTCTTTGTGCGTAAAGCGCTTTGCTAAACAGAGGGCAGGGGGTTGCTCACTTTCCTCTGCGGGCTCCCTCCTTTGGAATAGCCTCCCCCTCCCCCTGTGCCTTGAGCAGGATCCTCTCAAATTCCATAAGCTCCTTAAGACTTTCCTCTTTTCCTCCTTCTCTCCTCTGCTAATCCCTCAGTTGCTGAATCAGTGTCCTTGGCGCTTATGCATCTTCGGGGCCTTGACCTCCCACACCAATTCTTCCCAGCTCCTGTCTTTCCACACCACTTTACATCTGCACACGCTCCTCTCTGGAGACTCGCACTTACACCTCCTGCGTCCTAGACCATGTAGCACTCAACTTTCTAGCACTTTGTCCACGGCTCACCCATGGGCTCGGACTCCCAAGCACTTACCCCCGCCCCCCCACTTTACTCTTCCTTTCTGCACTTGCACGTTCAGAATACTCACAAGGCATAGTAGTTATGTCCCTCTCCCTTTTCCCCCTCTGCTCTTAAATATAGTGTTGTAATGTTGTAATGTATTTCCCACTCTCCCCCCTTCCCTGCCTTGTGGGCATTTTGAAACAGTATATTCCTACTGTATAAGCACCTAACAAGCAAACAATAAATAAATACAATTTCCCTTGCTTTGTGCTCATTATTAAGGGGAAACTGATCAGTCCATAAAACTATCAATACTGGGAGACTTATGTCTCTCTGTGGATTTCTATTATTTTTAAAGCTGCACACATCACTTAAAGTGAAGTGTGGTTAGAATACTTTGTATCTTTATAACTCTCTTGTGAATTTGTGGTTACAAATGCAATGTGCCCAGGATAGGCCAGTGGTAGCAGATTATTTTTAAACTTTTTACTTGTGCAATTTTGTAATTACCACAAATTTTTATTGCGCGTGGCTAGCACTTTACAATGGTTGCGCCACAAGATTTTCCTGTCCTTTAGCCACGGTTTCCTTTGGTATTCTTCCTGCCTTCTTAGGTCTGGAATTGCCATTTTTGGAATGCCCTTTACCAGGGAAAGCAGTTTCCATAAGAATTGGTGGTCTCTGTGCGTGTATTGGATAGCCACTGCCAATTTGAATGATGAAGACCTTGCCATTGATGGACCTGGGTGAGTATCCAGACCAGATCTTGGATAAAAGGAGAACTCCTGCAACAAATCCACAGTTCACCGTTGGAGCCAAGACCTCCGAAGAAGTGCAGCCCGCTGACGACCAGAGGATGACCGTTGTAGCCGACCAGCATCACCTCCAGCCAAGTACCGGTTAAGAGGTGCTTCTCTATCTTGACCCTTGTTTCTGCTTTGATTCCTGGACCGGTGGAAACAACCAGTCTTGACCATTGCTCATGGATCAGTGTCTGCTGAGCCTTCAGAAATGTCCCGGGGCCACCCAGTGGACTGACCAGCTCTCTCTGTGGCCACTTCACTGCAGCAGTCACCATTCCAAGTGCATCCCTGGAACTGGAGGATGGAACTACTTACTTACCTGGAGCTCCTGGTCTCCAGAATGGGTCTTGCATTGATTCACATGCTCATGAATATTCCCTGTCAAAAGGCTGGGAATCCTCAGTAAAAAGGAAGCAGTTTCGCATTAGACTGAAAACTGCTTGTCTCCTCTATAACCAATCATTGTCCTTTGGGTCATACTGCCCCCAGCCAATGACAATTGTCCTCTTAATCTCCAACCCTGGTGGGCATCCTCAGATTTGGTAGAGCACGTAAAGTGGCAGTATGCACCAACAAGAGCCATAGAGGGAAAGGAGGGAGGGTTCGCATGTGAATCCATGCAAGACCCATGCTGGAGAACAGGATTTACAGGTAAGTTACTAGTTTGTTCTCCAGCACAGGGTCGTGCATGGATTCACATGCTAATGAATACGATTACACAGCAGTACACATACACAACGACAGGAGGTGGGAAGGCTTAACAGAAGCAACACACTTACCCTAGAACAGGCTCACCTCAACCAAACAGCACTGCTTGGCCAACCCAGGACTCCTCCCTCGAATCCCTGCCGATGCAGTAGAATCTCGTGATGGTGTGGGTGGACATCTACGTAGCCGCCTGCAGATGTAGAGAAGGGGCACACCGGAGAGAAACACTGTTGTAGCTGCGATGGCTCTGGTGGAGTGGGCTCCCGGCCGGCCTGGAAGAAGTCTGTTGACCAGATGATGACAGTGCATAACACACCCGGAGAACCACCTGGAAATGGAAGCCTTAGACAGGGCCGTCCCATGTCCTACTCATCCAAAATTGACAAATAGCTGAGATGTTTTCTGAAAATCCTTGTGCGTGCCACATAAAACTTTAAGGCACAAGCAACGTCCAGTGAATGCAATGCCAGTTCAGCAGGCGTAGAAGGGTTTGGAAAGAAAGAACACTGGAAGAACCAAAGGCTTGTTGAGCTGAAACTCTGAAGGAACCATGGGCATAAAGGTGGGATGGGTCCGAAACACCACCTTTGTAGCGTGGAAGGTCAAATACGGCTGCTTGCAGGGGAGGGCCTGGATCTCCCCGACTCGTCTGGCCTAGGTGATGGCCACCAGGAAAGCAATCTTTCACAAGAGAAACTTCAGATGGGGCCTGATGCATCGGTTCAAATGGAGGACCCATGAGCTTAGTTAAAACCATGTTGCGCTCCCAAGCCGGGGCAGGAGCCTTCACTGGCTGCAAAAACCTGAAAAGGCCTTTGAGGAACTCCTCGACGAGCCTCTGCGACCACAGGGAGGGCTTGACTGGCACCCGGGTGTACCAAGATATGGCAGATAGATTAACCTTGATGGAGGCGTGAGCTAGCCCAGCTTTGGCCAGCGACTGCAGGTACGGGAGGAGCTGCAGAGCCGTTATTCGCAGAGGCGTAATCGCCCGAGTCCTACACCACATTGTGAAATGCTTCCATTTGGGACTGTAACAAGACAAAGTAGAGGAACCTCTGGCCCTTAGCCAGGAACTTTCTGCACTCTAGGGCTGCAGGAGCCAGGCCATGAGGCTCAGAGACGCCGGGTCGTGGTGCAGTATTGTTAGTTTTATGAGAGAGGAGGACGGGAAGCGGAGGCAGCCGGATCGACGGAGCCACAGACTAATGCAGAAAGTCCGGGTACCAGATCGGCTACGGCCAAGCCAGCGTGATCAGGATGGAATATGTTACTTACCTGTAACTGTTTCTCCAGCATTGGTATCTTACATAGATTCACATACTGTGAATATTCCCTGTCATCAGGCTGGGAATCCTTGGTAGCATAGAGCAGTTTAAACTTAAACTGAAACTTTCAGCCACTTTTGTGCTCCATTACAGTCATTTGGGATCATACTGCCCACTGCCAATAGGAAGATCTTCCTTAACTCCTCCGCTGTCTGCAACTTCAGATTTGGCAAGCGCACTTGAGTGGCATTAAGAGCCAAAAGAATGAGCCATCCGGGGTAGGAGGGAGTGTCGCATGTGAATCTATGAAAGATACCAATGCTGTAGAACCACAGTTATAGGTAAGTAACTTATTACTTCTCCAGCACTGGATCTTTCATACATTCACATGCTGTGACTAGATTACAAAGCAATATTAATAAACAATACATACAGGCGGAGGCAAGCTCCCAGCACAACTTATCACTGGACATTTACTAACCTCACGCAAAAAGGTTCCTCAGAACTGACTGGCCAAATTGATTCGTCAGCCGAATTTTCGTCTACACAGTAGAACTTGGTGAATGTATCCACCGATCTCCAGGTAGCTGCATGGCAGATGTCACGCAGCGGAATCCCAGAAAGGAAGGCAGTGGTGAACAGGCCACGTAAGAATTCCTTCACTAGCAGGGGGACCACAAGGATGGTACGCCTGCAGAACGGTTGTATCTGAAAATTGCATCGAGGTGCACTTTGGTAGAAGAATGCATCAAGCCCGACCGAGCCACAGATGACAAATAAGGCAAAATGTCTTGTGGCCGGACAGCATGAGGCCGCGACTCCTGGCCCCTGCACCACACCTGGAAGCGTTTCCACTTGCTCTTGTAGCACTCCAAAGTGGACGGAGCATTTGCCCGGGCCAGGACTTCTTGGCAGTCTTGTGAGAGGGACAAGGATCCACACTCTAAAAACACAGAAGCCAGGCCGTCAGATTGAGTGAGGCCGGGTCATGGTGTAGTACAGCTTCCTTGGTTCCTGGACAGGAGAGGCTGTTGTGGTGTCATCTTGAAAGGAGCAGCTGACGAGAGGGTGAGGAGGTCAGAGTACCAAAACTGCCTCTGCCACGCAGGAACCACTAATATCAGTTTTCACATATATGGTGAAGGTGTGGAGGACCCGAGGCACCAGCAGGATCTAAGGAAATGCATACAGGAACTTGCCCTCCCATGGAAATGCAAAGACGTCTCCCAAGCTCTCCAGGTGGGGGAAATCGACTGACGGAACTCTTGCACTGACTGTTGGCATAGGTGGCAAAAAGGTCAATCTCTGTTGTGCCCCAAGTCTGGAAAAACTAGTGAAATTGATACTTGTGCAGCTCCCACACATGACAAGAGCACAACTCCCTACTACTGAGGGAGTCTGCTAGGGTATTCTGAATCCCTGGCAGATGGAGGGAAATGAGAAACATTTGGTGCTGCAGTGCCCAGTGCCAGAAGGCCTGATCTTCCCTGGACAGCTGTGGGGACCGGGTTCCTCCTTGCTTGAGGACATAAAACATTGATGTTGTATTGCCGGTGTAGACTTGTACCATCTTCCCCGCTAATAGCGGGAGGAAGGACTGCAGGGCCCAGAAAATCGCCTGCAACTCCAGGAGGTTAATGTGCAGGCTCTTCTCTTCGGACCAGAGGCCTCACTTGTGTTGGTCCTGACCATGAGCACCCCACCTTCCAGTGAGCCATCCGTCGTCAAGGTGGCAGGATGGTCTGGCAGCATGAATGGGGCACCCTCAACCAGATATTCCCTTGCTGACCACCAGGGAAGGCTCAGTTTGAAGGTTTGCGTCAGAATGATGTCCCTAAAGCCTGTATCCATCGGGCGTCCAAGAATTTCTGCACCGGCCACATGCGCAGCCTGCAGCGAGTGATCAAAGGGATGCACAATGACATTATCCCCAGCAATTACTTGCAATTGCGGACTGGGGTCATCTGAGCAGTCTACCTTTGGCAGAAGCGCTGCAACCCTCTTGTCCGAGGTCCTGGCATTGCAGGTTTGAGTGTTGAGTTTCGCTCCAAGGTAGAGCACCTGTCTTGATGGCACTAGGTGCGACTTTGGGAAGGTTATGGAGAATCTGAGCTGGTGCAGCCACTGGATGGTGGACGATGTACTGATTCCCGCCAGTGAGTAGGAGGAGGCTCTCGCCAACCAGTCGTCTAAGTACGGGTATACATGCATACCCCTCTACTGCAGGGGTGCCACTACTGGTGCAAGGTACTTGGTAAACACCTGTGGAGCTGAACGCAGGCTGAAGGGTAGGGCCTTGGAGTGATAGTGAACTACTGCCACTACGAAGCATAGGTAGCACCGGTGTGAGCGGCGAATAGGGATGTGAAAATAGGCGTCCTTGAGGTCAAGGGATGCCAAGAAATCTCCTTGTTGTAGCTGGGACAGGACCTGTTGCAGCGTCATCATACGGAACGTTTGCACCTTTAGGAATTTGATGAGCACCTTTAGATCTAATATGGCCCTCCAACACCCTGATTTGTTGTGCAGTGCCTTTTTTCTTACCGGGACGTAGTGGGTGTTCACTCCTGTAGCCAATTTGTCCTTTTGCACCTTCTCCAATGCCCCTTTTGTTAGTAGTGCATGCACTTCTTGTAGCAGAAGGTGCCACAATTTCTCAGGCTTGTGTGTGGGTGGAATGTCCAGTGGAAAGTGTATGAACTCCAGCAAGAGGCCCTGCTTGAGAAGGGATAGCACCTATTTGTCGCATGTGATGTTTCTCCATCCCTTGACGGATCGTGACAGTCGTCCTCCCTCTGGGGTGCTGAAGCGGGAGGACTGGGCCATAGGCTGGTCTTTGTTGCTTGCCGGACTGGCCCCTTGATTGGGAGGAGCCACGGCGGTGCTGAGAACCTCTGCAGGACCGGGACTTCTTCCTGTACTAGTCCCCTAAAGAGTATGGTGACTTATACGAGGAAGATGACTGGCCAATTAATTTATCACCTCACACCGGAAAAGCAAGAACAATCAAAGAAAGGATGTCTGCCTATAGACCAAAGAACTTCTGACCTAGGCTGCTGCAGACCGCAAGCACCTAGCTCAACCGCCAAAGCATAGCTGGTGTCATATGATCAATAGAGGCAATCCCTGCCCATCTAGGAATAGGAACCAAGAAGCCTGCACCAGAGGCACAGAACAACTATGCTTGGCTAAACTCTCTGGAGAATCATTAATAACCTAAGCACCACCCAGCAACCCAGCATAAAATTGCTTCAGGGACCCAGTAAATGGGACAGAGCGTCTAGAAAAGGACCGCCCGACCGAGAAAACACAACATACTATCAGCAGACAGTTTACCTCTCTCTGAAATCCACCACCACGAACCACCAGGACAGAGACGGCAGGCGCACTGCGCTGCAAAAGCATCCCAAGTAAGGAAGCCACCCACTGATAACCATAGACACTCATTCCTACCAATAAGCTCACTCTCCACTTTAATAGAACGCAGCTACACGCCACAATCAATTCGGCCTAGCTGCACACATATCTACATCGCTCATAAAACACCTCAACAGCCTGGTAGAATGCAGCTATACCCCACGAAATTAATCAACCTATCGGCTCACAATCTCTCACACATGCCCTATGGCAACCAGAATGCAGACCACCCTCATTGCTGCGCACATTACACTGATCTCTCACATCCACCGCACCACACTTAGCATTAGAATGCAGCCAACCCCAGAAATCACTCTGGCTGCTCACATACCAAGTGCACCCAAGCACAATATGCTACACTACTCTCTCAACTGATATGGACCACGTCCCCCGTGGGTGGTCAACTCACAGCGCTTTGAGATCATACCAATGGTACAAAAGGCACATAAAACATATGCATGCTACAATTTCTTTGTACCAAGCAACAGCCCTCTCTCCCTTCCAAGATAAGCCTGGGTGCTCTGTCCATGCTACCACATTATCGGGTGGTACAGCCTTATACTAAGAGTGGAGCTTATGTACTGCCTCAAATGAATGGTTATATGAAGCCCTTAGTTGGACTATAGAAAAACTGTCCTAACAGTGCCACATAAAACTTCAAGGCACGAACAATGTCCAGTGAAAGCAACGTCCTTTCCGCAGCGTAGAAGGATTCGGGAAGAAGACTGGCAGAACCAAAGACTCTTTGAGATGGAATTCCCAAGGAATCTTCGACATAAAGAGGTTGTGGGTCCGCAGCACCACCCTTGTAGCATGGAAGGACAAGTAAGTCTGCTTGCAAGAGAGGGCCTGGATCTTCCTGGCCCACTAGGGCGAGGTGATGGCCACTAGGAAAGTCTTCTTCCATGAGAGAAACTTCAGAGGGGCCTGCTGCATCGTCTCGAATGGGGGCACCATGAGTTTAGTCAAAACCATGTTGATCTCCCAAGCTGGAGCAGGAGCCTCCACTGGTGGACAAGTCCTGAAGAGGCCTTCGAGGAACTCCTTGATGAGCCTGTGATCACAGAGATGGCTTACCAGGTGCCCAGGTGCACTGGGAAAGGGCTGCTAGATGCACCTTGATAGAGGCGTGTTCCAGTCCAGCCTTGGCCAATGAAAGTAGATACAGAAGGAGCTGCAGAGCTGTGATTCGCAGCAGCGTAATTTTCGGAGTCCTGCACCACACCATGAAGCGTTACCATTTGTGGCCATAACATGAAAGCGTAGAGGAAGCTCTGGCCTTGGCCAGGATCTTCTTACATTCCAATGTCAGGGAATAATGTCCAAACTCTAGGGATGCAGGAGCCAGGCTATGAGGCTCAGTGACGCTGGGTTGTGGTGCTAAATCATTCTGTTTTCTCTGGCGGGATCGGAAAGTAGAGGGAGACAGATGGACGAAGCCACTGACAGACAGCAGCTCCGGGTAGCGGATCTGCAGAGGCCACACCGAAGCAATGAGGATTACCCTGCAATGGCAATGTCAGAGTGGGTTGATCACTGTTAGCAGGAGCAGAATTGGAAGGAAAGCGTACAGGGAGAGCCGTCCCACAGGAACAAGAAGGCATCCCACAGGATCTTCAAATGAGGAAACCTGCTGGCAAACCTCCAGCAATTTGAGTTGGCTGCCGTAGCGAACAGGTCGATCTGGGGTTCACCCCACTGGCAGAAGAAAAGGGATACTTGAGCCTGATGAAATTCCCACTCATGGCAGAACCGCAGCTCCCTGCTGAGCGTGTCTGCGACTGTATTCTTGGTGCCAGCCAGGTAAAAGTGGACAATGAACATGTCCTGAAGAGTGGCACAGTGCCATAGGGATTGGGCTTCCAAGGAGAGGGCAGCAGAGCGTGTCCGGCCCTGTTTCCGGATGTAGAACATGGTGGTGGCGTTGTCCGTGAATATTCACACCACCTTCCCCCGCAGCTGAGGTTGGAACGATTTGAGGGCCCAGAAGACTGCCCAGAGCTCCAGGACATTGAGTGTGGGCCGCCCACCCTTCCAGGGAGCAATCTGTGGTGACCGTGACATGGTTTGAATGGGAGTGCCTTGTGTGAGATATGGACGTACACATCATCTGAGAGCTTGCCGGAACTCGTGGGTGATGGCTATCTTGTCCATTCAATCGCCCATGACTTGCAGCCACTGTGCATCCAGAAACTCTTGAAGAGGGTTCATCTGGAGCCTGCAAAAGGAAACTAGGTGGATGCAGGAGGACATCATGCCCAACAGCGACTTGATGGCTCGTACTGTTGCGGACTGCGCCGACGACAGGTCCTGTACCTTCCCCAGGATGGCCATCACCCTCTCCTCTGAGGGGGTAGCGAGGCATGCGACCATGTTGAGACGGGTGACCAGGAAAAGAGCGTTCTACGATGGCTCCAAGCAGGGTGGAGCTGATGAGCCAGTCGTCCGTATAAGAGTAGACGGCGACACCCTTGAAGCATAGATGCATTGCCAACAGAGCTAAGCACTTTGTGAACACCCTTGGCATAGATTTCAGGCCGTAAGGCAGGGCCTCGAACTAGCCCGCAAAAGCAGCAGCTTTCCCTGGAAAATGCATGACCATATTAGGGATTTCCTGATCTGGGTAGGCAGGAAGAAGGCCAAACCACAAAAAGGCCAAGGACCAAGCGAAAAATCTTGTGCCGTGATCATCTTAGGACACTATCCACTGTTAGTAGCCAAACGCGATAAACTCGATTGTGTCAACTAAAAATATAGCAAAAATGGATCTGCTGCAGCCAGTTTATATTTGGGAACATTTAAAAGCAACCAAAAATCCTACAGATAAAAGGCTAGGGTGATACAAAAGTAACCCCATTGCACTCCACTGAAAGATGCTGTGTGCAAATTTAAAATGTTTAAAATGTTACCAAAGAAGGTAAAAAGTAGAAAGACAGAAGAGTAACAGTTTCCCAGTACTGACAGCCTGAAGGACTACTCAGTTTCCCCATTACAAAATGAGCTAAAGGCCAGGGAAGTGAAGCCGAAAGCTTCACTTCTCGGTAAAACATCAGGGCATGGTCAAAAACATAAGCAACAAATGTGGGGGTCCATAGAATATTGAAGGAAAGTTGCCTAAAAGAGAAATCTTTCCTAACAGTGCTACATTAAGATGACACAGGAAATAATGAAAGGCCCCACACTCCTCCAGGCCTGGTAACCTTAGGGGGTGACCAGTCCCCACAAAGGAGTTGAACAAGTTAAGTGAAACACAAAAGGCTATACTTACCTCCAAAGTAATTTTGGAATTCGAGGGGTATCAAAATAGCTGGATGGTCAAATTGATGTAAATCAAAGAAAAGTTGCAAAAAGAAAACACCTTTCCTATCACTTAGTGTGCCAAAGTTGTCAAATAATTAGCGTGTATAGGGGATGGCAAGAAATAGTATTGTATTCACGTCCTGCTTGGATAATAGTTTAACATTGCTAGAACAATCAGCTTCATTACGAGTTTGGCAGTATCTCAGAAGTGATACCACTGAGATACCACCAAATAGTATCACCAGTATTACCACTGGATTACAAGTGGTGGTAGGTGGTGTCCGTACCTATTAATTGGAGTCCATAGGACTCCATGGGGATTTAAGCAGTATTACTACCGACGGCAATACCGTAGACTTGGCTGTTTTTGGGTGGTGTGAGACAGGCGTGGTATCAAGAGAGATGACACACAGCGGATAAGCAGTTTCAAACAAAACATTATTGACTATCAAGATGGCGTAATGTCTAACTTGTCCTATGTTAAGGTGGGATTTTCCCTACCTAAATAAACTAAGGAAAGTTTGTGCCTACAAGTCCAAAATAAGAGGCAGTCTGTGTCAAAACCTATGCTTGTCCTCACAACTAAAACTAAATATAGTGGGGGAATCTTCTCAACAAAATATAATTGTTCAAAAATGAAGGTTAAGCTACTTTCAGTTTGAATTCTTCTTGAATTCCCCATTTCAAATTTAACACATTTCCAATAGAGATTCACTTCAATAGTGTTTGGTCAAGTTTTGAAATTACCTTCTCTGTGTTCAAATGTATCACATTAAACACAAAGAGGTCGTCTTGGGATTCCATCCTCCAAGTCCAAATGTATCGCAGTTCACCCAAAACAGAGGTCCTGGGACTCACTTCCCCAAGACTAGCTTAGCACTCACATTGGGTTTATCTTTTCAAAGTTCACAAGAAAATACGGGGGTCCTCTTGACTCATTTAGGTTTGATTCACCAATTGTTTCACATTTGTTTGCAGCTTGTTCACCATTCAGGGTATCCTGTTTTAGGCGCAGTTGTCAGACCACACAGTCCACCCGGTTACCAGTCAAATGGTCGAAAACATTTGGTCGACAGACAATTTGGTCGACACCATTTGGTCGAATGCCAAATGGTCGCATTTTTTTTTTACCCATTTTTTGGTTTTTTTTGGGGGGGTCCCCCCCCAACCCCCTTTTTTTTCTTTTTTATTTTTTTTCCCCACACGAAAACCCACAAAACACATATATATAAAAAAATAAAAAAAATTCGACCATTTGGCATTCGACCAAATGGTGTCGACCAAATTGCAGTCGACCAGTTTGTTGTCGACCAGTTGACTGGACACCAGTCCACCCATTACAGGTCACGCAATCAGTAACCCTATACATTGTCTTTGGCTTGATGTTGGTAACTATCACATTGAGAGACTTTCTGGTCTGGGCGAAATTGTCAGACCGCACAGTCCCCCCCATCACAGATCGCGCAACCATAAATCTCCCCAAAGCTGTTGCTTAGTGAACAACTCTATAATTTCATCATAGATTTGTAGTTCTGTTTATATTGCATTTTACTGGCTGTGTGATATTTGATAGGTCTATTTGACTTAAAGTGTTCATTTGTCATTCAGCACATTGTAGTTTGGTCAAATAGCAGCTTGTTTTCAGTTCAGTATTCAATATAAGCAGCATTGACCTGTGTTCACTCAAAATAGCACCTTTCCTTCAGTTCGGTATTCAATAGATACAGCATTTACTTGTGCTCACTCAAGTCATGACTTTCTTGCAGTTCGGCATTCAATAAATGCAGTGTTCACTTGCGTTCTTCATGGACCGTTACTTAATTCGGTCCCTTGGAGTGCTCCAGTCTACACGGTGACTTCTGACACTTACCGGATTGTCGCAGCTCCTCTCGGCGGCTCCCCTGAACGGGAAACCAAACCACCAGTTCACCAGGCACGTCGCTACACACACATTGGCTTCTGTGCTCTGAACCGCCTTTGCGATACGGCAGCGCCTGCTGCCCACCTTCCCATATGAGGGTTCCCAATCCTGCCCAGTCCTTCTAGTAGGTCTCTCGAGATTGTTGCCGGCATCTCAGCTTCCTGGTCCTCCAGCCTGGCGGATTCTACCCTCTCTCTCCTTTCTGCTGTTCCTTCTTGTATGCTTCTGTGCTTCACCTTTTATACACTTTTCCATTCTTAACAGGCTACAGGTGGAACTGGATACCTCCAGGCCCCTCTTCTTTGGACCAGTACTAGAGTGGTGTTTGCAATAGGAATTGTGCACTACTCTTAGCTCTCTTCCTCTTCTCAGTACTTGGTGGTAAACTACAGTGAAGGATGAGATAAGATTGACAATATCCCAAGAAGACTGATGGAGGGACAGGTAGGTCAGTGTTAATGAAAGAGGGATACCATGTCTCGCCTTTAGGTACACTCTCTCCAAGAACCCTCCCTCGCTTGTCCACCTCAGGGTCGGGATCCAAGCCACCTGAACACAAGATTCCTGGGGAGAAGATCTGAGAGTACCTTCAGGTTTCTCACAGTGGTAAGGCAGAAGAATTACCTCCAGCACTCTGCTGGAGGTGTGTCCTCTGCCTTACCTCCAAATCTGTAGTTCAGCAGTGTGTTAATGCAGTGGTAACTCCGTTACCAATGCATTAACACTGTTTTTTACCACACAACTGAACTCGTAATGAGGCCCAATATGTGTTCTTTATAATTGTCTATGTTCACGGCACAGTCACCTGCTCTGTGGGAATTGTTACTTTGAACTTTTTATTGAACGTGCGATATCATCAACAGGGTTTGGATTTTAATATTACCACATCATAGATGGAATTGATGTCAGTTAATGGTCACCTTGATGGACAGCCTGGGTGAGCAAGGGCATATGTTGAACTGGTCAAAGGCAAGGTTTGTTGCCCTCTGATTATGTGAACCATGCAGGGGGAGACAGAAAAATATAGGAACAACACTGCTCACTCCACTAAAGCATCTGATGGGTTGTGTGTTGCCCTGGTGCCCTAAATGGTGGTTAAGACCAACAAAAAATGGCACTATTTTGAGTTCAGTCCACAAACTATTGCTTTATAGTGAAACATTAAGTGCTGGATATGTGCTTATCAGCAAGCTTTTTTTATCAACAATTGTGTAGATTTCAGTTCAGTTCACTTTCCTAGTTCCAGCATTCCATTCCTGTGCTACCCAGTTTACCTTTATCATGGCAACGAAAGGCATTACTCGCTTCATGTACTTCTTCAGCTCCGGCAGGTTGTTCAACTCAGTGGCGATTACCTTGTTGTCTGGTAACTGCCCGCCATTGGCCTGAAGAAATGCAGAACAGGGAACAAAGGCAGTTCATTTTAGATAAAAAGGTTATCACCAACTGAATTATCAGACATAACCACCTAACAACTTAGATTTCTTCCTGGGTCTTCGCCATCTATATCTGGGTAGGTTAATGCCTTCCTAACCTCTACCTACTAAACACTCTTAATGAAAAAACAGTTGTTTAAAAATACATTTATGGTACCACCCCGTATTTAGGACATGTATCTGCTTTAAAACAAATAGAAGGGGAGAAATACATAAAGTTCCGGGCAACAGGTTAATCATATTGATGAAAAGTTAGATCATGCTAGGTCTCTTTTTTATATTGATAGCATTCTATGAGATAACAGATACATTCAAGAGTCTCGCAACATACCCCTAAGCCCTTTACAACAGTCTCATTCCTCGCTTGGAAATGTTGAACCGTGCAAACACAAATGTGCTTATATCCACTAGTGAAACAGATATCATCTTGCCAAAGTTCTCAAAAAGGAAATGGAGAAAAATAAGGAAACATTTCTATGTGAAGGTCTCCCCTCTGGCAAGAGCTTCAATACAGGTTATAGAAATTATGAAATCACTTTGGGATGCAATCTTCACAAGCCATTAACAGACAGTCAACCCCCCTGGCGAGGGCCTTGATTTCCCTTGACAAACACATGCACACTGCAATTTGCACAACCCACAATGCAGCAATGAATGAACAATAAAGAAGGGTACACATAGAAAATGCATCAAGATAACAATAAAACAATTAACAGTGGACAAAGGGGGAGTTACCCATTTGAGAAATCATGCCTTCTAGTCCTTTAGCCTCCCTCACACAACCACCTACTTATACCATAAAATATTTTTTGTCTTTAAATTGTAAACCGGCCCACGGGCACCCAAGGATGATTTCATGTAAACCTTACCGAACTGCCATTGGGGCAAATGAAGATACTACTAAAGAAACCGGTTTGCCAATAGAAGCCAAACGTATATTAGGCCACCAAAATGGTACTTCTCTGGCTCAGGTAATGAGAAAGATTTTTGAGGAGCATTCTTATATTTCCTAATGGAGGACGTATAACTTTGCAAAAGTCCACACACACAGCAGTTTTTCCCATACAAAACAATATGATAAACACATGGACTATACTAACACCTGTGTGAGTATGATAGAGAAGGAGCAAGAACAACATGATGAGAAGCAAGCTCTGAAATTGTACCTGTATTGATTTGTACTTGTCATTTGTATAGCACCAATTTTTTCATTTTTTGTAGTTTCAACGCGCTTTTAGTGGGAACGCCCTGAAAGGACAGAAGTCCAGAGTGTTGGAGGTCCTGGGGCATGATTATGATGCCTGTGTGCATTTATGCGAAAAAGGCTTAGCAGGGCTGGCCAGGCTCCGGTAGAAAAGCAACCCATGTAGTCAGGCAAGTGGATGGGTGCAGAATGGGTGTGGTGTCAATGCTAGTGACTCATAAATAAAGTTACATTGACCAAAAAACATTCAGGCTTCATGCCCGATGTGGATAGTAGCTAACAGTTCAGTGTGAGATGTAAGGCACTGCAAAAAAACGATCTCAATACCACTACGAGCTTCCATTTGCCGCATATGGGGTTGTTTTGAAATAGCAATGTCAACAATTTAAATTACTTTCCCTTATCTAACTTTTGGGTTTCCGGTGTTATGCTGTCATTCTAGCAAGTGTTTGCTCACTGTGTCAGGAAATATTTCTTGTAGGTATTTATCGTGTTGGACATTAAATGCCAGGCAATCACAAACTTGATAAGGGCATTACCTGGTAGTGTTTGCGCAAAACAGACAGAGAGGTATGCTGCCAAGGTGGGTAGTTCTTTGCCACATAGATGGTACAATGTGTTGGCCTTTGTGGGGGCTGCTTGTCCACTTTCTGTGGAAACAAAGGTAAAGGACAAATAGTTAGTAACACAGCAAAACTAACCAACAAACAAAATGGTTTACAATGAAGAAATGTAATCTCATTTGCTGTAACATTTTTGAGAGACTAATAGCCCACAATGTTATGTTATTTTGCATTTATATAGCGCCTTATATACCATTGGTATGGTCTGAAGGCGCTGGTAGGTTGAACACCCTTGGGAACCGAAGTTCGGATCAGTAGACAGAGTCAAAGGTGCGTGTGAGCACCGTATATGTGTGCAGCTCGTGCGATATTCGTGTGATAGCTGCTTCTTAGCGGTAGGTGTGGTGATTGAGAGATCAGGAGTATGTGTTTGTTCTGGCAGGATTTATCCAGGCCGAAAGTGGCTGCGTTAGGCCTGGGGGGGAACGCTTGGCTGGGGGGGTTGCGGGGGGGGGGTGTAACCAGCAGTGTTTACTTAGAATGATGGGGAATGTGCGGCAGATGTTGGTATGAGAACAGTTATACCGAATGGTGTCATAGTATCTCTGTGTTCTAGTTGAGTGGTGGTGTGAAGAAGATAGTAAGCGTGGTGGTGTGATATGATGGGTTATACGCTCTTTCAAGCTTTCCCTGCACTCCAAACCATACTATATACGTTGAGCAATTCTATGCGCTCCAGTCCGTTCCATGCGCTCCAGTCCGTTCCCTGCACTCCAGTCCACTCCACAATCCCTAACATTATGGTGCTTGTATACTGCATGTCCGGAGAGAGGATCGACATTTTTTGTTTTTCACTCACTGCATTACTAACCCTTTTTCTGCCATAATCAGTGTGAATCTGCTGCTTGGTCCAGAACGTGGGGAAGAGGGAAAAGGGGGAGAGAAAAGCAGGGTGTGGAGGGAGAAATGGGGGATAAAGTCGGTAGAAAGGAAAGAGGAAAAAAGGGCAAGATAGAGAAAGGGGAGAAGGAGAAAAAGAGTGGGAGGTGGAGAAATGGAGAGAAGAAGAAAAGGGGAGAGGGAGAAAAGGGGTGGGGGTAGAGAAACAACAACTTCTAATACCCAACACTCCCTTCCTATCCTGCGGACAGAGACCTTTGGCTGAGTTGGTTGAACATTTCTAACAATCCCTCCTCCCAAGGGTCTGATGGTCTCCCCTGTACTGATGTACAATCGCTGAAATCTTCAAGAGTCTCAGGAGAACCTTAGCTCTAGACAGCCTATAAAACCACACACTAGGTCTCCAATGTGACCTACTCCTGTATTCTGGGTTTCACCTTTCCTTCCTCTGGCGTTGCTGGAGGCCATCTTCCTCCTCTTGATCCTCGTTTATGGGCTCTTCTCTCCTGATTTGCTTTATACTGGAATATTGGGACTGCAAATGTTGCAGTTTATGCAAAGTTGAAACCCTTCTCCGCAATGAACTCAACATCTCTGCCACCCCTTAGCCCCCTTGACTTCCCTTCAACTGCCTTTATCCTTCCGTTATAACAAACATAGAACAACATTTACTTGCCGCTTAAAAGTCCTCTCCATCCTCTAAATAGGACTGCACAGAACATTTAGATACTTGCTGCTACTGTACACAGTGATCTTACAAAGTTTTACTTCCCTGTAAATGTACTTATTTTCCTTAGTCTTTTCTACACAAAGATGATTTTTTTCAGAAAATATATTGTGTGAACAATCGTTAGAGTAATTATTTTCTTTCTGTCGTAGCTACATAAAGATACCTTTTTTTGGAATATGTTGGGTGAACAATCTCTCATTGTGCATTTATTAAGGTTTTTACCTCTTGAGCATGCACTAACCTTCTTAGAGTTAGGCCTGGGCTGCTCTGCCAACTTATCACTTGCAGCATCTGGTATACCTGAACGAAATCATGTGAACCGATTGAGGTGGATGTACCAGAGTGCTGAAAACAGTGACTACGGAATAACCTACTAAAACCAATGAGTACATACTAAAGGCAAAAACAATACTCACTCTGATAACCCAAGATACTTTTTCAATGGAAATAAAGTGGTTTACATTTTCTTTTTTTCTTCTTGTATTGTCTATATGGTTTTTAATAATAAACCTTACACAAAAACAAATAAAATATCCAAAACATAAAACATTATACAATAACAAAGTTTAAAATAAACAAAAGAAATACAAAAAAGGCAGAAACTAAAAACCACTACACTTACGTTACAAACCCAGAATTTCTTGAATACAATGCAGGGCCACCAAAGTCAAGGAGATGCGTTTTCCCGGTCAAAATCTGATACCAAAACAATTAATAATCATACACTCTACATTGTGTTAGAAAAGGATGTCAATATTTACATCTAGATGGCATCGTTTAGGGACAACTCTAAAGCAAGTGTTCCAGCGTTTGCCTTTGTGTCCCCACAAAACCTACAAAATCAAGATGCTCTCTTTTCACCCTTCCTAGCACTTCAGTCTCCCACATAGGGAGTAAATTCAGCCTTAATCTGAGGAATTTCAGTTTCCACATTGGCGAGGGGAACCTCTGTAGGTACAATTCTGGTATCGAAAAAGCCTTTATGGAATTCAGGAAACTTCGAAAAAGGGTATATTTTCCCAGCATTTCCCTGGTTTTAATAAAATCTCTCTTCCACAGGTCTCTTTACTTTCAACAGATCCCAATCTTCCAACTCTAGAGATCTATCCAAATCCAGTAACACTGACTGGGTAGTACTAACCCACCTTGAACAGTGGGCAGAGGAGTTGTTCTTCAATAGCAAAGAGTTGGGAAAAAAAGTTTGCCTCTGGAAACCTAATCTTTCTAAGGAGAGGCAAATATTTCCATTCTACACCGGCCTTCGTAGACAACAGACCTAGCTCATGGTGTAGAAAAGAGGACAGGACGCACTGAGGCAGACTTAAGAATTTCCACCAAATTAAACCTGCCAGAAGATTCCAGCCCGGCTCGAATACATGAGAGCAGATGTCAATATCATACAATAATGCTTTTTACACCTTGTCCTGACATTTTACAGTGAAGTAAAGCCTTCAGCTTCACTCCACTTGTCTTTTGCTCATTTGTTATGGGGAGATTGACTGGTCCTTCAGACTGTCAGTACTGGGAAACCATGTTTACCTTTTTCTTTTTACTTATCTATTTCGGGTACTTTTTTTAAAATATTGCACAATGCATCTTCCAATGCAGTGCAATGGGGATACATTTGTATCGCCCTAGACCTGCATTCAAATGATTTTTGGTTACTTTTAAATGTGCCTAAAGACAAGCCGGTTGCAGCAGTTACAGTTTTACCATGTTTACAGTATTTTTTGTTCGCTCGCTCGCATTTGGCTACTAACAGTGGCTGGTGTCCTAACATGGCCATGCCTCAAGGTCTTTCGATTGTTCTTTGATCATTTGGTGCTTTGGCCTTCTTCCAGCCTTGCCAGGTCAGGAAATTCCTTTTATGGTCATGCACTAGCCCAGGAAAGCCTTGCTTTTCGTGGGCTAGTGCAGGACATGTGCGTTGGAAGCCAGGAAGTGGGCTGTGTAAGGGAGGCATGGTATCACAAGTGAAGACAGACACAGGAGATATAAGGTTCAAGGGTGTATATTGAGAACAAGGGTTGGATAAACTCCTGTCTGGCCCGGTCTCTAAAGATGGGAGCACGCTATGCCATCAAAATAATAACTAAAACAGTCCTAGTTGCGTCAGTCAAAACAAAATGACCTATACTAAATAAAGCTATTGCCTGCCCTTACACTATTACAATAGATGGGTGAATGGGGAAAGGTGTATGTAAAGGAAAAACAGGGTTCTAACATAGAATTCAAGGTGGATGAGCCAGCTCTCCTCCCCATGTTAGTCCACACAGAGGAAGGTGGTACCCATAGGCAGGATGACACACTCAGCTTGGGTTTCAAACACAAAAACAGTTCAAGACGTGGATCGAGGCCCACCTGGCCTTCCACATAAAAGTCTCTCTTCCCAGCCTTTCAAACAATGTTCAACAAAAAGGTTCACGCCGGGCCCCCTCTGTCGGTCTCAGACCTTTCACAAACACAGTTCATGTGGATCCCTCTCTGTCGGGCTCAGACCTTTCACAAACACTGTTCATGTGGATCCCCCTCTGTCGGGCTCAGACCTTTCACAAACACAGTTCACGTGGATCCCTCTCCGTTGGGCTCAGACCTCATGCCAGTGCCCCACAGCCGGTCTCAGACCTTACACAACAAAGTTCACATAGGTCCCCCTCTGTCGGTCTCAGATCACTTCAAAACCAAATTTCAACAATACTTGCAAGGGGCTCCCTTCCCCAAGCTGTTTACACTTCGTGTCTCCCTCAGTTGGGCTCAGAACGCTTTGGGATGTCGAAGACTTTCGAATGTGTCTGGTCCTCTTTACAGACTTCTGCAGGACCACCGACTCAAAATTCAAAGTTCACCCTTCTCTCGGGGTCAATTTTGTTTACTTCGCTTTTGCAGTTCATTCACTTTATCGTTACAGACAATAGACCTTTCACAGACTCTTGAGTGGACTACTGCCTTTCGTCTGACCACTCTGTTACTCAGTATCGCTTATTTCACAACTGTCCTTACTTCAAAGTTCATTCACAGGTCTGCCTTTCTTCGCGTATCATCCACACATGTGCAGCCTTCACTTGCGATATAATTTTTCCACTTCAAACTTTCTTTAACACACACTAGTCTCTCGGGTCCCTTGACAACTCACCGCCTATGTGCGCCTCTTTCTTGTTTCTGCAGTTTTCCATGAGTCAAGGTTAACACTACAGGCTTGGCCGCCCTTCCCAACTCTGCCGTTCACGTGGGAGTGTTGCTGCGTCCTTGAAGCATAACTCAGTGCTGCTGTTTTCTTCATGGGTCTCCCTCGATTGAGCTCAGATCCCCTCCTTTAAGGCCACACACAGGTCTCCCTCAGCCGGGCTCAGAACCCTCTTAATTTGCACTTTCTCTTACTTCACTGCCACTTCGTTAGCTCCCCTTTTGGTACTCTGGCGATTTTGGGAGAAGCAATGTTCTGTTGAGGTCATGGTCCTATCACCTGCCCCTCAAAGGCCTCGGCTCTCCTGCTTTGACCAGAGGAGCAGCTCTGGTATGGGCACTGCCAGGAAACCCCCAGCTGCCCCTGGTTTTTTACTCACATGCCCAGCAATCAGACAGTCTTTGGTCCTCCAGGCCTTTCAAAGTCTCTTAAGCGCAAATTCTCCTCCTGGCCTCTCTGCTCCATCCAGCATCCCCAGCTCGCTCAGAGTGTGCCTATGTGCTCTGCCTTTTATACTGTATAGGATAGTCAATTTGAATCAGGTGTGAATGGTTGTAATGGGAGGCCTGACCTTTCCGGGCCTTTTATTGGGACAAAATGACGACTGCCCATAGGAATCCCATGTGCATTGAGTAATCTTCACAGCTCTTGTTCTCTGCTTACTCGTCCCAGTGGTTTCTGGCAAATGCACCGGGGAGGAAAGATGGGAGTTGTAGTCTTTTCTATGGATGATGTAAAAGATGGGTAACTTGCTGCCAGAAAAAGGGGGGGGTCAATCACCTTGTTATAATTCCCTTTTCCGTATTCCTGTATAGCTCCCTCTTGTCTTGGTACAGATTGGAATTAGGGGGGTAACGAGATAGGACTCACAACACCCTATGTAGGTGGAGGAAATGTCAGGAAGGGGTGTGTCGGAAACGGGGGAATACCACGTCTCACTGTCAGATGTCTCACCTCCATACCCGAGGACCCCTCACCCAGGTAATCCTACCAAACTTCTACACCCCCAAGGTCTGGATCCAAGGGTAATGGCCGTGCCCTAGCCACCCGAGCAAGAGATCGCCGGTGTTCAGACAGTGAGACACCTTAGGTTTCTCACAGCTGGGACTGTTTGGTCCCAATCCACAAACTGGTTTCAGTGTGACTAGAGTGTATGCAGGGGTTTGCCCACAGTGGTCCCTGATTGGACCACTGCTGGTGTATGTGTGTATGCGGGGCAGATCTACTGGTTGGTGGAGTTTTTGTGCTCACCTGGACTTTAGAATAAGAAGGAGTCCTGCAGCCATGCCCAGGAAATCTGAAGAGGAGCCCAATTTCCTGTGTAGCTGTGCAAACAAAGGAAGACACTGGGACCCATTCTGAAGAGGCCTGGTAACCAACTCTTGTTGCTGTCCCGGTGGAGCCCCATCTGGTTACGGATCTCAGAAGACACTTGCTGGAGCCTCAACCCTTTGGACTTGTGAGAACAACAAGCCTCAACCTCTTCTTGTGGCCCTGTAGTTAGGAGTCTTCGGAAGTGTCCCTGGGCCATCAAGTGGGCTGATCAACTCCAGTTTCGGCTACTGTGATAGAAGCATTGTTGTTGCGTGTTTTGACTCAGAACTGCGGGGGTCTTCAGCCTTGTTTATGTTTATGTTTATTCTTTGTAGTGCGCGCCTAACCCAAGGGTAGCAGGGCGCAGAAGAAACAAGAGGATTGTAGCTTGGTTACAGGATCGCAATAGATGGAATCCAGCTGAGGTTACATTGCTGGACAACATCAAGAACAGTGAAAGTCAAAGCAGCAAGTTATAATTACAGGAAATATACAATATATACAGGTTAAATGAGGTGTCATGTTCCTTCAGCTAGAGGATAGTATTGGATCTGAATTGAGGGTATAGAAGGTCTTCCATGATGGATGGTGGTAGGGAGTTCCAGAATTGTGCTGCTTTAACAGGAAAACTGTTCCTTCAAATCATAGTGCGTTTGAATCTTGGCACCAGAAGGAGGTTAGAGTTGACCTTTCTGGAAGGACGGCAGGATGCTGGTCTGGTGAATCTCGTTATCAAGTATTGAGTGGCAGCTTGGTGGAGGCATTTATGAGTCAGAGAGACAGATTTAAGGAAAATGTTATCTTTCGTTGAAAGCCAATTGACAGATCTTCTAATCTCTGAAATGTGGGCTTTCTTCGGGAGGCTTAGGGCAGCTCTTAAAGCATCATTTTGTAAAATTTGAATTTTGTTTGTGATATATTTGTTGCTACCTACATAAATCACATTACAATAGCCCAACTTGGACAAGATCAGAGCTCTGGCTAGGGTGATGCAGTTAGTAGGTGAGAGCAATGGTTTGGCTGCTCTAATAAGTTTGCATGTATAGTATGTGGCGGATGCCATAGCTTTAACTTGTTTTTTGAAGGTAAGTGTGGAGTCTAAATAGAAGCCGAGGGTTTTGACCTCCTTGGCTACGGTGATGATGTTGTTGTCAATTACAAACGAGGAGTAATTTTGGCCTAGTTTATTAAGGTGGGATGTGATGCCTAAAATGAGGAGTTCTGTTTTGTCATCATTCAGGCATAGACCGTGTGAGGACATCCATGCCTGGATGATGAGGTACACACTATTTACAAAGGCCAAATGCTTGTCATAATCCCCTGTCAGCGGGATGAGGATCTGGGTATCATCAGCATAATTTATATAAGTGATACCCAGACCATCTAGATCATCGAAAAGGGGCTTTGTAAAAATGTTGTACAAGGTAGGAGAGACACAAGAGCCCTGAGGCACGCCACGGATGATGGGCATTGGGTCAGCAGCTGCTAATGGGGAAAAGACTTGCATAGTACGGTTGTTAAGAAAGGATTGGATCCAGTCGGTTGCCTCTTGGGAAAAGTGAGCTGCCGATTGTAAGTGGTTGCAAAGGATCTCATGGTCGACTAGGTCGAATGCAGCTGAGAGATCAAGAAGTAACAGAAATGCTGTCTTACCCTCGTCTCTCAGCTCATCTATCTGCGCCTTAAGATCTATGAGTGCAGTCTCAGTTCCGTGCTGGGGTCTGAAGCCTGACTGTCGGACTCCTAGAAGGTGGTGATATTCAAGGTAGTGTTGGATTTGTTGGTACGCTATTTTATCAAGGATTTTGAGAAGGAATGGCACTGTGGTAATGGGACGGTAGTTGGTGGGGGTGGAGGGATCTAGATTAGGTTTTTTAAGGAGTGGGAGGACCCAAGATTGTTTCAAGTTGTTGGTATGGTGCCTTATGTGAAGGATGCATTTATTAGTTTTATGATAAATGGTGAGGTTCACGAGCTGCATCTTTTATCAATTGTGCAGGGTGTAAGTCCCCATGGCAATTCGAGGGTTTGAGCGCAAGAATAACATTTTCAACCTCTTTGGTGGATACTTTACGGAAGCTGAAGTGGGGAATCGGCACCGGACGGGGCGTCAGGTTGGATAGTGTCACCGAGGAGCTGGTGAGGCTAGGTTTGGAGGTGGAAAGGAGTGAGTCTTTTTTTATACTAATCTTGGTTTGCAAGGAGGTAATTTTATTTGCTAGGGCATTTTGTATATCTGTGCACCAGTTTTTATCCTTGATACAAGAGTCGGGCGTCTGTACAGGGGATTCTGCCTCTTTCAGAATTACAAAACGCTCTTTTGTGTTAGATTTGGCTTGAGATATTCAAAGGTTATAGGAGGTTTATTTAGCCAGAATCATTTCTTTTTTCTACTGAGAGGCTAGTTTACTCAGATTTTTCTTATTGTTTTCTGAAGGGTCTGACCTCCAAATTTTTTCACAGCGTCGTTTCTCCTATCTGAAAGCTTTAAGATGCCGAGAAAACCAGGTATTCATGCGTTTGTGAGGTTTACTGTTTCTCATCTTCATGGGTGCTATGTCGTCAAGGGAGGAAGGCATTACTTTATTATACAAGTCTACCATAGTGGAAGGATCAGTGTGGTCCGGAATGGCATTGAGGGTAGGTAGGATCACGGGTATAAGGTTTTCAGGAGTAATGTTTCTTTTGTTTCTGGTCGGGACAGCTGGAGCTATACTGTCGGGTTACGGTGGTGCTGCCTCTAGTGAGAATGAGATCAAGTAGGGGTCAGACCAGGGCTGTGGCATTATAGATGAGACCAGAATTGGGCAATTATGCACACCTAACCAATCAAAAGTTCTGCCTTTGGTGTGGGTTGGAACTGTAATCTTCTGGGTGAAGACCAATTCCTCTAAAGTGTTGTTAATTAGAGTGGCATTAGCATCCGAGGGGTCACTGAGGCCGAGGTTAGAGTCTCCTAATAGGATGCTTTGGGAAGAGTTCTTGAGGTTGTTTGATAGGATGTTTGTGAGGTCCTCTTGGCTTTCCTCTAAGTTCAAAGAAGGGAGGGAGCCAAGGGAGAGTCAATAATTAGTCTGGACGACTCCATGGGGGCCCCAAAACTATCGGAGGTGGTATACTCTTACAACCCAGTTGGCCCAACAAACAAGACCAGCGCCAAAATGCCTGGGCTGGGAAGCACTAGTGAAAAGGCAGAGAGCACTGACCTTAGCAGTGTTTCGACTGTCGAGGGGCCCCAGACCCGAGTTGGACCAGTCCCCCCACCCCCACTTTAAGACCACTTAGTCATGCAAGGCGACTGCACCGGCGGACAGATAGCTCATCCAGCACTAATCCCATGGTGACAAGCCAGACAGTAGGGCTGGCTATGTGGCACCATATCCGGTCTCTATGGTGCTTGCCCCAGGGTTTGTGGAACACAGATTGAACAGGGCATGAAAAACAGCATGGCGAGAGAGGGTTGTGGGGGAGGAGATAGTATCTCTGCTTTAGGTCCCCAAACTGGCACCCAACCAGCTAGAATTCAGGGAAGCGCTCACAAACAAATGTATTTACTGGTTTCGTGCTGTACGTGGTTGCCTTTCTGTAATCCGGGAGGATATCCTAAATTGTACTAGATGGCACTATCAGGGGTGAGTGCTTTCGATTTCTTACGGTTTGAATTTAGGGAGCAATCGATATGAGATGCCGCTCCCCTCAAAATCCCACGATAGAAATCACATCCATCTTTCAACATAACAATGATCACCCCCTTAAATCCTGGCCACTGTATCCCGTGCTCACTAGCGCCAATGCAGTGCCATTGGGGAAAAGAACGAGTAATCCTATCAGAATTGATGAATCTGTATCTCTGGTTGATCTGAAGTGAAATTAATTGGGATTTGAGTTTGCTGGCAACAAGCCGAGGCTCAGAGCTATAGTATCTGGTCTCAAATACTGGTATTTAATATGTAAGGATGTATACTTTTTAAACTGTTATACTGTTATTTTGTATGTGTGAGGATGTACTTGTGTGGCTCCAGGCCGAAAAATAAAGTTACTGACTGAATTGCTTTTTGGGGTGTGACCCAGCCTGATTTGCACATGGTCTTTACCCTCCTGTAATGGCTTGGCAGGTGAAGATTGATGGTCTTGAGGGTTGTCCAGAGCAATGCCAGAGTTTAAGATTCATTCTAAACTTTCCAGACATCACCTCTTTGTTTTTGCTTTGACTGAATTACCTCACCAGACCATAGGCAGCAGAGCCTGTCTCATGAGTCCTCTCTACAGTCAACTTGGTCTGGGGACCAGCAGTGTACCACCTCCATAGCTGGAGAAGTAAAACTGTTAAATACATTTTTAATAGAAACGGTTTCATAAGATCACCAGCCTGTAACGGACTGAATTCTGAAAAGGAAAGGATTGACCTGCTCAATCTTTAGCCACCATTTACAATCCATATTTCTATCACTAACTTCTAAAGTGGTTTGTAACACACTTTATTACCAAACTGTGGCTGTATATATGATAGTAATGTTAATTAGCAGTAGTCTGTTTTATTTGTTGTTTTCTTATTTTTAAACAATCATATTTTTGTACATACCTGTGTAGACCTCTGTTCCTTAGCAGGCTTTGCTCTTGTTAACTCTACTTCACACCAAGCCAACCTACTGTCAGGACAGTTTTTCGAAGGGGTTAGTTTAACCATACAACTGAGACAGTACAAAACTCCACTCTTAGTATAAGGCTGTACCACCTGAGTATTTGGTAGTGTGGACAGAGCGACCAGGCTTATTTTAGGAGGGAGACAGGGTTGTAGGAAGGTACAAAGAACTTGTAGTATACCAAGGGTTCAACACAAACACGTAGAACCAGAAGTATTAGAAAAAATAAATGTGTATTATAAATACAATTAGGCCAAGTTAAGTCTTGGGGATACGATCTTTGTCAGAGTCATAAACACATTAAAAAAATACAACACAATGATTTAAAGTACACAGACCAAAGCATGGACACTGTTCAGAAAACTAACAGCATTTCTAAGGAAATCAGACCTTATCAAACACATTTAGTATAGGACACACCTATTCATGGGTAGCAAAACCATCCACTGCATTCAGATTACTTTACAGTAAGTCAAGGGTAGTAGACCCTCTCAGTCATGCAGTGACACTTAGTTAAGGACTCACTTGGTAAGCCAACCCGGTTACCAGGATAATTCTCTGAATAGTGGAACACCAATTCATGGAACAGTATAAATCTATAACTACAATCAGGATAACACACCGTTATACCAGGCGAGTAAGAACTTATGGTGTAATGACAATGCATTACTTACCGTAAAAGCATTTCTGATGGTTGTATCTGCTTAGATTCACATGCTGTGCATAGGTCCGACATCCAGTGGTCACTGCGGAGTATTGCATTTTGTTTTTCGTAGTCGAAAAGGGGACGTCGACAAGGCGTGTCTGTAACACTATCCCTATAGTGACGTGTGTTGTACCCACAATCCCTCACGCGTCGAGGTCCCTCAGATTGTTTTTTTCCGCCCAGATACTGGTCGCCTTTACGCGGAGCTCCTCGAGAGACATTGCAGATTTCATCTCCTCGACCTTTGGTCGTTTTCCTATATTAATATAGAACAGAACATATCGATCCTCCCCTCGACGCTGTTGTGAAGCTTCTCCGCCGAGCAAGATCTTCGACGGAGGGGACGAGCGGAGGAGATCCTTCGGCGTTGCCGAACACGTGGCCTGGCCTCGCAGGCCAAATACAGTAGGGAGAGTGGGGGTCGTGGGACATCTCTAATTCTTTTCTGAGAATGCCTTTCCTTTTCCCCTTCCTTTCCCTTGGGGTGGTTATCACGTTTTATTGCCTCAGCTATGGAGAGGACACCCTTTAGGTTTTGCCCGCTTTGCAAGGGCAAGTTTACTTGGAAGGACAAGCATTCACGGTGTAACCGCTGCTTGCCCCTCGATCACAAGGAGGAAGGTTGCACGGCTTGTCGGCTTCTTAAACCGAAGACTCTAAAAGACCGTAGGGTCAAAAGGTGGGCGGCCTACGCTATGTCGAAGGCCGACGCTCCACCCACCGTCGCTACCTCCGACAGTGACGAGGAACGTGATACCACGACCTCCGCTACGGAAGTCGTAAACCCCCCTAGAGAGCGCACACGCGCTTCGTCGTCTGTCCCCGGCCCCGACGGGCTCGGCTCACGCCCTGCTTATGGGGATGAACACCCCGGCGACACTGACGCACACAAGACCACACATAAGCACACAACCCATGGCTCTTCTTTGCCGGAGGCAAAGAGAGCATCAGCGCCCAAGGAGACGCAGGTTTCACCGGCGGCCTCCTCGGACCGTTCGGGTTTGAAGCCCCTCTCGCAACCGCAGCCGCGACCAGCGACTGGGCTTTCGGCAAATAAGGGCGCCGCCCCCAAATCATCGGCCGGAGCGCATCAGCAGAAAGCGCATGCCGCCGTAGAGCGTTCGACACCCATAACGTCGAAACCACAGATCTCCGCTGACAAACGAGTCGCTGAGAGCTTGGCGAGGATCGTGGTAGCCGACGCCCACAAGCGTACGCCGAAAGACACGTCGAGCGCTACGCAAAGGTCAAAAGACACACCTGAAGGCTTTTCGGAAGGCGACGGGACACTTTCCTCGACGTTATGGGAGAGGTCGAGCCGTGTTCAGCTACAAGACACCAATTTTCCCCCGCTAGACCGCTCAGGGGTACCCCAGGAAACCATGGAAAGGCTCCATCTCTGCATGGAAAGAATGGAGAGGTTTATGAATGCCCAAAACCCTCCCACTCCAAAGAGAATAAGAGAAGGGCCTCAGGAGGACCCCAGGGCCAAAATTCCAAGATTAGTCAATCCCCATCAGGATACAGCCTCAGACTTCCACAGTGTGTATGACCTCACTGGGGAAGAACATTATTTTGAGGAAGAGGATGATTTTATGGACGAGGAAGACGGACGGAACCAGGAGGAAGGTCTGGAGGACAGCCCAGACTCGGTAGGAGAAGGCTTCGGAGAAAATCCAGAAGAAGGACCTTCTCACCCCTGGCAATCACCATCAATATATTCCGACACTGATGTCCTGAACCTAAATCCTCCTGACATTTCACCGGTTAGAAACACGTCTCCCATTGACGATCAACCCACATTTAATGCCCTACAACTGAGACAGTACAAAACTCCACTCTTAGTATAAGGCTGTACCACCTGAGTATTTGGTAGTGTGGATAGAGCGACCAGGCTTATTTTAGGAGGGAGACAGGGTTGTAGGAAGGTACAAAGAACTTGTAGTATACCAAGGGTTCAACACAAACACGTAGAACCAGAAGTATTAGAAAAAATAAATGTGTATTATAAATACAATTAGGCCAAGTTAAGTCTTGGGGGTACGATCTTTGTCAGAGCCATAAACACATTAAAAAAATACAACACAATGATTTAAAGTACACAGACCAAAGCATGGACACTGTTCAGAAAACTAACAGCATTTCTAAGGAAATCAGACCTTATCAAACACATTTAGTATAGGACACACCTATTCATGGGTAGCAAAACCATCCACTGCATTCAGATTACTTTACAGTAAGTCAAGGGTAGTAGACCCTCTCAGTCATGCAGTGACACTTAGTTAAGGACTCACTTAGTAAGCCAACCCGGTTACCAGGATAATTCTCTGAATAGTGGAACACCAATTCATGGAACAGTATAAATCTATAACTACAATCAGGATAACACACCGTTATACCAGGCGAGTAAGAACTTATGGTGTAATATACAATTACAGTTGCATTTCAGATCAGTGGTACACAGACCGAGATGAGCAATAACTTTCTACAATAATTTAGAATTGCACCAGGCAGACCAAGGTAAGTAAAACCTACAATACTCTTATGAAGAGTTGCACATAGCTATTCAGGGGAAAGTAAAACCCAAGGCAGACTTATTCTAGACAGGCTATACCAAAGGTCAGGGGAAGCAATACCCAGTTGGTAAACTTATACACTAATATCCTGAAAAAAATTGTTAAGTGAAGCCAACAGCATTTCTTTTGGGAAAGAGGCATAACCAATTCACAGGTGAGTAGAATTACCTTACATATACTTTTCAGAATGGCAGAACACATTCAAGTTAAGTAATACCTTTTGTACCTGCTCACTCTCAGAGTGACAGTAGCCAACCAACTCCTTCACAGGTAAGTACACTTTTAAAAACTTGTTCTCTTTTCTAGGCAACAGGCCCCATCCGTAGAAGTCTTTCTCTGTTCTTGGAGCATGAGTGTTCCCAGTGGCAGAAGGGGGTCACTTAGACTCTAGTGTCCAACAGACAGGTCAGGATAGGCACAGAAGAAGCAAAAGTCAGAGTTCCTCAGGAAGACTGTTCAAACAAGTAAATACTTCACTTAAGAGAGGTTGCCAGGGTCCAGGGACTTCTGGGAAAACACCCTATTAGCATTCTAGCAATGGGCATGGGTGAACTGGACGAGAGGACTCCCAATCACAAGAAACACCCCAAAGCTATACAAAAATCACACAGGCTTAAGTAAGTAAATACCCCAGCCAACACAGTACCTTAGCACAGAAGAAGAGTATGCAGCGGAGGAGAATCCAGGATCTACAGTCAAAAACCCAGTCAATGAATTCCTTGTCGTGAAGACTGAAGACAGGACACTGGAAGGGATTTTTCAGCAGAGATCAACGGTGAAGGCTGCAGGCAAGAGTTTCTTTGCGGCTGGATGCGTTCTGTGGTTTTAGCACTTTTTTCAGGAGCAAGGAGAAGACTGAATATCACCAGGTCGGATTCTCATTTCTAATCTGGTCCAACACTCTGGTGAGGGGGATTCAAGGACTCAAATCGTGTCTCTGGAGGTACAGCAGGATGCCACCAAAGTTTCAGCTTGAGTCGGAAGACCATGCACCTCCCAATGGTTCGAGGTCCCAGGGTATTGGGGTATTGCAGCCCAGCAAGGACAAAGCACGTTGTGGGATGACTAAAAATACAGGTCTTCTTGAGTCTAGTGGATCTCACCAGACTCTGGGTCGGAGTCATTTTCGGAGTCCCCACGTCGCTTTGAAAGAAGGGCTACAGCAGGCTCCAGTTACAAAGCAGGCACTTCGGTCGCTAGAAATCGTCTCAACCGCGATTTCTTCGTCTTCCTCTTCGGATTCAGTGCCAGTGATCGACTTGGCAGCAGCTTCCAGGTTCAGAGTATTTAACAGGAACTACAGCACAACCTCTGCAATCTCTCCATGCATTTTACAGAAAGGTGTGGTCTTGCTGTTCAATCAGGACAGCCAGCCCCGCATTGAGACTGGGCTCCTTTCAAGCAAGGTGAAAGACAAAGGGCTGCAGAGTTTTGGATTCCTCCCTCACTTCCTGCCTTCTCAGACACTCTGGAGCCTGGGCAGGGAATACAAAGGATTTTAGCAGTACTTACACATAAGGTGGGGTGTGATGGCTCACTATGTAAAATGTAAAGGGGGGTGAAAATCCCTCTTTACTATTTGGGAACTGTATTTCTCACAAGTTTAGCCAGAGAAAATGTAAAAGGGGAGCCCCAAAGAGCAAACCAACAACAATAGGCTATGTATGCCACGATGGAGAGTATTAAAAATGACATCCATAAAAAGAGTAAAAGGATAACAGAGTGTAGAAAAAGGTTCCTACTCACTAAGGTATAAGGAAAAATAATCCACCAGTCCAGCAAAATTTTTGGGTGTTTCACAAATGAAGGAGATTTAGCACTAACCTTAACATCTTACTCAACATCTACTTCTGAGGATATGCCTATTTGCACAGCTATGTTAGCATTGAGAATTTGTTCAACGACTTGTACTCTGGTTTCCCCACCAAATGGGCTTATCAGAACCCTTCACCAGAGTAGGTTTTAGAAAACCCTCTAAACACTTACATTTTCAACTTACTGCTTCTGTATTACTAAATACATCTTATACTTGCCTTTGTGTGCACAATGTACTGCTGGAAAAGGAGAAATTACTTACCAGTAATGTTCTTTCTGTGGATTCTTCTCCCGGATTCCTCATCTTGTAAATAGCGATCCAGCGTCAGCTGGTAGGAATCTTTTTCCATCGGGGGGTGGTAGTAGTGCTGCTCAATATCGTCACGGCCCCTCCACTCGTCGACAACGCAGGTGATGTCGTTAATCGTATACAAGGAATGACTATGTCCCCTCACCTCAGTTCCCCATTGTTTTTCCCAGGGCTTAGCCTGCTAGAGGGAACATGTGTGAAATTATACATTCATAATACCTGCTCGTGAACACAAACACCAAGAATGAGATACCGGCACAGCGCTAGTTTGGCAGTCAAAGATTTATTCATTTAGAATGCGTTTAAGCGGAGAGCAAAACGACAGCAAATGCTTTGTCTGTTCCTCTGTCTTCTCATCACAAAGTCTTCATATTTATACATATTGACCAGCAGGATTACATGACACATGGTTACCATAAAAAGGAGAACAGTGAACATAATATGCAAAAAACTTTCTTAGCTCACGGTTGTAAGTCAGCCACCTGGTTTGTCGCATCACAGTTTGGAATGTTTGTCGGCAAGCTAGGCCAACAGAATTAGCCCACCAAGTGTATTCCTGTTTTCCCTGCGACATGCTGAAAGAACTACATGTTCATTTAAGTAATCACACATATGCTCAAGCTAGATTCACAAACATGTAGTAATGGGGAAAGGCAATGAAAACAAACAGCAAACAACCAAATTCTTGCGTATCTTTTTCTTCTATTTTATATAACCTTCGAATGTAGTCAGAAGTACAACAAATAACGTATCTCTCTGTAATATTCTTTCTGACAGATGTTCCTCATATATGATATCCATATTGCAGCGCAGCTGTTCATCGAAAACCTTTCCACTGCCAGGAGGTACTGCATGGCTCTGCGCCGGGTCCGTGTGATGCCTCTACACAACCCAAGCCAAAAATGACATCAGGCCAGTATAAGTAGTGGCACAGTGCCCCATGACTTTAGTTCAACCCGGACGCTGAGGTACCGTAAAACTGATGGTGTAGTAACTTCTCGCCAGAGGTGCAGGCAGGGAGGGCGATGAGGAATCAGTGGCAGGAACATCCATCAGAAAGAACATTACTGAAAGGTAAGTTATTTGTTCTTATGATGGATTCTTTCCCGCCGCGGATTCCTCATCTATGATAGACTCCCAAAGCACTACGTGATCTTGAGGAGGGAGGAAAGCAAGCACACCACCTAAACCAGAAAACTGAAGGACTGCTCTACCAAAACAGGCATACTGGCACGCAAGGGAATCCAAGCAGCAATGCTTAGTGAGTGTGTGCAGAGACGCCCATGTTGCTGCATGGCAAATATCCAGGACAGTGACCCCCCTCTGCAGGGCAGAGGTGGCAGCCACTCTTCTGGCAGAATGAGCCCTCAGACCCTTGGGTACATCCTTCCCAGCCAGATCGTAGCATTCTGAGATGCAGAGAACGAACCACCTGGACAGGGTCTGTTTGGTCACAGCCCTGCCAGCATGAGCAGCAATGTAACCAACAAAAAGCTGGTCAGGCTTCCTAGCATCTCTTGTACCAGGTCCAGCCAATGAAATCGTTTCTCTACCTTGGAAGTGTCAGGCAGAGGGAAGAACATAGGAAGACGGGTCTTCTGAAAGAGATGGCAATCTGGACCACCTTGGGCGGAAAGGAGGGTCTCACTCTCAAAGTCACCTTCTCTTTGGAAAAAAAACAAATATGGAGGAAAAACAAAGTCTTGAGCTCACTCACCTGTCTCCCAGAAGTGATGGCCACTAGGAAAATCACCTTAAGGGTGAGCAATCTAATAGAACAGGAATGAATGGGCTCAAACGGAGCGCTCATAAGAAATGTTAGAACTAAATTCAAATCCCACGCCGTAACCACAAAATGGCTGGGAGAGAACTCACGCCACAACAACTTCATGACAGTGGGGATTGTGAAAAACAAGCCCTGCTCTGGGGATCTCTTGAACACAGAAATAGCGGTGAGATAACCCATTACTGTGCCAAGCTGCAGTTCCGCTTGGGCCAAGGAAAGCAGAAAATCCAACACACAGGAAAGGATAAAGGATCCAGGTCCCTCTCCCAGAACCAAATTGAAAACGTTTACGCCACTTGCAGGCATGAATGGATTTAGTGCCGGGCTTCCGAGCTGAAACGAGCACATCAAGGACGTCATTCGAAAAGTTCCACAGTCCTTGTATATCAGCCTCTCAGTAGCCAAGTATAAAGGTTCAGGCTGCTGAGGTTCGGATGGTGGACTTGCCCCAGAAGGCACCAGGGAGGGCAGATGGACATATCCAGAAACTCTGGATACCACATTCTCTGGGCCCAGTCCGCGGCGATCAGGAGCAGCATAGTTCTCAACAGAAATAGTCTCCTCAGGATCAGCTGTATATGATATGATGTGGCATTTATAATGCGCCGGTACACAAGTGTTTCTGGCGAGAATGCATAAAGGAGGTCTAAAGTCCACTCAACCATTACAACATCCCCCCCAAAGCTTGCCAACAAGGAAAATCCCTGGAGCAGAACAATTGGCACTTCCTGTTCACACAGGCAGTGAAGAGGTCCACTTGAGTAGTCCCCCAAAGCGAGAAGATCTCCTCCAGAACTTCCAGACAGAGCTTCCACTCATGGGAGGCCAAGGTCTGTCTGATCAATGCATCCGCGGTGACATTCTCCCGTCTGGCCAGATAAGCCACTGTCAGGGAGACGCTCGACTCCAGAGCCCAGAACCACAGTCTCATTGCCTCTCTGAACAGAGCCAAGGACCCCACTCCACCTAGTTTGTTGAGGTAGTGCATGGCTACTGCGTTGTCAGTTGGGATCAGCACAGTCTTGCGTTTTACAAAGGGAATGGGAAAGCGACCAGGGCCAACCTGATCACCCTCGGCTCCAGGAAATTGATGTGTTCCCAAGAATCCACAGGAGACCACAGTTCGCTCACCGTAAGATCGGACAAGTGAGCACCCCAACCTGTCAGAGAGGCGCTCGTGACCACCGTCACCTGGTTGCCGAAACAACACACCTTTCAGCAATGTCTCGCCCTGCCCACCACGCTAGATCCTGGGCCACCAGACTCGAGATCTGCAGAAGGTCCAACATGTGGCCCTGAAACAGACCATGGGCAACAGAGAAGCCACTGAAGCGATCTCATGCACAGCCTTGTCTGCAGCACTGCTAGAATGCAAGAGGCCACGAGACCCAGAAGGCAGAGGAAGACCAAGTCGCAGACTTGTGTCTAAGATTGAAGGACATTGACCATCTAGAAAATGTGTGCCACTTGATCCTCGGACTACCCTGGTGAATCAGAGAGACCAGGATGGCAGAACCTGAGGCTTTTTGAAACTCAGGGAAATCCCAAACTGTGCAAGAGAGTGCATGTACGGAGTAGATGATCCGACACTAGCTCCGGGGAGCAAGCTTGGACTAGTCGGTCATCCAGGTAAGGAAAGACGAGGATGCCACACCGCCCTGAATCGAGCCGCTACCAATGCCAGCAGTTTGGCAAAAACCATGGGTGCTGACAAAAGACCGAACAGCAGGAACCTGAATTGCTGAGCTCACCAGGAATTTCAGGTACTCCTTGTGCTTCAAATAAATCAGCATGTGTACATAGCTCTCCTGAAGATCCAGGGAAACCAACCAGTCCTGCAGATCGAGGGCTTGCAAAATCTGTGCTAGAGTAACTATTTTGAACTTGTCCTTGCTAAGGAATAAGTTCAGTAGAAGTAGATCCAGAATGCGACACAAGCCTCCATCCTTCTTTGGCACCAGAAAGTAGGTTGAGTACCACTCCCTCATTCTAAATGCAAAACTAGTTTGATAGCGTTCTTTGCCAGACGCCGACAGACCTCCTCGAGAAGGATGGGGGCCAGACAGAAATGGATGTTAAGTGGACCTTGGTCTGGTGGGCGTTGGCGAAAAGGAAGGCAATACCCCTGATTTTGACCTGTAAGGCCAACCATCCCTGCTGAACAAGAATGCTTCCCCTCACCACTGGAGAAGGGTGCCGGAGTCTATCACTGAGGTTTGGTGCCCTGGAGAGCTGAGAGGACAACGGCTTCCACGAAACCTCCTTGCAGGTTATCAAGCAGTCTGCCTTATTCCTCCACGCATCTAGGGTTTTATAGGTGCTGTGCTTATCTCTTTTGAACTAATTTACTTTGCCCGCTTACAATACTTTTGGGAACTTAATTTCCCTGTGGTCTTTGTGCCCGCTCCGCTTATTTAATCCACTTCAGGTGCATCAGCTGGTTTGTTGCTGGTGGGTGTGCAGGTTGTGCTTGAGTGTGAGCCAGGCAATTTTATTTGTTCATGTTTTAGCTGCTCTATATAATTACTAGAATCTGTTTTTAGGTTATCAAGTGGCCTACCTTATTCCTCCTCCCACGTAGAGCTTTGTAGGTGCAGAGCTCATCTCTTTTTAACTAATTTACTTTGCACGCTTACAATACTTTTGGGAACTTAATTTCCCTGTGGTCTTTGCGCCCACTCTGCCTATTTGATCCACTTCAGGCACGTCAGGAAGGGTGCTGCTGGTCTGTTGCTGGTCTAGTGCTGTCGGCTGTGTGCAGCGCTTTTCAGGTAGCTCTCCAACTTCTTGCCATTCTTGGTTGTTGCGCATTGTGCTAATTTGTCCTATGGCCTTCCTCGTCGTAAATGTCATACAGTTTTTTGACATAAAAGCGTATCTGGGAAGTGGGAGCCGCAAAGTCGACGACACTGATGACATCGAAGAGGACATTGCAGTTGGCACTGCGGGGAGCCTGCTGGCCTATAGCGTTTTTGCACTCCACTTGGGCCAGGCCCAAGCCCGTAGGCATGTGGGAGAGGTCTCCTGAGGGTACCTTGCCGGTTGCAGAAGATGCAGTGGGATTCATCAGTGCCGTAGCTGAAGCCAGCTGTGTCCCTGCTTGCACCACTGGCACCGGGGCTGGAGCAGCTGGTGCCCGGACGAAGATGTCAAGCACCTTTAGGCAAAACGTTCCAATTTCTCCTGCATGGAGGATTGGGTTGGAAAGGGTACCTGCACCGACCGCTCCGGTGAACCCTTAGAGAGGTAACTATTTTTCTTCGAGGAGGAATAAGAGTGCCAGTGAGAAGACTCACTCGGAGAGTGCAACCACCTACAGCGTTACTTCTTCTCCTCCTACCCCTCTACGCACTCATAGCCGCTCGATCTTAGGAACGACAATCTGCACCCTACGACTGCAACCGAGACCAGAAAAACCTGCTTCTTGTGGATGAAGGTGAATAGTTCACTGCCTGCTTCCTCGAGGGCCTTTGGGTGCATCGACTGACATGACCTACAGCCCTGGGTGTTGTGGTCTTCGCCCAGACCGTACCGGCAAATATGATGTGGATCAGAGAAAGGTATTTGCCTACTGCACACCACGCATGGCTTGAACCCGGAGGCTTTCTATGGAGTTGGCATGGCGAATCAGCAGAAAAGCTTGACGAGCACGTTCCCGAGAAGCGAACAGAGTGCACAGAAAAAGAGATCGGAGTTCATGGGGCACAGCATTGCTAGTTATACTGGCACCAATGTAATTTTGAGTGCAGGCGCATAGAGGAGTCAGACGGACCCGATGCAGAGCCCTGCATGCCCATTGGTGGCACAAAAGTTTCAGCAGAACAGCTGCACTGGGATATGGACATCATAGATGAGAAATCCATGGCAGGAAGGAATGCATTGGAAACGTACAGCCGGGCAACCATAACACACTGCTCCTAATCTCATTGACACACATAGGCAAGACTGCAGAATGCAATTGAGACTTGGACTTCCAAGCGGGTTAGGCTGGGAGGGAGATGAGGAATCAGTGGGAGAAGAATCCACAGAAAGAACTGGCAGGTAATTTCTCCTTCAATCGAATGCATTCTCCCACAGATTCTACATCTTAATAGACTCCAAAAGTAGTGCCCATGCTGGAGGAGAGTTGGAAGTCACATCAACAAACTCTGGAGGACCGCCCTAACAAAGTAGCCATCGGCCCCTATGGCAATGTCTAAGGTGGAATGCTTGGTAAATGTGTGTAAGGAGGACCATGTTGCTGTGCGACAGATGTCTCTAGCTGGGACTCCCCGCTGGAGAGCAGAGGAGGCCGAGACCCCTCTGGTTTAATGTGCTCTAAATCCTACTGGTACCTCATTACATGCGTTCTGATACCATTCGGAAATGTAAAGCACAGGAGACAGCCTGCTTGGCAACTGGTTGCCCCAAACTGGATTGCGAGAATGCAACGATCAACTGATCATCCTTCATGAAAGAGCCTGTTCTATGCCATTTAGAAACTCAGCACCCTCTAGGATCCAACCTGTGGAGCCTCTCCTTGTCCCTAGAAGGATAGGGTGGTGGATAAAACGCCGGAAGATTGATGCTCTGGCCTAGGTGGAATTCTGATAACATCTTTGGTAAAAACCTAGGGCAAACTTTCAGGGATATCTTATCCTTATAAAACGTCAAGAAGGGGGCCTTGCATGAGTGCGCCTACAATTCACTGACCTTTATTGCCAACGTGATTACCACCAAAAAAAGCAGTCTTCAATGTGACGAGTCTGATGGGAGCAGAGTGCAAAGGCTCAAACGAAGTTGCCACCAAGAAAGTGAGACCCAAATTCAAATCCCTATCAGGGACTACAAAAGGCGAGGGAGGAAAACAATTAACTAGGCCCTTCAGGAGCCGAGCCGCCACCGGAACGGTCAAGAATTAACCTTGCTCTGGTGTCCTTTTGAACAAAAAAAAAGCTGCCAGGTACCCTTGGCGGTGCTCACTTGTAGGTCTTATTTGGCAAAGGCCAACAAAAATCACTGAGGCGGCGGGAAACAATATGGGATCCACTCCATTCGCCTTGCACCAAGTCACAAACCTTCTCCATCTGCATGCGTAGAGACCTAGTGGGTGGACTACATGCAGCCAACAGCACCTCTAACACCACCTCGCATAGGCCCCACTCCCTGTACCTTAGCCTCTCAAGAGGCAAGCATGCAGGTTGAGAGGGTCTGGGTGAAGCACATTGCCTCCTGACTGTGACAAAAGGTCTGGCCTCCGACGAAGCCGGAGAGGTGGGCATATGGCCAGTTCCAGGAGACACGGGTACCACGTCATCCTCGCCCATTCTGGGGCAATCAGGATTAGGTGAGCCTGAATCTCTGCAACCACCTGAGAACCCAAGGGATGATCGGTAGCAGTGGTAATGCATTGTGGAGGTCGAAGACTCATCACACCAGAAATGTGTCCCTCAATGATCCCATAGGGGGGTACCCCCTCAAACCAAACTGCTTGCATTTTGTGTTGTCTGACTACTCACAGCCCCTGCAGATTGATGTGGTAACCCTTCTCCTTCTGTGTCCCATGGCTGCTGATCTGGAGAGAGCAGCAATGAGCTACCCAGTCCTTCAGGAAGGCACCAGTGACAAACTGCTCCTCCGGTCATGGTGCCCAGGAAGGTTCTCCCACCAACATGCTCTTCCTGGCGCTCAACCAGGTCAGGTCGTTCGCCACAAACCTCAACACCTGAAGGAAATACAACATATCGCTGCAATATGGAGACCACAGGCTCCTGAGAAGCCACTGAAGAGATCTCATCCGGATTCTCGCCTGCGGCACCAGGACAATACAGAATGCCAGGAGGCCAGGTAGGCATAGGAAAGCCAAAGCCGGAAGACTGATGGAATTCTGGAAGAGACTGACCGTGTGTGCCACGTTGGCGACCCTCTCCTCGGGATGAAAAGCCTTCTCTTCCCGGGTTTTGAAGACCGCTCCGATGAACTGAAGCCTTTGCACTGGTGAGGTCTGTGATTTCTGGAAGCTCAGAGAGAAACCCAAGTCATGCAGTAGTGGACAGGTGTCCTTGAGGTGCCGCGCTCAAACCAGCCAATCATTCAAGTATGGGAACATAAAGATGCCGGCTCTCCTGAGGTGGGCCACTCCTACCACCATCCGCTTGGTAATGACCTTGGAGGTGGAGGTCAAGCCAAAAGGGTGCACTTTGAATTGATAATATACGTCCCGATGACAAACTTCAAAAACTGCATGTGCTTCCTGTGGATACACATGGAAATAGGCGACCTGAAGTTCCAACAACAATAGCTAGTCTTGGATCTGCAAAGCCTGGAGAATTTCCCTGAATGTAATCATTCTGATTTGTTCAATTCTCTGATGTCCAGAATGGAACTGAGTCCTCCGCTTTTCTTGGGGATCAGAATGTTTTGGGAGTACCAACCCAAGACTCAGGGACAATGCACCACAAACAACCCTCTACATCAGAGGCTTTCCCTACCCATGTGCCCACAGTTTTCCCAAGCTCCACATAACGGATCCCTGAACAATTTGATAGAGTAAGTCTAGCTTTGTTTTTTACCAACACCCTGATCGACTGTCCAGCCTCCAAGGGCACTTTCAAGGCAAAGCAGCTAAAAAGCAGCCCAACACCAAAAGACCCCGCCTAGACACTGCCCAGCCTTGTACCTCAGTAAACACCCCCGAGGACCTATACCACATCGACACTTCAGGCTCACAGGACCCTGGTTATGATGCCGATGATGTATACACCATACAATCCCCGGACCATCATGACCAACCCGTAGCTGATTCCCCTTTATACAATCAGCTGCAGTATAATGAGCTCCTCTTAAAAGTTGCAGAACATTTTAAAATCGATATCCAGGAGGCTCAAGTCGACAAGGACTTTGTAGAGGACATCCTTGAGGATAAAAGGTCTGTCGCACAGTTCATACCACTCCTGCAATCAATCCAAAGGTGCATTCAGCCTTCATTACTTACCCCCAACCTTACATGGGCAGTTAACCCTCGTATTGAGAAGATGTTTAGACCAGCCCCATCAGACCCATTATACATCAGGGGTCAATTAAAGCCTGAGTCTCTTGTAATGACTACCACAGGGAAAAAGAGCAGGCACATCCTAAGCCTCTGCCGAAGCCCCTCTTGACAAGGAGAGCAAGAAAGAGTATATACTGGCCAGGAAAGTTGCTTCCTCGGCTGCTTACCAAGTAAGAATAGCCAATAACACCACACTCTTGGCAAGTTATAATTGCCACAGATGGGACAAGATCTCCAACAAATTGACTCTCTCCCAGAGCCCCTTAAATCACAGCTTTTAAAAACAATGGCAAGGGGGCGCTGTGGTGCGCCGAAGATGATGGCCGCCTGACCAGAGAGCTCCGTAGCTGAAACATCCTGATCTTCTAAATCCTGTGAAATGGTGTAACTGACGCTGTAAACAGAAACGATGATGCACAGCGGAATCTCCCAGGGATCCATATAATTGGTCCCCCGAGCAAGATTGGAGCCCCACTTCGGGCGAACAGAGTCCGTCTTGTCGAGGCCCCTACAAACTGCCAGCTCCTTTGCCCCCAAATTGGCCTGGTGGCAAAGACACTGTGGTGGGCTGCCGGGAGTGTTTAAACGGCCCCGCGACGAGCAGGAACCGTGCGGCGGGACTGCCGGGACCCGGCTCTTTGCTGGTGCTGTTTGTGGCGGGGAGGGCTGCAATCGTGGGCCCCCACCCCCTGCTGTGGACGTGCATCGGATCTCCGTGATCCGGGCTGCCCTGGAGAGACGAGTGGCCCGACACCATAACTCCTGACGGGAGCAGGCGCCGGGAGGCGGAGTGACGGAGGACCGCTCCTGGTGGAAGCGGGGGCTAGAGGAGAACGGCGGACGCGCTTGGGCTGCCTCGATCGTGGGGAGCACTTGTTGTCCACCGGGGGTTTCGGCCGCGCCATCCCCCCCACCCTCCTTTCATCTTACCTGCTCCTAAACAAAACAGCCTACAGTCCATTAACATATCTCCCCCCTGGAGGCTGACAAGAATTGACTTTCCCACCGGGGGCCATAGTTAGTACCCTAAGCTACGACGGTCTGCATGCCCGTCACACGTTTTGAATCGTGAGGGAGAATCACTGGGGGCTGACTGGAACACAACACCAGCATTTAGCCCTCCTGCTGGACACTGTGGCCACATAGAAGGGTGGTCTGAGCCTGCACCATTATTCCCTGCCTCACAACCATTCTGAATACAAGGCCCACTACCAGACAGTCTCTCCGGTTATAAACTACAGCCACGCAGCAATGCGCCACAGTTCCTTTCCAGTGCGCTGCCATGGCGGGGGGGTGCTAAAAACAAAGACAAGAGGAAGGGGCCTATGGACGCATTTGCTAATGCCGCTACACAGGATCACGACACTGATCCAAAACTGCCATCCAGGTCTCCTACTCCAGAGCCCTCAGATCAATGTATGACCCCCTATATGGCTGCCATGGAAAGAGGGTTTGCGGCAATCAATACTAAGCTGGACGATATAGGGGACAACATAGCCCCCATCCGGGCGGACATCAGGAAGGTTAATTCTAGTGTCTCCGAGGCCGAGAACAGGGTATCCACCCTGGAGGACACAGCTGCCTCACAGAACGCAGCCATAGAAAAAATCCAAAAAGATGTTAAACTTCTCCACAATAAATGCGAGAACTTTGAATCCCGTTCAAGATGGAACAATGTAAGGGTGGTCGAACGTAAAACCAATACCCCCATGGAACAATTCCTGGAGGAGCTACTCCGATCGCTGTTCCCGGATGCAAAGATCGCAAAGCAATTTCTGATCGAGAGAGCGCACAGGGCGCTTACCCCCCCCCACCTAAGCCTGGCGCCCCATCTCGTACAATTATAGCGCGGCTGCTCAACTACCGGGACTGCAACCATATCCTACGTCTGGCGCGTGAGCAGGGCCCTCTGTCCTATGACTAACCGTATCCATATATACCCCGATTTCACAACAGGGGTCCAAGCCGCGACCCGGTCCTTTGAACACGTGAAGAAGAAACTGCTGGAAAGAAAGATAGTGTATGCAATGTTGTTCCCCTTCCAGGCTGCGGATTCAACATGAGGGCAAAACACAATTCTTTGTAACTCCTGAAGAGGTTCTGACGTATATTGAGCTGCACTTGCCGGCTGTACCCAATGATACATGAGCTCGTTGACCCACACAACTAATCCCAGTGAAAGTTCAATTATTCGCGAAACAAGTTCAAAATGCAATAACAGTACACCATTCGTAATCGCCTATTGAAGCTACGACTCCGGAGAGGGTGATGGGCCAACCCGCCCCATTTTTGCAAAGTTGCAGCTAGTTTATTGGGATACACCGCCCGATTGGGTGTATGGTGAGGGTGGAGGGTGGGAAGGGATACAGATACTCTGCCTTCATGAAATTGGGTCCATCTTGACATGTGTGTTTATACGTAACTATGATGTCGATGAGGCAAGTTGGTGGAGTTGTTCTTTTTTCAAAGTTAAACAGTTGTTCTGTGGTACAACTAGGAATTTGTGGAACCGCTCTTAAATGGATAGCCTCATTGCTCAAAGATCGGTACCAAATAACGATACTCTCCACCTATACCTCCCAAGCCCAACCAGTCAACACAGGAGTCCCACAAGGAGCATGCCTATCCGCCCTCCTGTTCAATCTCTACTTGATCACCCTCCCACCAATAATTCGTTCGCGCAACATCCTGTGCTACAACTACGCCGACGACACTCAACTAATTCTAAAACTCCTGAACTCAAAACGCAACTACCGAACTGACCTAGCCTCCTCGACATAGAACTCTGGATGACCCAAAGCCACCTCCTGTTAAACCCCTCCAAAACGGAAATCATGGTATGTGGCAACTCCGAACTCCTTCCGCACCCACTAGCCTGGCCATCCGCCATGGGCAACTCACCGAACCCCTCAAACTCGGTGAAAAATCTTGGATGCACCTTTGACTCTGACCTAACACCCTCGCGCCAAGTCAACAACGTCTCAAAGTCCTGCCACTACCAGCTTAAAACCTTTAGGCGCATCTTTCCATTTCTCTCTTTTCGCAACAGACTCTCTGCGGTCCAGTCAATCATCATATCAAGACTGGACTACGCAAACCCCCTATACCTCGGAGTCCACGCGTACCAACTGAATAAACTCCAAAGAGCACAAAACGCAGCAGCCAAATTGTTACTTGCGCTCGGCCCAAGAGACCACATCTCCCCAGCCCTTAAGACGCTGCACTGGCTTCCAGTAGCCCGAAGGGTGACTTTCAAAACCTTGTGCATCTCCCATCGAGCACTGCATAAAACTGGATCTCAATATCTTCAAGACAAGCTAAAACCCTACCACCCCCCACGCACCCTAAGATCAAGCTCAGCCGGTCTCCTAGTCATACCGAAGACAAACTCAATCAGGTTAGGCAATCATCATTCTCAGCCTTGGCCTCAACGCTATGGAACTCACTCCCACCCCACATTCACCTAACTGGTGATTTAATGTCTTTCCGCAAACTGCTGAAAACCTGGCTCTTCCCCTAAAACCAACCGTACCAAACTAACCCAAATAGACCAACAGCAACTCAAGGACACCAATCCATCAAACCACCTGATGCGAGAAACTAACAGCTAATAGCCCCTAACATAAACTAGAAGGGCAAACAGAATTAAACGAATAAAGTAGACCAAAGCAGTGAAAGGGTTAATAAGCATAAATCATATGGAAACAGTAAAGAGATTTAAACTCCTGAAATGAACAGAATGCATGCGGAGTGAACAAAATGAATGGCGAGGATGAATTAGTTAGAATCGATGAATCAGGTAGAACAAAGGAATGCGCTGAGTGGAAGAATGCATGAGTGAAAGAACAGCGTAAAACAGATGAATGTCCAGAACGGATGAGTGTAACGCGGATAAGTGTGTAGAGCAGATGAGTATTTAGAGCACATGAGTGTGGATAAGGAACAAGTTACTTACCTGTAACTGTTGTTCTCCAGCATGGGTCTGGCATGGATTCACATGCTCATGAATATTCCCCGTCGTCAGGCTGGGAATCCTCGGTAAAGAAAAAACCAGTATCAGTTTCGTTTCTGATCTGTCTTTCGTAGCAATAACCAATCACTGGTCTCTGCGTCATACTGACCACAGCCAATGACTGCCCTCTACCTAAGCACCGCCTCTGGCAGCCATCTTCAGATTTGGAAGCACGTGAAGTGGCAGTATGACCAAGTGAAGAGCCGCAGAGGGGTAGGCGGGAGGGTTCGCATGTGAATCCATGCCAGACCCATGCTGGAGAACAACAGTTACAGGTAAGTAACTTGTTCCTTCTCCAGCATGGGGTCTGGCATGGATTCACATGCTCATGAATAAAGAATACATAGCAGTACACACATGCACAACCACGGGAGGTGGCAAAGGCTCAACATTAAGCATCACATCAACTCAACATTAAGCATCTTACCTCCTCACCAGGCTCACCTCAGGCGAACAGGTTGCGCAGCACTGCTTGGCCGACCCTGGACTCCTCCCTGGAATCCCGGTCGACGCAGTAGAATTTCGTGAAGGTGTGCGTCGACCTCCACGTAGCAGCCCTGCATATGTCCAGCAGGGGCACACCAGATAGGAACGCCGTGGTAGCTGCGATCGCTCTGGTGGAATGGGCTCTCGGACGGCCAGGCAGCGGTCGGTTTGCCAACCGGTGACAGTACATGATACAGCCGGAGAGCCATCTGGAGATGGAAGCCTTCGAGAGAGCCTTCCCCTGATTGACAGGTCCAAAGTTCACAAAGAGTTGTGACGTCTTCCGAAAACCCTTCGTGCGATCCACGTAGAACTTCAGCGCTCTAGCTACATCCAGCGAGTGCAAAGTCCTCTCAGCCGGCGACGAAGGCGACGGGAAGAACACAGGTAACACCAAGGGTTCGTTGAGATGGAAGTCCGACGGTACCTTGGGCATGAAGGAGGGGTGCGTCCTGAGCACTACCCTCGTGTCGTGGAAAGTCAAGTACGGGGCCTTGCAGGAAAGGGCCTGGATCTCACCCACTCGTCGTGCGGAGGTGATGGCCACGAGAAAAGCTGTCTTCCACGATAGAAACTTCAACGGGGCCGAGTGCAGAGGCTCGAACGGAGGTCCCATGAGCTTGGTCAGCACCACGTTGAGCTCCCACGCCGGGGCCGGAGCCTTCACCGGCGGGAACGATCTGAATAGTCCCTTCATGAACTCTTTCACCAGACGATGAGACCACAAGGACGTCCGACCCGTGGTTCTGGTGTATCGGGAGATCGCAGCAAGATGAATCTTGATGGACGCGTGTGCCAGTCCAGCTTTGGCCAGCGTCAGCAGGTACGGCAGTACTTGGGGAGCCGTAATCCGTAGAGGGTTAATCTTCTGTGCGTGGCACCAGACAGAGAACCTCTTCCATTTGTGTCCGTAGCATTTAAGAGTCGAGGACGCCCTGGCCTTTGCAAGAACCTCTCTGCAATCGGCCGGTATGTCGTATCCTCCAAACTCTAGCGCTGCAGGAGCCAGGCCTGCAAGTTCAGCGACTTCGGGTCGTGGTGGAGGATGGCGCCTCCTTCCCTGGAGAGTAGGTCTGCGTCCGCCGGCAGCTTGATCGGCGGGGACGCTGACAAGTCCAGAAGGTCCGGGAACCATATCTGCCTCGGCCACGCAGGTGCGACGAGGATCATCCTGCACCGTGACCTCTTGAGCTGGTTGACGAGCCGGATTAGCAGAGGCAAGGGAGGGAACGCGTAGAGGAACAGGCCCTCCCAGGGGAACGAGAAAGCATCGCCCATGCTCCTCGTCTGGGGAAACCTGCTGGCGAACCTCCGGCACTTGGTGTTCGTCGCCGTCGCGAACAGGTCGATCTGGGGTGTGCCCCACCGTCGGAAGAGGCGATCCACTAGATCCTGCCGTAGTTCCCACTCGTGGCACGAGCGCAGCTCCCTGCTGAGTGAGTCGGCGATGGTGTTTTTTATCCCTGCCAGATGAAACGGCACCAGAAAAATCCCTTGGGCGACGGCCCAATGCCACAGGTCCTGCGCCTCCTTGGACAGCGCTGGGGACCTGGTTCCGCCCTGTTTCCTGATGTAAAACATGGTGGTGGTGTTGTCGGTGAAGATCCTCACCACCTTGCCCTTCAGGGACGGAAGGAAGGACCTGAGGGCCCAAAACACTGCACGGAGCTCCAGGACGTTGATATGCAGGGACTTCTCCGTCGGGAGCCAGAGTCCCCTCGCGTGCAGATTTTCGGTGTGCGCTCCCCACCCTTCCAGGGAGGCATCCGTGGTCACAGTCTCCTGGTGGGCTGGGGTCTGGAAGTCCATGCCCGCCGTCAGATGCGCGCGGGTGCCCCACCACCGTATCGCTCGCCGGAAACTCTCGTCGAGCTTGATCCTTTCCTCGAAGCTGCCCGTCGTCTGGATCCAGCGCGCATCCAGGAATTCTTGCAACGGGCGCATCCGGAGCCTGCACATGGGAATGAGGTAGATGCAGGAAGACATCATCCCGAGGAGGGACTTGATGGATCTCACTTTGGCCGCGTCGGCCACCAGCATCCGTTGCACCTTGCCCAAGATGGTCCTGGTCCTCTCCTCCGACGGGGAGGCCAGAAGGGACACTGTGTCGAGCCTCGCTCCCAGAAACAGTGCGACTTGCGCGGGCACCAGGTGGGATTTGGTGTAGTTCACGGAGAATCCCAGGTCCGTGAGGAGTTGGACGGTCCTTGCCGTGTGGACCACGGCGAGCTCCTTCGTCTTGGCGCGGATGAGCCAGTCGTCCAGGTAGGGGTAGACGTGAATCCCCTCGCGGCGCAGCTGCGCCGCCACCGGTGCGAGGCACTTGGTGAATACCCTGGGTGCCGACCGCAGTCCGAAGGGAAGGGCTTTGAACTGGTAATGCCGCCTTTGGACCACGAACCTGAGGAATTTTCGGTGCCCCTTTAGGATTGGAATGTGGAAGTAGGCATCCTCCAAATCCAACGACGACAGGAAGTCTCCTTCCTCCAGTTGACCCAGGACGTGCTGTAAGGTGACCATCCTGAACTTCTGCGCCTTGATGAACTTGTTCAGCCGTCGCAGGTCTAGGATGGGGCGCCATCCTCCCGTCTTCTTCTTCACGAGGAAGTACCGCGAGTAGACTCCGGAGCCCCGAAGCCTCTTTGGGACGAGTTCGATGGCGCCCTTTCTGAGCATCGCCTTTACCTCCAGGAGAAGTTGAGGGACGTGAAGTTCTCTCCTGGCCACGGGGGGGACGCGCGGGCACCTTCTTTGAAACTCGAGCGCGTGGCCCCGGGCCAGGGCATCCAGCACCCAACGGTCGGTGGAGATGGACTCCCACACGCTGACGAAGCCCGCCAGCCGGCCTCCCACCGGGGTGCTTCGGTGGGGGCCCGACCCCACGGCCGGTTCAATCCTGCTTGGACGCGGCCTTGCCGCCTTGACCTCCTTGGCGACGACGGCGGGGTCCGCTAGACTTGCCTCGTCCTCTGTAGGCCTCTTGCGACGACGAGCGGGCCGCTTGACGGTAGGAAGCGAAACCGCCACCGGAACCTTTGGAGGCGCCCTTGCCTCCGCCGCTCCGAAAGGGCGTCCGTCGTTGCTGCAGGACTCCCAGGGCCCGGGCCGTCTCAGTATCCGCCTTGATGGCCTGGAGGGAATCGTCCACCGTCTTCCCAAACAGGTTGTTCCCGTCGAAGGGCATGTCCAGGACTCTGGTCTGGACGTCCTGCCGAAAATCCGTAGCTTTGAGCCATCCACGACGTCGAAGGCAAACGCCGTTGCCTAGCTGGCGGAACCCCGCGTCGGCGATGTCCGTCGCCACGGTGATGGCGTGGTCCGAAGCCACTTCGCCTTCCTGGAGGATCTCAAGGGCCTCAGCCCTCTTGTCGTCCGGCAGAAAATCCAGCAGGGGAGCCATCTTGTACCAGAGCTCCCTGTCGTAGCGGGCCACGATAGCCAAGGCGTTGGCCGCTTTAATCGTCGTCGCTGCCGACGAGATGACTCTACGTCCCATAGCATCCAATTTCTTTCCCTCGCCGTCCGGCGGGGAAGTCGATGTGGAGGCCGCACCCCCCCCGCTTTCTTCCTGGCCGCCGCGGAGACGACGGAGTCCGGGGTAGGCTGCGCCCGGAGGCATAGGGGGGCCGTGTCCGGGACCCGGTACTTCTTCTCGTACCGGTCTCTTCTAGCTGGCGTCGTGGAAGGGTTCTTGAGGAGGGAAAGACCCTCATCCCAAATGTCGTCCAACAGAGGCACTGCGAGGACCGTCTTCCTCTTGGCCTCGCGCCGCTGATAAAGGAAGCCTTCCTTTTTCTTCTCCTCGGGGCAGAGTTGAAAAAGCTCGGAAGCCCTGGAGATCATGGAATGGAAGGATCCGATCTCGTCGGGCGGAGAAGCCCTGGTGGGGGGCGACGACGGAAAATCCTCGTCGTATGCCTCGTCGTCCGTACCCGTCGCTGCCGTGTCAGTCCCCGTATCATCCCCTCGGGTGGACGGGGAGGAGGGCTGGACGGGGCGCGACGGTTGAAAAGGAGGTGGAGGATGGATCCTTCTTTTCTTGGCAGGGGGAACACCAGAAGGTCCCGGTTCTGGATCCCCCGACGGGAGAGTTTCCTCCGTCGGTAACGGTAGCCTCGTCCTTATCTCAGTGCATAAGGACTGTATGGCCAACAAAATGGCCGCCGAGTTGTCTCGCGGCGCTGGCAGAGGGGAATCCGACGGGCGAGCAGGGGCCCCGTCGGCATCCTCGACGATGTCGTCGTCGTCGCCTGCGTCGGCACCCATTCCGACGGGCTGGTCTTGTTCCACGCCTAGGCCGTGGCTTAAGACCTCGACCAGCTCTTCTTCTGAGGTTGAGGCCGAATCTACGACGACGCCCTGCCCCCCCTTCTTCTCCACGGAGGTTTTCACGGGGGTCCTATCGATGGGCATAAAAGAAGACTCCCTCCGAGGAGGCAGGGAGATTCTGGGCCCTGAGGTCGCCACCACTGGAGTAGCCTCCACAGGCTGGGCCAGGGCCGCCGCGACCGTTTCGATAGAGGGCTTGGTCGGATGGATCAAGGCCTTCACCACCCTAGGTGCGCTCACCGCCTTGTCCTTGAGGGAGGGGGCACTGCCACGCTCCTCCTCTGCCTTCGAGCTCGACCGGGGCCTCTCCAGGAGCTTCGCCGGGTGCTCGGCCTTCCTCTTACCCGACCCAGAGCGTTGGCTCGTGGTTGATGGTGCCGGGGAGGGTGCGCCCTGCCTGGCGCCCGTAGAGCCCGACCGTTCGGCGCTCCCGGTGCCAGCGGACTCGCGGTGCTTGGCCTTATGTTGGGCCCCCGTCGCCGGGGCGCCCTCAAAGGTCTTAGAAGACCGCTCGGATTTCTTCTTCTTCTCGCCAGACGGGCTCTTACCCTGCAGCCAGTTGGCGAGACGTTGATGACGGTCCTTCATGGTCCGTTCCGACATGTCGCCGCAAAACGCACAGTCCTTCTCCACGTGCGTTTTGTCCTCATGAAGGCAGTAAAGGCAGAAAGAGTGTTCGTCCTCCTTAAAGACGTTCTGCAGCTGGCATCCAGGGCAGACCCTGAACAGCTTTCCGGGCGTCGAGCTTCCCTTCTCCTGGGCCATCTCCGAGACCGGGCCTGAGAAGCTTCTGGAGTCCTCCGAAGCGTAGCTCGACGAAATCTTCACCCTTGAGGGGCACAGATGAATCCGACACGGGTCCCCGTAGATCGGATGTAGTATCGGTGGAGCTTGAGGCTCTTTGACCGAAGAATCGAAGTTTTTGTGAAAAAAGCGCGAAAAAATAGCACTAACGCTCGAGAGCAATAGCACGAGGATCCCAACACATGAACGTGCGGTAAAAATCTGAAGATGGCTGCCAGAGGCGGTGCTTAGGTAGAGGGCAGTCATTGGCTGTGGTCAGTATGACGCAGAGACCAGTGATTGGTTATTGCTACGAAAGACAGATCAGAAACGAAACTGATACTGGTTTTTTCTTTACCGAGGATTCCCAGCCTGACGACGGGGAATATTCATGAGCATGTGAATCCATGCCAGACCCCATGCTGGAGAACGGATGAATATGGAAGTGCAGAGAGTGTGTAGATCGCTGGAGCAGATGAATGTACAGACCTGGCGAATGCGGAGAGTATGTAGATCGCTGGAGCAGATGAATGTACAGAACTGGAGAATGTACAGAGCGGATGAGTGTATAGAGCCGATGAATGTATATGGCGGATAAATGTATAGAGCCGACAATTGGATAGAGCCGACAATTGGATAGAGCGGACGAGTGGATAGAGCGGACGAGTGGATAGAGCGGATGAATGTATAGAGCGGATGAATGTATCGAGCGGATGAATGTAGAGAGCGAATGGGTCTATAGAGCGAATTAATGTATAGAGCGGACGAGTAGATAGAATAGATGAGTGGATAGAACGGATGAGTAGATAGAGCGGATGAGTGGATAGAGCGGATAAGTGGATAGAGTGGATGAGTGGACAGAGCGTATGAGCGGATAAGTGTACAGTGAGGATGAGTGTACAGAACGGATGAAGGTATAGAACAGATGAGTGTAGAGATGAATATATGGAAAAGGATATTGCTGTTGAATGCGTATAAAGCACGAGTGCTTAAAGGGGAGGAGTGCTTAAAGGGGAGGAGTGCCTAGAGGGGAGGAGTCCGTAGAGCAGACGAGTGGATAGAGCGGATGAGTGTACAGTGAGGATGAGTGTACAGAACAGATGAAGGTATAGAACTGATGAGTGTAGAGATGAATATATAGAACAGGATATTGCTGTTGAATGCGTGTAAAGCACGAGTGCTTAAAGGGGAGGAGTGCTTAAAGGGGAGGAGTGCCTAGAGGGGAGGAGTGCCTAGAGGGGAGGAGTGCCTAGAGGGGAGGAGTGGATAGAGCGGATGAGTGTACAGTGAGGATGAGTGTACAGAACAGATGAAGGTATAGAACTGATGAGTGTAGAGATGAATATATAGAACAGGATATTGCTGTTGAATGCGTGTAAAAAGCACAAGTGCTTAAAGCTGATGAGAGCGGGGAGCAGATGAGTGCGTAGAGGGGATGAGTGCGTAGAGGGGCGAGCCGGAATGCATGAGTACGTGGAACGGACCAGAGTGTATGGAGCAGACTGGGATGCATGGAGTGGATCGGATTGCATGGAACGGGCTGGAGCGCATAGAATTGCGTGACCTATATAGTATGGTTTGGAATACAGAGAACGTTTGAAAGAGCATACAACCCATCATATCACACCACCACGCTTACGCTCTCCTTTACATCACCACTCAACTAGAACACAGAGATACTATGACACCATTCGGTATAACTGTTCTCATACCAACATCCGCCGCTCACTCCACATCATTCTAAGTAAACACTGCTGGTTACACACACCCCAGCCAGGCGTTCTCCTCAGGCCTAACGCAGCCACATCCGGTCTGGATAAATCCTGCCAGAACGAACACATACTCCTGATCTCTCAACCACCACACCTACCGCTAAGAAGCAGCTATTTCACCGATACCGCACGAGCTGCACACATACCCGGTGCTCACACGCACCTTTTGACTCTCCCTACTCTCTACTGATATGAACTTCGGTTCCCAAGGGTGTTCAACGTACCAGCGCCTTCAGACCATACCAATGGTATATAAGGCGCTATATAAATGCAAAATAACAATAACAATATTGCAATAAATCTGGCATTACCGCACTGGGAAAGAAAAATAGAGCACCGCGAGTGGTGCAGGTCTCCTCATAATGTATACATTACATCGCATCATAAAAAATGACTAAAAGCACCAGACTCCTTTTTTGGAATGTAAGGGGTTTGGTCAATCCAATCAAAGCTAGAAAACTGCTGGCCTACGCTAATAGACATAGAATTGATATCCTACTGATACAGGAAATGCATGCCACAAAACGGGTAACAGACTCGTTTGTCCGCACTTGGGGCCCACAAATTTTTACCACGGACTACTCATCGCAATCACGGGGGGTGATGACAATAATCCATCATAGACTTGGATTCCTGGTCTCTAAGTTCAAAGCAGACCCTGAGGGTCGATACATAATAATATGGGAAACGTTGCAAGGGAAAGACGTAATTATTGTTAACACTTATGGGCCCAACACAGACTCTCCGCAATTCTACCTGCAAATATTTACATTGATGATGCCAAACGTCAGAAAGTCTTCAAGGAGACTCGTAGATTCTATATGTCAGAAAACTTGTGAAAGGACGTAATGCCTGAGGTATAATTCAAGGGGTCAATCCCTGCAACAAATCAGACTTTCGGAACAATCCGATTTCCAATTATAAGACTTCACGCTCAAGCAATTGCATAGACAACAGTTCACTGACGTCTTACAGTAACATTGATCAGTAAGGGATACCATAATCTCAAGATTGGAATTTACAATTCATTTTCAAGCGCCTTGAGGACAACCAATTGGGTCGAAACACGAGTCGGCTGATCTAAGGAAAAAATTGATTCGAAAAGATTTGCTTTGCGGATATATTCATCTGAAATATCATTTGATATTATCTCATCACTTCATTGTACTTGAAATCTTTAATTGGTAGAGCGCAGGTCACCCTCCCAAACTTTGACACAACATGCTAAATATGCGATTGAACCAAACGCCTTATTTGGGAAGGCAGTCGATGACGCACTGAAAAGTGCTAAAGAGGAGTATGACACCCTCAAGTCACTGGGACAGCTAGCAAATAAACCCTTTGTACAGAGAGGCTCATTTAATTCATGCCGGTTTCAAGGACAAAACTCACAGCGGTCCTCCAACTAGAACCAGGGCGGACAAGCTTCATCTTGGGGTTCCTCGCAAGGTCATCCTCCCAGAAATGTTTTGAAAGAGGGCATAAAAGGTCGCGAAGTAGAGGGAGATCCTCCTCCACCACAGGCTCTACCCCACCAAAGCAGTGACCACCCGCTCAAGGTCCCCTCTCATGCTCCTCCAGTAGGAGGTCCCATTTGTCATTTTACCCACGCATGGGAGGGGATCACGTCAGACAAGTAGGTACTTTCCACTGTAGCGGGAGGCTATTGCATAGAACTCATACAAACGCCACCCAACCACCCGCCAAGACAAAGACAGACAACACAGGAGGAACAGCGCATTCTGCTACAAGAGGTCAAAGCACTGCTAGAGAAGGACACCATAGAGATTGTCCCGACAAACCAGGAAAACAAGGGTATCTATTCAATGTACTTTCTTGTACCAAAGAAAGACCTTACAATGCGCCCTGTCCTAGACCTGCGCCCTGCAAACACATATGTCAAGCCACAGAAACTTACTACACTACAAGAAGTAATCCTGCTGCTAAAACATAGGGACTTCATGGCATCATTGGACATGAAAGATGCATACTTTAATATTTCAATGTTCCCAGCGCACTGAAAATTCCTGCGCTTCATAGTAGAAAATCAACACAATCAATTCATGGTGCTTCCCTTTGGCATAGCCTCCGCTCCAAGGCTATTCACCAAGGTATTGGCGGTAGTGTCGGCGCACTTACGCAGTGAATCAATCCCAGTGTACCCTTATCTGGACATCTGGCTGATAACAGGGTAGTTCCCACCAAACTTGCAAGCCCAATACCCAAAGCACAATCAACCTGCTGTTTCAACTGGGGTTCTCAATCAACGAGAAAAAAAAATCAAGCCTTGTTCCAAGTCAAACCAAACAGTTGCTACGAGCTTTAATATAAATAAGAGGGGCTAGTGTTCCCCTCAAATGAAAGAATTCAAAACATGCTGCTGCAAATACCTCATTATCTGGGCAGTCGCCAAATAACCGTACACAAGGCAATGCGATGCAAGGATGATGCCTTCATGCATTTATCTGGTTCCACACGCACGACTGTGCATGTGCCCAAAGCGAAAAAGTGGTCTCAGGCAAGCGGTCAGTGGGACGATCTAGTGGTTGTATCGCTAACACTGGTATAAGCACTTCGCTGGTGCTCAAAGGCAAATCTGTTAAAAGGAAAACGCTCTCATAATCCTCCAGTACAAGCGATAGTTACAACGGACTCCTCACTCTCCGGATGTGGAGCTCACCACCTACACCACACATCGCATGGCCTATGGACACATACCACAGCCCAAAACCACATCAACCTCCTAGAACTACTGGCGGTGCAGAAAGGCTGCAAGCTTTCCAAATGCATCTAACAGGCCAAACAGTGCAAGTCCTCACAGACAGCACCACTGCCATGTTCTACATAAGCAAACCGGGAGGTACACACTCTCCAAGTCTGTCCAGGCTATCCCAGAAAATGTGGAAGTGGGCACTCAAGCAGAACATGTTCCTAGTATCTCAACATGTTCCAGGGGAACTCAATTCCCTAGCAGACTATCTAAGCAGAGATTGTCAACCTGAGGAACATGAGTGGCAGCTCAACAGAGATAGACAATGTCTTCTCCCTCTGGGGTTACCCTCCTTTAGACTTGTTCGCCACAAGTCTAAACGCACAATGCCCAGACTTCGTATCCAGGTTTCCCCAACCCATGACCAAGCGGAACGCCCTGTGGATGAGCTGGTCAGGGAAATTTGCTTACTCTTTTCCACCAACACTGCTACTAAGCAGGATAGTGCACAAGATCTAATTCTAGTTGCTCCTAGTGGGCGAGACAACCTTGGTTTCCACATCTGGTCAAACTGGCGATGTGCAAACCAATCAAACTCCCGTGCCCCTACAACATGCTATCCCAGCATGGGGGGCCGACATCCCCCCTACATCCTCAGTCTATGAACTTGGCAGCATGACTCCTGAAGTCATAGAGTTTGGACATTTAAATTGACCTCAAAGTTAATGGAATTCCTCAAGTAGGCACGCAAACCTAACACCAGGCACTGCTATTTTAACAAATGGAAAATATGTGTAATGTGGTGCCAATCAAAGGATATACACCCTACTGAATGTACCTCTACAAACATTATTCACTACATGTTCCACTTACTAGACTCTGGCCTAGTATTCAACTCCATCAAGGTTCACCTAGCGACTTTGTCCGCATACACCGCTTCACACAACAAGGTCTCCTGGTGGAAAGTCCCTGTTAAGGCTTTCATGGAGGGAGTAAAGAGACTTTACCACCCCCATCCCCATTTCCAACCCGCCACCAGGTTAGGATCTCAATGTGGTGCTCTCAAATCTTATGGGTCCTCCTTTTGAGCCTGTGCACAAGTCCAGCCTCAAACACCTAACTTACAGAACAGCTTTCCTAGTAGCCATCACCTCCATAAGAAGAGTTAGTGAGCTACAAGCTTTGTCAGTGCAAAACCCTTTCTTTATCCACAAAGACAAGCTGTCTGTAAAACACACCCTAGGTTTTCACCTAAATTCTTTTCCAAAATCCATGTTAAACCAATCCATTGAGCTACCGCCTTTCTTTCAAAATCCTTCAAGCTCAGCTTTGAAAAAGCTCCATACACTGGATGTAAGGAGGGCGGTTTTATACTATTTAGATAAAAAAAAAATGCTAAGAAAAAAAGATTAACTGTTTGTCTCCATAGCACCCGGCAGGGAAGGTGATCACGTTTAAAAATGGATAGTGACACGCATACAACTCTGGTATTCCCTATCAATCAAAACTCTGGCTTTCACACCAAGAGGTCACTCTACCAGAGGCTTTTATTGCAAACGTCCCGGTAGACGCCATTTGCAAGGCAGCTACATGGAGCTCCATACATACCTTTACTCAGCACTACTGCTTTGACACACATTCCATGCAGATTCAGAGGTGGGACACATGGTGCTAAAACATCTATTTGCTACCGCACATTCTCACAACCCACCTCCTTCTCCTGATGCTGCTTGCTAGTCTATGCATAGCATGTGACTTGATTTTCACTTCAGAAGCCTCACCTTTTTATCCAGTTCAAGCACACACTCCTCTGCAATCTCTGTCAGCATTTTACAGAAAGGGGCGTTTGGTCGTCCAATCAGGACAGCCAGGTCCCCTTTAAGAGCTGGACCTATTCAGGCCCTCTGGCAGACAAAGGTCAGGTGGGTGGAAAACTCCTCCCATACTTCCTGCCTGCCCAGATCCTCTGGAGCCTAGGCGGGGGGATACCTACTGGGATACCTACTGGCAAAACACACACAGAGACCTTCCCCTCCCAGAATGGTAGAAGAAGGGTTAACAAAGAACAACCACGCTAGTAATGGCGAAAAAAGAAGGGAAGCCCCACATTGGTACTTGGGTGCCCCTATTGTGCACTACCGAGACTATGGGCACAGCCTGTGGTATAAAAAATGCACAATAGTTGGTAGAACATGTCCACTACCACCAGCCATAACTAGGTGATTGTCCCTGAGACTAAAAAGTCACAGGAGCAGAGAGAAAGGGGATACTAGGTATCCGTTTGGCCCTCGACTGAAGGTGGTATGCCAATCTCTCAGACTATACAGTTTTGGGAGAGATACCAAGCATCTCTCTATCCTTAAGAACTGTAGTTACTTGAGGATATAGGAAAATAATCTTAAAGGAGGACTTTAAGGGTCCCCACAAAACTGCCCATAGGGAGCTGTGTGCTGCAGTAGTAAAAACACATGCCTTTTACGAGCTATGTTTGGTAACGAAAGGGATGGCCCCTACTGTGGATGGATGAGGGCTAATATACACTAGGGAATAAGAACGAAGCATCGAGTGTGCTTTATTACCTTTTCCAACCAAATTGGGGGCTCCTCCCCCTGGCGTAGACCGATGGTTTTGGTCCTCTGTATATAAAAATTAAAAATACATTTTGGTTTGATGTTTCTGGCCTTCAGGATACAGCTAAGCAGAGCATGTCTCGCTGAACCGGAGACCTGACAAACCATTGTTCCTTCATACTTCCTACCGTTTCAAGCCTACATGAAGAATATGGATCTGGGGATTAATCATTTTTACCCAGTCCAGATCGAACTCTATTTAGTTCATTAAACAAATCCTTAGTCATTTAGAGCTAAAACCAGGCGACTAAAATAGCCTTTGCCAAAACTCTATTTGGTTACTATACTTTTTGAACCATGTTTTGCAAATGCTAAAAAGATTTCTTCGTTATACCGTATTAACCTTTTGCTACTGTTTTATAAAAATGTCTTTACTTTTTCCTTTGATGTTGGACAATGAAATTTGCATCACTCAAATGTTACTAACTCACTAAATATGTGATCTATGGACAACAACAAGATGTGCTTCCCTTTTGTGTCCTTTCCAGATGTCCCAAGTGGGATAAGGTGTATGATTTCTGTTTCCATATAAAAGAAGTACAATTTGTACAACCAATAAATTGAACCTTATTAATTTTTTCACACGAATAAGGGGATTTGTGCCTTATTTGCTATACTAAGTGACGAGATTGCATATTCATTAAGATACTAGGCTTACTAATTGAAGCTTGTTATTACAAATAATTTACACATAAGTACTCAGACACCCCAATACAAGGGTAATGTCTACAAATAGATCTGTGGTTGGAACCCCCCATCTGTTCCCTAGTTTAAGAGCTATGGAGCAGACAGACTCCATAGTACAGGTAAAATACAAAGAATAGAGTTCCAAAAGACAGAGCCTACAAGGATGAATAAGAGGAAAAAGGCTCCACTCATTCAGGATTGTAAGAAAAAGGTCCAGAAGTCCAGCAAAAAGTGCCCAGGCAAGCGGACAGTGGGACGATCTAGGGCTGATCTAGTGGTTGTTTCGCTAATCCTGGGCCAGGCTCTTTGCTAGTGGTCCAAGGACAACCTGTTAAAAGGATAACCTTTTCGCACTCCACCAGCACAAGCGATCCTCACTACAGACGGCTCACTTGCCGGTTGGGGAGCGCACTTCATCCACCACACAGCCCATGGCCAGTGGACACACGCTTCTGCCCAAAGACATACCAACTTCCTAGAGCTCTTGCCAGTCCTCAGGGTTCTTCAGGCCTTTCGGCAACATCTGAAGGGTCAGACAGTGCAAGTCTGCAACGACTGGAGGGGGGTCTGTACTTCCGCTCTCTATTTGGTAGAGGAGAGACACAGAGACCCCTGCCAAGATTCTCTAGTATTGGTAGTTGTGGTCGAGCAATCAAGGCCTAGCTTCTCAGGAGGTGATGCAAGCTGGTTCTTAAGTACAGTCTAGTCCCCAAGCACCCACAAAGGAATGTCCACACACTGTATCGGTTAAAATACAGTCTTTATATAATGAATATTCAAGGTCATATACACGATCACGATAACTCACTTTGTACTCAGAAAATCAACAATGGCAAATATGTACAGTTCTAAAGTGGTACCACTAACGTTATCAGATCTCATTAAAGTGCATACGGTCAGAATGACACAGATCAAAATAAAGAGGAAACCAGCAGTAGAGAGATGAAGGAAAGCAAGATGGTTGAGCAATGGCAGAATACTGGCCCCGTTACCTAGACACAGTTCTGTGTGGAGATCCCCCCCCCCCCAACCTGGGCAACCTGTAGAAGAAAGATACAAGCCCAGTCCATATATTGTTCACACTACTTTCCAATAGTTCTGCAACCCCAAAGTACCTTGGCCTTGTAGCGTTCTGTGTCGAGGAATCGACAGCCCTTCTTGAGTGTCCTCCCTTTCAGGCAGGAGTCACGGGTCGTTGAACGTCCGACGGAGAACAGGTCGAGCTACGACGGTGAAGTGGCCGCGTCATTCCTAGCAGTGCTCGTTGACGGGGAAGCGTAAACGTCCTGAAAGGAAGAGGCGTGCGGGGCACCTCGGTGTCGATAGTTCTGGACCGCAAAGAGTTGAAGAACTGTGGCCCAGCAAGGGCGTCGAGTTGTCGGCGTCTCTGTGGTCTATGGGTGGCAGGAAACCCACCGGTGGATGCTCCTCGGCGCGTCGACGGTCAGGCCTTCTCCAGCAGGATACAGCGGCAACGATGCGGAGGAGAGCGTCCTTGGATCAATGAAGTTCTTAGGCAACGGGAGCCCGGCGGCTCCAGTCGGCGACGGCTGTCGTCGACAGTGGCGGACAACAGTCCGGGCGCTTCTCCTTGGAGTTCCGCAGCAATCCCCGTATCGGGTCGGCAGCCTGTCGAAGGTCTGTCTACCAGGGAGTTTAGGCAAAGATCAGCTGTGCACGATGGTCCCTCGTAGCTCGGGAAGAGGGCGCCTTACCAGGTCCTCTCTGGGTCAATCCTTGAGGCACAAGAGCTTTCAGATTGCGAAGGAGAGCAACAGCAATTCTTCTCGTCCAGCAGGGCTTCAAGATTAAGCTTCAGTTACTCCAGTTACTCATCGTAGTGGACTTCAGCTTCTGAACACGATTCATAGCAGTGAGAGGACCCCAGATATACTGTTGATCTCCCATTCATTCCTCTGGGTCACACTCAAGCATCCAATCACGACTACGGTCAGTCATGCAGGCAGGCAGCCAATCAGGCACACAGGGCATTCAGGCCATTCACTTCTCTCCAGACACTCACAACAAGTTATGCGTATTGGGACAAGTACCGAGCCATTCAACACTCCAATCTGCATTCATACCGGTTTCGGGCAGGGCTGTCTCAACCATTGTGTCAAATACCAGATACTAGACAGCCACAACATAGAATGCGTATTCGTCACACACTCCATTCACCCAGGTCCCACCCACAGGCGTACCCATAACATACGGTCGAAGGCTCCAGCCAGTCTGGTCGGCACTTCCCCACACTACCATATACGGAACTTCCACCCAACAGCTAGTCAGGGGGAAGGGACAGAGGAAGGGCTTCCCGGGACTTCGTGAAGATCAAGGTAACAGGTGATGCAAGGCAAGCGGCCATCGGGGCCATTTTGTCTCCATCAGGAATCTGCCGATTCCAGTGACAGGGCCTGGGGATCCCAAAATGGAGGACGCTCAGGGCACCAGTCATTTCAGCACGGAGCTGCAACCAGCCCGTACCCTGCTCTGTGGGTCACACATAGGTGCCCAAAAACATACACTAGGGGCACAGGGTTGTACCCCTACCCATGGGTGCCATAAGGGTATTCCATGGGTCTGTTCACCAAACCAAGAGAGAGAGCTGCACCGCCAGGAGTCCCACATGAACTCCTGCGTGGAAAACACGACAGAACACACGATAAAAAGCAGTAAAGGACAAGGATATGGAGGCCCTGTCCCTCCGATGCATTTCCAGCATCACTAAGTCCTCAAAGACAAAGCAACGGTTCTATCAACACACGCAGGGAGGCACAGACTCTCAAAGTCTGTCCAAGCTATCCCACACACAAATCTTGTAATACTCTGCGACTTCCACTAGATGTCGGACTATGCAGAGTATGTGAATCTAAGCAGATACAAGCACCAGTTCTACAACCATGTTGATGACAACATTTTCATAGTGCAGTCGCCAGACCATCGGGACAAGCCAGTTGACCACCAACTCCAGAATAACAAACTGCTAATGAAAGCTGCGCAACATATCAATATCGACACTCAGGATACACAGGTCAATAAAGATTTTGTGGAGGATATCCTAGGGGACAAGAAGTCTACCACCCAATTTATACCTCTCCTGCAGTCAGTCCTGAAGCGTATCAAACTGTCCCTACTAACACCTAATCTTACAAGGGTAGTCAATCCAAGGATGGAAAAGCTATTCAGACCCACTCTCACTGACCCCCTGTATATCAGGGGCCAGCTCAGACCATATTCTCTAGTGGTCACCACCACCAGAAAAAGGAGAGTAAAAACATTTATATGCTTGGGAGAGAGGTTGCTTCATCTGCAGCATACCAGACAAGAATTGGTAACAATACGATGCTGTTAGCTAGTTACGGCTGCCATAAATGGGATGAGCTGGAACAACAACTAGAAACCCTCCCAGAGCCACTAAAGACTCAACTGCTTAAATTCGTCTCGGAAGGCAAACAAATCTCCAACTGCATTCACAAAAACAATCTGGATGCGGCGGATAACGCAGGATGCATCATAGCGGAGGGGACGCTTATCAAGCGGCATGCCTGTTTTAGGCAGTCAGGGTCTAAACTAGAGACTCAACCAACCCTCTTAAACATGCCAATAGAGCCAAACGTTTTATTTGGAACGTCCACAGAGGGCGCCCTCAAGAGTGCCAAGGACGAGTACGACATGCACGAATCCCTTGGGTAGTTAACGAACAGGCCTTATTCCCAACGGGGTTCCCCAAACTCTAAGATTTCGGGGCCAGCGTGCACAATGTTCCTCGGGCTACTCTCAAGGAGGTCAGTCTTCATCCTGAGGCCAGTCACAGGGCCAAGGTTCCTCATCCAGCTTTCAAAGAGGGAAGAAAAGAGGCAGAAGTAGAGCCTCATGTGGGAGAAGCTCAGCCCCTCCCAAGCAATGACACGCTGTTGCAAGTTCCCTCCCATGCCACTCCAGTAGGAGGCCGAATCACTCAATTCACCCACGCATGGGAGGGGATAACATCGGACAAGTGGGTGTTGTCCACCGTAACAGGTGGGTACGGCATCAAGTTGCTTCAGAAAACACCATACTGCCCGCCAAGGCAAAAAAGAAATGACAGCGGAAAAAAACAGCCATACTGCTCGGAAATAAAGCCGCTGCTCGTAAAGGACGCAATAGAAATTGTCCCGGCAAACCAGGTAAACAATTCATCTATTCAGCATACTTCCTTGTGCCAAAGAAAGACCTTACCCATGCGCCCAGTACTAGATTCTAAGCCCCGAACAAATGTCAAACCACAAACATTTTGCATGACCACGCTTCAGGAGGTGATTCCACTCCTGAAACGGGGAGACTACATGGCGAAAGATGCACACTTTCATATTTCAATGCACCCTGCACACAGAAAATACCTGCGTTTCAAAATGGTGGGAGTAGACTACCAGTTCAAAGTACTCCCATACAGCATTGTTTCAGCACCAAGAGTGTTCACCAAGGGGCTCGCAGTAGTGGCAATACACCTGCGCAGAAAGTCCATCCCGTTATACCCTTATATGGACGACTGGCTGATCACCGGGGAATCTCCTCAAATTTGAAAGTTAAATATGCAAAAAGCAATAAACCTACTCTTCAATCTGGGTTTCTCCATCAACGAGAAAAAATCAAGTCTAGTCCTGTTAGGCAACGTTTCTATGCAGTTCCCTTGGGGACCACTACACACAACTAGGGCTACAGGTGTAAGCAAAACCAACCTTTGGTATAAGTCTGCACTACAGAGTTTTGGTAGTGTTGCTGAGCAGCCAGGCTTAACTCAAGGGGGAATGTGAGCTGTAATGATGTTCCACAGAGGTCTACAATCACAAGTATTCAAATAAACACTTATACTCAAGGTTTCTTGGTAAAATACTTATTAATTTATTTCACAGTCAGTTATAAAACATTCACTAGAAGGAGGCAACTAAATATCATACACAAATATACTTCAGTGCTAAACTATACGTTTTTGAGGCATTTAAATTATTTTGAGCGAGGAGCAAAATGGCATTCAGAACACTTTGAAGTAGGAGCAAAAAGGCATAGATTGTTAGAATATCACAAAGAAAGTTCACAAGTATTCTCAGACAGTGCAGATACTTTGAGTTCACCAGAAGAGTCAATAGAATTCAATAAGTTAGGCCAAAGTCAATGGGCTAAAGTCATGGATAGGATAAACCGGTTCTGGTAAGTAAAACGGTAAATACTCTGTAAAAGTTCTTAGAAGTAGTTTGCGAAAAGAAGAATCATATGTTGGGTCACAAGCTGATCAGGCCTGCAAGTTGCAAAAGTTTCACACACTTTCACAGTGAGAGGTAAGCTCTCGCGATCTGGTTTTCACAGTACCTTATAATGAAGAAAAAGATGCAGTTGAAGACTTCTGTTCCTGGCAGTTCCTACAGATCTCGCTCTTCTTGAGTCTCAGTCGTGGGGACTGGTCAAAAATCTGAGGAAAATACAACCAGCTCCAAGAATGGTATCCAGGTGGCTTAGTTTTGAGTTGATTTGTCCCACCAACTCAAAGGGAGAAGTCGTCCTTGCAGGGGCTTCTCTGTCGAGGTGAACTTGGCGATTCAGACCTGCAGCAGGGCTTCACCGGGCAAACCAACGGTCCAGGAGTTGCAGCAGTCCTCTTCAAGCTCGTCTTCGGTTCTTTCGTTTCAGTGGTCGACTCTGCCTTCCAAGCCAAGAGACTCGCCTTTTTTTCAGTTCTCTCCCATTCATTCCAGCCTAGTTGTCACTCACCCAGCAGGGTGGCTGTCCTTGCCGGACAGTCAGCCAGCCAATCATGCCAGAGTGCATTTGAGTCTCCTGGGAGACTAAGCACAGGGAGTTTCAGGCACCTCCCTCATTTCCTGCCCACCCCAGACACTCGGGCGCCAGAGGCAGTCTTCAGTCCTAAAGCCCGCCAAAGGCGAAGGTACAAAGGGACCAAACCTGGTTTGGCGCGCAGAGAAAAACTCTAGAAGGACCTTTCCAAAAATAAATGGTGAAAAAAGCAGACCGGGACCTGTTTAAACAAAGGAGGCTCAGACGCCATCTTGAAAAACATGGCTCCCGCAAATTTTCGTTACTGGTGTTAGCGGTCGAGAAAAATCATGGTAGTTTGTTGTAAAACAACTGCCACCAGCTATTTCGAGAGGAAAGGGTATCATTTGACTGCTACATGAGTATGTAGACACAGGGGATACTAAGTAACCCATAAAGCACTCTATTGTAAGATAGGGTGTGCTGGGTCTAGAATTTGAAAAGACTAAGTGAAGTCAATTTCACTCCACTGCTCTGGGAAACAGTAGTTGATCCCAGAGAAGGTATTTAAACCTTGGGAAAGCATGAAAGGCTTTCCTGTGTCACTGCACTGAGGGTGCTGTGTAACACAAATAAACAAGATGATGCCTATGGAGTTGGTTAGACTCCACATCCAAAAAAAACACATGGGTAACACACATTTCAAAACACATGAGAGATTGGGGAAAAAGGGTCACATTCTCTCCAGGTAAAAAATCAAGTCCTCAAAATCCAGCAAAGTTGCTGGGGTCTATAAGGTGAAGGGAATTAGCACATTTTTGAGAATTCTCCCCAACACTCACAATGAAGATAAAAGAAAATACAAAGGGATGCCCAAGAGTGCCACAGAGTGCTGTGTGTAGCAAAAGATGCCTAGAACGTTGGAGTAAATTACGAGTCCAAAAATAAGGTATGGAGAGACACATAAACGACTCCTATTATTTAATGTGGTACATTTTAAATATAAAACTTTACACACAAAAGAATTAAATCATACATTACATCATACAAACCATTAACAACTATAAAACCAAATTTCATTTCATTCAGTTAAAATCAAAATTCATATCACTAACATTGACAGTTAAATGACTCATATAGTCAGAGTAAAAGAAAGGGTGATTGGGGGAATAAGTTCCCACTCAAGCAGAACATAGAAAAGAAATCCACATGTCCAGCTAAAAGTGCTGGGGGTGTCACAGGTGAAGGGGATTTGGCATAAAATGAAAAATCTGACCTAAAAACCATATTTTATTTACCGGTCTTTTAAAGTGGTTCCAAAACGATGACTTTAACTAACATTTGCTCTGTGTGCTGAATTATTCTACTATGGAACCTCTTTCCCATTAGTGGCTACTAAGGTGGTCAATCAGATTGCATGAATAAACGTGACAGTTTCTACTACTGCACAATCTTGTCTAAGTGGTGAACGAATGAATGGGTAAATCTTCACTTTACCTTTCCTTTAGCTGGGGCCATGTAGCCTTTCAGACGTAGCCGCAGTTCATGTGCAGTTTCCATCAGGTACTGAGATGACCGCATAAGGACCTCGTCCACTGGACCAGCGACAGGCCAGGAAGCTTTCATGATCGAGTCGGGCTGTTCGTTTTGGAGTGAAACAAAAAAACATTTAATGTGCCAAATGGTATGAATACACAAACACCAGTACAAGTAAACAACCCAAGCCAGGTTATTCTGATTACCAGTGACCCATCATGGAGTTCAGAGGATAGACTTCATTCAGCGACCTCACATTGCTGTATTCCGGTAACATTCAACCAACCCTTTACAACCTAACAAAGATAAACATGTGCAAATATTATATACCTCTAGTTCCACATATGCTGTGGTAAACTACTATCTGCAGAAAGGTATACAGCTGAAGAGTTCGAGAAGAACAAGGTGTTTATGTCTGCATCCTATCCTATAGGTTCTCAGGGGCTCCAAGGAGTGTGACAATGTGGATGTCTTATTACAGAAACTGCTTTCATGTAATACAAGCCGGACCATAAAGTCTTACTGACGTGGAGATGCAAAAGCAGGAAGTAAAACATGTAGCACCTTTCCTCTAATGCTGTTTTTCGTTCCCTAGGAAACGGTGGGCGAGGAAGAAGAGGTCGAGCCCAACGGTCTCAGCTGGGCGTATTAGGTTAGCGGTTTGAAGAGGAGATTACAAGAGTCCCGTTGCGCCGTTGCGCATAGTTAAAGTTAAACGTCCAATAATAGTTAATTGGTGCCGCGTACCGTGTTGTGAGGAGGCGCGGATCGCTGCGAGCTGCTCCCGCCTGCGGTGTGAAGGAGGGAAAGAGACCGTCTTCACGACGAGAAGGGAAGGTATCGAGAGCATAGAGAGAGTGAAGGTTGGAGAGTCGGAAGAGGAGGAACAGCAGATGAGCCCTCGTTCATCGATCGAGTGAAAAGGGGAAGACGCCACTCCAAGGTAACCACTCTGTATCATAAGGAGGAGTCAAGGGACGTGAAGCATGGGGAAGTCGGCAAAGAGAGAGAACAGGATAAGTTAACCCCTTAAAAGGGGCAGAGTGGTATCAGTAAGGAGGAGACAAACCCTACGAACTATAATAAGTTTTTTTTCAACTATAAGAGACATTTTTAAAAACAAAAACAAATTAGCTTCCTTAAGTGAGTAGTGAGGAAAAAGGGAATCCTGTTTGAAGGGAAACATACGCCAGCAGTCTGATTGAGAAACATTCAAGCCAACTAAAGCTCTGCAAGTTTAATGAGAGACCAAGGGTAACGCTCGAAGTCTGAGGGGAAAACGAGGACAAATAAACTTTATCCGCTTAGTTACGAGCGAACCAGGAAAAGACAAAGAAAAGACAGTCTAAGAAGATCCAATAGAGTCAATAGAAAAGAAACAGAAAGACAAGTAAAGGATAAAGAGAAGAGGCAAAGACAGAAGTAAGACCAAGATAACTAACAAAAGGACATTAAGGAGAAATTCGAGTAGAGCTTACCCATATAAACTTGGTGTATCAGAAGAGACGATCCTTCCCATGAAGGATTATAGAACACGGAAGCCGAAGTATCCTTTTTATGGTGTTTTCTGAACAGAAGGAATTCTGTTAATAAAGAATTGGGCTCTCTTTCAGTCCAAAGAAAACTACTTACTGACTGAAGTCTCTTGATTTTCTTACTAATTCATAGAGCCTAACCATTAGAAGTGTCACAGTTGGTGTCAGAAGTGGGATCTTGAGAACGCCATGGAAGACCTGATTAAGACCCTAAGCGAGAGTCAGCAACTCTTACAGCAAGCCTTACAGATGCAATCACAACAAGCTCAAGCTGACAGATTGGCCTTCCAGCAGGCCTTACAAATACAACAGGCTCAACTACTCGAAGTTACCAATGTACGAAACAATCCTCAGGTCCCCACCTCGGTCTTACAAAAATATTCGACTGGCGAAGATCCAGGACACTTTTTCGTGAACTTTGAACGAGTAGCTCGGAATGCACAATGGCCCGCCGAGAGATGGTGTCATTACATCGCACCATTGATGACCGGTGAAATGCAATGTGCATATCAAGCAGCAAACCCTACCGGTGATACAAACTATGGAGACATGAAAAGGGTGGTATTGGAACGGATGGGACACGACGAGGAAACTTATAGAGTGAAATTTAGAGAGCTCAAGTTGAAAGGGGACGAAACCCCAAGGCAATTGTTTTATCGAGTAAAGGAGTTAGCAGAGAAATGGTTACAGCCTGGTACATCTACTTCAGCAGAAATGACCGAAAAAGTCATTCTGGAACAGTTCATTGAAGCTCTCCCTGCACCGGTGCAACGCTGGGTCAAACAACATCCCAGGCTGTCACTAACAGAGGCTGTGGAAGTGGCCTCGGCTTACCAAAAGGCGGGACAAGGGAAAGTGATGACCTACCCGACAAGCTATAAACCACCCCTTTTGTTGAATAAGTCTGCTTCTACACTAAGGTGGCCTCACTCAATGATACGAAGATCAGAAGGTGATGGCGTACGATCTAGACCTACCAGTGAGGGTCCGATGAATTATCGTCAAGCTACTCCTACACCTAGAGGTCCACAATGTTTTGACTGCGGGGACTGAGGACATTTAGCGAGATTTTGTCCGAAAAAGCCGAGAGTCGAACCAATGGAGGTTGCCTTACTCGAATCACATAAAGGAAATGAAACTACCGAGACGATGAATGCGAGACCATCGCAGTATCTGTATACCTGTGACGCAGAGGTGGATGGAAAACCCACCACCGCGTTAGTCGACTCAGGGAGTCTACAGACGGCGGTAACATCAGAGCTGGTAGGTGACGATTGTTATTCCTCAGAGAAAATTCATGTCCGATGTGTACATGGGGATGTAAGGGCATACCCATCTAAGGAAATACAAATCAAAGTAGTCGGGGAAACAATGGGAGTCAAGGCCGCAGTGTTACCACATCTACCAAAACCACTTCTAATTGGCTCCGATATACCAAAATTTCCAGAGTTAGTACATAAGAATGAGAAGAGCTGGTTGGAAACGGCCCCGTTCCATAGTGATGAAATACCTAGTACAATCCCTAAAATACTAAAAAGTAAAAAGGTCAGACGTTCTCTGAAGAAAGAATGGAGAGTCAAAAATGTTTCCCCGGTAGCAGTAGATTGGAGAATCGAGGAAGACGGAGACAGTTTCCGATCTGCTCAAGAACTAGATCCTTTGCTGCAATATGCTCGAGAACGAGTTCTAGAAAAAGTAACAGGAGAAGGACCACGATTCATCAAGGAGAATGGGTTGTACTATAGATTAATAAGGCCAGGAATGGCGAAGACGTAAAACAGCTGTTGATTCCCCATAAATTCTATCAGACTATTCTGGAGGTGGCTCACATCCAAATTGGTGAAGGACACTTAGGAACGGAGAAAACCACCAAAAAGATACTCGATAGATTTTATTGGCCTGGGATATACCAACAGGTAGTTCGCTTCTGTCAGTCATGTGAAGAGTGTCAGCGGAAGAACCGAGCCAATGTAAGAAAAGCACCACTTCAACCTATGCCCCTAGTGATGGAACCATTCAGCCGAATCGGAATAGATATCGTTGGGCCTTTGGAACCGACCAGAAGAGGCCACAAATACATTCTTGTAGTGGTCGATTATGCAACCAGATACCCCGAGGCATTTCCATTAAAAGCCACAAATACCCAGCAGATTTGTGACGCCATCATACCTTTCATTGGACGAGTCGGGATACCCAGGGAGATTGTCACCGACCGTGGGTCGAACTTCATGTCCAAGGTTCTAGAACAAGTTTGTGAGACCTTGAAAATAGAACATCTGAAAACCGCTGTGTACCACCCACAAACTGATGGGCTAGTAGAACGTTATAATAGTACCATCAAACAGATGCTGAAGAAAACGACTTCCCCAGAGAATAAGGACTGGGATAGAATACTTCCATGGATTCTAATGACGCTCAGGAATACTCCACAGTCGTCAACAGGGTTTTCCCCCTTTGAATTATTGTTTGGAAGACCTGTTCGTACTTTGTTAGACCTCTTAAAAGAATCTTGGGAAGAACAACCGAACCATGAGGTTACACTAACAGAGTATGCTTCCCAACTGCAAGAAAGGGTGGAAAAGTTGCAAAATGTTGCAAGAGATAATCTTCTTCAAGCACAGATAAGACAAGAGAAATACTACAATCAGAATACCCAGTTGCGTAGTTTCAAGAAGGGAGAACAAGTACTCGTGTTAGTACCTACATCAGAGAACAAAATGCTAGCTACTTGGAAAGGTCCATATGAGATTCAAGAGGTGTTGGGACCCTTAACCTACAAGGTGAAGCAGACAGACTGTAAACTTCCTTATCAAACATATCATGTTAATTTATTAAAAAAATGGAGATCCCCCGTACCAACAATGGCCATGATATCCGTGAATGAAACTACAGAAGAACAATTTCTCCAAATAAAGAAGAAAACTGGTGCGGAGGGCCTAAATGTAAATCCAGATTTGTCAGGAGTTCAAAAAACAGAATTGTCTAACGTCATACAAAGGTTTGCACATGTGTTCTCTTCCTTACCAGGGAAAACTAATTTAACAAATCATCATATAGTCACCAAGCCAGGAACCGTAGTAAGACAAAGACCTTATCGAATTCCTGAATCGAAGATCAAAGCTTTCAACCAAGAGGTCCAAGAAATGTTAGATCTAGGGATCATTGAACCATCTTACAGTGACTGGTGCTCCCCGGTTGTCCTTGTACCAAAGCCGGATGGGAGTGTAAGATTTTGCATGGATTTTCGAAAAGTAAATGACATTTCTAAATTTGATGCATACCCAATGCCCCGAATAGAAGATCTCCTGAACAATTTAGGGAAGGCGAGGTTCTTGACTACGATTGATTTAACCAAAGGTTACTGGCAAATTCCCCTACTTCCTGCTGATAAGGAAAAGACGGCATTTGCCACACCTACGGGTTTATATCAGTTTACGGTTCTACCCTTTGGGTTGCACGGAGCTCCGGCAACCTTTCAGCGATTAATGAACCATATAATCAAGGGACATGAACAGTATGTCGGGGCTTACCTTGACGATATCATAATCTATAGTAACACATGGACAGAACACCTACAACATTTGGCAGGAATCCTTAAGACCCTGGAAACGACAGGATTACACATAAATCCCAAAAAAACTCATGTTGCCATGTTTCACACAAAGTATCTGGGATATTTTGTCGGTCAGGGGATCATCAGACCTCAAGAGGAAAAGATCAAAGCCATAAAACAGTTAAAATTTCCAGCTACCCCGAAACAAGTGAGGGCATTTCTAGGGTTTGTGGGATATTATCGTAGATTTATTCCGCACTTTTCTACTCTCGCCAGCCCTCTTACAGATCTATTAAAGAAGAACTCGATGACAAAGAAAACTTGGGAGACTCGAGAAACTTTACAAGCATTTAACGCCTTAAAGGAGGCCCTCACCGAGAGAGCTATCTTACACTGTCCAGATTTTAACGCCCCGTTTTATCTGCACACCGATGCCTCGGGTACCGGAATAGGTGCTGTGCTGTTCCAGGATCAAGGGGAGAAAGAACGGCCCATCCTCTTCATTAGTCGGAAGCTGTTGCCACATGAATTGAGTTACCCAACTATAGAGAAGGAATGTTTGGCCGTAAAATGGGCAATAGACGCTCTAAGATATTATCTGTTAGGTCGGGAGTTCACTTTAATAACTGATCATGCTCCCTTGGTCTGGCTTGCTCGAAACAAGGATTCAAATCAGAGAATACTTAGGTGGTTCCTTTCCCTCCAGCCCTTCTCTTTTAGAACAGTTCATAAACCAGGAAGATTGTTAGCCCAAGCTGATTATCTATCCAGGGCAGAAACCCTTCCCGATCGTAAGGGTTTAGTAGAGGGGGTGTGACAATGTGGATGTCTTATTACAGAAACTGCTTTCATGTAATACAAGCCGGACCATAAAGTCTTACTGACGTGGAGATGCAAAAGCAGGAAGTAAAACATGTAGCACCTTTCCTCTAACGCTGTTTTTCGTTCCCTAGGAAACGGTGGGCGAGGAAGAAGAGGTCGAGCCCAACGGTCTCAGCTGGGCGTATTAGGTTAGCGGTTTGAAGAGGAGATTACAAGAGTCCCGTTGCGCCGTTGCGCATAGTTAAAGTTAAACGTTCAATAATAGTTAATTGGTGCCGCGTACCGTGTTGTGAGGAGGCGCGGATCGCTGCGAGCTGCTCCCGCCTGCGGAGTGAAGGAGGGAAAGAGACCGTCTTCACGACGAGAAGGGAAGGTATCGAGAGCATAGAGAGAGTGAAGGTTGGAGAGTCAGAAGAGGAGGAACAGCAGATGAGCCCTCGTTCATCGATCGAGTGAAAAGGGGAAGACGCCACTCCAAGGTAACCACTCCGTATCATAAGGAGGAGTCAAGGGACGTGAAGCATAGGGAAGTCGGCAAAGAGAGAGAACAGGATAAGTTAACCCCTTAAAAGGGGCAGAGTGGTATCAGTAAGGAGGAGACAAACCCTACGAACTATAATAAGTTTTTTTTTTAACTATAAGAGACATTTTTAAAAACAAAAACAAATGAGCTTCCTTAAGTGAGTAGTGAGGAAAAAGGGAATCCTGTTTGAAGGGAAACATACGCCAGCAGTCTGATTGAGAAACATTCAAGCCAACTAAAGCTCTGCAAGTTTAATGGTTTAATGAGAGACCAAGGGTAACGCTCGAAGTCTGAGGGGAAAACGAGGACAAATAAACTTTATCCGCTTAGTTACGAGCGAACCAGGAAAAGACAAAGAAAAGACAGTCTAAGAAGATCCAATAGAGTCAATAGAAAAGAAACAGAAAGACAAGTAAAGGATAAAGAGAAGAGGCAAAGACAGAAGTAAGACCAAGATAACTAACAAAAGGACATTAAGGAGAAATTCGAGTAGAGCTTACCCATATAAACTTGGTGTATCAGAAGAGACGATCCTTCCCATGAAGGATTATAGAACACGGAAGCCGAAGTATCCTTTTTATGGTGTTTTCTGAACAGAAGGAATTCTGTTAATAAAGAATTGGGCTCTCTTTCAGTCTAAAGAAAACTACTTACTGACTGAAGTCTCTTGATTTTCTTACTAATTCATAGAGTCTAACCATTAGAAGTGTCACAATGTGCAAATATTATATACCTCTAGTTCCACATATGCTGTGGTAAACTACTATCTGCAGAAAGGTATACAGCTGAAGAGTTCGAGAAGAACAAGGTGTTTATGTCTGCATCCTATCCTATAGGTTCTCAGGGGCTCCAAGGAGTCTTGTTTTACTGACCCCCTTCGTTCCAGACCCATTGGGCTGTCAGTACTGACAGGAAGACAGCAAATATGTTTTGTTCAGCATAAGAACGCTGTATTTGATGCCCTGCCTAGGCTCTGCTACTAATCCACAGAAATTCTTCATGCCACAGCTCCTTTGTTTTTTTAAAATCTGTATTTGGTTATAAAATAAACCTTTACAAAATAAATTTCATTCCATAAAATGTCCATGAAATAAATATGTTAAAATACAAAACATGTTATTCCTTACCAACCATTGCAACTTAAAACAAAAAAGGCTCGTTCAGTAAAACAGTTTTCAATGTACAAATTATTATCAACAAATACAATCTACATTCAATCCCATTTCAAGGCATTTTACAATTTAATCATAATTATTTCATAATCAATGATATCTCTGCTTCGATCTTTTTTTAGCAATTGTACCAATGCAGATTAGGGCTTTTTGCTTAAGTAACATCATCCTGTTCCATAATGAATCCAGGCAATCCTCAATCTATATTGATAAAACACATCAACAAAGATACTCTTGGTATTCGGAAATGTGGACATATCAAAACCAAATGTTTGAGAGTTTCTACGGATTCGCTACAATTTGGGAGCCTACAATTCATCTCATTGTCCTCAGCATTTTCTTTTCCCCAATGCCTAGTTCTTTCCAACGTATGGAATTGGTTCAAGTTAAATCGCATAAAATATATCCAAGTGACGTTGCATGGGAATATAGTTAAATAAGAACAACAACCATCTCTTTTTCGAAAAAAAACTTGGCATATCTCTGTAAGTACTATAGTTTTTCAAGGCTTCTATTGTTAGGAACCAATCAGGTTCAAATATTTTTTTTTTTTTAACAAACGCAGGGTGGAAACATAGGTCCTTATGGAGAACTCCAAGCTCTACAAGTATGCTTTTCATCCTCTCATGATACTTCACAAACGGACGGCATCCCTCCCCTAGTGTCATTCGAAAAAGATCTTGGTAAAGAGAATTTGTAGTTGTATCTAAAGTTCTTGCATAGTTCGACAGCATTCTCCATTCCCATCTGTACGATAGGGAGATAAACCCCAACTCATGCCAAATAATGCAATTCGGAATGGAGGGTGCTAATCGTAATGCAGATTTTAATAAACGACCGTGCAAGGTGCCAAGATACATATTTATGTCAAACAAACACATATCTAAAGCATACAAAAGAATTGATTCACTTTAAGACACATACATTCTAATAACAGAACCAGCGAGAATCTGCAATATTTTCGAAATGTTATCCTCATTTGACTAAGTTGAGGTCTTGCATTTTCTTAAAGGCGATCTGTCCAAAGTTTCATGGACGAGGCATTACTTAGATGATACCTAAGATAGAGGATTTGTGTTGGTTGGACTATTAAATCACCATTTATTTCCCATGTATAGTGTTTAAATTTTTTGCCAGCATTGAACACCATAATAGTGGTCTTTGTAGGGTTTGGCCTTAGATTATGTCGGAATGCAAATTCCTCAAATAACTGCAACTTCCGCCCCAGGCCTGATGGAGTAAGATAAAATAAAATAATGTCATCAGCGAATGCTAACCAATGTATCTTCATGGAATGCAACCCGACATCATACATATTACAGTTTTCCCAAATTTCATCTAGGTCACATATATACAAATTGAATAGTGTGGCTGCCAGGTTGCACCCCTGCTTCAATCCCAAATATAACAGATTCCGTTGCTGACCCTCCCTTAGTTATTTTCACCCTGTAAGATGTGTTTGTGTGTAGTTTAACAATCCAATAAATCAAACTCGCCGGTATTCCTAATTTGGCCATCTAATTCCATAATACATTTCAAATTATAGTATCAAAAGCTGTATTCATATCAATGAACGCCATATAGATTGGCCCAAGTTCCTTAGATTTAGTTCCAGCTAACAGAAGCGCCATGATTGTGGTATTAAGTGTTGTACTCATGCCCTTTCGGAAGCCCGTTTGAAATTTTGAATAAATATTATGGACCCCTAGTGTTTTTATAAGTCATATAAAATAAGTATTGCAAAAACCTTTGCTGCAGCATCTGTTAATGAGACTGGGCAATAGTTTTCCGGGTTTGATTGATGACCCTTTTTGTAAATGGGAACTACAATAGAAGTCACCCAAGTCTCGGGTAGTAGCAGAGTCCAGAACATTTGATCAAATTTTATTTTCAGGATCTTTGCCCAAAATATTGGATCTTCCTTATAGACGCACAGAGGTATACAGTCCGGACCTGCCACTCTTGAATGAAATAGCTTATTAATAGCCCATTCAATATCCTTGGTAGACCACTCTAATGGTCCCTCACCTGAGCTTTGTCTAATGTCATAATTAATATGAGTGAATGGTTCTGGAAGTGGACATTTTTTCTCAATGTATTCCCTTCAAGCATCTGCCAGAATAATGTTTTTCGAATTGTTGATTCTTCGTGGGTCGGCATTCTTAATTTCTGACCAGATCTCACGGGTGTTATGTTTGCAGATAGATCTTATCATTTTGCAGTTCTGCCTGTTATAGCTTAATATGAATACCTTTTATCTTGTTTTTATGTTTGTAATATCTGTTTTTTTAGAAACGAAAACTGCGCTTTAGTCAAGTTTTCCTTTTTGACACTTCTTAAATCTTTGTTTTTTTTCCGTTTTAATATTTTAAGATCGTAACCAAACAGATGCTTGGGATGTTACTGCAGTGGTTTCTGCTTTCTGAGAAGGTGTGGCATGACATTGAAAACCGAGGTTGAAACAATCGCATCATTGTGTTAAGCTCTACCGAGACCCTAGCTGCTAATTTATGACATAGTACAGGGTTCCATCTGAGAGAGGAATTGGGGCTCCATCTGTTTCTAATATCTTCAATAACTCATTGGAGCCCAGTTCGGTAAATGTAATATCTAATGATAGTTGAATGGGTGCATGGTCACTGATATTGACCTCCTGTACAACAACCGGCTCCACTATTAAACCAAGTGAATCAGATACACAGAAGTAGTCAATCATGGTACATGCCAAGCCACGTTTCCATGTAAATGGGGGTGATGATGCTGAGCAACTAACATAAAACATTTCCCAATTCTCAAAGAAATAACCTCCATCTCTCACCTCTAATGTCACCCCTATTTTTTTTAAGGTAATTTATCCCTTCAGTCCTTACCAAACAAATCGAATTAAAATCACCTCGAATGACAATTTCAAAATTAGGATTCTGGATATAAGCATTTTCCAGACATAGATCAATGTCATAAAATATTTCATCTATCTGATATTTTAAGGGGTCCCAATAGATACTAAGTAGCAACAATGGCTCCTGTGTTCTACCCTCCAAAATCAAGGCAACAGCCAATATATGTACAGATGTATACATCAACATCATGTGGCATTCAAGCTTAGTATTTACAGCAATAGCAAGGCCTCCAGAAGGGTGACCCTTTCGTGCCTTTGTGGCATATGAACAATACGTTCAAAAGCCTGGTAAGACCAGAGCATCTAATTTCATGGTTTCCTGAAGCAGAAGAACATTTGTGATTTTGGAGGGAGGAATTAAGGAAAGCCATCTTAATGCATTCATATATCCACAAGAATTCCATGAAACAACCACAATCTTCGATCCCCGCTGCTAGGCCATGCCCCTTTCTGGTCTAGCTGAAAAGATTGTTCGCAACAGTGGTTCTATCCATGATAGCTCCTTGTTCTTTCCAGCAACAGAGAGTAGTTGTGAGATACATAGTTTCTCTTCTTGTGTATTAGCAATCTCTCCCAATTGAGTTTCCACTCTGTGTGCTTGACTAATTGGACTGTATTGCAGAAATTTACTGGCAGCCTTCTCCAACAATTCCCTTCTATAAGACCAAAATAGTCTTAAGAATATTTACAGATGGTAAATGACAAGTTATTCTATAGTTATTTTGGATTGGCAGGGAGATCCTTTCAAAATCCTTGGTAGTCAATATTCTTAAAGATGAAATACTGTAAATTAGTCCCAGGAGATAGCTATGATTAATTCATGCTTTTCCTAAAAATGTCTGGTCTCCCTTCCAACCCAATCATGTTGGCCCCACCCTTCTGAATTATTACAGATGATCCACCCGACAAGTTAGAGGTTGTCAATACATGATCTATGGGAACATCACCTGCATGGTAGAAGGGCTATAATTCCCTCCAGAACATTCACGGACACATCCAGTTGATATCTCTCGCTCATCTAGGTTTGGTATCTTAGTGAAACTAGAGCGAATTGCCACTTTTTGTTTGTCAGCGATGGGAATGTCCCTCATTAAACAATTTTGTTAGAATTTCAGGCGTCACAAATCCATCAATTTAAATACTGCAGAACTGTCAACGCCAATATACTGTGAGGGTGTTTTAACGGCTTGGGTCCCACTTAGTTTCCTGCGTTTCCCTGAGCCAATAATCGTTACTGGATTGTCCGTTACTCATCGTTAGATTACAATAGTCTAATGACCCGAATTACGGCAAACATCTGAGTACATACATTTTTTATCACCATTCTTACCAGTACTTCCAGTCCTATGTCGGATCATTTCTATCCCCACTAACAGTAGGCAGACCTTCATCTCAAATTTGCGAGGGCTTATCTGTACATTTCCTGCCTTCGACAGGGAAGTAGTTCATGAGCATTTCTTGTTTCTTTCCCAATACCATCAAGGATCCAACAAGTGGACTCTTTTTTGATACTTCAATTTGTATGGAACCTTCCGTAAAGATTAAATTGGGATCCCTCTTTATTAATGCTTCATCTACATTTCCCTTTTCAGAATTCAGGACATTTCTCATCGAGCTACTTGGATCCTCCCTTTTGTTATGGCTACCCAGATGAGATTGACTTTCTTTGGATAATAGATCAATATCCATTATATCATCCTCCAAAGTTCTCCTACAAATACTTTGATAATCTATTTTAGTATCTTTCCTTTTCACTTCATTTGCGCATTACAATTATTTTTATGTTTTTCGTTTGCAACTTTTCTTTTTTTCCCCGCCCTTTTAACTGAACGTGACTGGACTTTTTTTGTGCACCGTGACAGATGTCCGGACCATTCATTTTCAGGCTCCATTGCGGGGACCACGTTTTTTGTTGGTCTATTATGTTGGTAAGTGCTGATGGGCTATCCAAAGGCTCTTACTGCTGCAATGCAGCTTTCCATTGTTGATTCAATAGAGTTTTGTCCAAGACTAGCTCTCAGGTCAGCAATGTTACAATTCAGTGCCTTTATTTCACCCATGAAACCTGTCAAATATTGCATTTTTACATAATCTTTCCTTTCATTAAGTTCCCTGCTTGAAATTTCATACAGTCCTTCGCTTATTCCAACTGGAGGAGTCTCATATTATTGGGGGCCCTGTTCATGGGTAATTTTTACTATTGAGGCTACTCCATTTTCATGATCACCATTAATGTTGTGACAAGTTTCCCTGGCCATAACAAAGCCTTCAAACCGATTTAGTTTTGTAAGTATGGCATCTATGGTGTATTTAATATCCCGTATTTCAAGGTGAGTCACATCGTGCCCTTTGTCTAACAGATCAAGGATACGAATGATCACTGGAAATGTGTACGGGTGTTAAGAGTCAGGGGTTGATGTTAAATTACAATTGGGCCCTCCGCCATAAGATTTATTGGTAAGCGGGTCCTCTACTAGCATTTAAAGTTAATCAACCTCCGCTATAGTCTGTTTTAAGGTATCCTCTGTTAGCCCTTCTCCTATATCATAGGTATTACTGCATTTATTCCTACTATCTTTATTAATGTTAGGTAGATTAATCGCTGTATTTCCTCGAAGACTTGGAATCAGTGGAGTTAAATGGCCAATTGACAGACACACACGTTTGTCCAAATCCTCCATTGCACCCAAACCTATCTCTGCTGTATCGTTCAACGATTCACCTTTATCATGTTGGTCAATTGGTAGTGCACCTTCCATAGTAATGAAATGGTCCGCCATGGCTAAGTCCGGTATTTCCTGCATAGAAACCCCAACACCCGCTACATTAGCGAGATCGTACACAGATTGATGTACTTGGGCAGTATGTGCAGTCTGTACTTTTATCGTCCCCTCCACCAATCTGGTCACTAATGAAACTAGTTGTGGCAAAGTTGATTGATTGCATTACCCCCTCATTGATTTTACTACAGTAATTATTTTTTGAGTGGGTGTTCAGTTCCATAACGCTCCTCCCACCTTCCCCCTTGGGAGTTCCTGCTAGTTCGTCACTATTAGTCTGTGTGATAATCACCTCAGCACACTTCCCGCTTCTCAGGCCATTGGCCATTTCCCATTAGTAAAGCAGAGAATGTATCTAAGCATCTAAAAAAACACGCAATATTCCTTTGTTAGGTTACACATTTCTGCCTTCAGTATTTACAACTACAAAAAGCAGCAGGGAGTTGCCTACTCACCCACTCACCACAACACCACACTTCCACGCACTTCGAATGCGCACGCGAAATGCGCATGCACCGAAGTATATGTTGGCTTCTGGGAAATCGGGGGGCCGGGCTGTTGTACACCCGGAATCTAAATGGGGAAGGAAGATAATGTATACGGAAAACGCAAATATGTGATTGCCCAATCAGTTTCCCAATGAATCACAGCTCCACCCAGCCCAGGGATGACAGCCCAGCCCTCTAAGAACAACCCAGCCCCTTAATTATAACCCAGCTGAGCCCACACTCAATGCGTTTCACGAATGCAAGCCAGCTAATAATTACTTCAGTAGTTTGAGTCCTTTTGCCTACGTTTCACTTGCTGGGCAGCGGCTGTGCTTCTCCTCCTTATAGCCTTGTTGGTAGTTAGTTAATGTCAGTGAAAAAGAGTTCAACGCAAATCCTCCGTTGAGCAGAGTCCACACCACAACACCATACTTCCAGGCACTTCGAATGCACGCACAGTTCCTTTCCTTTCTGTCTATAATAACAGAGAGCAGGCATGGCAGGTGGTTCATGGGGGTGTGGGGGAGAAAGATGTAGAACTACATGTACAAACGCTGTTTCATTTGGGCATGAGGACCTGGAAGTGTCGGTAAGATATGGAATACAAAAGGATTTAAGAATGCTGCTGAGAGGTTGAACGATATCTGTAGGGGCGAGCAATACATTAATTTTAAGGATTCAGTCAAACGATTTACAGACTAAGCACTAGAAGGAAGAGTGGTTCTGCCAGCAGTATGACAACTGTGCTACAGGTGGAAGGCGTTAGTCGATGGACTATTATTCCTACGAAAGATGTAGCATGTTGCTCTGGAAAATGAGAAACGTTTAAGAAATATTAGCTCAGAACTTTAGGTTTGAAGCTACATCAGTGTTGGCCTGTGTCGCAATGTATAATGCTAAGGAAGGCAGTTTTACTGCAGGATGTATGGTGCATTATGGGGTGGCAAGGACAATTACTATTATTGTCAGTAATCCTGTCTAAGGTTGCAGGCCTGTGTATACTCGGGCTGCAGTGTGTTCAGGCACTACTTTCCCACTCTTTTGCTTCAGTTATGTGGCATGTATCCTACATATTTTCCCAAGTACTGTACCACAATTTGGATGGAACTTGTCATGTATAGTCACATGCACAGTACATCACGAGCCTGCCTCTGTGAACCATTTGCTATGTCACACCATTTGGGCATGTGCCTTTCCTCAAATACTAATTGCCTTTGGTTGGGAAGATCATGTGCTGGGTAAAGCCATGCAAATAGTACATGGATTGCGGTGTGTCCCCGAATGACATTGTTAAGTCAAATTCCGTGTTTGGCATTGCTTTTACTAACTTTGCGAGTCCCCTAAACGTTTTGCCTGCATTCTTGCTTTTTAAACTTTCTATTTCCTGTCAGCAGTTCTTCTAGTGAGCTCCTCCTGCAAATTCTTTTGGTATGCTACTGTTAGTATCCCATATCGCTACTGGGTAGAGGCACTCATTTTGCACTCCCTGTTGTCCCTTTGCAAGCATTCTTACCTAGTAGGTGTGTTAGGGAGCATGTTGGTGGCATCTACATGTTTTCATTTTGGCTAGACCACCCTGTTGCTATTTCTACCACATTGGTAACCGTTAGGAAAGATTTATGGAGCCCCCAACATTTTGCTGTTGCTTTGAACCTGTCCTGACCTTTGGGGGTGTGCCAAGTCTTTTGTTTCATTTACCCTGCTAATCTCATCTGTTTTGGGGGACCTGATCACTCCCTAGGGCTATACAGGAATGTCCCCTGTCGACGCCTAGTTTTTCTAATTCGAAAAAGACAATGTAATACTCTGAGCCAACCATTAGATCGCAGACAATGCATAGCATGGTGAATCTAAGCAGATTCACACGGAGCAGGACATTTCGGCGTGGCCGGTTCGGCGCGGGCCGATTTGGCGCGGCCAGTTCGGCACAGGAGCGGGTTCAGCGCGGCAGCCCGCGCCGAACTGGTCCAACAGAAATGTCCAATCAAAATTACAGACTAAATACCATTGCTTGTGCGGGTGGTGTCATGATTGTTCAAGTACAGTCTGTGGGTATAATATGCACATTTCTGTCACTTTATCCTCTCGCTTCTGATTCAATTAACTACTTGTAGTCAAGGCAACAAGCTTTATTTCTTTTTTCATATTTTTTAAATGCAACCGTGCCAAGGTGCCCAGTGCGGACCCGCACTGGTGGTTGTATCACACCAGGTGTCACGCCTACAGACTGTCCTGGCTTTTCAAGTTGTATGTTTTCGCATTGTGACTCTTTCTCGGAGGCGGCTCCCGAGGCAGCATACCCTCTACCCCCACACCCTAGTTGGGCATGGATATTGACGAACTTCGCATCGCTCTAAGATACACAACAATCTCCCCCTTAAAACCCACAAGGCTTCTATTACACATTGTAGTTTCTGCAGCGTTTGCCGAGGTGAGCCTTTTTCACATAGGCCCCAGTTAATAGTTTGGACTTTTCTTTCATGTGAGTGGATCGGGTTTATTGCCGCTGTAATCTTACAACGCTGGTTCCGCTGGGCCGTAAGATGCCTTTTCCCTGTGGCAGGGTATCGATGGCTCATCAATGCCATTGGCATTTAGACTGATTCCGGCTTCCTTCTGCCTTTATTGCTCTTCAAATACCGATGCTAGAGCTGTCCAGTGTGCTGTTATCTCCGATGCTCAACACTCACCTGATGTGTAGAGCGGTAACACAATGTCAACATGATGTCCATTTGAATGCAGACTACACTTTCCATACTTCAGTGAGTGCAATTAATGCCCACGATATTGAGAATGGTAATCCTTAAGCGTGTGGAAAAGGTTATGCCTTTGTACTTTTATCTTGTTTGAATTGGCTGAACATTTTCAACCTTACAATACTGTGCACCAAAACGTCCCAGCGCCAAAACATCCCGTTGCCGAACTGGCCGCGCCAAATCAGCCCGCGCCGAACTGACGGTGCCGAAACGGGGTGTACCGGATTCACAAGATCCAGAAATCACCAGACAATGAGGTGTGATAAGGATAATGTGTATGTTTCTATTTCGTTTTTAGTAATTTTATGGCTTCTTGCATGATGTGTCTACAGGCTGATGGCTGCAGATATGTTCCTACCGTAGTTTTTTTATATTCTCACGTACACTTTTGCATTTTACCACATAATACTTTGTAGAGAACCAAATACTCTAAAATGGTCTTGTCACGAGATTTCACCCTTTGCTTTTGGCTTCTTTAATTTTAGCCTTCGTCAAGCCCTCTCAGGGCTGGATTTACCATATATGGTGTTAAGATGGATTTTCAGAATAAACCCTGGAGTGGATTGTGAGAGGCCAACCCATTATGGATAACGGGAAAGATACGGAAGTCTAGCCAAACCCAGGCAAGGTAGTGTAGCAGAGCAGTAAGGCTTAGGCTCAGGAGCGGTGTGAGAGTGATATAGGGCTACAACAAGGGACACAGAACACTCCATTAACTCCAGTTAGACAGAAAAGTGCATACAAATATATATTTATTAGGCCTTTAAGATACACTCAAAGAATACAAAAACTTCTGGTAAGCATTATTACTAAACTATCATCAAATACAGATACATTAACCTTTCTGGGGTTCTGCTAACATAACACCAACATTTTTAGAAACAGTTATGCACTTGAAGCAGAGTTCGAGCACCACCTCTCCTAAATGGATTAATGCTGTCACTGGGATCAGGCTCTGGTATCTTACTTCTGTCGATAGATGGTCTGCTCAGCCTTCATTTCAAAATTCCACTCCTGCTTCTGGATATTCCCTTTCTCCTCCTCCAATCAACGCCTCCTCTCCTCTTCCCATCTACCTGCTGCTTCCACCTCATCAAGGTTTCACTTCTATCGCCAGTTGTTATATGGGTCTCCTTCCTCCACCAGACTACTCCGCTCCTCCTCTTTTAACAGTGCCCTACTCCTCCTCAAAGCTGGACATTTTCCACCCAGGTTTTATTCAGGCTGCTATGCTCTTCCCAACAATTCTGAACTTCCCCTTACAATGTATAGTCCTCCTCCTCTCTCTGTCTCTTCCACCCCTTCTCTACCTTAATTATCTCCTACTTGATTTATGCCTCCACTCCTTCACACCTCTTTCAACTCCCCCTGCTTCCTCTCTCCTCTTTCCCCTCCTTCGCAGATCTCTCACACCTCTTCCTTCTACTCTCCATACTCCCTCAAATGTTCTACTGACTGCTACACTGTGCTCTTCTTGCAGCTATCTACCTCCACCAACCCACAAACAGCAGTTAATATATGCCTTCTATAGTGGTCTGACTGTCCCCCCTCTAGTGGGCTGGACTTTGTGCAAGGGTCACCAGTGTGTAACTATTAGTTTTTGCCTATAATTGGTGCGTCTTCATTTCTAGTTGTTTTTGACCTGTTTTGGTTAATGGAATGCTTAACTATGGCGTCAGATGGTCAGTGGCTTCAAAAAACACAACTGCCATCTTGCGATTCCCAATTCTCTTGTGCGCATGCTCTGTAGCTTGCTCGGATTGCACGCTTCTCTGGCAGCAAACAGATTTGCCTGTTAAGGGAAACCTTCATTGTCCATATCCAGTGACTGTTACTGGGAACCTCTGTCCATCTTGCACTCAAAGCTTATAAGAGTCACAAAGCAAAGCTAAATGCTGTTCATGTTCAGATGGATTTTTAGAATTGTGCCTGGTGGACAGATTTTAGGAGCCGTCCCTAGTTATAGTGAACAGGGTAACTCTGAGAGGTTACCAAACCCCAATCAAGGTAGCAATGAGAGCAGCCAAGCCTATTCTCAGAAGAGAATGAGCGGGGTCAGTGGTCCACAATGTGTCCACACAGGGAAAGACACCAACTCAAAATTTAGACAGGTAAGTACAAAAAAATAGAATTATTTTAGGCCCAAAATGCACTCGAAAATTAAACCAGCAAGTGAGATAATATTGCATAACACTCAATTATAAACATATATACAGTCACCATAGGTTCTTATACATGCATTCAATAACTTAATCAACAAAAGATGGAATCAGTCACAAGAAGTTTGCCCTAGCTTCAAAAGTCCAATTCCTATGAAGAGTGGGGCCGTGTGCCCAAATGTGTCAATTCTTCTCCCCAGAAAGTGTCTGATGTAGGTAAAGTTCTTGTGATGGCGAATGGTCCAGAGAAGATATTCAACTAAGTTGCTTGTAGGTAAAAATGTGTTTCTTTTTTTTTCTTCCTTCATTTTATACAGTTGTACAAAGCAAATGTGCTTCTATCTTTTAGGTACAACTGCTTTAGACACATTAATCAAAACGCTGTGGAATGGAAGAATATCTCAGGTTTGTTCTAAGGTTTATTCTAAGGAGAACATAGGGGTAAAAATGCTTTGCATTTACTTACACTACTGAGTCCAATTTTCCCAGAGGACTAGATCGGTCCACTTGGGGTCGCTGGAGGTAGGTTTTCCTGCTGTTGGTCCCAGCGAAAGGTGCCCAGGAGCTGCGGGTGCAAAGAATCTTCCGGGCGTGCCCAGGAGCTGAGTACAACCCTTCGTGAAGAAATGCAGGAAGCACTGATGCAGGCCTCTTCAGGACACTTCACACGACCAGGGAAGGTAAGTTCCAGTAACAGCCACCGCACACAGCTTCCAGTCGCGGTTGAAGACTACCTTCCAGAGCAGGATCCCTTTAAGCTGGGAGGCTCACATTTGGCAGGAAGGCAACTTACTCCACAAGCTGGCGAGTACTGAAGTTCCGGCGACTGTTAGGGAGAATTCTCAGAAATGTGCTAATTCCCTCCACCTTAGAGAACCCCAGCAACTTTGCTGGATTTTGAGGACTTGATTTTTTAACCTGGAAAGAGTGAGACCCTTTTTTCCCCACTCTCTCATGTATTTGATGTGATTTTCTACACTGTGTTTCTTTTGGTTATGGAGTCTAGCAAACTCCATAGGCATCATCTTTTACAATTGTGTCCCAAAGCACCTTCAGTGCCGTGACAAAGGGAAGTCTTCCAGATTTCCGAAGGTTTAAATACCTTCTCTGGGATAAACTACTGTTTCCCAGAGCAGTAAAGTGAAATTGACTTTACTTAGCCTTGTAACTTTCAAGACCCAGCACACACTATCTTACAATAGAGTGCTGGAGGGGTTACCTAGTATCCCCTTTGTCTAGCTTCTTATGTAACATATTTCATGTTACCCTTTCCTCAATGAATGGCTGGTGGCAGTGGTTTCATTTTGAACCAACGTGGTTTGCATTTACCGCGACCGTTCGCGTCTCCGGTAAAGCAACCGTGGGAGCAATCTTTTTCAAAATGGCGCAGAGCCATCTTTGATAAAATGGCCCCCGGTCTTCTTTTTTAGCCATGTCTTTGTGGAAAGGTCCTTCTAGAGAGTTTCTCTGCGCCCCAAACCAGGTTTGACCTCTTTGTTCATTTCGCCTTTGGCTGGGTTTCTGAGTAAAACCCGCCTCTGGCTCCAGAGTGTCTGGGGTAGGCAGGAAGTGAGGGAGGTGCCCGAAACTCCCTGTGCTTCGGCTCCTAGGAGCAAATGCACTCTGTGGTGATTGGCTGGCTGACTGTCCGGCAAGGACAGCCACCCTGCTGGGTGAGTTGCAGCTAGGCTGGAATGAATGGGAGAGAACTGAATAAAAGGCGAGTCTCTTGGCTTGGAAGGCAGAGTCGACCATTGGACGAAGGAACCGAAGAAGAGCTTGAAGAGGACGCTTGCTGCAACTCCTGGACCGTTGGTTTGCCTGGTGAAGCCCTGCTGCAGTGGCAACTTCGTATCGACCGAGAAGCCCCTGCAAAGACGACTTTTCCCTTTGAGTTGGTGGGACCATCCGTCTCGGAGCTGATTGAATTTCCTCAGAGCTGCTACACGAAACCAAATGGCCAGGGAGAGGTACACCAGATTGTGTGCGTTGCTTTTATGCTGGCCTAAAGCTTTTGGAAGATCCTCCAGACTCCCACGAAGCAGGACTGACCAAGCCTGAGCCCCCTCAACAGAGTGCAGGACCCCAGAAGCAAGGAAAGTCCACCTTGACAGCCAGGAACTGCCTTGTTGCTATTTGCGGTAGCCGCAAAAAGCTTAAACGTGAAACAGCCACTGAAAGTGAAGTTTGCCGGTTGCAGGTTTTGACAGTCCCAGTGCATTGCAGGAGTCCCCCGACATCCTCCCTCTTGTCCCCACAACTGAGGCCCAGGAACAGTGAGATCTGCAGAGCTGCACAGGAACGGAAGTCATCAGCTGCATCTTTTCTTCTTTACCAAGGTACTGTAAAACAAGTCTAAGAGAACTTACCTCTTACTGTGGAAGTGCTTGTAACTTCTGCAACTCACAAGTCTAATCAGCTTGTGGCCCTACATTTGATTCTTCTTTTTATCCAAGACTCCTAAGAACTTGTGCAAAGACTCTTCCATTTACTTCCCTGAAGTGCTGCATCCTATACAAAGACTTTTGCCTATGGACTTTGGCTTAGCCTATTTAATTGTATGACTAAGAGGATCTGAAAGTATTTGCCCTGCTTAAGAATATTGGTGATCTCTTGTGTTCTAATACCCTTTGCCTTTTACCAACTTTTAAGAGGGTTCTGAATGCCAATAGTAATATATTAATGTCCCCAGCACCCTTGTTATTGAAGTAGCCTGTGGGTGTAGGTTGTGTCTGTGGGCCATCCCAAAATGGTCTTGTCTGACTCAGAGGGTACAGTATTGAAGTGTATTTGTGTGTTACTAGTATATTGCTCCCTTCTAAAGAAGGCTTTATAACCGACTGATAAATTAATAATTGTTTATGCAAGAAACCTTGGGTGTAAGAGTTTATTTGAATACCTGTAGCTGTGAACCTTGGTGTAACTCCACTACAGCTCACATTTCCCCTCTTGAGATAAGCCTGGCTGCTCAACACGCTACTAAAACTGTGTAGTACAAGCTTCTACCAAAGGTTGGGTTGCCTATACGTGTAGTCATAGTTGCTTGTAGTGTTCCCAGAGGATACTGCATTCAGACTTTGCCTAACAGCGACAAACGCAGAACGGCAATGGCACTAGCGAAGTAGCCCACTGAAGAGCAGGTCAGTCCACCGAGTGGGCCAGGGACACTTGCGAAGGCTCAGGATGGCTGGATCCTTGAGAACACATCGAGACAGATTAGTCCCACCGATCCAGGGGTTGAAGCACTGCACAGGGGAACTCTGTGAGGTTAGTCAAACCCAATCAGGGTAAGCGTGGAGAGTGGTCAGTCCACCGGTTGGTCCTGGGACACTTCCCACGGCTCCAGACAGCTGGATCTCGAGAAGGCATTTAGATTGGTTGCTCCCACCAGTCCAAGGGTTGAAGCACTGCAGAGGGCCTGCGAAAGAAGCAGCTTTCCCGGGCAAATGCATGACCATATAAGGGATTTCCTGAGCTGAGAAGACAGGAAGAAGACCAAACAACAATAGGGCCAAAAGACGAGCGTAAATCTTGCAGCACTGCCATTTTAAGACAGTAGCCACGTTTAGTAGCCAGATGCAGTAAACGGGAGTGTGCACACTAAAAAGAACGCAAACATTATAAAAATATATCTGCTGCCACCAGCTTGTCTTTAGGCACATATACAAGTAACCAAAAAACACAAATGTATCCCCACTGAACTGCATTGTAAGATGCTGTGTGCACTGTTAAAACGTTACCAGAAAGGTTAAAAGGTAAAAAGACAAAAGGGAAACCTAGTTTTCCAGCACTGATAGTCACAATGACAAAATGAGCAAAAGACCATCACTTACCTGTGAAAAGTCAGGACAGGTTAAAAAACAAAAGCAAAATGTTTGGGGAGGTCCATAGAATATGGAGGGAAAGTTGCCTTAAGCTAAATCTTTCCTAACAGCACTCTTGACTACCTCTTTGCTCAATCCAAGGCATAGGCTGAGGACTATGCCATTTTAGCACCCTAAAACACAGGCGACTGTCAAGAATGAAACAGAGGCCCTTGATACCACAATGTTTCATAGTTTTGTGCCACCATCTCTGATAAAATTATTGTCTGATATGTTTAAGGATTTCATACAAGTTAAATAAAGTTGGAAGACTGCACACATCTGGATAATGGATAGTTCTTTTAATATGCAGGAAAACATTTTAAGAGATAAGAAGGAAATAGATGAATTCAAAGATGTGTTTTATGACTGCTGTCCCGATGGTACACTGCAGAATATAAAGATTGCAACTTAATTGCCTTCCAGACAGCTGTTTAGGGTCATAGAAGACTAATAGTTCAATGGGGAAATATTGAGGCAAAACAGATAATAGCATCCTAAATCCCAAAAGAGGAGACTATCGGCAAAGCAGAGTAATAAAGTGGAGTAGCCCAACGAAATATTGTAGACAAAAGAATTCTGACGCCCAGAATGGCATAAAAGTATCTGTTTTCAGCATTCTTCAGGTGAAATAAGCAGTCTGTTGACTAGGTAGGCATGAGAAATTGCTCAAATGTGCGAGAAGTGCAAATAAAACTATTTTTTCATTTGATCTTTGGTATTACAGTTTTTGTTAAATCATTTTTTTCTTTTTTACTTAAGACTGTCTGCAGGAACATCTTTAGCAGCTGGGCTGGTTAATGCAACTGAGGTGGTCATGCTTCTGAATTGATCGCTGGCTCCAAAATGTTACTGCTGGCAGCTTTCTGGTCACTTGTTTCTGGCTTGACGGATATGTTTTTTTGGCTCTGCTGTTTAGCAGGAAGGCTTGGGTTGCAGGCACAAATGACAAGTTTGCCTGGCAGGCCGTGGTGCTGGCATTTCAAGGAGCATAGCTTGTATTGTTTTTAAAAAAACATCTCTTTTATAGCGGTTTAAGGCAACTATTTTCATTCAAAAATACTGCACCTGATTAAATGAAATCGTACAAAAGACATGTTGCTTTAGGTGCATTTACAAATGACAGAAGAAACTGACATCTGAGATCGGACTGTTTCCATGTGACTTGTTTTTAAAAATATGGACCAAGTACACCTTACACGGCTGCCTAAATGAATTAATCTATCCTATCCTATCAGACCCTACTTTACAACCTCTGTTCTCTTCCTTTCACCCTTACAGATGTTGACACCTGACTGGTTTATCAGGAATTTGCCCAATGACCTCACATATAGATATGGATCCTAAATGATTATTTCGAAACAAAGAGAGCCTGACCTCCCGGTGCAATGTTGGCTCCATGGAGCAAAGATTACAGAATCTTCAGGTTTTACTATTTTTCTAGGTGCCGTTATAGGTACTGTACATTGACTTTGGTAGTGCAAATATCTCTTAATGTTTATTCTGCCTATAAATATTTTGTGTATTTAATAGTAGTCTTTTTTTTATAATTGCATAGCTCATTTAGGGTGTGCAGTTTTATATACGTCTGCTTCTTTTGCAGTGAATGTGCACTACTCCATGACTTTGGTGATTTAAACAAAGTTTGTTTTCTGTATTCTTCTAGTAAGGCGTGCTTACAAGGAAGAAGTGGCTTCCTCAGTGGGATAAAAATAAACTTTGGCTTATTCAAAAATACCTTATCTAAAAATAATACACTACAACGTTTAATTCACTCATACTGGTATATAAGGCTGGAGAGTACCTAGCTGAGAATACGCGGATAAATCTGACTACTAGCTCCAGGGTTAGTCAGAGCACCAACCTAATATATGTTGCTCTCCACGTAATATAACTCTAGATTGCACTCATTTACCAGGAGCTGTACAAGCTAAAGCAGCCAGATACCTTGCTGAAGGGTGGAGAAAAGGTTGGCCAATGCAACCACAATTAAGGACTAATTTGGGGACAAGTTTGCGGGAGAAAGTGAAGTAGGTGAGAATGGAATAGTTTGAATGCCTCCTGTCCTTTTCTCAATTGCAAACAATTGGTACTAGACCCCCGGTTAAGCTGTTCAAGTAGAACAAGATAAATTGCTCTCTATCCTAGACGCTTCAGAAGCCTAGTCGACATCTATGAAGAAGCTGGCTAGAAAAGGTTTATAGAAGAAGGAGGAGAAGTGAGAAGGGTTGTAATCTCCCAGAAAGCCTGGAGGAAAGAGCAGACACCAGCTCTGTCCCCATCTGGGACTTATGATCTCTGATAAATAGGTTTGTAAAACAGTGCTGCCATATCACTCAGTGAAGGAAGCTAAAATTAAGAAGCACCTTGAAATCTCTGCTATTAGCAACACTCACTGCTGATGGCACTGTCCTTTGGGTCTACCAAAGCAGCCTCAGAATTGATGCAATTATCTCAAAAGGACCCAGTTTCTGGTATCAGGGCTTCCACCAAGTAAAAAAATCAATTCCTTTGTCCTCAACAAAACCTCCGACTTGATGACCCAATGTCCACCCTATTTAGAAGGGTGTTCTAATCAGTTGTAGACCTGATCACAGAGGTACTCAAGAAAGGTTGTGGCGTTTTAGATGTAGGATGCAACCATTGGGAGCTTTCAGCATCCATCATCAAGCCAGATGTACCTTAAAGATTGAATCAGTGCCATGTCGGAGTCCTTTCTAATCGCAATTACTTACTTAAAAAATGTCTCTTTCCACAAGAGGACTTCTAGACTATGATAGACGGGACATCTAGAAGTGAATGGCAGCTGTGTCTCCCTCTCCTTCTGCAACAACTTGGGTGCAGGTTTCTAATCGAAATCCAGGAAGTGAGAACCGGGCACAGCCAACAGAATCTGTGTGATTAGCTGCAGCTCCGGCTCTACTTGAAACTAGTGATCTACAGCATAAGCTGGAGACCATAAAACTGTTGAAGTAAGCCGGTGGCAGAAAGGTTCAGCTGAAACAAAAGTACCTGGGAACCTTAGAAGAGGTTAACATGCCAGTCTCCCGCAGAAACAATCATACATCTTCGAGCAAAAAGAGATTAACAAATGGTAGTCGATGGGCAAGTTTGTGTGGCTTCAAAGCTCAGACTTTGAACCTAATTTATGAGGTGGGTAACGTTCTGGAAACTACTTTCCTGTGGGTACAGACATCCCCGGGAGTTTAAAGAAAAGACGACTGGAATGGCAGGTAGCAAAATGTTCATTTAATGCTGTGCAATAGTCACCTGCCAGTGCTTTAAATAAAAATCAGGATATAAGGTCCAGGACATTGCAGGTCTCCCTTGATATACTTCAGTTATTCCTGCACAGAGACAAAGGAGCCCAATACATAGTTGTTGGGAAACATATCTCTTTTAGGCAACTTTTCCTCCATATTCTACAGACCCCCAAACCTTTTGCTTTCGTTTCACACCTTGTCCTGACTTTTTGCAGAGAAGTGAAGCCTTCAGCTTCACTTCACTGGCTTTTTGCTCATTTGTTATGGGGAAACTGACTAGTCCTTCAGACTGTAAGTACCGGGAAACTCTGTTTCCCTTTAGTATTTTTCCTTGTCGTCTGGGTAACATCTTGCACAAAGCATCTTTCAATGCAGTGCAATGGGGATACTTGTGTATCACCCTAGACTCGCACCAAATGGTTTTTGGTAACTTTTAAAAGTGCCTAAGACAAGGTGGTGGCAGCAGTTATATTTTTACCATTTGTGCTATATTTTTAGTTAGCTCATTTGCATTTAGCGCAATTGGCTAACTGTAACTAGTGTCCTAAGATAGCCGTACCACAAGATTTTTCGCTTGTTCCTGGGTCATTTTGTTCTTTGGCCTTCTTCTCAGTTTAGGAATTCCCTTTTATGGTCATACATTCACCCGGGAATACTGCTGGCAAGCTAGAGCATGCCATGTTTGCCTGCGCTCAGGAAGTGGGCTGGGACTGTCTGGTCCCAATCCACATACTGGTGCCAGTATGTCTAGTGTGCATGCATGAGTCAGCCCTACAATGGTCCTTGATTGGACCACTGATGGTTTGCATGAGTGGTGAAGACCCTTGCTTTTGGAAGGCCAAGTGTTAGGGGAGTTTTCCTAAAGTATACCAACAGGTGAGACTCTATAAAACTATCCCTTGGTATGCAGGCCCCAACTCTTAGTACAACTCTGTACTATGTGTTTATTTATTTATTGTTCACTTGTTGGGCCGCCTATACAGAAAGTAAATACTGTTCAAAACGCCCACTGGGCAAAGGGAGGGAACAGAGTGTGAAACGTATTAGTAAACACAAACATTTTCTTTTTTTTTTTTTTAAACCATTCGGGGGGAAAAGGTGTTGTGGGGGAAAGGACGGACCTACTATGCTTGGTGAGAATTTAGAATGTGCACGTGCAACAAGGAAAAGGGAAGGGGGAAGTGCTAAAGTGTCTGTGTTAGGTAAGATTTGGTGCAGTACCCTTTGGGTGCACTACAACCACCATGCTCTTCTGACAATAGGAACCCAACCTTTGGTATAAGTCTGTACTACACAGGTTGGTAGTGTGGCTGAGCAGCCAGGCTTATCTCAAGAGGGGTCAATGTGAGCAGTAATGGAGTTAGAGAGACATTCACAGTGACGAGTATCCAAATAAACACTTATTAAAGAAGAAGTTGGCAATATTTGGAAAAGAAAGTGCACTTATAGAATTAGCAACGAAAGTGCATAGTGGACCCTATTGCCAAAATATGCTTGAACGTGTAACAAAACCCAAATGTCTTTCCCTAGCCCTAAGAACCTTCGCTCCTATCTATTGATGAAGTTTAATAATAAAGAGGCTTTAGAAACGAAAGGTGCACAGCTCGGTCTAGTGAGCTCCTTGCGGATGTGCCGCTTGTGCGGAAATCAGCTAATGGAGTCCCTTGAACATTTGTTGATTCACTGAGTCTGGTGGAACTGCGATTTAAATATCTAAAATCTTACGATAACACATTAGATATCAATAATCTTTTCCAACATATGGCCTCATTTTATGATTGGCGACAACTGTAATTGGATCTATTACATGGTATTATTTTATTAACGCATTGTAGATATGTTTAAGAGTTTGTAGATTTGTATTTTTAGGTCAGATATTTGTCTTTTAAATTATGATAATTTAGACTATATTAAAATGTAGGTTCAGTGTCACACCCTTGAAATGATAATATCTTCAAGGGTAGGTGACACTACTTCTTTTGTATCTTGTTTGAGTTTTAATGGACTAAAATCTGATATAATGATATAAAGGTCTTAATGTGTTTTCTCATTGTTTTAGCGGAGTTGTTGGTAACGGATATTATGTATTGGAAATGTTATGTATTTTGTGCCAGTTTGTATTATGTGTTGTATATAAATAGCCTGCTGGCAACAAGTATATTAATACAAATTCAAATAAACACTTACACTCAAGGTTTCTTGATTAAACAATTATTTATTTAACAGTCAGTTTGAATAGGCCTTCTTCAGAAGGGACAATATAAAGTAATACACAAATACACTCCAAAATACACACTCTTGGTTTCTCTAAATCAGCAAGTACCCATTTGGGATGGCACACAGACACTTCCTACACCCTCAGGTGACATAAATAACTAGGACACTGTGGACATTAATATATCACTGGTACATTTAAAGCAATACTGAGATTGGCGTCAAAGAAAAAGATTTTAGAATAAAACAAGAGATCTCACCAATATTCTGAAGCAGGTACGTACTTTTGAAACCGCTTCTGCAAAGTAAGTTAAGCCTTTCCTGGAAGGAAGGTAAAACACAATCAGAGGGCAGAAGAGTCATTCAGGGAGCCAGGCCAGCCAAAGTCAATTGGGCCAAAGTCTAGGTGAGCTGAAGCACTTCTTGCAGGTACGTAAAAGTCTTGCACAATGTTTTAGAAGTCTTTGTAGAAAAGTGGAATCAATGTGGGGCTACAAGCTGGGAGGCTTGTGAGGGGTAGAAGATGCAAGCAACTCTTCAGAAGCAACCAAGACAAGTCTCAACTGAGAACAAGTAAGGCTACACAACATGAGATAAGTTCTTTTAGACTGTACAGTACCTTTGGTTAGAAGAAATGATTCCAGCTGGCTTCTGTTCCTGTGCAGCTCTGCAGATCCTGTTGTTCCTGAGCCTCAGTCGTGGGGACAAGAGTGAGGACTTCAGGGGACTCCTGCACTGCAAAGGGCCGGTCAGCAGCAGCAAAGGTCAAACTTCAATTCAGCGGCATTTCGCGGTTTCAGCTCCGCGCGTCTCAGCAAATAGCACCACCGCGGACTCTTGGATACCATTCTGGACTTTCCTCGCATCTGGGGTCCAGCACTCTGTTGAGGTGGCTCAGGCTTGGTCAGTCCTGCTTCCTGGGAGTTCGGAGGATCTTCCTGGAGCTCGGGTCCGACTTAAAAGCGATGCACTCAATTTGGTGTTCCTCTCCCTGGCACTTCAGTACCAGCAGCAGTGGAAGTACAGCCAGCTTCGAGAGGATGTCCAAACAAGTTCACTTTGGAGTTGATTGGTCCCACCAACTCAAGGGGAGAAGTCGTCCCTCCAGTGCTTCTCTAGCTGAGGCGAATTCCGAGCTTCAGCACAGCAGAAGGGCTTTACCGGGCAAACCAACGGTCCAGGAGTTGCAGCAGGCGTCTCTTCCAAGTTCTTCTTCAGATTCCTTTGTCCAGTGGTTGACTGTGCCTAACAAGCCAAAAAGTCTTGCCTTTAATACAGGTTTCTTCCATTCATTCCAGCCTAGCTGTCGATCACACAGCAGGGTGGCTGTCCTTGCCGGACAGCCAGCCGGCCAATCACCTTTGGGTGCATTCCTGTAACCAAGGGGATTAAGCACAAGGAGTTTCGGGCACCTCCCTCACTTCCTGCCCCTGCCAGACACTCTGGAGCCAGAGGTGGGATTCACTCATGAATCCCGCCAAAGACAAAACGAACAAAGGGACCAAACCTGGTTTGGCGCGCAGAGTAAATCTCAAGAAGGACCTTTAAAACAAGAAATGGCAAAAAAAGAAGACCGGGGCTATTTTGCAAAATGGGCACCCATGGGTGCTGTACAGCAGCTGCGAGCGCAGCCCGTGATAAAAACACACAACGGTAGTTAAAAGTAAACCTCTGCCACCAGCCATTAATTGTAGAAAGGGTAACACATAAAAGTGTGACATGAGAATCTAGACAAAGGGGATACTAAGTAACCCCTCCAGCACCCTATGGTAAAATAGTGTGTGCTGGGTCCAGAAAAGTTACAAATGTAAGTAAAGTCAATTTCACTTCACTGCTCCTGGAAACAGTAGTTATCCAAGAGAAAGGTATTTAAACATTTGGGATATCTGAAACACTTCCCTGTGCCACTGCACTGAAGGTGCTGTGTGCCACATTGTAAAACGATGATGCCTATGGAGTTTGTCAGACTCCCAAAACCAAAAGAGATACAGTGTTCAAATCAGAGTAAGATACATGACAGAGTGGGAAAAAGGTCCCACTCTCTCCAGCTTAAAGTGCTAGAGTGCAGCAAAAGTGCTGGGGGTCTCTAAGGTATAGAGGAATTTGCACATTTCAGAGAATTCTCCCTAACAGTCTGTGCATGTGGGTGAGCCACAGAGAAGTGCATAGTAGAAGTGCATGGTGAGGAGAGTGCTACATGGGCAGGGGCCGTGATGGCTAAGGGCAAGCCTTCAAGGTGAAGGGAGTGCAAGGGCAAGTGCTGAGGGGGGACAGGAGCTGGGACGATTGGGTGTGGGAGGTCAGGGGCCCCGAGCATGCATGAGGGCCCAGGACACCAATCACAGCAGCTGTGCAAATTAGCAGAGGTCTACCCAAAGGTTTGGTAGAATGGCAGAGCAGCCAGGCTTATCTTAGCAGGAGGATGTGAGTTGTAGGTAAGTACAATATACTCAGTAAATACATAGGGCCTCATTTCAATAGTGGCGGTAAGGCAACAACAGCGCTGGTAGTGCTACCAGCGCCGTTGTTGCCATGCCGCCACATTACGAGTTCTGCTCGCGGGGGCCGCTCTGCACGCCTGGTTAGACCAGGCGTGCAGAGCGGCCCCCGCGAGCAGAACTGGATGGTAGCAACGGTACCGTAATGAATGGTACCGCTGCAACCATCCTCCCCATTCCCATTGAGCCCTATCGGGGCTCAAATGGGAATGGCGCAAGGGGAATTACCGGGCCCGCCGAGGTTAGAATGGCCCGTTAATTCCCCCTTCGCGGGACCCGGAGTCCTGAAGAAACCCACACAATTGTATTTATAGTAAAATATACATTTACTATATATACACACATGGCAAAGTTATACTCAGGAAAGTACTAGTTAAACTAATCAACACGATAGAAAACATCAGCAATACTTCAGGTGAGTAAACCAATAGTAAGGAAATATAGTTCATGAACACATTTCAATGGTAAGTAACTTGTTATAGTCACTCAGAAAATGTTCTTTTGTAGGAATAAAAAGGGTTATTCAGCACCAGCAATAGCAGTTAAATACTTTGAAAGACTTGTTATACTGTTCAGTGGCCTATAGGCTTCAGTAGTCCATCCCTATCTAGGTATTAGTTCTTCAAAGTCAGATTGGAGAGGCCACAGGTAAGGCACGGCAGCAGAAAAGGTAAAGTTTCAAATGATTCCTTAATTACAAGTGCAATGCTCTTGAAGGTCAAAAAGGTTTCAGGGACCTCAGGAAAGAGATCACACAACACAAAACATGTATACAGTCGCAGTCAGTAAATGCAATGATACAGTTCACCATATACCTGAAACGAAAGTTAAGCAATTGTATCAACAGTCCACAGGAATGGGAGCCTTAACTTTTTAGGTCCAATCCTAAGTTGAATGGGGCCTTGTTCCCAAAAGTTCACAAGGTAACTTTATACATTGGTAAAACATTAGGAAATGTTCCTGTGGGTGTGAAGATTGTTCCAGAAGTTGTTCACAGGGATTTACAGGTGAGTAAATTACCTTTCTCAGCAGACATTTAAAAACCATTGGATTGGAATAATAAATCAAAGTTCTTCACAAACTTTGTAATGGAGGATAGGGGCATTGGTAAGTATTGCAACTACTCACCACCCTTACTCCAATTTTCCCAAAGTACTCGGCAGGTCGAATGGAGGTTGCTGCAGGCAGGTTTTCCCGCTGTTGGATCAAGTAGACTTTCCTTTTCCTTTGAACATTTGGGGAATTGACATTGGGAAACCCTGGGGAAGGTATTTACCCAGGACAGGTGAAGATTATCCAAAATACTGGTTAAGTACTCTTTATCCTCTTATGTTGTTTATGATTTCCTTTGAATGTTTTGTTGTTTAGTGTGAGGACCAGTTTTGTGTATGTTAGGCGTTATTGCCTTAGCCTTTAGACCAGGTAGGGTATTCCCAGATAGAATAAGAGTAGTGAGGATTCATTTGCCAATTTGTCTCTTAATAAAATCTCTAATCTTGAGAAAAATACAAGCAGTTGTCAGCCTCACATTACTGACCCATCACAACATCAAGTACCTCTTCTGAGAGGTCCCAGTCATTATACCTTATCCTTCCAAGAGCCACGCATATAGGTTGAGGGATTCCGTTTTCGGGTGGAAGACCCAAACTTCCGAGTGGTATAGGAGGTCAAGCGTCGAGGCAACCAGAGATGGGCAGAGGGTCAACTCCATGAGTTTCAAGTACCACGTTCTCCTCTCCCAATCCGTGGGGATCAAGATCACAGTGGCTTGAAACCCCTTCAACCTCCTGAGAACCCACATAATGACAGGTATCAGAGGGAAGGCATAGTGGAGGTCGAAAACCCACTCCACTAGGAATGCCCCCCCCCTTGTGCGCCCTTCCCTGGGAATTCCCTCAAGCAAAACTGTCTGCACTTCGAGTTGGACCTTGTGGTATACCGATCCACCATCTGGGTACTCCCCACTGATTGAAGATCTCCTCGAGAACATCCTGGCACACTTCGCACTCGTGTGAGACTGTGCTCTGCCTGCTAAGAGCATCCGCCAGCCCGTTCTCCGTTCCTGCTAGACAGACAGGTGAAGCGGGGATCTGGTTCTCCAGCAACCAGAACAATGGTTGCATCACCTCCTTGCAAAGGGGCAGGGACCGAACACCCCGGTTTTTTGAGGTAGAACATGGCCACCGTATTGTCTGTCATGACCAGGACGTGCTTCCATTTGAAAGAAGGGGCAAAGGCCATCAGGGCTAGCCTGATTGCCCACAACTCCAGCCTGATTATATGCCACGAGCTCTCCATTGGTGATCAAAGGCTGCTCACCTGCAGATCCCTGAAGTGAGTGCCCCAACCCTTTAATGCACATCCATAACCACTTGGGCCTGGGGCCACGAAGGCCTGTCCTCATATTTTCTCTGCTGGCCCACCAAGATAGGGCACTGGCCACCGACCTCGATACTTTGAGGATGTCCTTCATGGCAACGAACTTCTGGGACCACTGATCGCTCAGTAGCCATTGCAAAGAGCACATGTGCAGCCTGGTCTCTGGCACGAGAAAAATGCAGCAAGCCATGATACCTAAGAGGCAGAGAAAGGAAGCCGCTGGTAAACTGTCCTGGTTCTGAAAGATTTTGGCCATTTGCATGAGACTGGTGACTCTTTCTTCAGGGGGAAAGACCATCCCCAACAGTGTTTCCAGGACTGCTCTGATGAACTGCAGCTTCTGCGTTGGTGTGACATGGAACTTCTGGAAGTTAAGGGTGAAGCCGAACCTGTGTAGCAGTATGCATGTGTCCTCAGCTGAGTTGATACTTGCTCTGGTGAGCTCCCTCGGATCAGCCAGTGGTCCAGGTATGGACATTTGTGGACAGCGGATCTCCTGAGGTGCACCGCCACCACTGCCATCAGCCTGGGGAAGACCCTGGGTGCAGAGGTTAGCCCAAATGCGAGCACCTTGAATTGGTAATGAGTGTCCCCTGTGACAAATCTCAGGAAATACCTGTGCTTCCAATGGATCGGCACATGAAAATAAGCATCCTGAAGATCCAGTGACACCAACCAGTCCTGCCGTTGCAGATCCTGGAGAATTTATTTCAACATCACCATTTTTAACTTGTCGTTCCTCAGGAACTTGTTGAAGGCTCTGAGGTCCAAAATGGAACGGAGTACTCCCTTTTTTCTTGGGTACCAGGAAATAACAGGAACACCAGCCTGCTTGCTTAAAAATGGTAGACCTTACCCCCAAATCGACGAGCTGCAATGCCCAGGCGTCAGAGGTTATCCACCTTTCACTGGGGCAAGTGCTTGCAAATTCTCCCTCCAACCAGAGAAAAATGATAGGAGAACTCAAAGAGGCTTAGTGGGGGCTGCCACCCCTACCGCAGTCTGCTGACCCCTAGAGGCCCCCCAGCTCTGCCCAGAGAGCAGGAAACGCCTCTGACTTTTGCCTGGGTTGTGGGAGCTGTGCCTTCTTCCCAAAGGGAACATTTCACCGATAGCCCATTCCGCTTGATGAGAAGCTGAAAGATTGCTTAGGCAATTTCTGCACAGCCAAGCCCAGCGAATTGGCAGCTAGTTTAGAGTCCTTAAATCTTTCCAAGGACTCAACGACACTAGGGCTGAACAGATGCTCTCCATCCAATGCTATGGCCAGCAACTTCGCCTGGAAAATTGGCGAAAACCCAGAACTGTGCAGATAGGCTGCCCTTCTCAGCACAGTGGCCAACCCCATTGTCCTGCCCACACAATCTGCAGCATCCAGACCCGTCTGCAGTGCCTGGCAAGCTACCTCCTTGACGTCATCTACTAAATGCAGGAAGCCATCCCTCATTTCGCCCGCAGGGATGTGCTCTGCTGCCTGCTTGATCAGCCTCCACAGACCATGAGAGTATTTGGCGAACGCACATGATGCATTCACAGCCTTGAGAGCCATACTGCCCGAAGCAAAGATTTTCTTTGCCAGGGCATTGGCTTTATTTGATTCCCTGTCTGTTGACAGGTTCTAAGTGGACCTAGTTGATCTGGAGTACACAGTAGGGCTTGTACAACCAGACCCTGAGGAGTAGGGTGAGTAGAGAGAAACCGCAGGTCCCCCTTCGCCGGTTTGTATTTCTTTTTGAACTCTGAATCCACCGCCAGAGTGGGGCAACGTTTCAACCATAAGGTATAGCCACAATAAAGGGCAATGCCCTTTCCGTTGGTGGATCTCTGGCAAGGATATCTGTCAGGTCATAGAGCCCACCACCACCATTCTCGACCGTTCTGCAGTACTGGGCATTAGCATGCCCCTATGGGGTGGCTCGCTGCATGTTCAGGTCAGGAGAAGTGTCCAGAATACTAGCATCATGGAGTCCTTCTGTAAGGGCGACCAAATCAGCCTGGTCCGCAAAGTAATCATCCCCACTGGCCCCTTTACCCATAGGCCGAAGCCAAAAGGCACCTGGTCCCCTTCTTTGTTGTAAATTGACCACATTGTCTTGAAGAATTTCGACAGACTCAGGGATGAAGGCGCATTCGACTGCTGGCACCGGTCGATGGCGTCACACCCACCAGGCCTAATGGCACCCATGTTATCGGTCGCCATGGCAGACTTTTCGATGTTTGAGCACGAGGGCTTTGGACCTGATCTGGCTCCCTTAGTACCAGAGCCACAACTGGAGCCATTGGAGCCTGCTGCATCGAGACTGGAGTCGTACCACCACTGGCTGTCTTGAACATTTAGAGTATCTGTTCCTTGCACGCCTCCCACTCTGCCCTTGGCGTACCCGGACTCGGGTAGGTATTACCCCGTTCCTCTGACGAATCAGAGTCGTGCCTGCGTTGATTGCGCCACTGATTTTAGTGAGATGAAGAGGACAGTAAATGGCTCAGAGTGTGACCTTTTCTTGGCCTTCTGGTGTGCCTGTCCTTTTTTTCGGTATGGGACCTTCCGTGTCTTGCCCCAATGGCCTGGCGATCGAGCCAGGCAAACATTTCGGCAGGGGTGGGCGGGGGGTGGGGTTGGCTACCTGGGCACAAGCTCACCAACCATTCCCTCAACGACTTGGGTTTCATTTTCTGTCAAGAACCACAATCCGTGCAGGTCGGTGATCGACATCTTGGCATTGCAGTCTTGACACCGCTTGAACCCGGATGCCTTAGGAGCAGACATACTGACAAAGCGTGACGAAATTTAGACAGTTATATCGAGTTTATTCGAATTCCAAATTCTCTGCCGAGAGCAGTTCCAAAAAGCAGCATGCTGAGCATGCAGAAAAAAGGAACTGAGCTAGGGCGAAGTACTGATGTAGTATATTTGGTGGCCAAAGTCACGCCCGAAGCCGACGAGTGGCACGGTCGAGTCAAGAGAGATCGACGGTCGAGTCATACAAGGCCCACTGTCAAAAACGTTTCAGAGCAGCTGACGCTGCAATGGATATCTATCTGATGAGGAATCTGCAGAAGAAAGCAATCTATTGAAATGTACTTTATATATAATCATGAAATCTTCAGGTCAATCGGGCATATGATTTGACCATACAGTGTGGATTGGTGTGGCCACACTTCCTGTGGATGTGTGGGATTTCCTTGTGGTAATAATGTTGGTCGTTATGGAGGTAAACTAGTGACTCAATGTATTTTCAATGTTTACTAATGATGTACTAAAGATGAGAGAAAGACATTTGGTAATTACAAAAATCAAAACACATTTCTGTCCTACTAATGATGGCCAGCAAAACGCACATCAGAGTACAAAAGCCCAGCCCACATCAAAAGTGTGCACGCAAACAAACTTTTGAATTCAAAAGGAGGTTTCAGTCCACACCTCTCGACAGTAAAACTGAAGCAGGGGTAGTACACAGGGCTATATACGCTGCATGGCGAAAAACACACGCTCAACCAGACAAGCACTATGGTGGGCAGCCCCTACAAACTGAAGAGTTCAACTTAGTAGCAGCACAATGAGAAATAATCAATATCTTCTAAACCTATTCCATTGTACAGAAACCATATTTCTCGACTACGAAATCCCAAACTGATGGAACCACGTGATCAGCAATTATATTTTTGGTCATACCAGCAAGAGTTATTTGAACCAACAGTGTAGGCCCTGCTGGCCTAAAGCAACTCGACTCAATTCAATGTCTAGCTCCCTAACTAGAGAATAGAAGTGCAAACCACTCCTGCCTCAGTACACAAATCCATAACTTTAACAAAACAATACACACAACCTCCATAAAATGTCATTAAGTTCAGAATACCTACACAAAATGACTTAACACTTCACAAAAGACCCGCTTAACACCCGACTAACATCCTCAGTGTGCTGTATCCAAGTCGCTATAAGGGAATGTGTACTTTGCTTCTACTGCAACAATGCATACTGCACCACAGCGCTGCTGCATCTGCTGGCTTGCGCTCCCACACCCCAGGCAAGATGACATACCTTTCCTAGCAGCCTCCAGAGGTGTTCACACAAATGAGGGCAGACAGGAGCCAGCAGCAGCGTCTGTGTTTCAATGAACTGAAGCACTAGGTCCCTCTGCATCCCTTCAATGGCCAGTTCACGGTACTTATCTTTTGCAGCCTGAAATGAAGCCAAGAAAATAATGTTAGGGTATACCAGCGGTTGCAGACTGAATCAATTTCTACTTCCATGTACATTGTAAACACATCGAAAAAACACTGAAACATTGTTTTAACCAATAAAGTTACTATCTGAAATTTTATTTTTAAAAAGAAAAGAAAGCTTTATTGCAAATTTCACATTACTTCTCCTATCTGAAAAATAAAAAGGAAGGGTGGTCATGTATAAATTGTGTGCTGAACACTTAAGTGCATTTTAGGTGTGAGTTTAGAGTCAAAACTGTTTAAAAACAAAATGTCTGCTTTCTTTAATACCCAATGTCACACCCAAAAACACACCTCGCAAGAAAAACACAAAAAACCAAGATCCCAAGAAGCAATTTATTGTACTAAGCTGAAACAAGTGTCACCATCTTCTTCAGCAACACAGACTTATAGCTTGCTGTTAGGGCAGAAATCCACTTTTGTGGGGGGTTGGGAGGGGGTGGGGTGGGATTTCAGCAGGCTCATTTTATTAGACCCATACTCTTTTTGTTCCCCCCCATTTATGTCTTGGGTTTTCTATTTTGAGGTCATAGAGACGCCCTTTGTGTCCTAGGGTGATTATATCACCCTACATTGGTGCTATGTGGTAGGCTGGAGGCAGCTAACAATTAGTTTTGCATTCACTGGGGGGGGGAGGGGTACAAGCCGATTATCCGCATCAGTAGGCGAATGCCCCTTTATGGCAGTCAATTGGTTACTAATGTATTTTTAAGTGTTACTCTTAGCCATTTTGTCTTAGGGGACTCTTTTGTTCATGAAAGCCACAATGCACGCCTGAAATGGCTGCTCTGTCCACGTGGGTTCTTTGTGAGACTAAGATGGCGGTCTCCACAGTGGTTTGAACGGGTTTAGATCAGGTCCCTGCCCTGGCAGGACATTACACTTCCTGTGGGAGTGGGCATCAGTGTTTGGCGGTTTTTGGGGCCAACCTGATTGGCTGGCCACTAAAACCTTTGTTCTAAATGTACTAAAGGGACTGTTAAGCTGGCAGAAGCCAGTCTCTGCGAGTGAAGGGACATATAGGGGAATCCCTGTTTCCTACAGTCAGTGCTGCTGTATTTTTGGAAGAAGAGCAGACCATCTTAACTGCTACATGACTTCTTTTCATTTTCGCCATTGCTGCATTTTTAGGCCCTCGTCTGGGCATACCCTTCTTAAGATTGTGGCTGGTGGGTGTCCTTCCTGAGTGTTTCTTGTTCTGCTACTGGTCCTTCTCATCTGCTGGGGCCAGGCATTCCACCCAGAGACCATTTTCTGGGCTTCTTTTTTACCACCAGGGACCTCCACTTAGGTTTTGGAATCTGCAGCCACTTTGAAGGGTGTTTGGACTCGACACCCAACCAAATCTGCTTGTGTGATATCCCATTTTCCTGCTGAGTTCCTGGGGTCTGCAGTCCTCTATCCTCTTGGAGCCATCTACATAGTTTATTCCACTTCTGGATGGTGGGTCTCACTCCTGTGAAGGACTATTGCACTGATTTTGGGCCATCAGGGTCGTCGTAAACTCGGGGTGTAAGTCCCTGGGTGACCAGATCCTTCATACACCCCTTACTTAAAGGGTTCTTCTGCTTGCCTGGAATAGTGTTTTCAGGAACCAACACTGCAACTACTCATCTCTGGGCATTGGGTTGATGGGTTATTCCACAAACTCACTCTCAGGTATCCCTGTGGTCTGGTTTATCGGGTTCTGCAGGTCCCCTTCAACCGCATTTCACCATTAATATTGGGGGCTGGATCCTGCTTTGCTTCTCTGTTCCTGGGGTTGCTAGGTCTGGAACCCTCCATAGGATCTCTTCTTCAGGGTCTTCGCTGGTGTTGACTGCTTTCTTCTGGGTAGCTGTGGGAAGGAACTGCAGGCTTACCTTGGTCTTCATCATAACCACAAGTTAGCCAACAGTCTTTATTCTTTTGTTGCATATGGGGCACTTTCAACTTCAAAACTACAAGTGACACTTTCAGTACTTACCTGGACTGTGGCATTTTTCTAGAGTCTCCCAAGAGTCCTTGGAGTTCTTCAACAAGTCCTACATTTTGATTTACTAAGCATTGTTAAATCTGTGCATTACACTTAAGTCAAAGGATATACATCGTTTCACTGTGATGCTAATGCTTCCCTCCTTGGTGTTCAATATGCCCTTCTGGGCCTAGGGACCGTCTAAAATATATCCTGGACGTTGGTAGCTTTCATGACTGTGTTGGACCTGGTGTTCTCCGTTCACTACATCCAAGTGCAGTAACTGATATGTGCCTGTGTATGATGGTACAGTACTTTATTTAGAATGTAGTAGGAAACCGGTGCTACGTTCTGTGTGTTACCCTAGGTTCCTGATAAGTATTACTGTTTGCAATATTGTACAGGGTTCTTTTTTGCACTTATCTCTGGAAAGCCTATATGTATAGTCTACCACCAGGTATGCGGCTTACATTTTAGGGGAAGGAGTGAGTTGGGCCTTAACTTAGTCCCATCATAAATATTGTGTGTGTGATATTTTAAATAAAGTGTATATTTTTCAGCATACCAGCATGGTGTATTCTTTTCTGGTGCCTAGTGGGAATAACTGCACCTCCCTGCTAGCCTTCCGCCCTCCTACAGTTAAGCGTCATTGCTCTGCTTACCATTTAAGAGTCTTGTCTTTCCTTTTGGGAGACACACTGTTCTACCAGTAACTTAGATGATTACACAGCCCTCACTAGACGGTTGTGAAAAAATCTCCTCAACACCTACCATATGTCCCACGCTAGATCATCCCTTTAACATCTGAACCGAAATCTGTGAGGTATTTGCTCTCATGCTTAGCCACTAGACTATCTCTAAATCCAGGACAGCTTACTTGTGAAATAACTGAGAATGAAAGCTCTGAACTGTATCTTTAACAAGAGACTCTGAACAATTTGTTTATCAAAGAGATTTTACATCTATGGCCTTAAACGGGATGCAACTGTGATGAGCGCACTGCCAGTACCCAAGTATTTGCACGGAATTGGTGTACCAAAACCATCTTGTTCCCTGTCTGTGTGTTAAGATGGAGTTCCAAAATCAAACCAGAGGCAAAAACCCCCACCCTGGGAAAAAGACTAAAGGGCCATGGACAATTTTTTCTGGTTATATACTACTGTACCAGATCCATGTACCATTTGTTTATTTTTAAATCATTTTTATCTACTAACCATAAGGCGCACAATTGGGTTTTCATAAGTGGCTCACCTGGCCTCTCTTCGGGCCGGTACGGTATACAGATCATTTTCTCATTCTTGTCAATCACCTCATCAATCTCATGAGACACTTGTACCATTTGTTTGACACTATTTTATTCTTCAAGATTACATTTTAGGCACTCAATTAAGTGCTTTACATGGCTACCCCCTCAGGCCAGGTACGATACTAGTCCTCTGTTCCTCTTTTTTCTCTCTTTTACATTCACTTGGGTTCTATACAATTCCATTCCACCAAGAATGTTGTTCATTCACTATGGAGAGATCGCCCTGATTAGAGAACCGTTTGCTCTAAAATGCATCTGCCGAACACTGTCTGACCGAACCTCTATTAAAGTCTTGCATCACGATTTTTATATGAATATCTGATACTTATCAAGCTGGAATGATATTTATAAAAGTCTGTATTGTTAAACTATTAGGGTGCAACCATTACTGGGAATTTTACCCAGTCTGTTGGTTTACATATTTATGCCAATCTATGCGCACAGATGGAATGATCTGCACCAAATATTCATACCTAAAGATAAGAGTTTTTTTGACCTATATACTCTGAACTATACAGTGGTGCCCCTTATTGTTCACAAAGAAGCTGTGCCATACCCCAACGCCTGGTTCATCTTTCCTCACTCCAGTGATGTCTGCAAAACATTGATAGCTAAGCTTCACAGTAAATGTAGAAGATAATATTGACTATCACATTGGATAGCATTGGAAGTTTGAAGTTTTGTTTATAAACATAAACAAACATTGGCTTTTGTTTTTGCATTTTGCCCTGTACCTTATTTCCAGCCTGCTCCATCTTGAGAATATGGCCTAGAATACTCTGCCACATTTCAAAGAGAAGCTGTGCAACCTAGGTGTGGATTGATCTTTCTGAACCTTACGTTTAGGGTCTAGGAAAAGCCTGACATTTATTACTCACAGTTACACCTCGGATTTGATCAGGAAGACCCCATTTGTAGATTCTGTGCACTTCAAACAAACATACAGTCCTTCATATTGTTTTATACTGTGAAGTGTTCTTCATCGAAATAGAGCAAAGCCACGTATTCCATAGAAAAAAAAACAGACATTTGTTTTGTGTGTTCACTGTGCTTTTCCAAGGCTGATCTTGTGTGATTATCTGAATTCCAATAATATGCTGGTAACACCTTAATCTCTTTAAACAGCATATATTTCAGGGCACAGCAGCTTTTTCCCCACAATGCCACCATGCGATCTCCCATCAGTACTAATGAAACCTTTAAATGAGCCCAACGCTTTAAACCCAAGCATTGGTAGTGAGAATTTTCAGTTTCTGTACTAATTCCCTTTAACTTTAGAGGCCCCCCAGCCCTTTGCTGGAATCTGGGAGCTTTTTGATTTTTAACCTCCTGAGTGAGTGGGCCTTTTTGCCACCCACTCATGCCTTTTCCCTCTGACTAAGACATTGTGTTCCTTATGTTTTAATGGAGTCTGGTAAACTCCATAGGCATCTACTTTTATATAGTGACACACACTTTGTGCAGTGCCACTAAGGAGTCCTGTGGACTCCTCAAAATGTTTAAATACTTTTTCTTGTGTGAACTACAGTTCCCAGGATGAGTAGGACAATGTTTGTCTTACTTACCTTTTTCCTTTGTGGGTCCAACACACACACCCTTATGTGGAGTGCTGGGGGGTTACAAAGCAAGTTCTTATCCCACTTGTTATGTAACTTTGTGTTACACTAACTAACTTGAATGGCTGTGGCAGTGGTTTCTTCTTACTACATGTTGTGCAATTTATCTGCAGGCTGATTTCTCAGCTGCAGTACAGGAACCAAGGGGTTCCATGTGTTAATTCTGGCGCAAAAATATTGCGATGCAAAAATATCGCCATATTTTTCCAGCGAAATTCACAGATGGACCCTGCGGGGGATACCCCCGCAATCCCTGCATCATTTTTTAATGTGCGGGGGACACCCCCGCAACCCCTGCTCCCACATAATATCCCCCCCAAAAATATCACCTATGGCGAACCAAATGGCTATATCTACGGCAATATTTTTGTTGGGGATATTATGTAGTGATACCACCCAAGGGTGACCATTTTACCAAAATGGCCCCTGTCTTCTTGTTCCGCCATTTCTCGTTTGTTAGTTCCTTCTCGGCTGTTACTCTGTCATTTAGATCAGGTTTGAGCCTATTGTGTGTTTTGCCTTTGGCGGGCTTCAGCCCTGAAGCCTGCCCAGACTCCAGTGTGTCTGGGAATGCAGAAAGTGAGGGAGGAGCCCAAAACTTCAATGTCATTTGTTAGTAGGCATGCCTGACCAAAACCAGTTCCAACTGGGCGGGTGCAGTCCTAGAGGATGCCCCCCCCCCCCATGTGATTGAAAGCTTAGTGCTGTGAATGAATGGGAATTTGCATATATAGAGAGGGTTTTGGGACTGCAGGAAGAGTCAAACACTGGAACATCAAATCCGAAGAGGAAGACGCAGATAGACGCAGCCAGCAGCACCTTCCAGGACTGCAAAAGCACCAGTGAAGCCTTGCAGCTGTGCTGACCCTGTTTTCTCATTGACAGGGAAGCTCCAATGACGACTTCCTCCCTTAGGCTGGTGGGACCAACTAGCCGCAAGGCCTGCTTTGTTCTGGGCCAACCCCTGTGTCGCTGCGACCTTCCTGGGCTGCAATTTCCCATACCCAGGGTACCTGGACCTTCGACGAGTGCAACATCTTCTGCTCTACCGACTTGTGTAGTACAGGCCTATGTTAAAAGTTAGGTCACTAATATCAAGCAGATAAGTCTTGTAAAGTCCCACACCAGTTGGACCTGCCAAAATCTTACTTAACAAGCATCACGATAGCCACTAAGCAAATCAATGTTAACTTAATCAACTAATCACAACATGAGTGCTACTCACTAAATAAAAGGCTATTCCTGCGGCAGCGGCGTGATTCAGTATGTTACAGTAACATCTAACACCACCCAGAAGCACACTGAACACCAACACAACACTTACCTGAAACTCAAAGAATCCGGTTTTCAGTGCCTCCTTAAACATCATCTTTTCATAATTCTGTTCAGTCTTGACTACGCCTGCGTTCATCTCACTAAGAGCAAAGAAAAGGGTGGATTGCTGTGAAATCACCTAAGACATATCAACAAACTCTGGCTTCAAATAGTTAATTTCAGAGAACGAACAGAGTGAGTGATTGCAAATAATTAGGTGTTTTTACAGTGCAAGGATGGCGGAGTGATAGATCAGGCTGCAAAGGTTGCTTGGTATAAAGTCTACTGAGTTACAAGGAAGTTAAAGCTCATTCTTTTTGTAGCTGAATGTGGTGGATCCAAACGAAGAAAGCAGCAGGAAGAAGGTTGGTTTAGAAGGCATATATTCATTACTTAATCTAAAAATACTGTTCAGTGGTTTTGGTAAAGTCCTTTCTGAGACAAGACTTTAGAAAGCCTACCTTGAATGAACAGGGGGACACTGCTTGGGTTAAGCGTCAACTATCCAAAGGTTTGGTAGTTGCATTAAACACAGAATAGTTGCAATATTCAAAACAGTTCTAAAAGTAACACAATGTAGCAGAAACTTTAGAAACAAGTATGTAAACTTCAGACCAACTTGTTTCCCTTTAGTTAACCCCTGCTTAACCAATCTTAAGTCGTCCAACCCTATTCTAGGGGAGTCTCACAGAGTAAAGGGGCACACAGGGGGTCCAGTGACCAAGGGCAGAGGAAGGGAAAGCAGGTAAGCAGCAACAAGGCAGATTCTATGAAGAGTTCTGCAAGTTTACAGGTAAGTAGCAGGAGATTTCTTTGGTAAAGAGCACACAGGGATGTCCACCCCAATGTAGCTCAATGTAGGTCTTGAAGGGGATGCAAGTAACAGCTTAATTGCAACCCTCCGAAGCACAGGAACAACAAAGCAGACACCAGGTAAGTATTAGGGGCTGAACAGTACCTTGGAAGTGAAGACGCTTGTGCAGCAGGACGGTCCCCAAGGAGAGGCGATAGCAGACCCCGGTTCAGGATTCTTAGCCTTGGCAACTGAAGTAAAGAACTTGCAATGGATCTGATGGTTACTCTCGAGTAGTTGGACGACCCAGCAGAAGATCTTTGCAGCACTGGCTCGCTGACACCTTTTTCAAGGCTCGGTTGAAGGACAGTTGTGCAGTCAACTTTGCTTCAGTTCTCAGTCCTCGTCTTGTCTGATGGGACTTTCAGTAGCAGGATCCAGCCCCTGGCATTCCAAGAGGATGCCTGCAAAGGTTTCAGACGAAACCGCGCTTCGGAAGACCGTGCACCGGAAAATGGCACAGGACCCCAGGCATTCTTGAATTGACGGCCATGGAGGTCGCATATCTTCCAGGGAGGGCGCAAAATGCTGTTCGTCTTGGGACTGGTTAGGCCCACCAGTCCAAGGGAGGAAGTTGTCTGCTTCTGGGCTGCCCTGTCGCACAGATGTTGAGGTTGGGATTGCAGCAGTGACTCGGGTGGCTCTGGCAGTCGCTGGAAGTGGTTGCGGACGTCCATCTTCTTTGGATCTTCAGTTCCAGTGGGCGACTCAGTTTCTACTCCAGGTCCCTCGTCTTTTATGCAGGAAAACTGGCTAAGCCTACCAAGCGCTAGACATGCATTCATTCAAACTTGTGGGGTGGCTGTCCAGTGGGGACAGCCAGCCTCCCAGCACAAACTGGCTCAAGGCAGGCAGACTGCAGGACAAAGACCAGAGGAGGTTTCCTCACCTCCCCCACTTCCTGTCCTTTTAGGCACTCAGAGAGCCTTGCAGGCTTTCCAAGGGACGCCCACCAAAGACAAAAGACCCACCCAGACAGGTAGAAGAAGGCTCAAGAAAGGCCAAGTCATCAATAACATGGCTTAGAAAAGTACAGCCACCATGTAAGGCAAAGGGTGACCCTAGTGTCCCTTACCCACATCTGTGATTGCAGCCTGTATCAAAAATCCACAAAAAGTCATACAAAAAGGTACACTGCCACCAGACTGTCAGGTGAACATGGACCAGTAACTAAACGTTACTGAGAAAGTGAGAAAAGGGATACAATGTTTTCCCTCGGCATTCCACTGAAGGTGGGTATTTGGTAATAATGTCATAAATGTGAATATTCTTCCAGAACTGTGTCAACCCCAGAACTGTGTGCTTGGACTTGGTAATTATTTTATCTTGACCCTAGGTGAGTGGGAATCTTTTTCCCCTCTCACCCAGACTTTTACTCTTTTTATGGGCGACCTTTTTATGTCTCTCCATAACGTGTGCTTGGATTTATAGTTCCTATAACCTTTGGGGTTAGGCTGGGTTGCCCCTTTTGGCTACCCGTTTTAATTTCTCTTATTACCTCTTGGGTGAACAACTGTTCCTTTGGAGTGCTGGGGAGATACAATGTATCCCCTTGCTTACTTACCTGGTAAGATGTTTGCTAAGGAACAAGTTACTTACCTGTAACTGTTGTTCTCCAGCATGGGTCTGGCATGGATTCACATGCTCATGAATATTCCCCGTCGTCAGGCTGGGAATCCTCGGTAAAGAAAAAACCAGTATCAGTTTCGTTTCTGATCTGTCTTTCGTAGTAATAACCAATCACTGGTCTCTGCGTCATACTGACCACAGCCAATGACTGCCCTCTACCTAAGCACCGCCTCTGGCAGCCATCTTCAGATTTGGAAGCACGTGAAGTGGCAGTATGACCAAGTGAAGAGCCGCAGAGGGGTAGGCGGGAGGGTTCGCATGTGAATCCATGCCAGACCCATGCTGGAGAACAACAGTTACAGGTAAGTAACTTGTTCCTTCTCCAGCATGGGGTCTGGCATGGATTCACATGCTCATGAATAAAGAATACATAGCAGTACACACATGCACAACCACGGGAGGTGGCAAAGGCTCAACATTAAGCATTACATCAAACTCAACATTAAGCATCTTACCTCCTCACCAGGCTCACCTCAGGCGAACAGGTTGCGCAGCACTGCTTGGCCGACCCTGGACTCCTCCCTGGAATCCCAGTCGACGCAGTAGAATTTCGTGAAGGTGTGCGTCGACCTCCACGTAGCAGCCCTGCATATGTCCAGCAGGGGCACACCAGAAAGGAACGCCGTGGTAGCTGCGATCGCTCTGGTGGAATGGGCTCTCGGACGGCCAGGCAGCGGTCGGTTTGCCAACCGATGACAGTACATGATACAGCCGGAGAGCCATCTGGAAATGGAAGCCTTCGAGAGAGCCTTCCCCCGATTGACAGGTCCAAAGTTCACAAAGAGTTGTGACGTCTTCCGAAAACACTTCGTGCGGTCCACGTAGAACTTCAGCGCTCTAGCCACATCCAGCGAGTGCAAAGTCCTCTCAGCCGGCGACGAAGGCGACGGGAAGAACACAGGCAACACCAAGGGTTCGTTGAGATGGAAGTCCGACGGTACCTTGGGCATGAAGGAGGGGTGCGTCCTGAGCACTGCCCTCGTGTCGTGAAAAGTCAAGTACGGGGCCTTGCAGGAAAGGGCCTGGATCTCTCCCACTCGTCGTGCGGAGGTGATGGCCACAAGAAACGCTGTTTTCCACGACAGAAACTTCAATGGGGCCGAGTGCAGAGGCTCGAAAGGAGGTCCCATGAGCTTGGTCAGCACCACGTTGAGCTCCCACGCCGGGGCCGGAGCCTTCACCGGCGGGAACGATCTGAACAGTCCCTTCATGAACTCTTTCACCAGACGATGAGACCACAAGGACGTCCGGCCCGTGGTTCTGGTGTATCGGGAGATCGCAGCAAGATGAATCTTGATGGACGCGTGTGCCAGTCCAGCTTTGGCCAGCGTCAGCAGGTACAGCAGTACCTGGGTAGCCGTAATCCGTAGAGGGTTAATCTTCTGTGCGTGGCACCAGACAGAGAACCTCTTCCATTTGTGTCCGTACCATTTAAGAGTCGAGGACGCCCTGGCCTTTGCAAGAACCTCTCTGCAGTCGGCCGGTATGTCGTATCCTCCAAACTCTAGCGCTGCAGGAGCCAGGCCTGCAAGTTCAGCGATTTCGGGTCGTGGTGGAGGATGGCGCCTCCTTCCCTGGAGAGTAGATCCGCGTCCACCGGCAGCTTGATTGGCGGGGACGCTGACAAGTCCAGAAGGTCCGGGAACCATATCTGCCTCGGCCACGCAGGTGCGACGAGGATCATCCTGCACTGTGACCTCTTGAGCTGGTTGACGAGCCGGATTAGCAGTGGCAAAGGAGGGAACGCGTAGAGGAACAGGCCCTCCCCAGGGGAACGAGAAAGCATCGCCCATGCTCCTCGCCTGGGGAAACCTGCTGGCGAACCTCCGGCACTTGGAGTTCGTCGCCGTCGCGAACAGGTCGATCTGGGGTGTGCCCCACCGTCGGAAGAGGCGATCCACTAGATCCTGCCGTAGTTCCCACTCGTGGCACGAGCGCAGCTCCCTGCTGAGTGAGTCGGCGATGGTGTTTTTTATCCCTGCCAGATGAAACGGCACCAGAAACATCCTTCGGGCGACGGCCCAATGCCACAGGTCCTGCGCCTCCTTGGACAGTGCTGGGGACCTGGTTCCGCCCTGTTTCCTGATGTAAAACATGGTGGTGGTGTTGTCGGTGAAGATCCTCACCACCTTGCCCTTGAGGGACGGAAGGAAGGACCTGAGGGCCCAGAACACTGCACGGAGCTCCAGGACGTTGATATGGAGGGACTTCTCCGTCGGGAGCCAAAGGCCTCTCGCGTGCAGATTTTCGGTGTGCGCTCCCCACCCTTCCAGGGAGGCATCCGTGGTCACTGTCTCCTGGTGGTCTGGGGTCTGGAAGTCCATGCCCGCCGTCAGATGCGCGCGGATGCCCAACCACCGGACTGCTCGGCGGAAACTCTCGTCGAGTGTGATCCTCTCCTCGAAGCCGCCCGTCGTTTGGATCCAGCGCGCGTCCAGGAACTCCTGCAACGGGCGCATCCGGAGCCTGCACAAGGGAATGAGGTAGATGCAAGAAGACATCATTCCGAGGAGGGACTTGATGGACCTCACCTTGGCCGCGTCGGAAACCAACATCCGCTGTACCTTGCCCAGGATGGACCTGGTCCTTTCCTCCGACGGGGAGGCCAGAAGGGACACTGTGTCGAGCTTCGCTCCCAGAAACAGTGCGTTTTGCGCGGGTACCAGGTGGGACTTGGCGTAGTTCACGGAGAATCCCAGGTCCGTGAGAAGTTGGACGGTCCTTGCCGTGTGATCCACGGCGAGCTCCCTCGTCTTGGCTCGGATGAGCCAGTCGTCCAGGTAGGGGTAGACGTGGATCCCCTCGCGGCGCAGCTGCGCCGCCACCGGTGCAAGGCACTTGGTGAATACCCTGGGTGCCGACCGTAGTCCGAAGGGGAGGGCTTTGAACTGGTAGTGACGCCCTTGGACCACAAACCTGAGGAATTTTCGGTGCCCCTTTAGGATGGGAATATGGAAGTAGGCATCCTCCAAATCCAGCGACGACAGGAAGTCTCCTTCCTCCAACTGACCCAGGACGTGCTGGAGGGTGACCATCCGGAACTTTTGCGCCTTGATGAACTTGTTCAGACGTCGCAGGTCCAGGATGGGGCGCCATCCCCCCCGTCTTCTTCTTCACGAGGAAGTATCTCGAGTAAACTCCGGAGCCCCGAAGCCTCTTTGGGACGAGTTCGATGGCGCCCTTCCTGAGCATCGCCTTTACTTCCAGGAGAAGTTGAGGGACGTGAAGTTCTTTCCTGGCCACGGGGGGGACGCGCGGACACCTTCTTTGAAACTCGAGCGCGTGGCCCCGGGCCAAGGCGTCCAGCACCCAACGGTCGCTGGAGATGGACTCCCACACGCTGACGAAGCTCGCCAGCCGGCCTCCCACCGGGGTGCTTCGGTGGGGGCCCGACCCCACGGCCGGTTCAATCCTGCTTCGACGAGGCTTTGCCGCCTTGACCTCCTTGGCGACGACGGCGGGGTCCGCCAGACTTGCCTCGTCCTCTGTAGGCCTCCTGAGCCGACGAGCGGGCCGCTTGACGGTAGGTGGAGAAACCGCCGCCGGAACTTTTGGAGGCGCCCTTGCCTCCGCTGCTTCGAAAGGGCGTCCGTCGTTGTTGCAGAACTCCAAGGGCCCGGGCCGTCTCGGTGTCCGCTTTAATGGCCTGAAGGGAATCGTCCACTGTTTTCCCGAACAGGTTGTTCCCATCGAAGGGCATGTCCAGGACTCTGGTCTGAACGTCTTGACGGAAGTCCGTAGCCTTGAGCCATCCACGCCGCCTAAGGCAAACGCCGTTGCCCAACTGGCGGAACCCAGTGTCGGCGATGTCCGTCGCAACGGTAATGGCGTGGTCCGAAGCCACCTCACCTTCCTGCAGGATCTCCAGGGCCTCTGCCCTCTTGTCGTCCGGCAAGAAGTCCAGCAGGGGAGCCAGTTTGTACCAGAGCTCCCTGTCGTAGCGGGCCACGATAGCCAAGGCGTTGGCCGCTTTAATCGTCGTCGCCGCAGACGAGATGACTCTGCGTCCCATAGCGTCCAATTTCTTTCCCTCGCCGTCCGGTGGGGAAATCGATGTGGAGGCCGCACCCCCCCCGCTTTTTTCCTGGCCGCTGCGGAGACGACGGAGTCCGGGGTGGGCTGCGCCCGGAGGCACACGGGGGCCGTGTCCCGGACCCGGTACTTCTTCTCGTACCGGTCTCTTCTAGCTGGCGTCGTGGAAGGGTTCTTGAGGAGGGTGAGGCCCTCATCCCAAATGTCGTCCAATAGAGGCACTGAGAGGACCGTCTTCCTCTTGGCCTCGCGCCGCTGATAAAGGAAGCCTTCCTTCTTCTTCTCCTCAGGGCAGAGTTGGAAAAGCTCGGATGCCCTGGCGATCATGGAGTGGAACGATCCAATCTCATCGGGCGGAGAAGCCCTGGTGGGAGGCGACGACGGTACATCCTCGTCGTATACCTCGTCGTCCGTACCCGTCGCTGCAGTGTCAGTCCCTGTATCATCCCCTCGGGTGGACGGGGAGGAGGGCTGGAAGGGGCGCGACGGCTGAAAAGGAGGCGGAGGGTGGATCCTTCTTTTCTTGGTAGGGGGAACACCAGAAGGTCCCGGTTCTGGGTCCCCCGATGGGAGAGGTTCCGTCGGCAACGGTAGTCCCGTCCTTATCTCTGAGCATAAGGACTGTATAGCCAACAAAATGGCCACCGAGTTGTCTCGCGGCGCTGGCAGAGGGGAATCCGACGGGCGATCAGGGGCCCCGTCGGTACCCTCGACGATGTCGTTGTCACCTGCGTCGGGATCCATCCCGACGGTCGGTCTTCTTCCACGCCGAGGCCGTGGCTTAAGACTTCGACCAGCTCCTCCTCCGAGGTTGAGGCCGAATCTACGACGACGCCCTACCCCCCCTTTTTCTTCCCCACGGGGGATTTCACGGGGGTCCTATCGATGGGCACAAAAGAGGACTCCCTCCGAGGTGGCAGGGAGACTCTGAGCCCCGAGGTCGCCACCACTGGTGTAGCCTCCACAGGCTGAGCCAGGGCCGCCGCGACAGTTTCGATAGAGGGCTTGGCCGGATGGATTAAGGCCTTCACCACCTTAGGTGCGCTCACCGCCTTATCCTTGAGGGGGGGGACACTGCCTCGCTCCCCCTCCGCCTTCGAGCTCGACCGGGGCCTCTCCAGGAGCTTCGCCGGGTGCTCGGCCTTCCTCTTACCCGACCCCGAGCGTTGGCTCGTGGTTGATGGTGCCGGGGAGGGTGCGCCCTGCCTGGCGCCCGTAGAGCCCGACCGTTCGGCGCTCCCGGTGCCAGCGGACTCGCGGTGCTTGGCCTTATGTTGGACCCCCGTCGCTGGGGCGTCCTCAAAGGTCTTAGAAGACCGCTCGGCTTTCTTCCTCTCGCCGGACGGGCTCTTCCCTTCCAGCCAGTTGGCGAGACGTTGATGGCGGTCCTTCATGGTCCGCTCCGACATGTTGCCGCAAAACGCACAGTCCTTCTCCACGTGCGTCTTGTCCTCATGTAGGCAGTAAAGACAAAAAGAGTGTTCGTCCTCCTTGAAGACGTTCTGCAGCTGGCATCCAGGGCAGACCCTGAACAGCTTTCTGGGCGTCGAGCTTCCCTTCTCCTGGGCCATGACCGGGCCTGAGAAACTTCTGGAGTCCTTCAAAAGCGTAGCTCGACGAAATCTTCACCCTTGAGGGGCGCAGACGAATCCGACACGGGTCCCCGTTGATCGGATGGAGAATCGGTGGAGCTTGAGGCTCTTTTTGACCGAAAAAACGAAGTTTTTGAGAAAAAACGTGAAAAAATAGCACTAACGCTCGAGAGCAATAGCACGAGGATCCCAACACATGAACGTGCAGTAAAAATCTGAAGATGGCTGCCAGAGGCGGTGCTTAGGTAGAGGGCAGTCATTGGCTGTGGTCAGTATGACGCAGAGACCAGTGATTGGTTATTACTACGAAAGACAGATCAGAAACGAAACTGATACTGGTTTTTTCTTTACCGAGGATTCCCAGCCTGACGACGGGGAATATTCATGAGCATGTGAATCCATGCCAGACCCCATGCTGGAGAAAATTGCAAATTTAATTGTATGGCTGGTGGAAAGGAAACTACTTTAATGACTTTTAGTCATTACTCGCAGGCTGTCAAATCAACCGCGGTAATGCACAGGAGGGTCACCATTCTGCTAGAATGGTGGGCTCCTTTTGTCGCCATTTCTCGTTTTTATGTTGTTTCTTGAGTCTTCTTCTGCTGTTCTAGGTGTGAAAGACCCGGGTTGAAGTTTTGTCTTCAGCTGGACTCCTTTGTATTCCCGACCGAGGCGCCAGAGTATCTGAGAAGGCAGGAAGCAAGGGAGGATTCCAAAACTCTGCAGCCTTTTGTCTTTCACCTTGCCTGAAAGGAACCAGTTACTACTGGGGGGGTTGCCTGTCCTGATTGGACAGCTAGACTGCCCCTTTCTGTAAACTGCAGGTAGAGTTTACAGAAGTTGTACTGTAGTTCAGTTCCTGGTAAATACTCCGATCCTGGAAGCTGCTGACAAGTGAACCACTGGAACCAAATGGGAAGAGGATGATGATCAACAGACGGCTGTAACTATTTCCAGCGACCAGAGAGTCTGCTGTGTAACCGGAGCCTGATGTAGCCCTTCTTTCCAAACGACCTTAGGGTTCCCAAATGCGACGACTCTAATGCAGAGGCTGGTGAGATCCACTAGTCTTGAGAAGACTGGCAAAACAGGCCATTCCTCGACGGGCTGTAAACTTGATGGGCTGCAAACCTCCAATGCCAGGGCACCTCGAGCCTGAGTGCAGTACATGGTCTTCCAAAGTCCGAATCCTGCTCAAACTTTAGTGGACTCCTGATAGACCTCTAGAGACAAGATTCAATTCATCCCTGAAGTCCACTCACCAGAGTGCCGGACGGGGAATGTGAAGAGAATCCGACTGGCGATATTCGTCCTTCATCTGGCACCTGTAAAAAGGCATAAAATCCACAAAGCCGTCAGAAGCTGATAAGAATCCTTTGTTGGAAGCCCCCACCATTGATGACTGATGCCAGTTTTCTTTCAGTGTCATTTCTTCAGTCTCCAGAACAAGAACCCAAGGACCGAATCCTTTGCTGCTGCACCCTGAAGGCATCCAGCCTAAAGCTCTTCTTTTCTGCTGAGCTACTGTGTTGGCTTGGGTAATACTTAAGTTTTGTGTAAATCCTGTGAGGCTGAGTCGATGATTCGTGTGTTTGGGAGTTTGCCCATACCATTCACCCAGGCCTAATGCTGGAACGCATATAGGGAACCTTCGGTGAAGTCCCTAAACACTTTGAACTAACTCTGAAGCCAATACTTAATTGTGTGAAGAGATATCCTCTGAACTCTGACTTTCCTGCGACTGAACCTATCCTGACTTGCCTACAGCTGGCTGCTAGACCACTAGGGTCCCTCATCTGCCTCTTAGAAAACTCATGCTATAGACGAGGGAAGCACTTTGAAAGATAAGGCTTCTGTCTTGAAAACTATAACGTGTAAAAGTACTTACTTGCTAGAGAGGTTAGTGTGGTAACTATCTCTGTAAAGAAGTTACAAAGTGTCATTAAGTTTATACTTACCTTTGAGTTACATACTGCCCCTCTAAAAAGTATAGAACGTATTTTACTTACTTTGAATGGTGTTTTCCCCACCTAAGTGTTGGTACTGTTTTATCATTTTTAAAGTGAATTAGTGTAAAAGCTTACCAATAGGTTTTCCCTACCTTGAATTGAATAACACAGATTGTCATTCTTAAAGTGTATCATTGGGTCTTGCTTTCCCTGATCTGCTCTACTGCATTTATAAAACAGTCTTGCAGTTAATACTTGGCTTTCAGTTGCTTATAGCCCCTCTTAAAAGTGTATGGGCCTCTTTACTGACCTTGAATAGCTGCTGCTCTTCTAAACATTGTAACACTGGGTTGTGCTTTCCCTGAATTGCTTTAGTGCTCTTCTAAAAGAGTTTCACAAAGTTCTTACTTGTCCTTGAGTTGCTCATAGCCCTTCTGAAAAGTAGAATAGGTTACTTAATTACCTTGAATAGCTGCGGCTTTTATGCTGTATGGCTGCTGAGTTAATTTAAATAAGTAATCTTACTTGCCTGACTGAAGTCACTACGTGTGTGGTTAGAGGAGTACATGGTAAATTACTCACCTGCTGGGTTGTGCTTTCCGTGAATTGCTTATGGGCACTTTTAAAATAGTTTCACTGTAGGCCTCTAGGTAGTATATATGTTACAAGTTAAGTTACTCCCTATAAACTGTGTTCTAAAAATAACGTTGGTATGCAACTGTAGCCATTCTTGATAGAAGAAAGTAACATATGTTGCAAGAATTCTTTGTAACAGTGTTGGTCTAATCAAGTGTTTCTATAACTGAATACTACTATGTGTGTTATGCCCAATAGGGTCTGCTGCCCTTGAATGACTTGAGATATTCTAAAAGTAACTAACCTGTTTTTTCTCCCCAATAATACCTTAATGCCATTCTGAATGTGTTAGAGGTTTGACTTGACTGCTTATTGTAATCTAAATAAGGTCATGCTTTGGTTTGTATACCATAGGTATTGGCTTTTATAACTGTTTATATGTTATGTGAATAGTACTTACTTCCCCCAAGATTTATCTTGGCCTATTGTCAGTGTTCCAGTCAAGTTCCCAATGAGAGTTTTTTATAAGCAAGTAAAGATATGTTTTAACTGAAAAACAAATGTTTTTTGTAATATTTATTTCTTTGCATCTAGTTATTCATGCACAGTAAAAAGAAACCTGTTTACTTCTTTCAATCAGGCAGTTAAAATAGTGTTGTCCTGTGGTACTACATGCATTACTGGTCCAAACATATCCATGGAGCTGTGAGGGTGAAAGCAGGGGAGCAAGATTCTACCTGCCTTTTTCCTATTTTTTATTGGGAGCATTTTTCTCCCTATTTTTATTTTTGGGTAATATTTGCCAATTTTTAGGGTGTAAAATTGGCTGATACACACCTTATCTGTAGGTCTGCCTACCGTATTAAAAAAACACCATTATTTGTACGATACTTAGTGTGTCTGTGTTTCTTTGAACCATATGATACAATTTCTTTGTAGCTATCTACAGCCATCTCCCCCTCCTAAAATAAGCCTTGCTGCTTGGTCTACGCTAAAAAATGTTCTCAGGTGGTACAGTCTTTTTATTTTTCAAAGAGTGGAGCTTTGTAGTGCCTCAGATATGGTTTTATGAACTGTCCCTTCCAGTGGGGTGTGTTGAGCTCACAAAATAAAATACAGGTGGTACCAAACGTGTCCCCCTGCGCCCTGGTAACAAAGCTCCCCAGCAACACTGTACAGAAAGAGCAGAGTGCTGCAATAAGAAATTGTAGATGCCAGAAAACACGGAGGAAAGCATAACTCCATTACAAAGTAACAAAATAGATGAAAAAAAGGGTTCCCAATGTCAGAGTAAAAGAATGAGTAAGTGTGGAAAAAGGTTCCCACTCAGGAGAGTCATTCCAAAAATCCAATAGTCCAGAAAATAAATACTGGGGGACTCACAAAGGGGGGAGCAGTTCACTCAAGACAGAAAATCTAACCAACAAATACGCAGCTAGCATATTTGTAGGGAAAATGCATTGCCCAGAGTGGCCTATGAATATGAATTAACCAGTGAGGGAATATTGACGTGCCGGCCATCAAAGTGTTAATGGACAAATTGTTTACACAAAAGAGACATTAAGGACTTATGCCAACACCAAGTGAAGAAATGGCCTTTTAAAATGATCCTCAACAGCATGTCAGGCAGGGATTGTGCGGCAAGGTCAGCAGACTAGCCGTGTCAAGAGTGGAGGTGGATCCCTCTCAACCAAAGGTGGGAGGCCTACAAGGTAGAAGCCTGAGCCAGTCCTAACCCAGTTGGAAAAGGTGGCCATTGGGAGCACCACAATCCTTATGCTTTGTAGTGCCCGTTTGCTTGCATACAGTGCCACTGAATTACCCAATACCTTTCTCACATGATACTGGACAGTCTTTCTCTCTTTCTGTCAGAAATACTACATCTCCAGGCATTCCCTGCGAGAGAAAGACCCATCGCCTAATGAACCATAGTTATCTGGAGTGACTGGGAGCCTGCAAGTATCAACCAGCAGTGATCAGAAGAAACAGCTCTGCAACATGGGAAACCAGAACAAGTATTACAGTTAATAGGAGCCACACTGCAAACCAAAGGTAACAGGAGGGACAGCCGGCGTCAGGCAGGACTAAATGGGCTAGAGAGACACTATGCACAAGGGGTTTGTCCTGTCCTCAAAACATTGTATTTGCAATAAATTCTTGCAGTAATTATTCAAACCTTCAAAAATACCCAGCAAAATAATTATCAAGTTTGTGTCACTGGGAAAAGAACCATCCAACCACTGAATGTTAACTACATCTGCCTTTTTTATTTGGCTCAGAGTGTAGAATTCATGTGTTATAGGTAAAGCGAAAAAGGTTTTTTGGGTGGAGTACTCAGACAGACTGTGAAAACAAATTTGTGAATAATGCATACAATTGTCAACAAGAGAATAATCATTTCTTGGTTTTCTGCATAGTCTGGTACCCACACAAGCATGACCCGACTAATATTACTTCATATTGGTCAAATCAAATGAAATAATTACAAATTCATTGGATATCCTTTGCATAGTATAACCATTCCAACTAAATTTTAGAGTGCAACATTTTATACAAAATCAGTAAAACATTCTGTGTGGAGAAATGTATATATAAACACAAATTGATACACTCAAGACCGCTGATGTACTTTGCATGGGAGTACCACAGTAGCCACTGCAACCAAAAGAAGTGGATAAGGGTTTGTTAGTCTTGTGTCTGGGTATCAAGTAACAAGAGTCCGGTGTGTCGGTCCACTATAGATGAAACTGAGACCTAAAGATGGGGTCTACACTGCGAACCAGAAGCAGAGGCCATCCGCGGGCGCACAGACCATCAAAGGCACTTGTGCTTAACCTTGGGGAGAGCCGCGGAACGACAATACAAAGAGTGGACTGTCAGGCTGACGAGGCGTGTGCACAAACTGCGACTCGGGTGAGGTAATATTGATGGGAGGTGGGTGGTGTGGAGAAGTCAAGGGCCAGCGGGGCCCCTCCTCCCACTTCGTGGTGAACAATTTGCGAAAAAGAAATGTGAACAGGTTTTTCGAGCAATAGACCTACATCCCACGGGCTGCCATTGCGGAAATGCAGCGGATTCACACATGAGAAAGGAGCAGGGCTCAGACCCCCTTTTGTATCCTCTATGTCTATCAATTTACGGGAGGGGATAGCAGAGAAAGATTGGTCTGGAGAACCAGTGAGGATGGACAACCAATGTGAAAGAAGGTTGTATAAAGGGAGACCTGGGAGACAGGAAGTTGTGGGTTGGGTGGGTTGTTTGGGTGAGGTCAGAGGAGGCAGAAGTGGACCAAGAGAACAGGTGGAATAAGGACGATGTAAAGGAGATTGGAAGATTATACAGGCTGCGTGAAAGTTTAGGCATAGGTTGTTCAGAGAAAGTGGTACAGGAAGTGAATGAGCTTGTGTATGTTTGAGTGGAGCTGTAGGCGTGATTGGCGAGTCAATGAGGTGAGTAGGGGAAGTGAAAGGAGAGTGAAAGAAAGAGCAGTGGTTGAACTAGTTTTCTGGAGTAGTGGTGTAGGGAGGAGCGAGTGGTGGTGCAGAGAGGGAAGAGTATTAGTGGTGTGGAGAGGGAGAAGTCGTGGTAGGGAGTAAGACTGGACGGTAGCCTTAGTGGGAAGAACATCAGAGAAGCAGTAAAAAGTGTGAGGAGAGAAGACCATTGAGAGGACATTCAAGTGAGAGTGAGGGAGGAGGATTAGGGTAGTAGGAGGAATGAGAGTAGAAGGAGAAGAAGGCGAGTGGAAGATAGATATAAGGTGAGAAATATCAGGGCACAGAATGAACAGCAATGGTGATTAAGTGTCGAAAAGGCACAATCATTAAGTCATACTTAGGGAGAAAGTCACTGGATATGAATCCATATATTGATTCCTGAGGAAGTTTAGTTAAAAAAAACAGCTGTAGCCTTTAGGCCCACACCAATTGACAGATAGTGGTTTAGACAGTAGGGGCAATCAACACCATGTACCAGCCCAGGATCAAGTGAAGTCTGGTTGGGGGTGGGACACCCCTTCATAGGTTAGAGAGAGGGGGGTGGCCTTTAGGACCACTGCTAAATTAAAAATAAAAATCCTTGAACTGTCTTTGGAAATTGGTGCATTATTGAGGCCATCAGTGACAATTGTTAGAGAGACTCTCTCAAATGAAAGGAAAGTGGTAGGGCAGATTTAAGATTTTACTATCGGCTGCTTTCCCTCCATAGACATCAATAGGACACCCCACTTTTTGCGATTCTCTTGAAGCTTTTGTGGCCTTTGGAGGCAAGTGAAGTCTTTTTGCTCCACTTACGTGTCAGTCCCTATGGCTGTCGGTGCTGGAGAACTCTGTTCCCCGTAGTAAAGTCCTTTGTTTATTTTTCTTCCACGCATCACCTTCTTTGAAGTGCAGTAGGGACGTTTTGTGACCCAGTAACTTTGTTTTTAGCAACTTTGTGGTTACTGTTAGGGAGAATTCTCAGAAATGTGCCAATTCCCTCCACCTTAGAGACCCCCCAGCAACTTTGCTGGATTTTGAGGACTTGACTTTTTTTACCTGGAGAGAGTGTGATCCTTTTTCCCACTCTCTCATGTATTTTGATGTGATTTTCTACACTGTGTTTCTTTTGGTTACAGAGTTTAACAAACTCCATAGGCATCATCTTTTACAATTGTGTCACAAAGCACCTTCAGTGCAGTGACACAGTGAAGTCTACCAGATTTCCTAAGGTTTAAATATCTTCTCTGGGATAAACTACTGTTTCCCGGAGCAGTAAAGTGAAATTGACTTTACTTAGTATTGTAACTTTCTAGGCCCAGCACACACTATCTTACAATAGCTTGTCTAACTTCTTATGTAACATGTTTTATGTTACCCTTTCCTCACTGAATGGCTGGTGGCAGTGGTTTCGTTTTGAACTACCGTGGTTTGCATTTACCGCAACCGTTCGCGGCTCCGGTAAAGCAACCGCAGGAGCCATCTTTTTCAAAATGGCGCAGAGCCATCTTTGATAAAACGGCTCCCAGTCTTCTTTTTTCGCTATTTCTTTGTGGAAAGGTCCTTCTAGAGAGTTTCTCTGCGCGCCAAACCAGAGTGTCTGGGGTAGGCAGGAAGTGAGGGAGGTGCCCGAAACTCCTTGTGCTTAGTCTCCTAGGAGACCCAAATGCACTCTGTGGTGATTGGCTGCTGACGGTCCGACAAGGACAGCCACCCTGCTGGGTGAGTGACAGCTAGGCTGGAATGAATGTGAGAGAACTAAATAAAAGGATTGGAAGGCCGAGTCAACCACTGGACGAAGGAACCGAAGAAGAGCTTGAAGAGGGCTGCAACTCCTGGACCGTTGGTTTGCCCGGTGAAGCCCTGCTGCAGTGCCATCTTGCCAAGTTCACATAGACAGAGAAGCCCCTGCAAGGACGACTTTTTCCTTTGAGTTGGCGGGACCAATCAACTCCAAAGTCAGTCACCTGGACATCCATCTCGGAGCTGGTTGCATTTCCACAGAGTTGCTGCTGGAAACCGTAGAGCCAGGGAGAGGAACACCAGATTGTGTGCGTTACTTTTAAGCTGGGCTAGAGCTTTTGGAAGATCCTCCGGACTCCCAAGAAGCAGGACTGACCAAGCTTGAGCCCCCTCAACAGAGTGCGGGACCCCAGAAGCAAGGAAATTCCACCTCAACAGCCAGGAACCACGTTGCTGCTATTTGCAGTGGTCGCAAGGAGCTGAAACGCGAAACAGCCACTGAAAGTGAAGTTGCCGGTTGCAATTTTTTGCTAGTCCCAGTGCATTGCAGGAGTCCCCTGACGTCCTCCCTGTTGTCCCCAAGACTGAGGCCCAGGAAAAGTGAGATCTGCAGAGCTGCACAGGAACAGAAATCATCAGCTGCATATTTCTTCATTGCTACGGTACTGTAAAACAAGTCTAAGAGAACTTACCTCTTACTGTGGAAGTGCTTGTAACTTCTGCAACTCACAGGTCTAGTCAGCTTGTGGCCCTACATTTGATTCTTCTTTTTATCAATGACTCCTAAGAACATGTGCAAAGACTTTTCAATTTACTTACCTGAAGTGCTGCATTCTGTACAAAGACTTTTGCCTATTGACTTTGGCTTAGCTATTGAATTGTATGACTCTTCTAAGAGGATCTGAAAGTATTTGTCCCGCTTAAGTATATTGGGGATCTCTTGTGTTCTAATAACCTTTGCCTTTTACCAACTTTTAAGAGTGTTCTGAACGCCAACAGTAAGATATTAATGTCCCCAGCACCCTCGTTACTGAAGTCACCTGTGGGCGTAGGTTGTGTCTGTGGGCCATCCCAAAAGGGTCTTGTCTGATTCAGAAACTCAGAGTGTACAGTATTGAAGTGTATTTGTGTGTTACTATTATATTGCTCCCTTCTAAAGAAGGCTTTACAACTGACTGATAAATAAATTAATATTTGTTTATGCAAAAAACCTTGAGTGTAAGAGTGTATTTGAATACCTGTAACTGTGAATCTTTGTGTAACTCTGCTACTGCTCACATTTCCCCTCTTGAGATAAGCCTGGCTGCTCAACACGCTACCAAAACTGTGTAGTACAAGCTTATACCAAAGGTTGGGTTGCCTATACCTGTAGTCATAGTTGTTTGTAGTGTTCCCAGACCGTAATGCATTCAAACTCTGCCTAACAGTTACTTGAATGATGTGTGCAGGATGGGCTTGTGACAGCGGATACTTTCATTGTGTTTTCTGTTTTATAGTCTTGTGCACTTTTGCTTTCCCCAAGTAAATGCCATTCAGTGTACCAAATACTCTAAAATGCCTCTGCCATGAGACTTTTGCGGTCTTTGGGACATTTTGTAGTTTGACCAACTAGGGATGGATTTTCCTTATATGAAAAGCCCTTTCCCGGGGAAATCTCCACCTTTTGCAGTTAAGTGTCGATCTATGCATGTGGCTGGATGTGGGGGCTAGGTCTGTCTGTACCTAGTCTACATCCAAGCCAGAGAGTATCTGTTGCTGGGCAGATGCAATGGTCAGAGGCTGTTAAGGATTAGACAGTCCCCAGCAAGTCTGCATGGTGCAGATCCTCACCATTGGGGGACTGCGGTCAACCAACATATGGATCTTGGATAAAAGGGGACCTCCTGCAGCTGTTCAACAGAACATCGCTTTAGCCAAGACTCCTGTTAGGAAAGCTTTTCTCCCACTTTTACCTCCATAGATTCCTATGGGACCCCCATTCCATTTGCTTTTTTTGAACCCCGTCTTGCCCTTTTAGAGGCCAGTAAAGTGTTCTGCTTTACTTCCCTTGCCCGTTTTGCTAAGGGAAACTGCTGGAGAAATGGACTAGTCCTCAAGTCTGTCAGTACTGAGAGACTGTGGACCTCATAATACGTTTTCCGGTCTGGAAACAAGGGTGCCGATAAGCTCACCAGCACCCTTGTTTCCGGACCAGCAAACTACAAGTCTGCCTGCCGTGGCCGCTGTGCCCGACAGGTCTGATACTGCTGGGCGCAGCGGTCACGGTAGGCATACCGTTCAGTCCTATGGGACTCTATGGGAAGGGAGACTTACATTTTACTGGCGCCTGACTTCCCGGGCTAACAGACTTGGATTCTCCCGGTGGCACCGGGAAGTCAGGCGTCAGTCAAATGTTATGAGTCCAGCAGCAACCCGCGGGTAGCACCAGCAGGGTTACTGCCTAACTCGCAATGAGGCCCTATGTCTCTTTTTATGAATTCTTGTATTGGAGTTGGTCCCCAGGCGTTATCCTTATAACTTTTATATAAGAGCTTTTTGGTTACTTTGCCAATGTGCTGGTGGCAGCTGTGTGATTTTGACAGTTTTTGTGATATTCTTCCCAGGCACATTTGCATTCACCATGAATGGCTACTAAAGGTGGCTAATACCCTACAATAGTCATGCAACAAGATGTTTGGTTGTTCTTTAGCCTTCTCAGGTCCTGAAATGCCTAATATCGAAACCCCTTTCCAGTGAAAGTTGCTGCTTTCACGGGGGGTGGGTGGGGTGTGTATGTCAGAGGATGGGGCAGGGACTGTCTACTCCCAGCCCACATCCTATGGTGATGGACAGTGGTTGTCCAGGATTCATTAGCCCTGGGCTGTTTGAATGCTGCACATCCTAACCAGTGATGGGCTTGCTACCAGCCTGCATCTTGGATAAATGGGGTGGGGGGAAATCAACGTTGAAACCAAGAATTCTATAAAGAAGAGCATCCTACTGTTGACTCGAGGACGACTCCTGCAGCTGAACAGCATCGACACCAGTGATTGGCCCGGTGAAGCCCTGCTACTCTGCCTGATGTGAGGGGTCAGTAATATGAGGTGGACAACTGCTTGCAGTTCTCTCACTGTTTGGCATTTTGTTAGGCAAGATTGTATTTATTAACCCTGTGGGAGACTACACCAGCCTTGTCCTCTTAGCAATAGCTACCCAACTATTGGTATAGGTCTGTACTACACAAGTTGGTAGAGTTACTGAGTAAACAGACTTATCTGAAGAGGGGTAATTGTGAGCGGTAGAGGTGTAACGTAGAGGTTCACAAATACCTGTTTTTAACTAACACTTATACTCGAGGTTTTCTAGTAAAATTATTATTTATTTAACAGTTTTTAAATAAACCTTCGTTAGAAAGGGGCAATTGGCAAAAAAAAAAATACACGTCAAAAACACAGATTTAAGTTAAGCAAGTAGATACTCTTTTGGGATGTCACACACACACACACACTTACTACACCCTGAGGTGACTTCAATAGCTAGGACCCTGTGGACATTGACATATCACTTTTTTACACTTAATGCACTACTGAGGTTGTGGAAAAGGAAAAGGTGAGGGAAAGAAACAAATGTTAACACGTTCTCTGAACAGTTAAGTACTTTACAATCCCCAATGAAGTATATGTTAACCCTTTCCCAGCAATACAAGTAACTTATGTACCACCTGTAAGGGACAGATAAACACAAAGTAAATGGGTCAGAAGAGTCTGCAGGGAGCCAGGACAGCAAACGTCAATTGTACAAAGTCTAGGGGAGGTGAGGCACCTTGGTAGATAGCACAAAAGTCCTGCACAATGTTAAAACGAGAGAGTTTGTAGAAAAGAATCACTGTTGGGCCACAAGCTGTAAGGCTTGTGAAAGCAAAGCTGCAAGCAACTCTGCAGAAAAAGCTGCTTTTGTAAGTCTCCAGTGAGACAGAACAAGCTACAGACCAAAAAGGTTAAGTATCCCTTTTGACAAGACAGTTCCTTAGGTTGGAAGAAGAGATCCAGAAGGAGTATGTCTGGAGGACTCCTGCACTGCAGTTTGAAGGTCGGCAGCAGCAAAAGGCTCTTCCCAAACCAGCGGCACTTTGCAGTTTCAGCTAGCGATCAATAGCACCACCGCAGTTCTTGGACACCATGTGGGCTTCCCTTGCTTCTGGGGTGGAGCACTCTGTTGAGGTGGCTCAGGCTTGGCTCGTCCTTCTTTGAGAGGGTCCTAAACAATGCACTTGTTTCTGGAGGTTCTGACCACTAGAACTCAGTTTCAGCAGCAGAAAGGAAGTACAGCCAGCAGGGAGAGGGTTTCCAGGCAAGTTCGCCTTGGGCCAGTTGGTCCCACCAACCCAAGGGAAGAAGTAGTCCGTTCTGGGCTTCTCTAATCGATACGAAATTTGGAGCTTCAGCACTGCAGCAGAGCTTCACCGGGTCCAGGAGGGTGCAGCAAGCTTCTCTTCCAGTTTCGTTCTTTGGTTCCTTCATCCAGTGGTCGACTCTGCCTTCTGTTCAAGGGACCTCGCCTTTTATGCAGGTTTCTCCCATTCATTCGCAGCCTAGCTGTCACTCACACAGCAAGATGGCTGTCCTCCAAGGACAGCCAGCCAGCCAATTACCTTTGGGTGTATTCAGGTAACCAAGGAGACTAAGCACCGGGAGTTTCGGAAACCTCCCTTGCTTCCTGCCCTGCCAGACCTGCTGGAGCCAGAGGCGGGTTTCAGCACTGAAGCCTGCCAAAGACAAAACGAAGAAAGGGACCAAACCTGGTTTGGCACACAGAGTAAAACCCACGAAGACCTCACAAGCAAGAATTGGCGAAAAAAGAAGACCAGGGTCATTTTGACAAAAATGGGCACTCATGGGAGCATTACTGCAGCTGTGATTCAGCCTGCGGTAAAAACGCACAGTGGTAGGAAAATTAAACCACTGCCACCAGCCATTAAATGTAGTGAAGGTAACATAACATTTTTTTACATGAGTAAGTAGGAAAAGGATCCACTAAATAACCCCCAGTACTTCCACATAAGATGGGTTGTACTGGACCTACATAGGAAAAACAGGTAAGTAAAGTCAATTTCACTTTACTACTCTTAGGAACAGTAGTTTACCCAAGAGAAGGTATTTAAACGTTAAGAGAAATCCAAAGGACTTCTTTGTGACACTGAACTGAGGGTGTTGTGTGTCACAATGCAAAAGGTGATGCCTATGGAGTTTGTCAGACTCAAAAATTAAAAGAAACACAGAGTCCAGATTAGATAAAAAATACATGAGAGTGAGAAAAAGGTCGCACTCACTCAAGGATAAGAATTAAAGGTCCTAAAGTCCAGCAAAAGAGCGGGGGGTCTCTAAGGTTGAAGGGAATTAGCACAGAAATGCAAATTCTCCATAACACATTTTATTATAAACAGAAAATGCAAAGAAAACCTAACTAAGATTACTCTACAAGGGGATTCCCTACCTAGTCTAGGATCTAAGGGAAAATCTGCTAGCATACACAAAACTGCCCTCACACTAAACAATACAACAGTTAAAACAAAACAAACATATATGAAAGATTACCAAACAACTAGTGTCTTGGATAACTTCTACTTGACCTGGGTAGATCTCGTTCCCCAGGAATGTCCAAAGTCAATTTCTCCCAAAGACTAGTCAAGTTTTAAATCAGTTCTTGTAAAGTTCCTAAGAAACAAAAGTTCACTCAAACAAAAATCCACTGGTAACAATTCCTTTTTCGTTTGTTGAAAAGTTCCCTTTCTAAGTTCCACAAAGTTCAAAACATAAGTACCACTTCTGCTTTAACAATTATTCTTTGTAACCTCTGCAGCATCTTTAATATAACTTATCAAGATGCTTCTTCTAAGGGGGTTGCTTTCTCCTTGGCGCCTCCTTTGTACAAATGGTACTGTGAAAACAGGCTCCTTAGCTTCACAGTCTACTACTGCTTCAACTACCTCCAAATAAAAGTGCTGACAAAATTATAGACAGCCACAGGTCTACTGATTCTTCAGCAACTTGATACTTTCAAGGTTTAGTAGGCAACTTAGACGAAACTCTTCGACCTCTACAGGTAGGCAAAGCACTCTTCTTTCCTATGCCACAAGAATGGGAAGCCTCTTGGCCTCTTCGGTCTGTCTTACATACCACCAGAATCTGTCTCGACTTCTAGACTGCTTCTCTCCCTCAGCTTCAACAGTCTCAGCTTCACAAACACCCAGCTCCCTTCCCCAGCTTTATGTACACCCTCCTGTTTCCAGAAGTTACCCCAAAGCCGTATTGCCACTCTTTCAGCCTTGGATAACCTTGTCACCCTTGTATCAGAGGACTCTGGGTTCACAACAACTTTAAAACATCAGTGTTTAGATATGTACTGGGCTGGTTTCAACTTAGAAAGGATATGTCTACTGGCTTGGGTAATGCGTGTTCTGCTCATGACTTCAGAAAATTCTACAACTACTAAATAATTGTTCAGAATGTTACAAGAGTCAGGTTTCACTTTAGAAATAAATTTAGGTGCACGCAATCTCTCTTTGATGATGAACTTCAACTTAAAGACTTGCGTTTCCTTTTGTTCATGCAGTGTTCTGCTTTAATGCGGATCGGGAAAAACAGTTTCTTAGAAGCGCCCTTTCTTTGATGTTAAACAGTCTTGTAACAGTCAGCTACTACTTCTTCAATGGTTACCGGCAACGTTCGCCTCTTAATTGGAGATACGCAAACACTTTGGTAATGGTTTAAATGCAACAATGGGAAACGAAAGGCTTTCTTTCTATGCAAGCACTTTAACTTGTGCTGAATAAGTGTGCAATACAATTCCCTTTGTTTTAAGGACTTACCATGACCCCGAACAAGTTTACTTGCTTCTATATACACGCTTGTGTTAATCTAGCTGGTTACAGTTACCAGCAAGGAGTTTCTTGCGATTTGGAGTACAAAGCTTCTCTCACTGGCTCCAAAGTCACAACGTTTGCTGGCTGCTTCCACTTCCCAACTTTCTTTCTCCTGCTACTACTGCTACAGGCTCTTGGGACCCAGCAAGTGTATCTCAGATCCAGCTTCAGCAATGGAGAGTCTTCTTTTCTCCAGCTTCCCTTGGCTTGCGCACACGGACCTCGGGTAGATGCGCAGCATCAGCTTTGCATTCACAGCAATTAGGTGCACCTCTAGAACTGCTAGTTTCTCTCATTATCTTCCAATGCAGCCACAGCCAAACAGGGT